>NC_134586.1:92764019-93981519 GCF_037038515.1 Microtus pennsylvanicus
CACACCTACACCCCAGTAAACAACTCTTCATAATTCTTTTTTACCTTGAAGCAGAATCTGTTCAAAAGTGCCTTAGAAATTAGTTGCTCACATCTTATTAATCTCTAACAGAGAGTGATGTTTGATTACACTAATTTTCATTTTAGTCCATTGATTTGATTTGGTGAAATAGGTACAAATAATTTCACTGTATGCCTCTGGGTGTGACCAGAGGTAGGCCTGATAGTCATATTATTCTATTGGCACTTCAAGGATATAGTGTAGGACCCTGGGGGGTCTTTGGATGGTACATAGGAAATAAGCCTCAAATTTTACTTGGACGGTGTAATATTGTTCTATGTAAGAGAAATTTGCTTTTTTACCCCATATAGTTTTTTTTTATATTTTATTAAAAACCTATTTCTAAACCTAAATTTTATGTTTTTTAGCCAATCGACAAAAGTGACCACAGCTCTTCATGACATGGTAGACCAACTGGAAAAAATTCTCAGGTGAATAAAAAAGACAAGTCTTTTTGTTCTATGCTTATTATGGTGTGTATCCGGCAATGCAGCTATGGCCTGTTATTCATGTCCAGTTTGAATGCTTAGTCCCGTGACTCTCTTGAATGTTTTCTCAATGATGTGAGTACTGTCTTACAGTAGCAGAGTGCTGGGGTAGGAGCAGGATACCTGAGGAGCCTGAGTGTGTGCATACACAGCTGCTTGTGCTCCTCAGTCCAGTCTTTCTCCACCCCTATGCAGTTTTGCTGGGGTCCATGGATGATCCTCCTGCCTCTACTGTTCCTGTGCTGTTCTTACAGTTGTGTGCTGTTTCTGTTTGTTTTTTAAAAAACATCTTGCCATGTAGCTCAGGCTAGCTTCAAACTCAGTTATCCTCCTGCCTCAGCCTTCCTGTGTTGGAATAATAGGTATGAGATGCCATGCCAGATAAGTGTGTATCCAAGTCCAAGCATTTTTTCTCACTAGCTAGATGACCTTTGAACTTAAGTCTTTCTTTTTTTTTTTTTTTATAGATATTTTTTATTTCTTATTAAAAAAACAAATTTCCACCTCCTCCCAGCCTCCCCTTTCCCTCCCCCTCCTCCCACTCTTCTCCCTCTCCTCCCACTCTTCTCCCCCTCCTCCCACCCCTCTCCCCTTTCCCCCACTCCTCTCCCCCTCTCTCTCCAGTCCAAAGAGCAGTCAGGGTTCCCTGCCCTGTGGTAAGTCCTAGGTCCTCCCCCCTCCGTCCATATCTAGGAAGGTGAACATCCAGACTGGCTAGGCTCCCACCAAGCCAGCAGATTGCATTGGATCAAAACCGCGTGCCATTGTCCTTGGCGTCTCATCAGCCCTCAATGTTCGTCATGATCAGAGAGTTCAGTTTTATCCCATGCTTTTTTTGGTAATAGTCCAGCTGGCCTTGGTGAGCTCCAGTAGATCAGCTCCACAGTCTCAGTGGGTGGGTGCACCCCTCGTGGTCCCGACTTCTTTGCTCATGTTCTCCCTCCTTCTGCTCCTCATTGGGACCTTGGGAGCTCAGTCCAGTGCTCCAGTGTGGGTCTCTGTCTCTATCTCCATCCCTCGCCAGATGAAAGTTCTAAGATGATATGCAAGATATTCGTCAGTATTGCGCTAGGATGGGGTCATCTCAGGTTCCCTATCCTCAGCAGCCCAAGGAACTAACTGGGGACCTCAGCTTGGGCTCCTGGGAGCCCCTCTAGGGTCAATTCTCCTGCCCACCCTAAAGTGGGTCCCTTAACTAAGGATTGTGGTTCCGTGCTCCCCTATCCAACCTTCCTTTATCCCGATCCTCCTATTTCCCCAAGTCCCCCCTCCTTCCCTTCTACCTTTTCTCTCCCCATCTCCCCTTACCCCCTTCCCACCCCACCCCCAAGATCCCACTTTTCTCCCCGGCAATTTTGTCTACTTCCCTTATCCAAGAGGATAACGATATGTTTTTCCTTGTGTTCACCTTCTTACTTAGCTTCTTTAGGTTCGCCAATTGTAGATTCTGTGACCCCTATTTATGGCTAGAAACCAATTATGAGTGAGTACATCCCATGTTCTTCTTTTTGGGTCTGGGATACCTCACTCAGGATAGTGTTTTCTATTTCCATCCATTTGCATGCAAAATTCGAGAAGTCATTGTTTTTTACCGCAGCGTAGTACTCTAGTGTGTATATATTCCATACTTTCTTCATCCATTCTTCCATTGAAGGGCATCTAGGTTGTTTCCAGGTTCTGGCTATTACAAATAATACTGCTATGAACATAGTTGAACAAATGCTTTTGACATGTGATAGAGCATCTCTTGGGTAAATTCCCAAGAGTGGTATTGCTGGGTCCAGGGGTAGGTTGATCCCGAATTTCCTGAGAAACCGAAACACTGACTTCCACAGTGGTTGCACAAGATTGCATTCCCACCAGCAATGGATGAGGGTACCCCTTCCTCCACAGCCTCTCCAGCAAAGGCTATCCTTGTTGTTTTTGACTTTAGCCATTCTGACAGGTGTAAGATGGTATCTCAAAGTTGTTTTGATTTGCATTTCCCTGATTGCTAAGGAAATTGAGCACGACCTTAAGTATCTTTTGGCCATTTGAAGTTCTTCTGTTGAGAATTCTCTGTTCAGTTCAGTGCCCCATTTTATAATTGGGTTATTTAGCATTTTAAAGTCTAGTTTCTTGAGTTCTCTATATATTTTGGAAATCAGACCTTTGTCTGTTGCGGGGTTGGTGAAGATCTTCTCCCAGTCAGTAGGTTCCCTTTGTGTCTTAGTGACAGTGTCCTTTGCTTTACAGAAGCTTCTCAGTTTTAGTAGGTCCCATTTATTCAATGTTGCCCTTAATGCCTGTGCTTCTGGGGTTATACCTAAGAAGCGATCACCTGTGCCCATCTGTTGTAGGGTATTTCCCACTTTCTCTTCTATCAGGTTCAGTGTTTTCGGGCTGATAATGAGGTCTTTAATCCATTTGGACTTGAGTTTTGTGCACGGTGATAGATATGGGTCTATTTTCATTCTTCTACAGGTTGACATCCAGTTGTGCCAGCACCATTTGTTGAAGATGCTTTCTTTCTTCCATTGTATACTTTTAGCTCCTTTATCGAAAATGAGGTGTTCATAGGTTTGTGGGGTAAAATCCGGGTCTTCTATACGATTCCATTGGTCGACTTCTCTGTTTTTATGCCAGTACCACCCTGTTTTCATTACTGTAGCTCTGTAATAGAGTTTGAAGTCAGGGATGGTAATGCCTCCAGAAGATCCTTTATTGTATAGGATTGTTTTGGCTATCCTGGGTTTTTTGTTTTTCCATATAAAGTTGATTATTGTCCTCTCCAGATCTGTAAAGAATTTTGATGGGATCCTGATGGGGATTGCATTGAATCTATAAATTGCCTTTGGTAGAATTGCCATTTTTACTATGTTGATCCTCCCAATCCAAGAGCAAGGGATGTCCATCCATTTTTTGGTATCCTCATCAATTTCTTTCTTCAATGCCTTAAAGTTCTTGTCAAATAGATCTTTCACTTCCTTGGTTAGGTTTACCCCAAGATATTTTATGCTGTTTGTGGCTATCGTGAATGGAGAAGCTTCTCTGATTTCCCTCTCTGCTTCCATATCCTTTGTGTATAAGAGGGCGACTGATTTTTTGGAGTTGATCTTGTATCCTGCCACATTACTAAAGCTGTTTATCAGCTGTAAAAGTTCTTTGGTGGAGTTTTGGGGGTCGCTTATGTACACTATCATATCATCTGCGAATAACGAAAGTTTAACTTCTTCCTTTCCAATTCGAATCCCCTTGATCCCATTATGTTGTCTTATTGCTATTGCTAGAACTTCCAGCACTATATTGAAGAGGTATGGCGAAAGTGGACAGCCTTGTCGTGTTCCTGAGTTAAGCGGGATGGCTTTGAGTTTCTCTTCGTTTAATTTGATGTTAGCTGTCGGCTTGCTGTATATAGCTTTTATTATATTTAGGTATGACCCTTGTATCCCTAATCTCTCCAAGACTTTTAACATAAATGGATGTTGAATTTTGTCGAATGCTTTTTCGGCATCTAATGAAATGATCATATGGTTTTTTTCTTTCAGTTTATTTATATGCTGGATTACATTGATAGATTTTCGTATGTTGAACCAGCCCTGCATCTCAGGAATGAAGCCTACTTGATCATAGTGAATAATTTTTCGGATGTGTTCTTGGATTCGGTTTGCCAGTATTTTGTTGAGGATTTTTGCGTCGATATTCATGAGTGAGATCGGCCTGTAATTCTCTTTCCTGGTTGAGTCTTTGTGTGGTTTTGGTATCAGAGTAACTGTAGCTTCATAAAAGGAATTTGGTAATGACCCTTCTGTTTCTATATTGTGAAATACATTAAGGAGTATAGGTATTAGGTCTTCTTGGAAGTTCTGGTAGAATTCTGCGTTGAAACCATCTGGTCCTGGGCTTTTTTTGGTAGGGAGGTTTATGATAACCTCTTCTAATTCTTCGCGACTAACAGGTCTATTTAGATTGTTCACCTGGTCCTGATTTAACTTTGGTAAATGATATTTATCTAAGAAAGTATCCATTTCCTTTACATTTTCCAGTTTTGTGGCATATAGGCTTTTGTAGTAAGATCTAATGATTCTCTGAATTTCCTCTATGTCTGTGGTTATGTCCCCCTTTTCATTTCTGATCTTATTAATTTGCAAATTCTCTCTCTGCCGTTTGATTAGTTTGGATAGGGGTTTGTCAATCTTATTGATTTTCTCCAGGAACCAGCTTTTTGTTTCATTGATTCTTTGGATTGTTCTCTGTGTTTCTATTTTATTGATTTCAGCCCTCAGTTTGATTATTTTCAGTCTCCTACTCCTCCTAGGTGAGTCTGCTTCTTTTTTTTCTAGAGCTTTCAGGTGGGCTGTTAAGTCTCCAATGTGAGCTTTCTCTGTTTTCTTTAAGTGGGCACTAAGTGCTATGAACTTTCCTCTTAGGACTGCTTTCATAGTGTCCCATAAATTTGAGTATGTTGTTTCTTTATTTTCATTGAATTCCAGGAAGACTTTAATTTCTTTCTTTATTTCTTCCTTAATCCAGGTATGGTTCAGTAGTTGGCTGTTCAGTTTCCATGACTTTGTGGGCTTTCCGGGGGTAGCCTTGTTGTTGAATTCTAACTTTAATCCATGGTGATCTGATAAGACACAGGTGGTTAGTAATACTTTTTTGTAACTGTGGATGTTTGCTTTGTTACCGACTATGTGGTCGATTTTCGAGAAGGTTCCATGAGCTGCAGAGAAGAAGGTGTATTCTTTCCTATTTGGGTGGAATGTTCTATAGATGTCTGTTAAGTCCATTTGTTTCATTACCTCCATTAATTGTCTTATTTCTCTGCTAGGTTTCTGTCTGATTGACCTGTCCATTGGTGAGAGAGGAGTGTTGAAGTCTCCTACTATTAGTGTGTGCGGTTTGATGGCTGCCTTGAATTTTAGCAATGTTTCTTTTATGTACGTGGGTGCTTTTATATTAGGGGCATAGATGTTCAGGATTGAGACTTCATCCTGATGAACTGTTCCTGTTATGAATATAAAATGCCCCTCTCCATCTCTTCTGATTGATTTAAGTTTGAAGTCAACTTTGTTAGAGATTAGTATGGCCACACCTGCTTGTTTCTTAGGTCCATTTGCTTGATAGGCCTTTTCCCAACCCTTTACTCTGAGTAGGTGCCTGTCTTTGTGGTTGAGGTGTGTTTCTTGTAAACAGCAGAATGTTGGATCCTGTTTTCTTATCCAATCTCTTAGCCTGTGCCTTTTTATAGGTGAGTTGAGACCATTGACATTAAGTGATATTAATGACCAGTGGTTGTTAACTCCGGTCATTTTTTTTTAGTCGTAGAGTTTGTGTGTATCCCTTCTTTGGTTTGTGTTGATGAAGGGTCTCTAGATGCCTGAGTTATTGTGGTCATTATTGGACTCCTTGGTTAGTGATTTTCCTTCTATTACTTTCTGTAAGGCTGGATTTGTGGCTGCATATTGTTTGAATTTGTTTTTATCCTGGAAAATTTTATTTTCTCCATTTATAGTGAACGAAAGCTTGGCTGGGTATAGTAATCTGGGCTTGCATCCATGGTCTCTCAGTTTCTGCAGTACATCTATCCAGGACCTTCTGGCTTTCATGGTTTCCATGGAAAAGTCAGGTGTAAGTCTGATAGGTTTACCTTTGTAAGTAATTTGGCCTTTTTCCTTTGCCGCTCTTAATATTTTTTCCTTATTCTGAATGCTTTGTGTTTTGATAATTATATGGCGAGGGGATGTTTTTTTTTGATCCAGCCTATTTGGTGTTCTGTATGCTTCTTGCACCTTCATAGGTATATCTTTCTTTAGGTTGGGAAAGTTTTCTTCTATAATTTTATTAAATATATTTTCTGGACCATTGAGCTGCACTTCTTCTCCTTCTTCTACTCCTATTATTCTTAGGTTTGGTCTTTTTATTGTGTCCCATATTTCCTGAATGTTTTGTGATGAGAGTTTGTTGGACTTGCTGTTTTCTTTGATCAGTGTGTTTATTTTCTCTATGGTATCTTCAGAATCTGAGAGTCTTTCTTCTATCTCTTGTATTCTGCTGGTTATGCTTGTTTCTGTAGTCTCTATTCGTTTACCTAGATTTTCCATGTCCAGCCGGCCCTCTGTTTGTGTTTTCTTCTTTGCCTCTATTTCAGTTTTCAAGTCTTGAACTGTTTCCATTATCTGTTTGATTGTTTTTCCTTGGTTTTCTAGGGTATCATTCACTGATTTATTCAATTCTTCAAACTTTCTGTTATATTTCTCATCCATTTCTATAAGGGCGTTTTTTACATGCTGTTTAAGGGCGTCAATAACTTTCATGAAGTCAGTCTTTTCTCCTTCTTGATTAAGGTGTTCATGTCCTTCCGTTGTGAGGTCGCTGGTTTCTGGTGGCTTCATGTTGCTTTTCAGTTTGTTGGGCGAATTCTTGCCTTGGCGTCTGCCCATCTCTTCTTCCAAATACTCCCTTATGGATCTTCTTTTACCAGATCAGGTCTCCTTGCCTACCCAACGCGGCCTCCCCAATGTTGGCTCTCCTGGCACCAAGGGATCAGGTCTCCGTGCCCAACCCTGGCTCGTCCCAATGCTGATTCTCCCCACTGCTGGTTCTCCTGGGGCCGAGAGATCAGGCCTCCGTGCTGGTTGGGCAGCTCGCAAACAAAGCGCCTACCCTGCTGGGTGCAGGCAGGCCACAGAAGCAAAGGAACTGCAGCCCGCCTGGACGCAAAAGAGGGGGGGGCGAAGAGGGGGGCTCTGGACGGAAGCTGGGTGGGCCAGGAAGGAAGAGGCAGTAACCAGGGAATAGAGGTCCTGCAGAGAGCCCAAGAAAGACAGGAGGCCAAGGGACCCCCGAGATCCCTGTCCCTGGCTGGCGCCGCGGGCCAGAAACTCACCCCAACGCTGGTTCTCCTGGGGCCGAGAGATCAGGCCTCCGTGCTGGTTGGGCAGCTCGCAAACAAAGCGCCTACCCTCCTTGGTGTAGGCTGGCCACCGAAACAAAGGAAGTGCAGCCCGCCCGGCCGCCCCGAGGACTGGGACCCAGCTCCCAATGCCACGCGCCAAAAGAGGGCAGGGGGGGGGCCAAGTGGGGAGGGCTCTGGACGGAAGCTGGGTGGGCCAGGAAGAAAGAGGCAGTACCCAGGGAATAGAGGTCCTGCAGAGAACCCAAGAAAGACAGGAGGCCAAGGGACCCCCGAGATCCCTGTCCCTGGCTGGCGCCGCGGGCCAGAAACTCACCCCAACGCTGGTTCTCCTGGGGCCGAGAGATCAGGCCTCCGTGCTGGTTGGGCAGCTCGCAAACAAAGCGCCTACCCTCCTTGGTGCAGGCAGGCCACAGAAACAAAGGAAGTGCAGCCCGCCCGGCCGCCCTGAGGACTGGGACCCAGCTCCCAATGCCACGCGCCAAAAGAGGGCAGGGGGGGGCAAGTGGGGAGGGCTCTGGACGGAAGCTGGGTGGGCCAGGAAGAAAGAGGCAGTACCCAGGGAATAGAGGTCCTGCAGAGAGCCCAAGAAAGACAGGAGGCCAAGGGACCCCCGAGATCCCTGTCCCTGGCTGGCGCCGCGGGCCAGAAACTCACCCCAACGCTGGTTCTCCTGGGGCCGAGAGATCAGGCCTCCGTGCTGGTTGGGCAGCTCGCAAACAAAGCGCCTACCCTCCTTGGTGCAGGCAGGCCACAGAAACAAAGGAAGTGCAGCCCGCCCGGCCGCCCCGAGGACTGGCTAAGTCTTTCTTATATATAATAATTAATTCATGAGATGATGAAAGTTCTATTACATTAAGAAATTAAAATCCCTCATACTGTCTAGATATACAGAAACGTTAATTTATATAGCAACAATTTCATCAGTCAGTAAATAGTGTCTATTACACTCATAAGACTTGGAGCACAATAGCGTGTTTGAGTGATGTTGGGATAATACCAAACTGTGTTGGAATCTTGATGCATTTTTGGTGGGATATTCTTACTTTTATAATGGAATGTTGAGCTTGTGCTGTCTTTCTTTGAGACAGAATAGTCTTAATTACCCCTGTAGGGAGTTTGGTGTTATTTACTAGCATTCATTTTTATGTATGCATGTATGTATGTATGTATGTGTTTCATGCATACATAAAAAATGTATGTGTGTACATACGTACATACATTATATATATAAACAATTCTTAAATATACTTTAAATACAAATTGAATAAACTAGGATCTGGGAATGCAGCTCAGCTGATAGAGTGCTTGCTCAGCAGGCACAAAGCTCTGGATTTGATCCCCAGCTCCATAAAACGTGTATGTGGTGGTCTGTGCTGGTTATCCTGGCACTAGGAGATGGAGGTAGGAGGATCAGAAGTTCAAGATCATCCTCGGATATATGAGTTGATGGTCAGCCTGGAGTATGTGAGACCTTGTATTGAAAGGAAGGAAGAAAGGAAGGAATGGAGAAAGGGAAGGCAGAAGGAAGTAAGGAACAAAATAATAACCAACTATCCTTTTAATGTATAATTGCTGATGTTACCATTTAGTAAGAGTGTATATATAGAAAAGGATCATTATTTGGAGACCATCTACTCATTCACTCAAACTAGAGATGGTAGTATAAAAATATTTTAAGTTGCATTTAATGGAACAGAGTGCTCCATACACCATAGTGCTGTGTACTGACAAGCGTTGAAGCCTAGTACTAAAGCCACACATTTGCCTGATTACTGTGTGTGCTTTTAGAGTGGAGGCAGCTTGCCAGAAAGGTTTTCAGTTAGATATTTCATGTTTTAAAGAATTGATCATTTATTCCAAGTATAGCCTAATAAAAGCTGATGAGAAATATGCAGCTTGATATGTAATTTTGTGTTTTATTTTTGTTAAGAATTAACGCAATATGTATTACTGGATCATACGTATATGTGATACCTTTTATTTTTCTACCAAATGTCTAAGTGTAATTTAAATACTTAAAAGCTTTGTGTCTTTGCTGGGACAATGTTCAACATTTCTTTTTTCACTTATAGTGTGTCAGAACTTTTGAAAAAACATGGACTGGAGAAGCCAGTTTCATTTGTTAAGAACACGCAGTCCAGCTCAGAAGAGGCACGCAGCTTGATGGTTCGTCTGACTAGGCACATTGGACGGAAGTAAGTGACAAACACACTTGATAGATGCTTGTAGATATTGATATTTTCTTTATTGAAAACTCCGATGAGTTATATAGTTGGTCAATGACATACTATAGCTATAAGATATATAATTTGATAAGTTTTTTTTCTGCATTAGATAAACTGATTGGCTCATTAGCTCAGGCTTCTTATTAGCTCTTGTAACTTTATTAACCCATTATCCTTATCTATGTTAGCTACAAGGCTCAGTACCTTTTTCAGCCAGGCACATCACATCTTGCTTCTTCGGTGGTCTGCGCTAGACTGGGAGGAATGGGCTTTTTTCCCTGAATTCTCCTGTTCTCATCGTCCCGCCTCTACTTCCTGTCTGGTTGACCTGCCTATATTTCCTGCCTGACTAATCAGTGTTTATTTAAAATATAATTGACAGAATACAGATAATTATTCCACACCCCTTCCCCCTCCATCCCCCCCTTTTTTTAAACAAAGGAAAATATCCATTTTTGGGGAATGTGGGCAGAGTATTCCAGGCTACTTCTGTCTGGTTGGAGGCACTGATAATCTTATGGGGACCTAAAGAAAATTTAGAATTATGATGAAGTCTTGACTGGAATATCCTGTGAGGCTTGATCGTCTCAGGCAGCATCTTGAATCCTTTCTGGATGTACAACTCTGACAACTGGGCCATCTGTTCCTGCCGGAGATTTCTCAGGTGGTCTTCCTTGATGAAACCTGATTTTTCTTACCTCAGAATGAATCCACAGCCTCTCATTTCCTGTGGAAACCAAAGCAAAATGTCTTCTCCAAAGTAACATACCTTTTGACTTTAATTTCGAAGTCAAGATATTCAAAATACCTATCTTGGATTAATTCAGCAGCATTCATAAGAAAATATCTTTCTGGGTCGTCCCTGCAAACTCTGACTCTTTGAACCAGGAGGTCTGACAACAGAGAGAGCATTTCAGTGGTTTTTTTTTTTTGGACACACTGTTGCAATTTGCTTGCTTGCAAGGACCTTGAAATGCCATACAGTTGTGTTGATAAATGTGGCTACAGCCGATACCTGAGCCACGAGGCTGAAGTCTCAGAAAGCTAAGAAATGGGCTGGATCTAGCCGTCAAAGCCACGGCTTTAATCCTCTCCATACTGCTTAGCAAATTAAAGACTCACGTAGTCAGAAAAAGAGAGATATCCAGTAAACAGAGATTCAAAGACAAAGAAAACCTCTAAATGGTTTACCCTGTGTTAAAAATATATGCAGGCTAAAGGTTAAAGTTCTTAAAGTAAAAAAGAAAGAAAGAGAGTAGTTGGATGTGGTGGTACACACCTTTAATCCCAGCACTTGGAAGGCAGAGGTAGATTGACCTCTGTGACTTCAAGGTGTCCTGCACACATCTTTAATTCCAATGTCTGGGAGGCAGAGACAGACCGATCTCTGTGAGTTCAAGGTGTTGCTGCCGTACACCTTTAATCCCAGAGCTGGGGAGGCAGAGTTGGTAAGATCTCTGTGAGTTCAAGGACAGCCTGGTCCACAGAGTGAGTTCCTGGACAAAGAGACACAGAAACCCTGTCTCAAAAAGCCAAAAGTTAAAAGTAAAAATAAAAGAAATAGAGGTTAAAGTAAAGCCACATAAAGGTGGAAAATACACAGAAAATCTTGATGCTGTATATTATTATGCTCTCTTTGAATTGTTTGAATGCTGAGGAAGGAGCAACAGCTGCTAAAAGATAAGTTTTGATATATGCACATTCTCATGGTCTACACTGTCACTCCATCGAGGATAATGGCCAAAAGAGACAGTGACCCTTACAAGTTTCCTCTTCCTTCTCCATAGTCCCTTTCCTCCTACTTGCTAGGCCACTCATGGGCTGCTGCCTGTCTATTGTATATCCCTTTAAGTGTTATTTTCAGTTTCTTAGACTCTTATGTAACTGAGCCAGACATTATTTTGTTATTTGATTTACATTGATTTAGCATAATTGCTTTGATTTATCTGCCTTGTACCATGACTTAAAAGATTAAAGTTTTATTTGCAGAATAGAAATCCATTTGTTACTTTTTTTTTCACATCCTGTGTTTGCTCACCTGTTAGTGGACACTGGAATTGTTTTGAGTTTTGATGTTTATAAACATAGATTTTATAGATACTTTTGATTTCAAAGGACCATATTTAATTTTTTTTGAATACATAAAGATAGACTGCAGGATTATATATTGGGAACAAAACAAAACAAAAACCCTGCCTAATAGTCTTCTCAGTATTCATTCCATTTAGTTTGAAACCAGACTTTAGGGGTTGGGTTTGTTGCTTGTACCCTCATCAACTCAGGTGCATTAATGCACGTTTCTCTCCTAATGGGTGTGTGCTTGCACCTCTTTGGGTGACAGCTGGAAGCATAGTTCTGGTCTTTTCTGTATGTGTATCTTTTCTGTCCATCCTTCAACACCAAGCTGCTTTCTCCTTACTGCATCTGAGGATTTTTTCACCGCTTGGGGCCCACTTTGCCTTTAAGGCACTGACTGAGTTTCCCATCGTCACCGTTTGGGACCCACTTTACCTTTAAGGCATTGAAGGAGTCTCCCATGTGCACCTTGTCCTTTCCATTTTCTTACCTACAGTTTCTGATGAACAGGCTTTAAAAAAACCGTTTTCATTGGTGAGAATTATTATTTGATGAAGTTCTACACATCTGCAGTGCATTCTGCATTCTCTCACCTTAGCATTCCACAGTCTGTTATCTGTCCCCTCACCCCTGGCTGGCTTCATCTCCCTCATTCATCTCTAAACCCAGGACTGGCTCTAGGTACACACCTGAAGGTGACAGTTGACTCTTCTCCACAACCCAGTACTTCACCAGGGGCTCAGGAGCCCAGAGCCCCTCCTGGACCCATGTGTCTCGCTCAGTCTTGTGCAAGTGCCCATAGTGCTGGGACTGACTGCAGTGTCCATGTCATGCTTCAAAGATGGCATTTCGCAGCTGTCTCTGTTCTTCCGAGTTTACATTCTTTCTCTTCTCTCACCTAGAATATTCTCCGAGCCTCAGAAGGAGTAGTGGAGATGTTCTGGTTGTAACTGAGCACTGAACTCACGTTTGTCTGAGCTCCTAGATATCTTGAACAGTCATAGTCTTGGAGTGGACTCCTTTTTTCTTTACATAACTTCAGAAGCCAATCTGCGCTCTGTGATTGTGGTTGTATTAGTTTTACAGGAAGTTTATTTTTACCTTTTTTTTTTAGCCAAACTTTCAAATTCACACAAATTAAATTTATGATTTGTTTTCACAGTTTTTGATTATTTTTCCAGCTATGGGTCAAAATTTTTCTACTGTTTGGCTAGTCTCACACTATTTGTTGAAAACTCTAGCATTTCTCTACTGAATTGCCTTTGTAACCTTATTGAAAATCAGTTTTCCACACAGGTCAGGCTGGGTTTTGACAATTTTATTGTGTCTCTTCTACCTATTTATTTATTTTCAAGTAGCACACTGTGTTAGTTATCTTAGATGTATTATAAATTTTGAAATTAGGTAATATTCGTCTTTTGACTTTACTTTTTTTACATTTGTTTTGTTTATATGTTATAGGGTTTTTGTATTTCTAATATAAAGTTTAGAATCAACTTTTCTAATACATTATTTGTGATTTTCTTTCTAATTCAAGAAAGAATCTTGCTACCTAACCCAGAACTCAACATTTAGCTCAGGCTGGGCTCAACCCCACTATATTCTCCTGTGTTAGCCTCCTGATCCCTGAGTTTACAGGTGTGTGCTAGCATGCCCACCTTCATTTGGGGTGGTGATAATGGTGTCAGGTCTGTCCCCAGTTGGGGAGTGTGGCTGTGCTAAACCCTTTTTAGGCTCTCAGTCCACGGGCACAGAACGGATGCCTTTCTGTTCCGTTCAGTGTTTCATAGTTTGAGTATGCAAGTCTTGTAATTATTGTGTGAAATTGATTCCTAGGTATGTTACGTGGTAATTTGTATTAAATTCATTTGACATAGTTCATTCTTAATATATAGATATGCAATCTGTGTTTGTGTGTGTTTATGTGTGTGTACACGTGTGTGTGTTCACTTGTGAGTTGGGGTATTCCTGTGTAGCTCATACTGGTTTCAATCTTTTAATTCTCATGTCTCACCTTCTGAGTACTAAGGTCACAGGTATTCACCATCAGAACTGATCAATTGTTCTTTCATATATTGATGTTTAATCTTACAATCTTGCTGAATTCACTTTTATATTATTAACTATATAATTTAATTTTTATTCTTGTTTCATAACAAAGTTTCTAACAAATTATAGATACTCATATTTTCAAATGAATAGGTGAATAAAACAGTAATGATAACAATTTTTTTCCTAGTCAGTGTTTCTCTCTATATAGTATTGGCTGTCCTGGAATTTGCTTTGTAGATCATGCTGGCCTTGAGCTCACGGAGATCTACCAGCATGCACCACCACCACCCAGCATGATAGCAATTTTTAAAGTAAAGTATTTGTGTTTTGTGATTTTTTTTTTGCTCTTTCTATGTTGTTATCATTTAAAGTACATTTATTCTAATGGAGGTATGAATTTTGCTGTTCCTTTTTTGAGATTCAAAAGTTATAAGAGAGCTAGCAAACTGAATTTATTAGTTAACAATTGCATCTTCCTCATATTTAGTTGTACTTTTCTTAATTATGCATTTATTTATAAATTTTTATTCACATTATTTTTTGATTATTTTGTTAATATTCACATTTCTTAATCATGAATAAATGAATTTTTCATTCACATTGTTTATGAATATTTCGTTATAGGTTTGGACAATTTTTTGTCAGCCTGTGTAAAAGCAAGAAATATTGTATCTCCTTCATCTGTCCAAGCTGTCCAGTTAAATATGAGGGAGAAAATAGAAAATTTGCCTTGTAGAAAAATTTTCAAGGCAAAAGACTTACTTTCAAAAGCTTTTCCAACTATGTGGGATCCAAATGGCACACATTTGGCCCATTCTAATAGTTCTGGTGGGAAGGACCTGTGAATTTTCACTGGTTGTCAGGCAGTAGCTGGAGAGCCTGACATGGAGAGACTGGTGTAACAAATGGATTCTGAGATAGTCAGAGCTTTGAGGGTGGTCCCCAGGTATGTATGAGGAAGTTACCTTCTGAATCTGTCACACAGGGAAGGTGTGAAAATGTAAAGATGTCTGGAGGGGAATAATAAATCGTAGTCAACAGGGAACAAGCTTGCTGGCAGTAGGATTAAATAATGAATGGTTAGAGATACAGTTGAGCCGGATAAAAGAAGAAATGAAATTCCAATATTGATAAGATAGTGCTTGTTTTCAGCTCCTCCGAGCAGAGCCAGACTCTGTCCTGGGAACGTCTCACATCTTGCATCTTTCTCTCATCACTGTCTCCCTCTCTTGCAGCACTGTGCTGTCTTTATTAAACATGTATTTGTGCCTTAGGTTTTCTTCTAGTTTTTAAGCTAGAGATACTGGCAAGGAACTTACACACTATGGCCCGGGCAATTGCTGACTGAGTGACTGTTGTAGTCTTATGACAACTTTACAAGGGGTCAGTGCCCCTAGGGTGATGCTGCTTTTGCTAGGACCAGCACCTCCACAGCTGGAAAGCCTTGCTCCAGCTGCTGAGCTGTGTATGTGCTTCTGATGTGCCTAGCGTAAATTTCTACATGTGGCAGTCTGCTTACTGTGAATGTTTAGGAGAACATGGTCTCACTTTCAAAGTTGTCAGCTTGATAACAGTCTCAACACGTGAGTGTGCTCAAGCTTTCAGTACCTCTAAAACAGTCTTCTGGGCATAGTAAACAATAGCAGTGCTCATCATGTTAGCCTGAGTCTAGGTTTTACCATCTTGAATGTGGTAATGTTTATACTTGAGTTGGAGGAAAATCTATCTCCACTACTGGTTTGTAACTAATACTTTGTATTCAGACATCTTGTTGATTTGCTAAATTCTGCTTTCTTCAAATCTCACTTTTGATTTTTATTTACGGGATGCATTCTGAAAAAGGCCATTGTAAATGATGTGTTATAATTTATTTTAATTAGAATCTCCACTTATGGTTAGCCATGTGTGAGGGAACATTTATACCATCTGCCCTAGTGCTGATGGCTTCCAGAGGAACAGCTGGGCTGTGAGACTTGCGTTCAGCCTGACAAGACCAAGGTCTGACTTTGTTGAGCTAATTACTTGGACACTGACTTCAAACATTTTGCTACTCCTCTGCCTTCAAGTCAAATCTGAAAGGAGTCCTGCAATTCTTTGAAGCCCATCAAAAAAGTTCAATGAGCAAGATGAAAATACTGAATATACTTTATAGGTTGTCATAGGAAACTTGCAGAAGCAACAGTGTGTTTTCTGTGTGTGTGTGCCAGAAAAGTACTATGTCTTCATGTGCCTTGTTGCACATGGAGCAAGAAGAAGTGTTTATTTCAGGTAGTAAATAGAAAACGGCACTGACAGTGAGGCATGTGCTTGTTAACATTTTAGGGTTTGCAAAGTCTTCCTGTGTGTGAGCCTGCTCCGATTTATAAATTGCTGCTGTGTGTGTTGGAATTGCTCTGCTCTGAGCATAAGAGCCATCTTTAGAACATCTGTGATTCTTTGCTTGTTGACTGTTGATGTTCTCCCATAGAAGGAGGGGAAGAGGAGGGTCACTGGATCATTACTTGAGGACATTTCTTCCTGCACTTTCCATCATCTGTCTGTCATTCTGCCCTGAATTCATGTAGACTCCTGGTCTGGGGAGGCACTAGAGTGTTTATACCCTGGAAGGTTAATGGAAGAGTCTGACTTCTCACTTTTGCAATTTTTCATTTTTCAAAGCTTGATACTTTTCCAAAAGTATCACATTGTTACTTTTCAGTGCTATGTTTGCTTTGGGTTGTCATATGCTCCTCTAAGTAACCTTAATAAATTTCTGTGTTCACCAAGCTAAACTGGTTTGTTGTTGAAGCTCTTTAAGGAGGGAAGTATATGTCTATGGAGAGAATTTCCACAACACTTATGTAGGTGGCAGGAATCAGTGAAGCTGAAGATGGGTTTGGAAAGAGCAGTGGTGTGTATCTGAGGGTGGGCTGTCTACAGGAGCATCAGAAGAGCAGTGATGTGTTTTGCTGTGAGTGATAGACAGCTAACTATCTGAGGGTGGCTTGTCTACAGGAGCGTCAGGTGTGAATCCTCTCATATGGTGTGGGATGCTGTGTCAGCTTCTGTGCTCTTATAGTCATCACAAGGTTGCTATTTTACATAAGATGTGGGACTGAGGCCTGGATGGATACCCTGAGGAACTTGCATTTATAAAGGCGAAATTACAGTGGGGCATACAGCTAGTGTTTTTCACTTTAGCCTGTTGTTTCTAAAAGGTGGACGAGAATACAGATGTGTGTTAAAAACCCTTCCTGGAATTGGAGAATTGGAATTCATGGGAACTGTCTGACAGTATAAAAAGAAAAGCATGAGGTAGCGGTGAAAGTGAATAGCTGAGAATGAGAGGGATGGGATGTGGTAACTACTCACCAGGCAGGGCAGTGCTGTGCTCATCACCGTGAAGAAAGGTTCGTTTCGTTTTGCATGGCTTTGATGAACCCCATAGTACAACTATTTTGCTGAGGTAGGAATACTATGTGGAATTTGACTAGTATAAAATGAATAAACCAGTCAAGTAGAGGCAGAAAACAGAAGGGAAATGGGGTCATTCTTAGTCTCTGTCTGAATGTCTAGCAAAATCTATGTTGAATTTGTCTCCTTAGGGGGCAAAATTGATGGAAAACATTTTGGAGGTTTTAGAGTCTTAGTTGGTAGTTCAGTAAGGGTGGACTGTTGGGAGATGGCCAGTGAGCCCCACTGTACTTGCCTTTGTGGAGGAGGAGGCTCTTTTGGGGGTGGAAATACAACAGCTGTTAGCTCCCCTATGTTGTCTGAGGGGTTTCTGTCCAACCTGGTTCCTGTAATCGTTAAGTCCCAAACAAATCACACAGAGGTCTATATTAACTATAAACTGATTGGCCCATTATTAGGTTTCTTATTAACTCTTATAACTTACATTAGCCCATTATTCTTGTCTATGCTAGCCATGTGACTTGGTACCTTTTTTGGCGAGGCAGTTACATCTTGCTTGTTCTGAGGCTGGGCAAAGGACTGTAGAAGAAACTTCCTTCTTCCCAGAATTCTCCTGTTCTCATTGTCCCGCCTCTACTTCCTGTCTGGTTGTCCCACCTATACTTCCTGCCTGGCTACTAACCAATCAGCGTTTATTTAAAATATAATTGACAGAATACAGTCAATTGTCCCACACCACCCCTAAGCAGGAGGCATGTGACTGCAATGAGGGCTCTGCAGGACGATTGGAAGCCCCATGCTGACCTGTTTGTTTATTAATCATCTATTTGCAGATTATCTGGGGAGGGATTATTGATGCACAGTTATTATTTCCTATTACTGAACACTGGGGCAGGGGATGTTTGAATCAGATATTCTCCTATTCCTTGGTTCTTTGCAACTTCAGGACAGTGAATATTAGTATGGAGATAGAGGGTACAGACAGAAGTATTAAGCATGGCCTAGGGATGGTAAAGGCATTTTTCTCCTGTGGTAGATTGTTTGCCCACCCAGCCCATCTTCTTAATGAGTATGTGGCCAATGGAAGAGTTGACTGTCTGCAGCTGCTATGCAAGGGCAGTTAAGATTCTGTAAGTCTAAGGGACCAGGGCTGAGCATGAGTACAGTCTCCTCAACAGCAGGGATGAGCTATAACCATACACTGTCTGGATAGGAGCTGAATGCTTTGGTCTTTTGTGAGCATGTTACTGACGTCTCTTTTGAGGGGATCTTGAAAATTATGTCTCAGGAATTGTGGCAAAAGAGACTGTCTTTTCTGGAGCTTGATGTTTCTTCCTAAGGCAGCTGGCAATGCCTGCAACCACTCTGAGGTTCTGGCAGCTTGTGCCTGGGCTGTCACCTAAGAAGGTAACTCCTGAAGGTCTCTGTTTATTGCTTGTGAACTGCTGCCTGGTATTCCACTTAAAGCAGTGGTTCTCACCCTGTGGGCCATTGTCCTGACCAGTGGGACATGAATCAGGAACCGGATCCTGGAGGGGAGAAATAAAGGGGAAAGGAATATGAGAAACGGACAGCAAGTCTGCATTCTGATCAAGCTGCCAACTTTATTTTTTCTCAGGAGCATAATATAGCAAAAGGGGAGGGGGTAGGTAGGTTGCTAAATCTTTGTTCTTACTGGAATGTCAGTTCTGGAGACCTCCCTAGCTGATAGGAAGAGATAAGGAAATGTAAATGTTTACTAACAGGGGGAATGCTAATGACTTCAGAGTCCTGGGTCCTGCAAGTCTGTAGACACTCTTTACTCACAGGGAGAGGTTATTTCCTGGGCCCGGAACTCACCCCACAGAGGTGAATAGCTTACTTAACTTGTGAACTACTAAGATGCTTTGACTATAACCAAAATACAGGTCTTTACTCCCAGCAGGTCCTCCCTTTTCATGAGGCGAGCAGGCCATGCCTTCTTTGGGGGTTATTACATATCAGATATTCACATTACAACTCATAACAGTAGTGAACTTACAGTTATGAAGTAGCAACAAAAATAGTTTTATCATTGAGGTCACCATGATGTGATGAGGAACTGTATTAAAAGGTCACAATATTAGGAAGCTTGAAAGTCACTGATTTACAGCAAAGTCTCCAGCTATAATGCTAGCCGTAGGTGGTTCCAGTTCCCCAGACCTGTGCTAATA
This sequence comes from Microtus pennsylvanicus, assembly GCF_037038515.1. Lineage (NCBI taxonomy): Eukaryota > Metazoa > Chordata > Mammalia > Rodentia > Cricetidae > Microtus > Microtus pennsylvanicus. The sequence continues at coordinate 92,783,404 of NC_134586.1, forward strand.
GCAGTCTATGGTTGCCTCCTATGTCTTTTTTTAATAATTAAATTTATTTTTTAAAACAATCTTTTCTCATTTTACACACCTATCACAGTTCCCACCCTTCCTCTCCTCCTGCTTTCCCCACTTCAGCCCTCCATCCACTCCTCAAAGAGGGTAAGACTTCCCAAGTGGAGTCAACAAAGTCTGACATATCACTTTAAGGCAGGACTGAGGCCCTTCCCCCATCTAGGCTGAGCAAAATATCCCTCCAAAAAGAATGGGTTCCAAAATGCCAGTTCAAGTACTGGGATATATCCTGGTCCCACTGCCAGTGGCCTACCCAAACCACACCACTGTCACCCACATTCAGTGGACCTACTTTGGTCCTATGCTGGTTTCCTTGCTATCAGTCCAGAGTCAGTGAGCTCTCACTAGCTCAGGTCAGCTGTTTCTCTGGGTATCCCCATTATGAGCTTCACCCCTTTGCTCATGTTATCACTCTTTCCTCTCTTGGATTGGCCTCTGTAAGCTTGGTCCAGTGCTTAGCTATGGATTTCTACGTTTGCTTCCATCAGTTGATGGATGAAGTTTCTATGATGACAATTAAGATATTCATCAATCTGACTGGCAAGGTCAGTTCAGGCACCCTCTCCTCTATTGCTTAGGGTTTTAGCTGGGGTCATTCTTGTGGGTTCCTGACAGTTTCTCTAGTGCCAGGTTTTTTACACTGCATAATGGCTCCTCCCTCTCTGTCCTTCTCCCATTTCAACCATCAAGTTCCCTCATGTTCGCCTCTTCTCTTTCCTTTCCCCTCCCCTCTTTCACCCTCTCATCTCCCCCTCTCTCATACTCCCAATTTTTTTTAGATCTTGTTGAATTCTGCTTCCCAGGGGATCCTTGTTCTCCTTGTTACCTAGTTCTCTCTGGATTTGTGGACTATAGACTGGTTATTCTCTGCTTTACATCTAATATCCACTTATGAGTGAGTACATACCATGTTTCTAGTTCCATTCATTTGCATGGAAATTTCAAGATGCCATTTTTTTTTTTACCGCTGTGTAGTATGCCTTTGCATAAATGTACCACATTTTATTTATCCATTCTTCAGTTGAGGGGCATCTAGGTTGTTTCCAGGTTCTGGCTATTATGAATAATGCTGCTGTGAACACAGTTGAACAAATGTCCTTGTAGTATGATTGAGCATCTTTTGGGTGTATTCCCAATAGTGGTATTGCTGGATCTTAAGTAGATTGATTCCCAATTTTCTGAGAAACCACCACACTGATTTCCAAAGTGGCTATACAAGTTTGCACTCCCATCAACAATGGAGGAGTGTTCCCTTTACCCCACATCCTCTCCAGCATAAATTGTCATCCGTGTTTTTTAATTTTAGTCATTCTGACAGGTGTAAGATGGTGTCTTAGAGTCATTTTGATTTTTATTTCCCTGATGCCTAAGGATGTTGAGCAATTTCTTAAGTATCTTTTGGCCATTTGCAATTCTTCTTTTGAGAATTCTCTGTTTAGATCTTTATCCCATTTTTTTGATTGGATTTTTTTTTTTTGGTCTTTTGATGTCTAGTTTTTTGAATTCTTTATGTATTTTGGAGATCAGTCTCTCTCTGATGTAGGGTGAGTGAAGATCTTCTCCCATTCTGTAGCTGCCTTTTTATCTTATTGACTATGCCGTTTGCCTTACAGAAGCTTCTCAGTTTCAGGAGGTCTCATTTATTAATTGTTGCTCTCAGTGTCTGTGCTGTTGGTGTTGTATTAGGAAGTGGTATCCTGTACCCATGTGTTCAAGGCTTCTTCTTACTTTCCCTTCAATGAGGTTCAGTGTGGCTGGATTTATATTGAGGTCTTTGATCCATTTGGACTTGAGTCTTGTGCATGGGGATAGATAAGGACCTATTTGCATTCTTCTGCATGGCAACATCCAGCCATATCAGCACCATTTTGAGGATGGATTTGAAGCTCGTCCCTGTCTCTGTTTTTTCTGCTTTATTTTGCTATGGGATTTCTCTCCACGTGGGAACTCTGTCTACCTTTTCCTATACATTTAAATTAATTTAGCCCTATTGTTTGTTAACGCATTGTTGTGCCTGGAGTAGTAGTACCTGTGCCTTTGGAGTCTGGTTTCATGTGTTCTTTCTTTCCTTCCCCAGGCAGCCTCCTGTTGGCGAGTCTCAGTGGAGAGTGCTGCTGCAGGACATGCTGACCATGCAGCAGCATGTGTACACATGCCTCGATGCCGATGCCTGCTATGAGGTAATGCAGCTGTAACTGTTTTTTTTTTTTATTTAGAAATTTTAATTGTATTTGCCACAATGGAGAGACTGAAAGAGACACTGTATATAATGTGATTGATGATTGATCAACTAGTGCTATGGATTTAAGCCTTATCATATCCCTCTTCTGCCTTCCCCTTGTTTATTGCGGTGCCATCTATTTTGCAGATCAGTCTTCTGAAACCCTGAATATGATATGATTTCTCCCTACAGGTTTTGGTGGTCACTAAAACTATAGCTCTTGTGGGGGCCTACCACCCAGCTCCAGAATAAATTAAAAACAGAGGTTTATTATTACTTGTGAAATAAGCTCGGCCTTAGCTTGGCTTGTTTCTAGCCAGATTTTCTGTTTTTATTTATTTATTTATTAAAAATTTCCACCTCCTCCTCTCCTCCCATTTCCCTCCCACTCCTCCTACTCCCTCTCCATCTCCCTCTCCAGTCCTAAGAGCAGTCAGTGTTTCCTGCCCTGTGGGAAGTCCAAGGTCCTCCACCCTCCGTCCAGGTCTAGGAAAGTGAGCACCCAAACAGGCTAGTCTCTCACAAGGCCAGTCCATGCAGTAGAATTAAAACTCACTGCCATTGTCCTTGGCTTCTCAGTCAGCCCTCATTGTCAGCCACATTCAGAGAGTCCGGTTTGATCACATGCTCCATCAGTCCCAGTCTACCTGGCCTTGGTGAGTTCCCATTAGATCAGTCCCATGTCTCAGTGGGTGGACGCACCCCTCGCGGTCCTGACTTCCTTGCTCATGTTCTGGAGTCATTACCGTCCCTGACTTCAAACTATTACAGAGCTACAATAATGAAAACAGCTTGGTATTGGCATAAAAACAGAGATGTTGATCAATGGAATCGAATCGAAGACCTGGATATTAGCCCACAAACCTATGAACACCTGATTTTTGACAAGGGAGCTAAAAGTATGCAATGGAATGATGTAGGTGGGTCGGTCATCTGTCTATGTGTTGCTTTCATTGGTTAATAAACAAACTGCCTTGGCCCTTTGATAGGACAGAAAATTAAGTAGGCAGAGTAAATAGAACAGAATGCTGGGAGGAAGAAGGCAGTGAGGCAGACGTGATGAAGCTCCAGCCCAAGATGGATGTAGGCTAGAATCTTTCCCGGTAAGCCACCACCTCGTGGTGCTACACAGATTATTACAAATGGGTTAATCAAGATGAGAGAATTAGCCAATAAGAGGCTAGAGCTAATGGGCCAGGAATGTTTAAATGAATACAATTTGTGTGTTGTTATTTTGGGTGTAAAGCTAGCCGTGCTGGAGCTGGGCGGGACAAAAAGCAGGCCTGCTCTGCCTCAATACTATAATGGAAGAAAGAAAGCATCTTCAACAAATGGTGCTGGCATAACTGGATGTCAACTTGTAGAAGAATGAAAATAGATCTATATCTATCACCATGCATAAAACTCAAGTCCAAATGAATTAAAGACCTCAATATAAATCTGACCACGCTGAACCTGATAGAAGAAAAAGTGGGAAGTAGTCTACAACACATGGGCACAGGAGACCAATTCCTACGTATAACCCCAGTAATACAGACAATAAGAGAAACAATGAATAAATGGGACCTCCTGAAAATGAGAAGCTTCTGTAATGCAAAGGACACTGTCACTAAGACAAAAAGGCAACCTACTGAATGGGAGAAGATCTTCACCAACCCCACAACAGACAAAGGTCTGATCTCTAAAATATATAAAGAACTCAAGAAACTAGACATTAAAACTCTAATTAACCCAATTAAAAAATGGGGTACTGAACTGTACAGAGAATTCTCAACAGAAGAAGTTCAAATGGCCAAAAGACACTTAAGATCATGCTCAACCTCCTTACCGATCAGGGAAATGCAAATCAAAACATCTTTGAGATATCATCTTACACCTGTCAGAATGGCTAAAATCAAAAACACCAATGATAGCCTATGCTGGAGAGGTTGTGGAGTAAGGGGAACACTCATCCATTGTTGGTGGGAATGCAAACTTGTGCAACCACTCTGGAAATCAGTGTGGCAGTTTTTCAGGAAACTGGGAGTCAACCTACCTCAGGATCCAGCAATACCACTCTTGGGAATATACCCAAGAGATGCCCAATCATACTACAAAAGCATTTTTTTCAACTATGTTCATAGCAGCACTATTTGTAATAGCCAGTTTTTCTGATCTTATCACAGCTAACTTTTACCTCTGGGCTTTTTCCTTTTCTTACTTCTGTGTATTTTATTTCACTCTTACTCTGTGGCTGGCTGGGTGGTTGGCCTCTGGAGTCCTCCTCTTGTTCCCTTGCTCCTTCCTTCTCATCTCCCAGATTTCTCCTCCTGTTTATTCTCTCTGCCTGCCAACCCTGCCTATCCTTTCTCCTGCCTTGCTATTAGCCATTCAGCTCTTTATTAGACCATCAGGTGTCTTAGACAGGCACTGTAACACAGCTTCACAGAGTTAAACAAATGCAACATGAATGAACGCAACACATCTTTTTATCATTATTTGCACATGTTCCATAGCATAAAAAATGTAACACATCTTAAAATAATATTTTGCAACATGCTTCTACTTCATTTCCTGTGTTTATATCTTCTTTTGCTTTACATTTGTTAACACCTGATGCTCTCCTTCATACACTCTTTTTCTTGTTCCAAATCACTCTATAGGTGCCTACACTTGTGTCCTGAAGAACCACAATGGCCCGAGCCTCCTAGGTTCCTCTTGGTCACTCCACAGTGTTTCACAGTCTGTTCAAGTAGCTCCCTCAAGTAGGATGTATATCGACCCTTCCTGTGACTGTGTGTATAATGTTTCCTCTATCTGGAATATAGTCTTTTTTCTTACTTGGAAAACTCCTGATAAACTTTCATGACTAGGCTGACTGTGCTTGCTAAGATCTCATAGAACTTGCCTCTACTGTAGCCTTCCTTTAAAATGGAGCTGTTTGCAGATAAGATGGGTTCTTTCGGCTTTGGGCTTGTGGTCCTAGGTAGGCAGGCATTTTACTATCACATATTTGAATGAATATCTTTCTGCAAAAGAACATTAGAAAGCATTTATAAGTTTTTAAAAGCTCTAGAAGACAGTAATGCAGACTTTTCAAAACTAACATTTTAATTTGCACCTTTTGACAAATTCTGTATTTGCTGTTAAGTTTTGTTGTCCCTTGGAAAATAATTTGAGAGCACAGTGGCCTAACTTTTAATATGGTAGACAAAGGCTTGACATTCTGCCTCTAGAATGACGTTCAGATTGTCATTGTAGGGCGAGTAAAGTGCCTTTTCCAACATGGATCATGATGCTCTATGCAGGGCAGTGCTCTCAACCTTCCTATCGCTGTGCCCTTTTGCTAGAGTGCCTCACATTGTGGTGACTCCAACCATAAAGTTATTTTTGTTGCTACTTCATAACTGTAATTTTGCTACTGTTATGAACTGTAATATAAATATCTGTATTTTCTAATGCTCTTTAGTGACCCCTGTGAAAGTCATTTGACTCCCAAAGGGTCACAACCCACAGATTGAGAACCACTGCTCTATAACTAGCATGAATAATTCATTGGAAGCTCATTTGGCTTGTGTTCAGTGTGCCAGTTTCACCTGCCAGAACCTAGTGAGGAGGGCCAGCAGGTCAAATGTGCTCTCACCAGAACCTAGTGAGGAGGGCCACCAGGTCAAATGTGCTCTCACCAGAACCTAGTGAGGAGGGCCACCAGGTCAAATGTGCTCTCACCAGAACCTAGTGAGGAGGGCCAGCAGGTCAAATGTGCTCTCACCAGAACCTAGTGAGGAGGGCCAGCAGGTCAAATGTGCTCTCACCAGAACCTAGTGAGGAGGGCCAGCAGGTCAAATGTGCTCTCACCAGAACCTAGTGAGGAGGGCCAGCAGGTCAAATGTGCTCTCACCAGAACCTAGTCAGGAGGCCAGCAGGTCAAATGTGCTCTCACCAGAACCTAGTGAGGAGGGCCAGCAGGTCAAATGTGCTCTCACCAGAACCTAGTGAGGAGGGCCAGCAGGTCAAATGTGCTCTCACCAGAACCTAGTGAGGAGGGCCAGCAGGTCAAATGTGCTCTCACCAGAACCTAGTCAGGAGGCCAGCAGGTCAAATGTGCTCTCACCAGAACCTAGTGAGGAGGGCCACCAGGTCAAATGTGCTCTCACCAGAACCTAGTCAGGAGGCCAGCAGGTCAAATGTGCTCTCATATCAACTTCCATTTTATAGCCACTCTTGTTATATTAAGTGAGTTTTCTGCCCCAGACATCAAAATAAAGGCTCCTCTAAAGAGCAATGATTAGGTAATATAGGGAATGCCGGGGGAAACTCCTGTTCCCCATCAAGTTGTTCCTATCTCATCAGTTTCTTCACTGTCCTCGTCCACCTATGAATGGCAGGGAAAGAATGTCACATTGTCAATAATAGGCTTGGCAGTCACATTGTTTAATACTTTTCTGGCACAAGTAATCTCAAATACTTTTAATATATTCAGTGCCATTAGTACAGTAAATTCTTTGTAAGATGCCTCCTGTTAGTGTTTCTTATTTTATTGAGATACATTTTAATATCCAAGTTAGAAAAAAGTCTCATTGCTCCATGCTATCATTTTAATGTTTATGTGTAAGTTAACATTTACAGTCTAACTCATTCATAAGGGTGAATTCAGATGAGGTTGGGGGTGTAGCTTAGTGGGCCAGTACTTGCCTATCACACACAGACACTGGTTTGATCCTGCTCCACAGCGACAGAGAATGTGAATGTCTGTGTTATCAGCAATGACATATTATGGGTGTCAGATCTTGTCACAGTCTGTTACAGTCGGCAGAATGCGTCCATTTTGAGTAGTGCACTGCCTGTAGTAGTTGACCAGTGCGTTTTACTGATTGATTATTTACTTTATTTATAGGACATCCATGTAATCTAGGATGGCCTAGGGCTCAATTATCTTCCCTGAGTCTCTCAAGTGCCATCATACCCCGCTTCAGTTTTGTTTTCTAATGAATAAACTTTACATACTTAAGTCTTTATTGTAATGCCTTAGATAGCATGATTTACTTGTTTCATCCTCTAAAATTTATTCTGAAAGCTAATTTTTCTTTTATTGAGGTGGAATTAATAGAACAGTTAGGTAGCTGCTTTAACGTAGGCAGTGTGTGCTTACTTACATACACTATGTCATACAAACCCCAGGTATAGGATAGATATAGTTTTGACTTGAAATCCTTTGGATTTCAGAGCCTTCATTTTGTTGAACAGAGCCTCTCTTCTTTATCAATAACTGTGGAGTCTTCTTTTCCCAGATATTTACTGAAAGCCTTCTCTGCTCCAGTCGCCTGGAGAATATCCACCTCGCCGGGCAGATGATGCACTGCAGCGCTTCTTCGGTTAATCTTTCAGCTGGTGCACCCCATAAGGGACGAGCCCAGTTCAGGGTCGAATACGGGAGGAGTATTGACTTGGTGTTGGCTGCCAGCAGAGAGTACTTCAACTCTTCCACCAACCTCACTGACAGCTGCATGGACTTGGCCAGGTAGGAAGTCCGTGTTCTGGGAGCGCTGTGTACACGTCCAATGCAGGTCGTCTCAGATGCAGGCTATGTACACTGCACGGGTTTCTGTTGTGTACTGCTTTACTATAGAACGTGACCAGTGAATTTTGAAGTGCCTGAATTCTTCTTGATTCCCCATAAACATTCTTTTGATTGAGTCATTTTGTTCATTATCTATAAGCCTCTATTCCTCTGAAGCTTTGTAGGTGATATTTATCTCTTTTGCATAGCATGTGCTCCAAAGTCAACTCTGGATAGAAATTTCTAGATTTAAATTCAGTTCCTTTCTTGGCCTATCATTAGTCCTTTCCTCTTAGTTGACATGAGAAACTGGTATACTTGGCTTCTGAATTTAATAGTCTTATTAAAGAATTTCATCGTTCTTGAGGGAAGATTTTATGAATTGAAATTAATATTTATAAAGTAAATTTTTATAAAACTCAGAATTCAATAAATCTTATCCCCAAACTTATGTTACTTCTGAACCTTAAATGCTTCAGGAAAGCCTTTTGTATTAGTCCCTTATTCTATTGTTACAAAAACTCTTGAGCTTTTACTCTCAAACTGTATGAAATGGGAGGTCATGGTGGAGGAAGGTACTCTATGGTAAGACAGAAAGCCAGCAGGGAGTATCCTATTTTAAGACGTCTAGGCTCTGGCTTTTAATGGTCATGTTCTGTTTAGAGCAGTGGTTCTCACCCTTCTACCACGGTGAGCCTTTAATACAGTTCATCATGAACTCCCAACCATAAAACTATTTTTATTGCTACTTCATCACTGTAATTTTTCTACTGTTATAAGTTGTAATATAAATATCTGACATGCAAGGTATCTGACCCTTCAACATGATAACGTCTTTTGACTCCCAAAGGAGTTACGACCCACAAGTTGAGAACTGCTGGTTTAGATAGTGCTTTCCTGGGGGACAAGCTGACAAGTCATAAACCCTAGAGGGACACATGCACAATCTCATGTCCAAACCAATGCAACAACTGCATGTTTCACTCTGCATAAACAGTGGCTTAGTTATGTTTCTCCTGGTGCTCCTCTGCCATCTGATCATCAGTTTGCCTCTGGTCAGCATCTTTTAGGGCACACCATGGAAGTCCTATTCTGCTGTTTTCTTGGAGTTCTACCTTTCAGACCACACTGAGCTTTTCTTTCCTCCACTCTAGAGACACATGTAACTTGCTTCCTTTTGTGATATTACTTACTTTGCAAGTACACATATAATTTTATAAAATGGAGACATTGTACATTTCTTGTTATGACTTTTTAATGTTTTATGAAGCCAGTATGTGAACTGAAGCATTGCCATGCACTTTACAACATTGTGTTAAACGATTTCACTACATTTGGGCCTGAATTTAGCTGGTTGTAGTTCTCCTCTTTGCATTGTTGGAGTGACAGTAAAGATGTTAAGATGTCTTCTGGATCCAGATGCCTGTATGTCAGCCCAGTCCCAGCCAGCCCGCAGCCTTCTGACATTGGCTTCTTTTGAAAGCAGACTTGAGAGAGCTGTTGTGATTGCGTGTCTGTGTTTGTGAAGGTGCAGTGCCTATGTGCATGTGCGGACAAAGGATGCTGTCCTTCTCTATTGAGCTCCATCTTGATCCCTCAAAGAAGAGTCTTTTTCCTGACCTTAGAGCCCACCAATTTTTGGCAGTTCATACAACAGCCAGCAGGCCCCAGTGGAGTTAATGCTGAAGTCCTCTAGTGCCTTCCTCCCACAGTACTGGGGACATTGTGTCATGTACCAATACATAGCTTTTCACATGTGTGCTGGGGTTCAAGTTCTCATGCCTGTGTTGCAAGCAGTCTCATCCAGTGAGCCATCTCCCCAGTCCCCTCCTTTTCACTGTTGTGATCTTAAGTGGGTTCCTAAGTGGTCTTGCTGTTATGTGAACAGCGAAGAGTAGTTGGTAGTCACCAGATGAACACTTACGAAGCTTCCTTTATGTTGCCAAGTGGTTCCCGTTTATTTCCCATTGCACATTATATGCTGAAGTGCCTATTCTCTAAGCATAATGTGCACCTCCTCTTGAACTTGCTTTGAAACCTGTTTCTAGCCCTAAATTTAATCGTTTGGTGGTGGTGGTATTCATCTTTTCTTGATTCTTGGGGACTTTTTGTTTTTCATAAAAAGTATTGAGTTTGGGAGATTCTCAGTCAATGAAGTAGTTGCCGCGCAAGCTTGCTGGCTTGAGTTTGGAGCCCTGGTACACATATAAAAGCAGTGTGCAGTGACGTGTGTACCTCATGCGGGGTGGAGTGTGCGGATGGACACAGGCAGACCTCTAGAGTTGGCTGGTTGGCTCTCTAGCTCTATTAGTTAGTTAAGGTTACTGAGGTAGCGAACAGCTGAGACACCAGCTGTCGCCAGCCCCTGACCCCTGTGCGTCACTGTGCACACATACAGAACTCTTTCTATAACACAAGGATATGTGGGCTTGTCTTTCTTAGTGTGACTCATTGCCCAGTTTTCTAGGTGTAATTTCTCATGTTTTCTCTTTTTTAAAGACTGTGTATGTGCATATGAATGTGAATGCTTGTGGAGGCCAGAAGTTGTGGTCAGATCCCTTAGGTCTGGAGTTACAGACAGTTGTGAGCTGCCTGACATGGGTACTGGGAAGTGAGCTTCAGTTGTCCTCAAGATCAGCAAGGGCTCTTAATCTCAGAGCCATCTCACCAGCCCTGGTTTTTTTTTTTATGCCATTCTTTGAAATACTAATTGTCATAAAATTCTCATATACTTTGATGCTTTTCAGTTAATCTTCAAGCTTATTGAACATGGTCTTAACTGTGATAGCTGTCTGGATTCATTTCCCCCTTAAATGACTGGTAGTTTCTTCAACTCTAGCAAAGGTGAAAAACAACCCTTTTCCCTTGTGGTAACTTATGTCAGAGTCATGCTCCCTCGTTTCTTTCTTCAAACTGTTACTGAACTTGACAGAGTCCTTTAAAGTAGTTAGTAAGCCTTTTTCTTTCTCTCTAGGGATCCTATTTTTATTTCAAATGCTGGAAATATCAAATAGAATAGCCTTTGAAATTCCAACTTGTGTTTGACCTAAAGCTTCTAGGCAGGTGTTTCTGGGTGATTATAAAATCCCCTTGCTGCATTGTGCCCTCACTGTATCCCTTCCTATCCCACAAGGATGCACTTTGATTTTCATCCCATGTGTATGATGTTGTGCTGGACTAATTGTGGCCTATGAGCCCTAAGGCATTTGTGTTTACCATGGTATGGAGTATAGGAAATATTTCTTTCATTCTTATTTATAAGGAATTTGTTATTCCTTGGGGAAGCAAAAGATATGTGTGCTGGAAGTTTCATGTCAGTTTGCCTGAAGCTAGAGTCACTGGACCAAAGGGAACTTCAGTTGAGAAAATACAGCCTCCATAAGATCTGAATGTAGGCAAGCTTGTAGGACATTTTCTTAATTAGTGATTGATGGGCCCAGTATGCATGTATGTATTTATGTGTATGCACAAATATATACAGATACAACCTGATGAGTACATTTTTATTTGTGCATATATAGTTATATATGGTTTCAAGGGTGATCACTATGTAGCAGACAACTAAGCAGCGACAGTCAATGAGTCCTGGTGCTTTTGCCCTTCATTGCTAACATTTCATTCATGTCCATACTCTTGTTCTGCTCTTATTTATGCAGCTCTTAGTAAGAGAGACTGTTTCACAGCAGACCTTCTGGTTTTCTACCTCTTACAGCTGTTCTTTTCCCTCCTCTGTGATGTTCCCTGAGCCATAGATCAGGAGCTGTGATGTAGGAGTGTTTGTTGGGACTGGGCTCTTCATGATTTATTTTGTTCAGTTGTGGTTTTATGTGCTGATTTCCATTTGCTATAAAGAGGATGGTCTTTGGTGGTAGCTGCACTTTGCTGTGGATAAGATTTAGAATGTAGTAAGGAATATTAACAGTCTAGCAGAGGGTGGTAGTCGATTTCTACGGTCATCGACCTCCTTAGGCTAGAGAAGCTGGCCTGGATCAGCACCAGTCACAGAATTGTTTGTTGCCACCAGCATATGGGTACCACTTCTTGCACCTTAATGTGTTTCTTGTCATGGATCATAGGTGTTGCATCTAGGTAGGATTGTTTACCTGCATCCCTTCCTTGGCAGCTTGTGTAGTATTTTCTGGAAGCACAGAAGTAGACCCTAGAAAACAGGCTCTCAGGTCATTGGTTGCCTCTCAGGTATTAAAGGTGACTTCCCTCTCACCCCTATTGCTGAAGACACCACACAAGAAGGACACATGGCTCAAATGAATTGAGGTGGATATGCCCTTTATTATTTGTAGAATTTTGCCTACTTTGCAACTTTTTTTCTGAAACAAAGAAAATGCAGCAATCTAGTAATAGGGATGTATAAGCCTTTCTGTTGAGTAAATTTCCTCCCTAGAATTCGTGGGTTCGAGGGTAAGTGCATGTAAAGTGTTGTACAAATCAGAGTTTATAGTCCTTACGTTAGAATTAGCAGAACTTGTGAGTGCTCACAGACGGAAATCTTCCAACTGTGCACGATCAAGTTCTGCCTCTCGCCATTGAGTCATACTTACCCTTGAGTGACGGCAGTGCCCTCCTGGTGCCTCAATTTTTTTAAATGTGCTGTCGCTGTCAGCATATAATAGCCCTTTCGGCTAAATGGTCTTACTTAGGCACCTTTCCAAAATAAGTTTATGCATTAGAGAAAACTTCTTAAAAGTGAATTTTTTTTTATGAATTAAAAAAGAAAAACATTGAAAGTATTCTACATGATCAGATGTTAAATGAGAAGGACAGGTCATCCAGCGCCACACAGAAAGGTGCTGTCTCAAAGCAAAGAAAGCAAATGTCACTCACCTGTTGATTACCAATCACATTCTCTCTTTTGACAGTGCTGTATTACCAACCGATTCTTCTCTTCTGTTAAAGCTCTTTGATTGTATAGGACTGTTTTAGCTATTCTGGATTTTTCATTTTCCCATATAAAGTTGAATATTATCCTTTCAAGGTTTATAAAGAACTCCATTGGAATTTTTATGGAATTGTTTTGGGGATTGCATTGAATCTGTAGATTCCTTTAGGTAGGATGGCCATTTTTACTGTTGTAATCCTACCAATCCATGAGTGTGGGAGATCTTTCCATTATTTGATAACGTTTTCAATTTCTTTCTTAAAAGGCTTGAAGCTGGCCAGATGGTGGTATCCCATACCTTTACTTCCAGGATTGTTATACAGAGAAACCCTATCTTGAAACACACACACACACACACACACACACACACACACACACACACACAAGGCATACAGTCATACAGTTTTGGAGCAATTCTTTCACTTGCTTGATTAAAGTTACTCCAAGATATTTTATGTTTTTTGTGGCTGCTGTGAAGGGTATTGTTTCCCCAATTTCTTTTTCAGCTTGTTTGTCATTTGTGTATAGGAGGGCTACTGATTTTTTTGTGTGTGTGTGTGAGTTAATTTTGTGTCTAGCCACTTCACTGAAGGTTTTTTTTTTTATCAGCTGTAGGAATTCCCTGGTAGAATTTTTTGGGGTCATTTATTTATACTATCATATCATCTGCTAATTATGATACTTTGACTTCTTCCTTTCCAGTTTATATCTCCTTGATCTCCTTCCATTGTCTTTTTCTTTCATCTAGAACTTCAGGTCCTATATTGAATCAATATGGAGAAAATGGACAACCTTTTAGCAGTCTGACAGGTGTTAGAGAAATATGTGTTCGAGCACTTCTTGCTCAGTATAGAAAAGTAACTGGGTGAATTTATGCTGCTGGTTTTCAAAATCTATGTGATTTATTTTAGGTGCTGCTTGCAGCTCATAACAGACAGGCCAGCTGCCATTCAAGAGGAACTAGACCTCATCGAAGCTCTGGGGTATCTTGAAGAATTTGGGGTAAAGATCCTGCCTTTGCAAGGTGCGTCTTCTGCTTGGTATTGCATTGCTAACTTATTTTGTACCAATTAAGTATTGTTCCTTTTATTTTTTTCAATGAAAGTAACTTTGATAATCTGAATATATTATTAATATATAATATTGTCTTTTTTAATTTTTGCAATGAAATCTCAAGTTAAAACATTTTGCAGTGAATTAAAAAAATCTTGTTTATAACCTTTAAAGATGTAATAGTAGTGACAGAGCAACTGAACAGTGAGGCCATTGGATCAAAGCAAACATAGGTACTTCTTATTTTTATGAATGACAGTTGTAGATTTACTTCAGTTTTGGCATATAGCTTATTCCTGTATTTTACTTTCATAAATTATTAACTAGGTGATAACCTCCCAATCTTGACTTAAAAGTAATGGGAGACAATTCTTTCTTAGAACTTAATTGCCAATGATGTTTTCATTTTGCTCAGGTTCTTTTGTCTAAGTTTAACAGGTATGTTGGAGTCATCTGGACAGACGTCACACAGCTTGTCCTAAACTGTAAGGATGATACATTGTAACATTCCAGGCCTTAGCTGATCATAGCTGACCATAGACTATTTAAATCCATATCTGGTCCCTGAATGAAAAGGTAGAAGTATACTTGGCTGGCTGCTATAGTCTACCATTCCTAACTCTAGAACTGGCTGGAACTAGTGACGAGGAAATATAACAGTTCATTGTAGCACAAAATTGCTGTCTCCTACCCAGTCCCACAGCCATTCAATCCCAAAGAAACACACAGAGGCTTATATTAATTATAAACTGGTTGGCTAATTGCTCAGGCTTATTGCTAACTAGCTCTTATGACTTAAGTTCACCCATAATTTTTGTCTATTTATCCACATGGCTTGGTACCTTTTGTCAGTAAGGCATTCTCATTTTGTTCTTCTGCCTCTGGCTGGACTGACTCTGCCTTTCCTCTTCCCAGAATGCTCTTAGTCTAGTCACCCTGTCTATCTTTTCTGCCTGACTACTGGCCAATCATTGTTTTATTAAATTAATATGAGTGACAAATCTTTACATTGTACAAGAGCATTATCCCACAGCAGTTTATTTCATCTTTTTCTTTTTTGTAAGTTTTCACCATAGTTGTGCTCTTTCATTTAAAAAAAATACTATTGCATCAGAAGCCTCAGTTCCTCCAGGTGCCAGTGGCTGTGTTCCTTAGTCCCCTGCAGTGTCAGCAATGACTGGGACTGAGGAAGAGCCAGTAGTTGCCATGTCACAGTCTTAAATTTTATATGGATTTTCTTTATGGTTTTACTCAAAGTTTCACTTCTCAGTAAACGCTACTGTGCTGAAAAGACATAGACTATTATTACTCTGAATATCATTGTTGGACCTAATTATTATACAGGCGTAAGTAAGCACACTGAGTATATATGGAAGGTGATGGTTAGATTGTTAGGTCATAGACAATCTATTCAGATGCACCATTAATGCAACTTTTGAACTCAAAACTTTTTAAATATTATGAAAATTAATCAAAGTTGCTAAAAACCATTTTAGCTTATTTTAAAATGTTTGATTATTAACTATTTTCCCTCCATAATATATTTGTTAATTTTAGCAGAGGAAGATTCTAGAACATAATAAGTTTTTTTCTCCTTTATGTTTCATTAGGATAAATATTGCAGCATTGGTATGTGTGTGTACATGTGTCTGCATGTGTGTGTACATGTGTCTGCATGTGTGTGTGCACATTCAGCTGTGTATGTATTTTTGCTACTTAAATAATCTGAGCTGAGTGATGTATAAAAAAACTGTTCTGCATGCTGTGATCCTTTAGAATGCTAAGTGAGTTCTGAGCTCTTGTGGTGGTCAGTTAGATGTGATTTTGATGATACACAACCAAGACTGTTAAGACTATACCTTCTGGGAAGTTTCTGAGTGAGGAGTCGCTGGTGTAATACTGGGGTTTAGTCACCCTAAGATGGCCAGTAAAAGGAACTGTTGTATTGTTGTACCAGCAGTTCAAAGAGGAGTTAAAAAGTGTTGACTTGTATGTGCTAATTACAATCACTTAGACTCTTGCTGTCCAATTGAATATACTTATCTATTATTAGTAACCATTGCTCAGGATGAATGGATAAAACAAGTGTTTCATTGAATGGAAAAATGGGGTTGATAAGGATCTAGCACTACAGTTTCCTACCCTGGTTGTGGTTAGGAGGAGGATGATAATAGTAGGGAAGTCAGCCCCTGAAAGCTAGAACTTTTATTAGAAGCACGCAAGGCATATGGCATATAAGGCCCAGCCTCTTTTTTTTTTGTGTTTAGAAGTATTATATCCATAACAGGCTTTGATTTAAACATCTATTTAGAATTTAAAAAAGTGGCTGTTTCATAGTCATTGTGTTATTGAATCTGGAGGAAAACATGTAAAATGACAGCAGATACTGGGGGGAAAGCCCACACTTTAAAAAATCAAGTTATAGAGACGTTGTATACAGTCCTTTAAAACCTTGACCTCCCTGTGTTATAAAGGCTAATGGAAACAACCAGCAGCTCACAGGCTGGGTTGCGTGACTGGAGCTGCCCACTGTGATCAGCTCTGCATGCCTTGAGACAGCATTCCCATGCAGAGGAACATCAGTGGGGAGTCCAGTGATGTGGCCTTTACTCACACATGGCATATAGCTTTTCCATTCTCGTTCACTGTCCAAAGAAGTTACAGTGTAGATGGAGTGGCAGATTGCGTTCCCACCCGGCTCCTGCATGGCTAGCTTTACACCTAAATAACAACATACAAATTGTATTCTTTTGAACACTGCCAGGCCCCTTATATCTAGCCTCTTCTTGGCTAACTCTCATATCTTGCTTAACCCATTTCTATTAATGTGTGTAGCACCACAAGGTGGTGGCTTACTGGGAAAGATTCTAGCCTACATCTGTCTCAGGTTGAAGAATCATGGCGACTGCCTGAATCTGCTTCTTTCTCCCAGCAACCTGTTCTGTTTACTCCACCTACCTAATTTTCTGTCCTATCAAAGGGCCAAGGCAGTTTCTTTATTAACCAATGAAAGTAATACATAGACAGATGACCCTCCTCCATCATTACAGCATGAGTTTAGCAAGGTCAGCAAGGTGGACATTTGGGATATAAAACTGGGGTGGATACAAGTGTTCATCCGCGAACATCCTGCACTTCAGGATGCGCATATACTGGAACACTGAGGTATAAAGGGCATGTGCTTTGCAATTTTTCCTCAAATGGTTAACAAAAGTATTGGTCTGTGTGTGTGAATATGCATATAGAGGAAGACAGGAGTGAGTGTATGCGTGTATGATTGTGTATATATGTATAAGATTAAAAGGAGTTAAGAGCTGATGAATCCAATTAATACAGTATTACAATGTAGATATTTTTGCAACTTGCAACCTTTCTGTAAGTTCCAAATTCAATTGCAATAAAAAAATGTAGAAAATAACAGACTAATTCCAATGAAAAACCACATTATCTTCATTTCAATAAGATTTATGTACTCTCAGCCAACTACATATGAGACATTTCCAAAGAACAGGCTATGTAAGGATTTACTAGGGATTTAGTAATAAAGATGAAAGCCACAGGCAAAATTTGGAGACTTGGGTTGAATTCAGGATCCACCTCTTTTCGGTGGGTCTTTGTTAAAGTATCTTAAGCTCTCTATACCCCAGTTTTTTTCCCTTTGGGAAAATAACCTGTTTATTATGTGGGCGTTGTGTGGTTGTTATACATAAGTCAGTTCTGGAGACACAATTCATCTCCATTTTATGTTAGCTGCTGATGCAGTTGCCATGGTTACTCCAAGTCAGCTGCCTAGGCAATACCATCTTCTTTGCCCTTGCTACTCTGAGTAAGAATTACTTACCCTTAGAGCTCACTTGATGTCCTTTGGCATTTTCCCTTTAAATATTCTTTGCTCTATGATATGAACTGGTTAATTAGGCATTTCATTTTCTTGAGTGCTAGTTTAAGTGAGAGGACTGGGCTTAGCCATAGGAGATGTGAAACTTGTTGCCCTCCATCCTGGGGTGAGGTTGCCTTAGACAAACTTAGTTGTACTTCCCTGTAAACCCAGTACTCAGGAGGCAGGCAGGAGGATTTCTGCACAACCAGGCTCTCTCTTTCTCTCTCTCTCTCTCTCTCTCTCTCTCTCTCTCTCTCTCTCTCTCTCTCTCTCTCTCTCTCTCTCTGTGTGTGTGTGTTTGTGTGTACTCATACACACTAAAGTATATTTTGAACTTGGGCATGGGGAGATGAGTCTTTATTGTATAGTCCATGTTGGACTCAAATGTGTGATCATCCTGCCTTAGCCTCAGCACTGTTGAATTACAGGGGTATGTCACTGCAGCCACTCTGAGATCAGTAATTACATTTTGGTTCCCTAATGCTTGAACTTTTGTGGCACCCCTTCTTGTGTTCATGAAGTTCTTCACTGTTTGTTTTTAGTGCGCTTGTGTTCTGATCGGATCAGCCTCATCAAGGAGTGTGTTTTGCAGTCTCCCACATGCTACAAACAGTCAGCCAAGCTGCTAGGCCTTGCTGAGTTGCTGAGGGTTGCAGGTAAGTCTCTGAGTGCTAAACTCCTGTCCCATTTATCACATCAGTCTATATGAGCATCAGGATTTGCTCAGTTGCTCAGAAGAACGTTTTTTTTTTTTCTTTTTAAAGCAAGGAACAATATTTTCTAGAAATCTTGGCCTGTTATTTAAGTGTGTGTTCACTGAAGTTTTGGGAAAATCAGATGTCCTTGAGTGAAAAGGGCTTAATCAGGGTGTACAGTTGTGAAGTCAGCAGAAGTTCTTGTTATCATTCAAAGGAGACTGCTGTGTGAAGCACCCACTGTACCAGCACACTCACGAGCCAGACTGAGTCTGATAGTTCTGATAAACTCGGTAGAAAGTTTTGTGCACTTACTATTTGGCAAAGTTATCATACATTTTAGCTCATTCAGTTTTTTGCGAAATTGTTACAGTGTTGGTTAGTTTCCCATTTTATAATAGAAATTCAGAAGTTAAGCGTGCTGCTCACCAGGATGAAGTAGGAGCCTGACTTTCAAGGAAAATCTCTGACTCTGCATTTTATGCTCCATTAACTATAGTGCTCCTACCTACCAGAATATTTTAGTGCTAGTTTCATATTTTTTTGAAATATATTCACATATATACACATACATATACATGTATATATGTGTGTGTGAATATATATACATACATATATGTATATTTATATTCCTATAAGAATAATTGTTGAGTATTTTGTTCTTTAATAGTGGTTTGAGTTTGTCGTAGTCTAAACCATGAAACAGACTCAAAAGTAAAGAAAATTTGTTTTTATTTTTAGCCTTTATAAATTCAATATATTTAGTAGACACATAGGTTAATATTTCGAAGTACTAATAAGTAGAACTCTTATTAAGGTCTTTCTTCTAATAAATATGTATCACTTCTCAGCTTGGAGCACAACGCTGACATCTGCTACACACTCGGAAAGGTCTTGGGACCTGGCTTCTCTGTGAGGCATATTGGGCTCCCTGGGAGAACATTGAATGTAGACTCAGAAAAATTGTTTGATCCTGATTGTGTGTGTGTGTGTGCATGAGCGCATGTGCGTGTGTGCTATAAGTTTGCAAGCTTTATTTGTCCAGAGCGCATATCTAGGAAACAGGAAAGCTGTCCCTTTTGGTTACCCATAGTCTAGTAATAAGAGAACCAACTGAGTGCATACATAGAAAAGCTCTTCCAACATGAAGGGTAGATTTCATGAGGGCCTAGCTCTTACAGATGTGCTGTTTGTCACCTCTGCACCTGTTAGAATAGTGTCTTGCTTTGATTGTGACATATAATGAATGAACCAGCCAGCCTTCAAACAGTTCTACGAGGAGAGCATTCCTCCTGAGGATAGTGTAGAAGCGTGTGGAGATGCATGGTACTTGGATCTATTTTCCTTATTGCAGCTAATTTAGTTCTAAAACTTCAGATCATCTCAGATTGGCCACACTTCACTTCCCAAATGCTAACATGCTGTGTCTTGTATGATATTCCAACTTGGAGCAGTATCGTTGAAACATAAGGCTAAAGTATAAAAATTGTTCAACAAATTGATCTTGTGAGCTGTGTGCATTTACAGAAAAGTCTCTATCATGTACAGAGTTAGTGTCTTTTCTGCCTTAACCCCGCACCTGCTCCAGAGACTGCAGCTTTTACAGTTTGAAGTGTGATTTTAGAACTACAGTGACATTTCCCTTTCCCAGCTTCACAGGCCAAAGGCTCGTTATTACTATGCTCACTAAATCCAGACCTTTTACCTTTTCTTTAAAGCTTGCCCTTGATGGCTTCATTTTGTTTCTGGCATACTCAAATGGCAACCATTTTCATTTTGGCACTTTAGGACATCACTAAGTAACTGACGAGTACTTGAACACTGTATTGTTACAGTGGGACTGATAACCAGAATGGTGCAGAGTGACTGGAGACTGTAGTGATGAGGCAAGCAGGCCTGCTTTTTGTCCTGCCCTGCTCCTGCACAGCTAGCTTAGCCCTGGAATAATTACACGGAACTGTATTCATTTAAACACCGCCTGGCCCATTAGTTCTAGCCTCTTATCGGCTAACTCTCACATCTTGCTTAACTCATATTTAGTAATCTGTGTAGCACCATGAGGTGGTGGCTTACCAGGAAAGATCCTAACCTGCGTCCATCTCGGGTTGGAGAATCATGGCATCTGCCTCACTGCCTTCTTCCTCCCAGGATTCTGTTCTGTCTTCCCCTCCTACCTATGTTTTGACCTATCAGGCCAAGCAATTTTCTTTATTAATTAGCCAATGAAAGCAACAGATAGATAGAAGACCCACCTACATCAGGAGACCAGCTTACATAGACGTGTCTTATTGTACAGTGGATACAGGGATGACTCGTGTCTTGAGTACAGACATGGAGCAGTGCTCAATTCCATCATGTTACTCAAAACATGCAGAAATAAACTGTGGGAACAGGAGAGTCATCATATATAACCAAGACTCATTGTTGGTGGAGGGGAGTTTGGCCCCTTACTTGAAGGGAACATATAGCTATTAGCAGACATATTTTGTGTTGTACTTCAGTACTCAAAGCTGTTTTTTATGGAACCATTAATGTTCTTCAGACAATCCATGGAAGGAATAGTCTTGGTTTGTAGCCCAATTTTGCTTCTCATCTAGTCTGTAGCCTCCTGAGGTCAGAATGACACACATGAGCACCACAGCCATGAATGGTTTCTTTCATCGTTCTCCATGAGCCCCCACACTCCTGGCTCTTGTCTCTGAGAATATACTTGCTTAATAACATTTTCTAGGACTGCTCTTAACCATATTGAGTTTTGGATTACCTGATCAACTTTTAACTTTCAACTAAGTAACTTTGGACTTCATGATTGCTATTTGGCCATTCTTCACGTAAAATTTACGAACAATAATGATTTCAATTTTATTCTTTAATATTTCATACAGCTTCATTCTTTAATATCTATCTCTAATCCTTGTTACTGTGTGCCTATGTGTACATAGGCAGAGAGGTGAATCTCATTTTGAAAGTGACGACATAGGATTAGAGAAATCAGTTTGTTTTTTAGCCAGGCAATTGCCTTTCTACCTTCTGCTTTTATCTGTGTGTATACTCTTTCTGATGTTGTGTGATGGCTCTCAGTGGCCTCTGTGTACTTCATCTCCTTCATAACACTTTTATAAGTGTACGACTCTTTGTGCAGAAATCATCAGATATGGGGTTTATTGATCTTAATAAGAGAAAATAATGTGTAAAGGTATTGACACATGTAAATAAATATTCATTTTTCCTGGGAAGGCTGAGACAGGAAGGTTGCAATTTGGAGCTCAATTTATATTGCTTATTGAGACCCTGTCCATTTAAAAACATGTATAAAAAGAGAAGTAATAGGTGAAATCCCTTGTTTTATTATTCCTGCTCCTACCAGAGAAGTAAAGCAAATATAGCATGAGAGACAGCTGTACAAAATTGGCTTCTGCTACCATGAGGTGGGTTGGTTGAGTCTGAAATTCCTGTGGCTGGGTGAGAAGATTAAGACCTGGTCTAGTTCCACAGGTATGGCCTAAGACTGCTCTGCATAGGAGCCTTTTACCCTCACCCACCCCCATCCCTTTCATCTGTTAATCTTTTTCTGTGACTCTGTCTGCCTCCCAAGATTACCCAGGATTAACCTTTTCACTTAGCTGCTAGGGGCTTGCACATTGTCTTCAACAATGAGTTTAGTATTTAGAGCCTAGCCAAGACACATGAGAAAAAATGCACTTGACTCTTTCACTATTGTGTATAGTGTGCACAAATGCAAGCATTTCAAGAGTATTAGGTAGGGAATGTGTTTACATTAAACATGGTATGTGCATTTCCTCATGTGTGTATATATGGTTAGTCACGAGTAAGTCTCTGAAAATCGAGAAGTAAAGGAGTATATGACAGTTTAACAGAGAATGTCTGGGCAGGCTTCCTTCAAGAGGAAGGTGAGGGAGGGTCTTCCTTTGTGTCTGTGGGTGTGCTGTGTTCAAGAGGCTGTCTTGTGGTTTGTTTCTTGCTGGGGCACCCCACGCATGTAGGAAGTGTGCATGTTGTTCACCTTCTGTACATTTTCTTTTAGTTAAGTTGTCTTTTCACAGGAAGTATTCTCAAATAAGAATTATTAAATTAGAGGGAAGATTGTTTTTCATTTTCTAAGTGAAAAATAGAGCATGCTGTGAACCATATGGATGTAAGTTTGAGTTAGTTTATATTTTATTTAAAGTGAACTGTGTATCATTACTTGTTGATCTATGCATTCTTTCATGCTGCTACCTTTTAAGGACAGCTAAGACAAAAATGTCATGGCTTACCTAGAGTTGGGGGCGGTGGTGAAGTTACATTATAACAGTGCCTTTGACATCTATAAGTAGCGTAATACTTTTTTATTCAATGAAATTTATAATCTAGGTTTTCATAATGACCTTGGCTTGGACCGTGCTAACTTCCTGGTTATCGTTATAGTGGCAGTGTATACTCAGTTGAATTGAGCATATGATTTTTAAAACAATAGAATTATTTATTAGTATATTAGAAAAAAATTTCCTTGCCATTCTTGACATACTTATGTCTGCGTTGCTGAGATATGTGCATGCTGTTTTAAAAAGGTCTTAATATTTGATAAAATGTTGAGGGAGACTATTTCTAATAATTTATATTTCAGTTTGCTACACTGAGGTCTTTGTAGTAGGAAACTTAAAGGGCTTATTAAAAGCTAAGCGGAGATGCATTAAAATTGTAATCAGTTAATTTAGCAGATAGCCTCATGAATCAGGTAGAATCAAACCTGGATTGGTTCAGAGTCCTGTAGACTAAAATAGGAAAACTTTTAAGGTGTTTAAGAAAAAAGCAAATATATATTTATATATGTATATATATTGAAGTGGAAACCTCCTACTTAGAGGGTAACTGGAAGCTCTGATTCCTGGCCTTGATTAGTAGAGCCCTGAAATGAAGTCTCAACTCTGAGGCTATCTACATATTAGGTATGGCCACCTGTCCCCAAACCAAAAGAAGTAAAGGTGAAAAGTTGGAAAAGCATCTTATTCACTGTATCTTAATTGGTCTTATAAAGAGGACTAATGATGCTCCTTCAGTCTTCCAGGGAAACATCCAGAGCTCCTAGATTATACAGGGAAGGGAGCAGAGTCGGGCTCTGGCCTGTTGGTCATTATCTTATGACTGATCCAGGAGGCCTTGTTTTAGTGCCACAATCACAGCTGCTTGGGGATGGAAGCTACTCCTGCCGGCTGTTTATCCATTAGACCCCTTGTTTCTGGAGCCTGAGGTGACTGAAGGACAAAATGACTTGGAGTGAAAGAGATGGATGTAGTGGAGACAGAGAGGCCAGCGTTTATTGAGCTTTCAGGCACTTACTGGACATTTGCGGGCCCAGGAAAGAGTCAATGCTTTGACAAAAACCCGCCCCTAAGTCCTTGTGAGTATTACTGAATAGGTAGTGGTCTCTGATGTTCTCAGCTAAAGTTTTTCATTGTCTGAGCACTTTGTACTCAGATGTTTATGTCTCAGGCATTCCTTTCAAATACAAGAAATGTATCACACATTTTTATAAAGATGAATTCAAAACAAAATCCCTCCACTATAGTCTCTATAATCATTGGGTGCTGGGTCCCTTCTGACATTAAATGTTCAACGCTGAAAATGAGGTCTTCTTATTAAAAGTCTGTGTTCATACTGTCCCACAGTTCTTCAAAGTTTATATCAGCGAATTCAGGTAGGTGCAAGATAGGAAATGGGTGACCATTGAGCACAAAGTAAAGAACTAAGATGTCAAGTTCATAGTGAACACAGTGGTTCTCATGACCATACGGTCTTGAGGAAAGTGTTCTGAGAGGGTGCTGTGCACTCAGGATGATGAGCACTCAGTGTTCTGGTGCCCAGGCTGACTGTGTTCTAGTAACAGCTCTCAGGTAATGGAGGGCTGCCAGACATGTCTGTTTCTATAGAAGCCATCTTAAACATCGGAGACCATACACAGCTCAGTAGGGAATTGAAATCCTTAAACTCTGATGGATATGTGTTGTTCCACAATAGCTAGCTGTGTTCAGGGTTCTGTGCATTCAGACATCTTCAAAGAGTATGTTGCAGTAGCAATTCAGTCTTACTGTTGTACCAATTTATTGAAACACAAGGAATACTTTTAAATACTTTGTTCAGTAACCATGTATTCATTAAGTCAAAGAATACCTTGAAAGCCACACACATTTCTGAGGTAGTAACTATAGTAGTTGGGCATACAAACTTTGTTTAGCATTTTCTGATTTTTGAGAAGCCCAATAGTCTCAATTACCTTGGCAATTTTAACTGAATGGTTCTATTGTATCTCTGTGGCATATTACTGCTTCCCATTAGTTGGGTTTCTGTTGGCTCTCTAGGAAGTCAAGGTGCTGGAGTTTTCTCCTGCTGTTGGCTTCTCAATGACAGTCAGAAGTGCAAATACTAGTGTGTTCTTTGTGTGTGTGTGCACATGTGTGTGTGTGTGCATGGCTAAGTGTCTTGTGTGTGAGAGTATGTGTACGAATGTCTCTCTCTCTCTCTCTCTCTCTCTCTCTCTCTCGTGTGTGTGTGTGTGTGTGTGTGTGTGTGTGTGTGTGTGTGTGTGTAAGATTATCAAGAACACCCATCAAGGGTAAGAGAGGATTCCACTTTCTGAACCTAACAGGATATGGTTCTTTTTTAAGAGTCCAAAATGGTCAAATATTAGCAGAAGAGAAATGAACATGCGAGATGAGGCAGTACAGTATACCCATAGTGGGGATTCTGGCTTACCTAGTTGGTGAGGACTTTGCTAAGACTGAAGTGTGGAGGGCAGTCACAGAGTTGAGGTTTAGCTATGCTTACAGATTGTTCAAAGATTTAATTGGTGGTGGTGGTCTGGTTTAGAGACAAGTCAGCAGTTCTCCATCAATTTGGACAGTCTTTGTTTGGGTTTTACATTTTATTTATTGTGTGTGGCATGAGAGCAGAGGTCAAATACAACTTGGATGAGCTAATTTCCTTTATCATATGGGCCTGGTGATTGACCTGAGGTCATAAGGGCGCATTTAATAACCTGTTTTTGAAATATAGACTTTTTCCTTAGTAAAGGAAAATTCAAGTCCTTTGTAGGACTGTAGACTATCCTTTATATGTGTGTGTGTGCATGTGTGTGTGTGTGTGTGTGTGTGTGAGAGAGAGAGAGAGAGAGAGAGAGAGAGATTTGGATATCTTATGAACTAATATTAATCAATGATCTCTTCAGAGACTGAGGAGGACTTCCATGCACAATAAGTAGATAAGAAGGTAAAAACTATGATAACCTTTATCCTCCAATCACTAAAAATCAATTTAATCCTTTTTACTTGTTCATTTGATACACACTGTTACTTAACTTGATCAGTTGGGGCTGATCTAATCATGTCATCTGCATCTGTGTACAGGGGAAGACCCAGAAGAAAGGCGTGGCCAGGTTCTGATCCTGTTAGTTGAACAAGCACTGCATGTCCAGGACTACAAATCAGCCAGTATGTACTGTCAGGATCTGATGGCCGCAGGTGAGTAGACAGCTTTGTGCTTTGCTTGCATCCTCTCTACATGATGAATAATGGAAATGGGTTCTTCTGAAATCTGTCAGCCTGCTTTGTAAGCCAGGCATGTGTTTGTTTGATTTTGTTATGCCCAGATCACAGTGTCCCCCCAAAATCAACTAGGAGACCAAGTCCTATATGTAATCGCGAAGAACCTTTATTCTTACATAAGTTTTTAAGCTCAGGCTCTCCAAGTTTTCAGTATATTGGAAGTGATTGGAGAGCCCCTAACGCAGTTGGGGTTGGGTTTTATAATAGCAAGGGTAGTGGTGAAGGATTTCTATGGTTCATGATTCCCGATTTGTAGATAAAGGCTGCTCGTTTGTTTCCCAGCTGCCCAGACCCAAATAATCACACAGAAACTGTATTAATTCCAACACTGTTTGGCCAATAGCTTAGGTAATTTTTAGCTAACTCTTACATCTTAAATTAACCCATTTGTATTAATCTGTGTATTGCCATGAGGCTGTCGCTGTAAATATCTTGCTGGTGGCTGGAATGTTTCTTCTTTGGCAACTATATGGTGTCTCCTTGATTCTGCCTACTTCATCTTTATATCTCTCTTCTCTATATCTTTTTTTTTTTTGATTTTCAAGGCAGGGTTTCTCTGAAGTTTTTGGTGCCTGTCCTGGAACTAGCTCTTGTAGACCAGGCTGACCTCGAACTCACAGAGATCCGCCTGCCTCTGCCTCCCGAGTGCTGGGATTAAAGGCATGCACCACAACTGCCCGGCTCCTCTCTATATCTTTATATCTCTGTTTGGGCTCCCCACCTGGCTTTGCTCTGCTAAGCGATTGCTCAAAACAGCTTCTTTAATAGCCAATGATAATAAAACATATTCACAGCGTACAGAAGGGAATCCTACATCATTTCCTCTTTTCTGTCTAAAAAAAGAAAGGTTTTAACTTTAACATAGTAACATTACATATACAAAACAGGTATCAAGCAAGAATTACAGTTGCAATATTTATGTATGCTTTATCTTTATTATAACTAAGGAAAACTATAACTATCTATTCTTCAACTCCATCAAAGACCCCAGAAAGATATAATATTACCTAAGTTAACAGGAAGTGCATTGTAAGCAACTTCCAAAACTCTAGAATTGACACAGACATCTCACTGCCTGGACAGTTACTCAAAGTTCTTCTCTAACAATGGGGCATTCATCTTCAGCCTACAGGCCCATAGTATCTGGCAGACTTTTCCATGAATCAGGAAATTTGAAAGACAGTTTTACTTCTATTGGCAGTTTGTTAGTCACTTCTTTATCATGCAGAATGTCTGGCAGACTCTTTTATGAAGCAGGAAACCTGAAGGACCATCTCACTTTTAGGCAAGTTCAACAGTCATTTTTCTGCATGTCCAGTTCATACAGCATACCATCAAGCATTCTAGGCAAGAGCATTTTCTTGCCCAAATGGCTAAACAACTCAATAAGAAGCCTGTTCAATGCTTGTTATCCTCTAGAAGTAGATTGGTGCTGAGAGAAGCAGATGTGTCTCATTGTCCTGAAAAGTCCTAAGTTCTTAAAATATTTTAAATGCCATATTCTGTTAGTCTTTGAAGGTTTGAAGAATACCTATCCATCTGAAATAAATCTCTGTATGTCTAGAAAACCTAACTAACATGCCTACAAGCTTGACTATTATAGATGATTATCTATTAATCTGTAATTCTTAATTATACATTACATTTCTTAAATGAACTGTACAAGCACAATACCTTAATCAAGGACAGAAATATACAGATAGAAAAATTGACCTTAAATTTTTATCAATAAACCAAAATTCATACCAATCCAAAGTATTCATCTCTATATCATATCCCCTTTTATAAATAATTGGACATTGTTCTCTAGACTACTTCCTGCTGATTGGGGGTACTGTTAATCAGGTCTTTCATGGAGTATCTTGTATGGTAGGTCCATCTCAGCCAACATTCCTGAAGCTGTCATGGATATTGGACCATCTGGGCCATTTCTTCGGGGGGGGGGTTGTTTGATCAAACCATATTAGCTGGCAAGGAATTCCCAGCTTTCTATACTCTGTGGAACCAAAAGCAGAATCTGTTTTCCAAAGTAGCATATCCTTAGACCCAAATTTTGACGTCAAGATATCTTTAAAATATATATGTTGGTTTAGCTTAGCAGTCTGTACAATGAAATGTCTCTCTGTTCTTAGTCAAAAAATTAGCTCATTCATAGTCAAAAAATTAAAAGAAAACACAATAATACACATAATCCAGAAACTTTGTGTATTTTCCATCTTATGTGGCCTGTTTTCTTTACTCCTTTAATCTATGACTGTACTGTGTTTTTTTAAAGACTTTATTTTTTAAAACTATTTTTTATAACTGTCTGTACTCATCTTTTTCTCTCAAGCCTATGTACATTTTTAAAAATACACTGTGACCTGTTCAGAGATTTATTTCTGTTTGAATCTGTCTTTTTTAAGTATCTGTAATTATTTTCAGACCTGGAGTACTTTTAAAATTGTAAGCAGCTAGTCGCAGTGGCCCTGGATGTTAGCTCCACTTTTCTCAGCCTTTCAATATGCCAGAGGTACCTTTATGGTCACCCCAGGGTCTGCTAGGTGGGAACCATCCTCACCACCTCAACTTTCGGTTGCAGTTGGTCCATGCTGCCACTAACTTGCAGCACGCTGCCCTCAAACCTCATTCAAGTGCTCGGCCTTCTGAAAGAGCCAGAGCTGTTCATGAAACTAGTATGAACCAGAAAGCCTTCTTAGAGGAGCTGTACAGTTTTTGCTGCTACTGCTAAGTCAGGAAGCCTTCTCTTATAGTAACCATGCCTCTATTTGCTTCTAGCAAACCGAGTCTACCTGAGAAATTGCTGCTACTATGAAGCTGTTGCCTAACTATGGTTTATGTGTGTGTGTGTGTGTGTGTGTGTGTGTGTGTGTGTGTGTGTGTGTGTGTCTAGAATTTCTTCTCAAGCTCTCTCAGGTTTTATGTGGTTGTAGTTGGCCCATGTTGTGCACCATTGTATAGGCAGAGACTGCTTGTTCATCTCCCAGCCGCTCAGAACTGAATAATAACACAGAAACTCTTACATCTTAAATTCACCCATTTCTATGAATCTGTGAATTACCACAAGGCTGTGGCCTACCAGCAAGATTCTGGCTGGCAGCTGGTGTCTTTCTCCTTTGGCAGCTATATTATATCTCCTTGACTCTGCCTACTTTCTGTATCTCTGTTCAGATTTTCTGCCTGGCTTTGCTCTGCTAAGCCATTGGCCAAAACAGCTTCTTTAATAAACAATGGTAATGAAACATATTGGGGAATCCCACATCTCTGATTGGCTGACATTTGTCTCTGTGTGTCCTGGGGAAAAGCAATGGGTGGGTGCTGGCAGCTGATCCCATCTACAGTGGTTTGAATCTTAGGAATTTCCTGTTCCTTGGTGGTGTCTGCCTAGTCTCAGTTATGGTCTTTCTTGGAATCATGTATTGTCTTAGGGTAAACTACTGAGACTTGGGCCTTTATTGAGCTTGTCATGGCTGGGTCCTTTAGTAATTATTTTATAAGCAGCAAGCATGTATGCTTTGTATTTATAGATTAATATCAATATTTTAATGGGCTCAGATATAATAGACTATCTTTAATTTTGTTTACTTTACATTCCCTGACTAGAATATGCTAATCATTTAGGAACAATAGTATTTGAAGCATTTTAATGCTATTTTTTATATTATACAAAATAAAATTTGGAAGAATATCTACAATTTGCTTGATAGTATTTCTTTATCTTAATGTAAGAAAAAAATGGTGTTGACAAATTGGGAAGGCATTTGGCCTAAATATTTTCTAAATTGAATTTAAAGTTTCTGGCTTGAAAGAATACTGAAACTTTATTGAAGAATAATTTCTCATCCAAAGTACACATTCCTCACTGGAAGAGAGCACAGTACCCTTTATCATGAACCTTCCATGGCAAAACCTTTGTACTCCAATAGGGCAGTGAGTGCAGCATGCTATACTGTGGTGATTCCTGCACTGCTCACTCCGCATTCCTGCACTTGTTTGTTGCTGGGGATTCACTTTGGACTCCTTGTGTCTAGTGATCTTCAGCCCTGTGTCTGTACTGTACCTGTTAGTGCCTAGTAACTGTCAGGAAGGCTGTTTAGGATTACTGTGTGAGAGAAAGTAAACCCAGCTCCTCACATCATGGACAGATGGGCATTACATCTTACAAACTGACTGAAGTTGGTTATTTGATGGAAAATGAGAAGAAGAGAGGTTTGGGGAGAGGAAGCATCTCTGAGTTGTTTGAAGGCAAGTCCAGGAGAAAGGGCAGAAGGTGACAATATTTGATTTGCTGTCAAGGACGTGGATTATGCTCAGCCTTCAAGAGTTTCAGAAACCTGAGCTGTGAGGGCCAGAATGAAACCCGGCCTACAATACGGGAACCTGGTTAAAGTTCTGGTCAAGAACATGATCTTTGGCAAGAAATATACAAATACATTTATATTCTGGAAGTCAATACAGACCATCTTAACCTTATCATTAGAAAGAATTTTTAATGCTGGGTGGTGGCAGAACACACCTTTAATCCCAGTACACAGGAGGCAGAGGCAAGCAGATCTCTGTGAATTCAAGGCCAGCCTGGTCTACAGAATGAGTTCCAAGACAGCCAGGGCTACACAGATAAACCCTGTTTGAAAAACCAAAACCAAACAAAACAAAACAAAACAAAAAAACAACCAAAAAAAGATGTTCCATGAAAGCCTGCATTCTTTACAGTTAATTGTGATGTTGCCACATAAAATTCAGAGTCATTGTTTTCTATACAAATATTAATGTATCCAAAATTACTTTTAGAACTCTTCATATTAATTTTATTTCTATAGGTTTAATTCCAGAATTAATTTTTAGTGTACATATTTAGAAATATGTTTCTGGGTGGATGCCTTTAATCCTTAGAGCAAAATCTTCAGTCAGCCCAGAGCACCTTCAAATGAGAATATGTGTATTTGAGGAATTCGTAGTGTGACATTATTGTAGAAAAACATCTACTGGGGCTTTTGCTAGCTCCATTTGGCCCTGACCTTAGATGTCTGTCCTCTATGAAGTGGGTATTTCTATGTGAGTACCAGCTTTAATTCACTTTATAACAGTCTGCAAATTCTGTTGCACTTTCCAGTACAAATGTGCTTTAGTCCTTTCAACAACTCTAGAGAAAAAGTAGTCGCACAGTGTCAAACTCTTGGTATTTTGAATTCAGAATCCACTTTTCTATTGAACATTAAGTTGCGTGAATAATTTGCATTCATTTATCACTTCTGAAATTTAAAGTGTTCTGTCCAAAACTCTTGTCTCGAGTAGCCCTGAATTTTGTGGATAATGAATCAGTCAAATCTTTCTTTTCCACCTTGGATATTCATGCCTTGTGCACATTGTGGTGTTAATGACTGCTTTGTTGCCTTGGTACCACAAGCCCAAGTTAGGACTCTGCTGGACCCCTTGCCTTTGCTTGCATTACTCTTGTTGCAAATCACATTTTCTTCTTTTTTCCTCTTTGCTAATTTTTCAGGATATCCGAAAAGTTGGGCTGTTTGCAGCCAGCTGGGCCAATCAGAAGGCTTCCAGGACCTGGCTACTCGTCAGGAGCTCATGGCTTTTGCTATGACACATTGTCCTCCCAGCAGCATTGAACTGCTTTTGGCAGCTAGCAGCTCTCTTCAAACAGAGGTAAGTGGACACAAATACACTAAATCCATACGTGTGTGAGATTCATTTTGTTGAGTGTATGTATGTCAGAGACATGGGGTCAGTGTTGTTTGTTTTTTGTAGCATACAGATGATGTAGAAGATTCACAATTGTCACCCAAGAGGAATTTGAAAACCTGAGGATTTTAAAGTATTGTTGGCTTTATTATAGTAAGGAAGAAAGGGTGCCAGAGGTTTGAGTAAAACTACAAGTATGTTAGGAAATAAGTAATTGAAAAATGAAGGAAATGTAGAATAAAATAGATGAGAAACAATCATATGAATTGTGTCTGAAACCATGTTAGTTAAAACAACTGTTATATGTTCCTTCTGGTGTACTTGAGAAATCAAGAGTGGAAATTGGCCTTGGAGAGATGCTAAATTCACTAAAATCATACTAAGCTGGGTGGAGACCCTTCTCTATGAGATACAGCTGGCAGAGGGAGGGCACGGTGAACCTTACATTTCATGCCATAGACATCCATCACTGGCAGGCTTCTCACAGACCATTCCCACTCCTGGAACTGTCCCTTTCTTGTGCAACTCCTCCCAAACTCCTGATTTGTTTTGCTTGTTTGGGCAATAGTTTGTTGCCCAAAACTGTAGGTTATCAAATAACACCCCCACCCTTTGAGGAAGAACCTATTACTTCTTAAATTTCAAGTCTACAATGTGAAAAGAAGGAAATTAAAACAAAAATGCAACCTTTTTTGTTTCAGATTCTTTATCAAAGAGTAAATTTCCAGATCCATCCGGAAGGAGAAAATATTAGTGTCTCGCCCTTAGCTGGTAAAGTTCTTCAAGAGGTATGCTAAAAGTGTGTAAGGAGTGAGCTTGAAGGATGCTGTGGGTGGAATGCAATGAGAGCAGTTGCTGCGTGCCTCGAGTGGGCAGGTGTGTGTGCGTACTATTTCTCAGTTGTGTGTGTTGTGCGAAATACAGCCTTCACATGGAAAACGACTCAGAAGTGTCCTGCTCACACTTAACAAAGGAAGCTTTCAAAACCCCCATGGAGATGAAGAAATAGCATGTGGCTAATTTCCTACAGCTCTCCCAGTTTAGCTTCTGTCCTGCTGTCTGCTCTCAGAGACCCTCGTGGTGCCGCTGAGTCCTAGAAACTCATCCTCATACAGCTTAGTAGTCATCTGGTGTGCTGTTTCTAGGAGCTGTGTTTCCTCCAGAGCCAAAGCAGCTCTAATTGGAGGCAGTGGACACTCCACCTTGTGTTGTAGTAGGAGTCGTCTCTTGGGTCTAGTTGAAGACTTAACTCTGTTGATTAATGAAGACTTGACTCTGTTGATTCTCCACCATCTGCCCACTTGACTTGTCTAGGCACAACCATTCTCCGTAGCCATCTCTTGTTGGTGCTTTTCAAACTGTGAGTCATGGCAGACCCATCCTCATTCTCTGAGTAGGTTCTGTCACACATCTTCCCTTCCTACCCTTCTTGTTTATGCTCTGAATTTGAGCCCTTCCTTCCAAAATATTTTCTAATACTTTTCTGGATTCCTCTCACAGTTTCTTCCACTGTGTTCTATGAGTATCCTTCACATTTTTCTATTGTATCACTTTACAGTAGATGTGATATTTTGTTTGGCCAGTAAAGGTGATACTATGTCTTTACACCTTCTTCACCGTGTGCTTGTCAGTGGATGCCTAATGTTAGCTAGAGCTGTTGGCAATATCCGCTGCTTTATGCTTAGTTTGTGACTAACAGAAATGAGGAGGTAAATAAAGAATATAAAGTCTTATGTGGTGGTTTCTCAGGTCTTGTCATGGTTTGGTCAGTAAGAGAGGGTTTTCATTTTTCTGTTTCCTGTAGAATCAGATTATTTGTCTGCTGAGCACAGTTCCCTAGGCTTGTTCTGAATCCCTATCCTCCTTTAAGACAGATTCAAATCCTTTTGTGACTGTGGGGTTTCCTGGTTTCTGGTATTACGATGAATTAGAAAGTGTCAGCCTGGCCCCACAATGACTTCTTTGAATTAAGCGGTGCTGTGCTGCCACAAGTGTGCACACACTGCTCCGGTAGACTCTGGTTGGCAATGAAGCCCGCCATAGCAGTCCTCTGTGTCTACTTAGACAGGAAAGGCATCCTCCGAAAGTGATTATTTTTTCCTTAAAAGCTTTTCTGTCTTCCTCCTTCCTCTTTTAGCCACTTATAATAGATCTAGATTTCATGAAGTACTAGTCCAAACCCTCCTATAACTTTGATGAATGAAGGACATTTCAGAATACTGTAGCTACTATTATCACAGTATAATGTAGTATTTAGTTTTAAGCTGCCATGCATTACACATTAACAGTAGAGGTAATAACCATATTAAATTATAACTCATAAATGAAGTCAGATTTCATATATAACCTGCCTCATACTTAATACTTCCATTACTTAATTGTGAGAATTATTTTTATTATATATATTCAGGAAAAATAATGATAGTGTTCTGTAGTAACATCCATGTGAATAGAGTGGACTGTACATACATGTTAGATGCTGTGGTTGTTCCTGTGTGCAAAAATTATTTATAATAGAACAAAATGCAAACTCTATGAATGATTACAAGATTACAGGTTTCCAGTTCTTATTGATGTTGGTTATTAGACTTTTTAGATTGAACAGTTTTATACCATTTTGAGTATATTAATGTTTTGCTTAGCTAGTATCACTTAGCTGGTGGGATTTTCTCTAGATAAATTTAATTAAAGATTGAAATGGATTGTATACTAGGTTTCCATTTAAAAAAATGTTTCACCATGGGAAGAATTGTTTATGAGCATTTGATGTTATACATTACATGTTTGAACTATTTAGTGTTTAGGGAACAAGCATGTTCTTAGCATATTGCTGCTTTCAATAAATAGAAGGACTATTTAGAAGTAGTTGAGTAAAAGCAAGCATATGGCAGTTAGTTTCAATACCATGGCAAGTACTTTGTTTTTCCATTGATTTAGCGATGAGCCCTTGGATAGTTTCCACCTCTTACTTACTGTGAATGAGGCCTCTCTGAACATTGATACTCAATGTTAGTATGGAAGCGTTTTTATTTCTCACATAGATGCCCTGGAATAGACTGCTATATGCTGTGTTCTTGATATCCAAATATGCTAATGTCCAAGTTGGCTGCATATTTGTCTTAGTTTGTCATAGTTGTGATAAAATAGCTGATTAAAAGCAGCTGAAAATAAAGAAAAGCATTGACATGTTTTCAGAAGTTTGGAGCTTTGGGCGTTTGGTTTTGTTGCTTCTGGCTTGAGGCTTGTGAGGCAGCACACTTTATAGGAATCTATGGTGGAGGACAGGGGCTAACATGTGGCTCAGAAAAGCTAGGGACAGACCAAGGAAGAGGCCTGGATGAGGCTACAGCCACCAGGACCATGTCCTTACTGATATGCTTCCTTTTAGTAGGTCTCATCTCTGGGTGGTCTCACCAGTCCAGTTGTGCCGTCAAATGATGAGTATGTCATTGGGTCAGTCCAAAGGGAAGACAAAGTCCTTGGTCTAGTTGTGTCTCAGGATCTCTTGTCTGAATAGTACAAACCTTTCTTAATGATACTTATTTTTTTTAATTAATTAATTTATTTATTAAAGATTTCTGTCTCTTCCCCGCCACCGCCTCCCATTTCCCTCCCCCTCCCCCAATTAAGTCTCCCCCCAGCCCAAAAAGCAATCAGGGTTCCCTGTCTTGTGGGAAGTCCAAGGAACCCCCACCTCCATCCAGGTTTAGTAAGTTGAGCATCCAAACTGCCTAGGCTCCCACAAAGCCAGTGCCTGCAGTAGGATCAGAAACCCATTGCCATTGTTCTTGAGTTCTCAGTAGTCCTCATTGTCCGCTTCCTCCTGAATATTAACCTTCAGCAAGTGATGAAAGGAGACAGAGACAGAGACCCAAATTGGAGCACAGGACTGAAATCTCAAGGTCCAAATCAGGAGCAGAAGGAGAGAGAGCACGAGCATGGAACTCAGGACCGCGAGGGGTGCACCCACACACTGAGACAATGGGGATGATCTATTGGGAACTCACCAAGGCCAGCTGGCCTGGGTCTGGAAAAGCCTGGGATAAAACCGGACTCTCTGAACATAGCGGACAATGATACTTATTTTTAAAGATTATCATAAAATTAGATTATTTTCCCCCTCATTTTCTTTCATATACCACTCTTTATTCTCTTTCAAATTCACGGCCTCTTCTTTTATCAGTTGTTGTTATATGCATATATATATATATATATATATATATATATATAGTGATATTGCATTTATATTTTAATAAATAAAGCTTGCCTGAAGTTCAGAGAGTAAAACACCTCACTGATCAGCCTTACAGACCAGGCAGTGGTGACACTCACCTTTAATTAAGTAGCCACACTAGTTTGCCATAAAACTGGGTGGTAGTGTTTCATGTCCTAGTTGCAGCCCTAGAGAGGAATATAAGATGTGAGGAGACAGCTCTCACTCAGTCTCATTTTGAGATTCCTAAAGGCAGGATCACCATTTTGATTTGAGGTAGAGGTAAGAGCCAATACCTGACTGTTTTGCTTTTCTGACCTTCAAGTAGAGCCCCAATTTCTGTCTCTGGGTTTTATTAATTGTGATATATATATATACATATATATATATACCTTACTGTTTTCATATATATATTCCCAAATACAACAACCTAGTTGGTTGGTATAATGTTCTTACATGTGTGGTTTTGGGGCTGACTGGTAGTGGGATAATCGGTTGGTGTGCTCTGCCCTGGGAGAGACTATGTCTTCCACTCTCAGCATTCAGTTGACCCGCCCAGCAGGTCCTAAGTTATTCCAGGGTCTGAAGAGGCACTATCTGAAAGACATGGGCAAGAGACGGACGCCAAGCAGTATTCTTTTGTCGAGGCATTTGTTTATTGAAGCAAGTTTTATGTCTTATATACTCCTCAGTGAGGAGCTTGGGCAGGGGGAACTGAGGAAGGGGGAAGGAAAGGAGGGGCTTGGCAGCTTGGCAGCTAAGGGGGGCAGTTGCAAGGTTGGTGGCTAAAACACCTGCTGTTAGTGATAAGCAGCAAACAAAGAAGACACTCTGTGGTGCCATCTGAAGCTTGAATCTCCAAGGTTAGTACACAATGTTTTAGTTAACTTTAAGTTTTCTGTCTCAAGGTTTTTACTTCCAGGCCCTGTGAGATGTGAGAAAGGAGAATCCTGAAATGGCTCCTGACGTTCAGTTGTGCAGGGTGAGGCCTTGTGGTCTTTCCTTTGTCTGATTTAGCATGTCTGTTGGTGTTGGCCTTGTTCATCGCACCTTTAGGCAGTCATGTTGGTGAGTCTTAATGGTTGTTGCCTCGGACATCACTAGGAGACATAATCTCGCAGCAAACTTTTTCATCCTTTAGATCTTGCAGTCTTTCTGCCCCATCTTCTTCAATGCCTCTTGGGCCTTAGGTGTGGAAATGTTTTGTAGATGTATCCATTGGGACTGGGCTCTAGCCTGCATTTGGATCAGGTGTGGTTTTATGTAATGATTTCTGTATGTTACAAAGTGGCATTCCCTTGACGGAAGATGAAGGTTCACTTAACTGACAGTGTGAGGACAAATATTATTAGGATACAGTTAGGGAGTATACTGGCTAAGAAAAGCGGGGGTTGTAGGTTCTCCTCTAAGATCTACTGTACTACCCTGGGTAGTTGGCTAGGTTTCCAGTACCAGGCATGAATTGCCCCTTGTTAAGTAAATCTTCGGTTCAAATAGAAAGCTGTTGGTTACCACCGAGGTATGTTTGCCAGTACAGGGTGGGCCCTTAGGGTCCCACACTTGTCGTTGTTGTTCACTGGTGTTGTAACTAGATAGGACTGTTGCTTCCCTTCTTTGGAAACTTGCTTGGCACCTACTATGAAAACTAGACCTCAGGGAGGATACATTCCGGTCAGTTCCAGTCAGGGGCCTCTGGGTCCTGGACTAAGACCAAAACTTTAGTACCTAACCCTTTGATGTACCAATTAATATCCAGACCACCCCAATATTTTTATTTAATGTTTGTGCTTTTCCACTGGATTTTTATTTTATCTGTGTGCTATCTTATTATGCATCTGATATACTGAGGACATAATTGTATCCTATGCAGTTGATAGCTGTGAGCACATTTTCATGTGCTAATGGCCATGTTGAAAGGGCCATTCACATATTTCTTGTTTTATTTTCCAACTTTGTTTCTTGTCTTGCGACTAAACTGGTAATAAATTTTCAATTAATATTTTGGATTCTAGATAGAAGTAGTTTATCTAGATTTGTTTCAGATTTGTGGTTTGTAAGTCTTTTTCAGTCCATGTGTGATAGGAATTTTTATTTTCTTGCAAAGTACTGATGTTTTTCATGTTGTCTAAGGTCTTCTTATAGCATTTTCTTTTATCGGTTATGCCTTTCATGTATCTAAGAAATCTGTGTCTGACTCAGTGTTGTGAAGATTTACTCCTAGGCTTTTTTTCTAATAGTTTCTTCTTAAATATATTGGTCAATGAATAGTTAAAAAGCACTTTAATATAAATATAGTTGTGTAGAAGTATCCACATGCAGTTGAATAAATTTATAAAATAACTTGCATCTCATTTGAAGATTACCTGGAAACTATATTTGGTTAGTTTCTTTTATGTTATGTAATCATTTGTTCTCTGTTAATAGGTTTGTGAGAAATTTTATTTCTTACAGGTAAAAAAATTAGATATGAACCATTTATGATAAAATAGTAGCATCTGTTACCTTCTATTAAGTGGTACATAGATGGACCTTGTATCTTACATATTTTGCCTCTTTTAATAAATTATTTAGTCAACAATCTGTTATCAATTGTATTAAAGTTTATTTCTCTCCTTCTTTCTGTCTATATAGTCCATGAGTCACTGCCTAGCTAGAAACATTTTAAGCTGTATATGTTACTCAATGTTGTTTTGTTTCCTAGACCTTATGATCCTCTCATATTCTGGATCAGCCTGTGATTGCTCCACGATACATAGCCTGGCCTTCCACATTTTTCATGAATATGTACAAAGCTTCTGTGTGGCTCTCTTGGCTCATGGGGATTTTTTGTTACTAAAGCTATATTATATATGCACACACATTACTGGTATTTCTTTGCAGTTAAGATGTTCTTGTACTGTTCTGTTTGGAGACAGTGCTTCACTAGACAATCTAGGCTGACTTCTGAGCATCTCTAGCAGTAATGAGGGTTTCAGTCTTAAGACTCCAAACTGGGAAGAAAGTGCTGCAGTTGTTACTTGAAGAAAAGTGTTCTGTATTATTTAAGGATGTTTTGGAGAAGGGTCACTTGCTAAGCCCTGCCTGAGTTGTTTATATTCCTTAAGTAGCCTACGGATACCATGAGCTCAGTTTAACTGAGGTCGACTGGTTTCTCTGAAATTAGTCTTCATTAACTGACATAAGAGGAGCCTCTCCTTAAGTCTTGATAGCAGCAGACTGGGAGCCATATTTGATGGATAAAGTAATCCTGTACTCAGGAGTCATTTCAGTAATGGTGTTTTTTTGTTTTTTGTTTTTGTTTGAAAGGTGGCTATTACTATTTAGTAACTTCTAACTGTGGAGCATGCTTAATATTTATGAGATTTCATGCTAAATTGTATGCTGGCAACTGTTGCTGTGTTTTGGGTTATAAACTGTTTCTGCTGTTACATAGTCTAAAGTAATTAGCATTGTGCCATTATGAATATGACAAATGTCATTTTAGGACTAAATGTTTAGCTCCCTCTTTTCTATTATTCTTAGTGTATGAAGGTGAATGAAAATGGCTTTTCTCACTAATGAGTCTGGCTGTACTAAGATTGTGGTAGACCATCTTGCTGGTGAAGTTTGCCCATCCTCCTTTTCACGATGCTGAAAGAGAATGTTTTCTTTCTTTCTTTCTTTCTTTCTTTCTTTCTTTCTTTCTTTCTTTCTTTCTTTCTTTTTTTTATTGAGAAAAGGAAAATCAGTATCCTCCTCCTCCCAGCCTCCCATTTCCCTCCCCCTCCTCCCACCTTTCTCCCCCTCCCCCGACTCCTCTCCCCCTCCCTCTCCAGTCCAAAGAGCAGTCAGGGTTCCCTGTCCTGTGGAAAGTCCAAGGTCCGCCCCCCTCCGTCCATGTCTAGGAAGGTGAGCATCCAAACTGGCTAGGCTCCCACAAAGCCAGAACATGAAGTAGGATCAAAACCCCATGCCATTGTCCTTGGCTTCTCATCAGCCCTGATTGTTTGCCATGTTCAGAGAGTCCGGTTTTATCCCATGCTTTTTCAGTCCCAGTCCAGCTGGCCTTGGTGAGCTCCCAATAGATCAGCCCCACTGTCTCTGAGTGGGTGGGTGCACCCCTCGTGGTCCTGACTTCCTTGCTCATTTTCTCCCTCCTTCTTCTCCTCATTGGGACCTTGGGAGCTCAGTCCAGTGCTCCAGTGTGGGTCTCTGTCTCTATCTCCATCCATCACCAGATGAAGGTTCTACGGTGATATGCAAGATATTCGTCAGTATTGCTATAGGATAGGGTCATTTCAGGTTCCCTATCTTCAGCTGCCCAAGGGACTAACTGGGGACAACACCTTGGGCTCCTGGGAGCCACTCTAGGTTCAAGTCTCTTGCCAACCCTAAGGTGTCTCCCTTAACTAAGAATTGTGCTTCCGTGCTCCCCTATCCAACCTTCCTTTATCCCTATCATCCTGTTTCCCCAAGTTCCCCCCATCCTCCCCTTCTCACTTTTCTCTCCCCATCTCCCCTTACCCCCATCCCACCTCACCCCCAAGATCCCAATTTTCTCCCCGGCAATTTTGTCTACTTCCCATAGCCAAGAGGGTAACTATATGTTTTTCCTTGGGTTCATCTTCTTATTTAGCTTCTTTAGGTTCACCAATTGTAGTCTCCGTGACCCTTATTTATGGCTAGAAACCAATTATGAATGAGTACATCCCATGTTCATCTTTTTGGGTCTGGCTTACCTCACTCAGGATAGTGTTTTTTATTTCCATCAATTTGCATGCAAAATTTGAGAAGTCATTGTTTTTTTTTTTTTTACCGCAGCG
Organism: Microtus pennsylvanicus; assembly: GCF_037038515.1. NCBI lineage: Eukaryota > Metazoa > Chordata > Mammalia > Rodentia > Cricetidae > Microtus > Microtus pennsylvanicus. Next base: position 92,824,065 of record NC_134586.1, read on the forward strand.
TAGTACTCTAATGTGTATATATTCTACACTTTCTTCATCCATTCTTCCATTGAAGGGCATCTAGGTTGTTTCCAGGTTCTGGCTATTACAAATAATACTGCTATGAACATAGTTGAACAAATGCTTTTGTCATATGATAGGGCATCTCTTGGGTATATTCCCAAGAGTGGTATTGCTGGTTCCAGGTGTAGGTTGATCCTGAATTTCCTGAGAAACCACTACACTGCTTTCCAAAGTGGTTGTACAAGTTTGCATTCCCACCAGCAATGGATGAGTGTACCCCTTTCTCCACAACCTCTGCAGCAAAGGCTATCAGTGGTGTTTTTGATTTTAGCCATTCTGACAGGTGTAAGATGGTGTCTCAAAGTTGTTTTGATTTGCATTTCCCTGATCGGTAAGGAGGTTGAGCATGAAATTCTGTTTGAGTAGTGTTTATTCTAGACACATCTTGAAAATGTATCTCAAACATTTAAATGGTACAGTAAACCCAACTTCATACAGTTTTCTATAGCTGCAACTGTGGAGATTCTCACATACCCTGTAATAACGAATCAACAGTGGCCTTACTCTTGAACACCTTCCTCTGCAGTAAATGAAAAATTATTTCAGTGTGTTCTGTAAATACTACATTAACTAAGCATATAATGCCACAAGTGGATCGGAGGGCAGTAATCCCTGCCACTTAAAGGAACACAATCTTTCATGTTAAGGTAAACTGAGAAGAATACTTTGTGACGTTAGAGTAGGCAAATACTTCTCAGTTAGATATAAAAGTAGCAAACATGTCTAATCCAATTAACTTTTTTCCTAAGACACAGTGAGAAAATGGAATGATAATTCACAGAGGCCTAGGAGTACTATTGTTTGCATGTTCAGTGAGGCCTGTGAACCCAAAATGTGTACGACTTCAACTGAGTAAGCTTGCCCTGTTTGCAGTAGCCTGGCTATGAATTACTATGTAGCTTAGAGTAGCTTCTGCCTCCCAAATGTTGCTGTTACCCTTGTGTCCCAGTCATGCCCCAGTGAAACAGCAATGGGTGTGTTAAGCTCTCTTTTAGTGTTTACACAGTGTATTAAGAGAAGCGCTGTTTAAAGTAGACTTTCTGTTCCAACAGTCGGCCAGTTTTGTTTTTTTGCCTGACTGGTAGGCCTGCTGTCTCCCCTCTACATGGGGATTTAATAAGTTGATGCATTGCTCCAGGTTGTTAGTAGTGTCGGTGCATTCTACCTAATTCTGCTCAATGCCTGATTGAGGTCAAGAACATTCACCTTGGTCTTTATTTTCCTCCTCTCTTGTCTTTATAACCAACAGGGGGTGCTAGAGAGTTGACTCAGCAGTTAAAAGTACTTGCTCTTGTAGAGAATCAGAGTTCAGTCACAACACTCAGTCTGGCAGTTCACAACCTGCAATCCCAGCTCCAAAGTGCCCAGCACCCTCTCTGGCCCCCATGGGTACCTGCACTTTGTGCATATACTCCTGCACAGGCACCAACATGTATACATAATTAAAAAAATTAAATACACACAGGCACACATACCCCCCCCCCCCATAAAACCACAGCCTGCTGGTTTTTGTTGTTTTTTTTTTTTCAGCACTTCTCCATTTGTAACAAGCACGTGTTGTGTGCTGCAGGCCCGTAGACCAGAGCCGTGTGGTGTTGGAGGTCACAGGCAGCTCTGGGTGTTTCTGCCCAGTTTCCCACTGGTGCTCGGACAGTGGTGATGGCAGCTAACCATGTCTGCCCTGTGCACTGAACACTTGGAAAGCTTTCCTCAAGATACTGGCTTGTAAATGGCTTTTTAGCCAACTATTACTTCTTTATCGTTATCTCCAATGTCGAATGAAGACAGTGTTTCTTATCTCCTGGCTACTCTGTTAGCAGGTTGTTCTTATTTTTTTTTTTTTTTATGAATCAAGTTCAGTTATAGATCCCAGAAAGCCTTCTCACTGTTATAGGTGGAAGGTGATTTTTTTTTAATGGTTTAGAAAGTTGCTTAAGTACTAAAGTTATAGGTGTTGGTAGTAGTTACTTGTTGCAGGTCAGTGTTTCCGAGCTTCCTTTCTGGGGAGCTACAGTCTACCTTTGGAGCCAAAAGGTGAGTTTCCAGGCTTTGCCAACTCCACCAAGATGGAAGTCGGCAGCTTAGAAGTTCATGGTTGTCATTTAACTTTCTTTTTACTGTGGCAACAGGGTTCACTGATACAGTTTTATAGTTGTATATATACAGTTTGTTAGTCATATATCTATATATTTCTTGCCAGTAGAAGAATCATAGAAATGGTAAAACGTCAGCCTCTAAAATAACTTTCTAGTAGTATGTATGTAGGTGAAATGTGAATAAAGTGGGTCATGTATGCAGCACCAGTTACAAGTGAGTGTTAGAAGTGTATTATTTAGCTTTAAACAGGCACACCAGTACAGTTTGTAGAGAGCCCCAAATACAGGTAAGGCAATGATGCCACAGTACCTGACCCAACTAAGCCTAGAAAAACACTGTATTGGGCTGGAGAGATGGCTCAAGGTTAAGAGCACTGGCTGCTCTTCCAGAGGTCCTGAGTTCAATTCCCAGCAACTACATGGTAGCTCACAGCCATCTATAGTGAGATCTGGTGCCCTCTTCTGGTATGCAGGTAGAATACTATACACATAATAAATAAATAAATAAATAAATAAATAATAAAAAAGAAACACTGTATTTATTGCTACATAAGCCTCAGTTTTATTTTGTGTGATTATCTTATAATGTACAAGCAATATAGCATGTTTTTCTACTATCATTGTATCTGTTTTCATAATTTAATCTGTGATGTTGCATTGAGTTTATGGATATATATTTTCTAATGTCAAAAATGCAGTAAAACATGCACAGTGCATTTTAGAGGAAGCAGCCTCCGGTAGTGGGGAGTAGGTAAATTCTGGGCTTTGGTTAATGTAGCTTCAAGGCTTCTTTTTAGTTTCCCTTTAGAAATACTAAAATGCACATTTAAGTTTCCTAGCATGATCTCTTCTTTGCTCTCGCCATAATCCCACGACTTTTAGAAAACAGTTAATTATTTTAGGGTTCCCATAAGATAGGAATTTTGCAGGCTCTGATGGAGAATCTGTTTCTGTCCTTCTTCATGTTGTTGGCCAAATTTCATTCCTTGTGTTTGTGGACTGAGGTCCACATTCCCTTCCTGGTTATCACCTGACAGTTGTGCTCAAGTTTCTGGAATATACTCTGATTCTTTGGATCATGGCTCTCAGCCTTCATTTTGAAGAGCAGAAGCTGTGGGTTGAGTCTCTTTACATTTTAGATCTCACATGCACCCCACCCAGCTTCTCCCTTACAAGCTCTCTAGCTCTAGCAGGTTTTCTGCTTTGTGGGCTCAAGTCATTATACTGGTCAAGTGTCCCGTTTTGGTTTAATCTTTCTGCTTCCAGGGTGGTGTCCTCAATCATCCGCTAAATTTCATTGCTGTAGAGTAGTCCCACAGGTTCCAGGGCAAGAACGGGGATCCCCTGTCCTTAGTTCTGCTCCCGAGGCTGCTGTTAGGTAGAACTAGAGCCTGCTCCTGTCTGAGTGCTCCCCGTGAGAGAGGAGTATCCTGAGAATTTTTGAGTGATTTTATGATCTATTACTTTTATTAGTTCAGTGTATGGTATGACTCAGAATTAAATGACAAACCTAGACTAGCTGCTATTAGTATCAAGAAGGCCAAGCCACTTATTTGAATCAGAGGATTACAAATTAGTTTTTAACTCTTACTGGAATAACTTAAGAAAAACCTGTAAGTAGTCATTAACCTAAAAGTTTACTTTTATAGAATAATTTTGAATAAGAACAGATGCAGTCTTTGTTATTTTTGCTTAAAAGACTTAATGTGTGTGATTTTTCTCCTTGTTTCAGTTTTTAAAAGGATAGGTAACATTTTTGTTAAATGCCTCAAAATTGGCAGGAGGTTTCATCTTTTAAATAATATTAATCATCTACTTGTTTGGAGAAAAGCAATTCCTTTTGTGTTGAAAGCAGATGTTGGAGTCTTGTACTTTTGTCAGGGCCATAGAAGCATTGATTACTTAACTGATTTTCTTTGTAATTTAAAAACCTCTTAGAATGCATGGCTGTTAGATTGGTAATAATAGAGCCCATCCTGTCTTGGCAGGTCTTCTGAAAGGGAGTGTTGACTGAAGGCCTGAGGTTCTTTCTGTTTTCTTTTGTAAACAGCTGAGTGGGGAACGACACACTGTTAGCATTTCTTTCTCATTTGTTTAGTTACTCACAAAGGTGGACTTTAAGTTTGTTTGTGCTGGACTCTAATGAGTCTGATTGCTGTCTGCAGTCTCTATCTCTGCTCTGTCTACCGATGACCATTTTACACTTGCTTTTTCTCACTGCAGGATGATGGAAGTGCTTTGGGCAGCAGTTCCGCTGACCTGCTACACTGGACCACTGCAACCACCATGAAAGTCTTGTCTAACACCACGACAACCACCAAGGCTGTCCTGCAGGCCGTCAGTGATGGGCAGTGGTGGAAGAAGTCTTTAGCATACCTGCGGCCTCTCCAAGTAAGCAGGGGATCTTCATAAAAATTGGTTTTATGATTGGCACCAGTTTATCAGGGCTGCTGTCTAGTTGTCACAATAAATCTGTGGTTGTCAAATGGCTTAAGAAATCTGGTCCTCACATTGGGTAAGGAATGAGCAATCTATTTCATAGAATGTAATTTTCTTCAATGCATTCCTTGCAAAGAAACTGAGATTCATTTGAGTGACACCTGTTTTATATATCAGGATTAAAATCCAGGGAGATGAAATAAGAAAGGGCCTCTGAGTACTCAGTTGCTTCTGTTGTATTTCTGTGAGCTGGTAGTTGAGGACAGGCAGTGTCATCTTTGGGACAACTCTACAGACTCCTACTTCTGCACTAGAGTTACAGATAAGGCTAACAGTAGAACAGTTGAGGCTGCTTTGCTGGTGTCTTTAATATGTGTTTCATTTGCTGCTTCTCTTCTTTGCCACACTGCAGTTCTTTGTACTGTACCAGAAAATAAAGGATAAAGAAATGTTGGTGCAGTACCAGTGCATCCCAGACACTCATGGAACTGTCACTCTTCATCCACACTTTCTTCACCCAGCTACTTATTCGTCCATTTAGCATATACTTAGTAGTCATTTTCTGTGTGTCAGCAGTTTTAAATACTGGGAATAGAATGAGGAAAGACTTCAGTGTAGTTTTGTTCTCTACAATGGTGGAAAAAATGGAATATCTACATAATAGTGAAATGATTTTGCTATATAAGGATAACTTTAATATGGTGGACTGGTAGTCACCATTATCTTGAATGAGAAAAAAGAAAGCAATCTTCCAAAAATCAATATGAGACAGTGTTGTCTTCTAGTCAGATGTTAGTTAGTCAAATGCATAAGGCAAGGGAGAGAAATAGAAAGGATGTATACAAGCAGGGAAGCGACAAATTGTCCTTGTTTTCAGATGATGATGCTACAATTAAAAGTTCAGATTCAGCCAGTGAAATTCTTCAGAAACAAACAAACAAAAAATCCTGAAGTTCACATGGGAACATAAAGATCTAAAATACCCAAAGCAGTCTTGAGCTAATGAACAACTCGGGATGCATTGCAATACTTGACATAGACTTATAGTGCAGAGATGCGATAATAAAAACAGCATGGTAGTGGCCCCCAAACAGACACACAGCCTACTACCCAGAGGACTAGGGTAGGAAATTTAGAAATAAGACCATGCCCCTAAGGCTGCCTGACTCTTAATTATGATACTGAAGTGATACAGTGTGAGGGATTAGCTTCTTCAGCACGAGGTGCTGGGGAACTGAATATCCACACACACAAGAGTGAAACTGCATCCCTGTCTCTCTGTGAGATTCAGGGACCCAAAACCCTGAGGCTACTGGAGGAGAATAGGCTTACATGGTAAGAGCCAGAGTGGACACTTTGGACTCTGTCAAACGGGAAAACTTCTTGAGAGCCAAAAAAGGATGAGCATTCTGATAAGAATGCTCACCAGATGGAGAGCTTACCAAATAGGCAGCCGTCTGACAGAGATTATCTGGAATTATAAGCATCTCTAATATTTAAATAAAGTGGTAATAATCAAATTGAGGAGTGGACAGTGGACAGACATTTCTAGCAAATACAGCTGGATAATGAGTACATGAAAAAAATGTTCAACATTTTTATCTATTAGATGAATGCAAATCAAAACTACATATAGTATACAATTCAAACCAGAATGGCTACCGCCAAAGAATAACAGATAACTGGCAAGAACATGGGGAAGAAAGAACCTTACTCCTGCTGGTGGGAATATAAATCACAGCCAATATGGAAATTGGTACAGAGGTTTCTATAATTTAAGACAGCGCCCATATGGTCCACTGTGACAGGCTGCCTGCTTGTGTTTCTGTGACACCATTCACATTGCCTAGTGCCTGTCAACGGAGAAACAGGTAAATAAGGAAGTATGGTTTGTACTTTAAATGAAGTTTGCCCACTTATAAGGGACAAAGCTGATATTTTTAGAAAGAGAGACAGAACTGGCAAGGACCGTAGTAATTGAAATAAGCCATGCTCAAAAGGACAATAATTAGGACGTTTCCTTTCCTGGTTGAAAGATTGAGAGAGAACCTGAACTAAAAAGTGGACATGTGGAAGATGAGGGAGTGGACCATAAAGAATACATAATGATAGGCTCTGTGTATTAATATGTACCATAGCATGCACTTCTGAGGAAAACGCGTGAGATGACCAACAAACATAGCGTGAGCAGGCCAAGTGAATAAAGACTTTAGTGAGAGAGTAAAGTTTTGATTAGAGGGATGTTAGGTTTTTCAGAAAATAATCATTTCACAGAGAAATGTGATTGAGCCGACCCACAGCCCTGGTGTGGACATACAGCAGAGAGTGGCCGTTAGTGGGGACGTCAGCGCTGAAAGCCGCTTGCAGACTATGATGCGACTGTGGGCCTTATCTGCACCAGAGGGAAAGCATTGGGTAGTGTGGTTGTGTGTTGCACCTTTTCTTAATGAGCGCATGTAATTGCTGTGTGGAAGGGCAAGCTCAGGGTGGAAGCAAAGACAGATCCCAGCTAGCTCGCTCTCTCGGTGGGAGGTGCCAGTCATTTGAAACAGTTCTGAGGAGTGAAAGTGGCTGTTGGGGGAAGTGTTTTAAGTATGCCCTGATGGTCTCTGTGGGGTTTATTCAGGAAAGAGGAACTGTAGGGGCAGAGGTCTGCAGAGTTGGTAAAGGAGGTTCCACTTACTGACTTGCTGGCCTTGCCCGTGGGACAGACCTGTCTCTTCATGTGTCACACTGGGTTATGATTGTCGTAGTTTTCTTTCTTTTACCTGGTGGATTTTCTTTTCTTTCTTTTTTTTTTTTTTCCGAGACAGGATTTCTCTGTGGATTTGGAGCCTGTCCTGGAACTAGCTCTTGTAGACCAGGCTGGTCTCGAACTCACAGAGATCTGCCTGCCTCTGCCTCCCGAGTGCTGGGATTAAAGGCGTGTGTCACCATCGCCTGGCTGGATTTTCTTTTTTACTTTTTTTTTGAAGGCTTACGTGTTAAAAGTGTCCAACACTGTTTTTTTTTTTTTTTTGATGATCTAACATATCCTATTTATTTATTTATTTTTATTTATATATTAAAAATTTCTACCTCCTCCCATTCCCCCATTTTCCTCCCACTCTCTCCAGTCCTAAGAGAAGTCAGGGTGCCCTGCCCTGTTGGAAGTCCAAGGCCCTCCCCCCTCTATCCAGGTCTAGGAAGGTGTGCATCCAAACAGACTAGGCTCCCAAAAAGCCAGTACATGCAGTAGAATCAAAACCCAGTGCCTTTATCATTGGCTTCTCAGTCTGCCCTCATTGTCAGCCACATTCAGAGAGTCCGATTTGATCACATGCTCATTCAGTCCCAGTCCAGCTGGCCTTGGTGAGCTCCCATTAGATCAGTCCCACCGTCTCTGTGAGTGGACGCACCCCTCGTGGTCCTTATTTTCTTGCTCATGTTCTCCCTCCTTCTGTAACATTTTTTTTTTTAAATAGCAGCTTCATTGTTTCTTGGGCTGTGCTTGCCAGGAAGTCTGCCATAATCTGTGCAAGAATATGTTTGACTTAACTTTCCCCATGAGGAGTTTTTCCATCTATTAGAGGAGAACAGAGAGTGTAGTGAGTGTATATGGGCAATAGATACTTGCTAATCATGTCTGATGAAAATAAACCAAAGGATCTTTGGACGGGGAATGATAGTGGAGGAGTCCAGCTGGGGAAAGGAGCACAGTCAGACCGTGCTGTGATTTGCTAAGACTTTAGCATGTGGACCTGAGCCGAGCCTAGAGAAACAGTCAGACCTCCTTGAGGGGACCGTTTCAGTAGAGGGCCATAGGCCCATGACAGCAAGGGCCACCACCTTTTGTGTTAACACTCAATGTCTTGGCTGCTCGCCTTACTCAGAGCCACTGCAGTTTGTCAGTAGAGCAACAAAGGGTGGGCTTTTAGAGTGGTTATTCTAATGCCACTGTTCTCCAGGACTTCTGAGTCATTGATGTCCACATGGCCAAGGAGGTCAGGAGGCATCAGGGTGGCTGCACCTGCTGACCTTAGGTCCTCTGCTGGGCATCTCTGTCATGCTGCCTGCTTTCTCCTGAAAGCAGCACCCCCACTTCCCACCCTTCTCTTCCTTTCTGCCTATCCTTGATCTCTCTTTTAATCGAACTTTCTTCACATTGTTTTTTCTAGGGGCAGGAGTTTGGTGGAGCATATCGAATGGGAACTGTAGCCAACGACAACCTAGAACAACAAGGATGCCATCCTTTTTATGAGTCGGTCATCACTAATCCCTTTGTCACCGAGGTAAGGACAGTGTGCTTAAGAAGAGGATTTAATTGCCATGAATAAGGAGAAACTAAAATTTTCCTGAACTACATCTTGGGCTTGGCTCTTGCCATGGTGGTCATTGGTTCTGGGATTTGTTTCATATAGTTCATAATATTTTACAAGTTGAAAATCTTCCCAACTGTTAAATAAAACAATGTACATTAGTGAGAAATAGTTATCCAGCTCACCAAGCGCCATGAAGTCATGCAATCGTGTTTTCTAAGTGAAACTTCTGCTGTTGTGTCCTCTGAAGTGACCCCTGCTGCCTATCATCAGGTCCCCGTCGAGAGCTTCGCTGAAGTGTTGCTGAGAGCTGGGAAGTTGGCAGAGGCCAAAACAGAAGTGTTTCCAACCACGGAAGGTAAGGCAGGCTGCGGCCACTCAGAGGTCACAGGTCCTAGTGGAAAGCAGTGAGCGTGACTGGGTGGGCAGTTCAGAAAGAAGTCATTTTCAGTCACTCTGAATTGCCTAATGGCATATCCCTTTGTGGAAAGTATTTATTGAGTTCTTACTGTTTTCCGGATTCACATTTAAAAGATTGAATACACTACAATTACTGTCTTTAGGATGTTAATTGACATAGTGGATGGTGTGCTTTGCTCAGTGTTTCTCTTCTTTGAAAGTAGAGCTAGTGTTGATCTACAGGGCTTTCTATGTAGTAACATATTTCCAGGGAGGATGCTTTGGAAAAGAAAGAAATGTGCAAGTTTACTAAATACAGTTTATTTGTCTTTTTTCCCACTTCTCTTTTTAGTTTGCTATTTCTTTTGGAGTTTCTAAGCATTTTTAAAAAGTATTTTTAAAATATATATACATATATATTTTATGTATGTATGTATGCATATATATATGTGTGTGTGTATATATATAGTGTGTGTGTGTATATGTGTGTGTGTGTGTGTGTGTGTGTGTGTGTGTGTACAACTTGTGAGTCAGTGCTTGCTCCTACCCTCTGGACCTTTTTCCTGGCAGGACAGGAAGCTCCCTGCATTGTTTCTGTCAGCTCTGTTCAACTTTAAGTTCAGCCTCCACTTGCTGCATCTACTAGCACTCCTGCCAGAAGCTGCAGGATGGTCTGTTTGGGACATGCAAAGTACGTGTCCATGCGGTGGTGAAGGGGCGGTGTGGGTACCATGACTGTCAGGTCAGGTTGTAGACTGTGCTCTTCATTGATCTGAATGCATGTTTGTGAGCTGTTTGTGGGATCAGTAGGATATCAGAGTACAGGGCTTTATATGTGTGTCCTGGTATTTTTTTTAATATCCAATATGACTGCTTAAAAAAATTTTAGAGCTAAGAAAGGGCATTTTGTACATACCCTTAATTTGCTGTGAATATTCAGTATAGGCATGGTTTTAATAATAGCTTCTTTTATTTGGATTTATCTTTTGTGGACTAGCAAATATGGTGTCTTTGAACAACACTATCACATAGAGAAACTATGCACAATAGTTTTATAACATGTGATAATGGCCAGGTATCCAGCCAAAATGAGGAATCATAGAAACTAAATTTAATTAAATTTAAAATCATGATAGGAATGTGATTCCTGATGACTTCTGATGTGGATTATAACACACATTAAACTTCCCTGGATGATTTGGATTTTTAGACTCTTTAAATAAAGTTGATGAAAAAGTTTTTATATAAACCAACTGAAGAAAGTAATCATTATTTATTTAGCTGAATGAATGATTTAATGGCTAATGATTTCCAAATCAATAATAAGGGTGTCTTTGCTTTGAGCATTTAGTTCTGGAATGGAATTCACCATGGAAAGCATTGTAGAGCTTTTGAACAGATTATCTGATTTTGGATGTTTAACTTGTTTGGAAAAATGCATTGCCTCCAAGGGTTGTAGGCTAGCATTGCAAATTAAACTCAAATACACTGCTAAAAAGTAGAGCAGTTCTTTTTAAAATTTGTATATTTCAAATTGTGATATAAAGTTCCCGTGATTGATTTTCTTTAGCCAGTATGGAATTTTGTGGGTCCTTGTGAAACCCCTTGTGTTTATTTTTTTCTCTGAGAAGGGTCCAATGTTGATTCTGAGACTTCTATGTCTCCTTTATGTGTGGCTTGACTGGCCCTTTGTAGCAGCATTTGATTCCCAATGAGAGCTGTAAGAAAGTATAAGGCATGATTCCCTCCCCTTCCAGTCCTCCCATCAATATACTTTAATGGCTGGTCTGTTAGGAGAGGCACCAAGCTAGGGTGGAAGAGAATAATGAGTTATGATCTTATGTTGAAGAAAAATGTTATGTTATACTAGCAGCTTTGTTGTGGTTGGGAAGAGACATGATCCCACCTGGGCTTGTGATCAGATAGTCCCGGGACTCCTGTGATTCTAGTAGATTTGGAAATCATTAGCCATTAAATCATTCATTCAGCTAAATAAATAATGATTACTTTCTTCAGTTGGTTTATATAAAAACTTTTTCATCAACTTTATTTAAAGAGTCTAAAAATCCAAATTATCCAGGGAAGTTTAATGTGTGTTATAATCCACATCAGAAGTCATCAGGAATCACATTCCTATCATGATTTTAAATTTAATTGATTTCTAGTAGAAAGTACTTGGGTGGTTATAAGCCTAGTTGGCTGAGTGCTGGGGACCAGATCTGGAAAGCTGTTCTAAAAGGGAGCTTCTGTGAAGAATCGGTGAACAACAGCAAGATTGAACGTTTGACATATTTAAGTATAAGGAAAGCCTTTTCCTGCCAAAATTTTATTAAAACATTTACTATTCTTAATAAAATTGAAAAATTCTACATTGATTATACCCATAGACCTTCATCTAGATTTGGCAATTTATCTTTTACTATACATACTGTGGTTTTATTTCTTCACCCTTCTACACCAAATCCAAGTTATTTTTTCATGTATTGCAAGGTAAGTTGAAGACTTGACTCTTTCCTCCTCCACGTAATATTGTTAGTTTTGAGATAGGATTAATATTTACTGCTTTTTCAACAAATAAGGATTATAAATGGTGGAACAGAAAAATAGTCCAGCCAAGTGCTGCATGATGCCCTGCCCTGTCCAGAAACATAATGTTGTTGTCCCCTTCTCCTAGCCAGCGCACATCCCATCCTCCTAGAGCACATACGTGTCTGATTTGTCTACTGCACACACATTTTTGGCAGTTGTAGAATGCATGCAGTGGAATCATTTGGTGTGTAAACCTTATGTAAAATTTAATTTGAGAGGTTTTGAAATCTTTTCTCGCCATGCCTTTTAGCACATTGTTTTTGTTTACTGCTGTTGAGTATTGATTTGTTATATGACTATGAAACAGTTTGTCTATTTTTTTTTTTTGGATTTTTGAGACAGGGTTTCTCCGTAACTTTTTGGTTCTTGTCCTGGAACTAGCTCTTGTAGACCAGGCTGGTCTCGAACTCACAGAGATCCGCCTGCTTCTGCCTCCCGAGTGCTGGGATTAAAGGCATGGGCCACCACCGCCTGGCTAGCTTGTCTATTTTGTTGTGGAAGGACATGGCAGATTCAGATCAGAGGCTCTCACAAAAAGCTGCTGTGGACTCCCTGATGCAAATGTCTTGTAGCTGTTGAAGGGAGTAGACTGCTTGTTCGTCCCGACCGCTCAGAACTGAAATAATCAAGCAGAAACTATATTAATTAAAACACCGCTTGGCCAATTAGCTGTAACTTCTTATTGGCTAACTCTTACATCTTAGTTTAAGCCATTTCTATTAATCTGTGTATCACCACGTGGCAGTGGCTTACCGGCTAAGTCTCAGGAGCATGTCTTACTCTGGTGGCAGATCCATGGTGTCTCTGACTCCACCCTTCTTCCTTCCTGTATTCAGTCCTGTCTTCCCTGTCTACCTAAGTTCTGCCCTATCAACAGGCCAAGGCAGTTTCTTTATTAATGCTAATCACAACACAAAGAGGGGACTCCCACATCATGTAGCCATAATTTTGTTTCAGTTAAACAGGTTTTCATTTAGAAATGCTGGATTAGAGATTATACATTTGTTTCATTTAATAAGAAAATGTCGGGCCTCTCTTAGTATTTAAATGTGGTGCGTTCCTGTCCTTTAGTTCTTCAGTCTGGCAGATTCTGACCAGCACCACATTTGGCATATCCTCCGTATCGGATCCACCCTACATTCTGGCCTTGGGCACCACTCATTAGCTGTTTCAACTCTCAGACACAGCTCTCAGAGTCCCACCCGTAGGCAGCCTTTTCAACCATTTTGATTTTTTTGGCTGTGTTGCAGTTCTTCATGTTTGTTAAGAAATGCAAGCCGGTGTGCGGGGTGAGGGGTGCCTTTGCCTTCCGGTGCACCCCTCACTTCCTTGTTCTGTCCTACCTTGTCTTCCTGGTATGTTGTTCAACCTTTATTTTGGATTTTCTTTTATAGAGTGGTTTGACAAGGAGAACCCAACCGCAGAGACTTTTGCATTGTCGGTGTAGTCAGTTCTTAAAATCATGGTTCTCCAGAAAGGAATGGAAATCTCTAGGGCCTTTTATTAAGGTCAATTTTAGGAGGTTATCCCATGAGTGAAGACTTACCTTGTGCACAGAATTTTGGACATGTTTCCCTTGTCTTGGGCAGTTGAAATAGATGTTAAAAAGCCTAGTACGATGGGTCAGGATGTTCAAGTGTGAGTGAACTGGCCCAGCTCTGAAGCCATCCTAGCAGTGGTGCTGCAGAGAGCAAGGGCTAAAGTGGAGACGTGAGAAACACAGGCCACTTATGGCCATCTACTAACAGCCATGAAGATTATAGTTGTGTGGACTTCCATCCCCTAATGCTCCCTATAGTAATTTGTCCTGTGAATCTTAGCAACACACACTAACAAACAGATAGGGCTGGTTCATTGCTTGTAATAGCATGGGATATCAACAACCGGATGTGTACTTATAGTAACTGTCTTACTTGGCTTTCCTGTTTCCTATCTGTACACATAACTGGTTTTTAAATTTGGGCCTATGTTCATAAGGTTTGAGATAGTATTATTCAGAGGGTTTGTGTGTGTGTGTGTGTGTGTGTGTGTGTGTGTGTGTGTGTGTGTGTGTTGGGAGAAACTAATTCATTCAAAGTATCAGTTCCATCAGGGCAGATATTTTAAAAATGATAGGCAGTTTAGTCAGTGCCTCTTGTTACATTCAGGAATGCCATGAGCAAAGGCCACCTGTGAATGTCAGGTTGATTTATCTGGTGTATGTGAGACTGGCATTTGAAACCACAAATAAAAGTCACCACACACTCAGCCCAGATAAGAAATTTTAACTTTAATTGTTTAAACAATGGGTAGATCTGGAAAAGGTTTGTTATTTTTTGATATGGAGACGGCCAGTTATACTGGCTTAGTTAACACTACAGTAGTCCTACTGTGTGAAGAGGACACGAAAGGAGGACTGAAGGTGCTAACTACAGTAGTCCTACTGTGTGAAGAGGACACGGAAGGAGGACTGAAGGTGCTAACTACAGTAGTCCTACTGTGTGAAGAGGACACGGAAGGAGGAGGACTGAAGGTGCTAACTACAGTAGTCCTACTGTGTGAAGAGGACACGGAAGGAGGGGGACTGAAGGTGCCAGGTAGGGGGTTGGAAGGTTGTTAAGAGTCATTCTTTTAAAGGACAAAACCTTGAATCCGGATATTGCAGCACGGAAAGAAAGGTGTGTGTGAAAGCCCTTTGGTGGTGACCCATCAGGAGTTTTGATTACTTCCTGCAGAGCAGGGAGCAAAGAAGAGACTGGGGTCCTAGATGCCTCTTGAATTTTAAGTCTGGTTTACAGGGATGAGTGAAAGGTGTCAGAAATACTGAAGTCATTGTGTAAAGAGGAAGAAGTTGGGGCAGAATGTTTGTGCCATCATCAACATATACTTAGCAATGTCAAGTCTTCTGAGATGGGTTGAAGGAGAAGGGAAATAGACCAGAGTGTCCATTGACATCAAGATTCTGGGGGTTTATCCACAGGATAAACTGTAAAGTGGGACTAAGATAAAGATATGACAGCAACCTCGTCCACCATCTAGGGGAGAAGAGGTAGAGGAGAGACCATTTGAGGACAGGTGGAGGAAAAGTCATGTTGTTGGAGCCCACAGACAGAATCATCTAACCTTGTGCAGTGCCACAGTGAGAGCTGAAAAACGTAAAGGAAAAGGAAGAAAATTAGGTTTCACAGCCTGTGGTCTCATATCAGTTGGGATGTAGTTGGGATGCAGGGATGCAGAACTCAGGAAGTGGACATGAAGGCAGTGAATATCATGAACTGGACCACTCATTTAAGATGAGCAATGAAAAGGAAGGAACACAGCTGAGGTGTTAGCATGGCTAGTTGCCAAAGGAAGGATGTTTTCCCCCAGCCATCCATGGCATGTGTGTTGGCTGACGGCACATAGGAAAGGAAGGACTTACTGGGACTCTGCGATGTCCTTTGCAGATGCATGGAAAGCCCTACCATCTTCTACAGAGAAGATGGGGGGCGACTGGTACAGCTGCTGTGGAGAGCTGCATAGGAGTGGTAGGCAACAGCAAGCAGCTGCGGGTTGACACACCCCGTTAATCAGGCGTGGCTGTTAGAGTGTACAGTTTCTTTGGAATGAAATTGGTCTTCCTGCTTAAATGCAGTTACTAATTTGTTAAGAATTGTGATTTATATAAAATGGAAGCAATTGCCTCTTTTACCTGTGGTACATACCTGTTATAGGAAAGACTTACCATTCAATCAATGTTTGAGGAGAAATTAAAACAAGTCCTACTGAAAAACAGCACTTCAAGCCAGTCGCTGATGGAGGAAATGGGCTCCTGCCTGCTACAGACTGCCCTGCACTTTCCCTGCCTTGCTTCACTTACTCTTCGCTTAGGAGGTCAATATTCTCAGACCCCAAATCCAAAATGCTTTGAAAGGCAAAGGGACTTTTTGTAACTTGTTTCTAAGCCTGAGCTAAGCAGACACGAGGCTTTTACTGTCTGCTTATCCCCTGAAGTTGAGAGTCTGAAATGCTTTGTAGCTCATTTACTCATGCCAGCGGTTACTGAGTGTGCTGCTGTAAGGGTGTCTTACGCCATGTCCAGCAGAGTCTCCTGGAGTCTGAAACATTCTCTGCGCTGCAGCTCGGATCAGGAGGACCTGGTCATTTTCCTGGTGCTGTCTAATTCTAGAGATGGTGCTCTTCCTCCTCTATCATTTGTCTGAGGTTCACCGTGCAGTTCTAGATTTTTGCCCTAGTTATTCCAGGCTACAGCAGGGATTTTAGGTTTCCTTAAGTGTGCAGACACATAGGTATGAAAATAATTGTCATGAAGGGAGGTGGTCGATACAGACCCTAAAACATGGGTAAAAGCAGCTGGTAGGCAGCAGTGGCTAGAGGGATCAGGGAAGGCATGTGTAAAGGTCGTTATTGATGTTCTCATAAGAGGAGAGGGGAGCATGCGCAAGGTTAACTTTGAGTAGAATGAATAGCCCGAGGCTATCAGTTTAGATTCTAGTTGTCTAAACCAGGCCCTGGAGTGATTAAGATTGATAATCGTGGGACAGTATATTACAACCAAGTCAGAGAAACTGGTGCAGAGCCTTGAGTCTGGGTTTGTTTTACATGTCAAATCTAGGCTCAGGGACTACTCACCATCTCCAGCATCAGCTAGCTCCAGGAGGACGGCCTCTCTGGGATTAGCAAGGATTCCATAATGTCAAAGCAATATAAAGATAGAAGATAGTGTAATCAGCATAGTTGTGTGTCCGGTGTCTGTGCGGGTGGTGTTGTGTTGTAGCAAACATTCATGTCCACAGTGATGGCTTTCACAGCAAGGGCAATGGTGACCCTTAGAAAAAGCTTCAAGTGGCGTTTTTGTTAGTACTCATAGTGAATGAGAATTGCCCATTTTTGTTCTATTGTTATTTGGTATAAAAAGAGAGAGAGCACGAGCATGGAACTCAGGACCGCGAGGGGTGCACCCACACATTGAGACAATGGGGATGTTCTATTGGAACTCACCAAGGCCAGCTGGCCTGGGTCTGGAAAAGCCTGGGATAAAACCGGACTCTCTGAACATAGCGGACAATGAGGACCACTGAGAACTCAAGAACAATGGCAATGGGTTTCTGATCCTACTGCATGCACTGGCTTTGTGGGAGCCTAGGCAGTTTGGATGCTCAACTTACTAGACCTGGATGGAGGTGGGGGTTCCTTGGACTTCCCACAGGACAGGGAACCCTGATTGCTTTTCGGGCTGGGGGGGAGACTTAATTGGGGGAGGGGGAGGGAAATGGGAGGCGGTGGCAGGGAAGAGACAGAAATCTTTAATAAATAAATAAATTTAAAAAAAAAATACAAAAACCAAAAAAAAAAAAAAAAATGTGTATGTATATTATTTAAGTTCAGAGATGTTATTAACAGTTTGGGACATAGTATAGCTTTTTTAGAATAAATTTTCTGGAATTTCTAATGCAGATGAAGACTTTCCCATTTTTAAATTGTTTGCTGGAGGCTGTTTATTCTAACTGCCAGCATTCCTCTTATGATGCCTTGTTTGTTTGCTCTGGAGCATCTTCCACATTGTGAGCATATGCCTAGTTACACCCCCTATGGAAACAAACTTTAATCCCTTAGTGGTGCTTTGGTTTTTGGAAACTAGGAGCTGCACAGTAAATCAAGGAAAAGTTGAGTTGATGCGCCAATAAAGATGTGATGACAAGACTGTCAGTAACGGGGCTTAATTTCCCAGGTGGGACTGAGCTTGGCTCTAACCACGGCTCTGGAAAGCCAGGTCCTGCGCTAGCTTGCTGGAGCAAAGCCACTACCCGTGAGGCAGATGCACCTGAGGGATCCTGGGAAGAGATGAGTGGATTCAGATAAAGGAGTGAGATAATCTGAAGAAAATTGAAGTAGAATTGGAAATAAACTAGGTCAGGTTTCAATTAAAGGTCACATTTGAAGACTTCAAGAAATAAAACTAATAGGGAAACACTGGAATTTCCTTAAAAGGAGGTTTCCAGAGAACTGGTAGACTCCACTGAATTGTAGACAATGTCAGATAGACATTGGTCAGAACTGCAGCTCCTCCCCCCCCCCCCCCCCCCCCCCCGCTTCCCAGAGAGCTCCCTGGGAAATGAAGTCCATTGCTGACCATTGTGTGGGAGGGTTTCTGTAATGTGCAATTAAAGTTTTCTTAAGTAATCCCGAATCTTCTGCAACCTAAGCTTTGCATACTTTCTTCTATTATTTTCAGTGTGCAAAACATAAAGCTTGTATTGTAGTTCATCCTTAGGCTTGAAGTCTTCAGGGACACATCGTCACCTTGGGCTTCTGTTTTGCTTCTATAATTGTTGGTAAAATCGGATTCAGGCTTTTTATGTTGTACTTTTAAATTATTTGTTTAGAGACTTGCTCTTGTCCTCACCCATTCATTCCGGAATGACAAGGAATTTGCTTCTTGTCTTTGAGAATGTCTGCTTAGAGAAGATTTCCCTTAATACTGAGTGAAGGGATGAGTTTGGAAGTGGGTTTTGAAAGGAAGATCTTTTGACTGAAAATGTTCTTAGAATTTATGATTTCTTTGGAGGCCTGAACATGGTTCCTAAGGCCTGGAGAAACGTTAGGGATACATCTTTTCTTTACAGAAATGGGACACTCTGGAAAGGGCAGACTAGAGAAAGCACAGTGTTTTCTCCAGTGAATCACCACAGGAAAATTTGAATTTGAAGTGGCAACCTTTGACACTTGTGGGCTCTTCCTCCTTCTTCCTGCCATCAGCTAAGCTCAGATTATACTAATAACTTAAATATTTGTCCACGTAAGGCAAGTTTCCTGTGGGAATCCTGCAATGCATTTCCAGAATCAAATTCTGTTTCCTTTGTGCTGTTCATACAGTGTTCTCTTCCATTTTACACACACATACACACTGAAATTAGAAGTTACAGTAGCCATTCCCCGTGGAAGCGGCCGAGCCACACATGGGCCTTTTCACTTGCACTGTGCAATGTATTTGTATGTACTTCCCCAGCACAAGAGATGAGAAATTCATAGCAGTGAGAGCCAGCCAGAGTAACTGCGCATCTTCCCTTAGAGTTCACGCTCATTGCTGCACCCTGCCCATCCTCCTCCCCTAAGAGCCTGTCTGCTACATATGTACTTATGTGCATATATTATTGTCTAGATTTTAAAAATGAAAGAAAGCATGTAGATTTTCCTAAGATTGTCTGACCATGTTTAATATTATACATTCTAAGTCTGTCCATTTTCTTGTATATTTTGTGATTTCATTGATAAAATGCTATTCAGCCATCAATTTGATGCATATCTGTATATAATTTGGTATACATCCACACACGTATATATAAAACTTTCCCCATTCATCTGTTGATGGACATCTAGCTTGATTCCAGTTCATTGCTATAGTGGATAATGCAGGAATAAACATGAGGTGCAGATATCTCTATGATGGCATTTGAGACTATATGTTTTTTAAACAGTGAATATACACTGTGAGCATACATAAAGCCACAAATAAATAAAATGCATCCTTATCAAAATAAATCGTGTGTAAACCCAGAACTGATTGGCAATGTACTGGTCTGTTAAAGTTATGGCATTAAGCAGGTTGTTGCTTGTAATAATTCTTGTGGAAAAACTCTTAATGGTTAGAGAACTTTAGTGCATGAGTAAAGCAAATGGCTGGTTTGCTTTTTGTGAACAATGAGGAGGAGTGTTGTTCTTGTAAAGAACAAAATTGCCGTCATTTTGTTCATAATCTAGGGACTTTTCCTAGATTACAAAGCTATGTATTTTTTTATTTTTAAATTTTATTTTATGTGTATGAGTGTTTTGCAGAAGTGCATGTATGTCTGTGTACCATATATGTGTATGAGTGTTTTGCATAAGTGCATGTATGTCTGTGTACCTTATATGTGTCTTGTGATCACAGAAGGCAGAAGAGGGCCTTGGATCCCACGGAATTGGCATTATGGGTAATTGTGAGTTATCATGTAGGTTTGGGGAATTGAAACTGGGTTCTATGGAAGAACAGCCAGTGCTCTAACTATTGAACCATCTCTGCAGCCCCTTATTAAGCTGTCCCACTGTTCTGGTCTTATGGTATTCATGTAATCACCACAGTTAGCTGTTCCGGATACAGAGGGTTTTGCAGCAAGATCCTTGTCTTTGAAAAGGCTACGTTCTGAGGACCCATCATAGATGTCTTTATGCTTGAACTTTACAAGACCTGCTCTGTCAGGGATACCTCAAGTGTTAGTAACACGCACTCTAGATTTTCCCAGTTACAGAGAGATGGGCGTAGTTAACATAGTTTGATGTGATCTGTGTTAAGTCAGTGCCAAGTACAGTTTCATGAGCAGGTAAATTGTGTTAAGCTGTTTTTTCATACAAGGCTAAAAGCATGACACTTTTGACTAAGTGCCATGTGGTTCTAAAGCAATGTAAGGTAATTTTAAAGATTTTTTTTATTCTCAAGAATATCATACATATATACAGTAACTATATTTTTACCACCTATTTTCCTCCAGTTTTCCACACTGGCCCCCCTTCTAGTTCCATGCTCCCCCCATTTTATTTTTCTGTATTTCATTAACTCTAATTAATGTTACCGCTATGTGCATGGGAAATCCTCCTGGTGGCCACATTCTTAAAAAAGAGCGATTCCCCCTCCCCAGTTGCTCTCAGCTGCAGAAGGCAGTGTTTCCCAGGACTCCTCCCCTCCCCTGTCTGCCTCCTCTTCCTCTGTGGTCCCTGCACCTGGCAGGTGGGGGTGATGCTGTAGATGTTTCCGTTGGCACTGAGCACTCATGGCTCATTCTCAGCATTGTACCAGGCGAGCATCTGTTCGCTGACTGCAGCAGAGAGCAGCGCAGGTCCATGCGTACGAACATAAATATTCAGTGGGAATTTTACAGCATGGCTTTTTAGCAAAATAACAATAGCAAGTTCCATCCTGAGTAATGCAGTTTTTGTGTTTATCCCCTCTACATTCAGTTCTTTTGCAGCTAGCAAGTGATGCTTTGCCGCATGACATGACGCTGGCTCTTGCTTATCTTCTTGCCTTACCACAGGTAAGCTCACCTTAGCAACAGAGAACTTAAAAACACAAAAGCCTATCTTGGGAATCATTGTCAGTGAAACTGTGTTTGGTATATGTCTTCCTTTCCTGATAATGTCTAGGTACCAGAGCTCAGTCAGTATCCAGAGACCAAACTGTGTAATGCTAATTCAATGTTCAGTTTGTCTTTCAATCTGCTTTTATATAGTGAGGTCTACTTTATTTCTGAACTTTCTTACTGCCTGTTATGATGGACTCAAGCTGATATGATAGGAAGTTTGAATTATAATCCTAGGGTAATCAGTGTGTGATAACTTCTGAGTTCATTCTCCACCACTTCTTCCTAGGTGTTAGATGCTAACAAGTGTTTTGAGAAGCAGGCTCACTCGGCATTGTCTCTCCAGCTGGCAGCGTACTACTACAGCCTACAGATCTATGCCCGATTGGTTCCATGTTTCAGGGACAAGTGCCATCCTCTTTACAGGGTGAGTCCTTATGGTTTCTGCTCTACTATTGAGTTGAATTATAGCCTTTCTGAAATAGTCAAAATAAGCTTTTATATACAATGGTTTTCCACAAACAGCTCTATCCTTTTCTATGAGACATAGCTGCTTCTGGATAGCATAAAGAGACAATTGTCTAATACCAATGGTAAATCTTTATCCTCTCTCACTTCTTCAAAGGTGATTTTACTAAGCTCTTAGGAGAGACTAAAAGGCAAAATTGGTTTTTTACTTCCCATCTCCCAAGGAGACTGACTCTCTAAATTAGCATAGTAGACACCTTCGTTTCTTTTCCTATTCTTGTGATAAATACTGACACATGTTATAGGCTAGGTTTACCTTTAGTTCACAGCTCAAGGTGCATGCCATGTTGGTGGAAGTGGGCAGCAGGATCTTGAAGCAGCTACTCCCATTCTGTCCATAGTCGGTGCATACACGCTGTTTAGTCCCCTCTGTTTATAAGTCCAGGATCACAGCCCGGGGAAATGTGATCTGTGGTGGTGAGTCTTCCCATCTCAGGTGACACAGTCAAGGTAATCCCCCTTAGGGATGTCCAGAGGCCCACCTCCCAGATGATCCTAGATTCTGTGGTTGTAAGCTTTCAGTCACCATCACAGCGAGCGGTGTGATCTGTGAATGATACTGCACCTTTCTTTATGATCCCAAGGTGAGGAGGCACCAAGTGTACAGATGTAATCCTGTCTACATTTGCCACAAGCTCAGGTGTTCCTCATTGCTAAGTTCTGAGTGACAGTACTATTTGTATTCCTGTTGTTGACCAAAAGTGTGGCTGTCACTACTGGGAAATCCTGCAGTTTACTTGTGTGAAGCACATGTAAGGATCAGCATTAAAAAGTGATCTATTATTTGATTTGGATCATTTTAAGAGAACTTCAATGCATAGTTAAATAGATCAGGCTTTCACAGCCACAGTGTGTACACACCTAATGTCTACTGAAGCAAGATTCTCCTCCTCTGGCCAAGGCAGACTATGAAGAAACAATTTCAAATTTCACAGGTTTATCAAAATTTTAGCTGTCATAACCATTCTAAATACACTAGTCCCTTAAAGCATGTGGATTCTACATGTGAGAACAGTTGCTCTCATCTTTCAGTTTTTATTTAAAAGACGAGTGGGTGTACCAGTCTATCACGGTATAGGGTTATCTTCCTAGGACCTGGCCACTGTTGGGTGTGCATTGTTCCTAGGTCTGTTTTAATACCTTAGTAGCGTTTGGCTAAGCAAGCACTGTGTTCTTACCCCACTAAGTGTGAGGCATTCATTTAGGGACTGTACCTGATCTATGTAGCAGAAATGGCTAACTAGTCAAGGCCTAGAGGCAATATATACTTCTCTTTTTGTTCCAAGGTCCATGTTTTCTGTTCTTTCAAGATGTGAACAAGCCACACTGCAAGTCACCACTTCCATGCACGGAGCAGTTCTAGCATGCTTTCTCCCTACTGTGGTGAACCAGATTCTTTGAAAGTATATGCCAACACAGAGCTTTCCTCACTCGAGATTCTTTAGTGAGGTGTTATATTAGTTTCCTTTCTACTGCTGTGACAAAATTCCATGACCAAGGCAACTTAGAAAAGAAAGCATTTAATCGGTCATCTGGTCCCAAGGGACTGGAATCCTGATGGCAGAGTTAAGGCATGGAGGAAGGAGCAGCTGAGGGGACATATTTCAGACTGTAAGCAGCAGGCACTGAGAATGGCTTGCGTCTTTTGAAAGCTCAAAGGCTATCCTGAGTGACACACCTCCACAACAGTGCCTCTCCTGCTACTCCTTCCCAAACAGCTCCACCATAACATGGGACTCTCTGGGGGCCATTCTCATTCAAACCAGAGCAGGTGTCTTATCATAGAGATTAAGTGGGGGCTAAGTGGGGATTTGCAGTGAGTTTATTTTTTGCTTGTTTTCATTAGTACTTTATTATACCCAATAGGAACAAGTAATTTGCTTTAAGACACCAATTTGTTGAAGCACAGTGATGCTTTACTTTGCCAAATGCATTGTACCTTGTTGTAAACGTGACTATTTTCCCAGAAGGTGAGCTGACTCTTGAAGCACAGTTGACTGTGTTCTGGATGTCATTGGCATGCAGCACAGGTGCTGTGTGAAGGGGACCTCTCTCCATTTCACTCAGTCATTGTGTTCATCAGCTTTTGGTCATGGCTGCAGTCACCCAAGAGAAACATTTTTAAAAGAGGGAAGATTTCTGCTGCTATTGTTTGTAATTTCCAAGGGTTGAGTTCTTATTGGGTTGACCTCACTGCTGGAAGGAGGCATCCCACAACCTGATGGTAGTAGATCTTGGGGGAGGTTGCAGAGAGGATTATGGGTTTCTCCTGTTCCCTGTTATTCCATCTTCTCTCCTAGCCTTGGGGATACAAGTCCATTTCTTATCAACGTGACACCCAAACACATCTCCCTAGATCACAGCTTTACATCCCTGACCCCCAAAGAGGTCATATCTACAGTATAATGTTGACTGCATCCAGTCCAGCACCAAGAGTCTCTCTCCATTGTCTTAATAGGTCTAACATTATTTGAAGTCCCACATTCCAACTGTCTTCCCGAGGCTAAAGGCATCTCTTAGCTTCCAGTTTTAGATCTTTGTCCATGGTTGGTTGATTCAATTGTTTAGAGTATGAAACAATCAGAATACCAAGGTGGCAGGAGTGTGTGGCAGAGGCTGTCCTCTTCCAGACAGCAGGGAAGCAGAGAAATGAGGCTGTGGTCCTGCTACAGGATTCTCTCTTTCCCCCACTTTATTCAACTCAGATCTCTAACCTTTGGCACAGTATCATCCACATTCAGGGCAAGCGTCTCACTTAATGCCTACTGGAAACACAGATACGCTCAGAGGTACAGTTCACGAATCTCCTGAGAACTTAAGCTTTCACATCCAATCAAGATAACAATGAACATTAACCATTATAGCCATCTATATATCAGCTTCCAACCATATGCAATGTATTCTGCTGCATTTTCCTTGAATTCAGAAAATGCCAAAGCTCTCAGCACACTTATCACTAACTACCTATAACACCTCTTACTCTGGCCTTCCCATTGGGATGTAAAAGGAAGATTCCTGACCTCAGTGATCTACAAGTGTTCTCCCCATCTGTTAAGTGATGCACAAGGTGGCTGCAAAGATGGCCAGGGATTAAGAGCATATCCTGCTTTTGCAGAGGACCTGGATTTGGTTGCCAGCACCTGTGCCAGATAGCTAACCATCACCTGTAACTCCAGCTCCCGGGATCCAACATCTTCTGGCATCTGCAGGCACCTATCGTCATTTGCATATCCTTGTATATTTAGATCCATATATACAAATTAAAAAAAATCATTAGTCAGGGAGAAGAGAGAGCACGCTATGTGAGCTGCAGTATGCAGGAGCTGGAAGACTGTGTGCCGAACAAGGAAACACCATTCCCTAGACCCAGTACAGCTTCTGTAGCCTTTAATTCTCAGCAGCAGCAGCAGTTACCTGCACTGGGCACACAAAAGACTAGCTCCATCAACAGTCAGTCAGGAAAGGGAGAGATTTTGTGGCCCTTACCTTGCACCTCTGGATGGTTGTTTTATCAGTAGAGTCTGGAAGAGAGTCACTGTCTTTAGTCATGTGCATGCTGCTGAGCCCTCCATGCTTCAACCTGTAACTCCAAACCCACTGTCACCAAATGATGCTGCTTAACCTTGGGTCACAAAACAAAACACAATACATGTAAGAGATTTTGGGGAGGGGAAAGTGTTGACATAGTTGGTAGGGAGGGAAGAGGGGTTGGTATGCAAAGCACACACTTGTTAAATTGTAAAAATATGAAAGTAAAACTTTTTAAAAAGATAGTTGTATGATGTGTGGATCAGAGTACTGAATGCTAGAGACAAGAGGACCAAAGAGAGATTCAGTATATACTCCACGTAACAGCTCTGAGACAGCAGGAGACCTGGCCCCGGAGCCGCACCTTGACCCCTTCTGTTTCACTTTCAGAAAAATCTCTAAAGCATTCTTTGGAGGAAAATTCTGATTAAAGTTGTCTTTGCTCTTCTCCCCCATACTGAAAGCTCCAAGTTCTATGTATACGCAGTCCCTGATAGGTGTGACTGAGTGTGCAGAAAACTTTCCCATCTGGCCCTCACTTGGTCCTTCCTCAGAATTGCTTACCGTCTCACTGGAGCACCTTCCTGGAGTCCTCCCTGTCTGTGCAGGCATTGCTTACACACTGGAGCACCTTCCTGGAGTCCTCCCTGTCTGTGCAGGCATTGCTTACACACTGGAGCACCTTCCTGGAGTCCTCCCTGTCTGTGCAGGCATTGCTTACACACTGGAGCACCTTCCTGGAGTCCTCCCTGTCTGTGCAGGCATTGCTTACACACTGGAGCACCTTCCTGGAGTCCTCCCTGTCTGTGCAGGCATTGCTTACACACTGGAGCACCTTCCTGGAGTCCTCCCTGTCTGTGCAGGCATTGCTTGCACACTGGAGCACCTTCCTGGAGTCCTCCCTGTCTGTGTGGGCATTGCTTGCACACTGGAGCACCTTCCTGGAGTCCTCCCTGTGTGTGGGCATTGCTTGCACACTGGAGCACCTTCCTGGAGTCCTCCCTGTCTGTGTGGGCATTGCTTAACACTTAGCCCGTGCCTGCCCCTTCATGGTGTGCATACTATGTTATAGAAAGTTTATCATTAGATAATGAGGTATTTGAAGGCATGGTCTGTTGTGTATAGTAGATTTCCCAGTGCTTAGAGCAGACCCTGGAATATGAAGGGGTAATAATAAATGTTTCTTGGGAAGACGGCTGAAAACTCATACTTCTATAGTATATCTTAAATGCTGGAGCCGTGTGTTTTCAGTCTCACATGTGCCGTGGTGTTCTGGAGGGAGCAGCAGTGAGCACATAAAGCACCCCCACTTAGGAGTTACGTTTTCCTGGGGAATCAGGTCTGTGTTAGTCACTGTTTGTGGCTTCAATAAAACACTATGACCTAAAGCTACTTACGTAAGAGTTTATTTTGGCTTAGGATTCCAGAGAGTGTCTGTAGTGGCAAGGCAGGCACAGCAGCAGGAGGCCTAAGCAGGAAGCTGAGAGATCACATCTTCCACATAAACACAAAGCAGAGGGTGAACTAGAAGTGGAATGTGGCTAAAACTCAAAGCCAGCCCCAATGATGTACTTCCTCCAACAAGACTGTACCTCCTAAACGTTCCCTAACTTTCAACCGTGCCACCATTGGTAGGCCACATGTTCAGATACATGTTCAAACTCCCACATAATATCAAGAGTAAAATGTAAAGGTAAGTAATGGGAAGTAGAGGGGTGTGTGTGTGTGTGTGTGTGTAGTACTGAAAAGGGTCAGGAAAGGTGGCAGTTGGTAAAGGTTATCGTTGAGTAAAGACAAAACCATTAGCATCACTGTGCAGCCACTGATCGGAAGAGCTTTCTGGGCAGGAAGCAGCAACACCAAAGTCACAGAAGGGTCATTGTTCAGCCATATATCCTGTAGTGGTTTATCTCAAGGTATGTGAGTTGGTCTTAAATTTTTACTCTATAGAATTCAAAGCATAAAAGAGTGCCTTTTTATGTAAAAGTATGTTTAAAAAATTATGGAAAGGGTCTTCCTAGTTGTCCCAGGGACTGTCAGGAAGGGTTGTAACAATAGTCAGCTGAGCAACTTGTTCTTCGGAGCTTCCAGTGCTCAGTAGAAATAAAAAGTGTACCATATAGCCACGTGTCTGCTTTAAAATGCCTTCACTCCTGTCTTCCATTGGGCCTTGTGAGCAGCTCCATTGTGCAGGGGACAGCTGTGCTCAAAACGGCTCAGAGGACTGTGCTGCCTGCTCAAGGTTACCCTAGGATAGAAGGCATCCTGTCATGGCTTTTTCTGCTCATTACTTGGGCATGCTGCCACTCTGGCTTTTTTGCAAAAGAAGGAGTGTCACATTTTTTGGACCTGAGTGATCTTTCTGGCATACAAATCTAATGGAATTTCCCAGTGGGATATTTTCATGTGCTGCTGTGTCTGTAATATGAATTCTAAGCTCCTGTGCATGACAGATAAACCCCCAGTGAACTGCCTCTCTTTCCTATCCCTCAGGCCTGCTTCCCGACATTGCCTCTTTCAGAGATTGTATTCTAGCTGTTCTGATATTTTATTTCTCAGAACTAAAATCTTGTGTGTACCTGTGTCGATATGTGGATATAATCCTTTCTGCCCAGCTATCTACTCCCCACTGTGGACAAATGAATCTGAGCCAAGGTACCTTCTCTGATGCCCTTCTTGCCTCCTCCATAGGCATGGGCCACTTTCACTCATCTCGTTATTCCTTGCTTGTGTGCTCAGGGTAAAAGGTTCTTTCAGGATATTATAGGTGATGCCAATGTGTCTCCTCTCAAGTCAGTGACTGTATTTGAGGACAGAAATCCCGGTTTTTCCTGTATCTTCAGGACCTAATTCCCTATGCATTCTCAGTGACTGCTAACTGGTATGTACATAAATTAAGAACTCTAGTCCACTGCTGTGCAGTGGGACATTAGGACACTAGGAGCTTCAGATGAGCAAATGTGAGGCCTGACCTGCCCAGACT
Organism: Microtus pennsylvanicus; assembly: GCF_037038515.1. Lineage (NCBI taxonomy): Eukaryota > Metazoa > Chordata > Mammalia > Rodentia > Cricetidae > Microtus > Microtus pennsylvanicus. Next base: position 92,852,083 of record NC_134586.1, read on the forward strand.
GGAGGAAGGAGGGGCAGTGGGTGAGCTGGAGGCTTGGAGTACACAGGAGTGTTCTGAAGACTGATGACCCATTGCTTGACTCACAGTGGCTTCCCCTGCATCAGACAGCACTGCTGAGTTTGGAATTAAATATGACAAAGTCCTGATGAGTCATCCTGGAAAGTGATATGAAAGTGGTTTCAGTTTGTTGTCTCCACATAAGAATACCCAGTGAAGCTTGCCTTTCCCTCATTGTCAGTGCAGTGGTTCTGGTTTCCCAGTCTTTTCATGCTCTCTGCTCCCTGAGGCTCCGTGTGCGGGGACCCCCCTCTCCGCGGTAGATGATAGGATCCTGCCTGTGCACTATGAAAGTGGTGCTGTCCTGAGCCAGCCTGCAGCAGCTGGAACTCACCAGGGTTTTTAGGTGGCATTTGGGGCAGCCTCTTGCCAATAGTTCTCTTCAGTTTTATACAATGATTGATAAATGAATAATAGAAAATTACTCCATCTTCTAACGTTTGTCCTAATTTGATCTCTTTTACTACATAATCCACATGTAGGCAAACATACAGCTACAGAAGATGGTGTTCAGTAAATTCTGTTTCCATTTCATACCTGTCCAACTGCAGATCGGAAATTCACATTTAAGAGAAGTTTATTTCGGATAGATTGTGCTGTGCCTTGCTTTTCACTCTCATCTGACCTTTGTGGTTGTGGTAAATGTGTTTGGAAGTGTGGTCTTGCTGTCATTTGTAAAGTCCTGAGCCAATATCAGTTAAAAACGGAGACATGTCCTTTAGCTTTATAGGCTAGAGAAGCAAATGCAACAGGGATTATATCCCAAATTTCATGAAAAACTATTTCTAAAGTGTGTGTGTATGTGTGTGTGTGTGTGTGTGTGTAAGATACTAATAGAAATTACTAAGTAGAACACTGTCTCAAAATAATAGCCCTAACGGGGATCCCATACCACTTACAATATCACAAGCAGTATTACCAAGAAATGGAGACTGTCAAACACAGTAGACTAACTCCTTTTTTGCTGCTTCAGTAGTATCAGTGAGTAGACATTTTTGTAAATACTTGTGTATACCTTGGTGTCATAAGACCTTTACTATATTCTTTAAAGAACTATTTTATTCACCCCTTGAAGAATTTTTACTGTTTGGAGGTAAATAGAATGACTCTTCATACTTTCCTTTTTAGAGGTTTTGGTGCCTTATGCTGGTAGGCTTTTCTAGCCTGTGTGATATTTTGCATTATCACTTGAACATTGAGTATGGAAGATTTCAAAGCTAATCACAATATCTTTTAGCCTTCTTAGAGGCTGAAAGCTTCCACATTTGCGAGTCATGTCTTCAGACTTCTGGGAGAACAGGGTGGGGTGGAAAGACAAGAAAAATGGATGTTAGAGAATACTCTAAACAGCAAGAATTCCCAAGTAAAGTTGGGTGTAAGGCTGGTTGTAGAGCACTCAGAGACATGACTTAGTGGCATAGAGACAGAGTGTGGAAGGCCGTGTGGTTTGAGTTTTCTTCCCAGCCATAGGACTGCAGCTGCAGGCCCCTGAAGTACAAAGCAGGCACAGAAGATTAAAACAGCTTGTCTGCCACCCTGCCCCTACTTCACCCCTTGTCTGCCGCCCTGCCCCTACTTCACCCCTTGTCTGCCGCCCTGCCCCTACTTCACCCCTTGTCTGCCGCCCTGCCCCTGCTTCACCCCTTGTCTGCCGCCCTGCCCCTACTTCACCCCTTGTCTGCCGCCCTGCCCCTACTTCACCCCTTGTCTGCCGCCCTGCCTCTACTTCACCCCTTGTCTGCCGCCCTGCCCTACTTCACCCCTTGTCTGCCACCCTGCCCCTACTTCACCCCTTGTCTGCCGCCCTGCCCCTACTTTACCCCTTTTCTGCCACCCTGCCCCTCTTTCACCCCTTGTCTGCCACCCTGCCCCTACTTCACCCCTTGTCTGCCGCCCTGCCCCTACTTCACCCCTTGTCTGCCGCCCTTCCTCTACTTCACCCCTTGTCTGCCGCCGTGCCTCTACTTCACCCCTTGTCTGCCGCCCTTCCTCTACTTCACCCCTTGTCTGTCGCCCTGCCCCTACTTCACCCCTTGTCTGCCGCCCTTCCTCTACTTCACCCCTTGTCTGCCGCCCTTCCTCTACTTCACCCCTTGTCTGTCGCCCTTCCCCTACTTCACCCCTTGTCTGCCGCCCTTCCTCTACTTCACCCCTTGTCTGCCGCCCTGCCCCTACTTCACCCCTTGTCTGCCGCCCTTCCTCTACTTCACCCCTTGTCTGCCGCCCTTCCCCTACTTCACCCCTTGTCTGCCGCCCTTCCTCTACTTCACCCCTTGTCTGCCGCCCTTCCCCTACTTCACCCCTTGTCTGCCGCCCTTCCCCTACTTCACCCCTTGTCTGTCGCCCTTCCTCTACTTCACCCCTTGTCTGCCGCCCTTCCTCTACTTCACCCCTTGTCTGCCGCCCTTCCTCTACTTCACCCCTTGTCTGCCGCCCTTCCCCTACTTCACCCCTTGTCTGCCGCCCTTCCTCTACTTCACCCCTTGTCTGCCGCCCTTCCTCTACTTCACCCCTTGTCTGCCGCCCTTCCTCTACTTCACCCCTTGTCTGCCGCCCTGCCCCTACTTCACCCCTTGTCTGCCGCCCTTCCTCTACTTCACCCCTTGTCTGCCGCCCTGCCCCTACTTCACCCCTTGTCTGCCGCCCTGCCCCTACTTCACCCCTTGCTGGGTTATGTGAAGTTCCTGTGAAAACACTTTTCAAAGTTTCAAATGTTTGCATTTGGAGAAATGACTGAATGTGTGTACCAAATAAAATATTGGAGTGTTTCAAAAATTACTTTGGAATATTTTGAGAAAAGTCATAATTGCATAGGGAAATTTTCACTAAAATTTAAGTTGAGTTTTAGAAGTAATAATAACCAGCTAAGTCCCTTTAGAAAGAGAGGAGATAATGGTGTCAGTAGGCAAGTAATTCACAGAGCAGGTGAGTTTACAGTAGTCATCCTGCTTGCTGCGTATGGTCTTTACGAGCATTGTATTGAAGAAATCACTTCAAGTTTAAAACCATATGACTTGATGAGGAAGAAATGCCAGGAATCAAGGCCTTTGAGGCCAATTCAGTTATTTCTCCTGTAGAAGAAATTTACTTTTTCTTAGAATGTTTTTGTGAAAACTTGTCTCTTTTTCTCATGTTTTTCACAGTCATTTGAAATATTGAAAAATATGTCAAATGTAACAGATATTGTGGTAATTCATACACTTGTCATGCATAATTCCCTAAAGAGGTATGCTCAGGGAGCCAAGCATAAAGTGCTGTTATTGTTTGAGCAGGAAAGACTGGTTGGGAAATGTAACTATTCTTAACCTTCCCACACTCACATAGGTATGAAAACAGCTCTGCCTGTGCTATAGAATGGCACTAAGAGATCTGTCATTTGTAAATCTGTCGTTCGTGAAAGGACTGCAGTGACTAGTCTCATCTATGTGTCATGGGGAATGCGTATGCACTGGTCTTAAAGCTTTAAGAGAATACCTTCCCTGAATTTCATGTATAAAAGGATGCTTCTAGAATGCATTGTGCTTGGGAGTCAGGCCCTTGCATACTCTGCTACCTGCCTAGCAGTCTCATATGAGTTCTTAGGTCCCTGCCCACCTGAATACAGAAATGGCCATATGAGACACCTGTCCTCCGGGTTGTTCTGTTAGCAGGGGCTCACTCAGCGCAGGTGTATGAAGTCTCAGCCTTCCATCCTGAACACTTCGGTACTGGGGTTTTGTTCTTAAACATTTCATAAGTAATGTGAATAAATTTGATGTACAAAGTTGTGAAATAAGAACTATTCATACAGGACTAGTTTCACAGTAAAGTAGACGAGATTAAGCTGTTTCAGCTTGTGCGACTCTATTAACTATCATCTGTTGTTCTGAAAATATGTCTTACAGAGAAATCGGTTCTGAATACTTAGTGGAAGCATGCAGTAGAGTTGTACCCTCATTTCCATACCTGGAGGGATTTGCGAGGATTTATCTTATTTTAATGATTGAATTTGTGTGCACTCATAGGAGTTTAATCTTAGGAAGGTGATCATCCAGTACAGCTTACCCTGCCCCCCCCCTTGTAGAAACTGAGCACCAGGAGAATCAAGAAAAGGAGATAATTCCTCTCTTCATGGCATTCCCCGGATTGGTAGCCTCTGGTTGTGCACTGAGCATCTATTCAGATCCTCCTGTGAACTGCTTAAGAGTACCTCTAGTCAGTCGCTACTTTTTAATTCCTTGAAAATAAGCTATGGGTGTAACTTGTTTTCATAAACAGTAGAGAGAAAGGAGTGGTTTGTTAAGTAAGCTTCTGTTTGCCATAGATGACAGCCAGCACAGAGACCACAACAGTCCTAAGTACAGAAACTGAGACTAGAAGAGTCAGCCCCCAAGAGTCATGTATTCTGTACCCTGTCTTCCAAAGACTCAGGGATCAGTGAAAAAGTGGGGGGAGTGTAAGAGCTAGAGGCAGTGGATGACTATAAGGAGGTACTCACCATGGTGATGTCAGCGTGCACATGACCCAGAGAAGCCCAAACCAGACCAGTTTCCAGCATAGAGAACAGAGTTGGCCATGAGGTTCCACCCAGTGAGGGAGATTTTGGCAGTTATTAGCTCTGAGGAAGGAAGGGACCATGTTCTCTAAGAGATGAAGTCAGCAAAGCTCTAGTAGAAAACCACACATTCATGACTATTTGGGCAGCATAAATTAGCACAGAACATGCTAATTTGGGTAGGAATAGAAGGGGGTTAGATTTGGAAAGTCTTAGGGAAGGGAGGGTAAATATGATTGAAATGTACAAAATTCTCAAAGAACTAATAAAAATTTAAAAAATACCTTATTTGTGTTTTCCAACAAACCAAAGAAGGTGTTGACTAACAGTCTTTCTTAGTGGAGAAACAGAGAAAATGAACTCTGAATTACCCTCCACCAGGTGGGGAACAAGAATGTAAACTATAACTACCGACTTAAAACTCAGAACACCTTACCAAACACCTTATTTTTGTAGAAGATTCTGTCGTGTTCTAGAAAAGATGGATTTATGACATTCTCATGGACTCTTTCCTCCAGAAATTATGATATAATAAGAGAAGGGAAGCACAAATTATGTAACAACAGTTGCCATAAGGTTTTTCAAATATCTTTCAGCATGCTTTACATTACTTTTTTATTTTGGAGCCCTCCTTTATGCCATCTTGGTTTGTATATTTTCTCTTAGGCTTCTAAAGCTGTTTGAACCTTGCTTCCAGTTTTCTAATTTATTTATTATTCATCCATTCAGTCAGTCAGTTTTTATTAATAATTCTAGACACTAAAATGTTTATATCTAACCTTTGCTGGAATATATCTTTACATTTCTTGGGGCCTTTCTGATGCTAGTCCCTGATGTTAGCATAGCTATAGCTCTTCCGAGAAGATTTTTTTGTCGTGTTCTGTTTCTCTGTAGCATCCCAAGCTCATTGTGTTTACTATCTTACTAATGCTTGCTTCCTTGTCTCTCTCAGTAGGTTGCATCTCTAGAGTAGCAGGGCACATTCTCATAATACATTGTTTGGTACTTATTGTGTAACATGAGTGGGGCCTGCTTGTTGGGGTTTCTGCCCTTCCCAGTTCCCCACAGCCGGCAAGCCCCAAAGAAAATCACACAGAGATCTTTATAAGCTATAAAGCTGATTGGCCCATTAGGTCAGGCTACTTATTAGCTCTTGTAGCTTATATTAACCCATTATTCTGATCTATGTTAGCCATGTGGCTCAGTACCTTTTTCAGTGGGGCAGATCACATCTTGCTGCTTCAGTGATCTGGGCAGGAGTGTGAGGGATCAACTTCCTCCTTCCTAGAATTCTCTTCTTCTCATTGCATCATTTCTACTTCCTGTCTATTTTTTCCACCTATACTTCCTGCCTTGCCAATCAGCGTTTACTTAAAACATGATGACAGATTACAGACAATTCTCCTGCACTACTAGTGTGCCCCCCATTTTTTGTAAAAGAACATATGAAAAAATATTTTTAATTCCATGTATACTTCAATTGTGAAGGCCACTGATTTTTTTTAAACGTTGTAGATATTTGAGATAATTTATTAAGCAATTTAACTGACCACAACAATTAATCTGGCCATGAAGTAACTAACCAAACAATGTTCAGCAAAATAACCACTGGTATTGAATACCTTCAGTTGGTAAATAACTAAGACAAAAATGGTGGCAGAGATAAGAGTTAAGGAATAGAACAGAACAATTGTATTTCTTTAAAAATGTATCTTAAATGAATTAATATGGCCCTGTGGCTTCCTATAGTAGAATTTAATGTCATGTTTTTTGAGATTAGGACCTAATATATAGATAGAGAGATTTAGGGAAAAAATGAAATGCAGTTAGGTTCACTTTTATTTAAGTCCACCTGTTAGAATCCAGTATTTCTCTATTTGGTTTTTATCTATGCCTCCAGACTGTTCCATAATAGGATGAAGAGAGCCACTGACAGGCCAGGGTTGGTTGAATAAACTCAACATTGACAAATCTCCAGTGTAGCTCAGAATAATGGGTTTTCTTGTTAAAATGTTGTCAGCTTACCATCATTAAGAATGGAGTTCTGAGAAACAAAGACTGTGTGTGTGTTTTTTCTTCCTAAACTTATTATAAAATATGTAGTTTGTCTCCTAACAATCAGGATAGAGTGAGTTAGTGTCATAGTATGATGGTATTTGTGTTTACAGAATCATGACTGAGTCTGTTTTGCTTTATTGAGTTTCAACACACACACACACACACACACACTTCAATCAATAAGTATAACCACTTAATCACTAATTTACCTGCTCTTATATCTGTTGGATTCGCTGTTATATTCTATTTGAATAATAATATTGCTTTTTGAGATGCTACCAAGAACCATAGGCCCTATGTTCTTTTGAGCGACAAATCAGAGTCAATAGCCAAATCCATTGATGATTGCAACACTTTCTTTATATCTAGAAGTTCTTTTGACTTTTGCAAGCGTGAGTAAGTTTTTATTTTTGTTTTCTTCACCTGTTCCCTGAAGAGAACATTCTTCTCCTTTGCTGTCTACCTTCTATAGGGAGGTTATTAATCTGTATCTTTCTTACTGAGAGTATTTAGGGTATATACAGAGGCTATGGGAGGAGGAGAATGTCTTTGCAGAGTGAATTATTAAAAGTGATCAGCAAGTTAGAACAAAAATGTGATATAGGTTTATAATAGTTGAAAAGCTGAAAATATTAATCCTTAAGTTGTTCAGAAAGTTTTTAAGATGGAAAAAAGATCAAAGCAGGAGTCCAGAAAGCTCAGCTCTGCATCCTTTCTTTGAGTTGCATTAAGTGCCACCTCTGCAGCTGGCTTTTAGGAGACTATGATTAATGTACCCAGCAGTGGGAAGTACCATTTAGATTTCCAGGAGCTGCCTTCTACTCTTTTTATATACCTGTTCATATTGTATGCCCCAAAATGTATAAAATACATTTTCTTCAACTTTCACAGGTTGACCCCAAAATGTTAATCAAGATGGTTACCAGGCATGTGGCTCAACATGGACATGAGTCCTGGCCTGAAGACCTCGTGTCCCTGACCAAGCAGCTTCACTACTACAACGAGCGTCTCCTAGATTTCACCCAGGCTCAGCTCCTTCAGGGCCTGCGGAAGGGTGTGGATGTGCAGCGGTTTACTGCTGATGACCAATACAAAAGAGAAACCATCCTGGGCCTTGCAGAGTAAGTGCTTACCTTGTTTCCTGAGGGGGTGGGTTCACAATGCAGAAGAATGAGTTGAATTCATAAATTAGCACGCATAGTTGTTAGGAACCTTTCTCCAACCTCCCCAGTCCTGTGAGGAATAGATAGCACATAGACTATCTAAGTAGTCTTAATCTAGAGAAGTCTATCATAAGCAGACACAGACTTGTGAGCCTATTAATTTCGGTAGTAGCTCTGAATTGTGTTGGGGTTTCGTTGTTGGTTGCTATTAAGCATCTCAGCCTTGGTAACCCAGTTCCAGAATTGTGTCAGTTCTGGGGACCTGGACAATGCCTTGGTAAAGAAGGATGGTGTCTGTGATGGGACTTTAAAAATGAGATGGCCTCTTATCCTTGGCTGAGAATCTCCCATCTCAGAGTACTTTGAATTGATATTTTTTAGTGTGTTTATAGATACTGTGGTGGTTTGAAAAAAGTAGCCCCCAAAGGGAGTGGCATTATGAGGAAGTATAGCTTTTTTGAAGTGGGTGTAGCCTTGTTGGAGGAAGTGTGTCACTGTGGGGGTGGGCTTTGAGGTCTCATATGTGCTCAAGCAATACACAGTGTCTCAGATCACTTCCTGTTGTCTCTGAGTCAAGATATAGGACACTCAGCTACTTCTCCAGCTTGCACACTACGTCAGTTTGCACACCACCACGTCTCACCATGATGATAATGGAGTAAACCTCTGTAACTTTAAGCCACCCTAATTAAATGTTTTCTCTTATAAGAGTTGCTATGGTCACAACAATAGAAATCTTAACTAAGATAGTTACAGTTGCTCTCAGTTTAGAAAACCTGTTATAGGGACAGGTGTCTACATCCCATTTTCTAGAAAAACAAGCCATTTTCAGCTTAGTCTCCTCACAGAGCAGGGAAAAACTGCCATTTGCCTTTGTGAGTGAAGAGGAGGTCCTACGTGAGAAGGTGGTACAACTTAAGCCCAGTTGCAAGAGTGGCTCTCCAGGAATGGAGGAATGGAATTTATTTCCTTGTGTTTTATTTCTGGCTTGCTGCGTTTTAATAAATTAGATCCAGTGAGTAATAGTGACTGTCCTGAAGATGTGAGAAAACGGCCACCCACGTCATTAATGGCAGAAACTGATTTTAACTCCTCCACACAACCATGGCATACTCACTGTGGAGCACACCCAAAGTGTCATGTGTGATGCTCTTCAGGCTTCACCTGAAGTTTTCCATCTTATAGACAGCCCTGTGATATCAAAGTATTCTTATCTGCATTTATTAAATTAAAAAGAAGTTGCTGCTTAGGGATGGTCAATGGCAAAGTTTACATGAGTGATAAAATCTAGAAGCTTGATCTTAATTTGAGTCTGTCACATCTCTACCACAACATGGTGTGCCTTCTTGTACATTGTTTCCACTCTCAAGGAAGCTCTAGCAGGCCATGCAGGTTAGTATTATGGTATTGAGACTTTGGTTAGATTGTGTGTTTGCTGATAGGATAGTTATTTGTGTCTCCTGAGAAATTCCTTTGAAATACCAAAAATTATTTTGATGGTGGTAATGGTATGATATTGTTCAATATGATCCTTTAAATTCTTACAAAGTGGCAAAGAAGTATAGCCAGTCTCTGGTAACTATATTATCCTGGACCTCTTTGCTCTTGGAGGTATCTGGATCTTCTGTGAGGTCTGAGGTCTGGATCTTCCTTCAGGCAGTGTGTGAAGATCCGAAGGAAAGAGTGGAGAAAGCCTGTGCCAGTCTCAGTTAAGAAGTGGCTTCCTCTTAATCATTTCTCCTGAAAGGTCAGCTTCAGAGTCAATTAATGTCTGACTTGATGGTATCCTAAGTTAGTGCACAGCCCAACTTCGTAGCTTCTAGAAGAAGAATCTGAGAAACAGGTTTTTAAGGAGTTTTTCAAGGTCACACAGCCAGGACTTGAGCCTGGTTTCCTTCTTTTGGCCATTTGTAATCTTGCTGGCATGTTGATGGTTTTTTATGAGAAGATGATTATGCAGAATACAATATTGTGAGGTGGAAAGTGTCTTAGATTATTAGTTACATTTTGCTGGAGTTTTTTCTATGTATGCAGCTAGCTTATGCTATTTGAAGTATGTCCTCAAGGATAAATGTATGCTTTTGATAAATATATAATAGATTCTTTTATATTCTGTAGCTTAGAAAGATGCACTGCGGTCCTTGGATGGTTTGTTTAAATTCTCTCATAGTTTCACTGGGGTTTGAGCTTTGCCATTTCTGAGTTGGTGAAGATTCTAGTGTTTAGGGAAGTATTAAATAGTTTCTCCTGATTTTTGCCATTCTATCTCCAATTATGCACAATGCGGCCATACTTCTTCCCACCCCTTGTCGTTAGTAAGTTAGCGTTTGCTCCTTGGGTCTTACATTGCCTGCATGTCTTTGGGAAGGCAGGCAACTTTGAAGAGGGCAGAACATAATTTCGTTCCTTCTCATCCCCACAAAGTGATAAACACACCAGTGCAGGGCTGGAGTGCTAGCTCAGCTGGTAAAGTGCTTGCCTTGTGGGAATCTGAATTTGATTTCTCAGAATCTATGTAAAAAGCCAGACATTGTGACATTGTCTTACAATCCCAGTGATGGTGAAAGGCAGGTAAAGATGACAGCTCTCAGAGAGCTTGGGGACCAACTACCCTTAGTCCTTAGTGTGTGGCAAAGACCCAGGCCAGTGAGAGACCTTGACTCAAAAGGTAGTAGGCAACTGGAGACTGACCACTGAGATTGTCCTCAGATCTCCTCATGTGTACTGTGTATGACTGTACCCTCATCCCCTTACACACACACATATACACACACGCCACACACATATGCACACACACACACACACACACACACACACACACACACAAAGGTGCTAATCCATATCCAACATATATCTCTGCTAGGTTCCTATAGTAGAAAGGGTACATTAGTAATGTTCCCTAGTGGTTTCTCATTTCATCACACAGGCACTGTATTTAATTAGAAAAATGTTCAACTAACGGTAACATACTGCATGGGATAACACACTTTTGAAGCACTGAATAGTTCTCTTCTGTAGTCTGTGAGAAGACTTTTGAAGGTTGATAGAAAAACAAGCAAGAATCCCAAAAGAATACATAAGAAGGTGGGCACAGGCACTGTGCAGCAGCAAAATCAATATACTTATCAGGGCCCTTTCCAGAAAGCATTTGCCAACCCCCAGCTAAAAAACCTCTCAATGCTGTGACTCGCTTAGCTAGAGATGTAATCCTTGCTGTGTTCACTGGAACAGATTTCCTTGATGCTTCTGTGGTTGCTCCAAGAACCTTCCATCCAAGAGTTCCATCTTCTATTTCTCTGCCATAGGAAGCAGGATCCCTACAGTGTCTTTCATGTTACTACTCTGAACCATTTTCTTTGACTCTATATCCCTTTCCAATATGAGGCCATTTCTTAGCTTAAACCTCCCACCAGATCTTTGTTGACTGCAGAGAAAGTTATAGGTCCTTTAGGCGTGAGGACTGTGCACTTTTCTTAAGTATGATCTACTTGCTCCATTTATCAAAATCTCTCAGACTGGCCTGTTGGCACTTGTGCATAGGTAATCTTGGTTTGTTTTACATTCTTCAGGTCAAATGGGTTATGCTTCCAATTCTCACAATATTTTAGAATTTAAAAAAAAAAACCGATTACTATTTCATGTCTCATTTCCTATTCAACTGCAACTGTGTGTGCCCAAAACATCTTGCTTGTTTTTATGACTGAAACAGCATAATACCTGACAATGCAGAAAACAAACAGAAGTCATTTTTATAGTTCACTTCTGTAGACATAAATTTCTGTCCCGCCTGGTCCCTGCAGTCCTTCAGTCCCAAAGAAACACACAGAGGCTTATACTAATTATAGATTGTTTGTCCTATTAGCACAGTCTTATTACTAAATAGCTCTTTCAAGTTAAATTACCCATAATTCTTATCTATGTTTAGCTACATGGCTTGGAACCTTGTCTCAGTCCCTCTGCTTCTGGATGGTGACTGCATCTCTGCCTTTCATTTTCCCAGAATTTTCCTAGTCTGATTTCCTTGCCTATCCTTCCTGCCTGGCTACTAGCCAATCAGTGTTTTTTTAAACCAGTGAGCAAGTGAAAAATCTTTACATTGTACAAGAGCTTTATCTGTTGAAGAACAGCTTCAGCAAAACTCGTGTATTCGAGAGTAGGAGCATGAAGATTAGAATTATTAAGCAAAAGGAACAGAGCTGTAAGAGAAACACAGATACATAAGATAGTACTGGGAGGGCAACTCAGTGGATACTGAATACTGAATTCACCCATGTTTAATTTTCAAATGCTCTTATACCCCAATATAAAAGGGGGAGAAGAAGGCAAAAAAACTGCTTTAACATATCACAAAGGACAACCAGAACAGATCCTTACTTCAATACTTGAGACATCAAGCCATTGTTTTTTGAGTAAAGCATTTGATGTTTTGGGCATGAATATGTTGTGAACACACCCTAGACCAAGTATCCTGTAGGCAGCCCCTCCCTATGTCAACCTTCTCTGTAGTTTTGGAGCCTGTCCTGGAACTAGCTCTTGTAGACCAGGCTGGCCTCGAACTCACAGAAATCCACCTGCCTCTGCCTCCCAAGTGCTGAGATTAAAGGTGTGCACCACCACTGCCTGGTTTCAACCTCCTATTTTAAGTGAAGGAGCAGAAGTATGCTTGAATTCTCTGACCTTTGGTCATTGCAGAAAGGATCCACCTTTATGGGCCATCTTAATGTCCAAAACACCAAGTAAGCACACCCTAGGTTGGGATATCTTGTTTTGTAGCTATACCTGTTACCAACAACTTTGAAAGAGCAAAAAGAAGCTCAAACACTCTGACCTCTAGTCAAGGTGGAAGAAGCTCACATCTGTTTCTGTTCCCACAATTATCCCATAGAATTTTGCCCTTTTTTTCTTTTCAGAGCAAGACCTTGAATCTAATTAACTTTGTTTAGCTTTTTTTTTCCTGATCATTATCCATAACAACTTGTAACCAACACACTAAACAAAGGCAAACATTCATAATTCTTTTTTTTTTGGAAATGTGGACATAGTTTTCTAGGTTACTTCCTGTTGATTGAGGGTGCTGATCATCTTATAGGGACCCAAAGAAAATTTAGAATTGTGGTCAAGTTCTGACTGGAGTATTCTGTGAGGCTGGATCATCTCAGCTGACAGTTTTGAAGCTGTGCTGGATGTAGAACTCAGAGGAAACTGCAACAGAGGTGCTCTGAAACACTAGATCATCTAGGTAGCCCATTCCTATTGGAAAACTTTCAGGGTTTTTCCTTGATCAAATCTTATTTTTCTTAACCCATAATATATCCACAACCTCTCATTTCCAGTGGGGGGATAAAAGCAAAACCTCTTCTCCAAAGTAACATATCTTTTTACTTAAATTTTGAAGTCAAGGCATTTCAAAATATATAGGTTGGATAAATTCAGCAGCATGTTTTAGCAGCTGTTGCCCCTTCCTCACCAGTTAAAGACAATCTAATAACATACAGTATCCAGGTTCTCTGTGTGTTTTCCATCTTTATGTGGCTTTTTAAAAACTCTGTTTATTTTATTTTTTATGTTTTGTCTTTTTGTAGTAATAGGGGCGGTGGCGGGGCTGTGTCCCCAACACCCCAGCCGTCTGCTCGGCTAGCTTATGCCCCGAAATAATTACACAGACACTGTATTCTTTTAATCACTGTTTGGCCCTTAGCTCTAGCCCTTACTGGCTAATTCTGATATCCCAATCAACCCATCTCTAATAATCTGTGAGCACCGGTCTTACCAGAAAAGATTCTAGTTCAGAGCTTCATCGCGTGTGTCTGCCCAGGAGCCGGGAGCATGGCGTCTCTCCTGAGGCGTCTGCTCCCGAGAGGAGAGCTGTCGGGTCTGAGCTCTTCCTCTTCCTCCCAGCGTTCTGTTCTGTTTACTCCACCCACCTAAGTGTGGGCCTATCAAATGGGCCTAGCAGTTTCTTTATTGCTTAGCCAATGAAATCAACAGATTGATATATGACACTCCCACATCATCTTTTGAGACACGGTTTCTCTATATATCTTTGTTTGTCCTAGAACTTACTCTGCTGACCAGGTTAGTCTTGAACTCACAGAGATCTGCCTGCCTCTGCCTCCCTAGTGCTGGGATTAAAAGCATGTGCTATCACACATGACTACTCTATTTTTTCATTTTTAGGGACTGCTATCCATTTTCTTTTCTCTCCCAAGCCTATGTATTTTTTTTTTAATATTGTAAACTGGATAGAGGTTTGTTATTTTCCTCTGAATCTATCTTTACTGAATATCTCTATCTTTTCTGACGACATGAGTCTTTAATCTGCTACGTGGTATGGCTGGGATTAAAGCTGCAACTATGGTGGCAGGCTCTAGTCCATTCCTTAGCTTTTTGAGAGTCTTCTTGGCAGATGTACTAGCAGGAGCCACATTTATTGCCACAACTCTGTGGAGTTTTGGGTCCTTGCCACCACCAAGAACCCTGATGTGGGCAGCTCATAAACACCATTGAAGTGTTTGGTGGCAGAGCCTCTTAAAATAGCTGCGAGGTTTTTGCCCCAACACTGATTCAGGAAGCCTCTCTCAAAGGAGCTGTGCCTGTGCTTGAGGCCAACAGAGGCTACTGGAAAAAAGACGGTTAACAAAAAGCTGCACTTGAGTATGTTCTTGTCTGTCTAGATTCCTTTTCTTTTTAAATCTTTATTAGACTTTATGTAGAAATTCTTGCCAAATATTTGGGCACCATTTGTAGACAGAAGTTTATGTCCTGCCTGGCTCTGCAGCTGTTCAATCCCAAAGAAACACATAGAGGCTTATATTAATTATAAACTGTTATAATTTATAACAGTTATATAATTTATAGTTTGGCCTGTTAGCTCAGGCTTAATATTAACTAGCTCTTACATTTTAAATTAATCCATAATTCTTATCTATGTTTTGCCACTTGGTTTGGTACCTTGTCTCAGTAAGCATTCTTATCTTGCCTTCTCTATATCTGGCTGGTGACCGCATCTCTGCCTTTCTTTTTCCCAGTACTCTCTTAGTCTGGTTTCCCCGCCTATACTTCCTGCCTGGCTACTGATCAATCAGTATTTTATTAAACCAATATGAGTGACAAATCTTTACAATGTACAAGAGCATTATCCCACAGCATACTTCTATGCTTTTAAATGTTTCTGTGACTATAGAGTCTGAATCAGAATTCTTACTATTTATTCCTCAGTACTATTGCCATTTGACTGGGGAATCCTGTCTTGGGGAAGACCATACTATGCTTGGCAGGATATTCAGTATCATACCTGGTTTATGACTACAAATCCAATCCTATTTGTGGCAATTAGAATGTTTCCTCACATGGTCAGGTGTCTCCTGGAGTCAGAATTACCTTTTGACAGGGAGCCGCTGGCAAATAGGTTCCTGCTAACCTGCCTTGCAGCCCTGTGAATGGGAGCTGGGAAGCCTTTTTACTGCATTCTCAAGAGCTATGAATACAAAATACACAGTCCTCTCTGACATGGCTCTATGTCCTAAAGAGAATTTTCTTTGCTGATTAGGGTCATCTATTTTTTCTCTTTCCCCTTTCTGTGCTTGGCGGACACTCCTGAAGGACCCTTGAGGAAAATGTCTACAGCATCGCCCTTTCACTGGCACAGCGGTATGGCATCTCACAGTGGGAAGTCTTCATGACCCATTTGGAGTTCCTGTTCAGTGACAGTGGGTAAGTACAGTTGACATGCACATTGATGTCCATGCCTATCTCTTCAGACTCTTGTTTAAAACACAGTAATTTCAGTATTCCTCTTAGCTGTAAATTAGGATGTTGATGTTGGATGTTCTTCTGTGTATGTGTGGGTTTTATTGATGTATAAAGCAGTTTTGGTCAGTGCCTTAGCATAATAAAGCCAGGCTGGAAATCTGATAAAAGATAGAGAGTAGGAGGAGTCGGGGACATCATGTAGCTGCTGAAGGAGTAACCTGCCACACTGGTAAGTTCCAGCCCTGTGGCAATACACAGATTAATAGAAATGGGCTAATTTAATAGTTAGAGCTAGCCTATAAGAAGCCTAAGATATTGACCAAACAATTGTAACTAATAATGAGCATTAGAGTGGTTATTTCATAAGCAGCTTCAGGAACAGGTGGGCAGAGAAAAACCAGTCCAGGGGAACCAGCAGGATAGAGAATATGCCTAGCTACATCTGGCATTCTATGTGGGGCTTGAACCCACGGCCCTGGGATTAAGAGTCCCATTCTCTACCAACTGAGCTAGCCAGGCTGGTACTGGGTGTGATATGGTGCTTTAGTAATGGGAGAAAAGGGTGGGTATCTTGGCATCGTGGAGTCTACAGTGGAAGTTACAAGACAATTTGAGTAATGACTTAGGCAAGTATGAAAATAAATTTTTTATGCTCTATGTAGAAAACCCAGTTAGGAAAGTAGAATACTTAGGGAAGGCTTTCCTGAGAGCATAATATTTGAGCTGTGCTATGGTTTCGGTATGGTTTTTATAGCCTCCAAGTGTTTACTTGTTGAAATTTAATCCCACTGGGGGACAGTAAAGGAGCAATAATCCTGCTGTGCTGTTTAGATCAGCCTTGGGAAGGTGATTGGGATTGGATTAAGTCAGCACAGTAGAACAACCAAATAGGATGGTGTAGACGTGTGCACTGTCTTTCCTTCACCCTGCAGTGCTCTGTCAGACTTAGGACTCTGCCAGCTAGCATGAAGGACTTGAGCATATAGATCTGTGATCTGAATAAACTTTTGTATCATGAAGTAGTCTGTTCTGGGCATTTTATTATAGCAATTCAAAATGAAATATTGTAAGCTGAAATCTCAATATTGAGTCAGGCTTAACTATACTACAAATGGAAGGGAGCCATTTGGGGTGATTAGTAAACCCAGAGGTCCTTAGATTAGAAGCATGATGAGTCAGAGGGCCTGGCAGGGAGTCACTGTGATAGGACAGACATGGGGAATGATTGTGGGTGAGGTGTAGGAACTAGATCATGCTGTGCTCATGATTTGGCATCTTGAAATTATATTAGTCACTGAAATATTAACATCTACATTGTAAGCATTTATCAAAGTGTACTGTATTGATATTATAGACGGTAAATGCTCTCCTAAGTACACAGTTTTTTCAGGGCCTCAAAAGGACCATTGATATCTCTCTAAGAACCATAGGCTATTTAAACATTTGAATGAAATAGAAGGTGAAAAGTAATTTACCAAAGTTTCACTTCAATAAGATCTCTTTGGTTAGTGTGTGGGAGAAAGATTATGGTAAGGTAGGGAATTGTTGTAGGAATAGCATGCAGGACAGGTTGCCCCAGCTTAGAGTGGGGCTTTGATAGTATAGGAGAGGCAAGAATTAGTTCTATAAACACTTGAAAGGCAAAATAGTGTACTTAGCATGTGGGTAAACTGGGATGAAGTAAACACAGGAACAGTGAGGGAAAGTCTGTGGCTTCACCTGTTGCATGGCAGCTCCCCCGAGGGAGTAAGGGAGCTCTACTAAGGTAAAGCAGGTTGAAGGAGTGACTTGTACCTGAAAAGGGCAGGGCAAGGTTTCAGTTGCCACAGGGAGAGCTGATGTCAGGAGACTGAGCACAGGGCTGACCTGAGAGCTCTGAGCATGTACTGTGTGCAGTGGTGCTCTTGTCAGGGACTCCCATGACAAAGGGAGGGACACAAACTGCAGTTATCTGAAAGGAGGAAACTATAAGGTCTGCCTGCAGGGTATTTTCTTATTTTCTTAACTAGTGATCAATAAGGGAAGGCCCAGTTTATTTGAGGTGGTGCTGTCCCTGGGGTTGGTGGTCCTGGGTTCTATAAGAAAGCAGTCTGAGCAAGCCATGAGGAGCAAGTCAGCAATCAGCCCCCCTCCATGGCCTCTCCATCAGCTCCTGCTTCCAGGTTCCTGCCCTGCTTGAGTTCCTGATGCTTTTGATGGTGAACTTTTATGTAGAACTGTGAGTTGAAACAAACCCTTTCCTCTCCCAAGGTCTTTTTAGTCATAGTTTTTCATTACAGCAATAGAAACCTAACTAACATGGACAGATGTTGAGGCCTTCTGCATGCCCTGGGAGAGAATTAGCATTTGACAAAAGGTTTAAAGATACTTGAAAAACAGGGTCTTACTGTCAGGAAGCCATGTCAAGAGTATTCCAGGAATGGAGAGATATGAAGGGGTCAAATCCTGCAAAAGGTCAAAAGTTCTTTGTAACCTAAGCATGTTTAATTTCTAGTAATCATTGAAATGTTAATGTCTACATTTGAGCATTTATCGGATTCTTCCCTGATGATGGCGCTATGGGGTAAACATTGTTCTGAATTCACCAATTCTTTTTTAGGTTTTGTTTTGTTTTGTTTGTTTGTTTGTTTGTTTTTTGAGACAGGATTTCTCTGTAGCTTTGGAGCCTGTCCTAGAATAGCTCTTGTAGACCACGACCAAAATCTGCCTGACTCTGCTTCCTGAATGGTGGGATTAAAGGCATGCATCACCACTGCCCAGCTGAATCTACCAATTCTTAGGCACAGTAATATTGTTAAATAAATATTTTCTGTGATATGTGTGGTGTTTAAAAATATACCATGGCATTTTTATTATGTATCTTTTTCTCTTTTGTTGACTGGTACACAAGGGATGTTGTCTGTGCAAACAGGATGAGTCCTTGGTCTCTGAATATGTTACAAATTATCAGGCAATTGAGGAGCAGGCAAGGCTTCTCCTGGCATATCATTATACCTGAGAGCAGTGTGATTATGCAGATGCACAGCAATTACAAAGCAGGAAATCGCTACCTCCCGGCATCATTACGTGTGAGTGGCAGTGCACTTAATATTGATTTACCGAGTGCTGTTTGGGTCTGTTTCTTGCTCAGAAGGGCAGCACTTTGCCTGACGACTTCATCAAACACACTAACTGGTTATTAGAAATCAGCCTTGTAAATACTGTCAAAGTTGCCCAACATTTAGTTAAGCCAGTGCCATTGGGCAGTTAACCAGTAGAACAACAGAAATGCTGTCCTTGGCTGTAGGGTATTTCTTTACTGTTCCCTAAAGTTTCCCTGATCCACCCATGAAGTTCATTTTTCCACTGGTCCTTTTCCTTCCTCTGCCTCATTTTAACCTGCAGCACAACCTTGACAGATAGGTAAAGGTATGGCAGTGTTATGCATAGGGTGTCATCCCCCAGACCAGATGGCTGGACCAGTTCCTGTGAGTGCTGTGTGTATGTGTCTTTAAACTAGATGATCCCCTCCTCTGGAGCCTGTTTTCCTCAACCATAAGCAAGTGATTAAGTGCTAAAAACCTAATCTGCTCCTGAACTTATGGTCCCTATATCTGGAAGCTGATCCTCCTGCGCATCCAGGTACACTTGAGTTCTCGAGCTCCATCTTCGCTATTGCCCCCTTTATTCCTATTACTGGTTTTAAACAAAATACTGCTTTTGCTTGGTTGCAAGGACATAGGGTCCCTCCCACCTGACAGACACTGGTTCTCCTGGCCTCTCTATTCTGCTTTGGCATGCTCTCCCTTCACCTTCCAAACTGATGAGTTACTTATGCAGACATATTGATGCTGTACCGTGGGACATCTCTAGTCAGGTTAGAGGACCCTGTAGATGACAGTAACTCTGTGAATGTGTGGCCCAGTAGCAAGGGCATGGGACTTGAAAAAGATCTTCTTTCAAAATGCAGAGCTACTGCCCAGAGCCACCTACTGCTAGCCTTGAGTGTGTAACTTAATTCTCCAAATCACTGCCTTCTCAGTGAGGGGGTGTCGCTGTCCTTGCCTGCAGGGTTGTGAAACTTAAAGCCAGAACTTCGAGGCCTGTATAACCCGGTGGTTCTTTGCTTGCTGTTGTCACCATTCCTGTTATCTTTGCTCTTGTTAATTCTTGTTTTTCAGTTTCAAGCTTTAGACAGGTATATTTTTTTCATACCAGAGATTATTTCTAGCTGATGAATTAGCACTATATTTATTCATTACATGTTAATATTTTTGTGACTTTGTATACTAAACAGTTTTAGGTACTAGACAAGTTAGAAACTTGTGGAACTCATACTCTGATAAGGAGTTGTCTCTCCCCCCCATCCAAAATATCAGGTGCAGTGCATAATGGAGAACTCAGTACAGTATGGGGAAGGCTCTCATGTGTGAAAAGAGATGCCCGCCTTTGAAGAGTGATAAAGGGAGAGCATTCTTTCCATCTCAAGGGGACTGTGGGCGAGTGTGAGTTCTTGATGTTCCATAGCTAAAGGAAGGCCCATCGCAGACCGTGGTGAGCCAAGGAGACCTAAGGAAGGTGGGAACAGACATCAGTGTGTCAGATTCATTCTCCATCTCTGTCTTCTTATTAAACTTACTGTGCTTTGCTCTCAGTCTCTCTAGCCCTTGGGGTGATGGTCCAGGTGCTTTTTCTTGGCTGATACAGAGCACAAAACTGTCTTCTTGTTGGTGAGTTAGATACTGTCCCTTTTGCACACACAGGCAAAGGCCTCTGATCTTGAAGACTTTGAGTAACTGCACTGGTTTTTAGTCGATTTCATTTTGGGGAAGTTTCCTTCCATCTCAGGTAGAGATGTGGATGAGTAAGCTGTCTCTTTGGGGAGCAGAATAAACTGTAAAGAATATAGCTGCTTTGTTCTGAAGGCAACAACAGATGCAGAATTATGTTGGGGAATATTGTTTTCAGGTGTGTGACTTTTGTTTACAGTGCATTTGTTTAACTCTGTGAAGCTGTGTTACTGTGCCTGTCTAACACCTGGTGGTCCTAACAATGAGATGAACAACCAATAGCGAGTCAGGAGCAATGATAAGTGGAGGTGGCAGGCAGAGAATAGAAAAACAAAGGAAATAGAAGGAGAAACAAGGAAGAAGAGGAGCAAGAGAAAAAGGAGAGGAGGACACCAGGGCCAGCCACCTAGCTACACAACAAGCCACACAGAAAGAAGTAAAGAAAGGTATGTAGAAATAGAGAAAGAAAAGCCCAGAGGTAAAAGGTAGGATAATTTAAGAAGAGCTGGCAAGAAACAGGTCAGGCTAAGGCTGGGTATTTATAACTAAGAATAAGCCTTTGTGTGTGATTTATTTGGGAGCTGGGTGGCAGGCCTCCAAAAGCCAAAAGAGTAAAACATCACATAACAGAATTATGCCAAAGGGTTGCTGTTGCTCACACAGGGAGACTTTGTGCCTGATCTGCCACATTGGAACAATCCTGAATACTGACCTGGTCTTCCAGCCTCACTCTAAAAGGCCCCCGTGCAGAAAGAAGTTAGTGCCAGCGTGGCTAGTAGATGGAGAAGGAACAACTGAGTTCATACAAGCTTCTCAAGATTTAAAGTAACTTAGTTTATTATATGGTATGCCGGATCATTGAAAATAATCAAACAAGCAGAAATGCAGAGCCAGCACTAGCCTGTTCCTGAGGTGCTGTGTTGTATGTGAATACCCAGGTCACATATCTCAGTATTTAAAATTGGTCTTGGTTCACCTCAAGGCCCTAGAGAAGTTGACCAGGGCTGTGATTTGTGCTTTGCATAAAAATAAATCTACTAGCTTCAAGAGGAACAAAAACTAATTTCTACCATTGCCAAGATAGAAGCATTCTGCAACACTCATCTCTGTATTGTAATTTTTTTAAAGTTTAAATCTTTGGCGAGTTTGCATATGTATACCAGGTATTTATTCTTGTTTTCCCCTATTACCCTTTCTCCTCCACCATTCCTGCAGTTCTTCTTCATAGCCTGTACCCTCCCTCTTCCTTGCCTTTTGTGCCGTGCTTGTTTTTTTGTGCAGATAGCCCCTGCTGGTTTTGTCTGTGGTTGCAATGACGATGTCACATGCAGTAGCAAGGAATTCAGTCTCTCTACCCCCTCCTTCACAGTGTTTCCTGGGTCTTGGAGGAGGTGATATGGATGTCCTGTTTAGGGCTGAGCATGAATGTGGTGTGATTCTTAAAGTTCCCTTTTTACACATAGCCAACAAGTTCCTGAAGTAGATATAATCAAAACAGTCTGTTTGGGTCAGTGTATGTCCTGTGCCAGGCACAGCCCTGGTGCTGTGCCTCCCCTAATGCAAGCCTGGCCAGGCCCCAACACTCCCCTCGTTTAAAATGTTCCTGAGAAAATTCTTTGAGCTCTCCAAGTACATTTTCCTCCCTGCAAAATATACTTATTTTTTTTTTGCAATTTTTTGCAAAAATGCCATGAAATTAGAGACTTGTTTTTGGTTTTTCGAGACAGGGTGTGAAATTAGAGATCTATATATAGTATCTGTCATATAGGAGTGTTTTCAAAAGCATCTATTACTGTTGATTTTGAAAATAATCTACATTTACCCAATTCATCCTATGGCCCCTACAGTCCATCTGAGCAATTGCTCTTCAAGTCAGTGTGGATATCAGTAATTGCCATGAGGATAGTGACACTATAGGACAAGATGACTGTTTTTAGATGGTGCCTGTTACTGTATCTGTGCTATTGTACTTTTGGAATATTGTTAAAGATGCAAATAGTATGAAGTTTTATAAACTTGTCAAAATTGACCTTTTATTGTCAAATTGTCTCCTTGAGAAGGATACAAAACTTACTCATGGGTCTCAGTATTACCGCTGTATTTATATAATAAAATATTTGATAAAGGAACTCACTGAATACCATTGTTAGAAAAAAATAGAATCTCAGATACTCACTATCAGTTCTTTCAGCAACTGTCTACCTTACCCATGCCTTACTTGAGGCCTTCTTGTGCTAGATACCTCAGTTTGCCCCCCTTCTCCGGTGTGGCTGTAATTCAGAGGGTATGTGTGTCAGTTCACAGTAGCCAGTGCTAAAGCCACCTGTCCATTGGAGTCACCCATTGGAATTCATGGATCCTCATTCTGTGGAGATTAGTTTCTGTGGGAATGCCCAATCACTGTGTCTCAACTGTGCCGAGCAAAATTCTCGGATGGACACATTGCCTTATTGTAGAGTATTAACAGAGAGAGCTATCTCTCGGAGGTCTAACTTGGGACCAGCTCCTACTTCCTTCCAGTTAGATTACTTTTGTTTGAGTTTTGGCTTCTTTCAGAGAATAGAAACAAGACCTTCTGTGGAGAGTAGTTATCAAGGCCAAGAGGTGTTGTAGACATAAAGTATTGCTGGGTTGCCTGTAAGTTTCATGTCACCCTGCCGCCATCCCCTCTCTGTGCTCCCTCTAATTCTCCCAGGAACCTTCCTTTGTCTCCTTTCTCGTTCCTCCGCTTTCTTCTCTTATCTCTATTCCTTTTAGTTAGCTAATGGAATTGTATTGTTTCTCAGTCTCAGACTAAATAACGTAAAATGTATTTAAATAAATTCATTTTCTTGTACAAATGAAAGTCCCTTTAGTGCATGCTGTTTTGAATCAGTTTTGAGTTATTGACAACTCGAAAGCATTGCAGAGTATCTTAATCATAGGATTATTCATAATAATTCTACTCCTTGTACATTAAGTACAACCAATGCCCACGCCTTTCAGTAGTTAGCCCCTGAAAGATAAGTAGGCAACACACAGAGTATAAGCTGCTCCATAGCTAAACTTCAGTGCAGGAAAAAAGCACCTAAACCATTTTTAAAGGTAATTATTAGTTAGATTAGAGAAAAGTATACAATGGTTTTATAGTATTTTGTTGGCTTTTTTGAGTGGGGTCCTTTAGAATTGTTTTCTAAGCAAAGATTTAATTTCTTGTTCCAAAGAGAAGATAACAGTTTGTTTCTCTGAAGTTATTAAAATGGACTATTGGTTACTGGCATCTATAGAAGATCTTAACACATTGTAATTTATTGGAGAGAGATGCTTGATTTTTTTAAATCTTGTGTCAGTACAGGTATTCCAGGATCTGTCTTGACAAGATAATTAGGTGAAACTGTGTATGAGACAGACTGACTTGTCAGCTCAGAATGGGAAGTGAGTGGATGAGGAGACAGTCATGTTGAGACAGACTGCACTCAGAATTAAGTCCAGATGAAGCTAAATAAGCTGCTCTGGAGCCCTTGCCCATGCTGTAGACTGCTTTATCCCGAACACTGTTTATTGGGCTGTTAGGCGTGAAGTGTGACAGGATGACTCTTAGCATATTGTTGCTAGAAGGGAGAACTGGTAAATGGATTCCTGTTTGTAAGACAGTGTTAGTATGGGTGCTTGGTCTTCGTGACACACAGTCTCTCTGTGAGGTAATGAGTAAATATACTCTGAGGCCAAGTGGGTCAGTCTTCCGTGTGGTGATAATTAAGCTGCTGCATGTTACTAACATAGGAGTCGACATAGTGAGTAGAAAGCTCTTTTTTCCTCTCCACCGCCTTCACCTTCTCTCTTTTCATCTGGGTGGCTCATCTTAGTGAGGCTATATACAGTGTGTGGGTCATGTTAGTGAGATTATACAGTATGGGTCGTTAGTGGGGTTACACAGTGTGTGGGTCATCTTAGTGGGGTTACACAGTGTGTGGGTCATCTTAGTGAGGTTACACAGTGTGTGGGTCATCTTAGTGGGGTTACACAGTGTGTGGGTCATCTTAGTGGGGTTACACAGTGTGTGGGTCATCTTAGTGGGGTTACACAGTGTGTGGGTCATCTTAGTGGGGTTACACAGTGTGTGGGTCATCTTAGTGGGGTTACACAGTGTGTGGGTCATCTTAGTGGGGTTACACAGTGTGTGGGTCATCTTAGTGGGGTTACACAGTGTGTGGGTCATCTTAGTGGTATTACGCAATGTGTGGGTATGCAGTGGTGTTACGCAGATAGTGGGGTTATGCAGTATGTGGTTGTCTTAGTGGGATTACGCAGTGTGTGGGTCGTCTTAATGGGGTTACACAGTTTACAGTTTTCTTTCTCACTTCATCATTCTCAGACTTCATTTTTTTTTCAAATTATGAAGAAGCTTGTTTGTGATTTTACTATATGACTAAGTACAGTGTCCCCCAAGTATTGGAAGCACCATTTCTATTAGTATGGTGGAGTGCCCTAAGGAGTCACACACATTCCAGGGCCCTGAGATTTTCAGAGACCTGAGTTGATTTTCTAGAGGAAAACAGGAGACCAAATGAAGTCTTCTTATCTCTCCAGTTAAACAAATCTAGACAACTCATTCAGCAAACAAATATCCTGATCTTTTCTTTACCTCATCAGATTAACCTTAAATAACTCTTATTAAAGTTTATGTTAGAATTTGAGTTCTTATAAAAAGATACTTAAATTAGTATGAAAATATTAAGATGAATCTTTTATTCAAGAAGCGGTTCTATAGATAGTATTGAAAGCATCATTATCTCTTTCCTGTTTTAACTTGAACATGGCATGAAGTTGATGTTTATTGAATATTATTAATTCAATACTTTTAGATGTAAGACATGCCAAATGTTGAAATTTTATTCTTCCCCTTGCTAGTTTATTCTTACATTTTAAATTTGCATTTTTATTTATTGCTTATTTTGTATGTACTTCTGCACATATGTGTGGAGATCGTAAATTATTTAGAATAAATTTCCTATCTTATGAGCTGGCTGGCAAGAATAGACAGTCCTGGAACTTTGGGAATGCCTATTTCTCAGGGCAGCTATGGCTGTGCCTGTGGTGACATGTGAGAAAGGTTACATAGTAGGATGGAGACCTCTACTTCTTGTTTGTTTCACTTTATACCCACGGCATAGGTCTTGTGGCTGATAAGAAAAGACGTATTATCTCTGGGCCAACAAGATGGCTCACTTTGTGGCCTGAATTGCATCCCAGGACCCATGGTGGAAGGAAAGAACCAGTTCCTAGAAGTTGTTCTTTGACTTCCATGTGCTCACTGTATCAGGCATCTCTGTGAGCTCCTTCCACAGCATGACACACACACACACTAAATTAGCCTTTCCTCCAGGGCTTATTATCATGTTTATTAAGGGAACAACATGATAACAGAGACTGTTTGATTCTTGATTTCAGTTTGTCCACAGGAGAAATTGAAAAGCGAGCCCAAACCCTTCATCTCTTTGACACTTTAAAGACAGATCCTGAGTGCTTTCATAAGCACATGGTCAAGTATATCTACCCCACCATCGCGGGCCTCGATCATGAAAGGCTGCTGTATTACTTCACTCTCCTGGAAGCGTGTGGCTGCACGGACTTCGAGACAGCTTCTATTAAACCAGAAACCCACATTCGCCTACTGAAGAAATTTAAAGTCGTTGCATCAGGTAGGACACGTATGTTCCTGCTGGCCCCTCCCTTCTAAATGAAACCTTGGGATTAATCATCCGCTCGCATCCAGCTGTGTTTGTAAACTGTCACTGAGAGTGAATCCACAGGTCTGTGGAGGAGATTGACGTTAGCTAGCATCTTCCAGCTCCTTTGCCCTGCAGTGAGAACATTCTGCATCACGAAAAGACAGACGTCTCCTGAAATTTCCTAGTGATTTCAGGTGGATCTGCTGTGGACAACCTTCTTTTGTCATATTTGCTATTTTAAAATGACATGATTGGGCCACTAGTTTTAGGCAGTTTGGCAGAATTTCACTTTAGTAGAACCATTTATTTAAAATAGTCATGGTGCTTGTAGGGCTGGAAAGGTAGGTCAGCATTAGAGCACTTGCTGCTCTTTCTTACTGAATTCCTAGGTTGGTTCCCAGCATGCTCGTGAGGCAGTTTACAGTTTCCTAGACAACCTCAGCTCCACGAGCTCCAACATCTTCTTCTGGCCTCCATGGCCACCTACACATGTTGTGCACAGACATGGATGCTGGTACTCACACATTCACATAAAAGAAGTAAAGCCTTAAACATATATGTGCAATATTAACTATGCAAATTTTATATATATATATATATATATATATATATATATATATATACACAAAATAAAATATTTGCAGGACATGTAAAGAGGAAGCTTTGCACCTTGATGCATTTTAGAAGTGGGTAGTGTGGTGTCCATGCACTTATAGCTGGGAAATGAAAGGGGTCACCTACCTTAAATCTCTGCAGTGCTCCATACTTTATGTGGCACTTTGGTTTATATTCATCTTCTTTCCATGGCAACTGTGAGAATGTCCTTTAGGTTATCAGTTGTTCTGAGAGCTGTCTTAAGTAGCCGGTGACAAATGGGCAGACTGGTGACTGTCCTAATGGAAGACAGCGTAGGTGCAGAGGGGGCATGAGCTGTAGGCAAGGCAAGAGTACAGAGAAGGACCCGGAGAGTTGTGTAAATTGAGTGATGTGGAATTGTACAGTGTAGGTCCAGGCTGGGGCTAGAACTAGAATCTGATCTTCTCTTTAAAGCCTAAAGCTCACAGTATAAATTGCTGTCTTTTAATTTAGCCATCCAAAGGGCTCTGTGTGTTTGAGGCATGTGCGTGTTTCCACTTGAGTCAGCCACTTCCTCCCATTCTCTTCTCCCCATAGGTCTTAATTATAAGAAGTTGACAGATGAAAGCGGGGATGCGCTGGGAGCACTGGAGCCGGTGCTCACGAGTCAGAACATCCTATCTATTTCCAAACTTGTTCCCAGAATCCCTGAGAAGGATGGGCGGATGCTTTCCCCCAGCTCTCTGTACACTGTCTGGTTGCAGAAGTTGTTCTGGACCGGAGATCCTCAGCTCATCAAGCAGGCCCCGCAGTCCTCCCCGGAGTGGCTGCATGCCTATGACGTCTGCCTGAAGTACTTTGATCGCCTGTGTCCAGATGACCTCATCACTGTTGTGGATGCAATTACATTTTCTCCAGAAGCTGTGTCCAAGGTAACTGAAAAAGTATTTGAAGGCAGATTGAGAGTACTTGGGGAGAAAAGAAAATTGTACTTACATTCTATAGATTGGGTTTTATTTTCTTCCTTGAAGTAGAAAAAGATACATTTGACTGCTCTTTTTTACTGAGCTTAATTGAGAAATCACTTTCTCCAATTACATATAAAGAAACAATAAAAGCAGTGATTTACTCGTATATTTTGAGCTGTTATAGTTCTTATGGGTGTGTCATCATTATCATAGCAACATCCTTCTTTTTTTTTAACTGTGAAGTGTAAGGGAGTCTGCTGTCCATCCTTGTTGCATTTTACTGAGAACCTAGTCTGGCACCTTTCTGGACTCTGGTCGAGCCCTTGGGGTCTTCTCCATGAATGTGAGTGATGCAGAGTAGGACATGGTGATTGGTGTCTTTGGGAATGCATGCCGTCGTTGCTGGTGCTCTGTGTTGGTATCTGATCCCTTCGACTCCCTAAACCAACCTTAATCATAGGCTTTCAAGATTTTGTGAACTATTTGAAAGTGTGTGACACAGTTGTTTGTGTGTGTAATTTTATGAGGAAAAAGCACATGGCTGGCTCAGAAGATTTGGTCAATTACTATGTTGTTTCCTTAACTCAGGTGGAGTAATCCAGGTGCAGCATTGCTTTCTCATGGACTGTTCTCAAAAGTGAGATTTCTAGTGCGACAGGAAAATTATAAACGTAAAATAATTGCCTTATAATCTGTATCTTTAGTCTAGGTTCAAAATCTCTCCCCATTTTACTAAATGTTTGGCTTTTTATTTTCTGGTTAGAGCTGCTATTTATGGCATTTAGATAAAGTGGGTATTCAAAACTATGCAGCACTGAGACATGGAGGGAGGAAAGAGAGAGAGTGTGTGATATGAGACACAAGCCCCACATGTTAGAGGACACATTTGGAAGATGGAATACAACTGGATTTGTTGAAATTTTCAAAACACCAGATGTTACCACAGCTTGTGCACGATGCTGCAAGTGTACAGTGAGTGTGTGTTACTCATCCACGGTACGCAATTTTCAGGAGCGTGCCCACAGTTAATTCAGAGAGAAATTTTTAGAAAGAATACGTAAGCTTTTTCTAGAGCGCCTAGTAAGACAGCAATTGTTCAAATACTAAAATTCAGACAGGAATTTCCTGACGTCTGCATCATGGGCTGAATCCACAGCGAGCATGCCAATGGTCTCTTTCCCTACTTGTCCCAACAGTTGTTTAATTAACATTTGCATTAGCAGAATTCTCAGATGCTCTGGGGACATCATTCTCCGAATAGCATTATGTCGTATGTAGTGGCTACCCTTTTCCAGGGCTTGAGGTGACGGGTATGCAGAGGGGAAAAGGACAAGATGTGTATCTGCTGCAGCCTGAATTGCTGAGTTGGTTGGAGTGGCCCCACCTTGTTAACTTCAGCAACTGGAAACACTTTTGTCTCAAGTACAGACATGCGAGGGTGGCTAACACTGTTCCCAGGGATTTGTGAGCAGGTGTCTCCTCACCCCAGAAAGGGAACCAGCAATAGTAGGTCTGGCTGTCACCAAAGCCTGACTTGGTAAGCCAATTTGTTTATTAGGGGTTCTTACAGAAGTGTGGGTAGCAGGCAGTTACAGGAGTGGTGGTGAATGGTCATTTGTGGCTGAGAGGTGACTCGAATGGTGACTGCATCAGCAAAAGACACTGAAGCCTGGGCCACAGCTCCCCACAGCTGGAAGCAGGGAGTTCAGAGCCTCACAGGCAGCAGCAGCTGGACAATTGGGGAGGGCCGTCTCAGGCAGCTGGCTTGGACTCTGTGCCCTGTTTCTGCATTTAGACTGTTGTTCTCACTACAGTCGTAAAGAAAAGTCAGTGTACAGAGACGTGGTTAGGAAAGAGCATGGTGTAGTAGCCACTACTTTGGGTGTATTTTGATATTCTACTCAAGCATGAAACGTTTTAAATACTAGCTGCAGTAAGAAATCTAAAATAAAAATGTAATTGCATTTGGAAGTATTGGTGCACTGGATGATGAAGATCACTCAAATGTTGAGACATTGCATTGTTCAGTGTCAAGAAGTTGCATGTGGTACCATGAGCACCAGGCTTTCATCAGATAAATCTTGATTTTTTTTCAGATACTGTCAAGCTAAGAGTGAGAGATGTAAGATTCCTTTTTTTTTTCATTTTGTTTTTCAAACTTTATCATTAAAAACAAATATTTTGCACTGTTTTCCTTGAATTGGTAGACTTTTTCAGTTTGAAGAAAGTATGTACCAGATATTTGTCAGCTGCTTTTTGAAGGGAAAAAAAAAAAAGTTGCTCACAAAGCTCAGGCTGTGAGCTCCCGGTTCGCATGATTGCACAGATTCAGTGTCCTGATGACACTTGTCTACACAGTGACATGCACAGATCTCACTTCTTCACGTGGAATATTGATGGATAGACGCAGTGAATTTTACTTAATAAACTTAACTACTTCTTACATGGATGTCAGTGCCCTGCAGTGACTTTTATGGAAGTCCTCACAGCTTCACCTACGATTGCATTTACATTTTGAGTATGACGTCAACACGCTGGAAATAGGTAAATAATACATTACTTTCATTATGAAAACAATTTTTACTTTTAAAATTCTTTGAAGTAATTCAGAACTCCTTATAGTTTACACACCACACTTTGACATTGTTTAGGGACCCCTGATACTTTATGGACTTTACTAAAAGTTACCATCTCTGGTAAGAATAACTTTCACAGTTCTGTTTGGGGTTTGCACAAAAGATAGTTTCAAATTTCTAAGACTCGTTTATTATTTTTATCATATGTTTGTAGCCACATGAATTTATGTGCACCACATGAGTGCAGGACCATAAATATATAAAAATAGTTTAGTAGAAATTTCAGCATTATAATTGGTAGGAACTGGAGAGGGGAATGTGGCTTACTTCTCCTGTCAACCTTTTTCATCGTGAACTATCTAGATCTTCACCCAACCCTGCCAGACACACAGGCAGGCCTGTAGCTCACACCATGCTCATGGAAAGGGCTATCTTATTTCTATTCACAGGCTCCAGAGAGGCAAATTCTAGTTAGTGCTTACAGTAGATCTAGATACCTAGGGAGTTTGAAATGTAACGTAGGTGAAGTTGTCCTTTGTTTTATTGTCCCAACATGTGGCCAGTGTAAGATGTGAAGGGGAATTTGCAAGTGAGAATGGATCACAAAACACACAACAGAATTCACTTCAGGAGGTTATTGAAAGAAAGACACGTGTGCAGCAGGCCTGAGAAAGTTGGTTCAAGAAGAAAGCATGGAGCAGGCGGGTTCAGCTTTTAAAGGCTGCCTAACGCATGCGCACAGGGGCTTACATAGCTGTCCCATGCATAGCCCATGTGAGCATGCTGCACATAGGTCACATAGGGCTTAAGGGCCCTGGGTGTCTATGTAAGTTGCCTAAGCACCCGGAAGTGCCAGAACTTGGGGTGGCTAGACATTTTGCCAAAGTGCTAGGTGATGAAAATGATGACATTTCACCCTTTTGTTTATTATTACAGGTAGTTGATGGGTGGGAATGGAGTATTGGGTCTCTGGAGACTACTTTCTGCTGGCTTGTGGATGTTAGAGAGTTGGGGTACGTGGCCATGTCCTGTGGTAGCTAGTTACTTCAGTGTTTTCTGGGCTCTGTGGAACTATCCGGCTGGCAGCTTGGACTTGACAAGATGGTAGCAAGGCAGATTATGTTTTAAAAAGTTTTAAATCCTGGGGATTGAGGGAGGAGGGT
This sequence comes from Microtus pennsylvanicus, assembly GCF_037038515.1. NCBI lineage: Eukaryota > Metazoa > Chordata > Mammalia > Rodentia > Cricetidae > Microtus > Microtus pennsylvanicus. The sequence continues at coordinate 92,883,410 of NC_134586.1, forward strand.
CCTAAAATGAAAAATTGAGGAGGGTTCCTAAGATGGAGGAGAGAGTTTCCCAGGAATTCTGAGAGATGGAGGGGGTTCCCAAGATGAAGGAGAGAGTTTCCCAGGGGTCTCAAGACCAAGGAAAAACTAAATGATACTTGTCCTGGGGGACCAGGGAAGAGTTAAATGATAGTTGTCCTGGGCGAGTCTGGTCTGTTCAGGTAGGTCCAATTTGGCTCTCTGAACTTTATGAGAATGTTTAAATTTATAAAAATAGATAAATTTAGACACATTAAAAGCTCACGGTTATGGTAGTAAGGTGTTGGAATAGAAGATTATGGGTAGTTGTACAGTGAGCAAGGAGGGAAGGGAAGAAGAGGAAATTATTAGACCTTTTGATATTTTCCCTGAAGCAAACCTTAAGGCACTTGTTTCTTTTAGCATCATGGTATTACCTTAACGTCCAGGAGACACCGCTGTAGTCAATGATAAACATGTTATATTAACATCTTTTTTTGTGAGTCTCCCTTTTGAATCTGGGGGTGTGAATATCCCCAGACTGTTATTGTTTCTTACTACCTTGGCATCTGACAGTCTTTGCACCTCCGGCTCTGTGTTGAATAGTTAACTGGAAATTTCAATATGACATTGGAGATACAGCCTAGAGGGATAGTGGAAAGAAGTGTGTAAGGGTTAGGCACTACAGGATAAAAAGGGACCACTGCAGAATTAATGAGCCAGAGGTCTTGAACCAGGCCGTAGTTTCCGTTAGGTTTTTTAGCTGCAAGAATAAAGGTATTAAAAGGAGAAGAGGTGGGACAAAGTAGCTTTTTTCATAGAAGGTCAAAGATGATAGGCTTAAGTCCCCTAAGGCTCTGGAGTGAGAAAGGGTACTGAGCTTGGGTAATGCACCTGGTAGGATCCTATAATTAGATGGCAATGGGGTAATGGGGTTTAGCAATAGAGAGGTTTTGGGTGTCCCAGAGCAGGGGGTCCACCTGAGAGGCCGGCAAAGGAAATGACATATTGGAGCTAGGAGGAAGAGGAGAGGAGCTGCTGGCAAGCCTGAGGTCAGACGAATGGAAGGGGCAAACGAAATAGATGCTACCAATTTAACCAAAAAACCTCTTCCCATAAGAGGTATAGGACAGGTTATCATGACTAAAAATGAATACAATTGAGTGGTGGAGTCTGATGAGGTAGGTAAGGCTGTCCTCCTACCCCAACAATAGGGAAACTAGAAAGAGAGGTAGGTCCCCCAAACTCCCTCAGTACCAAGTATGTGGCTCCGGTGTCCAAGAGAAAGTAGATGGACTGTCCTGATACCATGATATTTACCTACGGCTCCTATTACAGATGATGGTTATGGTTGTGTCAAGGGAGCCCAGGCAGCCTCAATCATCCATGGCCAAACCTAGAAAGTCTGTTTGGGAGTCATCTGTGTCTGATGTCTCCATGTAACAATGTGCACAAGGACAATTGATTGCCCAGTGTCCTTCCCTATGGCACTTTGGACACAGTCTCATGGGACCAATGTGAAGATTAGGACATATCTGGGCCCACTGCTCAGTTTTACCTCATTTGAAGCATGGGCCTGGCAGCCTTTGCGCCTCGAGGGGCAAGCAAGCAGCACAGGCAGGACAGTCAGTCACCTCTGCCAGTCGGATGTCCTTGGCCAGCATTTGACATTTCTCTCTACAGTTCTTATCATGCCCTCCATGGCACACCTTAAAAGCCAGCTCTAAGATTTCTGCCTGTGGGGTCAAGGGGCCTTTCTCCAAACTCTTAAGTTTAGACGTAATATCGGGGAAGCTCTGGGAAAGGAAATGTATCCTGAGGAGCTGTTTGCCCTTTGTAGTCTCTGGATCTAAATTTAGTATACTGCAAGGGAACCTTTGCGTGGCATTCTAAGAATGCAGAAGGATTTTTATTTGTATCCTGAACAACATCTAATAGTTTATTATAGCTTTCTGGTTTGAGGGTAGCCTTATGGAGACCTGCCAAGAGGCAAGTCATAAACTGGTCTCTAGCTAAAATACCACCTGGGTGTTATAATCCCAGTGTGAATCTTGCTTTGGGACACCTCTGCCCTGGGGTGTGGGCGGTATGCTGCATTAATCTGGGGAACCTCATCTGTATGTACTTTGACCTGCACCCAAACTCCCCTGCACTCCTCAGGAAGTAGGTGATTACTTAGGACCATAAAAATATCATGAAAGGTGAGACAGTAAGAATGGATAATATATTGGAATAGTTTTATGAAAGAGGTAGAATTAGACATATAAAAACCCAGTTTTTGTTCTGTGTGAGAGAGTTCTGAGAGAGAGAAAGGAGCATGTACCTTGACCAGCCCATCCACACTGACTACCCCTTGCAATGGGAGAAGTGCGGACAGCTAGGTTGTGTCAGGATTGGGTTCCTTAGCATCATGCAAGCCCGTGAGAGGAGGGGTAAAAGTGGGTGCTAGAGTTGGGTGGCTGCTGTGACATGGCATCAGAGAGGAGGAAGGATCCAGAGGGCCTGATGGAGCAACTCATGAGGGGAGAGAGAGAACTGGAGAGGTAGAAGTACCTGTCTGCTGAGGATGGAAAGGTGGAGGTTTGTTAACAGGGTCGAGATTGGAAGCAGGATGTTCCTCAGGCTCAGATGGCATAGCCAGGAACATGTGAGCAGATGAACAGCTTGCAAGGACAGAGAGCTTCGAGCTTAGACAGACAAAGGCTTGGATATAAGAAAACTCTTTCCATCTGCCTGTGCGCTGACAAGTCAGAGAGCTCCCGCAGAATATTCGGGATCTAAGGTGCCATTAGGTGGTCACTTTCAGTTATTATCTAAAGGATACTTGGACCATTTCTTAGTACAGGGTGGATAAGCTTGTGAATCTGTAAGGCATTATTAAGCTTTGAGGTTTCAGGGTCTCTAAATGACATCCTGGGGGTGGGGAAGTTGAACTTGATAGTTTTGAGAGTTTATTTCCCATAGCTAAGAATGTAAGAAAGGTGAGGACCAAATGGCAATTAACTACAAACGTCTTTGGGATAATGCAAGGGTCAAGGGCTAGGTCAAATCAACGTAAGGCCCATTGGGACAGGAATTGAGGACCAGATAGGACCATTCCAAGTGGCCTGAGAGAGGACACCAGTCCAAGAGAGACACAGAACCAATGAAACTACCAAGAACGGATTACAAGACACACCCCAGAACCCACTTTAAGAGTTTATTGAGAATGAGACGTGCACAGGCCTGAGGAAGTTGGTGCAGGAAAAGAGCATGGAGCAGGTTTGTCCAGCTCTTAAAGGCTGTCTAACGCTTGCACACAGGGGCTTATGTAGCTGTGTCATGTGTAGATCACGTGACCATACTGCATATAGGTCATGTCGGGCTTCAGGGCCCTGGGTGACTATGTAAGTTGCCTGAGCACTTGGTGGTGCATGCACAGCCCTGGAACCCAGAAGTGCCAAAGCACTGGGTGATGGAAATGATAACACATTATAAGTTCACCGAGACACAAGGTCCTTTCAAATGGTCAGTATCCACATGAACATGTTAGATGTACTCTTGAACCTGTGTGACCCTGAACCATACATGACTGCCAGTGAAGGACACAAGTAATAGAAGAGCTCTCTGTCACAACAGCCAGGTAGACCAGTAGGGGGAAGGGCAGGGCTAGGTGTAGACATCAGTGTCTTCCCCGCCATGTCACTTGCAGGGTGAGAGAGGAAAGTGTAAAGTGGCATTTGCTTTCTTTAGACTCATAATGAAAAGTTCCTGGTTTATAGGCAAAAGAAGAAACTGAAGAAAGAGAAAGCTCCTTTTCAAAGGAGTGTCACACTGACCCTATCTAAGGCCTTAGAGCTCTTCTGTCCTGTGTGACATACAGTGGTGGCTACGGTTTATTGACCACTTACTGTGTACCAGGACTGACCTAACAGTTTCCGTTATCACCAGTAAACACCGCAAGTGTTATAATCTCCTTTGCAAAGTCAGCTCAAGGTCAGGGGTTAGATAATTTCAAAGTGAGAAGTAAGTTTGTAGCTAAGCCAGAATTCCAATTCTGGCTTCATCTCCTCCACTGTTAGAGGACTTCACCAGATAAGGAGCTTTTCCTTTTTAAGGAGCCTACAATTTTAGAGGCAATTTATTCATTTTTGGATGTGTCACTGCTCTTCATATATGGAGTCCGCATCTACCTGTGGTGTTTGTTTTTTCTGTAACATAGAAATAGTGCCTCTTCTTCCTCCACTGTGGCAGGTTTTCGCTAGAGTAGAAAATCAGCCCCCTCGGGTCCCCATCATCGTATTCCAAATCTAATCACATTCTTGGTCCACTTTATTTTGTGTCCCTCTGAAAAGATATTTATTGACTTAAATAGCACAAATCTATATTGTCTATAGCAGTATAGTTTAGATGTAAGGCTATAGTTTCACTGGGCTAAAATCAAGACATAGGGAAAACAGCAGTGATTTCTGGAGGCTCTATGGTAATCCCTCTTTGTCTCCTCTGATGTCTAGTGGCCGCTGTCATTCATTGACTCACAGTCTTTTTCCATCTTCAGAGACAGGAACCACTGTCCCTCCCTGCTTTTCTGCTGTGCATGTTCTCTCTGTTCAAAGACAGGGGAGTGAGACCTGGGGTGCTTACACTGACTCAGGATGGTCTCCCCTCTCAGTGCCCATGCATTCTCAAGGATGGGGACATTGGAGGGGTAGGTGCGTGTGCATGATTTCACTTTCCCTTGGCTCTATATAAAATAAGGGTTTTATAGAATTTACAGGCCCAGGAAAACTTTGTAAAAGTATTCAAATTGAGACCAAAATGATAAGAACCTTAAAAGATTGCCAAAGTTCTGTAGAAGGAGCGGCGGGCTGCGTTCCTGCCACTCCTCTTCTGGCCGCCTGGCTAGCTTATGCCCCGAAATAACAACACACAAATTGTATTCATTTAAACACTGCTTGGCCCATTAGCTCTAGTCTCATACTGGCTCTCATATCTTGCTTTAACCCATATCTAATAATCTGTGTAGCACCACGAGGTGGTGGCTTACCAAGAAGATTCTAGTGTACGTCCATCTTGGGCTGGAGCTTCATAGTGTCTGATCTCACTTCCTTCTACCCAGCATTCTGTTCTGTCTACTCCACCCTATCAAATGGGTCAAGGCAGTTTCTTTATTAACCAATGAAATTAACTCCTCCATCAAAGTTCAAATATGCTTTCATAACTAATATATTTGTTTTCTTATAGTTTGAGATATATTTTTTAATTTCAAGCAAGATAGTCTAGAATGTTATATATTACTTATAAATAGTCTGATATTCATAATTTCATTCATAGAAATAAAAATTTCTTTAAACCACTAAGTTTTAAAGCTGCCCATTAGTACATAGAAGATTGCATGCTGATGGCTGCTGCCTTATATTAAGCCTGAACTCAGATGTGGAGTGTGGTAAAGTGGTTTCCAGGGCTCTAAATCTGCTAAGTGCTAATTTGTGGTCTTTTGTTAATCTCTAAATAATTTCCTTTGCACATTGACCTCTGTTTTTTTTCTGGTTCCCCTGATTTCTGAATGAAGTATCATTCTAAATACTTTCAGGAAATTTGGTTGGAGAACATCTTCATTGCCATTCTTCGCAATATTTGCCATGCCCCTTGTCTTCAAGCCGCTCTTGGTTTCTTGTGCATGAATAGCAAATGAAGTATGATTCAATGGAAGCACAGTCCAAGTAAAAACTATTTCAGAGGTATCCTGTTCTAGCCTGACCTTCATCTAACTTCTGTATTATAGCCCTAAACATTGTTGCTCCATTCTTACTGAGTGTTTATGCTTTTGTATAACAAACTGTCTTCTGTTATTGAAGGTAAGAATTTAGCTCAGTAAGGATATTCTATCTAGACAGAAATGCAGACAACCATTAACTTAGAAGATATAAAGACAAAAACAAATCTAAACTGGAATTTTTTCCCAGTATGACTGTCAACACCACCAAATAGATAGGAGCAAGAATTCTTGAGGAATCGAGAATATAATCGTTAAAGTATGATATAATAAAAGAGTACGAACTTTTTACATGCATACATACATACATACGTGTGTGTGTGTGTGTGTGTGTGTGTGTGTATAAGTATGAAGTTGTATGTGCATCATGCCATAATGAATGTATATACATCATATGACAACTTGGTTGTTCTTGGTTCTTTCTCCATTGTCTGTGTTTTAGCATCAAACTAAGTTAGTTTGACTTGGTGGTGAGCGCCTTCATCCATCAGTGTCTGGCTGGTCCAGAATTAAATCTTAAATAAATGCAGACAGCCCTGAGGAAAAAGACACTTGCTAACACTGGAGAGTGGAAAGCTTTCCTAGAAAAGGTTACACATGGCATTACCTGTTCCTCAGTAGTTGGTTTTGCCTGGTTTATTCTTTTTCCATTTGCTTAAAGTCATCGTCATCGTTGTTGGCAGAGACTGCTCCTTCATTTCCTGACTGCTCAGACCATTAAGGTTCTTAAGGTTCCCTCAGCTGTGCTTAACTCTGTTCTTTTGTGTCTAGCATTCCTTCCCAAGCTCTCTCAGGTTTTATGTTTATGTATTTGCTCCTCACTTTTTGCATAGACGGAGACTATTCATTCATTTCCTGGCTGCCCAGACCTGAATAAGCACACAAAACTATATTAATTACAACACTGTTTGGTCAATGGCTTAGGTATCTTTCTAGTTAGCTCTTACATCTTAAATTAACCCATTTCTATTAATCTATGTATTACCACGAGGTTGTGGCCTACCAGTAAGGTTCTGGTTCCTGCAGCGTCTGTCTACTTTGACAGCTACATGGCGTCTCCCTGACTCTACCTACTCTTTCTATATATATCCCTTCCAACCTGACTATATTCTGCCCTGCCATAGGCCAAAGTAGTTTTATCATTAACCAATAAAAGTAACACATATACAGAAGGACATCCTACATCAGTTGGCCTCATTGTCATCGTAGGAGGTTCTTGGAGAAGTCGGTCTGGTTTTCCATTTGGCTAGTCTTTCCTTTCTTCAAGTATATATTATTCCTTAGTTCATCCATTCAATAAACAAGTTTTTCAACAGTACTGTGACTTGAGTTCCAGGTTTTGTGCCTGGTAGGCGATATTCTGCAACCTCGGAGCTCTGTTCCTAGCTCTGAACAGTGGGTCATTGAGGATTGCTGTGTGCAAGTTTCCAAGATGGCCTCACTAGGATTTAAGCCACTGTGTAATTTCCATTTTTAGAAAGTGGGTAGGACTTGCTGACGTTCCTCAAACAAATAGAGTGGAAGGGACAGCCAGCGAGGTGAGAAGGATATTAATAACCAGGCTATACAGAGTCTGAGCTTCTGTTTATGTTACACACATTGGAGAACCTAGCTGCCATGTTTGAGCAACTTACTGAAGAAGCCCCATGACCAGGGAGCACAGATGGCAGCAACCATGTGACTAGGCATGGAGTCAGGTTTTTTCTCTATACCAGTCATGTATATGGAATATTCCATGTAGATGGAAGTTAATCCGAGCCATTTCCAGATTTATGCCTCATAGAAGCTCCTGTGGAATATGGATTTTAAGCTTCAAATTTAGATAATTTGTAATGCACTAGTAGATTATATCCACTACACACCAGGAATCAGTCTCAATGCTTGGCATATATTGCTGAACAGAATAGGCAAACATCTCTAGCATTAGGAATATACTCTAGTGGGAGATAGAAACTAAACTAAAATATAAAATGATTGCATTCAGACATGTGAAATAATCATGGATACAAGTGAGGAATAAACTAGGGAAAGATTCAGGCTGCAAGGCAACAGGGCTGTTGTCAAGGAAGATGTCCAAAGAAGCCCTCAGTGTGAGAGCCATTCGAGAAAAGACTGGCGAAGCAAGGCCACAGGACAGGATTTGCTGAGCACAGAGAAGATGGATATGCTGTAGGTTCTCCAGCAGGGAGCATGCTGGGGTTATTTGAGGAAAAGGAGGCCAGCGTATTGATGTAGAATGAAAGAGAAGAATAATGGGGGCAGGTGAGGTTAACAAGGGATAAAATGGTTACCAGCTTGAATAGAAGTTTGAATGAAGGAGAAGCCACTGGAGGTGTTGATCTAAACTGGTGTTTTTAACAGAATTTCTTGGCCTCTATGTGGGAGATGTTATAGCAGGTAGCAGCAGAAGCCAACTTCTTCCTAGGTCTGCTTCTGGATGATGGACTTTTATGAGCAAGAACCCTCTTACCTGTGATCACATTAGGAAGGATTCTTGTTGTCAGACAGGTGGCCTGTTTGTGACATACTTTTCTTGCCTTCTTCAAAGATTATTCCATTCCTTCTGAGTTTCACAAACTTTCTTTAGAAGACAGCTAAGTACTGTCCTTCACAGCTTGCATAGAGCTTGATCTACACCAGTTGTGGTCCTAGAGCTTAAAGGAGAAGTGGACACACATGCCCATCCCTAACCTTACCAGGCAAGAAAGAGATTCAGAACAGTTAGCTAACTGGTAGACATGATAGGCCAGGACTCAGGCCCATGCCTACCTCAAAGCCTTGCGTTGCATATTTCCTTTGTTTGCCGATTTGGCTGCAGAGGTGCATCTGGGGTGATCATAATTCCTTGCCCAGCTAGCAAGCTGAACTCATTCTCTGCTTTTGCTTGGGAAATCATTTCAAATTGACGAAGGTGATAATTGAGCAAGAAATGGGAAATTGGTCAGCAATCGTGTGCACCATATAGTCACGAATGGCAATTCCCCCTACCCCTGGAGAGGGTCTGGAGGGATGCACGCTCAGAGTTGTCTTCATTAATAAGGCAGGGAAAGTTGCAGCCCCCTTCCCATGAAGCTTAGAGGCTTTAAATGCATTGTGGTGTAAATCCTTGAAAGGACAGAGAAGTAAATAAATCTCAGAATAATACACAGTCAATATTAAAACGTATTTAACATGAAAAGGAGCAGAGGGGGACAGGAGGTCTGGAAATAACCCCCTCCAAGCTGTGCCTTTCCTTGGCAGGCCTCATCAGTCGGCACCACTGACTCTTCAGTGGCCTGCCTCTCGCTGCTCCACTGTGTTCATCCTGCAGGCTCCCTTCCTGCCATTTACTGCTTTTCAAACTTACAGCCAGATTTAACTCCTGTTTGCTGTATATGAGTATGTCCCCCAGCCTGCGCAGTGGAGGAATTGTGATAAAAAGCCCTGCTTTGTCCTTCCAGATAATTGCAGCTCTTTGCCAGGTTGTGAGCAAGAACCCTCAGAATTTAAGGTCTTGGGGTGCCACTTGCTCTTACTTGTTTGGCGGTCATGGGGAGCACTCGTAGGTGAAAGTGTTAAGTGGATGAAGAAAGTATAAGTAGTTAACACTTAAGTCAGTCGGGCCTGAGACACTCCAGGAAGGGCGCCATTGTAGAAGAGGTACTGCTCCTGAGTCTGTGTGTGTGCTGTGCCTGTCATGGCCCCACAGCAGCACAGACTTGAAGAGGCTGTATTCCAGACAAATGTAGTAAGAAATAACCGAGGACTTTCAGCTGACTACGGATAGATACCCTATAGTGGAATCAGAGGGCTGTAAGCTAGAGAGAAGAGGAGGAGGCTGACTTAAAGATTTGGACTTCATCGTGGAAGTGATTGGTTAGACCTGAGTTTTAAGGTAGATTGTTGGACTTTCACCTCAGGAGTGACTCTGTACTGACTGCAGAAGGGAACAGAGGGCATCAGTCTGGAAACCAGGACACCCCACTGTGAAGGCCACCACAGAATTTGATGGGACAAGTCGGGAGGGGCTTGGCTGTGGTTGTTACTGTGGTACAGCCATGTGCCTGTTTATATGGCCTTATGTTGTATTTCTAGAAACTGCCCCTTAGGACTTTGTATTGTCTTGTCAACACTGTTAGCTGACTCACTCAGCAAAGCTCCTTAGCCACAGTGCGGCCATTTCATCTCCAGTTCACCTGATGGGTTCTCCATGCCATATATATGTGGAAAAGCCTGAGGGATCAATGCGTGGGTTTTATACATTGTCATGAGGATAGAGCAAATCAGTTGAAATTTACATGGTCCCGGGGATGCATAGGAAGTTTCATACTTAACATCGCAGCCCCTCAGTCTGGTGAATTGAGGTGCTGAGATACACAATAGCATGGTCCTGTCAGAAGCCGACCTTAAGTCTCAACCAGGCCCAATTGGCAAAGTTCCTCTGCTGAGATAACATTCTCCCTTGTACATAAGGGGCCTCATCTCTCCTGTGTGAACACACATCAATTTGAGAATGATTTTAGACACAAGTATACATCTGATAAAAATGACCCTTTAGCTGATGGAAACATTAGCAGCTCATGTGACTCAGAGATGAGGCCAATGACTTGGTTAATTGTCTCAGTGGTATTTGCTGTCATGGAGCCCCCTGTGTGTCTGCTGTAGTCTGTGATGTTAGCCTCATCATAAGACTTTGTGCTGCGAATAGTCCTAGGATACTCTTCCCAATCGGTGAGTGAGTGATGTTGCTTTCTAATTTGTGTTCAAAGAGATATGGTGTGAGCACACACACGCATGCATGCATGTAACAAGCAGAAAGTTCCCACTGTGCATACTCCATGCCCTCGGTCAGCCTCTGTATCCCTGGCTTGCCAGGTGCTCATTACCTCAAGTCTGCATTGCCTGAGCTTATCTACCAGTGTTAGCTCTGAGTCAGTTCCACACGGCTTCAGGGGCACTTAGAGAGACACAGTGTGTGTGTGTGTGTGTGTGTGTGTGTGTGTGTGATGGGGAGGGGGAGGGACAAGTGGGACAAACATTAGCAACTATTGTGAGGCTATATAAAAGAGTGTGTGTAAAAGTCTTATTGCATACAATAAGGTATTTGGTGATTCACCTCTTTATTCCTCTTCCCATGAAGCTAAAACATTGCCCTTTCAGTTCAGCTCTAAAAAGTTGTGCCTGATTAGACGGTTTTAAATGGCAATTTAAAGTTGGGGTATCTGGATTTTCATATTTGTACTCGGTTTTGACAGAAGTATAGTGAATCTACTTTCAATGATCACAGCCACCACAGTGTGCAGTAAGCGTTTCTTGCATGCATGTGGGTAAGTTCTCTGGACAGTGTGAGGGAATGCTTTCTGGTTTCTTAACACTGTGTATGTACACCAACAATAGAAAGCATGGTACTGTTTGCACCTTCACGTTGCCTCATTTCTAACACTCCTTGGGCTCCATCCATTGAGTAAAGATGGCCTTCAAACTCTGGAAAATCGTATAGATGTATTAGTGTAAGGCACTGACGAAAGCGATCAGTGAAAATAAGTAGGGAGGTGTAACGGTTCAATTAAAGACGCCACAAATAGCTAAAGGGGGCTAAAAAACCCGAGGTTAAAGATCTGAGGGGTAAGAAATCTACTCACAATGGGAATCGTCTGTCTGTGTTCCTTTATTCTTCTCTCAATCCTTATTCTTCCTTGTTCTCTTTTGTTCTACATCATTCTTCATTATCCTGCCTGTTAGAAATGTTCCCAGTCATATAAACTGAACCAGCAAATCCCCAGCCCCAGCAGGTTGCAGGCTCCAGGGCTGGAATTCTTTTGCTTCATAGGAAATCAGATAATGGTTTTTACACACACACACACACACACACACACACACACACACACACACACACACAGAGGGAGAGAGAGGGAGGGAGAGAGAGGGAGGGAGAGAGAGGGAGGGAGAGAGAGAGAGAAATAGACAGACAGACAGACAGACAGAGGCAGACAGACATCTGGTAAACTTGTAAACTCCTTAATGGAGATAACTAGTTAAGAAAGGAATTAAATCATCAAGGAATTCTAGAAGGGAAGGTTAGTGTGTTATAGTACATTTTTAGGTGGTTAGAAAGAGCTAAAACCTTTATTTCTAGTAAAATTATAAATAGGGCACGGTTATTTAAATCAGTGTGCCACTTCCTCTCTCCCATTATACACAGAGGCTACCAAGTAAACAGGTAACCCACATAAACGATCAGCGGTACACTGATGGCTCTTGATCAGATAACACCTACACCAGATACTGCAGTTTCTACAGGCCTAGGTCTAGAATTAGACTTACTGCTGTAAGAGAAGAAGAGACCCAGGCCTCTAAATTATCAGTTCCGTGCTGTGCTGTTATCAACCATTCTGATCGTGGGTGTTGTGGGTTGCAGTTAATTATCTCTTCTGCTGTCCTTGAGAGTCCTGAACCAAAATCATCAGTAACTGAGGTGAAAGTGAGCATAAGGAGTTAGGAATCTTTAAGTGGGGTAAAACCAGAACAGCAGCTTGGGCAGGTAGTAATTCTATGTCCTTGGATATCTGTGCATATCTTAAGTGGGATGCTTTATGCCTGGACCCAAATGCCTGGTGATAAAGATAAATGCAGGAAGGCAGATCTCGCACCTACCTAGGAGAGAGGAACGGAGGCCTGCCAGTGGGAAACTGTTCAGAACTAGGGAATTAATTCCCAAATATGTAACAGATAGGTAGTTAGCTACAGTGAAAAATCTACAGCAAAGGACAGCCACTTATTCACAAAGCAATAACGCCCAAAAGCCTTGCCTTTTGGTTTAGCGTATACCAGATCCCTTGGTTCTGATAAGTTGGTCAGGAAAAGATGGCTGAGCAATTACTAGATAATTCTGCAGTTTGCTGAAGAGCAACCCTGTTTCTGTGCTTCCTGTGCAAGGCTAAGGGCAAAGAAAACGGCCTCTGTGGTTTGGATTCATTTTTATTATGTAAGTAATTGACAGTTAAGGCAAAAGAGCACAGCTGTGATAATGATTTTAAATCATACAAGGATAGACAGAGGCATCTGTGTTTTGTCTGAATATCTGACTTGTTCTAGTAATGCAGAGTTAATATTTACCTACAGTTGTGCTTTATCGTGTGTGTGTGTGTGTCTGTGTGTGTGTGTGTGTGTGTGTGTGTGTGTGTGTGTGTGTGTGTGTGGTGTGGTGTGAAATTTAAGATTAGTGCCTGACACACTGTAACATGGAGACTCAGTTTGGTCCTGCTCTTGTGCCCTACAGTCAGTCCTGTGCTAAAACCACATGTAGCATTTGCTAGCAGCACACACAGCAAGCGATGAGGTGTTTGGCTAGGGCAGAGCAGAAAGTGATCAATCAAGCCTGTTAAAGGTAGCTGAAGTGACTGCTGTCTCCTTTGTAGCCCCATGTTTGCTGGCTCCTGTAAGTTATTCCTCCACCAGAGCCCAGTTACACATATTTTAAAATTATGCATTATAAAGCATTGGCAGGTCTTGTAATTAGGTTAAGCCATTGTAGTTAGCATTGAAAAGAAAACAACAAACAGAACACAGACTGGAGATTAGAACAAGAGGTATCATATTGCATCTCATCTTAGAGGTTGTATGCTTCATCAAAGTTCTATTTACTTTTAATATATGCATGTGTTTTTGAATATATGTGTACTCTCTAATTGAATTTTGATATACAGTCTTTCTTGTTCTGGGTATTGAACAAAATGTTTGAAGCTGCTGATGCAACTAATTGGCAAGTGGCTGAGTAACAAAACATACCAGGAATTAGCTTAAGCTATCCTTCAGGTTTTTACACATGCCATTGAAGTCCAGGCTTCCTTCCTTTCTTCCTTCAGTTCCATGCACCCCTTCTAGACTTTCCCTGGGTCCCAGAGCAGCCCCTCCCATCTCCCACATTTGCCACTGGGTCAGTCATTGAGTCGTTAGAGACTTGGGTCCCCAGAGCTTTTCATAGCGGTCACACACTTCCATTACTACTGAAATTAGCCAGGAGAAGCTCAGCAATATAGGGTGTCTTTCTTCTTTGGCAGTGTCTCTCCCATCCTGGCATAATACTCAGAGTGCCCAGGAATAGATGTCTCTATAGTCAGACTTAGCTATTTCAACACAGATGACAATACATTAGCAAAATGGCCCTGAACCCTGTGCTCTGTGTACCTAAGGGATCCTAAGATGACTTGCTTACCCTCTCCTGTGCTGGATATATAAAAATTGTATCCTACTTAGAGCTGGTTACAAAGAGGGCATAAGTCCCAGCATATTGTAAATAGTGACCTCTCCTTTGAAACTATTATGCAGTATAACAAATAGAAATTTGGGGTCTACCTGTCCTTTTACTCTACAAGGACAAATGCATCTTTGACGCACAGGATGAGTGCCCTTCTCAGACTGTCCCCAATTCATCCAAGTGAAGTGAAGCCGGAATGTGAGTAAAAGAGGTAAAGATAGATTCCATCTGGTAATACCGAACAGAAGGACGGGCACAGAGGAAATTGAGTTCCATTTTGCCTACACAGCAGGCGGAGGAGTTCAAATGCTGCTCTGGACTGAAGGAAGATACTGAGGATACTGGGAGCCAAGGGTGGAGCAACTACACCACCTGACTCTGCCTACTGGAAACAAACTTTTTGTTTATTTGACAGAAGGTAGGTTTTCAGAAGTAGGGCTAGCAACATCAGACCTGTCCTCTGCCTGTAAGGACTGCCAGTGTAAGAGCTGCCTCCTTGCGTGTTTCGGAGAAGCAGTATGTTTTCTGAGAGGATGCTGGGTGCTAGGAGAGTTGCAGTGCAAAGCGGGCAGGGTTTATAACTGCATGCCTCTAAGGAACGTCTCTTGAGAGTGAGGGCTACATGAGCCTATCACAAGGTGTGGGCTAGAAACAACAGTAAATCGGCCTAGAAGCTTTGAGCTTGTCATTAGACCTTTTAAAGGGCCCTCCGTGGAGAGATGAGCCATGCTAGGGTTTGGTCTGCTCAGGATTTAGATAGTCGTTTTGTGCTCAGAGTCTTGTTGTTTTCACTTTCATGTGATTTCAGCACCATGCAGCATGGTGATTTTTTGAGTCTGTTTTCTGTATGAGATGTGATTATGTCAATAAAAATTAACTTGGAAACATTTCTGAGACCATCAGCTTCTAATATTTTCTTTTTAAAATTTTGTGTTGAGCTACTACTACAATTATTGTATTTATTTAATAAGAGAAACATAGGTAAGCTGAATTTTTGCTATTAAATAAATAACACGAAAATAAATTGCAATTTCAAGTATACATCCTAGGAGGTGGGTGGGGTTTAATATTGGTCTTAATTAGTCTGTGAGTCCTTGGGTGACTATCACTTAATGCTAGATTGAGATCAGGATCAGCATCAATTCATTTATAATCTATATTTCTTTTTGTTTGGAGCACATGCTTCCTAGTTGAAGACCACTAGCCAGAGTAGAAAGTATCAATTGCTCAACATTTCCCATGAGGCCTTAACCTTCCCTGACTCTCTTCTAACCCACGCACGCAAACACACTTTATACTACTAGCAAGAGCTTTTCCAGGATAGTGTGGGATTGAGACTGGCATAGGAATAGTATTTCTCTTTGAGCATCAAACTTTGGGGATATTTTGATATTTTGAAAACCAATTTCTCCCATTTTCCTCTAATGTGCTGCCAGCTGCTGCTTTGCATCCATTTCTGGGCCCAGGAGGTTCCTTCAAATAGTGAGCCAGTGTTTTTGTTGAGGGTATGTTATCTCCCTAAGGTGTTTTAGAGCTCAGTAAAAGAGCAGGAGTAATGCTCATAGACCATTCTCTTTTATACTAGCCTTTGTTTAATTTCTTAATCTGCTTCTCTACCCAAAAGTCATCCCCTCCCTTTGCTCCCCCGAGCTATTTGTCCCCATCAAGTCCTAGGTCAGCCATAGCCTCCTTTTGATAGACTTCTGTTTTCCTAAGGCAGACTTTTTTCTCCTTTACTATCTACATACTTCATTTATATTCCTGTACCTCTTATAAATATTTAATTGTACCTCATCTTTCCTTTAGCATGCATGTTCGAAGGTAGAGTGTCTTAGTTTGCACTTGCTTCCCTGTGTGCCAAGGCCGGTCCTAGCACATGGTCGGTGTTGCAGTGTTGGGCATAAACATGGAGGAGGGAGGGAAGGAGTGAGGTGGGCTTGTAAATAGGAGCATGAAAAGAAAGACTGTCTATGCAATCATACTAAAATAAATTGTAATCAGTTTCAAATGAACTGGTGCTGAGAACATCTGAGTCCAATTCATTTTCTCGTGGCTTTCCTAATATTTTATAGAGCTGCTGTTGGCAGTGGAAACCACCAAGCCCAGTTTTCCACCATAGGAAGCAACTGGGTTTTCTTAAGCAACTCCCCTGCCTTTTTTTTTCTTCCAAATGCCAGCTTTATGTTAAAGTCCAGCCAGGCTCACTTTTGAAAGCATGTCTTCCTGGCGGGATGTCTCAGCCTTAAGGTACCTGCAACTGAACGCTGTCCCTGTGAATTTTGCATCAAGCCATTTCCCGAAAGCTCCACTACTAGATGTGTCATTCTCTGTCAGAGCTCCTTTCTCTGTATCCCAGGAATCAAGATCTAAGAACACTGCTTTTAGCCTGATTCTTAGGGCTCTGGTGATGTCACCCCGTCTCTTTCCTCCTCTTCTCTGGCATGTCTTTGTTGTGCCGTGCTTTCCAGCCAAGCTTGTGTGCTTGCAGCTGCCTGTGTGGTATTGACTGGTGACCTCTTCAGATCCTCTTTGGCCTCTCCTTTGGAAGGTCTCTCTCCAGCAGCTCCTTCCTACCTCCGCTCTGGATGGAGTGCTCCTCTAAAGACCTCAGTAGCTCCCTATAGCTGCCCTAGTTACAGAGTAGCCATGCTTCTTTGTAATGCCTTGTACTTCTTCATGTTTCCAACTAGACTGTGACATAGCCAGGGGCAAGGGCTTGATCTAATTCTGTGTTTTACCAGTACCCTGCCTGAGACAAAGGAACACTGTGTCTTGGAAAATGTCTGTCAGGTAAATAAATGGAACATTGCCAGTTGGCCTTCCTTGCACTCTTCCTATGCGACTTCTGATCCCTCTGGCCTGTCACTGTCCTGATGGTGTTTTGTTATAGCTCAGTTTGTATTATTGTATCCCATTCTTTAAACTGTTCTTTTTGTAGTTCTTGACTTCTTGGAGCCTTCCAGTGGGGTAGTGCACAGTTTTGATAATTTGCAGCCATTTGAGCATTCTGGACCATGAGTATTTAGGGAGCATGGTGCTTCATTGTACTTTATAGAGGTCCTTTTCTCTCCTGCTTGTTTATTAGAGTTGTTAAGCAGTTTCGCTGTAGTTCTTATACCACGAAGGGATACAAACTTAATAAACAGTTTTTATCCTGAAGGGCATTGCTTCAACAGTAAAAATACTGTGCCTATGAACTGCATAGAGGGAGTCAATGAGCATGGAGGTGACATCCAGGGGTCAGGAAAGTTCCTAGAGCCGAGTTTCTAAACTGATTGTAGAAGGACAAGGATGGAGGTCAGAGAAAAAGTGATGCTTGCCAAGGTAGTTCCCAGTGGGCTACATTTCCCATCCAGTCTGATCTGGACCAGGAACTTAGTGGTCAAAGCTCTGCGGTGTTGGCCCAGTCCCACCAGCACGTAGATGGCTCCTTTAGACACTGCGTGGCAGTTGGACATTCTGGCCTGTGGGGTTTGGAGACTTCTCTGTATGAAATGGGGGTGAAGTCCTTAAGTAGTCTAGACCCACATTCTGGGTCTCACCGTCTTTGTCTCTGTGACCCTACTCCCTCCTTCCACTTCAGTGGGGTTCTTCCTACCTCATTCCACAGTTCCATGTATAGTGCTATGAAAGGCCTGAGTCCTTGAAAATGTGCCCTCTTCCCTCAGACTGTGGGACAATGTCAAAGCCTCAGAACATCTGAGATGTCCACAAGCATCTAAGTTGTGGCTGTGGCAGGTACCGCCATACCAGAAACTTAGCTCAATTCATGTGGGCCTGATACCTATTAGCAGTGTGTACACAAGCTGCCATCTTTGGAGTCTTTGATTTGCTTACTTGTTTTGAGACATTTTCTTCAATTCCAAATTGAATTCCAAGATGTATCCTCCTTTCCACAATCTCTCTCAGTTTAAAGGGAGCTGCCTTCAGGCTATCAGGTTCCCGTGGTGATCTACCTCCTTAGTTGGATCGCTATCAGGTTCTCGTGTGATCCATATCTTTAGTTGGATTGCGGCAAAAGAATCAGCAAGTGTCACACCCTTGGTTTATCTTCCCCTGAAGCATTTTAATCTTCTGAGGGTTTTACCTGCCATTTGCTGTCTGTGGATTTCTCAGAATTATCTTCTACCACTGGCGTGTGAATAACAATTGTTTAACCATCTAAAGTCCTGAATTTCTGTAATATTTTTCTACTCTATTTGGTTCCTATATATAATCTGGATAGTAGTTTGATAGTATAATTTCTTATTTATAGTATTTGACCATAGAATCCTGTAACATCTAACACATACTGCCAATTTTGATATTCCAGCCTCTGTAGACTTTCATATTCATTAATATCCATATGCTATGTAGATAAATGCTCTGTTATACTATATAAGCATATGACATATGATATACTATATAAATAAAGGATATATAACTACACTATATGGATATGTGGTGTATGATAGACTGTGTGGATAAATGGTATATGATATGCTATATGGGTATATGGTATAAGATAAACTATATGGTATATGACATACTATGTGGATATATGCTATATGAGCTGCACCCCTAATGTAAATACAGTTTTACAGTGTCTGACTTGGCAACAAAACTACCCATGGCATTACTATTATCACCTGTTGTTTGTCAGAAACTGCAGTGCAAAAACTCATGGTCCTCCCTTGTCCAAATGGAATAAGAGACCTAAACCATGAATCACGTAAGACCCATGCTGGTGGGAGCCCTACCATCTTGTGTCAGTACCACATAAGTCCCACATGCTCTTAACTGCTACGGCTGAGGTAGAAAAAATGGACAACCATAATCCATGCATGTTTTTCTTGCCTTCCTTCCAAATGGCACAAGTCATGTCTGGTCAGATCTCATTGACTGGAATATGGCTGATCCCAACTGCAAGGAAGCCAACAAGCCCAGCTGGTAGAAGGGATGCTGGTGTCTGCTGAGCATGCCATCCATCCGTCACATTAGGGAACAAGTCATCATCGTGGCAACACTCCAGGAGAGGCCATGGTGTCTCCCAGTGCACTGACAGTGAATCTGGACACTCCATAGAGTTGGGCGTATTCTGAACATAGATCCGGGAAAATGTGCTGATGTCATTTCATCTCAACCCTTTCTCCTCCTCATATTCTGGTCACACATGCCTTCTTTATGAGCCAAGTTCATGCTTTTAATCTTATTTTTTTGAAACCTAAAAAACATATTATCAGTACCTATTTTTCATTAGTAAAAAGCTCAGTTGTTTACTTTAAAAGCTTTTTACAGTTATTACTGTGTGTATGTGGAGGTCAGAGGGCTACCTTTGGGGTTCAGCTCCCCCCCCCCAGCTCTTTCCTTCCACTTTGTGAGTTCCAGGGATTGAATGCTGCCTTAACCACAAGCACCTTCACTCACTTGGGCCATCTCACCTGTCCTAGCTAGCTACCTTTTTTAATTTCACAAACTCTACATTATTTTAATAGCAGAGGATAGCAAAAAATTATTATCTGTGTTATCATGTTAAAACTGTGTATTGATGACATGTTGATGGACCTCAAAAGTAATTTTAGTAATGAAGATATTGTGTGACTACCAGGTACAGTAAAGAAGCTGTTGTTTTTTACTTTGGTAAATTTTATTTTTCCCTTTATTCCTATCCCCTTGATCATAGTAAAGTGTAAAGTGGGTTTTTTGATCCTACTGCACGTACTGGCTTTGTGGGAGCCTAGGCCGTATGGATGCTCACCTTACGAGACCTGGATAGAGGTGGGCAGTCCTTGGGCTTCCCACAGGTCAGGGAACCCTGATTGCTCTTCAAGCAGATGAGGGAGGGGGACTTGATTGGGGGAGGGGGAGGGAAATGGGAAGCGGTTGCGGGGAGGAGGCAGAAATCCTTAATAAATAAATAAATTTAAAAAAAAAAGAAAGTTAAAAAAAATAAATGTTGGAAGAGAAAAAAAAAAGAAAATAAATGTCTAAATAAAGGTTTAGTGGTGAACTTCCAGTTCCTAAGCAGGCTCTGGAGTATCCCCTGGTGAACTTGTCCTTACAAAAAAAAAAAAAAAAAGGAGAAACCATGAGTTAAGTCAAATGCACGGTGGGATAAAAATTCTCCCATCCTTTAGCATAAAACTGTTTCTTACAGCCCTAGATAGCTCAGAACAATTACCTTAGGTTGTTTATTCACATTCAGTACAGTGCTATTTAGTTATTTTCAAATAGTTATTCTGAATCTGTTAAAGCAGGAAAAAGAAAGTGCCTTTTGTGATAATGCTGCAGAATGAGGATCAGCGTTTAAGCTGTTGATGGCAGTCAGGGCGACCGCCATACATTGTATGAGAGTGTGTGGTGCAGAGAGACAACGCTGGGTGATGCTGGGAACACCAGCTTACTGGACACTTAAGAAGCTGGGATGCACATAGCTTCCGGAGCAGAGGGCTTTTCAGTCGACTGAAGTGGGAGCTGAAGAACCTGCTGGATCTAGATTGACTGCATGTGTCTGCTGTTGAAATATGAGTAGAGATTTCTCTTGCCATAAAAAAGGAGCAAATACCCACTGAGGCACCAGTGACACCCAGGAGTTACAGACTCTGCATGTGACTGGAGACTGGAACATGAGTTGTCTTGAATTAGCCTGAGTTTCATGCTATGCAACTTGATGAGTTCATTTTAAAGGGGGTGGTATAAGAGTGTTACATGAGAAGTAGGAATATGAAAAGCTAGTGGATAGGGAGGAGGGCCTTTGTTGGAGTAAAACTCAGGCTCATTTATTGAGCTCTTTCTGTAGACTCTGAACTATAATGATTGTGTTATATACTGTGTTAATTGTTTAATACTGTATGTTAGATACCAGTGTTCACATCTTGTTGATGAAGGAACTAGAGCTTAAAAGTCTTTGTGAAGTTGTCAGACAGCTGGGACTACGTAGTACATCTTAGACATAAATTACCTGACTTTACTCCCTTCCAGTTACCTTCATCCCAGTGTTTGTCACTGTCAGTGAAACCTTGGTTGTCAACAACCTGCCTGGACCTCCATGCTCAGGACCCTGCCATTTCTCCCACCTCCAACACATAACTCCCTGCCTTTTCCTATCCTCTGGCTAGTTTTCTCTCAAGACTTCCCTCTACTGCACACCAGGTTGAAGACTGTTAGACAAGCTGGCATATTCAGATAAATCTCTAATTTCGTTTGTGGGGCAAAAAAAAGCATAAATGAGTTGAAAGAAGAGACTCACAGCACTGTTGTTCAGCCTTGATTGTCGCAGTGCTCAGCCAGTTGTGTGCTCTGGGACAGTGTCAGACCTAGGATGCAGAGAGGAGGCCAGAAGCCAGTTGTGTGCTCTGGGACAGTGTCAGACCTAGGATGCAGAGAGGAGGCCAGAAGCCAGTTGTGTGCTCTGGGACAGTGTCAGACCTAGGATGCAGAGAGGAGGCCAGAAGCCAGTTGTGTGCTCTGGGACAGTGTCAGACCTAGGATGCAGAGAGGAGGCCAGAAGCCAGTTGTGTGCTCTGGGACAGTGTCAGACCTAGGATGCAGAGAGGAGGCCAGAAGCCAGTTGTGTGCTCTGGGACAGTGTCAGACCTAGGATGCAGAGAGGAGGCCAGAAGCCAGTTGTGTGCTCTGGGACAGTGTCAGACCTAGGGTGCAGAGAGGAGGCCAGAAGCAAGTTGTGTGGTCTGGGACAGTGTCAGACCTAGGATGCAGAGAGGAGGCCAGAAGCAAGTTGTGTGGTCTGTGTCAGGACACTCTCTGGATGGCATGTGGTGTGGATTCCAGGTTTCCGTTTTGTATTTTCTCTGAGACAGAGTCTTAGTGTGGAGGCCAGGTGGGTCGAGTTTTCAGTTCCCATGCTTCAGCCTCTTGATTGGGCTCTATTCATGCACTGGATTCAAGTTTCATTCCTCTCTACTTTCCCCGACTTTGCATGCTCAGGGTGGAGGAGGGGAAGGTCTGCTGAGCAAACATATATGACATACTTGTAGTTTCTTGTATTACTTATAGTTTTGGTTTTGAGCCTCACCTTTAATGGCTGAGCCATCTCTCCAGTGTCTTGTGTTTCTAAACCACAGAGAGGAGCGTCGTACTGACTGAGAGGAAGGGCTAATGCCGCAGTTAATCCTGTCTGGTTAGGGCAGTGGTTCTCAGCCTTCCTCTGCTGCGGCCCTTTAATACAGTTCATGCTGTGTGACCCCAGCCATACAGTTATTTTGTTGCCACTACATAACTGCAATTTTGCTACTGTTATGAACTGTAATATAAATTACAGTGTAAATTTTGGACATAGAAGTTTGCCAGGGGTTGTGACCCACAGGTTGAGAACCACGTGAGTTGGAAGCGTGTGGATCTCATGCCATCAGCTTCGCAGAACCCAGGGGTAGAATGTAGACAATGTCAGCTGTCAACATTCAAACTAATCCTCTGAGATAGCCTGGAGTTTGGGTTGGGGAACATTGACTTTGAAGTGTAATCACTGGTGCCTGCGTTTTACTTTACTTCCATCTTTCAGAAATGGATCACTGACTAATTTTAAGAAGTAATCTGTAAATTTAAGATGTTGTCAAATACAAAACACTAAATCCTTTTGAGGATCTAGAAAAATTGGGCTCGGGTGGTCAACAGGAGACACTGTCGGAACTTGTCTGAAGGCACCTAGAGGTGCTCAGAGGAACTCCTCCTCCATCCCAGAAGGGGAAGCTTGGCTTTCTTTTATATTCTTGAAATGAGATGAATGCGATAGAAAGCTATAAGCCCTGTATGCCTAATGTGCAAGCTGCCTGCCGCATGTGGGGAACGAGGGAATGAGCACAACACTGTTAGACAGCCAGGAAAGCAGGCAGGAAAGCTTCTCAGAACCTGCACACTTTGTCACTAGTACTTTGTCATAGTAGTAGATATAGTATTAGGTGTAATATGTATTTGTATATATATATATATATATATATATATATATATAGCCAGACATGTTTTTCTGCAGATATTTTATAGACATGTTTATATGCACAGAAAATGTAGAATATATGGAAAAATTGGTTTTGTGTATAGATATAATTTAAGTTTTACTATAATTATGGTACAGATGATTTTCTGTCCTGATTCCTAAAATTTAATGTTTTGTGGAAGCACTGTAAAATTGCTCTCCTGGTTTCAGAGCTCTGGTTTTGATAACTGTACAGTATGCTGACCACTAATGCATTCTAACCTAGGTACTGTTATCCTTGTCAACTAGATTGCTTTTGAATTTTCCCTTTGGTAGTCTTATTCTAGTTAAAATCTTCATGACTCTGTGTCTGTGTTTCTTCCTCCGTCTTTCAACCCATCTCAGTTACTTTAGGAGGGTTTTTTTTTTTTTGAGACAAGATTTTAGTACTTAGCCCGTGATGACTTCAAACTTAAAATACTTCTGCCTCCACCTAGAAAGAGCTGGGTTGCTGACATGCACCAGCTCACCCAGCAGACCATGGGTCTTCATTTTTTTACTTGACAGTGAGTAAATGCTCAGAGCTGGAAATTCTAACTATAAATGGCTCTGTGTCTTGGCCCTTCGGCCAAGAGTCAGTGTGATGTCTAGTTTCATCCTTTCCATTCTTAACCTTCTCTGACTGTTGTCGTTGTTTACACTGTCTTTACAACTGAGGAGAAGAAATAGTATGTCACCATTTTTGTTTCCTCCAGAGGAGGAAAGAAAACCCAAGCCAAAACAAATCAGTGGAAGTGCTGACCACTGGTTAATTTATGTTAAAATTTAACTTTTCTTCTATCCCTCAATACCTACTGAATGTGCCAAATATAATACTGGCTTTTATTCCTGACTTTTTTTTATTGCGTTTTTGAAGCTGTCTGTAGAAGCACGTGAAGAGATGACCAGAAAGGCCATTAAGACAGTCAGGCATTTCATAGAGAAACCAAGGAAAAGAAATTCAGAAGACGACCCCCAGGAAAGTCGCGAATCTCGGGTCACCTATGCAGATGCCTTGGCTCACCTGGAGACATCACTTGCCCACCTGGAAACCCTCAACCACAGCTTCATCCTCGGTCTGAAGAACAGTGAGCAGGTATGAAATACAAACCTGGGGATGACTGGGGTGGCGCCATGTCTGTTCTGTTTACCTCAAAGCCACATTCGTAGCTCTGTTAGCTCCTAGCTCCTGGAAGAGACATGTGAAATAATCATTTTATAAATGGAAAGACCTTATTTCTGCCATGGTTTTAAAGGTTTCAGTCTGTGGGCCTCTTTGCTGAAAGGCCTATGGTAGCTGTGATGGAGCAAAACCACTCCAGTCATCATTAAGAAGGGGGACAGAGACAAAAGACAGGAGTCCCACTGTGCTCTTCAGCCCTACTGCCCTCTCGCTGGATCATGTCTCCTAAAAGGTCTCACCGCCTTATCCTTAAATGGAGTCCTCTGTGGGATGTGAAGACCCAGCCGGAACAGTGTGCTGTTAGGACTGTAGAATGAAAAGCGGTCCTTGAGTCTTCACTTTGTATTCCTATCACGAATATACCCTTGTGCCTGGAGGTTGGCACATCCCAGTCAGCCTTCCACTTTGTCCGCAAGGACTCTTCTGCTTTCCTTGAGGAGATTACATTTAAGTGTAGCCACTGCAATATATCATAACAAACGCTGGTATTCTATAATATCGTTGAAATTTTGCTAATGTTCAGATTTCATGTGGGGGCTTTAAAAAATGAAGTATTGTTCAGGGTTATTTGTTGCAGAATATTATTTTAAGGTGTGTTGCTTTTGTTTATGCTGCATTTGTTTAACTCTGTGAAGCTGTGATTCTTTGCCTGTTTAAAGCACCTGATGGTCTAATAAAGAGCTGGATGGCCAATAGCAAGGCAGGAGAGGGGATAGGCAAGGATGGCAGGCAGAGAGAATAAATAGAAGGAGAAATCTGGAAGAGAAGAAAGAGCAGGTAGAACAAGAAGAGGAGGAATTCGGGGGCAGACACTGGACCAGCCGTGGAGTAGGAGTGAAAGGGAGATACACACAAGTAAGGAAAAGAAAAGGCCCGGAGGAAAAAGGTAGTCGGGGTAATTTAAATGAAGGCTGGCAAGAAACAAGCCAAGCTAAGGCCGGGTGGTCATAAGTAATAATAAGCCTCCGTGTGTGTTTGCTTGGGAATTGGGTGTTGGGCCCCCCAAAAGAGCAAACACAGCCAACAGTTATCAGGGAAACTACACAGACTGGAAAGCGGTGCTGTTGTCTAGTGGCCCTGTGCAATTATATGTGACCACGGCAACGTGCTGGAAACCACAGCTGGGGCTGCCTTCCTCAGTTATTTCTTGTAATGTTGGTTTTTACAGATACATTTAAAGAGAAACAATACAGCATGGGTGGAAAATGACTTCTAAGTCCTAATCTCAGCTCCTTTCTTGAGTAGCCATGTGTCTTTAGGCATGCTGTTTAGTGCCTTGGATCTTCAGTTACTTTTTGGATAAGACAGAACTAATAAAACGTACTTGTACGACTATTTTTGGAAATATTTAATTAAATACCATCTATATAACACTTGGGATTATATAGTTGTTGTCCAAAACACCTGTAATGCTTCAGAGTTCAGTAAAAAACAGTGCAGTTCAGCTTCCATACTGTCTGCGCCTGACACTGCAAATGGCCTGATTTTTATGTCATCCTTTGCTGGTGGCCTTGTCAGAGGAGCAGCAGGTAGCACTAGAATTCAGGAGTTTGGCCCACCGGGATGCAAAGTATTGATGGGTAGATCTTGGATAGGCAAGGCCCTGAGGGCTTTGGCTTCAGAATGTCTCTTGCAACTGCTGTGCCATTACGCTTGCCACTGCCATTTTCCTCTGGTATCTGGCATGGTGTGACTGAGTCGGGGGTAAGGAAGGTCGATCCCCACTGTCTTTAATGAAGTGTGACTATCTCAAAGAAATATCCTGTTGCACGGGGCATTTTTACCAGTGCATTATTATGAAGATAATTTCCTCTTAAGCTGAACTGTTTAACTGAAGTAATGGTTTTATATAGTGTTGGTTTAAATAGAATTTTGATGATTAAGAGTTTCTAACAAACATAGTAAGGGATTGTGATAGAGGTTAGTTTAGTGGGATAATTAATATAGGTAGGGTATAGTGTTGCCTCCACCCTGATAAAGCAGGAGCTGAAGAAGATAGAAAATGGGAACAAGGAATTGTCATGCAGCTAGGACTTATGAGTTTCTTTTGAGAGCCATATACACTGTGGTTTAGGTTAATGATTAGGGACAATCAAGTCCTAGGAGTTAGTTCAAGTTCTTCTGATATCGGGAGATGAGTTCATGGGTTTCAGTGTGCATCAAGCTAAAACAAGCTTTAAATAATGGACTTGGAAAACAAAGAATTGGATGGTTAGTTAAGATAATTGGACTGGCCGGGCAATAGAAGGGAGTCAACAGGAAGCAGTGGATAAGGAAGTGATTAGGAAGTAATGAGAAGGGAGGCCTCAGGAAGTAGTGGAAGAAAGTCTTCCGAAAAGAGAAGGAAAAAAACCAAGGTAGAAGAACAGAACAGATAACAAACGGAGTAGAACAAGCAACCGAAAGAATAATAAAACAGAAGAGAAGCTTTTATCCCTCAGAAAAGAAATCTGTGTATTTTTTTCTTGCTGACTCAAAATCTGGTTTCCAGTCTCTCCAAACTGTGGAAGGCTGTACCTTGGTAGAATTCACAACACCCTCTGTTCACAAGACCATTCTGTCCCTTGGTGTGCTATTGATGATAGGAATATATTTTGTTTGTGGACCTTCAAAATATACTTTGTGTATGTAACACATTTAACTTATTAAAATTTCAGTGCTGATTGCTTTTTTCCCCCTCAGGAAATACTACAGAAATACAGTTACCGCTACGATCTATCCCGCTCAGAAAAAGGGAAACTTCATGAGCAAGCTGTAGCTATGTGTTTAGATGGCCAGCCTCTAAGGATGATTCAGCAGCTGCTAGAAGTGGCCATTGGTCCTATCAACATCTCACCCAAGGATGTAGTGCATAGTGCAATCACAAAAATAATTTCTGCATTGAGGTAAGCTATAAAATAACAATTACAGAAGACCTCAGGTTGTATTTCACCAATAGTAATACCCACCCTATAATCATTATGGAGCTAAACCCTCCTCATGCATTTAGAAGTATATCATATTTTCAAATGTTTTACAAACCTGAGTGATCACTTCTAGCGTATTCAAACTCTTAATGGAGAACCATGAATATGTCCTCCCTGGTATTATATATATATAACATGCTATGAAGTCAATTCCTGGTTGGACTCCTTCACTGCTGCGCATTATCGAGAGGCAAGAGAAAGGCCAAATGTCATGTAAAGTGGGTAGCCAAGAGCCAGATTGCCCCATCGCTTCAATGTGTCTACTCATCTCCTTCGTTTTCTAATTCCCCTTCTTGGAGACAGTGAGAAATGGTGTCCAAGTGGTTCTTTTGATTAACTCAAGTCACAACTGATCCAGGTCAGAAGTTAGGCACTGGCCGTGTTGGGGCATCGTTTACCTGCCGTGAGTGGTGTAAGCTTGGCAGTGGAGAAGTTCTTGCTTCCTGTTCCCACACAGGCCCTTTAGTGCACAGCAAACAAGACTGGGAAGGAGAAAAGTGAAGCTAAAGGGAATAATGAGGCGTCATGCGCTTTTTGTGAATAATGTAATTAGGCTAAGAGATTTAGTTGTATTTAATTTATTCTCCTTTTAAGCATTCTTTGTAATTCTGTATTGCTCTTGAGGAACTTTTTGATTAAATGCATGTCAGTTTTCTGAAGCTAAACTGAAATCAAATGAGCCTTTATCAGTTTAATTACCCCAGCCTCATCCAGTTTTCACATTAGTGCTCTGAGCTACCTAGTAATTTTATGCAGAGGAGACGGAATGCGGCAGCACTTCACTTTAGAAATAACAAATTCCACATTAATAACGCTTTGTTCTATTAGTCTGTTGTGATTTCTCTGCTGTTACTTAGAGGAACCACTCATTGCCAAATGATAACAGATATTTATTTGCCATGTTTTGTACCTTTTAGTTTATAATTATAGTTTCTTAACCAGATAAAGCTTATAAAATAAACATTTAGAAAAATGAACGCCTTTATGGCGTTTCTGCTCCTAGAGACTTGGTTTGAATCTCGTCTGTTTGATCAGATTGCTTCTAATGGCAGAGCACTGAAGACATTTGACCAATGTGAGTTTAAAACTTTCAGTGTTGGAAGGCTCAGGATCATGGAGAGATCAAATTCTGTACTCTCAGGGCCAAGGACACTGTTGGGGGAGGCCCCTGCATGTACCTCAATTAAGTTTAGTGGGCGTAAGCACAAAATGACAAAGACCTGGAAGTAACTAAGTCCAGCAGGTGGTTTAAATCCAAAAGTATTTTGGAAATACATATAAAATTTCTTTTTCCTCCTTTGTACTTTGAGAATTTGTGAGAGTTCTAGTCAATGTGTAAATACTGTTCCATTTTGTTTTCTTTAACTTTCTTTTTATTATTTCTTTGTGTCTTTAACAGTATGCCTCCTAATCCTACCCATCACCCCCAAAATAAAAGAAAATAAAATTTAAGAGAGAGAGAAAAAAGAGAATCTCATCATAGAAACCCATCTGTAATTTGTTGGAACATGGGGTGGGAGTAGAGATGTGGGGGAAGGGGTCAGTCCTGTGGACCCAGGGCTTGAAGTCCAGGAAGAGTCCCAGTGAAGGACTGGTGTTGATGGTATAGCAGAGACCAGGGAAGTCAAACCAAAACAATGATTTTTTGCAAAGAATGCCTGCATGTGGATAAAGGGGTCTACTGCATAAATATTGTTTTGTAAAAGCCCCAAGCTGGTGGATTTAAAATATTAATATATTTAATGTTTAAAATGCTTTAATGTTCAGTTGCTTTTGAATGACAAAGCAGGGTAAATTGTTCTGGTAGAAATGTGTTCATGGATTAAATCTTGAGGGCCTTAAGGGAAGCCAACTTTTCCATCCTCGACACTTCCCTCGAGCACAGAGCGGTGAGGGAGCACCACACCACACCATAATCCCCCTGGGTTTACCTGAGTGTGCCAATAGAAAGTGTAATTTTGAGGATTCGATTGATTGACCCCTTCTGACTCAAGTATTCTCTTTCTCATCACAGTGGCAGTAGTGCTGAACTCTTTGGGCCACGTGACCCCCTCCAGGTTCTGGAAGGTGTTGTTGGGGCAGTCCATACCAGTGTGGACAACGGGTAAGATCAGGATTGCTTGTCCACCTCCACTGAACAGCTTTCTTCATGATTTAGTTACTTTACTGTTGCTGTGAAGAGACACCATGATCATGACAACTTTTAAAGTGAGCATTTTACTGCATACAGTTTCAGGTTAGTTCATAACCATCATGGCTGGGAGCATGGCAGCAGGCAGGTGAACAGGCGGCTGCTGAAGCAGCTGCTAGGAGTTAGAGGGTGAGAGGGAGCTAGAATGGGCATGGCTTGTGACATAGGTCATCAGGAAGGCCACACTTCCTAGTCCTTCTCAAAACAGTTCCACCAACTAGGGACCAGTAATTCAAATATATGAGCCAATGGAGGGCATTTTCATTTGAACCACTACATTTTACTCCCTGGCTCCCATAGGCTTGTAGCCATATCATATTGCAAAAATGCGTTTAGTCCAACTTTAAAAGTATCCATTGCTTTCCACAGTTTGAACACATTTCAATGTCAAAATTCTCTTCTGAGACTCAAGGCAATCTGTTACCTACAACCTCCTGTAAATTCACAAAGCAGATTCCCGGCTTGCAACATGCAATGTCATAAGAATGTTCATTAATTACCATTTCAAAATTGAGGAAAGGGCTCAGAGTGTAGAAATATTGGAATGTTCATGGTCTGGTTTGTCTGCTGTGCATATACAGCTGAACTTTTTACCTGCTTTCTCCCTTCTATCTATAATAACTACCTTTTCCATATTTTAGGAGTAGTCATGTCCTTTTATTTTATTTTTTTTTTTCCTTTTTCATTCATGGACCAAAGTAATACCAAAACCCAGCAGGGTAAGCTCCAAACTCCATGTCCCACGTCAAAGGGATTAGATGGCTCTTTAGATCTTCCCTTCATTCCAGGATTGTTGACTGCAACACATTTGTCTCTCTTGGGCTGGATCCAATCTTTGTATGCAGCTCTCACTGACAGATCTCTCATGGCTCTGACATCTACAACATCTTGAAGATGTTGAAAATCCAGGCTTCACCTTCACAGCCTCACAAAATAGCATCTCTGGGCATCCATGTAGGAACTCCCCTGGCACATACCTGGACTCAGTGGCCTTCCTTAACTGTGATAGAAGATTCCAGAACCCCTCTACTCCTGTATCTTTCAGGACTTTAAAGGCAGAAGCAGGGCACTGATGCTTGGGTGGAGCCTGATCCCTCCTTGAATTACATTTGCATAAATTTTGATTTGTTGATATAATTCTTGTTGAATAACCTTGCCCTTGCTTGAGGAGAGGATTCCTTAGGCATTTTGCTTTTACAATGTAGGTGTTTGACCGGATAGAGTCTTGCCCTGAAGGTGCCTTTTATTCCACTAAACTTTCGGCTTTTCATTATATTTCTTGTCTCTTTGAAAATAAGACTTGGTTCCAACATTACATTTCTTGGTTCCCTTTTCCTTCTTGAGCTATACATTTGATATTTCTTTTGCCCTACTTAGTCTCTTTCATTATAGATCTACATAAGGGTGATCATGAACAGCTACATGATACATTCGATAAATCTCTTCTGCCAATATTAGTCCAAAAACCAGTTTTAGTCTCAGGAAGATTATTAGGACAAGACCAAAAATCAGCTGCATTCTTGGTCAAAATATTACTGTTTCTTATATTGTTCCCCTCCAAAATGTCTTGAACTGGGTGTCACTGCTTACATTGTTCTTTGCACTTCTGCCTTTCAAGTTCCTACTAGGGTGTTCCATTAAGCTCTACTTAAAGTACTCAATCACTTTTCTAGTTCAAAGTCCCAGTGTCTTGCATTTGGCTCCAAAACAACAGCATGGTCAGGCCTATTAAAGTCCCTGGTACCAATTTCTGTCTTAATTACTCTTCTATAACTGTGAAGAGACCATGACAAAATCAACTTATAAAAGAAAGCATGTACTTGGGGCCTTGATTACAGTTTCAGAGGTTGAGTCCATGACCATTGTGGTAGGGAGTAGTGAAGGAGGCAGTCAGGCCTGGTATTAAAGCTGTAACTTTGAACTTATCTACAATCAGGAGGTAGAACAGGAGTGAGGTGGTCCTCAGAGCCCACCCCCAGTGTCACACCTTCTCCAGTAAAGCCACCCCTCCTAATGCTTCCCAAACCGCTTTAACAATTTGAGACCAAGTATTCAAACATGAGCCTGGGAGGAAATACTCATTCAAACCACAACAACCACTTAACAAGTGTGCAAATCCTTGGAGATTCCAGTAGTCTTTGTTCAGTAGTGTAGATGGAGATTGCTTGTTCATTTCCTGACCAACTTGACAGAAATAATCACACAGAAACTGTATTAGTTAATACTGTTTTGATAATAGCTTAGGCTTCTTATTAACTAACTCTTACATTTTAAATTAATTCATTCCTATTATTTTATATTTTACCAGTAAGATTCCTGGGCAACTCTCTCCTTCAGCAGCTACATGGTATCTCCTTGACTCATCCTTCTTTTCTCTTCTATTTCTGCTTCGAATTACCCCCTTGTTCTGTTCTGCTGTCATAGGCCCAAGCAGCTTTTTTATTCATTAGCCAATAAAAACAACACTTATGCAGAAGGACTTCCCACACCAGAGTAGTCCTTGTTCCAGCTGATACCCACATCTATCCTGCCTGGCCTCTCCTCAGCTAGCAGGTTTTCTATTGAAAATAATAGCAAAGAAGGGTTTAGGAAGCTTCCTCACTGAGTAATAAAATGCCTTTCTGTCTAATTATTATTTAAGTACACATATGTTTCATATAGTTTCAATAAAGATATATGGGCACTTATGTATTCTACTCTGTTGGCTTATAACCCTTCTCACTTATCTTTGTGAATTTAATTCTTAGGATGGTTAGTCTAGCTACATATGTTATTGCTGCATTCAGGAATTGGTATAAAAGTTCAACACTTGCCAGGGGCAATAGAACCAAGCTCTGCTTGACTCTAAAGTCCGGGGTTAATATGTAAATGCTGTGACAGTATGCCTTTATGAGCTTGATTTTTCCCCAGGCTTGATAGGATATAAGATAAGCTGTGTCAATGAATATGAGAAAGTATTGCAAGCAGGACCCTCTATTTTCTCTGCCCCTTACCTTGTATAGTTTTTAAACCTCCTTTGCTTGTGGATTTTCAAGTAAAGATACGTGAAAATAGCTGTAGTGATGCCCAATTCAGATCTCTTATTTGAGGAGGTATATGTTTATTCTCTACTGTGTCTCCTACACTACTAAGTCATACAAAGTTATAGATGGTATAGGAGTAACTTCTAAGCCCAGGGATCTAATAGTTTTGCAGAGAAGACAAGCTTACACATAACCCTGGTAACTACTGTAGACTGGAAAGTACCATGCTGGACACAGAATGGAGAACAAGAGAGGGCAGAGTTGGAAATGCAGTGGGTAACAGAGGCCCAGTCTCTGAATGGAGTCTGTTGGGAGGAGAGGGTGATGATATTCTAGCTGAGACTCTGCCTGGACAGGGCAGATGCGTCAGGTGGGAAAGCAGGTACACTGAGTCACCTCGGTATTGCACACACTGCTGCCGTTTTAGTGCCAGCACCCAGGGAAGGAACCCTTGTCAGCAGACAGCTTCTCTCAAGTGGGGTTGGCTCTGGGTTCTGGGCTGTCAAGATGACGTGTAGACCAAGACTGCATTTTGTTTCCCAGCTGTCCTGACCTGAATAATCACACAGAATCTTTATTAATTACAACACTACTTGGCCGATGGCTCAGGCATATTTCTAGCTAGCTCTTACGTCTTAAATTAACTTGTTTCTATTATTCTATGTATCACCACGAAGTTGTGGTCTACTGGTAAGGTTCCGACACCTTTCTCCTTCGTCAGCTACATGATGTCTGCCCAACTCTGCCTTTTTTCTCCCTTGTCTCTACTTGGATTTCCTGCTTGCTATATTCTGCCCTTTCATAGATCAAAACAGTGTCTTTATTAACCAATGGTAATAAAAAAATATTCACAGCATACAGAGGGGAATCCCACATCATCAAGGCTCTCTCTGCTACTGCATAAGGCCTCTGCAAGTAAATTCTAAAATCTTGTCTACCTGAGGTCATCTCACAGTTAAAGACAATGTTTTTCCCATGAACTTCTAGCTAGATACACTGAAGAATGTACCTGGGGACCTCGGAATACAGGCTATTTATTTTTTAAAGCTCCAAAAAGACTTTAGGGAGTAGAGAAGCAGAACAAGAGCATCCTTTGCATTCCAGAGACAGACTAACAAAAGATTTTTGGGAAAAGCTTCAGTGGATTTGTTTGTCATTGTGACGCCTGTGTTCAGCTGGATGTGCGGTGATGCTTGTTCAAGACATGGTGCCTTTGGAACAGTGTTTGAATTTTAGAAATGAGTTCCTATAATTTGATTATGTATTTGAAACATCAATTAAAAATTAGATTAAGTCTCTCTAAAATATCAGATGTTATTAACTGAACAATAAACTTAGGAATAAAAGAGTCCAACACAACTGTTTGGAAAGTGTTACGATCATCTTTCTGTATCTCATCAGTAACTGAAGTTTCTGCTGTAGTATGAGGTAATATGTCTCAAATGACTTAGTTGCAAGATACAGTAATTGACAAGGCAAGCAAGCAGTAGCTCAAGGCAGTAAGGTAGACCCACTGCAGGCCATATGACCTTGGGGGATCATTTCCTTGCGTGTACTTTGCAGTGAGGCCAGTATACATGAAAAGGGTAGTTGTGATAGTCACAGTAAACCTCCATAAATAATCCTCCATATTTTTAGCATTCACCGTAGTAAGATAGATTATTGTTTCTCTGACTTCCATTTGGTCTTTATGGCTCCAGTTCTCTGACTTTGGAGCTTATCCTACTCACCTTGACACTTGGGTATGAGGGTTAAAACACCAGCTTCAGGTTGTGCAAAAGTAGTTGGATTTGTTGGTAGAAATGAACTTCATACAACTTTCTACCTGCTTTTTACGAGGGCAGTAGTGCGGAGTACTTTCTCTGTGCCATGGACTGTGCAAGGTGCTTTGCATATGTTGTCTTGGTTACATGGGTTCTAGCAGAAGCTTTCCCAAGACCTTTAACTATAGAGGGAGCATGACAGTCATGGTTGTTGTTTAGACTTAGAAAATGATGGCGCTGAGAACAAGTCTAAAATGATCTTGTTGATACAGGTCTACAGACAGGAAGTATTCAGGGAATACCCGTGCATTCTCTTTCTTGCATAAATATTTTTCAGTTTCTGTGTATGTCTACATACACGTAGAATTATGTCTTCTCTTGTGTGTACAATGTGCATACATGTGTGTGTGTGCACATTCACATAGATGTACGTCTTCATTTGTGTGTACAGGTGTACATACATATATGTGTGTTTATATACACATAGGTGTACATGTCTTCAGCTGTGTACAGGTGTGTATGCATGTATGTGTGTACATATACATGACTATATATGTTTCCACTCATGTATGGATTTTCATGCATGTAGCTGTGTGTGTACATACACAGATTTAAGTATGTCTTCACTTCTGTGTACACATGTGTGTAAATGGAGATAAGCAGTTCTTTTCAGGTGCCTTCCTCAATCCCTGTCCTCCTTATTGTTTTTAAGTTTTATTAGTTGTGTGTATATGTATGTGCCTGATTGTCTATGTATAATATTTGTACTATGTGTGTGCAGTGACTAGAAAAGCTACAAGGGCATCCTCCTGGAAGCTGCCTGGTGTTGGTGCTGAAAACCAAGCTCAGATCCTCTGCAAGATCAGCTAGTGCTCTTAATCACCGAGCTTCCTCACCAGCCCTTCCACCAAAGTCTGTGTGCCTGCCTCCAGGCCTGCCTTTTCCACATGGTCTCTGAGGATTGAAATCAGTTCCTCATGTGTGTTGGCAAGCACTTTACTGACTGAGCTATCTCCCACCCCTAGTTTTTCTCATTTCTAACAAGTACTGAGAAGAAAGGGTAGCTATTGGTAAAATTAGCAGATGATTCATAAATTTAGAAATGTTTAAGCCAATTCTTTACATTTTATAATTTCCTTTTTCTTTAATTCTATTTTTAATGTAAGTTGCCATAAGACAGCATTTGTCAGTATATGTATGTGCCTGATTGTCTGTGTATAATATTTGTACAGTGTGCTGTGGTAGATGCTGAGAGACATGTTCAATGGCAATACAGAACCTAAATTTTGGAGAGGAGTCTGCCATGGGTAACACTTAGCAGCTGTCACTGACATCAGCAAGTGAGTGAGTTCACTGACATGGCCCTTTTGGGGTTACAGGAAAACAGATCCTAGGTTAGGAGGAGAGGTGTGCAGAACATCCCCTTCACTTCATCCTTCTGGACCACGCAGCTGTATAGTAGCTAAGCATTCACATTCTGTTTCTAGATGATACTAAGTGATTACGTACCCACATGCGTAAATTGTGGTCAAAGTGAGAAGTGATGGAGAAACACAGGCAGTGGGGTCAAACCACTATACATGACAGATCCTGGGGATGTTTTACCACCTCCCCGAAGCTACATCTGTCCTGGCAAATGTAATTGGTGATGTCTTGTTTACACAGCTGTTGCCAACTAGTAATCAAGTATATAAAATTACTAGCCTGGGACCTGACACTGTTAGTACAAGCAATTAGACAAGCTTTCCAACTTGTTAAATTTTCAAAGAAATAAACTAAGAGCGCAGTAGTTAGTGGTTACGTCTTGTCAGCTTTATGAAGCTCAGTTTTCAGTTTAATAGGCTACTGTTTAAGAATTCCATTTATTTTACATAGTTTTTAGGTCTTCCAGTATGGTTTACTGTACGTCACTTAAAACGTTTTTTGTTTTTTTTTTTCTCATTAGAAAACAAAGTCAGTGGTGGCATTTGATTATAGGAAGGACACAAAAGCCTCAGGAGTTTCTCTTCCCATCTTGTCTTGATCTGCAGGGAGGAGCTGGTGTCTGCTGAGGACCTGCTGCAGTGGCTACGGCCTTTCTGTGCTGACGACACCTGCCCTGTGAGACCTCGAATCCAGGCGCTCCAGATCTTGGGGCAGTCTTTCCATTTGAGTGAGGAGGACAGCAAGCTTCTGGTGTTCTTCCGAACAGAAGCTATTCTCAGAGCTGCGTGGCCTCAGAGACAGGTAAGCCGCATCTACATTCACATTCTTCCTCAACCAGCTTCAGTTGCTAATAGTAACCATTTTGGTAATGCAGACTTCCACTAGGTTCAGTGTGCTGGCTGCAGACTGGTACCAACTGCTTAGTGATAGATTCTGGGTAATAAAGTCTATTCTGATTTTCATACATGGCTGAACATGACTGTGCTTACTAAACACATGTCCATCATGTCCACATGCCCATCTTCAGGACCGTTGATGATGTTGGTTAAATGGACTTTGACTTTTTCCAGAAGAAATGCCTGGAAAGGCAGGTAGCTTTCCTGTGACCTTTTGACATGACCTTCCTTCTCCTGTACCACTGTGGGCTAGGAAGACCTTCCTCAAACCTTTGGAGGCTCCCACAGGCCTTCACTCTGGAACTTCTCTGATGACTGCAAACTTTACTGAACTTTGAATTCTCAAAAGTTAAAACTCCTTTAGTTATCTTTTCTTTCTCCATCCTTCCTTTCTCCTTCTTCCTTTTTAAAGTTCGTCTCCCTGTAGCATAGAAACTCTGGAAGATACAGGTCCTAGCTAGCTTTATCTTCAATTGGACACAGCCTAAAATCATCTGAGGGAGCTCAGTTACGGGACTGGCAAGGAGGCCAGAGCCCACTGTGGGCAGCACTGTCCCTAGGTAGGCAGATCTGTGCTCCATACAAGGGTGAGCTGGAAAGCATGTTAGTAATCTGGTCCTCCGTGATCTCTGCTTGAAGCTCCCGCCTTGGCTTCCCTTGATGGACAACTACTGAAAAAACCCTTTGCCTCTCCAGGGGGCTCTTCCTCAGATTCTCATTCACTGTTTCTACTTTGTTGCTGTGGCCGTAGCCTGTTTGCTGTCATCCTTGAGGTCCATGTACTTCATTTCAGGAGTATTTGCTCTGTGAAGGAGCAAATGTTCTGGCCCTCTGGAAGTCTCAGAGTGACAAGTGAAAGTTATCCTGTGTCTCATTTACATTTTTATTTTCTCCCTGTGTCTACTTTCCTCTCAGATAAGAGCAGCTTTCCTGCTTCTGGCAGGTAATGGTCAGGTTCCTTAAACATTTGGTAGTGGAAATGGGCACACCCCGTGCTGGCGTGGCTCGGCTTTTGTCCTGGGTGTTCCCTGAGGAACAGTGTGGTGACTGCATCTCCTCTGTGGCTGCCTGGCCTTTTCAGAGTACAAGGGAATTGGATGAGGAATTTTCCCTTCTAGCCGAAGAGCCTGCTTGTCTTTGGGAAAGGAAGCAGCGGTTTCAGAATGAAACATGATCTGCATCTGGAATGTTGTTTTAACTGTGTCTATGGTTTCAATCATCTCTTCAATTGCCAGTTTTCAGAGACCGTGTTATCTTTCTCTAGAAGTCTGGGGAGATTGGGCACTTGTGGGCAGTGCATGTTTCCATCAGCCTTCTTCCACTAGGTCTGTCACCCTGGGGAGGAGACCTTCACACTTTGTGTGCAAAGTAGAACCTTGAGCTAAGGTATACAATGGTTCACTCACCTACTCAGTCATTCTGTTCTTGCCATCCCTGCATCCCAGGTACCTGGAGAACAGTTTCCTGTTTCGCCTTGGCCTCTTTCTCCTTCAGGAGCCTTTACAGTTCTCTTGCTGATAGACCCACTCTCCAGACTGGAGATGAGAATAGATAATGATGCCACAGTGTTCCATTA
Source organism: Microtus pennsylvanicus (assembly GCF_037038515.1). Taxonomy (NCBI): domain Eukaryota; kingdom Metazoa; phylum Chordata; class Mammalia; order Rodentia; family Cricetidae; genus Microtus; species Microtus pennsylvanicus. Next base: position 92,921,371 of record NC_134586.1, read on the forward strand.
TAAGAACAAAATGTGGGTGCCACGTTCGCCATGCTGGTAATCCTCGTAGGCAGACTTTGCATACATCAAAGAGGGGCTTAATATTTAATTATCCTCAAAGTGCCCAAAGTAGTGGCCCCACAAACCATTGTGTTGCTGGGAAACCACCAGTGCCTGCAAGATCCAACATGGCTGTGACGCCGGCCCTCACTGCTTCACAGAGAGATAGCAATTTCTAGTTTTCTAATGGTTAGTTAATGGAATTAAAAATTCAGAGACCCTCAGTTTTCAGCAGTTTGAGAGGCTTTAATTTCCTTCCCAGAAACGCAGCTCTGCATGGTATGAGTGGGAAGGAGGAGGGGAGGGCGTATTATATTAATCCCTTGGTACAGTTTATCAGAGGTTTTCAGCTTTTGTAATTTTCTAGTTAACTGGTGCATGAAAAATGTGGGTCAAAATACTTATGTTTCCTTTGAAAGCTTCCATACCTCAGCACCTCAGGTTTTCCCATACTTTTATATAAAGGGGGACATGGAGTTAAGTTTTGCCTTTTTTACTTTTCAGTACATCTGGATTTTACGGTGTATGATATTGCTGGAAAGATTTAGTTTAAGATAACACTCATGTTATGAAGTCACATGACTGCCTGGTCTGAAAAAGCGAATCCATGCTAACACTCCTGTGAGGGCCCAGCTGACCTTCATTGGGCAAATATTAGTAAAGTATAAACTTCTCAGGTAGACCTAAAGAAATTCAGTATGCAAAACCATATGGAGTTTGCTGAAAATAATTTACTATTGCAGTAAATGCCTTCAAAGCTAAGAGTCCACATTTGATCCGATTAACCTAGTACAGGTGCGGAGCTGTGCGCGTTGTTCCCAGAGATAATGTATCTCCAACAGCCGTGATGTCTTGCTATCCTGGAGCTATGAGAGGCTTTCGTTACTCCCTGCTCAGCTGTTTTGTAGGAAAATATATGGATGTCCAAAACTGAGGAGTTGCTGGAGTTTTGCTTGTCTCAAGTGTGACCTTTGTGAATGACTCTGCAGTTCAGTACAATGTTTCCTTGCTGTCTTCATTCTTGTCATTTGCCACTATCTGAAAACTTCCTCCCCAACTCTCTGCCTGTTTGTTATATCATATCTTTCTTCTTCCATTAGAATATAAATTCTTTGAGGGTAGGGATCTGAAAGATACTCTGTAAATATTTGTTGAATAAATGAATATTAAGTCTTTAAGAACCTGACCAAGGTCATGCTTCAAATGGCAAGACAGAGCTCCAGCTTTCAGAGTGCTGTTCTTGCCTTTACCGCCTACTCTTATCTGGAGGCAAATGATTTACCTGGGGTGATGGGAAGATGTCCTTTAAGAGTGACCTGCTGCATCTGGGTTGATGTGATTTAGTTTGCCACACTGTTCTCATGATGACTTCTGACTAGCTTGCTGCTTTCAAATGGCAGCAAGCATCATTTTATAGACATGAGCAGGAGAGCTAATATTCCCAAAGAGAATTTTGATCTCTTTTCCCCAAGATGATTAAAGTCAAGAGAGCAGCTATGTTAACCACTTGTAGATCTATAGAATCTCCCAGTGTGACCCCTTTGGTTCCCTTCCTCTAGAGATCCTCCCTCTCAGTGCTGTGGGAGTTATTTGGGGCAGAGCAGGAGACTGAGTTTGATCTGTGTTTGCGTTAGAACTGTCATAGGGAGTGATTAGCATCCTCCCTAATTTAGGTGATATTGTGTGACTGGCTTGTGAGGGCTGAGGCAGGAATTTCACCTCGGTTCTCTGTAGTCCCAGAGGCTGTGTTCTTGGCTATGTGCTGCAAATCTCCATTTGCTGGGGACATGCATGTACTCAGCACCAGCACTGAGTCATCATTCATGTACTCAGAACCCAGTCCTGTTGCACGACATGCAGTATGTTCCAGAAGCCTTTTCTCCTCCCATGTATCGGGTTTTGTTAGACATGAGAAATCAGGAGTTTGAAGGATGACAGAAAGCATTTCTTTGTCATTTCACAAAGTCTCCCAACAGTGCTGTATGTGTTAACTACTGTATGTGTTGGGAAACTCTGTGCCTGCTCACTAATGATTGTTATGATAAAGCACTATGGAAATATTTATCAGACATTCTTCAGGCCAGTAGTATATCCTATGAACTGTAAATGCTGTGGGTGTGGAAATACATAAGATACTTGCTTCTGGAGCCCATGAGTTTTCATATACAGAGACCTGAATTCAAACCCCAGTTTCACTACCCACTATCTGTGAGCTGGAGAAACTTAGTAATTCTCTCATCTATAAGTGGGAATAGCATAATCATTGTGAAGATGAAATGGCATAAAAATTGTAATGTTCTCACTTCAAACAAGGTAATGGTCCTTATTGGGTGGGGACTTCTTACTGCCAGCAGTCAGTAAAGTGTCCAGACACCAAGATAAGTGTTGACATGTAACACAAACCAATGGCATAAAAATTGTAATGTTCTCACTTCAAACAAGGTAATGGTCCTTATTGGGTGGGGACTTCTTACTGCCAGCAGTCAGTAAAGTATCCAGACACCAAGATAAGTGTTGACATGTAACACAAACCTCAAGGATCACATGTAGCATATGTCAAGACAGCGAGACCACTTCTCTGATTAGTTCATCAGAACCAGACAGTTGTGTGAAAATAGTGAGACGCCATTGGCTTCAGGTGACATGGGGTGGGCAGGCTTTCAGGAGCCATGTGTGTTCTGATCAGGGAATGTGGGAACACGATGGCGTGGTGGCGTATGAGCAGATTGCTGTTTGGGGAAATGAGCTGACCATGAGGAGGAGGACTGAGACAGTGGTCTGCTTGCTGAGCTTTGCTCTTGCAGTGGAGATGGGCCTGATACCATGCTCACATGTGGGCAGAGGAGGAGGCAGTTACTGTTGCTCCTAATTTTGCCTGTGAGTAGAAGGGACGTGGGCTACTTAACTTGCTGGACAGTGCTGGAGGAGAATCTAGGCCCTGAGTTCAGCAAGTTACCAGTATGCTTTAATCTAGCCGTCAGTTTGCTCTATTTCTAAACAGCATTTTCTGTAGCATGCTGGAGCAGCAGTGACGCAGGGAGGCTCAGTTGGTCTCCACAAAGACAATGTCTTTGTAGGCTTAATGTGCCCTCGTAATGGTCACTTCCCAGGAATAGACTTGAATTTACCAAATGTCCCCAGATGTGACTCCCGGCTTCCCGGACTCAGGTCAGGTCAGTTGTCTGTGTAGTGGATAACCGTATCCAGTGACTTTTAAAATGTCATTACTGTGTGTTCGTTGTCCCTAGTGAGAGTTTCATTAGGACACTGCCCACAGCAGTGTGAGGATTGATCTTACCCTCCCGTTGCTTCTTGTCCTTCTCCCCATTCTCACTGGCCCCCTTCCTCTTCTCCAGCAGTCTTCTGTCTGCCCGCATGTCTTGTGTAGATTTGAAATTCTGGGTCTACATATGAGAAACAAGGCACACTGTTTGACTTTCTGGGCCTGGTGTATTTTGTTTAACCTGTAGATCTCTATTTCTATTCGTTTCTCATTGGTGATATAGTTTCATTCTTCTTTATGGCTTCATAGACCTCCATTGTGTGTACATCACATTTACATTATCCACTCGTCTCGATGGGCATGTAAGCTAATCCCATCCCTTGATCACTGTGATATGCAGATCCCTCTGTTGGGCTCCGATGTAGAATATCTCAGCTCTTTTGCCTAGGAGAGGTGTAGCCGGATCATAAGGTAGCCCTGTGTCTAGTTTTATAAAGATCTCTATGCTGACTTCCTTGGTGTCTGGCCTATTTGCATTCCTACCACTAGTGCCTAATGGTTTATTTTGCCCTGCATCCTAACTAGCATTTATTTTCATTATTTGAGCCATTTTGACCAGGGTGGAATAGAATCTCAGTATGGCTTTTATTTGTTTTTCCCTGGTGAGTAAGGATGTTGAACATTTTCTATATATCTATTGGTAATTTGCATTTTCTCGTTTGAGAACTGTCTATTTAATTCATTTTTTCCAGTTTGTGGTTGGATTTAGTGAGTTGAAGTTTCTTGGTTGCAGATTTAGTCGGATGTCAGATGAGCAGCTAGCCAAGACTCCCTCCTGTTATACTCTTCACTCCGCTATTTCCTTTCTGTGCAGAAGCTTTCTAATTGCATGATTTCAGTAATCTCCTCACACTGGCCATGCTGTACAAAGATACTTGTCTTCTGTGCTCATGTGGGCTGCAGAGAACTAAAGGGAAAGAAAAAATAAGAGCGTTTGACTGTTGGGCATTGAGAAGAAAGCAGTGCAGCTGAGGTTTGTACTTTTATTTTGAAGTGATGTCAGACTTACAAAAAGGTGTGTAAATTGTACATAAATTTCTGTGTATTTTTCAGTTCAATTCTGCAAATAGTAATGGCTCAATCATAACCACACGAGTTTGGTACCGCTTCCTGACTGATACCCAGCTCCTCTGCTGTCAGTAACCTCTCTAGTCCCTTTTCTGAACCACATCCACCCAAGTCACACACTGCACTGTCCTATCTCCTTAAATCTGTAACAACTTTTTAGTCTGTTTATGTGTTTGGTCTTTTATGATCTTGTTACTTGTAAAAAGCAGTGGGAAATTATTTTGTAAAATGTCATTTAATTTGACATTTCGTGTTTTCAGGTTTTGTGTTTTTAGTAGGAGACCACAGAAGTGATGTGTCTTTCTTGGTGCGTTACATCAGGACTTGTTTCATGACTAATAGATTCAACCTGAAGTACTATGAAGGAGTACTTTTTTATGATTATTAGGTAGTTTATTAGATACTTTGAGGTTATTATTATTATTATTATTATGTTCTCTCATCGTTCTTTCGTGTACTTATTTTAGCATGATTTGGTGATTACTGCATGAGAGTAATATTACTATGATTGGATTTTCTTCCATCACTTGTCCACCTAAATATATTTTTTTACTTGCTTATTTATTTCAGTGTGGTCATAAGTGTTTTTGTTTTGTTCCATGGCTCTAATCCATCAAAATTATTTGTTTTTGCTTAAATCTTCCAGAGCTGGTCTTTGGGATTTCTCTTCAAGTCTTCTTCTTTTCTAGCATGCCCATCATTTCTGGAGCACTTACTGTCTGATATTCTTCCTGAACTGATAAATCCATAGAAGCCCCAACTTGTTTCCATGCTTTTGAGAGCCTCCCATGCACTGGACGTCAGTGCACACAACACATTTCAGCATATGGTTCTCAGGCACAGGTGTTCTTACTGTCCCGCTCCTCACATGGGGAAGGAGGCTAAGGCTGGTTAAGAAAGCTGTGTGTCTCAACACTGAAATATGTCACTTAGATCCGTGGGGGAGACTCTAGTCAACACTTGGTGATGGGATGGGGTTTTCACAATCTTCTCAACATTCCATTTCCACAGGAGGCCACACTCCCCCATGGACCATCACAGGTCTGGTTTTGCCTAGAGCTCAGCCCTGTTAACCTTTTGTGCTTCTGTTTTTCTACTGTGCCTACAATTTCTTGTTTGTATTTGAAGCTCTTTGTATGAGTGTCACAGTATGACATCATCAAATTTGTGAACAGAATCACATAATTATTTTGCCTCTTTACATTAATCATCCTGTTATTTGTGAGGAGTCACAGGAGCAGAGCTCAGTATCACTCTTACCGAAGGTACAAAGGTTTGTAGCAGTTCTACCCATAGAGTACTTGGATGTTCTGTGGTAGCGCTTGTGTATTTGTGCCTGCAGCAACAGTGAGCTGCTGTCAGTGCCTGGAGGAAGAGAAATAATCAGGTGCTCTGCCCGGTTCATGTCCAGTAGACCAGAAAGTTTAAGGTAAAAATGGCTTCGGCTGAGAACAGTGTGTTAGTCCTTCTCCTTCAAGGACAATGAGTCTGTCTGATAAGCAGCTGCAGCCACTTGACAAAAGTCCCCTAATTCAACATGGAAGAAAGCAGCAGTACTTAGAAACCAAAACAGTACTCTCATGTTTGAGTCACATCTGTGTTTTGCCCTTTTCAGTTTTATAACATTTAGTTAGTGTCAGTAGCAAATAGACACTAAATACGCAGGTGCTTGTGAAATATTGCCAGTTTTCTCAGATACTTCTGGGACTAGGATGGAGGGAATGATACGCCGAGCATGTGCAGGTCAGTTCCATCCGGGGAACAGCGTAGTGGGTTAAATACTTGTCCCCTAAGCATGAGGGCCAGAGTTCAGATCTTCAGAACTTGTGGAGATACCAGGTAGGTGTGTAGCTGGCCTGTAATTGTAGCACTGGAAAGGAAGGCTGAGACAGGGGTTGGACTAGCTCATCCGTGACCTCTGTGTTAAGTTAGAGGCTGCATCAGTAACTTAGAGTGCACTCAAGGGAGCTTTTGTTTGGACTATTCCACATCATGGAAGCTGGAGGTTGTCATTACTGCCTAGATCCCCATCCTGATTGAGCCAGGAGCCTTGATTTCAGGTATTTTAGAGAGAGAAATTCTCAAAATGCTCGTACTAACCATCTGTCCTCACACTTCCGGAAGCCTGTATAATACCCACATAATTAAACTTTTTGGGCTCAGGAAAATCCTTCCTTCATTTTTGCTTTGATAACTTGTTAATTTTATGAAATGGTGATTTTTTTTCAGCTTAAAATTACTTAATTTTTCTGACTCTTCAACTAATATTCCTAAATATATTCTGCAAATATATTGGAACAAAGCTGTCTGCTAGAAAGTTATCATTATTTTAATTGTACCGTTTGTACACACACATATATATACAAACACACACAAAGTGTACATTGATCATATGATGTTCAATTTTCTGTGCTGACTACTCGATTTGATCATGACTAACAATTTTTAACTGAAAATCTGAAGCATAGTCATCATAACTGGAAGTAAGTAGTTTGCTGATGGCATCTTAGCACTGTTCTCAACCAGGATAGGGACAAACAGAGCCTCTAAGTTTTTGAAAACCTAAACTGCCATTATTTTCTTATGGTTTTCTAATTTCTAGATTCCCAAGGAAAAGGAGTGGACTTACTAAAGGGAATATGTAACTGGACTGACAAGAGCTAAAAGAGCATGTGTTGACATATATGAGCATAAGTGTAAGTCCCTGTCATGTGGGCTCATGAGTCTAAATGCAGAAACATAGCTTTTCAAACTTAAGTGTGTCAAATGTTCATTAGCACTTAGATCTGGAAAGCTGTGTCTAAGAACCTGCATTTTATGTTCTTTACTAAAGAGTTTGACGGCAGTAAGATAGTCCTGGCTGTGCTGAGGAGGCAGCTCAGCAGTTAAAGAACTTGCTATCCAAGCAAGAGAACCCCATCAACCTGCAGTTCCAGCCGTGTAAGATGAAAATGGTATCCCTAAAGCAAACTCGCCAGACTAGCCCTATGGGCAAGCTCCGGGTTTGTCTCGGGGACTCTAGCACGAAGAATAAGGCGGAAAAATGATAGAGAAGGATTCTCTGCATCAACTTTGGGCCTCCACACTCATACACACCTGCACTCATAAGTATACAGATACATCAGGGAAGACTTAAAGATATTAAAAGATAGTTTTGGATTCTTTCCCAACATAATAATTATAGGAATTTCAAAAGGCTTCTGGAAAGTAATTTTCTACAGATCTCTTGCACTTCAGCGAGGCTCGTGCGCAGAGGAACTGACTAAAGATTGCTTCAAGATTCTTTTCATTGGCATTTTATAGACATGGCCTGGGAAGGTACTGTCTCCTATGAGCAGGTCACATACACGTGCCGTTCAGTACAGCAGGCTCATAGTCTTTGAGTGTAGGGCTCTTCGCAACCTGTACCTCATGTGTGTGTCGCTTTCTAAGTACTGCTTCTGAGCCTAAGGACTTGGGGAACTAACGCAGAAAATGCTGGTGCCCTGACTGCCACTTTTCCTGTGAGTATAAAAGGTCTTTGTTTCTGACCCAACAGTCTCTTGTCTTTTGTCAGAACCACTAGACACTCTATCCTGCCAGCTTGGCAGGAAGAGTCTTTCTTATCTTTAACAAAAGCTATGTCTTTCAAAATCCACTCCAGGGTCTTGTTTCTATAACACATAACACAATGCAGGGAGCAGGCCATGACCCATTCGTTTTCATATACAGTCAGACGCCTGGGAGTTTACTTTAGGAATGGGGTCAGCCTAAGAGACACTTTGCATGGGAACTTCCTTAGAAGCCTGACGTGTCTCCCTTTGTGTGTAGTGGGGATCCTAGCCATTATCACTCCTTTGAGCAGAGCAGAGCCAAAGTCTGGTATGACCCAGGTAACCAACATCCTGGCGGATGATTTCAGTGAGAAAGCAAAGTGGCACAGCCCCTGGGACCAACAGTGTGAGCTTGAATAGGTGGTGCTAGCCTTGCTTTCTCTCCTTTAATCTTTCCAGTGACTTGAGAAGGGATTTGCCTCTTATTTCTAGAGCCCCACCATTAGGGCCTGGCTCTGGGTTTAGCTACTTGTTTATGTTAAGAGAAAAAAAGTTAAAATACACACAATAAAAACTGGATTTCCTTCGAGCTTTGGCCATGGCTGGAGGGAGCTACGCTCAGTCCACTGCTCTTCTAGTAGCCACGCTGCAGTCTGTAGGCAGAACAACAGTGCACAGATTCAGTCGTGGGGCCAGGGAGTCCAGCTGGGAAATAATCTTAGAATTCACAATTCTGACTCTTGGGAACTTATTGCACCCTAGTGCTGGAGGCTAAGCTTTTGGGTAGGAGGTCATTGATTTCACTCTTAATATACCGGGGGCTAGGGCTGACATAGTTAAAACACAAATCCTTATTTCAAGGAAGCTATTATACTTCTGCTCTACCTTACCATTGGGAGTAGAGGCTTAACCCCGAGTGTATAGGGGAGTAAATGTTCACACTTAACACTCGCCCCTCCCCTCTGTAAGCCGCTGAGGAATGTACTGCTTTTGCATCTTTTCCTGACTAAAACTATCAGTTACAGAAGCACGAGGGATTTCTACAGTCCCCGTCTGCATGGTTCACTTCCACTTCCACCATTGCAAATTCCAGCAGGAAGGAGACTCCTCAGAACATATGAGTGGTGTTAGCTGGTAATTTTAACAATGGCCTGTTATCTGTCCATGCATGTCGTTAGTCATTTTACCATCTGAATGCCACAGCCTTCCAGATTAACAAAATTTCTCTGGTTCTCCTCTGATAATATATTAAATGTGCTTTATTTTCATTCAGTGTCTTTCCATTTCATTACGTGTCATGTGTTGTGCAAGAATCTAGGAGGAATGTAAGAATCTTCTGGGTTTTCAGGATTCACTCTACCCATATCTTAATTTCTTCTATTTCATCTTTTAAGTCTTCTTTCTAAAATCCAATCTCTGTGAAGTCTTGTTTCTTCCAGACTAGAGCTTCTCTCTTTGTGCCCAGCATATGAAACACAGTGTTGAGGTTGATGTACAAGAGGAAACCCAAACAGATGCCCAGTCACTGGAGAGGAAGCAAAGGTTTCACTAGTTCTTCTTATAGATGTGGATGCCATTCTTAAGTGCTGTAGTAAATCTACAAGTGCTCCTTTCCTAAATATTAGTTACCGTGTGGAATTTGAAGTCATTGATGGAGCAAGGTCATTGGTTAATAAAGAAACTGCCTTGGCCCATTTGATAGGCCAGCCCTTAGGTGGGTGGAGTAGACAGAACAGAATGCTGGGAGGAGGTGAGGCAATTGCCATGCCTCTCCTCTCTGGAGCAGACACAATGAAGCTCCAGCCCAAGATGGACGTAGGCTAGAATCTTCTCGGTAAGCCACCACCTCGTGGTGCTACAGATTATTAGGTATGGGTTAAAGCAAGATATGAGAGTTAGCCAGTAAGAGGCTAGAGCTAATGGGCCAAGCAGTGTTTAAATGAATACAATTTGTATGTTGTTATTTCGGGGTATAAGCTAGCCAGGCGGCTGGGAGCCTGGCGGTGGGAAGCACCCTGCAGCTCCTTCTACAAGTCATGGCAGTAGCTTTTTTTTTCATATTTTTTTTTTTTGTAAAACTAGAAAATGAATCCATTGATCTGCCTTTCACTCTGATGTATGTTGATGAAACATGCTGACTGTTTGGAAAATATCTGTTGACTAAGTTAGGTAGCTCCTGAACATTAGGCCATTTCCTATGTAAAATCAATTCTTATGTGTTATATAGTGTTAAGAATCCAATTCATGCCATGATTTTTCAGTCCCAGTCCAGCTGGCCTTGGTGAGCTCCCAATAGATCAGCTCCACTGTCTCAGTGGATGGGTGCACCCCTTGCAGTCCTGACTTCCTTGCTCATGTTCTCCCTCCTTCTGCTCCTCATTTGGACCTTGGGAGCTCAGTCTGGTACTCCAATGTGGGTCTCTGTCTCTATCTCCATCCATCGCCAGATGAAGGTTCTATGGTGATATGCAAGATATTCATCAGTATGGCAATAGGATAGGGCCATTTCAGGCACCCTCTCCTCAGCTGCCCAAGAAACTAGCTTGGGACATCTCCCTGGACACCTGGGAACCCCTCTAGAGTTAAGTCTGTTGCCAACCCTAAAATGGCCCCCTTAATTAAGATATATACTTCCCTGCTCCCATATCCACCCTTCCTTTATCCCAACCATCCCATTCCCCCAAGCTCTCCCCAGCCTCCCCTTCTCACTTTTCTCTCCCCATTTCCCCTTACCCCCCACCCCCAAGTTCCCAATTTTTGCCCGGAAGTCTTGTCTACTTCCAATATCCAGGAGGATAATTATGTTTTTCTTTGGGTTCATCTTCTTATTTAGCTTCTCTAGGATGACAAATTATAGGCTCAGTGTCCTTTATTTATGGCTAGAAACCAATAATGAGTGAGTACATCCCATGTTCATCTTTTTGGGTCTGGGTTACCTCGCTCAGGATAGTAAAACTGGACTCTCTGAACATGGCAAACAATCAGGGCTGATGAGAAGCCAAGGACAATGGCACTGGGTTTTGATCCTACTGCATGTACTGGCTTTGTGGGAGCCTAGCCGGTTTGGATGTTCACCTTCCTAGACCTGGATGAAGGGGGAAGGACCTTGAACTTCCCACAGGGCAGGGAACCCTGACTGCTCTTTGGACTGGAGAGGGAGGGAGGGTGGAGTGGGGGGAGGGAAATGGGAGGTGGGGAGAAGGCAGAAATTTTTAATAAAAAAAAAATAAATAAAAAGATTAGAACCAAGACCATAAAAAAAAATCCAATTCATGTCGCTGTCAATCTGTGTTATTAGAAACACGTTGTTGGGAAGGTGGCAGATACAAGCTTATTAAAGTTCACGTTTCTCACAGAAGTTTTGTTCTTGTCTTTGGCAGCATATGCTGCCCATGGTTTTCCTCAGACTGAAGAGCTCACCTGGCTTGAGGAGTTAGGACACTGAGATGGTTGGCGAGCGTGTGGACAGCAGCTCACACTTGTACTGAGATGGCTGGCGAGCGTGTGGACAGCAGCTCACACTTGTGCTGAGATGGTTGGCGAGCGTGTACAGCAGCTCACACTTGTACTGAGATGGTTGGCGAGTGCGTGTACAGCAGCTCACACTTGTACTGAGATGGTTGGCGAGCGTGTGGACAGCAGCTCACACTTGTGCTGAGATGGTTGGCGAGCGTGTGGACAGCAGCTCACACTTGTACTGAGATGGTTGGCGAGCGTGTGGACAGCAGCTCACACTTGTACTGAGATGGCTGGCGAGCGTGTGGACAGCAGCTCACACTTGTGCTGAGATGGTTGGCGAGCGTGTGGACAGCAGCTCACACTTGTGCTGAGATGGTTGGCGAGCGTGTGGACAGCAGCTCACACTTGTACTGAGATGGTTGGCGAGCGTGTACAGCAGCTCACACTTGTACTGAGATGGTTGGCGAGTGCGTGTACAGCAGCTCACACTTGTACTGAGATGGTTGGCGAGCGTGTGGACAGCAGCTCACACTTGTGCTGAGATGGTTGGCGAGCGTGTGGACAGCAGCTCACACTTGTGCTCAGATGGTTGGCGAGCGTGTGTACAGCAGCTCACACTTGTGCTGAGATGGTTGGCGAGCGTGTGGACAGCAGCTCACACTTGTGCTCAGATGGTTGGCGAGCGTGTGGACAGCAGCTCACACTTGTGCTGAGATGGTTGGCGAGCGTGTGGACAGCAGCTCACACTTGTGCTCAGATGGTTGGCGAGCGTGTGGACAGCAGCTCACACTTGTGCTGAGATGGTTGGCGAGCGTGTGGACAGCAGCTCACACTTGTGCTGAGATGGTTGGCGAGCGTGTACAGCAGCTCACACTTGTGCTGAGATGGTTGGCGAGCGTGTGCACAGCAGCTCACACTTGTGCTGAGATGGTTGGCGAGCGTGTGGACAGCAGCTCACACTTGTGCTGAGATGGTTGGCGAGCGTGTACAGCAGCTCACACTTGTGCTTGTGTCAGCGTTTACACAATATATAGTATATTTACACAAAAATACTATTAAAGTACTCATAAACTGAAACTATTCTCAAACTAATAAAACATGAAAGTTTAATTTATAGTTAGATTTCCCTTTTTGATGAAATCTTTTCAAATTTTATAAGATTTTACAATTTTTGGAAAGAAATTGAATCTAGATGTTAAAACATAACTTTAAAAGAAATCTCTTCATGAGATACATATCACATATAGAAGCACAACCCACATAGAGCCTGTGCTTTATAATAAAAAGGTAAGCTGCTTATTGTTAATTATCTTCAGTTAATCACAGACTTCTTGATCATCGTATTACTGAGCATGTTAGCAGTGCACTGTTTGCTGGGTCTTCAGTGCTTTTCTTTTAAGCACAAACCTCTGCTCAGGAAACTCTAAGTTATGGAGAACGAAGAGGTCAGCCCCTCTCCCCTCTCCCTGATGTAGACATCAAGCTGCACCCTCATGACCTGAGACCTCTGGCTTTTTTAAAAGGCCATTGTCCAAGTGAGGAAAACGAGGCCCAGAGCAAGGGGCTTCCCTGAAATCTATTGGGGCGCGTAATCGCCGTCGTCTGTTGTTCCAGCAGTGTTCTCTTCCTTGTCTAGCAACATTTTATTGTTAAGTCTTCTAGCTCCAGTAACAAAACCAACCAAAACTTTATGACAAGTCTATGAGGATTTAACATTACTTCTGCTAAATTGTCTTATAAATGATAAATTATCATTTATTTGTAAGTTTGGCCACTCAGTTCTCTCATGCCAAAAGAGCCTCATTTTTTTTAAGTACTAAAAAGGAAAATGAAACAGAAAGATGCGCAGGCATGGGTGTGCATTCAGTCAGGTAAGCAGGGCCGTCGCCTGAAGAGTGATGTTCACCGCTTTGAGAAAACGGGTCTCTAAGCTTCCACCAGTATCTGGAAGAAGAATGTGCCTGGCCAAGGAGCAGTTCCAGGTAGCCGAGGCAAAATGGGTGTGATTGTCAGTGGGAAACCTCAACAGGCCTTGAGGCTGGAGATGGTTGAAGGTGAGGAGGTTGGGTAATAACTACAGGTCTTGAATTTGGGTTTTACAACCTGTTTCTTTATTCCTGAGACAACTGCCTGCTCCCAGTTGGAAGCCTTGCTTAAATGATGTGGAGCTTTTCTAGTGTTCCGTCCTCTTGCCAGAACAGGTAGCTCTGATTGCCTTTGGCTCTGTCACTTGGGAGTCCCAGCACTAGGACAGTTGACACATGTCTATGTTCCGTGAGGTTGCGTCCCCGTCATGGAGCTGTGATAGGCTCAACTGGCTTGCTATACTGTGAAATTATTTCAAAACCTATGAAGTGCTCTGGGGCTATTCTTCCAGATCTGAATGGCCTAGGGCTTGAAGGTGGGCTTGGGATGACCCAGTGGGTCACTGCCGGACCTGGGCTTCCTGTAGTAATTGCCGATAATTTCAAAGTACAGATGACCATTTACAACATTGCAGAATCTGTGGTGTTACTTCTTCAGATGGTGTCATCCATCAGAGCCATCGTGGCCATTAAATAAATGTTTTGGAAACATGCATTAGTGTATGACAATTTAACAAATGCATAAGTAAAATCCATTCTCATTATCCTTTCAAGGTGTGATTTTCTGAATTCCTGTGAACACATACCATCATGTATTTGCCATTATGATTGTCTGTCCACCCAAATGCTGAGAACCTGAGTGAAGAGAAACTAATAAGGGGAAGCTGACTTACTTTTATGTCAAAACCACTTTTTAGTGTAAAATGACTGCCATTTCCCCCAGAGGCTCTACACAGGCACTGTGTTTACAACTGCCCGGATTGGAAGAGAAGCTGTTTGGTTGGCTATGCAGAAAGAGAATGGGCATAAATTGCATGTTTGGTTTAGTTTGGTCTGTAGCAAAAGCATCATGTGACAAGTGAACTTGCATAGAATCTTTGGGTCAAATAAGAGGACTTTCTAGGCACATGGAAGCAAAACAGTTTTCTGATGAGTATTAGGAGTTAACTTTAGACAATTTAAACATTCTAAATGCATTTGATATTAAGTATACTTAAATACTAGTTTCAAAAGTAAAAGCAATCTGTATTTTAACGTGTTAAATGCCATTGACTTATGTGTAGAAGGCTATTTGTTTGACTTTATTATGGTAAGGAAAGTTGAGACCTCACTGTAAGTATTTCTGAAGCTTTGTGTATTAGGGTGTCTCTTCATTACTGGAATGAAGTGCCTGAGGCATTCTGAGTATGTAATGAACGGAGGTTTATGTCGCTGCAGGTACAGAAGATAAAAGACAGTGATGGCCCTGCTTCATCTCTGGCAGTGGCCTTCTTGACTGTGCCACCTTCTGTGGGAGTAGTTGGGTAATGGAGTCAGGCGAGAGTAAGGTCCCATAGTCCCTTTCAAAGGCCATTGTGCCAGCAACCTCTGAGGACCAGCCTCTCTACCCGGAAGCTTTCAGATGGCACACATCTGAACCATAGCAGAGTTTTGTTCTGGTTTGGGTTTTGATGCTATTAATTTTCACTCAATATGTGACCAGAATTTTCAAGGTTATTTTCTCATATAGTCACATGCAACCTTTTGTGAACCAACTCTGCATTGCCATGCGCTTCAACTGTATATTGCTTCTTCCAGGTAGACATAGCTGACATTGAGAATGAAGAAAACCGCTACTCTCTGTTCACGGAACTCCTAGAATCTAGTCATAGTGGGATTGAATTTCAGCACTTGATTTTACTCTTGCAAGCTTGGCCGCCTATGAAAAGTGAATGTGTGTAAGTATTATGATAAGTTTAGCCTAACTTGACATCCTCTGTCTGAATGTCAGTTTGGAAAATGTAATATCTTCAGCGAAGCTAATGAAAGGAGAGAGAGGAGGCGTGCGTGCCTGTGTGTGTCTGTGTGTACTTGCACACACATATATCAAGGTTTCAGACAGACTGTTCCTTATATGAGGAGCTTATGTTCCAAGCACTCTGAAAATGTGGATGGTACCACACTCTGCTCTCCACCATGCTTTTCCTATACATGTTCCTGTACCTCTCTGCACAAATTTAATGTTTTTGTCCATACTAGCTAAGCACTTACTATGTACTGTGGCAGTGATTTTTTTCTCTTTTTATTATTTTTTTCTTAAGAATTTCCTACATGTATACAGTGAAATATGATTATGACTATTCCCCATTTTCCTCTCAGTCTCATCTCATATCCCACCACATGCCCCTTCCCAAATCCATCTTTATTTGTATTTTTTTTTGATAACCCAGTAAGTCCAGATATTGCTGCCCGTATGTGCATGGGTATGGCACTATCCACTGCAGCATGGTAGTCTACCAGTAGCTACATCCTCAGGGAAAAAACAAACAAAACAGAAAACCATTCCCAGTGTCACCAGCTCCTCTGTAAGTGGTGGGGCCTGGAGATCTACCTACCTATGCTGGGATTTAGGCGGGCTTGATCTTGCTGGATACAGCATTTCACACCCTTCTCCACTTTCTCTGGATCTTCCACCCTCCCCTACTTCTTCCACAGTATTCTCTGAGCCTTCATGGTGTTGAAACTCCTCTGGCCAAGATTGTGGGCAACTGAGGTCAATGAATACACACATACATGTGTAGAAGACAGTTTGACAGGATGGTCATTTAGCAAAATAACATTAGCAAGTTATACTCTGGGTTCTGTGACCTCCCCAGGCATGGGCTTTTGACCAAATTACAGCACCAGGAATGAATTTTATACAGGATAATTTTTGTTTAAGGATAGATGTGTGTTGTGTTATATCTGTGTGTGTTATATTCATGTAGGTAGGTATGCACACCAGTACGAAGGCCAGAGTGCAAGCTAAGTTGTCTCTCCCTCTCCATCCTATTGCTTGAAATAGACTGAGTCTAAACTACTTTATCCAGGCTCTCAGTACACACCTCTCTCCAGGCCCTAATTCTGGTGTTGCAGACACATGCAGCCATGTCAGCACCTCCAGCCGGGGTTGCAGACAAGTGCCTTATGTGGGTACCGGATGTGACCTCATACTTCAGGACCTTATGTTTGCAGGGCAGGCACTGACACCCACTAAGCCATCTCTTTAGTCCCCTGTGGTTGTAACCTTGCAGTTCAGTGTACAATAGAAGCACAGTTGAATTTCGTTTTCCTTCCTGACAGTTTCACAGGTGGAAGATTTGTTTTCACGGCAGGTCTTGGCAATGTCAACATACCGGGTTTTTTTCCCTACAGTTGATAACTTTCCAATTTTCACTTAAAGGGGACGCTTTATGGCTTCCCTTTGGCATGTGTGAGTTGCCATTGTCACTATTTCCGCTGGTGCAGGCTACCACCGAATAAGTAAGGATTAGTTAAGTGCAGGCACCGGGATACTGTTGACACTCTGTTAGCAGAGGGGGCAGCTAAATGACCGACAGAAAGAAGAACCCTTATGTAGCATGGATACCCTGAATCGTCATCATGCAACTGCTTTTGGAATTTTCCTTTTAATGTTTTTTGGATTGTATTTTCATGGGTAACTGAAGGATGCAAGTGTAATTGTAAATCTAAAAAGATATATATTATATGTGTGTGAGAAAGAGATCATTACTTGACTTTTAAGGCAATTTAAATTGTTTCTGAAGTATTAGAGTGTCTCTCTTTTCCCTGTATCTAAACCCAGTGTCTCCTTCAGAAGTGTCGTACAGTTCGTCACGGCCATGTCTAATATACAGCGTGAACACAGCACTTTGTTCTGGTATTTTCACTAGGAAATTTGTTGACTGGTTTTTAAAACAAAGCTTAGAGTGCTCCTTGAGAATTCATATGGAACAAATAATTCCCATTTATTAAGCGCTCGCAGTATTGAGCTTGCAGTTTAAATACATTACCAATCATTCACACAACAAACATGCAAAGGTAGTTTTACCTGGTTATGTAGATGAAGGAACTGAGTCTCAAAAGTTAAGTCGCTTCAGTTTGTTCATAGCTAACGAGTGAAGGAGACAGAGTTCTCACCAGGACTGTCCCACCATAGCCTTGGGTTCTCGCCTCTCTGTCCTCAGAGATACTTGGGGTACCCGCCTCATCCTGTGCTGTTGGCCATGCGGCCCCTCTCCTCTGAACACGTCACTGTCTGTCTGAGGCTGCATTTCATTGTTAAGAAGCATGAGGCCCTGGGACCTGCTCGGGCTTGTTCGCTCCAGTACTGATCTTCGGTACTCAGTGAGAAATTCTGCCCTAGACCAGCAAACCTTCCACATCTTGGAATGGGAAGAAGGATGCTTCCCTGAAAATGATTCCCCTGGAGCAATTCAGGAGCAGGAGAGAACATGTGGGAGAAACTCTTTGCCTGAGTCCTAGGGTGGAACTTTAGGAACTCCTGAAGCAAACTGAGGAGGAGATGGTCTCTGTTTGTTTTATAGCCTGATGCTTTTAGAAAGGAAAAAGAAACATGGCTCAGGTCTCTATCGTCTGTGACAGTGACGGCATGCTGACTGTGTTCTGAAGAGTGCGGTTTCACCCTAACTGTTTAGTTTGGGTTTGTGGTTGTTTAAGACAGTCTGGTTGTGTAGCCCAGAATGGCCTTGAACTAGTGAGCCCAGTCCCTCATGTCCTACCATGCCTGACTGTCACACCAGCTCTGTTCACCGCAGCACCTTCACTGTCCCGGAACTGCTTTCCTGTGGTCTTGCTAAGACTACCCAGGGCCTGCCAATGCTTGCTAACTGCAGGTTCCTGGGTCCTAGTTGCCAGAGCAGAGAGTGATAAATAGAGATTCTAGTATTGGCAGTACTACCATGGGGTCAGAATTTGAGACTGGGTCTATAAAGTCTTAGGAGCCTGAGCTCTCAGGACATCTGATGCCCCAGGGTGCCCTCTGCTTGTTCATGCCACAGAGGCCTGCACATCTCCTCCGTGTCACCTTCTCCACAGGATAGACTAAAGGAGCACATTGTGTACTCTCCAGGTGTGAGCCGCCATAAACACCTTATTTCAGAATTGGAAGGAATTGTTGTTGTTGTTATTGTTTAATTTATCACAGTTGTGAGAGCTTTAATCACCTCCAATGTTTTGCACATTTCTCTGTGAGGAGCAGCACAGGCAGCAACCCATGGGTGAGACTGGCGACTGTGATGCTGACCAGATGCACAGCAGAGAACGAGCGGGAGCTAGGGGATGAGGTGTTGAAGATCTGCCGCTCTCTCTACAACACCAAGCAGGTGCTGCCTGTGGAGGTGAGTGGACGCTGCGAGCAGCTTCCCCGGGATGTCCTCTTTCTTCTCAGCGCCCTCTGTTCTAGGCAGTTGTAGCTGTACCAGAACACTTAGCTTAGGCAATTCTAGTAAAAGCCAATAATTTGTAATAGATCTCATGAGGAAGAGCAGGCTGCAAGGATGCCTGGAAGGTGTTTTTTCTTGCCAGTGCTCTGAGTTCCAGGGCATATCCCAGTGCAGTTCCCTCAGGAGGCCTTTTTATGGCCCATCCTGGCAGACGTTCTGAGGGAACTCAGTGACTCAGGTGCTGTCTGTCTGAACCAGGCCGGTTGTACCCTGTAACCGAGCAAGCACTCTGATCTTTGCATACGTCATTGTGTCATTATAAGAACATGGGATAGTCACAGCAGTTCTCTCTGTAGCAGAGACAGCAGAGACTCGGCCACCTCCTTTGTCCCAATGACTTAAGTGTCATTGGAGTATTCGTAATACGTGCACCATGGAAACTTTGGTGTTTTCTGTTATAGTAGCCTGCTCTATGTCCACTCAGCAGTATACTGTCGGGGCAACTCATATTCTTAAATTTAAGCATTTGGATAATGGCATTAAATGAATTAATTGGTTTTGAGTTTCTGCCAGGTAAGACATAAACTTGAAAGCAAAATTATAAATCTGGGCCTATAAATCCTCATTGTGATCACTCAAGAAAACCACTCTTACATGAATGAACATTTAATGTTGTTTTCCAAATTTGGAACTGAGAAAGTGTTTTTGTTGAATTTTTAAAGGCTTATTTGTTTAAAGAACTCTTCCAACCACTGGAACGACAGAGGAATTCTATAAAATACTTAAAGTACCAGCAGCTAAAACAGTGTAGTGGAGTGTGTGTTTGGAGCTGTGTACCATGGCCCTCTTCATATGAGCTAAGGTGGAGCTCTGACCAATCAGGACCAAATGTCAAGACTGACCCATAGCTGTTCTGTTGAATTGAATGTTGCTTAGAAACGTCTGCGTAGGCTCTCGAGTTACTGCCTAGCAGTTCTGTCTCCACCACTGTGGCTCTAGCTCCAAGGTGGGGCTGAACCTCCCCGTGGGCTCCTAACCACCACGCCACCACTCATAGATCCAGACTTCTCCTTGAGGTGGGAAGGGAGTGGATTAATTGCTGCTTCAGAGTAGGTTGCGACAGTCTCTGTCTAACTTGCTGGAGAGAAAAGTAGCTACTGAATGAGTGCTGTTGCCACTGACTGCTTCTTAAGCTCAGCCTCCTTCCTCATGTTGGGCATGCATATAAAAATGTTCCTTGCATGTCATGATTACAGGAGATTAGTAAATGATAAGCATTATTTTTATTGTTAAATGTGCTCAATAAAAAGTTAAAGTGTTACTAGGGAGAGAACGTAATTATTACAAAATAAAAATGTCTTGAATTTATTTTACATTTCAAAGTTGCTCAGCTTAATCTCAGAGCTCCATAATAATTTTCTTCACCATGGTGCTAAGATTACCTACTCCTCAGTTACTTTTATTCTGCCCACGGCTAATGACGTGTGTGCCCAGTTGTGACAGGGCCCTGAGGTGGCCCCACCTCTTCCCT
The DNA here is from genome assembly GCF_037038515.1 of Microtus pennsylvanicus. Lineage (NCBI taxonomy): Eukaryota > Metazoa > Chordata > Mammalia > Rodentia > Cricetidae > Microtus > Microtus pennsylvanicus. The sequence continues at coordinate 92,941,572 of NC_134586.1, forward strand.
TGTCCCTGTTTCTCATCACCTACAAGCCTCATGATTACAGTTTTTTCTCTCCTCCATGACTTATCAGAGCACTTTTGTGTGTGTGTGAGTTCACGCTGTTCCTCCTTCTACCTGCTTCCATACAGCCATGATGGTTTTTCTTGTGGAAAATTACCAGCAAATGTAAATCATTGCTTTTCCAAAGTTGTTCATCCTGTGATTTTGCAAGCTGTGGCCGGTGCTTCTCAGCCTGTATCCGTGGCAATATAAAAGTCTCCTCAAGAGCTGAGGGCATGTGGGATAAGAAATGTAAACAAGATCATGGCATTCCTGGATGGACAGCTCTAAGTCCACGCTTTCTGTCAGTAGCCCGCCAGGAATTAGGGTCCCAGAGGCTGCAGGCTGCTGTGTGGAAGCAGGTCACCCAGATGAGCCTGGCTAAGCCCAGCTTGGGAACCTCAAGAGTGGTCATCCTTCCTCACAGCTGAGCACTTTTGACGGTGCTGGGAGCTTGGTTTAAACTCTCCCATGACATCCAAACTATTTCCCTTTTACCTGCTTCTTCCTCAACCTCCTCTCATTAACAGGGCTAAAATGCCTTCTTTAAAGGGTTTTGGAACAAACCAAATGACATGGTGTGTACTAACGCCTGGCAAACATAGCAAGCAGGTGTTTCAGGTCAGAATCCCTGAGCCTCTGGGTGGAGGTGATAGATGGAGGCAGATTTTGCAGTCAGAAGTCAGGTCTAGGCCCAGCCTTTCTTGAGCAGCTCTGAAGACCAGGAGTCCATGGGTAGCCCCATGCCCAGCACAGCCTTCACTTGTGTGACACGTCAGAACCTACAACAGAGGGAGCAGACAGCTCCTCTGCATGTGTGAGCAACACACACCTGCACACAGTCCCTCTCAGGCTCTAAAACACCTGTTGACACTGATCTGCTGAGTCCCTGCAGGTTGTATAAAGGCCAAAAGAGTGTGACTTCCCTGGCAACACCAGGCCAAGGCTTGTCCCTGAGCTTGGGCCTGCTTATGTGTCCCCTTTCAAGGCCTATCTTTCTTATGATGTCGTGTCCTGACTGTCTGAACTGTGAAGTTGTCAGCTTCAGAGGTTTTGTGACACTCTCTCTGCTGCTTGGTCTTCTTGTAGTTCCCTGTGTAAGTCTCTTAATTCATCTCTTGCAGTACAAGCCCTGGAGAAGATTAGCTAAGAGACTGTACATTCCTAAGTGGGTCACATAAACTGGCATCCTGTGTCCTCACAGTCCTTGCCTGGGCCATGTGCTATCTACCCTGCTTAGATTTTTATCACAAGGTAGTCATCTGGGAAGAGAAACCTTAAATGAGAAAACCTGTCAGATTGCCTATAGGCAAGTCTGAGGGGCGTTTTCGTTTTCTTGATTAATGATTGATGAGAGGGTGCCATTCCTGAGCAGGTGGTCCTGGGTGGTAAAAGAAAGCAGGCTGAGCAAGCCAGCAGACTGCGCTCCTCCATGGTCTCCGCTTCAGTTCCTGGCTCCAGCGCCCCTTTGTGGTGGACTGTAAGCGTTAGGATGAAATAAACTATTCCCATAGTCGCCTTTGCTTATGGTTTTATCACAGCAATAGAAAGAAGCTGACACTATCTATTAATTGTCTTCTCAGATGGTGTCTGTGCTTTTTATTAAAAATTGTCATTTAGAGCTACAGTCAATAAAGTGTTTAGTGTAAACATGAAACAATGAGGCTCTATGTCAATTAGTGATAGCTTATTGAGTAAACAGCAGACATGAATGCCAAGAGAGACTCATTTATAAATGTTCAATGTCCCTTTAGAGCAGACGAAGCATTGTGCACCCTCACAGGGGGGCATATAGGCGAATAGAGAACTGCAGGAGAGAAGGTAAAGAAGAGTACAGTGAGATGTAGAATGGAGGCTGAGCTCGGCCAGTCGGAGGTGCCTGTCATTGTGTATAGGTGGAGACTGCTCATGTCCCAGCCACTCAGACCCAAATAATCACACAGAAACTATATTAATTGCAACCCTACTTGGCCAATGGCTCAGGCATATTCCTAGCTAACCCTTACATCTTAACCAATTTCTATTAATCTGTATATTGCCATGAGGCTGTGGCCTACCGTTTAAAGGTTCTGGTGGCATCTGTTTCCTTCACCACCTACATGGCATCTCCTCACTCCGCTTACTCTATATATCTCTGTTCAGATTTCCTGCCTGGCTTTACTGTGCTAAGCTATTGGCCAAAATAGGTTTGTTTTTTTTTTTTCATGAAAAAGCACCACATATACAAAAGGACATCCCACATCAATTGTATGTCGCTATTCTTGGGGAGATGTGAACCAGTGTGTACTTAGCCAGATAGGGAGCCAACAGCAGACCAATGATACCACTGACATTGACCTAGGTAAACCAGTGAGTTTTACTGGGGTGCTACTGGAGTGAGAGTGAGGGGTCACCTCCAGGAGCAGAAACTACTCTGGGCCAGCTGTATCCCTAAAAGCCCGCCCCAGTGGGTGGCAGTTCATGGAAGCAGAAACCCTGGAGCTCACTGCTCAACTTCAGGCAGCTCACCAGTTTGAAAACTGTCTCATTCAGTTGATCATCATTGCCTTCCCATCCTGGAATGCTGGGCAGAGATACTGAGAGTGCCCTAGGTTTGGAATGTTCTCTGCTCTGCTGTGGTGGAGTAGCGCATGCAGGGCTGTGACCCTTCATTCTTTTTCCAAAGTAGGCTTGCTTTAGTATAATGGGCCACACCGTTGTTTCTCTTTGGTCTAGTGTTTAGTTCTTTATGTCATAGATACAGTCAGGACATTTCAAGTAGCCAGCAGTCAAAACAGTTGTGTGTTTTCTGTCTCTTCGTTGTAAAGGATTATCTTCTGTTATCTTATTCAGAGTTCTTTTCTCTGGGGACAGGTTCAGCAAATAGAATTAAAAACTAAGAATGAAATCCAGGTCTACACTTGTTCACTCTTTTGAACCACAGGTAGTTTTCATGATGATGGAATATCTTAAATATATCAAGAATTCCATTTACTTTAGCATTAGAATTTTGAACATATTTTTAAAACATTGTCTATGCCGATGTCCTTCATCTCAGTAGATAAGAACTAGATGTCGGCTTCATTAGTGGTGACAGCTGCCATGAAGTCTCTGCTGTGTGCTTAGCGCTGTGCATTTACATTAATTCTCAGGTACACAGCAAAAACTGCAAAACAAATACAGTTGGCTCAATTTTATTTATAGGGAAAACAGGGCTTTGAGAATTAGAATAAATTGTAGCACTAGATCCGTGCTGCAATAGATAGTGAGTGTATCCTGCCACTCAAAGCGATATTATACACAGATAGACCTGGAAAGATGGCCACAGCTTACCAGGAAGGGAATGACATGGACAGCAGCTCTGTCACACAAACATGCACGCACACGCACACACACACACACACACACACACGTACACACATATACACATCCATATACATATAACCATAAACACACACATATACATACACAATATAAGCACAAATACATAGATACATATATGTACAAATATAACAATACATATAGACACATACATAGAAACAAATATAAACACACATATACACACATACATATACAAATATAAACCCACAATGAATACACAAATATAAACACATACATATACACGCATATACACATATATGCACAAACATAACCACATATATGTATCCAAATACACACAATAAGAGCCGTGTGAAGGTGCATCCAGAAGACGCAGCACAGGGTTGCACCTGTTTCCCTGAGTGGAACTCACCTCCTCCGTGATTTCAGGATGTGAAGGAGCTGTGTCTGCTGCTGTTGGACCAGTCCCTGCTGCTCCCGTCCCTGAAGCTTCTGTTGGAGAGTGGAGATGAGAGTCTACAGGCCATGGCCCTGCAGCAAATCTCAGCTGTCACTAAGGTATGCCCAGCTGATTTACTACTGCTCTTGTTTAAAAAAGTAAATGAGTGCATTTATCCTCATTAACAATAACCATGATCAATTTCCAGCTGCTTTATAGATAGTATTCTTTGACTATAGCAGGTGCCTCTCTTCTATCCAGGCAGTGTATGCTTGGATTCATAGGCAGTTCCTGAGCCTCTCCCATGATCCAGACTCTAGATGATTGCTGAGAACACAGACACATGTGACAAACATCTTTACAGAGAAACAGCAAACAGCATCTCAGTAGCATGAACCAGTGGCCCGGGTGCCTTGCTGCTTGGGATTTGGGTCTGGAAAAATTTGATCTGCTTGAGGCTGGCTTCCATCTCCTGGGTTGTGTGTGGTAGCTGCTCACAGACAGAAACATTTCCCAGCAGCACACACTGCCAACATCTGAAGTCCAGAACTGTGGTCCTCTGGAACCTGAGCCTCAGCAGAAGCAGCGTTTGACCTTGAAGACAAGCATGCTTAAGTCACCTTTGGAGATTCCTCCCACAAGGCTGGCTGTCTTGTGATGACTGAGGAAAGCAGCGATCTCTCTCTTCCTCTTAAGATGTGCAGTCTTCAGTTAAATAGCTCAGGGATGTGTTGTAGCAAATTCTCATCAAATGATCCTTCCCCAAAGCCTTCTCTACAGACATCCTTGTTTCACGTGAGCATTGTGTTCACGTTCATGTACACACACAGATGCAAGTGGACTCTATCATTTTACTGTCTGCTGTCTCCCTGTTAACAAGATGTCTTCTGGGGAGCAGAGAGAAGGGAGTTGTAGAACAGAGGTCTGTGCTGGCTGCAGAAGACAGCTAAGAAATAGAAGAAAAGATGGTGTTGATAAAATGTTTTATTAATGCAAAGTACCCAAATGTTACATACATTGGATCTGACAACAGTCATTGAAGATCCGTTGCTTTTGATCAGTTTTATTCTTGAAGTAGTATAAGACTGTCTGCAGAGACTTTGGAATGGCTGCCCTTTGTCACTGATGCCGGCAGGACCTTTGGGCTGCCTGACTGAAGTACTTGAGGGTTGATCTCTTGCTAGCCTCCCATCTCCTTGCTGGTGGGAATATTTCTTGTATCTTCACTAAAATTGAGAATTATAATGAGTTTTTTCTGAGGCTGTTTTTTTTTTTCTTGTAAACCCAGGAAGATAGGACTGAACCAAATCAGTCCGACCGTGATTCTCCATCACATCCTCCTCCGTCAACTATCAAAATCAGAAAGTAAATGAGAACTAAATGGCACTAGTGGGCCTCCTCCGTAAGAAGGTCCTCAGAGCTTGTGAGGTGCCATTTCGTGCTAAGACTCCGAGTTCACAACTGCTCTGTACGCTATGGGGAGTTTTCTTGGGGCCACGAAGCTGGGACCAGCCAGCGGTGCCCATCAGGCTTGAGACTGAAAGCCACACGTCTAAATTGTCTCACTTGCTATGTGGAGACACTCGCGTTTAGAAATTCGGTCATAAGAGTCTACCTTAAGGTGCGGGTATATTAGGGCAGCCTACTGTTCGCTTAAATTTACATCACCAAAGTGTACATGTCTGGGCATCCTCAACATGCTACATGTTCTGCATACTCTTATATTCAGTTGTAAAAAATGTATAATAAGGCCTCCGATCCTTGTCACCCATCTTTCCCAAGGTAAAATGTGATATAACTACAGTAATCACGACCACGATTGTAAGCGCTGACATGGCCTATTGGCCTTTCTTCATCTTTCACTAGAACTCCCCACTTCTCTGTGTGTGGAACCTGTGGCAGGTGGGTCTCCTGTGAGAAGTGCAGTCATGAACCATGGTGTCTCTCTGCCACAGGCCTTCACTCTGCCCTCTGGAGCTGGAGAAACTTTGGCAACATTATCTGCTCTTCATCTCAGTAATTTTGTCATTTCAAGAGATCTGGATAAACGAATATGCAGTTACCATGGTCTGTCATTGTTCTTCAACCCTGAGAAAGGGTCATCTCACACATCCCTCAGAAAAGAGCATCAGCAGGCGATACTGTGTGCCCTGGCCTGCTGATTTCATCCCTGGCTGCTGAGTGGGAACTAGAAACCTCTGCTGCTTCTCTTTGGTTCTGTCCATTAGTAAGGGCTAAGGTTCATCAATAACTTTAGTTTTCCCCTTATTGGTTGTTGATAGGAGTTCCTGTTGACATTAAAAAAATAACATCTGGCAAAGGGATCCTCTGACAGCAATTGGTCCACACAGTGCACAGCTATGAAAGGAGAAAGCCCTGCACTTGTTTGCTGGTAGCATGTATTATTTCGCTGTTCATTATCAGCTGCTGACAGCTTTATAGGTGCTCGCAGTTACAGTGAAGACGCTTAAGTGCTGGTGCTGGCTACAGCTTTCCCTTCAACAGCGGGACCCACTTCTTCCTCTAAGCACTTCTGGAATGGCACACCTCTAGTCTTCAGTATGTGACCTTATTCAAGTAGGCAGAAGCTTCTATCCTGGGAAGCAAACAGTCTTTCCTGAGCTGGTATTGGTATCATCCTTGGTGATAGTCTGCTGGGTGACTTCTCCACCAGTCTTGGTCAGATTGAGAGCTTGCTCACAGTGCAGTGCTCACCATGAAGGCTGTTCCTTGGCATGCTTGAAGTTGATTTCTAGGTTCTATCTGTTTAGGTCAAAATCCCCAAAGATAGCAAATGTATTTTACTAGTCTTGTAAACTGAGATTATCTGTGTTTACTATTCCAGAAGCCTGGTGGCTCCTACCACTTATTATGTCCTCCTCTAGTGCTTTCCAGTCCCTCTGTCCCCCAGGCCATAGCCCAGACCCCTAGTGTAAAAGAGTAAACCATGTTTCTGACCTTACCAAGGGCCTCTTTCCTTTCACAGTACCTGCGTCTCTCAAGTCCCACTTGCTGCCAGGTATGACAATAAGAACAGTCCCTATCTCCTCAACAACCCTTCACTATTCACAAAGCTTCTGGGATGTGCTGCTCCGTTTTCACAGGGGAGACACTGAGTCACACAGCCAGTGAACAGCCAGGCCTAACATTCAAAGTCAGGCTAAGCCATGCAGCTTTAAAACATGTTGTGTAAGGTGCCTTCAAAGAAACGAGACTGTGGAATCACCCTGAAGTGTGTAGTAATGCCAGAGCTGAAAAAGATGGGATCATAGCGGCCACTGAGTCACCCATCTAGATTTTCTTTGTAAGCCTCTTATTCCCCCGGGCTAGGGTCAAGCATGGCAGGGGACAGACCACTTCCCTAGCACTAGGCACTGTGCCATTGTGAGTGCCTTAAGCAAGACTTGCACCCTTTACCTTGTGCACATGGACCTTAGTCCTGCCCTGGGGAGTGACTCAGAGTGAGGGGGGCCCTTCTTCCCATGGCAGTACTTCACTGGTCTAGCCAATGTGTTCCTTTCATCTCAGCATCAAGGCACGAGAACCTGGCAGGCCATCCTGTGACAAGTGCCTAAGCTGGAGGGAGAACCTTAAAAGTGCTCAGAAGAGCCTTCATGGGTTGGTAAAACCCATTGAAACCAAGGATCCCAGCTCTCTTTGTCCCTCTAATGCCTCAGTTTCTCCAAGTTTCTTCCCAGTAGGAGTCCCTTTCATGCGGGATTGTTGTTGGTGTTGTCTCTCACTTTCGGTTCTGTTTTGCTGTAGTATGATAGTGGACACATGTGTGAGGGGCTTCATGACCTCCTCTGTGTCTACAGAGCCCTTCTTTGGGGTTGACCCTAATATCAGTTTTTTGTTTGTTTGTTTGTTTGTTCTTCCTCTCATGCAGCTGTCTTGATGATAAAGTCTGTGGAGCACATCACAGAGTCTGACTGCTTCCTCCTGGGCCAGAAAGCTGGTTCGCTCATTTTTGAACCCATTTGACTTCTATGCAGCCAGTTATGAACCGCACCAGTGTCTGGTTGACCTGTGTTGTAGACAGACGTACTGAGCACTATGTGTTCCAATGCTGTGTAAAGATTGAAGACATTTGCAAGACATATGTAAAGATGAACCAAGATATCATCCATCACTCTGTTTAAATGGCATATCTCTAGGGCAGAGGGATTCAGAAACAACAGTGAATTGGAGCCCAAAGTCTAGCACTTTGCTCTATTCACAGCCACAAGCAGGCTGGAGTTCTCAAAGGGCCTCTCCCCATGTTTTTAGATAAACCTTATTGCTTAGCCAAAGCATGTTAGACATTCTTCCAGATATAGAACTCGCAGTCTGCCGAGGAGGTGAGATCAGAATGTCATGTTCAAATACAGGATACAGGCATTATCTTGCAAGTGTTCTCATTTGAAGTACATACTTGTGTACACTTTTTCTGCAATTGTAGGTTAATATTTTTAATAACTTACGTAGTGTTAGTGTTATGTGAAGAAGAGACAAATGTGCTCCCTAAGTAAACAGTGAAACGTTAGTAATGATCTCTAAAGTCGCCAAGATGAAGCCCCATACGCATTACGCTGCTGGAGTGCAGCTTCCCTCTTTACTGTAATTACTCTTAGCTGATGGAGATCTATAAATTCAAAGGCTTGAATTCAGAGAAGGCTCATTATGTATTGTTGAGCAACGAACTAAAGAAATAATGGTTGGAAGACAGTAATACTCTGTCTATAGCTATACATTTCTTTCCCAAGATATACAGAGTTTTATTTAGCCTCCAAAGCTGATCACCAACAGGAACACATGAAAGAGAGAAACTTCTAGAAAATTCCTAATTCCCATTTGTCTGCTATAGCTTCAGCTGAACTGTACACCAGGCACTGTGCTAGGCACATGGAAGTTTGCTTTACTGTCAGCCTCAGACCCTGTGCCTTTTTGATGGGACATGGAGACTTGAGAGAGAGCTCCTGCAAGGCTACACAGACATTTAGAAACAGACCCAGCACTGGAAATGATCTCTGCCACAAAGGACTGCCTCGCACCCTAAGTCATTTGTTTAGTGGGAAATGAGCCAACCCTTCAGACTTGGCTCATGCTTATTGTAATCATAGCCAAACTGAGACCCAGAACAATATTTTTTCCTTCAAGCCCATACTACACCGGCTAAGCTAATAGCAAGGATATGTGATTTTCTAAGCCTGTATACAAAGACAAAGTCAATTCCTAGAGAACTTAAGACCATATTAAGCATATTTTAAAAGTCAGAAAATTACACACAAATACTTTTTTGAGAAGTTAAAACTTAAATTTTAAAATAACCAAAGAAATTATAAGATAGTAACTGGTTTGCCAACACTATAAAAATATAAAAATCTCTGTATATCAAATATAGCAAAAATAGAAATTGCAAACAATAAGACAAAGTGTCTATTATAGTGAAGCCAGGGTTGGCACATAAGTCATAAGGAGACCACAAATTCTATTAAATGAGTGGAGGTCCCAGTCCCTCTGTTAACAACAGCAAGAGTGGTGATAGGAAATATGTGGGGGAAATTTAATTCTGTAAATACACGAATCCAGAATAAAGAAGTCGTGAAATACCATTGCCTAGCTCCCAAATTAACACACCTCACCCAGGTGTGTGTGATGGCACCCGTAACAGTTCCCCATGTTGGACAGCCTCAACGGCAGAGCCTGCTTTTCTTACAGTTCCGGAGATGAGCAGTCTGAAGTCAGAGCCATGGCCAGCTTGTTTTCTTCTGAGGCCTCTCTCTGTCGGGAGGTGACTGTTGTCAGGCATGTAACTGCCGGCTTTCCTGTGTGTCCTCAGCTTTGGTCCTAAAAATGGCACTAATTATAGTGGAGCCAAGCCCTTCCTGGTGCCTCCAGCTCACCCCTTAGCCCTTATCACCTCTTGCGAGGCCTGGTCTCTAACTAAACCTACTCACTGCGTGTTGAGGGAGCTGCGGGCATCTTCCCACAGCCCGGCTCCTGGCTGCCTGGTTAGCTTATGCCCCGAAATAATTACATGGAAACTGTATTCTCTTAAATACTGCTTGGCCCATTAGTTCTAGCCTCTTAATGGCTAACTCTCATATCTTGCTTTAACCCATCTCTAATAATCTATGTAGCACCAGTCTTACCAGGAAAGATTCAGCATGTCTGACCTGGCGGCTTGCTTCATTGCATCTGCCCCAGAGAGGAGAGCTATGAGTCTGTCTGAGGCGTCTTACCTCACTTCCTCTTCCTCCCAGCATTCTGTTCTGTTTACTCCACCCACCTATGTTCTAACCTATCAGGGCCAAGCAGTTTCTTTATTAATTAACCAATGACCTTCCTCCATCAACTGCGTGCAGTCATTGGGTAGAAACTGGGCTCTGTGCAAGTTTAGAATGCAGGAAAGGGACACAACACAGTTCAACTCATAATGACCCAATATTATCTCTCCTAGAGATTTATAGTACGGAAAAAGCAAAGAAGAAAATATGTGCATAGAATGTATCCCGTGTAGTGCTTCAATAATCTCCATTTAAAACAGCTGAAAATTCCTAGCAGAAGTTAAATAATGGTGACATCTTTTCAATAGGCTATTTTGCATCCATTAAAAAAGCAAGTGTGAAAACCATAAAAACATTTTTATAATTCTTAGTGTTATTGAGAAGACTTGTATCATATGATCCCCTGTGAAAAGATGTCTCAGTTCATAGCTCCTGGAAGGGGAGTGTGGACACCGTCTTGCTCTCTATGATACCAGCTTGGAAGACTGCTTTCTTTTCCAAAGTATCTTGCTTTTCTTTTGCTTTTTAATTTCAAGAAGAATAAGTGGTGAGGATACATGAGATAGAGGAAGAGAAACCGCCCTCGGTAGTAGACAGACCAGATCATTAAAGCTTTAGTTAGAATTGTAGACAAAGGCTTTCTGAGGCCTAACAAGTTAACACAATGCGGTTAGTGCCTAGAGTGTTGTGGGCAGTGCGGGGTGAAAGGAGAGCCTGGCTGCTACTGCTGATGAAAGACAAACAGGCAACAGGCATGCGGAGAGGTGCTGACCTAATGCTGTGGCTGCTCATTTCCTTTCTGGCCAGCGTTTCTCTTTAAAGTAGTTAGAATGGATCAGACAAAAACCGTGTCTGTCGTTACTCTTGCTATAAGTGTGTGTGAGGGCACCCATGCTCCACAGCACAGTGTGGAGGTCACAGTACCACTTTTGGGAGTCAGCCAGGGATGGGACTGAGGTCGTCAGGTCTGGGAGGCAAGCTGTCACCCACTGAGCCATCTCATCACCCCTCCTCCTTTTTTACTTTTCAATATGGCCTTGAACTCACCATGTAGCCCAGGCTGGCCTTGAGCGTCTAATGTTTCTGTCTTCCAACAGCTGGAATTACAGACTCCACCATGCTCAGATTTTGTTTACTTTTTCACTCTGCATGTTCCAGATGTGCACAGAATGATTGTCTCCACAGCATTTTCCTTACAGAACACTATGCTGAAGCCCTTCTGTGCTTCTAAGAGCAGGCAGGAGGCCATGGGAGGAGATGAAATGAGGAAGTCACTACCATTTTCCCCACACTCCATCCTGAGAGGCAAGAGCAGAATCCACCCCCCCCCAAGCCTTTCCCTGCTCTCTGCCCATGGTCCTGACTCTCCTTTTCCTGGGGGCATCTCAGCAAGGAACACTGAACGCCAACAGGCCTCTGCTCCTCCTGCTCTCTCCCTGCTGGTCGCTGCAGCTCCCGGGAAGGCAGAACCCCACTCACCAGAAGCACGTGTGATGGATATCAGGTCCGGACAAGCAGTGGCAGGGACCAGCTGTGCCAGAGGAGCTCTCCCTTCAGCTGAACCTATCTAGACTTCAGCCTTGAACACTTACCTAGGACTTCTCACTCGGCAGGCCTAGACTCAACCTTTCATCCAGGAGCTCTATCAGACATTGGACAGGGCCTGCTGGCATGCGGCTGTCTCCTGGAGGCTATGGTAGAGCCTTTATGTTGAAGGGTAAACCGGAAAATGACATGTGAAGTAGCCCCTAGGGCATGTGCTTGCACTCCACACAGATAACCATGTGGAGTGAAACAGTAAGACCTCGGCCTGTGGATGATCCATCCATTCACATCCTCATTCCACAAATCCTGGGGTGCGACCGTCCTGTGGCCGGCCGCTCCGATCATGGGGACTGCCTGAGTAGACACAAGCTATGGAGTCTCCACCCTGGAGAGGCTGCTGTTCTAGAAGGAAACCAAGAACAGACATACTCAGAGCTGAGCTGCTGAGACAGTCCCCATCACGAGGCGCCCACACAGTGTTCATCGTTATGTGAGGATACAGCTACCATAGCAGAGTCCTGTGGATGCCGAGAGCATGTCTCTGCAACTGTACATGTGGTGGGGAGCAGGAGCTCCATGGGATGAAGATTCATGCTTTACAAGTGTGAAAAGCAGAGGTGGGCTTGCGCAGGGTGTGCTGAGTTAGAGAAACCACAGAGCTTACAGACACATGGGCACCCTATCAGGCCATGGTGGGAGCCCTCATAGGGCAAGAGAACCTGGCTCTTACACCAGTTACGTCTCCTGTATAGTATTTCCAAGCAATAAAAGCCCAAAGCCCAATAGAGATAAACTAGATATTTTACTAGGTGAAAGGTATCTGTGCATGAATTTGGAAAGCCCAAGCCAAGTGTGGTTTGTACCTGTAACCCCAGCGCTCCAGAACCTGAGATAAGAGGGTTGCTGTGAATTCCAGTTTTAGGCCAGTTTGAGTTACATGTGAGATTCTGCCTCAAAACAAGTGTGTGAAATGAGGAGCTGGAGAAAGAGCTCTGAGGGCTTAGAGATGCCAGGATAGCAGCATCCAATGCCCTTGGGATCGGAGATCGATTTGCTGCCAAAATAGATCTTTATCACATATTTGTACAGTTTATAAAACTGTGACAGCATTTACTGAAGTCAGCTCGCTTGGCTATTTAACCGATGTGAACTGCACTGGGTAGTAAAATAGAAAAACTATAAAACCCATGTACCCTCCATCCCTCCACCATCCCCTGCAGTGGGGAACCAGAAAGGTCACCCCAGCATAGCAGGAAGAGGTGTGTGTCAGGTGTGTAGGGGGCTTGAAGGGAGGAAGGATGAGCCTGGCTAACAGCTTTAGAAAAGGTCACAAGAAAGTTGTGCTGGAGCTGATGTTTATGTCGGGCTATGAACAATCCTGATGCATTGTTGATAAAGCCAGCAAATTTTATTATCTATGCTTCTCTCAGTGTGCGCCAGTAGATAGTGTCTTCCTCCTCAGTACCTGCTCTTCTCCATAACAAACAGGTAGGAAGAAGTACACTGTGTAGAGTTTTATGATAGAGTTGATCTAATTAATTATTTAGTTAATTAATTGACTTTGAAATGCCACATAATTTTTGAGGTCCATACAACCACAGTTAAAACCTGCCATGACAGCAGATAGAACCAGCCATGCAATGGTCTCATGTTGCCAGAGGGCAGTAATGATTTCCGATATGCTATCCATGTTGACTCAGTTCTTTGCAAGAAGGAATGATAATCCAAAACAGTAAAAATGTAAATAAAGCAACAAAGCCATGGAGAGTCATGTGTAGACATGGAAGATGCGACCTGCGCCTCCCACGGCTTCAGTGAGAAGAGTATCAGCCACTGCCCCTCAGTGTCTTTCTGCTCACTCTCACCAGAGCAGGAAGACAGGCTTTCTTACCCTGACAAGATTTGTCTTCATGTGGCTCTGCATTCAAGAGAGAATTGGGGTTAAAGAACATAGATGAAAAGACAAAGAAAATGGTAAATGTGGTTGTTAGGCTCGCTTGGACTTTAAAGGTGCAGACTGTGGCTCTACAACTTACTGCAATGTTAAGCAAACATTTCTTGCACGTTAATTTCCGTACGTGTGAAACTGAGACATGAAAGTGCTGACTTCCCAGGCTGAACTGGAAGGGGCTCCTTGAAGTGCTGCTTCTGCAGCATTAAACATGATGCATGGTTCAATATATGATTGTTGGAATAGTCAGGGCTCGAGCAAGGGTCTGATGCATTGTCTGCTTGTGTTAAAAGGAAGCTGTGTCTGTCCATCTCTGACCTTCAAGGTGCTCACTTCCCCCCTGCACTGTTTGGCATAGGTCACCTTCAGCTGGATGTGCATAATGCGGAAAGCCAGCAGACTGCATGTGACCACCTTGTGGAGAGCACAGGGAATTGTGGGAGATAAGGCTGCAAATATCCACTCACGGGTTTCTTATTTCTTGAAGGTGGATGACTCCAATTGTGACCAGGAGCTGCTTGATTTGCTTGTGGATGCCAGGCTGTTGGTGAAATGTGTCTCCACACCCTTCTATCCACGTATTGTTGGTCATCTTGTGGCCACCAAGCAGCAAGGACGCTGGGATGCAGAGGAACTGGCTAGACACCTGCAGGAGGCCGGATATGAAGTCGAAGCTGGGTCACTCCTTCTGGCTGTGCAGGGGACTCACCAGGCCTTCAGAACTTTCAGCACTGCCCTCAGCGCAGTGAGGCAGTGGGTGTGAGTACAGTTTCCCATGACCCTGCCCCTGGAATGAGAGGCTGTCGGACCCTGAAGAGGAACATGTAGAAGTTACCTGTTCTCAGCATTTCTAACAGTCATGAATAAAGGCGTATATAAGTAGCAAGCGGGTGCTCTTAAGTGCTTTCTTCCTCATACTGATGGGTTTGCATATTCTGTTATTACTGTCGAGTACTTTATTTTATTTTTGCCTTTTCTGGTTGGAACACAGTTAACTGAATCAGAAGCTATAGCTCAGAAAATTGGAAATGGTGGCATGTTGTGTGAGAGATCGTAGTATAGCCAGTGGCTTGGCCAGCTGTCGTAGGCTGGAGGATGAATAGTCCTGTGTTCAAGGCTCAAGATGGTCCAGTAGTCAACCTCCTCAAGCCTTGAAGATCAGTTGTATGAAGATCAGTGCTATATTATATAGCTCACAGAGTTAATGAGTATTGTATGAAGGTGTGTGTAGTAAGTCTTTCTCTGTCCTGCCAGCCAGCTCCCAAATAATGACATGGAGACTTCCGATTAATTATGAAAGGTTGACCTTAGTTTAGGGTTGTTTCTAACTAGCTCTTATAACTTAACCCATTTCTGTTCATCTGTGAACTGCCATGTAGCTCATGGCTTTTATCTTTCCTCCTGCGTGTCCTGCTTCCTCTGCATCTGGCTGGTGCCTCCTGCTTTCTTCTTCCCAGAGCTTGCTCTCTGGAAGTCACACCTATACCTCCTGCCTAGCTATTGGCTGTTCAGCTTTTTATTAAACCAATCATGGTGACATATTTTCATGCAATATGATCAAATATCTTGCCTCAGGTGTGTATAGTGAAGCTCCATCAAGTACATAGAAAAGGTTTAAGTAGTAATGATACTAATACTAACTGTCCTGCCTGTTAGCTATTAGAATATGTGGATATTGTCTATAAGACGCAGCCAGATGATCAGGAATAACACATGGGCTGCTGATTAATTAGCATGATTGTCAGCGTAAGCATATTAAGGCTGACACATTCGCATGTCCGTAAAGTCACAGAAGGGCATTGCCCACGGTGAAGGGGATAAGGACTCTCACACATTGCTCCTCCTGCCTAAGCATGTGATCAAAGACAGAACCTATGGCCCAGTTTCCTGGATTTGGTTTTCAAAAGAGTCTCATTCAAACCTCACAGCAACAGCCTAGGTCATGGGTTGGGGGAGCATTCATACCAACACCATGTCCTTTCCCATCACTATACTCTGGCTCGAAGGTCCTCCCCCCTGCCAGCACAAAATAATTTGGGAGGGGAGTTAGCTGATAATCAATATGTGTAATATATGTGTAAAAGGGATGACATTTTATTAATCTTTTGTCATGAACAGTAACCTGAAGATGCTGCCCGTAGTCAGTTTCCATTTCCCGCTAAAATCAGTAGGGTGACCATAATTGTGCTCCATGTAAGACTCTGCTTTGTAGCATATTGGAGTAGAATGACGCCACATCCTAAGCCATGGATGCTCATCCAGAGGAGAGCAGCCTCTAAGGATGTTGTCTCTTCACCTGCTAGCCTGTGTGCATTGGCGTCCCCTTGCTCCTACTTCTCTGGAAGCAGCTGTGCACTGTAAACAGAACACTCCAGTTGTCTTTGGACACTTGCTGCTAAGTGCACTCTCCCAGCCCATGGCCTCTGAGTTCCTCTCCCTAGATCTTAGTAGCACTTGAGAAAGGCTGTCACAGCCTCAAATCCTTGAGGAGAAAGAGATAACCTATGCTTTCACTCCATAGCCTTGCTTGTCTGGAGCCACACTTGAAGGGTTTAAACAGTTGCTATGGATGGGAGGACAAAACCAGAATGCAACAAATTCACTCCAGATAGATAGCAAACAGTTGCAGAATTGGTCCAGAATAGAGCTGGTCTCTGTGTTAGTGTTCAGAATAACCACCATAAATGCCAAATTGAGTAAAATGGCTTGTCTTTCTGGTGAAGAATTCATCAGCTACCTCAGACTTTGAAAATGAGGCAGAAGTGGCTCCAGTGGCCTCCAGATGTGTGGTGTAGAGACCTGGGGTAGAGACTCGATGAGCCAGGGTGGCTTTGAAGTGGCCTTCCTATAAAATAGCCTAGGTGTGAACTCAGACCTCCACACAGGCTACTTGTCTGTAACCCTGGGTTTCCTCCTCTGTAAGGAGGAGTAATAGTACCTCCCTCGGTTTATTAAATTGACTAATGATGAAAATCAGGGTTTGGCTCAAGAGCAAGCCTTGGCTACAGTGCCATGTTCATTTCATCATGAAATATCTTAGACCCTCTGCTGAGCAACCTGCATGAACTTTTGGAGAATATTTAAGTGACACACTACTCTGTTTTCTGTTCCCTTCTTCTGGGGAGCATCAAGTGGGCTAGACAGGCTATCTCAAATGAAAACAATACCAAACTGACATTGACATTTCCAAAATCCCCATCTCACTTATCACTGAGAGGCCTTTATGCAAACCTTCCCTGGTGGCCTAGCCTTTTCCAAGCAGATGTTTGTGATCTGACCACACTGACATGCTCTGTAAGATAGCTGTTATTATAATATCACTTAACTGACCAAGGGCAGATCAAGGACTCTTGAAGTGATTAACAGGTACTTTTGAAGGTCACCTGGACCAGGGGTTACCACAGGCTACACTAACTAAACTCCCCCAAGGGCAATTGAAACACTGATGTCTGAATTTGGAGTGCTTCATCGCATGCTCTGACCAACAAATGGAGTCAGAACCTCTGGGATAGTCTTCCAGAGACTCCCAGCCACAGCAGGTAGGGGAGCTGAACTCCGTCCCTGGCTTACCATCCCATGTTGGCCACCAATTAGTCACTTGCTTTCATTCAGAAGCAAATAGAAAATTCATTCTCAAATAAAAACTGTCATTGTGTTAGGCATTCTCCAAGACTGATGGATTAAAACTCCAGTGGCTGTGGAGAGCCAGACGTTGCAGGTCCAGAGCCAAATTATCTTGGACTTTCTTCCATTCCTTAAGTAGCCATTTATTGCTCACTTTTGTGTATGACATAATATTCTTGTGACTGCCAGCCAAAAATCTCCCTTTAAAAAGCATTTTATGTGTATGGGTGCTTTGTTGGCAAGTACTTCTGTGCACCACATGTGTGCCTGACTTTAACAGAAAGAGGACATTAGATCCTCTTGGACTGGAGTTACAAATGGTTCTGAACTGCCCTTTGGGTGCTGGGTATTGAGCCTGTGTCCTGTAGAAGAGCAATCAGTGCTCTTGACCACTGAGCCATCTCTCTGGAGTATACAGACTCCTATGACCCAACCCCTAAGAATATCACCCTATAGCATGTGGAGCCTGTAAACAGAGACTTCCTGAAGCTTTGCTGTAACCCACTGAGCTGATGTTTCTACCAATGTTTTTGAAACTGTTGGTTTATGACTTTCTTTGTTCTATTCTGTAAAAAGCTTCATGAAACAGCTACCATGTTGAAACATGGAATATGGGGTAAAGCAGGATTGTGATCCCAAGCCATTCATTGCTCAAATTTGTGACTCCCTTTGAGGTAAGAGATATGTTCTCTTTGTCATCAAAAAGACTGCCAATCTGGCCGGTTTTTCCCTACCAGTCCCATTTTGGAAGGAAGGGCAACTGGAAGGTCCTAGTTCTATTTCTGTTGCTGTCATAAAAATACCCCAACAAAGGCAATTTAAGGGAGTGTGGTGGTCTGAAGAATGCCCCCTGACTCATAGATTTGAATGCTTAGTCATCAAGGAGTAGTACTACTTGAGAGGGATTAGTGGGTGTGGTCTTGTTGGAAGAAGTGTGTCACTGGGAGTAGGCTTTGAGGTCTCAATAGCCCAAGCCAAGCCCAGTGCCTCTCTTCCTGTTGCCTGTGGATCTGGATGTAGAACTCTCAGCTACTTCTCCCACACTATGTCTTCCTATGCGCAAGCCCTCATGCTGCCTGCCATGCTGATAATGGACTAAACCTTTGAAACTACAAGCAAACCCCAGTTAAACACTTTCTTTGGTAAGAGGTGCTGAGGTCCTACTATCTCTTCACAACAACAGAACACTGACTAAGACAGGAAGAAAGAGTTTTTAGTTCAGCTCATAACTCCAGATGACGATCTATCATTGTGAAGAAGTCAGAGCAGGGACTTGACGCCTCTAGTCTCATCTGCAGTCAAGAACAAAGAGAATGAATGCATGCGTGTTTAGTGCTCAGCTCTGCAGGATAAAAGGGCCAGCCAAAAAGACATCCACCCTGGCCCTGAAACTAGAGCCAGTGAAAGAAACACAGTTTGATCCTGAAATCAGAGCCATCTCTGCTCCTGACTAACTAACCAATCCCTGTGCAGGAAAACTAAGCAATTTCTGACCAGAAAATGTTCTCCCTAGGAAATCTCTGCCCCTAAAAAGCCATGTCTGTGTGTGTGTGTGTGTGTGTGTGTGTGTGTGTGTGTGTGTAGTCTTATATAAAACCCTTCTGCCTATTCAATTACTGTCTGTCCTTTCCCACCCTGGCGGAGGCAGCCATTCTCCTGGACTCCTCCTTCCCAAATAAATCACTTTCTTTAAAGAGTTTTGGGTGAAGACTTTCTTTCACCAGCATGAAGCAGTAGAACATTAGCCGAGACATTTTCTTATGGGGGCTGAGCAGAAAAGCAAAGAAGAATTTTTTGAGATGTTTTCTTAGGGGGGCTGAGGGAAAAAAAAAACACAGAAGAAATACCTGGGAAACTCCCTTAGATGTGGAGCAGAAAAAGTAACTTTGCTCGGAGCCAGAGGAGATTGGTACATTCCTGCAGGGGTTTCCCTTTAGCAGAGTGAGGCAGAAGAAGTAACATCTTGGATGGGAACTGATCAGAGCTGAAAAAGAAACATAACTGTGCTAGGACATTCCCTTAGGGGAACAGTAGAGTTCAGCCAGAATGGCTCATTCTCGGAAGAGCAGGATTGCTACATCCTAAGGGGAGGACATTCCCCGTGCACCCCAGCTTCAGGAGTTGCCTGACTTCCCAACAAGTCAGGATACCTTTTTCTCCAGAGCCCTAAAGCTCACAAGCTCAC
The DNA here is from genome assembly GCF_037038515.1 of Microtus pennsylvanicus. Lineage (NCBI taxonomy): Eukaryota > Metazoa > Chordata > Mammalia > Rodentia > Cricetidae > Microtus > Microtus pennsylvanicus. The sequence goes on from NC_134586.1 coordinate 92,960,939, forward strand.
TTTCCCTTCTCCAGATCCTAAACCCAGGTAATAGTGATGCCCACAGGGGGCTGGGTCTTCCCATCTCAATCAGTATGATTGTGACAGTCATCACAGGCCAACCCAATCTAGACAGTCCCTCATTATGACTCTCTTCCCTTACCAGGTGATTCTAGGTTGTGTCAAGTTGACAGAAGGAACCCTCACAAAAAAGCTGGTGTCTTTATTGCCCGAAGCTATCTGCCACCTCCAGTTCACTCTTTGCCTCTCAGGGGAAAGTGTGTTGGATTGGCTTGAAAAAGAAAAGATCTAATGTCAGAAGTGAAAAGTTCTGTGGTTTATTCAATCGAAGTCCAATTTGGATTGAGAGAGGTTGTTTTGTATTGGGGTTTTGTTGGTTGGTGGTTTTTAATCAGCTGTCTTTGGTCCCTGTCTTTTGTCCCTTGGAGGGACAGCATGAGTTAAGTTCTCCACCGTTTTCAAATTAGCTCTTACCCTTTTGCAAAGAAAACTCATTATGATAAACCTAGCAGGAACTCAGTCAAAGGCAAGCTCGCCCTATGATGTGGAGTGAGCTGGGGTTTCTATAGTTAACTGTAAACGCTAAAGCTCCATGCGCGTTTGGCTTTAGCAGCTGGGGATTCAGTCACTCTCCTTAATAACTCAGAGTCATTAAAAACTGAAGATGGCTTATACAATGGCAAAATAGACTTAGGCTTTACAGGAAGAAAAAGAAGCTTCTTCATTTGAGTACCCATGCGGTGGGTTTTCTCACCACTGGCAGACCTGAGTTGGAAGACTGGTTTTCCATTCTGATGAATCCGGAGCTCTCCAGTCTGAGAGCAGCCTTGCACACTTGAGAGCACTAGAGTGCGACCTGCTCACAGTGGCAAGTCCAGGATTACACACACCAAATGGTTGCTGGTGAAATGGGAAGTTCATTCCACTCTGGACCGGTGTTGAACTTCTAGGGTATGATTTCCCCGGAGCTCTGGCTGGCTGCCTGCAGGCTCCCAGGCCCATTCCAGAAGCCAGAAGCTTTATAACCCAAGCAGGGGAGAGAAGCCAGGGCTGTGTGATTTGATGCTGGTGGGTTCTGGAAACAGGAATTGTTCTAATGCTAAGGAGAACAGAGGCAGAACAGATGGGAATTTGAACCCGGCTCTCACCCATCCTTAGCCTACTGATGTAGGGGGGCGCTATTCTTGCAAGCAGCATACTGTTGCTAAGAGCACATTTAGACTAAAGTCAGGCCTATGAATCTGAAGTCAATTTGGCCAATTTATGACCTTGGTCACCTCTGTTTATCTTCCTCTGTTTCTGTTATCCACCACACTTCCTCATTGTAAGCCTCAAGTTCATTTTCAGGTAAGGCAGAGGATGAGGCTGGGAAGGAAGAAGAACACCTGGAAGAGAGAGCTATAGAAGGGTGGACCTAGGCCTTGACCTTGCTCAGCCCTCACTGGGAGGCCAGACAGGAGACTGAAATCCTAAGGATGCACCCTGACTGTTCCCTGTCTCATCTTTGGATACTTGAATCATGACTCTCTCTACATCTGAACTGGGCTAAGGCAGCATTAAGAATCCTGCCCTTCTAGGAGTAAGACAGACATTCATTTTGCTAATCAGGAAACTCAGGACAGGCCTTCCTACCATGTCAAGGTTTGTTGTCCTTTGGTTAAGGTGTAAGCCAGAGTTCAGTGGCTCGGGTCCTGCGATACGCAGACTCAGCTTGCTTCTCTCTTAGGAAAGAGGCTGAACTGCCCTGGATATTTGCTGTGTGTATTCATACTCAGATCCAGGCATGTCCCCTTGAGCAGTGTCACTGAACCCTGCCCCACTCTCCTCCCTTGCCACCCATCATGTATTAGGCTGAGTCCTTGGATGTTCCTCCTGCCTGTCCCATGCTGCAAACAGTGTCTCCTGTGTCCTCCTGGGTCCCACTCTTTCCTCTCTGGCTGCCTCACCCCAAGTCCATGGCCTCTCTTGACAGCCACATCAGCTGCCTCTTTATTATGGACATCTTCCTTGTCACACTTCAATTTGAAGCCCTTTAGTGATCTCTTGTCTGAAACTCTGTAGCATGATGGTAAAAGCATTCCCTATGCTTGGGTGGGAGCTGCTTCATGCAACATAAAAATCCTTTCTAAACAATTCTCACATTAACCCTATTATATATTATTTTTCATGTATTTTATGAAACATTGTGAGATTTATGGGGATCTCAATGCTGCTCAATCATAGTCAGCAGAACTGAACCGGTACCTGCTTGTCTCCTAACTCTCTTCTCTAGTAGGATGTTCCAGGTAGTGTGTGTCTGTGTGTCTGTGTATGTGTGTGTAAACATCATAAAGACTTTAAGCATACAGTGCAGTAGATTGAAGCCTGTTTGCTTTGTGTGACCCATTATCAGAAATTTCTCCTCATGCATAATTGAAACTTTCTACACATTAAACAGTTTCCCATCTCCCCCGACCCCATTTGAGCTGATGCTGGGCTGTTACATAAGTGAGCACATACAGTATTTGTCTTTTGGTTATAATTTGGCTTACTTAATGCAAGAGGGGGCTTTTGTAAATTTTTTTTAAAAAAATCAGAGACTGTGGTATGTTGATTATATCCACTGTACTGACAATTGGAAACTCATTCATTTTCTTTTTTTTTTTGAGAAATTGAAAAGATAAATTAAAACTTCCCTAATATTACAATTATGGTGTGCCATCTCAAATTCTTGCATTTGTCAAATAAGTTGGAGGAGTTTTTTAGTAAACCACTGGATGCAGCCATGGGGTTTTATTTAAAAGTCTTACATGGTTTCCTGGTAGCTGAGTCTGCCTTCTAATACAGAAAGCATTTCCCAATGTTTTAAATTAGCTCATCTACCGAGAGTATTCCCTGAACCTGAAAAGTTTGGAAGAGCTGATTCCAAGCCAGATGCCACATCCTTTTGGAGTAAAATCCTTGATAATGTTCTCCCTTGATTTCATGGTGTAAATTTCCTACTTTTCAAATATTTTTAAAAATTATGTTCATGTGTGTGTAGGTGTATCTTTCTGTCCTGCCAGTCAGCTCTATCCCACCAGCCAACTCCCAAATAAACACACAGAGACTTATTATTAATTATAAATGCTGGACTGATAGCTTAGGCTTGTTACTAACCAGCTCTTATAACTAAAATCAACCCATGTTTCTTATCTACACTCTGCCATGTGATGGTACCTTTTCCCCACATGACATGTTCACCTCCTACTTCTCCTGTGTCTGGCTGGCGACTCGGCCATTCGTCCCAACATTCTCTCAGTCTGGCTTTCCTGCCTCACCTCTTCCTGCCCAGCTATTAACCAATTGACCCTTTATTAAACCAATGAGAGTAATACATATTCACAGTGTACAAAAGGATTATTCCGCGGCATCTGTGTGTGGGTTTAAGTGGATGATTGTAGTGCCTGTGGGGGCCAGAAGAGGGCATCGAGGATTCCCCTTGGGCTAGAGCTACAGATGATTGTGAGTCTCCCAATGTGGGTCCTAGGATCTGAATTCAGGTCATCTGTAAAGGCAGTGCTTAACTACTTGTTCATCTCTCTAGAATCCTTTTTCTAATTTTTCATCCAGCTGAGACAATCCATGTTTTTCTTAAAAGTCATCTACTTCTCGGAGTTAAATAAAAGTGTTGAATCATAAACAGGTATCACCTTTATGCTTTATTCTGTATATCTTTATATTTTTAGGGTAGTTCTGTTTGTTTAGTTACTTTTCCTGCTGCTTACAGAATACCCTGATAAGAGTAACAAGGGAAGAAGTGTTGATTTTGGCTTGTAGTTCCAAGGGGATGCAGTTCATCGTGGTGTCTTAGGATGCCTATCGCTGAGAAGAGACACCATGGCCACAGGAACTCCTATCAAGGAAAACACCTAATTTAGATGGCTTAGAGTTTGGAGGTTTAGTCCACTATTGTCATGGTGGGGAGCAGGGCAGCACGCAGGAAGACTTGGCCCTGGAGAATCAGCTGAGCGTTCTCCATCTGGATCCACAGGCAGCAGGAAGAAACTATGAGCCACTGGCCTGGCTTGAGCATCAGAGACCTCCAGATCTACCCACACAGCTACTTATTCCTCCAACAAAGCCACTCCTTCTCCAGTAAGGCCACACCTCCTAATAGTGTCACTCCCTGTGAGCTTACGGGGGTCATTTCCGTTTAAACCACCATAGGGCGGAAGACATGGCCTCAGACAGGAGCCAGTCTGTCTTGTCGCAGCTGCGGCAGGTAGCAGCCAGAGTGCTCTTTATTCACCTTTTACTAAGTCCCAGACCCAGCCCTTGATACGGCACCACCCAGCCCACATTTAGAGTGGGTCTTCCTACTCAGCTAACCTAGAAACCCCCTCACAGCCATGTCCAAAGACTCATTTTCCCTGTGATTCTTAGGTCAAGTTGACAGCCAGTGTCACCGCTGTGTACATTTCCGGGGCTAATTTTGTATGTTTTAGACAAACTGAGAGTCCTGTCACCTGATTTTTGTTTGTCTGTTTGTTCGTTGTTATTTTTGGCAGTCGAAAGGTCACCTCCTGTTGTTCAAAGCTTTGATTTCCCAGCATTCCTTTCTTGTTCATCGCTAACAGGCCCCAGTTGCAGGCTTTGTAAAAGTTCCATAGGGTTTTGCTTTGGAGACAGATCCCATCATCAGCCTGTGTCCAGGGTTTCCCCTGGTGCCTGGGAAGACCTCACTCTGTGGATCCAATTGTACTGAAGGAGCCTTTCACTCCCAGCCCTGTTTTCAGAATCAAAGAGTGGTGATCTTTCTGCCCCAATCCCTGGTGGTATCCTGGGTAATGCCCAGTCTCTGGTTCCATCTGCTCTAAATAGAATCATCAAAGTCTATGGCAGGTGCTCTTCCCGGCCCCCACCATTGTATTTTCCAAACATTATCTAAGGAGCTGGGCTGGACTGGGGGCTAGACTCTTCTTCTTATTCCGACCAACTAGCCAAACCACTGTTTTCCCTGGACGCCAAAGTGTTGTCTTGTTTGCTTCTTACAATGACTCTGCAAGAAAAGTGTTTTGCATTCTCAGTCTACAGAGGAGGAAGCTTCCAGGCAGTGGGCTGAGCCACTGTTCCCAGCCCCTAGTCCCAGAGGTGGTGAATAGCTACACAGTGCATGTTTCAGGGATCCCTTGAGAAACCCAGTCTCACTACCCCTGCGCCTAGATTCCTCCCTGCTTACTTTTTTCTTTTTATTATTTTTTTCATTTATTTTACATCCCTACTGGTTTCCCCTCCCTCCTCTCCTCCAAACCCCACCCCCTCCACTCTGCCCCTCCCATCCACTCCTCCTCTGTTTCTGTTTAGAGAGCGTGGGTGTCCACAAAACATGGCTCCCTGCTCATTTTTTATGTTGTCTCAGAATCTCCTCTGAAAGGTGGAGACTTCCAAACCAGAGGAACAAAGGGAAGATAGACCCCCTGAGAGAGGGTGTGGCAATTTACCTTAGGCGGTTGTGCTATTGCAGAAATGTGGATCCCACAGACAGGCTAGCCATGCAAGCGTCATTCTGTAAACCGATAACCAGCCACAGAAGAGCAGGGGCCAGGACCACTGGGCTGGGGACGCAGATGCTACCTCGTGTCTCTTTTGCACTGGTTACCAACAAGCTCTGCATCTCTCTGTGTCTGGGTTAGGCTCCCTCCTGCACGTGACCTTCTGCAAGGGCAATACATGATTCCCTGAAGCCTGAGGCTTGTCTCACAGTTCAACCAGGGAGAAAAGGGTTTTTTTCTCTCTGCTTCTTTCAGGCAAACAGAGGACCTGGGGCCGATTCTAGATGGGGTTTCAAAGGCTGCTTTCCCAGAAGGAAAAGGCGAGGTGTGAAGGACCTGGATCTTAATGACCATGGTGATGGAAATCTCATTAGGATGATGACAGGGAATCAGGCAAGTGTATATCTGATCCAGCAGCAACGGGAGGCACGTGTGCAACAGACAGTCTTGTCAAGAGGGCTGATGTGTTACAGAAGAGCCGGAGTGTAGAGAGAGGAGCAGGTGAGGGAGTGTGCCAAAGCTGCCACTTACCACCTGTGTAACCCAGGCAGGGCCTGTGTGCCCCAGGTAGGACCTACGTGCCTGCTGGCATTCAGAGACATCTTACCTTGCTTTCAGACTTGCTGAAGGGAAGGGAAATATCAGCCCAGCCCTTGGCCTTGTCATTCTTCTGGGAAAACTTACAAGGGGTTGTCATGGCAACACCCTGCTTTTTTTTTTTTTTCCCCAAGCCTGGAGTCAGGCTGGTTGTTAACCGTGCGGACACTGTCAGTCTCAGGGCCAGAGGTCTTCCTAAGAAGAGTGACCACTGTTCACACTGGGCTTCTGTCCAGTGGAGGCTTTGGGTTGGGCTGTTCCCAGATCACCTGGATCTCTGTCTCTCAAGGCTCTTCACTTAAGAGAATGGTTTTGGAAAGTGTCTACAAATGAGGTCTTACAGTCCAAGCTTGCTCAGCCCACTGTTCTCATAAGTTCCAGGCATGCAGAGTAGCTGGGATTCAGGACAATGAAAGGGGTCCTTTTCATCTTCTGTGCCAATGCCCTGCATGGCCCTTTCTCAGTCTTGGATTTGTGTGACACCTTCCTTATTCTGCTGAGGGCACAAAGGCAGGGGGGGTCAAGGGACACAGCTAGGATGCCCACTCAGATGCAGTAAAGCTGCAAACGGGGTACTTCCACTTTGGGTCTCACCTTCTTTCCCAGGATTCCACAGTGCTCCCCCAAACTCCTGCTGACTTTGGGTGCTAGGACTTGGGCTTTTCCAAGCGATGGTTGCTGTTCTGCTCTTCCTGTGAAATATTCAAATACTGTAATGCTGATAGAAAAGAAAATCCTACATTATTTTCCCTTTGGTGTGTGCATGCATGCGTGCATGCACGTGTGTATGTATGTATGTCTGTGAGAGAGAGAGAGAGAGAGAGAGAGAGAGAGAGAGAAAAGTGGCTTTCTAAAGTGATGAGCCAGGGTCCCCACAGAGCCACTGTTCCCAGTAGAAACACAATGACCTTTCTCAACCTTTCTGCCTTCCCGTGGAGAGCAGCCTTAGCTTACCTAAGCAAACTCAGTTCAAGGAAACAAAAACATTTGGGGGGGGGGGCACAGGGAACTATTGCCTTTAATGCCTGTCAAGCATCTGCTGAGATTCAGACTAAAACCAACTACTGTGAAAGAGGGAAGGAAATAAAAGGTGCTTTTATTACCCTGGGCACTTACCTTTCCATTGTGAAACATAGACCTTCTGTGTGTCTTGGCACAGGGAGGCGGCTGAGGAGCTGCTGGTGATTTCCTCCCACAGACCATCTGGGCGCCCGAGTCGTCTTTATAGGAATGCTTACTTGGTGGAAAGGGAGCTGAGGAGCGGCTGGAACTCTCTTCAGCAGGCCCTTTTATGCATGTGTGGCAATGACTTCTGCGGGAGGCTGGAAAAAGATTTACTGCCTCTACGATTGCACAGCCCCGTTAATATTGCACCATAAAACTCAGCGTCCAGAACACAAGTAGCACGGCTCTCTGGAGCCCAAGCTGGACACGACACGGTCTACTTCCCGGACCTGAAGCAGGGCGCGCAGTACTCCTCTGCACACGGAACCGGTACCAGCCTCCCGGAAGTGCAGCCAAGATGTAGGGCCACAAGGGCAGATTGGGCTGTCAGAGGGAAGGTGCAGCTGGGAAACTTCCTGGAAGGTGGACTAAATGGCAGCCAGAATCTCTCTGCCTTGGGATTGAATTCTTTGCCCTCTGTTTGGTCTTTCTATAAATGGGTCCTTACTATTTTGGATAAAAATAAAAATTCTCATCAGAGACCTAGGGGAAGGGTTTGTTATATCCCTACTATGTGCCAGCCAAGCTTTAAGGTACTTTATTAACATACTTTATCACCCCCCCCCCCCCAGTACTTGAATTTGGGTTCGGGAAGATTTCTATCCTCATTTACAGATGGAATATGGAGAATCAGAGGGTGTCAGTACTTGCCCAGGGACATTCTGCTAGCTAGGGCACAATGCCCCGACGCTAGCATTACAGTGGGTGCACTGGGGAAATACTTAGGAGCCGCCTGCTTCACCCGTGTTCTAATGCAGGGAGAACCTCTGCTTCTAGATTAACCCAGCTTCCCCTCTGCAGAGGACAGCTCCGTAGGAAATTTATCTCTTGCCCCAATGTCAGCTCCTACCCCATCCCTTCCTACCACATGAAGATGTGGCGGGAAAGTCAAAATCGGTGAGCAGGGGACCTTCCCCAGATAGTGTAGTGCTGGTTTCTCACGGTCGGACTTCCCAGCTCCCAGGACTATGCCGTGAGTACCAGGCTACAGCCTAGAGGTCCCACAGTGGTAAACAAAGGTGGGCTTGGGGACTTGGCTTTGGTAACTCTGGGGGTCAGAGAATATGTTTGCTCCTGTGTGGAACAAGACTAGGCTCAGCTGTTGTTCACAGTGGAGGCAAAGGGCTGGCTTTCCAGAGTAGTTGCTTGATAAATTCTTGCTGGCCTGAATCGGACAAGAAAGTAGAAGCAAGAGTAGAGATGGGTCAGTGGGCAAAATGCTTGCCTTGACCCTGCTTTGATTCCCAATGACTGGAGGGGGGGCGTTGGGGGCAAGGTGTTGTGTGCATGGGATCCTAGCCCTGGAGAAGTAGAGACAGAGAGAGTCCTGAGTTCACTAGCCAGCTGGCTTAACCTGCTTGGCAAGTTCCAGACCAGTGAAAGCCCATTTCAGACACACACACACCCACACACACACACACACACACACACGACGGGGGAGAGGAGAGAAATGGAGAAGGAGGAGGAAGAATAAGATGGGAAAAAAAGAATGATGGGAATGAAATGAATTTGTATGAAATTGTGTCCCTGGACCTCCAGAAATGATGTTTCCAGCTTAAATCCTGGATAGAAAAATAAAGCAACAGAACTAGATGTCACAGCAAAGAGACAGACCTCAAAACACCCGTGTCTGCACAGCTCCCAAGAGGCACAAAAAGGAAGACAGCCCTAGCCACTGTGGCACCATGGTCCACATCAGGGCCCCTCTTCCAGGCAGCCCTCTTCCCTGCCCAGCTATGAGCCTGGGATAGAATGGAATGCCTTTTCTTCTGCTAATATCTTTAATTAGGAAGGGAATTCCAACAACTCCCTATAGACCCTGAGAGTAGCCAGTATATCGTTTTTTCAAAATTTGAGATAAATCAAAATAAAAAACATGCCTCCTTCTGAGCAGACATTCAGGCTCAGCCTTGGTGGTTTACAAGAATCATTAGTACTGGATGGGAAGTGCAAGTGACCTCTGTGCCCTGTGTGCCACGGTTGGCTGCCGTGTTGTGCTTCCAAAGCCAGAGTGGAATACTGTAATCCGTAACAAGCGCTATCAGCTTCAAGAGCCTTTTATTTCCAAGCTCTTCAAGTCTTAATGATGATCCACACGAGTACAACACTTTTTAGTTCATAAAATGTGTTTGTGGGGGATGTTTTCTCATTGAATTTAGGAGCTACATCCTTCTTATAATTTACAACGTCCCTATAATGAATCCTCTTCATTCTGTATCAAGGGATGGATGCTGAGGTTGCGGAGGGGATGAGGATCAAGAAGAGCTCAAATGTGATGTTTGGATGAAATGCCCCCATCAGCTCATAGGGAGCGGCACTATCAGGAGATGTGGCCTTGTTGGAGGAAATGTGTCACCAGGGGGGGGGTGACTGTTGAGGTTTTAGAAGCTCAAGTCATCCCACTGGGTCACTCTCTCTTCCTGCTGATTGCTTCTCTGGGTGAACTCTCAGCTACTTCTCTGTCACCATGTCTGCACTCTGCCATGTTTCCCACCATGGACTAAGTCTCTGAACTGTAAGCCAGACCCAATTAAATACTTTGCTTTGTTGCCACATTCACATTGTCTCTTCTTAGCCATATAAACCCTAACTAAGATAACAAAGGTGCTAAATAGTTGAGGAGGCCCTTGCCTCTGAGTCTTCCCACACAACATCTCTGCCACCGGGTCTGTTACCAATAGCAAAAAGGCTGGTTTCAGAGCCTACAGCCTGCTAGGGGATACCACAGCTCTAGGATGTTAAAGTGGAAGGAACTAGGCCACCTTAATGTTCAGCAATAGCTCCACTTCCAGAGCTCTGCTTCTCAGAGTTAGCTACAGTGACAGTGCTCACGCACAGGATTGTTTAAAAGGCAAAAATCTGCCTTCTCTGCCCCACTAAAGGGTCCTGGTCCTCCCTACAGGGGCCGACAAGGGACATCTGTTCTTTTAGATCACCTGCAGGGGGCAGCACTTCCTGTATGTCCCTGTCCAGTCCATCTTTTTCATGCATTCCAAAGCAGGCTTTCATCTGTCACCCACATGTTCCAAAGAGAGCTTTAGCATCCACATCACATTACTGACTCTGCCCAGGGAGAGTCTGGGAAGTCACCGTTCATAGGTTTGTGCAGTGGCATCAAGCTAACTGGGCTGATTTGTTTGTTTATTTGATTTTTGTTTGCCCCACTTTTTGAAATCTTTCTCCAGTTTTCATTTCTGAAATGCTTCTATAAACTCTGGTGATTTTCCTCAGCCTCATAGTGGATTAGAAACCTAAGTGGTTCATTCTCTGTCTCTGTCTCTCTGTCTCTCTCTCTCTCTCTCTCTCTCTCTGTCTCTCTCTCTCTCTCTCTCTTCTCCCCTCTCTCTGTACTGACCTCCCGCATGCTAGTAAGGTACTCTACCATTGAGCTATATATCTTGACCCTTTTCTTACATTTTTTTTTTGCAACAGAGCCTCACTAGTTGCCAAGGCTGGCCTTGAACCCTCACTGTAGCACAAACAGTCTTTGAACTTGCCATCTTCCTGTCTTACCCTCTTGAGTAGCTTAGAATGCCAAGCCTGAGCCACAAAGTCCAACTGACACTGTTTCTTGTTGTCTGTCTGTTGTAAGAGGTGGCTTGTTTGTTCCCAGCCACCCAGAACTAAAATAACCACACAGACACTATATTATTTAAATCACTGCTCGGCCAATCTCTGAAGCATATTATTAGCTAGCTCTTACGTCTAGAATTAACCCATATCTATTATTTTTTATTTTATCATGAGGCTTGTGGCCTACCGGCAACGTTCTGGCTGGCAGCTGATGTCTTTCTCCTCTGGCCTCCATGGCTTCTCACTGACTCTGCCTTCTCTCTCTTTCTCTCTCTCTCTCTCTCTCTCTCTCTATATATATATATATATATATATATATATATATATATATATATGTATGTATGTATGTATATACACACACGCGTGCACTGGCTATATTCTGTGAAGCTATTGGCCAAAAACAGCTTCTTTATTAACCAATAAAAGCAACACAGTGACAGAAGGACCTCCCACACCAATTCCCCTTTTCCGTTTAAATAAAAAGGAAGGTTTTAACTTTAAAATAGTAAATTTACATATAAAAACAGGTACCAAATAAGAATTACAATTACAATATTTATATATATTTTATGTTTTATCATAACTAAGGAAAACTATAACTATCTATTCTTCAACTCCATCAAAGAGCCCAGAAGGATACAATATTACAAAGAAGTGCTTTGTAAGCAACCTCCAAAATTCTAGAATCGACAGAGACATCTTGCTGCCTAGACAGTCACCCAAAGTTCTTTTGTAACATTGTGGTATCCATATTAGCCTATAGGCCTATAGTATCTGGAAGACTTTTCCATGAAGCAGGAAATTTCAAAGACAGTTCCACCTATAATGGCAGTTTGTCAGTCACTTTCTTCTGTGTCCTGCAAAATGTCTAGCATATTCTTTCATGAAGCAGGAACCCCAAAGGATCATCTCACCTTTAGGCAAATTTGGCAGTCATTTCTTGGTGGGTCCTGTATGTCCAGCTCATATAGCACAACATCAAGCAGTCCAGGGAAGAGCAGTTTCTTGCCCAAATGATTAACCAATGCCATAAGGAGCCCCTTCAGTGCCCATCATCCTCTGGAAGTAACTGGTGCTTCCAGGAGCAGATATCTCATTGTCATGAACAGTCTAAGTTTTAAAAACATTTTAAATGCCATATTCTGTAGTCTTTGAAAGATTTGAAGAATACCTATCTAACTGAAATATATCTCTATAATATCTAGAAAACATAACTAACATGACTACAAACTTGACTATTATAGATGATTATCTATTAGCCTATATCTCTTAATTATGCATTACATTTTTATTTTTATTTTATTTTATTTTTGGTTTTTTGAGATAGGTTTCTCTGTAGCTTTGGAGTCTGTCCTGGAACTAGCTCAGGTTGTCCTCTAACTCACAGAGATCGTCCTGCCTCTGCCTCCCAAGTGCTGGGATTAAAGGCATGTGCCACCACCACCCAGCACATTACATTTTAAAATGAGCTGCACAAACACTATCTTAATCTTAATCAGAAGCAGATATATATATAAATTGGCCTAAAATTTATACCAATATACCAAGATCCATATCAATGCAGATTATTCATATCTATATCATATCCCCCTTTAAATGTAAAAAAATTATAAACATTTATTTAGGAAATTTGGACATAGTTCTTTCCAAATTGTTCCTGGTTTTTGTTGGGCGAAGTCATTTTGGGGGGATGTTCATGGCCATATTTCAGGGAGTCTTGGTCCATCAAACCATATTAGTCTGGAAGAGATCCACAGGTTCTCATTTTAGGTGCCAGTTTGTTGGGGGAGGGTGCTTGTTCATTCCTGGCTTCCCAGACCACAAAGTAATCACACAGAAACCGTATTATTTGCAATACTGTTTGGCCAATAGCTTAAGCGTATTTCTGGCTAACTTTTATATCCTAAACTAACCCATCTCCATTAATCTGTGTATCGGCATGTGGCTGTGGCTTACTGGCAAGTTCCAACCGGTGTCTGTCTCCAGCATGGCTACATGGCTTCTCCTGACTCTGCCTTCTTTCTTCCACCATTCAGTTTAGTTTTCGCCTCCTAGCTCTGGTCTGTCCTGCTATAGGCCAGAGCAATTTTTTATTAATCAATGGTAATCACAGCATATAGAGGGGAATCCTACATCATTTGTCCATGAATCTTGCCTGGTCATCTGTCCTACTGTCCTCTGTGGAAACTGTTCTCATTGGAGAAACTAGAGCAAACAGAGAGATGTTCTGTTCTTTATGATATACTCAGCTGGATTCTAACTAGATACGTATAGGCCTGTGCCTGAAGGAATTGTTCCTCATGCTGCATTGTCCAGCAGGCCTCCTGTCATGTCTGTAGAAGACTATAGGGTATTCAGACATTCTTGCTTCCCTCTGCACAGGCTTCTGCACAGGTGACCCTTTGGCAAATTAAGAAAGGGTTTATAGGCCAGGATAGGAAGGCCCATGCATGTTAATAACCTTTCCTTGTTGTTGCAGCTGCTCAGCTAAAAGTTGGCTCCATTCTCACAACAGAGCATGGAATTCTCAGTTCTTTTGACCACAGAATTTGCTTTGAGACACAAGACAGACAGTTGCCTTGGAAGGGTCTGGGTATCATTGTACTGACCCATATTTATTATAAGGGCCTGTTGGCTTGATCAGCCCTAAAAGGAGCCTCGTTCCCTATGGAGACATGCAATGTCCCACATCTAAGAGCACATGTCCTATGTTCTGTAGTCCTAGGAAAGATTCAGATTTGAGACTCTCTCAAGAAAGAAGAGAGTGAGAAAAATTTCCCATCTTCCAACAGAAGTCAGTCTGAGTATAGTCAAAGTCCATGAAGTGGGGACCTGGACCCCAGGAGGTAAACCTACCTACTCAAGGCCAAGCAGAAAATGGTAGTGATGGTAGAGGGTGAACCCAGACATTCCCAGCTTCTGTTCCATTGTTCTGTCTCAGGTTGGGGTGACTGTTGTCACTAATGGGAACCAACAGGACAAAAGGACTCTTTGAGCCTTGTACACTGAGCAGGATCCATAAAGGAGTTGGATTCACCTTCATTTTATAGACAATGGCTATAGCTCTGCCCTGGGTTGTTTGCACTGAACTCAATTGGATCTGCTCCCAGGAAACTCCAGGATGTCCTAGCAGTGGCTGGTATGTAGACTTGGAACCTCTTCACATTGTTTCTGGCCCAGAAGGAACAGAGGAGCCTGAGATGGGACCAGTCAGGAAGGTTTTGTGGCACAGGTGAGGCTCTAGCCCTTTGGACTACTGAGAACCATAGGGATACATCTTTCATGCTGGGTTCCCTGTTGTGTCTGATCCAGGACAGCAGGGCCTGCCCCCACCCAGTCATCTTCTCTGAGGGGTGTCCCAGATCCTCACTGTTGCTTCAACTCTGGATTCTTTGCTAGGTGCTCCACCAACAGTGATACCTTGTCACCAAGTAGGGTAGGGTCCTTGCTCTTGATCAACTGGCGTCTCCACAGTCAGTTCTAAGATTATGACGGCTTCCGCTTATCCTTAGTGGTCTTACTTACATTCCTGTTGGTATCATAAAACTCTCTTGGCCAAAACACACTGAGGGAGAAAGAGGTTGTTTTAGCTCACAGTTGAAGAGGACTATAGTCCACCAGAGTGAGAAGACTTGGCAGCTGGCAGGGAAGACATGGCATCAGAAGCAGGAGGCTAGCTGCTCACACAGCACCCATCCTTAGGAAGCAGATAGTGGGTCTCAAGGTCCAACCCTCAGAGACCTACTTCCTCCATGAGGCTGCACCGTCTAAAGATTTTGAAACTGGAGACCAAGTTTCAGACACATGGCTCTTTGAGGGACATTTTGTAGGGCAAGGTTGGACGTGTTAGAGTTTTGCTCCATTGTTTTTAAATATTCCAAACATGTCTGAAGAATGTTCCCAGAAGTTCACCATCACATAGCTCTTCCCTGATTTCGTAGTAGCCATTTAAGGTGTTTTATGTTCAACTAAGGTTCAATGTGGGATGGCCTTAGCTATCATACTGTAAGATCTGTTCAGCAGACACTGTTTATGACCCCACAAAGCAGTAACGTTGTCACCCCGTTGTATGGGTTGGAAAACCAAGGCGCTAAACAGATTGCCTAAGGGTATACAGCTAGGGAAGAGAGCAGCCAAGATTTGGACAAGGCTTTCGGATCCTAACTTTGACTGATTCCTGAGCCAAAGAATACTATTCTTTACCCAGTCTCAGGAACTTAGAACCATATCATCAGATAGGGCCCCATTCCACCTTGCAGAATATAGAGTACCGCATGGCAGCTACTGCTTAGGAAATTTTGTGAGTCATGTCCTCTAACTCACAGAGATTCACTTGTCTCTGTCTTCCAAGTGCTGGTCTTAAAGGCGTGTGCCACCACTGCCGGACTGTCCATGGCCACTTTAGGTCCAAGATGAGGCTAAATACCATGGCAAAATCAAGAACTAATGGGAACAGAGTTACTTAACCTAAGACATGTTCCCAGGTATCTACTTCCTCCAACCAGTTCTACCTCTTAAAGTTTTCCCCCACTTCCCAATGATGTTGAGAGTACATATCCATCAGTGGAGTAATCCACAGATGAGGCCAGAACCTTCCAGATCTAATCCTCACTCACTTCTGAATGCTACTGCACTTCAACACCTGAGCTCTGGGAGGACCCTTTGTTTCCAAACCACACTGAGGACCAGTGAGCTTACCAAGTCTCAGATTTCTCAGCTGAGAACTAAGGACCCTAGTTGACTTCCCAGAGGACAGTGGGAAATGATCCATTCCATGAGGGGCACCTATAGCAGCAAACACAGCATGTTTCCAGAAGTTTCTATTCTATTTGAGGTGACAAAGCACACTTTAAAAGCAGAAAGTAATCATGGGCATATTTCAGAATGCTGATTTTGTGGTTCAGCAAACACTCTATGGCTCAGTTCATTTCCTACGGAAACATTTTCCAACAATCACTTGGTGAAGGAGGGTGGATAGTGAGGCACTGATTTTTCCACAGTTCGTCATAAAATCCATCAGCAATATGGAAAAGTGTTTCTTCTAACGTTTAACATCTTTGTTCTCATCTGCCTGCTACATGGATTTTTCAGAAATTGAACAAAGATACAGTCCTGAGAGACCTAGGCAATGGATTTCATTTCCACCAGAGAAGGATCTCCAATTCCCCCTCCCTATGGTCCTCAGAGACATCCCTTGAGAGGAAAGGAAAGAAGCTTTCTCAGCAGGCATCCTTGGGAATAGCTCTCCAGAGAATGGCATGCAAGCCGCCAGAATAAACTTGTACTTGAGAGTTTTTAGCAAGGCCGGGCAAGATGTCTAGCCCAGGAAGGGTGCCAATCAACAGCCTTGACAGATGTCTCTCTGCCATGGTAGGTGGCCAGCGAAGCATTCCTTCAAATATTTTCCTGTGAGCCCCTCAAAGGACAGGAGGTTTTAGCTCTCCAATAGTGTGCATCTTCGTGGCTGCCACAACTAAGCATGCTTGACGTTATACAGGGGACACTGATGGAGCTGTAATGAGAAGACATTTCAAGCAGAGAACGACACAAACCTCATTCCAGATGTTACGTTCCATTTGCTGAGCTCAGCCCACACACCTGTGCCCTTCTGCAGAGCCAAGCTTGTCTGTCCCAGGTAGCTGCTCTCACCTGCTCTCTGCTCTGTCATCATCCCTGCTGCTGTGCCTCGGGTACCCCGATTGCCACACATTTGCAGTGTCTATGACTTAGGTGCAGAGAGGTGGCTCCCCTGTAGCACGAACACTGCTTGGCATTTTCTGAATATTACCATTTGAGAAGCGAGTGACCCCCAGTACATGGCTAGAAATAAATGGGGTTTCATACTTGGGGGCTGTGGGCGATTCCAGATTTATTCTCTGACATGAGTGTGGTGATTGTAAATGTCACAGACTCACACCATTTTTAAATCTGTTCATGACCTCGGAGTCAATGGGAATTTGTATTTCAAGCTCACCTCTTCTCTTTCTAGCAAAGGATGGAGGAACTGTGTAGGCACAACCCGCTCGTGGGTTTGAATAGTAACTGGTGTCCCCGGTGTTGGCTTGAAGCTCTTTTTGGTGATCTCTACACCTTGCTTTTTTTTTTTTTTTTGAGGAATACAGATAATTTGGCAGACTGAGTGCTGGTTCTGTTTCTCTTCTTTGCTTGGCTACACTAATGTCCCTACTGTGAAAAAAATTCAATTTTGCTTATAATCAACAAGGTGATAACCTGTTTCATAAAATACTCTTGCTTGTATCACAAATGAGGTAGCCTTTATAAAATCTAAGTGCTGACTTGGTTTGAAGAGCTAACTGAATTGGTTTGAAATCAAATAGCATCGTCTCGGGCTTCCAGAATGAAGAGGATAGCAGCCCAAGCTCCAGCAGGAATAGGGAGTGAGCAGGACAAAGAGTGAGGTGGCCAGGATCTCGGCTGGTTCAGTAGGTGCCCCTCTAGGCATTTCTGGTTCTTGTGTATCAGAACAAGGAGTTGGCAAGGAAAACGGGGACAGTTTCCTAGAAAAAGAGGAAGCAGAGTGGAAAGAGAGAAAACTTGTCAGTTTAATGTCACCTGCTGTGCAGTGTGGGGCTTATGCCATACAGTGGGGGCTTATATCACCTAGTAGGGACTTTATTAGCATGGGTTTCTTTGGGGGGAATCATTTTCATGGTGTGGAATTTCTAGTGCACACTCTTTTGCATGTGATTCTTCATAAAACTTCATGTTTTGTGTGTCTCATAAGTGTCTTAAATCTTCACCCAGGGGCGTGCATTTAAGTATTATAATGAGCCACAGGTCGCCATCCCCTGGAGAACCTCTGAGTCTGTGCCAGAAGCTTCAGCCAGTTCCTAATAAGCCTATGGGGGGGGGTGTCTTGCATGCTGATTTGCAGCCTTTGCACGTGGCTTTCTGGACTTTAATCTGCCCCGCTCTCCTCCTCACTGGTACAAGCTGGGTAAGACTCAGAGCCTCTCATCTCTCAGATGGGGGCAATGCTTGTTATCTTTTTGGGGGGTTAGCAGTAGACAGACAGACAGACAGACAGACAGACAGAGGGACAGAGAGAGGTGGTATGTGAGCTCAGAGAATGCATTCCATGGGGACGCAACAGGATATCTCATAGTAAAGTTTTAAAGCAACTCAGTACTCTAAGATGTTCAGAGACAGAGGGAAAAGGGAAGAGGCAGGAAGAGGAAAGCTCGAGACAGAGATACAAGTGACAAGGACAGGCAGAGATATGTTGAGGTACAGGTTTAGATAGAGGTAGGAAAGACAGGAAGAGACACATTGATGGAGAGGTGGAGAGAGAGGCAGGAGAGACCTACTACATTCTGAGAAGTCCCTAGAGATGCACTTAAACCCCAAGAAATAACGGGCTGAGGAAGAAGGCGCATTCAGATCAGCCCAGAGTTAGGAGTTCCCATTTCTTGCTCATTCACCCAATGCTATACTCTCTGCATGTCCTTAGGGAGGCATTTCCCAGTTTTCTTCATGGGGTGGGGACAAGCCTGCCTTGCAATTAAGACCAGAGGAATTCCTCAAGAAATGCCACGCGTTCAACCCTAATAAGAATATATTGTGTCATTTAATGTTCCAATAGGCCCCTTCTGTTGGAGTATGAAGCTGAATGAATTTCACATATGTCTTCATATTCTTCCTGGATTTCTCCTGGCTACCTTCTATGTCACTGTTAAAACAACAGAGGCCTCACGTGGGGGTCTGACAGGGACGCCCTCACCTAGGCACAAGGAAGAATTAAGATTGGACGGCACAAGGCTTCTCTGAAATTTAAAAACAACACTGTTTTTTTTTTATTTGAAACATCTTTATGTTTACGAAGTGTCTCCTGCATACCAGTTTATATAGTTCTGAACAAAATTCCATGTGCAGATATTAATTTCATTTGTAAATCAAAAGTCTGAGAACCGTAGTCATTAAATGTCTTATTTAAGTTTGCCAGATGATGATCCTGGGATCTGAGTTAGTTTTCCAGTTCGCTATTCTCTTTCTCCACAATAACCTCCCTGGACTGAGCGTTTAGTGTTGCCGAACTACAACACTTGTGTTCAGGAGCCCATGAGATCGGGTGTTTGCAAGGGGACTTATTTCTGCTCTATGTTGTATGGAGCCTCCCTGGGATAACTAGAAGTTGCAAGGGGACTTATTTCTGCTCTATGTTGTATGGAGCCTCCCTGGGATAACTAGAAGTCTAAGGTCCCTCGTGCTAGAAGGAGAAGTGGGCTCATGATTGAAACTGACTGCACTCTGACATCCCTCTGTGCACTGCTGGTGAGAGTATTGTATAGCATTGCGTAACCATGGCGACTTTGTGCTTGCTAACACCATGGCGGCTGGGTACCAAGAGTAACCTCCCTAAATGAGTCAGGAAGTTGTACTGCCTTATATTACAGCCTCAGAACTTAAACTGTAGTCACACCTGCCTGTACCCATGGAGAGGGACAGAGTTCCCTTTTCTACTGTCAAAGTCACACAGGACAGAGATCAGGTATGATGGAAGATGTCACTGTGTCTATCTGTGTAAAATATAGTCCATCACTAACTGTTGTATAGCCTTCTGACGAAACTGATGTGCACACACACACACACACACACACAAACACACAAACACACACAGGGGGGGAGAGAGAGAGGGAGAGGCAGAGAATCTGAATCTTAATATGGAGACAGAAAATCTAAACAAGTAACCCACATGGAAATCATATTTACAATCTTAGACTCGTACAGTGACTGGACCCTGGGTTAAATACCAGCATCCCAAAGCCAACGATGGTTAAAAATTGGGCGTGGGTAGGCTTATATTCCTTATATGTCTCCATCTTCTATTATTTCTCAAAGCCTTTAAAACTGATTCTCAACCTTTGGGGGTTGCATAGCAGATATCCTGCATATCAGATATTTACACTGTGATTCATAGCAGTAGAAAAGTTACAGTTATGAAATAGCATGGAGATAATTTTATGGTTGGGGTCACTACAACATGAGGAACTGTATTAAAGGGCTGCAGCCTTAGGAAGGTTGAGAACCGCTGCTTTACTTTCTTGTATTAAAAAAAAATGTGTTTTTGTGTGTGTGTTTTTCAAGATAGAAGCCTGTATAAGTGACATTTCAGAGGAGAAAGGGGAATTGGAAATGCGCAGTTTGACTCACTGTCTTTGTGGTTGGAACCTCCCCACGGGTGGCCCAATGCTTTTTACTGTCCCTCCTTCAGCTACACCAAACTCTGGCATGAAAATCCCAGCTGGGGCACTGGAGTGGGTGGGAAACCCTTCTTGTCTCCTGCCCTCCAAGAACAAACAAAGAATCAGGAGAAGGATTAAGACATGAAAAAAGCAGTTTGACATCTCAGAGGCAAATGGGAAAAGGAAGCAAAGATTGCCTTCTTGTTCTCTTTCCTTTCAAGACAAAGGTGACTTCTCGGAGCTGACTTTTTTTGTTTCCCGCCGGGCTGGCTAATGTGTCTTAATTATCCCGCTCTTTATTCCTCACAGCACCCAAGTTCTCGTTATTATTTCATCAAATCCATTTCATCAGCCGCCCAGAAGTGGTACGTTCCGAGGCCGAAGAAATTAACCATGAAATGAGCATCTCCGAGATATTGGCTATAACACACCCCCACTTGCTTGTTTATTACCTATTCACGGAAGCCTTGTTCCCAAGGCTCTCTCCCAGGCTCTAAATGGAGAGCGGACCTATGATGCTGGGGTTCGCTGGCAGGTGTGTGGCCAAGGTGTGGGCTTCCCTCTTCTTCATCCTTCTGCCAGCATGCTCCTGAGAATAAATGAGGTGGCTTGTCAGAAGCCAGGAGCATGGTCCTGGAACACAGGGAAATGCGTCATGAATTCTAACCATTGCTGTTTCCATTCGGAAAATCTGCTTCCATTATTTTTCTCTTTAAAAAGCTTCACAAACCCCTTCTGAGTATCAAAATCCAGCCTGAACCACCCGGATTGCCTATGAGTCCTGCTTCTCCCCCCACCTAGGCTCAGTGACGCTCACCTTCTAAAAGATTCTGTGTTTTATGCCCCAGGAGAGGGTCAGCAATGCCATTTTCCATGATTGAATTTTTTCCTTCCCAGACCCTCCATCTTTCCGTCTTTCTTCTACCATCTCTGTTCTTTCTGCCCTAAGTCCCTCGCCACCCAGAGCAGGCTAGGTCTCTACTATACACCAAACCGCTATGGGTCCTGGTTACATCCTGTGCCTTTCTCGGGTATCTTAAGTTGGTGTGCGGGAAGTGCCCCCATTAACGGCAGCAGAGATGGGGTCCTGGTAAATGGTTGAAATGAGTAGGAGCCAGAAAGTCTGCTCCCTGGAGACTGAGCACATTTTCCTTCTCAGGGATGGAGAACTGAATTCCCTTAGCAGTCAGGAGGCTTCTGTTATGACAAGACATCTCTGGAGAGGCACTTTGGTTAGACCAATGTGAGGCTAAGAACCTCCTTCATCTGCAATTTGAAAGATCTGAGTGTTTAGGTCCTGACTTTATATAAACCTTGATGCTTCCACAGGACCTGTCGTTATGTGGACCGTGCCATTTCCATAGGTCTTGCTCTTTCGCAGGACCATCATGCCTTTGTGGTCCTGTCCTCACGTGGACCATGATGCTTCCACAGGGACTCTACTTTTGTTTGGCTATGGTACTTCCGCAGGTGCCCTCACTTTTACTTTCTCTCCAGGTCCCTTCTGTCATCTCTCCACAGCCTTCGCTCTACCCCATCACTACTCTCTCCTCTATAATGAAGAAGGCATGCCGTGTTTATCACCGTGCCTTGAGCTCTCTGAGAGCCTCCCACTGAACCCTGAGTACACATGTTATCAGGATAAATTCAGATCATTATAAAATGACCAAGTGCCACCATCAGATCTCCTCCTCCCCAAGGCAGTGCCACAGAGATGCCCTGCCTAGCTTGCTGTTGAGGTTCACTAAGTGATAGTAGCTTTTATTCATTTCAATCTCTGCTTTCATTCCTGCGAATAGACCAGCAGGATGTGAGCAACTGTAAGTTCTCTTCAGGGAAAGCTGGGTCTCATCCACCTCCTCAAACCTCCTGAGAGAGCCAACCTAGCGGTCCCCTCTTTGACTTGAAAATGTCACCTTAAGAAGTGGATTGCATAAGAGCCCCCAGTGGAGTAATCTTTTATGACTGTACTTCGGGCTGACAACAGATCTAAATTAGAGGGTGCAGCTGACTGGAATGAGCTTAATTCTCCATACAAATGTGGGTTCTCGGAAAGAAATCGCTTTTTTTCAGGTCTAAAATCTATTTTATCTCCCCCTAATTAGGAGAATATGTAAAGCAAGAGTAGGGGAATGGCGTTCAATTTGCCATAAAAAGCAAACCCAGTAGTTTATAAGATCGCACTTCCCAAACAAGCTCTGGCCCATTAGAGGAGATCATACATAATTCAGGACTCACTTGTTACTGAGTGTATCATGCAAATTCACTCAAATTACATTTGGAAAAAAAATGAGGTTCATCTTCCAGCTTTAAATAGACTATTAGCGAAGGGGGAGACTGAAAAGCCTCAGAGATGCAGAGGATTTCAGGGGCTCCTGTGTGAACATGGGATGGGAGACTTCAACTGAATGGGTGGAAAGCCCCGGGGTGGTAAGTTCCGTGCAGAACAGGGACTTGGCAGGCAGCGCCGGCCTCCGTCCATCACACACCCCATCCATCACCCCTGTCTGTTCTGCACAAACATCAGTCAGATCCCATCACGGGGAGGATATCTGTGTTCCAGTCACCTTTCGTTGTTGACATCATGTGAATTGTGTCCTTCTGAAAGACATCATTCAGGTTAATATCATAAAAATATCATGTCATAGTGGGCTTATAAACAACACTCATGTATACCACATGGTTCTGGAGGCTGGAAATCTAAGCAGGATGGGAGAGTTCTATGGTACTAGCCTCTTTGCAGGGTATTGCTTTTTTTTTTTTTTGGAAGGTGAAATATGGCAAGGGTACTCTCTGGGGTCTCATCTAAGGATGCTAATGTCATTATTATGGCTCCATCCCCATGACCTCATCACCTCCTCCCAAAGTCCATCTCTCCTAAAGTTATCACATTGGGCTCTTTATTTATCGAAACCTAAGATCTGTGGGCCTTTTCTTGTGGTCTAAATGAAGACAGCATCTGGAAGACTGGGGTTCACTGGCAGGTATGGAACCAACCAGTCAGTTTCCAGCTTCCCTGCTCGACCCACGCCTGAGACTAAATGAGGTAGTTTGAGAGTTCACTGATACTTGGAATTAGGATTTCAATGTATAAATTCAGGGGAGCGATAGAAACTTTGCCTCCAAACCAAGATACACGTAGAGATAAATTCGGATCAAGGAAAAAGAAAGAGACAGAGAGAGGAGAGGCCTGTGTATCTGTGGTAGAGACAGTAGCAGTGGTGAAGGGCTGGGATTTTTGCACTATCCCAGGAGGGCTTTTCAGTTTGAACATGGATCTCATCACCAAATGTGACCACGAATCTTTTCTAACCTATTACAATCTTAGATAAAAATCCTTCAAACCGGAAGTAAAAGAATTACTTGTAAAAGGAATATGTACAAACTTGAAAATTATAGCCCGCTTTCAGAATACATTATTTCTATCAAACAAATTTTATTTATTTTTATTTTTTTATTGAGCTTTACAATTTGCTCCCCTCCCTGCCTCTCACCTCCCCCTTTCAACCCTCCCCCAAGGTCCCCATGTTCCCAATTTACTCAGGAGATCTTGTCTTTTTCTACTTCCCATGTACATATATACTCAAAAGTGGTATTACTGGGTTTTGAGGAAGGTTGTTTCCTAATTTTCCGAGAAATCGCCACACTGGCATCCAAAGGGGCTGTACCAGCTTGCATTCCCCCCAGCAATGCAGAAGTGTTCCCTTTACCCCACAACCTCTCCAGCATAAGTTGTCATAGTGTTTTTGATCATGGCCATTCTTACAGGTGTAAGATGGAATTCAAACAAAATTTTAAAAAGGCCACTTGATAGCCTGCTTAACACAACCTTCCCTTCAAAATTTTCAATGGCTGTCCAGAGACATCCAACTACTCATGGTCTCCCTCAGCCACTTCCAAGGGCAGATCAGACCTGGCTCCTTTTCCTACCTTTCAAAGCTACTGGATGTCAATGGTGTTCTCTCTCTCTCTCTCTCTCTCTCTCTCTCTCTCTCTCTCTCTCTCTCTCTCTCTCTCTCTCTCGCCCTTCCTCCTTTCCTCCCTCCCTTCTTCCTTCCTGCTCTCCCTCTCCTTCTCTCTTTTTGAGACAGGGTTCTCTGTGTAGTCCTGGATGTTCTGGAACTCTCTTTGTAGACCAGGCTGGTCTTGAACTCAGAATTTTCTGCCTGCTGCTGCCTCCGGAGTGCTGGGATTAAAAGCATGCACCACTGCCAGTCAATTTTAGTTCCCTTCTTTTTAGACCATTCATGAGGCACTTCCTGCAGTGACGCCTTGTCCATTTTATCCCTACAGCACCATCCAAGTGGGTTTCTCCCCCTGCCTTGGCAGTCTCATCAAGGGGACGCCAAGCATCAGCAAGCTTCTTTGGTTCCTCTGCTAGGCTGTGATCTTCTCAGGGTAGAGTACTTCTCGTTGTCCCTTTGAACCCCGTGAGCACCAAGACTTCTGTGTCACAAGCCTTAAATTTTTCATCTTGATGGACAAAGCACACCTGAATTTAAATTTCTACTTCAAAACACAAGATGTATTGCATTTTTCAGAAAAGAAAGTTGACATTTTCTTTTAATAATACCTTATTTCTTACTGGGAATATATTATGTAATTTCTTGCATATGACTTGGAAACTATTACAATCTATAAAATAGTATTTTGCAAAGTTCTAGCTCCTTCCCACACAGAAGTCCTTGTGGTTAAATCAGTTAACTGCCTGTCAGTGCTTTTATGTACATGAGAGTGTGTGTATAAGAGTGTGTGAGTGAATGGGAGCATGTGTGTGTTGTGTATGTAGGCAAATGTGTGTGTACTGTATGATTATAGGTGTGAATGGAAGTGTGTTCTGTGTGTTGTATATATGTGTTCATGTGTGTGGTATGTATGTATGTGTGTGAGCATATGTGTGTATATGTGTGAGCATATGTGTATTGTATGTGCATGTGAGCTTATATGTGTAAATGTGTGTGAGTGTGTGTGTGCTCATGGCTTTAAAAACCACAGAGTAGCTTCATGCTAGGGATTAAACCCAGGAGACTTGCAAATCCTGAGTAAGTTCTTTACTACTGAGCTGCATCTCCAGCCATCATGAGTTCCAATTATTATATGTTCTGCAGAGTTGCAGACTTAGCATTCTAGAAAAATTTGGATTTCACAGCAGAATTCAGAGAAGACAGTAGTGTTTCTCACACACCTGCTCTTCTTCATCTCTGGTGCAGATAGTTCTCACACACCTGCTCTCCCATTCACAGGTGCAGATGGTTCTCACACACCTGCTCTCCCATTCACAGATGCAGATGGTCCTCGCACACCTGCTCTCCCATTCACAGATGCAGATGGTCCTCGCACACCTGCTCTCCCATTCACAGATGCAGATGGTCCTCGCACACCTGCTCTCCCATTCACAGATACAGATGGTCTTTGCACACCTCCTCTCCCATTCACAGGTGCAGATGGTCCTTGCACACCTGTTCACCCATTCACAGGTGCAGATGGTTCTCACACATCTGCTCTCCCATTCACAGGTACAGATGGTTCTCACACATCTGCTCTCCCATTCACAAGTACAGATGGTTCTCATGCACCTGCTTTCCCATTCATGGTGCAGATGGTTCTCACACACCTGCTCTCTCATTCACAGATCCAGATGGTTCTCACACACCTGCTCTCCTATTCACAGGTGTAGATGGTTCTCACAACCTGTTCTCCCATTCATAGGTACAGATGGTTCTCATGCACCTGCTTTCCCATTTACAGGTGCGGATGGTTCTCACACACCTGTTCTCCCATTTACAGTTACAGATGGTTCTCACACACCTGCTTTCCCATTCACAGGTAGATCTGCACCTACCTACAACCTCACCTGAGTGGTACATCTGTCACACTTGAGATTCCTACATTCACACATGATAGTCACCTATTGCTTATTTGACATTGGTCCTCACTCATGGTGGCATGCATTCTTTGGCTTTTGACAGCTGTGAGAATGGCATTTATCTATTGTTACAGTGCCATACAAAGTAGTATATTTGCCCTAAGAATCTACTGTTCCCCAAATGTTCCTTATTCATTTTTCTCACTGAACCCATGTTCAGCAACCACTTTTAAAAATTGTTACTCTAGTTTGGCCTTCTCTAGAATATCATATACTTAGATCATGGAGAATGCAGTCTTGTTAGAGAAATATCAGTATCAAGTATATAAAGTGCTTTTGTATCTTCTGGCCTTGAAAATGCATTTCT
Organism: Microtus pennsylvanicus; assembly: GCF_037038515.1. Taxonomy (NCBI): domain Eukaryota; kingdom Metazoa; phylum Chordata; class Mammalia; order Rodentia; family Cricetidae; genus Microtus; species Microtus pennsylvanicus. Next base: position 92,987,282 of record NC_134586.1, read on the forward strand.
CTTCAGTGCTGAATGATAATCTCTTGCCTGGCTATCCCAAGCTTATTTAACCTCCCTTCTACTGAAGGGCGTCTCAGATGCTTCCACAGTGCATCAGCTTGAGACAGAGCCAACACAAATGCATAGGCAGGACCTTATGAGACACACGTTTTCAACTGGGTTGGGTAAATTCCAAGGAGTTGCTGATTCTTAGATGTTAGTTTTTGTTTTTGCAAAATACTTATGAGTTAAAGAAGAAAATGATCCAGGCTTCCTATATGCATTTAAAAAATTCTCTCCCTCTCTTCCTTCCCCTCTCGACTTCCTCTTCTCTTTCAGACACAAGTCCTCACTATTTCACTATGTAGCCCAGGTTAACACAGAACTCAAGATTTTTCTGCCTTGGCCTCTTAAATGTTGGGGTTATAGGCATTAGATTGGGCACTCACCCTTGTCTATTTGTTTTTACGCTCTATTTCTTATTTTATTTGTGTGTATTATATGGTTGTAGTTGTAGGCGTTCCTATGTGGTGCACATGTGTGTGAATACATGTGCATATGTTTGCACTGGAGGCCATCAGCCAGTGTCAGGTACCTCTTTCAATTTATTTTTACCTTATGTTTTTGAGACAGAGTATTTAATTGAACCCTGAACTCACCAATTGGCACAGGCTGGCTAGCAAGTGAGCCCTGCTGGTCCTCCTTTCTCTGCTGAGATTACAGGTGTGTGCTTCCATTCTCTGGTTTTTATGTGGGTGCTGGAGATCCCGACTTGGGTCCTCAGGCTTACGTGGCGAACAACATTACCAAGTGAGCCATCTCTCTAGTCCCTGAGGGCACGGAGGCTCAGTAGAGACATAAGCTAGGATGGAGCAGGGGCAGGACCCAAATCCAGTTCTCTGCACTCTGAGTGCAGCAAGAATTACGTCATCACCATGGCTTTCCAAGATGGAGGGTCCTGGAGGAAGTAGGCCATCTAGTGCAGTTTTCCTTCTTGATGACCTTAGGGGGAGAATTCAGAGATTTCAATGGCAGGAAGCTGCACACATGCAGACTGAAGAGGTCTTTGGAAACTATTATTTTAAAAATTAAAAAAAAAAAGCAAAAGTACATCCTCATGACCTAAAGAAAATCGCACTGCTCGAATACCGTACTTCAGATTCTGCACCAGACTTGCGAATCAAGGCTGATTAGAGTCAGAATCCAAAGAACCTAGGCTAGAATTCAATAGAGTGCTTATCTGAAAACTCTCCTATGCTGTATGATTTATAATGGTGGTTCTCCATCTGAGGGGCGTGACCCCTTCGGCAAAGCTTTGTATCAAAAAGTATTTACATTAGATTCGTAACAAAAGCAAAATTATAGTTACGGCATGGCAACAAAAATAATTTTATGGTTGGGGGTGACCAAGACATGAAGAACTGAATTAGAGGGTCTCAGCATTAGGAAGGTTGAGAACCACCAGGCAAAAGATACTCTTCATTGACACTCCTGACCATGACCATGAACAAACGAGCAAATGTTCAGTTTTTTGTTTTCCAAGACAGGGTTTCTCTGTACAGCCCTGCATATACAATTCATACACCAATATACAACTGGTATATTGGCAGTCGGAATATTATCCAGCTATAGTAAAGGACTGAGTACTGGCTTATGTACCAGAAGTTGACAACATTTAGCCACGTGGAGGAGTCCAGAGGGTGGCCTCCTGCTACGTGGTGGCATCCATTAGAAATATCCAGAATAGACAGATCCTTAGAGACAGAAAGCAGAGGGTGATTGGTGAGGAGTTGGGAGAGGAAAAAACAGGAAGTGACCTGTAATGGGTGTGGTGTATTTTCTTTAGGAAGACGGGCATGTTCTAGATCTTGATGTGAGTGGTTGTTAATTGTGAATCCCATGTTGTTAATTGCAAGAAGGGGCCCCTTGTTTGTCCTGGCCATCCAGCTAGCTTACATCTGAAATAACCACACTTTGGTTGAAATAACCACACTGCTTGGCCTTTAGCTCTGACTTCTTATTGGCTAACTCTTACATATTAGTTTAGCCCATCTCCATTAATCTGCGTATTGCCACGTGGCAGTGGCTAAACTGAGATTCTAACCGGTGTCCGACTCAGGCAGAGGATCCATGGCTTCTCTGACTCCGCCCTTCTTCCTCCCAGCATTCAGTTCTGTTTTCTCTGCCTACATAAGTTCTGCCCTATAAAAAGGCCAAGGTAGTTTCTTTATTCATTAAACAATGAAAACAACACATAAACAGAAGTAACTTTTATATCACCATGCCGCGTGTCTTACCATAAAATTAGAAAGCAGTGTGGGGGCACACTACTCAAGGGAGGTGCTATGAGGGCATTGCATCTTCTGCTCTTAGGAGAAAGGCCAAATGTAGGGGCAGGCAGAGAACTGGCGAGGTTACAGTTACACTCAAGAGAGTGCCGAAGGAGGCCTGGTCTCTTCCATGGCTCGCCCGAGCCTTTCTCTGCTGTAGTGTGTCCTGGAGAATACAAGAGGGGGCACAATGGCCCTTAGAATTTGCTCTGAAGCCTTCCTTCTCAGCCACTCCAGCTGTCAGTTCCCAGCCAGAAGCTTGATGCTCGAGTGATCAATAAACCAAACAAGGCCATGTGCAACCGGGGAGTTTAAAGGAGATAATTAAACAAACTTCTCATGCAAGCACCCTTGCGGGGATTAATTGAGATTTAAATAATTAAGCCTCTCTGGGTATGCTAGAAGAGAAATACAAATGAGGAAGGGCTGTCATGGTACCCAGGCCAGACCCACTGCACTGAGGAGATGCAGTGTGGGTACCAGTTTTATGTCGCAGAATCCCAGCTCCCCTCGCTCTCCTGGTTCTTTTTTGTGTAAGGTCTCAGTAAAAGCATCCATCTTCTACCTGAGTTCAAAGCCACATCTTGCCATTCCACTTCATCTCTGCCTAGATTCTGCCATGCCTCCTGGCCAGTCACCTGCATGGGCTTCCAGATTTTAATATTTTAAGGAACAGCCCCATTGCCTTATCCATCTTTGCCTTACCTGGCCTGCCAGTCCTCTATGGTGTGACCCCAGTGAGTTTTCCAGCTCTCTCTCGGGCTCTCTGCTGCTATAGAGGGGAATCTAGTCTTGTGTTTCCCTTCAGCTTCCTGCCACATGAGCCGGTGGCAAGCTACTGACATCATTACAACACTTTCTTAGGGTGCATCCCCATCTCCTTCAAAGATAAACATTTCTGTGTAAAGCTCATCTCTTCTTCAATCCCCGGCTTCTCCCATAGGCAGCTATACATGTTCACACCATGAACGGAGTCTTGTAACGTGTGTTAAGGGGAGGGAAGATCCAAAGTCCCAGTAGCAGATGAGCTTTGGAAAGTAGAATGTCTCCATTTGGGATAGGTAGGATGGTGTGTCTATTCCCTCACCGTGTCATAACAGCAGGTGGTCTCTGCCAGGTGCAGCATCCACAGCTTGGCCACGCATGTAGGGACAGTCACATCAGAAGGGGGAAATGTGGATGGTATGTACTCAGGTCAGATCAGGCTTGACCCGTAGTCTGCAAAAAACTCTGCTTTCAGAGTTTGCCTTCGGGAACTGAGGATCCTGAAGCTCGCTCCCTGAGGCATCTCAGGGATGCAGCTAGGGAGAACTGAGCTTGTCAATATACTTTTCCAAGAAGAAAGGAGACCATCTCCAACTCAGCTTTTCTCAACTAGATCCTTCTATGGGCAGAGAAACTTACAGTGAATGGAGAATTGCAACAATAAACATTTCTGTTGAGTCTTAGTGGCGCCAGTCTTTTGGGAGACCATTGGGCATTGCTCATATGCATATCAAGGGGGAGGGCAGGATCTTGGGTGCGAGGGGATCCCCTCAGCTTCAGCATGGGACTTGAGCACAGCCTCAAGTGTACATATCTGTCTTCAAGACATTCTGACCATGCCTTGGTTTCTGGCGCTTCTTCAGTACCACAGCCACAATCAGCTTCGATAATCTGGCCGCTGGACTCGAGAGAGCAAGGCAGCCTGGCAAGGTTAGATCAAAGGAGAGGTGTGAATGATTAAAGAGAAAGAAACACAAGTCTGGGTGAGAAAGTAGGGACGTAGATCCAGTTCTCAAAAGAAGAGCTACCTTAATATCGGGGGATCCTCGCTGGGCCCAGGTAACCTAGATACCGCCTCTCTGTGAATGTTATAGATTTGTTTCCAAGCTGGATCTTAGTGGCTTTCAAATCACAGCTTCTTGGATTTATTGCAGGTCATTAGCCACTGTGCTGCGACACAGGGAAGGAGTGAGAAGATTAAAGTAACAGCCGGGGTCTTTGAGAAAGAATTTGGCCACTCTCTGCTGCCTGGAGTACGCTGTTAAATCATTATCACCCGTTAATTCTCCGTGTAACGTTAGGGAGGAAAATTATTATCCAAGTGGCAGGGAGTTTTCAATTAATTCTGCAGAGCCAGTCACGTGTTAACAGGCTGCCTGTGAGCTGGAGACGAGTGAATTAGAATGTGGACAGGCAAGGCTCCCCGAGTCGAGGACCTGGTGTGAAATCCACAGCTTAATGCAAAGTGAATAGCAATGATTCGCCAAGGTGGCTTATGGAAGGAAGGGTTCATTGTGGCTGCTCACAGTCTGAGGGCACAGCCCGTTGTGACTGGGAGTCGTGGTGGCAGGGGTGGGAGGTCACACTGCAGCCAGGGACCAGAGAACAGTGACTGTCTGTGCTCAGCTCACTTCTCATTCAGTTCAGAACCCCAGCCCATGGGCGGCATTGCTCACATTCAAGGTGACTTGTCCCTTCTCAGTTCAACCTTTCTGGGAACACCCTCATAGACACATCCAGAGGTGTGTTTCCATGGCGATTTTAAAGGCTGTCATGTTGACAACTCCTCTTCCAAATTGGCTGTGTTTCAAGACAGTAGGATTGCGGAGTCGTAAGCCTAGTATGAGATGTTTCTGAAACCAGACAATACTGACTCCAGACTCAAATGCCTGTGATGTAGACTCTGCTCCACAGCATGCAGTGATGTTGGAGGGAATGCCATGCAGTAGGAAAAGAAAAGCAGCTGTCTTCTAAAGCAGGGCAGCTTACATGTTTAGTTTTGCATGGCACTGCTTGGGTGACGAGAAGATAGCCTGTGTGTCCCCATTTGTGACCTTCAGCTAATGTACTGGTCTCATAGTGATAGAAATGCCATGTAACCTGTACAGTGTTTAACGAAGCCTGTGATCTTTAGTAAGTTGCTGTTCACGAGCAGCCTTGTGGGTCCTCTGCCACATCCTCTCACACCCCTCCCCCCAGCACTTGTCAGCTGATTTCCAGATGTCAGCATCCGCATCTCTTGGTTGGCACCAGGAATAGCCAATATAATATCATCGTCCCTCAACTAGTGACTGAAGAATCAGCATAGCAGTTCTCCAGTTCTGTTACCCCTCAGATGTGAAGACTCAAGTTCTGCGTCTTCAATGGCCCCTGAGTTTACCCAGGGGACTCAGTCTCCCCTCCCAGCAGAGGGGGCTAGCATGCCATTCTTTCCTTGCCTGCTCAATCCAATGGCCCTTGCTAGTCTGCTGGTAGGCAGGTCATGTGGTCTCTAAATTTGTGTCTAGTGAACTCGCACCCCCTTCGTTTTTCCACAGTGGGAAGGGATATAGATGATGATGCTCAAACACAGATCCCAGGTCTTGGATACATCAGCTGGGGCTGTGGGGGAAGGAGTGCGAAGAAAGTCTGTTGAGAGCTACTGTGACTTCAACAGAGAGGGCACGGGTTTCACTGAATAGTTGCAATGGCCCGGCACACTGAATGCCTGGACCCAGCCTACTGATCCCTACTTTACTTCAGTGGAGGTATATGAATATTTCCAGGAAGAGAAACCAAGGGGATCCCCACTTTCCTGTGGGGACACTAGTTGTGTGCCAGACATCAAGGGTCTCCCCATCTGGACCAGACCATGTCGTCTTCAAGCAGGGAGAGCATATGAGGGGCCTGGTATTTTTCTCCTTTGGCCCTCGCCTTCAGCAGGTCCACACTGACATGGTCCGACAGATAGATAGATACCTGGGCCACACACAGGACGCTCAGAGCCTCAATGCGAGGTCACTCTTCAGTGTTGTTGTGTTTTTGCTGTCTGTAGAGTTTGAGGATTTCCTTCCAGCTTTCCTGGCTCACACTTAGGTTTCACTTAGTGGTATTTTGTGTGCTCTTGGGGTAGGTATGGAAATGGCAGATATCTCTCTCTCTCTCTCTTTTCTACTTTTCCTCTTGCTCGTTTTCCCTTTGTCTTTCCCTAGTCTCTGTTCAAAATGGGGTATAAAGAACGGCAGGCTTCCCTGAGAGACAAAGATCATCAAGGATGCTGCGTGTGGGCCTCTCTGGGGGTCTGAGGCAGCCTAAGGGACATCGCAGAGCAGTGTTTCTTAGTGTATAAAATAAGGCATGTAATTACAAAGACAAAACATAATAATGCCTTACTATGGTGATAAATTATTAGACCTCAATTTATGGCCTAACACTATCTGTGGTTTCAGATAATGATTTAAAAACAAGATCTAATGTGGTTGTACATATAACCTTCATAAACTTGAAGTACTAATGGGCATAAATAATAGTTTTTATATACCAGCAACCACAATAAGATGTCGTAAACATGTCTGTTGGTGATAAAAATCCCAGAATTATTAATACTAGTCTGGTTGTCTGTTTACTTTTATAACGAAAGGGAAAGCTACATTTCAGTTAGAGATGAATGAAAAGAAATGTGTAGTGGTTTCCCACTCATGTTTTGGGTTGTCTGATTTCTATCCTCTGGCCTCTGTTAAAAGGACATCTTAGGATTTGATGAGCAAGCTGAATCTTCCTCTCCTTTCTCCACCCGTCAGAGCAGCTGTCGTGCTCCCCAGTGAGGCAAGTGAGCATAGGGACGAGCTTTGCAGCCTCAGACTCCACTTGGCTTGGGCTGTATACATGTCCCTCTTCTAACAATCATTCGCCTACCTAGGGGTCTCCCCAGCATGTCTAATACACATCTGATCTGAACAGTTCACCTAGCAACCTGTGGGCAATCTAGGACCCCACCTGCATCAAGCTACATGCAGACCCCACTCTCAACAATGGAGTTGGTTTTTCTTTTCCTTAATAACCATCAGATTTTGACAACTCCTGCTCAAATATTATCCCAATACATCTGGAATGAGGGTCAGAGGCCAATCCAGCCTGAGCTAGTTTAGGGTGCACGCACAATAAAGAGAATTATGACCTCAAAGTGAACCCTTTGGGAAAACTCCTATTTACCATCTAAGACCTATGCATAATTTGGCATGCATATAATTAAAATCAGATACATTGTGGGAAGGGACATTTGCCATGAGCAAATTCTTGCCTAACCCAAGCCTATCAGTCAAAATACAGAACCATTCAAAACTATGCCCCTAGTAACCAAACTCCTTCTCTTGAACCTTATAAGTGCAAGCCACATAGAGTAGCCAGGGCCCTGGTACCCTCACTCATGACTACAGTCAGTCCTGATGGTGGATTCCTTTTTCAACTGCACTGTGTCCTGATCTGTAGCTTCCCTGCTACCTTGCAACAGATGAACTAATCTGTTTAATTCTTAAATAAGAGATTAAGAATCTGGAAACACCTGGCTTAAACTTGGAGCACCAGGAACACCAACAGAATGAGGGCTGAGTCATGCTGTGGGCCGGTGTCTCTCACCACTACCACCTGTGGACACCCTCGGTCATGGCAGCAGCGTTGGTCGGCCACCACTGTGTTAGTTAAATACAGATAGATGAAGGCTGTGTCAAGCTTCTACTTAGGGATGCCAAGCCAGGCCCCTGCCCCCAAATGTAATTCCACTAAAGCCCACAATTGCCCATGAGGAAAATCCAACTTTCACACTGGTGGACATATGGGCGGTCTGGAAATCGACAGATAATTGTATCCCACCCCAATTTGGCTTTCCTTCAAGATAGAAGATGAATTAGATACTGAGCAAAATTATTGCCTGAGTGGAAAAATAGATGTTCTTCAGCCAAAAAAGAATAAAGGAGGCGGAGGAAAGCTGCGAACAGGCCATTAGAGGGTGACAAAGGCATCCTGTGTGGAGAAAGGTCATATGCAGGAAGAAATATTCAGTCGCCGAGACTGATGTGTCGAAACAATACTTTCCCGGGGTGCCTCTGGCAGCCCCGCAGTGTGTGGCAGAGGGAAAAGCTGTTGCTGGGCAGGCTGTGTTCATGCGCAAGCCTTCACTCTCGTTTTAAATGCTATTCTTTCTGGAGCCCCTTTGTCCCCCCTCTCCTGGCAAAAAGCTGCTTTTTTTTCATGTCTTTCTGATGGATAGTTCCCGCATTGGCAGAGTACCTGGCCTTAAAGGGACAAGAAGAAAGGAAAAATGGGGGTTCAAATTCTGTCTTTTTCATAGTAACCAGGGGCCTCAGGTAAGTACTCATCCTTGCAATTCTTACCTGAGAAATGAGAGCAAAGAGACAGAGCGTGAGGCGGGCACACTGTGGGGTCAGCATCCAGACAGATGTGGTTGGGGAGGAGTGTGGGAAAGCACCAATAGTCCCAGAAAGGAACGCCAGCATCCATAGCTGCACCACCTCACACCTGGGAAGAATAGGAAGGGTTCACATCTCCAGTCTCCAAGATGCATGAGGGCTTGCTGCGTGAAGGATAGTAGGTATCCCAACCGCTTCTTGGCATGGTTCCTCCCCAGGCTTATTAGTAGCCAAGGCCCCACTTCTTAAGCTGTAAAGTCTGATGCTGGCCTACAAACCATAGGGCTGGAGGTGTGGATGAACCTGCCATGGTTTTGAAAATGTTCCTGTGAGAGACCCTGCATATTGATTTTACCATGTGCCTATTTCCAGAGCTTGTGGGGTCTCTGTGCCCAACATCCCTGAGCCTTTGATGATCACACTCTAAGTTTGGCTACGGCTTCCCAGCTTCCCTCAGTTCTCCCAAACAGAGGATACCTACCCATCCATCTATTCTAGCTTAGCCCCCAGGCTAGGTCAGAGTCTCTCAAGAATCCTTTGCCAAGAGGCAAGTTCCTTTGGGTGACTGTGAGTGGTACTCGCTTGTCACAGCAGCCCTGTCTGTCGACGCTGGCCTGCCAGCACGCATTGCCGTAGGATATGTCTCTTCATTTTCCTCTGACTCCACTCTAAACCCCAGGCCCTGCACATCGCTCCATTATTTATACTTGTTAATAAACGGCCCTCTGACATAGTGGCAGATCACAGTAGGCATATTGCTACTCATAATTCTTGGTGGTCATTCATGATACAGGGTATGAAATATCCCTTCCAGGATCAAATGTGGAACACTTGTTCCTCAGCTGGAGGAAGCAGGTCACTAGGGCCATGCCTTTGAAGGTCATTTTTGGTTTGTTCCTTCCTTCTCCCCACTCCCTGTTCACTGTGAAGTGAACAATATCTGTACACATTCCCACTGCCACACTACTCCACCCATCCTGGGCTCAGGATCAACAGAACCTAGGACTGTGGACTGAGGTCCCTGGAGCACTGAGCAATAATAAAGAATTCCTTTCTTGAAGTCGTTTGCTTATACATTTGGTTATGGCCATCCTAAAACTAATGTGGCAACGTAGAAGGGGTTTTATTTACTCTTCTCATTGTTGAGACAAAATACCCTAACAGAAGTGACTTGAGGAAAGGGCAGTTTGCTTAGGCTCAAGGTTTGGAAGTACAGTCCATCACAATGACAAAGGCATGGTCGCAGATGTGTGAGGTGGCCAGTCACATTATGCCTATAGTCAGGAAGCAGAAAAAGATGTGTGTTCATAGTCACCCAGCCTTCTCTTTTTTATTTAGTCTAGGATCATGAGCTGGTACTGCCCACATTCAAGGTTAATTTTCCCTCCTCAATAAACCCATTATGAAACACTATCATAGACACATTCAGAGGTGTGTTTCCATGCCAATTCTAAATTCAGTCAGGCTGACAGTCAAGATTAAACGCCATCCGTGGATATTGCTCACCATTCTGTGGGTGAGAACGGAGAACTAGGGTCCTCACACAACTTCTTCACTTGTCTACTGTCTTGGCGAGAAAGGCTGCAAGTCTAGGCTCATTTGAGTGCTGTGTCTAGTCAGTGTCCTGTGACCTCTCTATACACGCTCTTCATCTTCCTTCTGCAGCAGAGTGGTCAGACAGCTGATGAAGACCAGTTATAGAGCAGCTCACATCTAACACAAGAGGGAAGGGTCTAAACCTGAGGAGTGCTCATATAGGGCTGAGTCATTGAGACCCTCTTTGGAGACCCGCCACAACTGAGTCCTTCCATGGTGGCAGTGGTCAAACACAAGTCTTGCTTGCTGGAGTCTATCTATGCAGAAACTTTACCAAGTGGTTTCTTCAGTGAGCACCACTGACAAATGTGTGCCAGGGCCTGCTGCCCTGCAATGCCTGATTAATGACGGTGACGGACATGGGCAGCCATAATGGCAGACACGATGATCAATGGCCTCTGAGACCGGACAGGGCCCCCTGAAGCTTCCTCTACCCAGTGATAGAGTGTCAAAGGCCTTGTGAAAGAAAGGAGCAGGAGTACTGAATGGCTGCGGTGGGATGAAAACAAATTGCTTCTCTTCTCCTGTTAATAAAGCCCGACCCTGATAACCCCAGGGGATGTGTGATAATAGCACTAGTGTCTGCTTTTCCATGTCGTAGCCCCAAGTGTGACTGCCCTCAGGGTCTTCTAGTATATAACAGAATATTGAAACCCAGCAAAAGAAAGGGAGCCTGATGGTGTAGATGCAGCGTGGGTAAAGATTGGACAGGCTGATCATGTGGCATGCTCGCAGGAGCAGGAGAAGAATTTGTGTCGCCCTGTGTCCCCACTGCTTTGGCTGCCAGACCTTGTCCCTGGTGCAAACAGCTGCAGACTATGTAAAGATGTGTTCTTCTATGAACAGGGCTGTGTAAACAATAAATGTAGAGAATGTTTGTATTCTAGAGAGGCTTTTCTTCCTAAACCACCAGCACACTGGGGTGGGGGGCTATCTAGTTTTGCTTAGCTCATTTTCCAATCACAGAAATTACAAGATCTACAAAAGTTAAAAGATTTGCTTTTGTGATAAGCACCCTAGTTAGCTTTAAGTGTCCACTTGACACAGCCTGGCGTCATCTGAGAAGAGCATCTCAACTGAGGGATTGACCTGTAGGAATATCCACTGGTGATTGTCCCGATCGTTAATTGACTTCGGAGAGTCCATTCCACTGTGGGTAGCACCATCCCCTGAGTCGGTGCTTCTGAGTTATATAAGAAGGCCACCTAAGCATGAACCTGGGTTAGTAACCTCACAGGCAACGTTCCTCCATGGTTTCCTCTTCAAGGTCCTGTTTGAGTTCTTGCCTTGACTTCTCTCGATTTATGACCTGGAAGTTTAGGTGTAAATAAACCCATCCTCCCCTTAGGTTGCTTTTGGTTAAAGTTTTATCCCAGCAACAGAAAGGGAGCTAGGACAACAGCTAAGCATGGAGACTTGAAAGCAGGTCTCAAAAGCCACCTTCCTGAGGTCCAGGGAAATTTATGGGGCAATGAAATAGGGCAGTCTACAGCATAGAAAAAGGTGGTCAGAGGGAGAAGGACAATAGCTTCCAGCACTGCATGCAGACTTGGATACCATCTCTTGTTGGGACTGCACTTTGTGGACTCCATTCTCTAGTTCCTCCTTCACAGGATTTCTTGAGATGGAATGCTTATCATCACTCTTGCACAGGCAGCATTTTTACTCATGGAACCATCTTGCCCACCCTTGGCTTGCTTTTCAACCCCCTCAGTTGAATAAAGATTAGGTCTGGTTGCTTTAGTAGCCATGAGAGGATTGCAAGGTCGGTAAATAGCTGTGGTCATTGTAAAGGTGATTCACAGAGACCCTAGGCTGATAGTTGATAATTATTATAAGTAAAATGTCAAGCATCTTCCATCTCATTCCACTTAAGACAATCTGATCTTGTCCTATAACACCAGGAGTGAAGTAGATTTGTCTAAATAATGAAGAAGAACACCATATCCAAAAAAGTGTATATTTTAACACTTCTTAGTTAAATCTTCCCAGACGCCTTATGTTCTCAGGAATTAAAACTATTTTCCCCCAAGGGCCAGAGTGGTAGACACAGATTGAGATACCAAATTTCTCCAATTCTGGTGTGAAATCAAGTGTTTACTCACCAGAATCCCCTTTACTGAGTATTTCTTCTATGCTTCTGGAACCAAGCAGGACACTGGAAGCACTGAGCTCAAAAGGATACAATTAAACATTAGGAATGGATTTTTTTAAACAAAAATATTTTTACATATGCCATGCTTAAAGTACAGGCATTGCACACACATATAAATGAAATGGGGGAAACTGAATAAATCTTGCACATAGCCCTGGTATCTTAGGGTTTCTATCATTGTGGAGGGGCATCATGACCATGCAATCACTTATTGGGGTCGGCTTACATTCCATTCTTGTCATGGTGGAAGACACGGAGGCATGCTGGCTGACATGATGCTGAGGAAGGAGCTGAGAGTCCTACATATTGATCCACAGGTAGCAGAAGAAGACTGTGTACCACATGGGGCATAGCTGGAGTATATAAGACCTCAAAGCCCACCCCACAGTGATGCACTTCCTCCAACAATGTCACACCTCCACCGACAAGGCCATACCTTCTAGTACTGTCACTCCCTACGGGCCAAGCATTCAAACACAGGAGTTCACAGGTGCTTACCCTTCAAACCGCCACACTTGGTTTTATTGACTGGTAGTTAATTCCTTCTAGTTGATTTTTTAAAAATCACTGTTGTGAGGCTCACCTTTCCTTTCAATGTATAGCTAGCACCCCTCATCAAAGCATCTTCTCTTTGCAGCAAATGGAGACCTTTGCAAGAAACCACAACTGGACATGATGCAGGGATCAATGACTCCTAGGGAGAACAGCCCCTGTAGGATACATCGGCATCACAGCTCCCGCATCCATGGCTCAGGGAACATTGCAGAAGATGGGGTGGGAAGATAGGACAGCAAGAGCCAGAATACCAGGTAGACTGTGGAAAACTGTCTCCTAGAAATGGATGCATAAACAGTGCCAGGACAATGGCAATATCAATGGACTTGCTAACATGGAGGGAAGAAATCTAATGGAGTCCCACCCCTAGACAAAGACCTACAGGCAGCTATTGACTGCTGGGAGAAGGAGAGTTAGCCCCTCCCGGGCATGTGCTCCTTATTGACTGTCCAATGCAGAGTTGTCAGCCTTGATGTTATATACACACCAACAGCAATAATGGGCTCAGCGGGTTATATATATTTGTATACCCATATATGTAACACATACAATCAAAGAAAAAGAGATGAATAACTTGAGAGTCAGGGACATGAGGGGTTCCAGGGAGGGTACCTGGCAGAAGCTAGAGTGAGAAAGGGAGGGGTGAGGAGATGTAATCTATTTCAATTAAAAACACAGAAATAAATCATCAACTTTAGGTGGGTAATGAGGCTCACACTATCTTTGCTGTAATCCCTTAGCTTATAAGGCCTGCTTGGTGGGGCAGCTGTTTAGTGCTTTTTCAAGACATAGAGGTCTCTGTGAGCTAGTTCAAATTTCTTGAACCCAGAATCTTTTTGTTTGGGCTGGCATTAATGATCCTTGGGTCTTTTTTGGCATCATTATGCCCTAACGACACCCTCAGGGCTCTCCTGAACAAGCTTGTGACACGGAGCTGTTTGGTTAGATAGTGCATGTGCAGACCACTAGGTCTGGACTTCGTTCTCCACCCAGTTGCCTCTTCCCATTCCCCACCCTGGTTCTTTAAACCTTACCTTTGTGGGAACACATTGAGACTCTCTTCACCTCTTCCTAGGCAACTTCCTTTTGCAAAACTTGTCATTTCTGTGTTACTGTAAAATGGGGCTTGGTCCAGTATTACTCGTTCCTAACTCTGCTCCTCTTGAAGGGAAACACTTCTAACCTGTTCACATCTTCTTCAAGTGCTTATCATCATACTTTACATAAAGACTGTCATCCTCCTGCACCACACAGTGCAGAAAACTACATCAAACAAACAGATTGCAATGAGCTACAAGAAGGGGAAACTTGTGATCCACTGCCTTTGTTAGGAGGAAGAGGTTAAAGTCACCCCAGACGCCTTCACGGGCCAGTTCCAGTCTCTACTGGAGAATCAGGTGGCTGTCAGAGGAGCTGAATCAAGGACTAAAACATATCACCTCTGCTTGCCATTGTGTCTATGGTGTTTTTTTCTTTTGTTCCCACATACCGGCCATAAACTCGAGGAATATTCTGTGTGTTTCCAGAATTGCAGCTCAGTGAAAATCAAGTACATTTCTTATTGACAGGTACTAGAGACCATGATATACAAAGGGATCCTGCTTGATATGAGTGGAGGCATCTGATGGACTGTAGAAATGCAAACATGGCCTTCCTAATGTGGTTTTAATGGCCTTCGCCTCTGGACATTAGCCAGAGTCTGCATCCTAAGTACTAAAAGATTTGCTCTGCAGGCCAATTTTTCCCCTTAGAGTTTCGCTAAAGATTTGACCTCGACCCCTACGGTTCCTTTATTTTCTTGTTCCAGTGAATTGATTCTCTAGTTTGTGAGGCCTGGAGTCCGGGTGGAGTGGTATTTACCACATTTTAATTGATTGCATTGCCTTGGTCAGCATTAGGGTTGATTTCATGTGAGATCCTAAACGTACCTGAGTGCCTGAATGCTAAGACCAAAAACTCTCTTCAGACAGTGATGGAAAGACGCGGCTCTCTTATTTGTGTTCATTAATTATGAACCAGCTGCATTTTCAGCCTGACAAGAGGCAATTGCTTACAGCTTCCAAAATCATGTACTCTGTACTGGTGGGTCTAAGTCCTTCCCTTTCAATAACTTCTCTGGTAAATACTGATAGCTTCCTGCCTTGGCCCAGAGAAGACCTCTATAAGCCAGCATTCCCCTCTCCCTAGGGTTCCATCTCTCCATTTAGTCACTGGCCTTTCCAGGACTAGGTCACTGTAAAAACTACAAGTCTATAAGGAACCCCACATTTTCTTGAGTTCAATGTTATGTCCTTTGGGGAGTCAATGAAGAGAGCAGAGGGTGTTAAGGAAATAACATGACATCCGGGTATGTCTATAGCATAACCTGCCTGCTGCTACATGAAAGTAAACAAGTCAGTTCCCTCTATGAAACTCACAGTAGCCAAAAAGTAATGATAATGATAATTTTCTTGTAGTAGGGAGGAGGGAAGCCACTTGTTTGTTCCAGCTGCCCAGAACCAAAATAATCACACAGATACTGTATTAATTAAATCACTGCTTGGCCCATTAGCTCTAGCTTCTTATTGGCTAACTCTTTTCTTAATTTAACCCTTGGCCCATTAGCTCTAGCTTCTTATTGGCTAACTCTTTTCTTAATTTAACCCATTCCTATTAATCTGTATATTACCACATGGCTGTGGCTTACCAGGTAAAGTCCCCAGCGTCTGTCTCAGGTGGTTCAATGGCCTCTCTCTGACTCTGCCCTTCTTCCTCCCAGCATTCAGTTTAGTTTTCCCCACTTAGCTAAGTTCTGCCCTGCTATAGGTCCAAAGCAGTTTCTTTATTCATTAATGTTAAACACAGCATACAGAGGGAAATTCCACACCATTTTCTGCTGTTGAGTAGTCAATAGACTTAAACAAGGTAAATTAAAAATGTGTGGTACAAGCAGAGGCAATGGCTCAGTGGGTAAGAATTCATGAACACTCAGGTTCAAATCCCCAGCACCCATTAAAAAAAGCCAGGCATAGCTGTGCATGTTCACCTGTAACCCCAACGTCTCTGGGTGTGAGAAAAGACAGTAAAATTAATTGGGGCTTGCTAGCTGTTGGCTCTGCTCCAGGTTCAGTGAAAGACCTTGTCTCAAAGGAATGAGGTAGAGAGTGATGGATCAGAACACATTATGTCTTTCTTTAATCTATGCATTTGTATGGGTGTGTGCATTAGCACATACATAGCAAACCCACAGTAAATAAATGAATTTAATTGACAACAGCTTTCAATAGAGAATAGCACCAAATTGGAGCATGCCCAGAGTCTATCAACAGGTTAATGAATAAACAAATGTGGCACTAATGGTCCTAAACTTATAATAGTTTAGCAATGAATTTTTTAAGCTTTTAAAGATTATTTTTAATTTAATTTAAATGATACAAAACAATACATATTTGGTAGAATCCATACTTTAAAATTTGATTTTTTTTGTTCTGGTCACATGTAGCATTATACCATGTCTGCAAACAAAAGTTCTCAAGCAGTCACACCACACAATCACATAGATAATTCCTATAATGTTCCGTGTTGTTCAGATCTGATGTTTGATGGACTATGCATGTACATTATGATAGTGATCTTATATTTGATTTATTTTCTGCTTAGCATGTGTTTATCTGGAAGCAACTTCCACTGTTTCTTGATAGCACCTCCACATTCAATCAATGCAGCTAGCTATTCGGCAATGAAGAAAATTGACTTCTGACACATGTAGGCAACGTGGCCAGCAGCAAGACATCTCAGCGGGTAAACGCACTTACTGCCAAGACTGAAAGCCCGACTATGATCCCCTGGTCCTGCAGGGTGGAAAGCATGAGTAGAATCCTGCAAGTTCTTCTCTGACCTGGTACCTTTTGTCACACATGCATTTATACACTCTCTCTCTCTCTCTCTCTCTCTCTCTCTCTCTCTCCCTCACACACACACTAAATTAATAAAAATATAATAAATATAAATAAAGGTGTTATGTTGAGAACAAGAAGCCAAACAAAGAAAACTGTACTTTGTCTCTTCTGTGATTTCCTAGACATTCCAGGAAAGACACAGATAATTAGTAGATAGTGATGACCTAGATCCAGGCAAGAGCGCTCATTAGAAAACGGTCCAAGGGATATGTGTGTGTATGTGTGTTTGTGTATGTGTGTGTTT
Organism: Microtus pennsylvanicus; assembly: GCF_037038515.1. Lineage (NCBI taxonomy): Eukaryota > Metazoa > Chordata > Mammalia > Rodentia > Cricetidae > Microtus > Microtus pennsylvanicus. The sequence goes on from NC_134586.1 coordinate 93,004,249, forward strand.
GAGAGAGAAGGGGGAGGGAGAGGGAGAAAGAGAGAGTGAGAGAGAGTCCACCAGTACCCACTTTTATTTCAGACAGAATCTCTCATTGAACCTGAAGTTCATTAGTTTGGCTAGGCTGTCTAGACAGTGTTCTTCAAGAATCTGCCTGCCTTGGTCTTCCCAGGACCGAGTTGCAGGAATGCGCCACCACCTCTGACTTTCATGAAAGTTCTGGGAATTTGGCCTCAGATCCCCAAGCTTGATTGGCAGACACTTTACTCACTGAGTCATCTCCCCAGCCTTCAGAATAATCTTGAAGTGATTGAACTGTTTTCATCTCTTGATTGTGGCTTCCTAGGAAGGCATGATGGTTGTAATTTGTAGATGGTGTCCTTAAAATGTGTGTATTTTATTGTATGTAAATGATACCTTAATAAAGTTGATTTAAAAATAGCTGGTATGGGACTGAAGAGATGGCCCAATGGTCAAGAGTACTTGCTGTTCTTGCAGAAGACCCAGGTTCAGTTCCCAACACCCATATCAGGCAGATCACATCTCTTTGTAACTCCAGTTTCCCGGGGATCTGACACCCTTTTTGGCCTCCACAGGCACCTGAACACATATGATGCACATACAGACAAGCAGGCATGTACAGATAACATGTTAAAGATAATTAACCTTTTAATATTCTGGCAAAGTATGACACATAGTAAGCTCTCACTAAACGTTGCTTCCCTTTCTCATTGGGTGGTCCTGGGGGTGGTGCACATCACCTTGTTGTCTCTGTCTCATATTGATTATCTAGGCTCCAAAGCTTGTGACTGAGCCAAGTCTGAATTTTGAGGTGCCTCTCTCATAGTCCTCTGACCTTCCTGTATACTCCAGCCAGCTTTCAGCTTTCATGATCTGCTGTCTTGCCTTTGTCAGCTTGGGGTGCTGTAAGGAATAGCACCAGGGAACTAAGGAATTCAATATACATGGTGATGTCTCATGGTTTTGGAGCCTGGAAAACTAGGGCACTAACATGGATGGTTCTAGGAGGGCTTTCTGTCTGGCTCGTGGTTGTTCTCTAAATTAACCCTCATGTAGCCCTTCCATTCCATTGAGTATGTGTACACAACTTTATCACACTCTTTTTTGAGACAGGGTTTCTCTGTAGTGCTTTGGTGCTTGTCCTGGAACTTGTTCTGTAGACCAGGCTAGTCTCAAACTCACAGAGATCTGCCTGCCTCTTCCACCCAAGTGCTGGCATTAAAGGCACGTGCCACCACCACCCAGCCCCTTTATTACTCTTATGTGGTCAGGAGTTCACTGAGATTAGCATATCATCTTCATTTAACTCCATGGCCTCCTAAAATCCCAGTCTCCAAGTACATTTGCCTATGAGATGAGATGTTTACTGAAATATGTGAAGGCATTGGGGCTTGCTTGGCACCCATGCTTGCATTGAATTTACAGGGTTTTTTTTGCCTCATACTCCAGAGTTCTGGGATTATAGGTGGGCACCATCATGTCTGGCTCAAATGTAGTGATATTTCATTTTTATTTTAATAAATAAAACTTGCCTGAAGATCAGAGAGTAAAACAGCCTCACTGGCCAACCTTACAGACCAGGAAGTGGTAACACACACCTTTAATCCCAGTAGCCACACTAGCTTGCCATAGAAACTGGGTGATAGTGGTGCATGCCCTTAATCCCAGTACTAGAGAGGAATATAAAATGGGAGGAGACAGTTTACACACACAGTCTCATTCTGAGATTCCTGGAGGCAAGATCACCATCAGACTGAGGTAGGGGTAAGAGTCAGTGACTGGCTGTTTTGCTTTTTTCACCTTCAAGTTGAACCCCAATATCTGTCTCTGCAATTTTTCTTAATCATGCTAAATGTGGTGCCCAATGTGGGGCTTGAACCCACTATTCCAAGATTAAGAGTCTTATGCTCTGCCAACTGAGCTACACATGAAAGGAATTGATTATATATATATATATATATATATATATATATATATATGCACCCCTGTACATTATACAGGTGTTTCTGACTGTGTTTGGAAATCATTTTTCAAAGTGTGCCTCTGGAATCAAGTATTGTTGCTGAATTATTCCTTGGTGTCTCTAGCCTGCATTTTTAACCTTTATTCTCATGAATCACTGTCTAAGGGTATGGGTCTAGGAGAATCTATATAAGACAGTGATACTGTCTACACAATCTACTGTAATTCACGTCAAACTTGGGGGGGTCATCAGATGCACACACCACAAGTCATGGGAGGAAGGACCAAATGTGAAAAGATGATTCCAGCATAGTCATCTAAGAATGTTCTTAGAGGGAATAGAGTTTGAACTCACACTGGAGGACACAGTATTGACAAGTCAGTATGTAAGTCTAGTGAAACACAACACACATACACACACACACACACACACACACACACAGAGAGAGAGAGAGAGAGAGAGAGAGAGAGAGAGAGAGAGAGAGAGAGAGAGGATAAGAGAGAATATGCTGGACAAACAGCATGGATTGCTTACAATGCATCATGGTTTATTTAACAGGAAATGGAATAATTGATGGCTGGAACCCTTTTGGCAGAGACTGCTTATTCATTTCCCGGCTGCCCAGAACCAAAATAATAACACAGAAACTGTATTATTGCAACACTGCTTAGCCCATTAGCTTATGCATATTTCTCGCTAGTTCTTATATCTTAAATTAATCCGTCTCTATTAATCTGTGCATCACCATGAGGTTGTGGCCTACTGTCAAGGTTCCAGCTGGCAGCTTGTGCCTTTCTCCTCTGGCAGGTACATGGCTTAACAAAATATAGCCAGGCTGGAAAAGGTATATATAAAGTAGGTGGAGTCAGGGAGAGGCCATGTAGAAATATATATATAACAAAATTAACCTTGAATTTGTATCAATAAACCAAGATCCATAAAATACAAAGTATTTATCTCTATATCATATCCTACTTTAAATGTAAATAAACATTTATAAACAATCATTTAGGTAATTTGGGCATAGTTCTCTCTAAAGTGTTTTCTGCTTTTAGTTGGGTGAAGTATTTTTTAGGGTTCATGGAGACCTTCCAGGGGGTCTTATTCCATAAAATCACATTAGTCTGGAAGAAATTCACAGGTTTTCATCCTCTGTGGAAACAAAAGCAGAACCTCTTTTCCAAATTAACATATCCTTAGGCCCAAATTTTGAAGTCAAAATACCTTTAAAGCATATATGTTGGTTTAGCTTACACATACAATGAAATGTCTTTCTGTACTTATCTCATTCACAGCCAAAAAAAAAATCAAAGAAAATACAATAACAGATAATCCAGACTGTGTATTTTCCATCTTTACATGACTTATTTTTCTTTACTCGTTTAGTCTATGACTACTTATACTCTGTCTCTTTAAAGACTTTGTTTTATTGTTTCTATATTCTTTTTCTTCTCTCTCACACGCCTACACATACATTTTAAAACCACACTGTGACCTGTTCAGATGTTTATTTCTGTCTGAATCTGTCTTTATTGCATATCTGTAATTATTTTCTGACTGGGAGTGCTTTTTTTTTTTTGAAAAATGTTAATTGGGTGTGGCTAGACCAAATCTGTGGTCCTGCCTGTTGTCTCCGCCCAGTCCAACATTGCAGAGGCATGTTTTCTGTCTCTGAGAGCCACGCACACTGCTCCAGCTCCAAGGTGACAGTGGGTCTGTGTCACCAAGCAATTTGTAACAAACTGCTCACAGACCCATTTAAGTGCTTGGCCTCCTGAAAGAGCCAAAACAGAGCTGCTCCTGCAACTAGCACAAACCAGGAAGCCACTGTTTTGAAACCACACTTTTTTTTTGCTGCTACTGTTGAATCAGGAAGGGATGAGTCATGGTGCCCCTGCTTGCTGCCAGCAAACAGAATCTATCTGGGGGGGAAAAAAGGCAGCTAAATTTTGGGGTTTTTTTGTGTCTAGAATTCCTTCCCAAGCTTTCTTGGGTTTTATGTGGATTTTGCTGGCACACATTGGGACACCAGTCTGTTGTTGGAGACTGCTTATTCATTTCCCGGCCACCCAGACCTGAAATAATCAAACAGAAACTGTATTTTTACAACACTGCTTGGTCTATTAGCTTGTACATATTTCTAGCTAGCTCTTATAGCTTAAATTAACCCTTCTCTATTAACCTGTGTCGCACCACATGGTTGTGGCTTACCAGTGAGATTCTGACTGGTGTCTGTTTTCTGCAGAGGCTACATGGCTTCTCCCTGACTCCACCTATTCTCTTTCTACATCTCTGTTCAGATTTCCTGCCTGGCTTTACTCTGTTAAGATATTGGCTGAAAGTAGCTTTATTTATTAGCAAATAAAAGCAACACATACACAGAAGGATTTTCCACATAATTTCCCCTTTTCTGAATCCCACATCAAAACTCTGGTCATCCAACTCCTCTGGATTCCCCAAGAAGTCTCTCTAGTGCCCACAACTGGAGACAGCTCTCAGTGTGGATCTCATGACATAGCTGTAGTAAGAGCTTAGCTGCAAAGTTCAAGGCAGAGCTCCCTCATATTGTGTCAATGGCTTCAAGAAAATTCATGTTCATTGCCTGATGTAGAGCTTACAGTGTTGATATCTTGTACCTTGGGTCACTTCTCTAGTGATTTTAATATTTTATTTATTGACTGATTTAACTTTTAACAGTGCCCCAAACCATCTCATTATAGCACAGTGCTGAAAGAGGCCAGTGTAATAGCTATCCTGTTGTTCAATCCAATCTGGACAGATGTAGCCCAAGGCAAAAAGAGAATCATAATATCTGTAATATTTTCAACCCTATGTTGCAAACAGGTCTTAGCTTGTCTGTTTGTATGATTGGGTATGATAGGTACATTTCCAAAGATCTTGCAAGATCAGCAGAGGACCAGTCTCTGGACCAGGCTGATGGCCATAGCCACATGATACTGTGCCTGTGTGCTGTGTCCCCATTCCATACATATTCAGGATGCTTAGAGAGCCTCGTGTTTTGCTGCTTAGTCTTTGAATTTACATTCCACAAGGCAGGGAATTGTGAAATATTTTAATTAAACTGGATCTTAACTTGCATTTTCTAACCCCCCCACCGTGAGCTCTGTCCTTGGTCCTGAAGAGTTAACCCTTTCAAACAACGGCTTTGGTGGTTTGGAAGAAATTCTGTGACTTGTAATGTTGGTAAACGCATAGGGGGACATAGATAATATAAAAATGGTTTCTCTGTGGTATGCTATCCTCACTCTATTAGACACTGTAACAGATAAGCAATGCTCTGTACAGAGTGCTCCTGGGAAGTCATTACATCATTCTTTTCTGAATATTGGGCCCAGGAGACTGAGTGTGAATATCAAAGGTAGCTCTCAAATGAGTACATAATTTCAATCCTATATTATGTCCAAAAATATGTTCCTCATAATTAATCATTGGGGACCAGGATGTGTGCTGGGAGATTGTGTCTTCAATATATGAGGGAAGCTGTTCTCAGGACATCTCAACAATATAGTTGTCTAAACAAGATCTGGGAAATGACAGTACTAGTTGACAAACAAACATATGCAGAAGAATTCTCTCAGGGCTCTACCTCTAGAGTTACAAGCAATCTATGGTTTCTGAATGAGGGAGAGAAAGTCTTCTCCAGGGTCAAGACCCCTGTAGTTTATCCTAAGAGGTCAGCTTTAAATTAAATACATATGAACAATGCTAAATATATATATATATATATATATATATATATATATATATATATACACACACATACACATGGTGTGTGTCATCTGTCTGTGTGTACATGTATCTATAACAAAAGAATAAATGACCATGTATTTGAGGACTTGAGCAGGGCCAGATAAAAAGTTGGAAGAGGAGAGGTGGTGGGGATAATGAAAATATAGTATCAATATATTATATTCTCAAAAAAATAAATAAAAATAGGTAACAGTAAGAGAGGTAGTAAATATGATATAGCATAAAATATTTTAATATAACACTTTTAAAAACTCATTGAGAATTTCATACAATGTATTTTGGTCATATTCACCACCTCCCTTCTCTCCTAGCATCACCTGGAGGCACCCACTCCTGCCTAATACCCTGTCCTCTTAATAAACAGGCTTGTAGTTAATGGTCAGTTTAGGAACAGCAGGCTTAAATAGGCATTGAAGAAGCTAAGTTTAATTTTGATTATTGGATGCCAATCAGCTTTGAAAACTGGAGCTGACAGTTCTATTGTAATTTCATAGCTGTTCCTCAGCCCCAGTCTTGGGATAAGTGTCAGCTTCTTATATTAAACTCTAGAATGAAGTCCTCAGGTGCAAAAATACAACCTCTCTGGGGATATAAAAAATGTTACATAACAATGTAACCTAAAAATATTTATTGGGATGTTTTCTGTCTGAGGCATCTCTAGAGAGACATTGGTAAAGCCTTTGGGGATTTTCTGAAAGGAAATAGGAGGGCTTGGCACATGAGCAGGTGCCAGAAGAATATTCTAGACCGGGGATAGCAAGGTTCAAAGTGCAGAGGGAAACTTATGAGCATAGATCTATGACATTACTGGAATATGCCACCACGCTCAGTTTACAGGGCGTTGGTGATTGAACCCAGGGCTTTCTGCATGCTAGGAAAGTGTGCAACCAGCTGAGCCACAGTCTCAGTCCTTATATAAAATTTTGAATTTGCACGTATTAATATGCTAAGAGTATATATTGTGATTTGTAAAATATAGATACAATACACATATTATTGTTTTATATATACAAATATAGAACTTTTAAAGTTTAATTTAAATATAATACTGATAGTACCCTAAATTGCCTGAGTTAAAATTATTTTTCTATGTTACTTTCATTTCTAATACTGGAGTTATTAATAATAATGTAAATAAGTATTAAGATAAAATATCCTTCATTATTTATGAAATTTTAACACTTGATATGGTGAGGTATTGAAGTTCTAAGTTTAGTTTTAAAAAATATTTTTAGTTTTAATAGCTTCCAGGGTTCTAAAGGATTTCTTACAAAGAGATGTTGATCCCAATGGAAGAACGGCACTGGTGGCTGTATTTACTCAATCATGATTCTCATTTTTCAATGCCACCCACCAATTATGCATTGGGCTCTGTTGAAATTGGTCTAGTAAATTTCCATCTTCCTGGTGTCAGGCAGTTACTCTTGCAAACTAATTGGAAGATATTTCATTCCTACATCTTTAAATAAATGTGTCCCTAACCCACCGAAACTTCGCTGAAAGATTTTTAAGCATTGCTGGAGATCTCGGTTTAAGTGTGCACACGTGACTACGGTTATACTGGCTGCTGTGTGCACTGACTGTATTGGCCAAAAGCATTGCATAGGGACAGGGATGGTTTTGAAAGTACTCTTGAGTACACAGATCTCTTCAGAGAAGCAGTTACTTTCTCACTCTTAATCTTGTAGGGTCAGATTAAATGTGTATAATATATACATACATTGCCGACACATCAGGAAAGCTCTTTGTCATCACAGGGAAGGTCCCCAGATTTGATAGCCTGTCTCTTTGTGAAAGAGAAATGCATAACCAAGTTTCAAGCACAGCAGCCATCTCAAGTACATCATACATTGCAGCAGAAGTTCACGGTCATACGCTGAAGCATTCTGAATTTCATTGTTTCCGCTCTGTACTATCCTATGAATGACACCACGGGGCACATACACCTCTCGCTTATATTTGTTGTTGTAACAACATGGCTCCAAGTGACACTCTGGATGGATTTTATATGTGATGCTCTCTCGAACATTAGTCTGGAATCTTTGTCAAATTCTAAAGGTTGTGTTTCTACAGTGTTCTTGTAAAGCACTTATTATTGCAGAGAGTTATGGAGAGTGTTTTCTCATAGGTGACATCACACCAGGGTTGATCATAGCAATGTGTGCCACACAGTGTCAGAGACACATGTTACATAAACAACAATAGGAATGACATCCTGGATTTCCATTAAGAGAAAAGCTAAAATATATTATGTAAGTAATATGACCTGACTATATTTTTAATGTCTAAAATATATCAAAGTCTTGCTTATTTTCTTTTTTTGATTGTCTTAGGATGGCCATAGCTCAGATAGTAATGAATGCTCCTCCAGAGCCCTATGATTTTTAAAAATATAGTTATTTTCATGAAAGTTGTGTGTTTATTATAAATATAAGGTAAGTTAAGAAAAATGTCTATAAAATACAACTCTCAGAAATTATCATCTGAAACCTTGATATTCATCTCCGAGCTTTTTAGACTTTCTAAAATATACCCAAGACCATAGTATTCATACAATACATCTCAAATTTTCACTTAATAAATGGTTCCTATCCTTTTAGAAAATCTTGTTTTTGATTGTTTGAGATGGTACCTCACTAGCCCAGGCTAGCCTTGAATGTGCTACGTAGTCCAGGCTGGTGTTGAACATGTAGTCATGCTTCTGTCATAGGCTCTTGAGTGTTAGGTTTATTCATGCAAACTACCACACCCAACTACAGTCTAGAAACTCTCTGTGGCCAGCAATATTTGACTGGTGTAGAGAATACCTTCTTTTGGTGTCATCTGGATCCTAGTGTGTATCCTGACTGTTGGCCATAATCAGGGGGGTATCTTTGGGCTTGTGATCCAGCCTGATAACTTTAACTCATTTTTGTGCAATACGAGTAGCAATACCCCTTGTAGAGAATAAATCAGGAAACAAACACCTATTGTGGTTTGTGATTGCAAGGGCTGGAGGTTTAAGTCAAGTCCAACACATAAGGGCTGACCTTAGTTGTGCACAGTCTTCTCTTACTTCCTGTTTAGCTACCTCTCTAACAGGAACATCCTTAGGGTTTTGGGGAGTACCGATGATCACACAGAAACTATATTCATTAAAACACTGCTTGGCCTATTAGCTCTCTGGCTTCCTATTAACTAACTCTTACATCTTAAATTAACCTATTTCTATTATTTTATATTTTACCATGAGGCTCGTGGTTTACTGACAAGATTCCGGTTTATCTGTCTCCGTTGACAGTGACATGGTGTCTCTTTGACTCTGCCTTCTTTCTCCCAGCATTCAGTTTAGTTTTCCCACCTAGCTCTATTCTGCCCCGCCACAGGCCAAAGCAGCTTCTTTAATTAACCAATGATAATAAAATATATTCACAGCATGCACAGGGGGATCCCACATCATAACCAGCCCCTCCCAAAGCATTCAGTCAGTGTCTGGCAGGAGATGTTAAGTGAATACCTTGCTCACCACAGATGAACTAACTCATCCCTGGCTGTCAGAGATGTCTGGGGACTAAGCTTCACCCACTCTGTTGCCCCTTACTCCCTTCTCTTCCCACAGCCATTGCCACTCTCCCTGTGGTGTTTCCCAGGAGCCCTTCTTGAGATGTTTCTGCACCCACCGTTTCGCTTTAAGTCTTACACTTGTCATTCTTGATAACGTATTTATCATCAGCCGTGTTAGGATGGTGGCAGACACTAAGCGGGTTACTAACAACACATCACATCTCATCAGAGGTGATGTGACTGATCACTGAGGAGAGCCAGAAAGTGGGAATAAGATTGAAATGTCACCCTTTCTGGAAACTTCCAGCCCTGGCACCTGCTCCTGGTGTCACAAGTGTCTAGTGCTCTGGCACCATCCTGTGTGTGGTGGTACAGGGACCTCCAGACCCAAACACTGGAGGCTACAGAAGCAAGGTGGCATTTGTCTGTGTAACCCATGAGGGCCTAGCAGAGGATAGAAACCGTAAGCTGGGACTGCTTCTAGCATCTGGCAACAACAAAGGTTGTGCTGGGCTTGCTGGTTTTTAAATTTATTTTGTAGAGACCTTCTCCTTAGCTCTCAGAATGGCTTCATTGAGATCCATTGACAATGGAATTATAAGCCCCAGAGGTTGGTCTAGATGTCAGCTGTAGCCTTGAGTCATGGCAGGAGGGGCAGATAATTACCTAATTCGTCTTTGTCTTGACTTAGCCAGTTGGTAACTGGGGAAGCAATATTGCCTCTTGCTTTAAAGAGCCTGTCAGCTGGTCCCAAGCAAGCATAGAAATGAATGTGGGGTTTGAAATGCTTAGGTTCAGGGCAGCTGGTCTGGGTTGTGTCTGGGCTGAGCTGTTGGGTGTAAGCTAAGGCAGCAAAGACAGAAATGATGCTATTTCTTTGCTATTTCCTTTGAATTGATACATTCCTTCCTGGAGGGAGACTCCTAAGACTCAGGAAATACAGGAAATTCACAAGGTCCAGAAAGTAATGGAAACTTACAGGTCTCAGAGAGCATCTGAAATGCAAATGATTCACAGGGTCCCTCCTTACGGTGATGTAAGTGGTCAAAATTGCCAGAGAGAAGAGACTGCAAGTCATGCAGGAAGCTCCAAGCATGCTGCTTTCCTGAGTGATCACCCAGGCTGGAGTGGCCTTCTTGGTAAAACAGCTGTCTTTGGGTTACCATCTCCTTTAAGTAGCATGCCACTTACATTTCTGTAAACTCACTAAATTAGACTTTTGCAGAATTACTTCTTTGGTTTGATGTCAGTACCCTATCTGGGGTCAATACATGCTAGTTCACATCTCCCTCAGAAATAGGCATTCAACAGCAGGGCTGGCAGAACTGAGAACTGAGTTGAACCTGTATGTTGACTGACCTCTTGACAGCCTGCCTTTGCTTAATTTCAAACTGTGATGTCACCAGAGGGAGGTGGCAATGTGTTCCCCATGGAGCATGCTAGCTCCAGGATGGGAGCAACCCGGGAACAGTTAAACTAGATGTTCATTTTTCATCTTTCTTCTAGAACAGATGTGAGCATTCTCTCTGATTGCCCTCAGACCCAGAAAAGCCCACCATGAACTAGACTTGCCATGCTTTTAAGTGGGAGCACAGGTGCCATGCCAGGGCCTAGAAACTGCCGATTGGATGATTCATGCTCACTGGGGAGATGGGGATGGGATCATGGGTGAAGGCAGAGTGCTGCCATGCAAGATAGAGGATGGATGTAGTTCTTTATAAAGATGACATGTCCAGGCATCTGGAGAAGGAGGTGTTAGGCTATCAGCCCTGGTCTAAGCTAGATTTGGGCCAGGAGATGCCAACTTAAAAATGCTCACTGTTGTCTCCCTGGCAATTGTTTTTGTTTGTATAACCTTGTGACTTTATGAATCTCCTAACTTTCTGGTCCTCCCTGAGATCTTTCTTTCCTGAACAGTGAAATTTTCATTCTCTTCCTGAGTCTCAAAGAGCCTCCCCGTAGGAGGGAATAATTCGGTTCACAGGGAATAGCTCCATGTAGACGGTCTCTGCGGTGTGCATTGCTTTACAGCCCAACAGGTCAGCACAGACACAAGTTGCCCTCAACCAAAGCATTTTCTAAGCCCACATTCATTACTAGGCTTTCTCCAGACCACCTGACTGGCTCTTTGAAACACAATGCAGCATTGTTTCCTCATTTGCCATCTCTTAAATCTGTTCATTATAGGAAGTTATGACTATATAGAAAAGTTAGGAGGCAAACACTCATACTATTCATCAAACCCGTGCCAACTCTAAACACTTTGGCACTGTCTTCGCGGCCATTAAAAGAGAAATCTCATTTTGAGAGAACACTATCAGCGGTTCTGATTTTGCCCCGCCCTCTTTTTATATTGTTTCTGTTTCTTCACTTTACTAAAAGCCACTGTTAAAAACATCCAGTCCTGGAAAAGACAGCTATGTTTTCCCCTTTGCGTTTGGCCAGTGTCCTCACTGTCACAACTTCCTGTGTCTGTATCCTTCTTGGAACCTGGTTTATATGATAAGCTCACAGGATGCCTGTTCTGTCTCTCTGCCTGTGGTTCAAGGACATCAGAGAGCCTAAGGGAGTGTTTTGGAATTGTGGGCATCACAGAGCTCAGGTGCCTGCGGGAAGCTGGGCACTGTCTTACAGCCCATTCATGCCTATCTCTTAAGCCTTAAAAGCACTCAGTCTGTCAGGCTTGAACTTAAGGCCAGAGGCTTGGATTTGCTTCCATTACAAATGTCTTGAGCCATCCAGGCTCTTAATAAGAAAATTGATTCTGGCCCAGGCTTAATCCCCTAGGTGCATTTCCCCCCATGACAGCAAGTTCATGACTCTGTCGTATCTGATTTAGATGTTTTGAAAATGTGTTCTTTGACAAGATTTAATTAAAGAGGATTCACCTAGGTAGGAACACCCCTACCATTTCCATAACAAATACTATTATTACCAGGAGCAATGCGTTTTTTGTTCTATTGATGTCTTTTATGGTGGTGTCATAAAAAGAAGATTATGACTCTTGTTATGAGGCAGATGGAGAGGAAGACGCATTTTGATTACCGGAGAAGGGAATATGTTCTTTCCAAATGTTACCCTAACAGTCAGCCAGGGCCGGACAAGACACAAACTGGAGGGCTAGGCAAATGACTTTTTCATGATCCTGGTTTTATCGGGACTTTTCTTTGTCTGTTTTAAAACGAGAGTTGTCAAATGTGAGGCTGGTTTCTCACTTTGGCCCCAAACCAAGGCCTCTAAAACTGATACGTCAAAATTCATCCAGTGTGTTTCCCCATTTAGTAACCAGCAAGTAGGCTTATTTTTTTAAATCCATTATAATTAAGAAGCACTTAAAATATTCAGTGTGTTGTGGGAATCATTCACTAGAAATATGCTTTGAATGGGAAGAGCTGTACTTTTTTTTTTTTTTTGCTGTTACAAATTGGGGGGGGGGAAAGTTTTTATATTTAAAAAGCCAGTTGTGACTCCTCCCATTTGAGCATATTCTCCACATCTAATTATCATTTAAAAAACCATTTTACCTAACTTTATGTTTGTTAACTCTGTGGTTATAATGTAACTGATCTGAACTTCTCTTTCTAAATAGAGCATTTCCCTCCATGTTTCCTACTTATGTAAACAACACAGACAAACCCCGGGTGGAGAAGTCTCTATTGGTTCTTGTTTTCACTAGAGTTTGGAAGGTTGCCTCATGGTATGATTGCTGGTTGAAGACTGAGCTTGGGAGGTGGGCTCTGGCTAGGTCCCTAGGGGGCGCCCTTGGAAGGTTCTCTCTGCTTCCTGGTGTACACACCTGCCATCTTGCACTCCCTCTGCCTTGGAGCTGTTCCTTCTGACCGCGCCTTTCTCCATTGTCCTGATTAGTGCTTATTGTCATCTTCAGGTCACCTGGGGGAGGAGGGTCTTTCAACTGAAGAATTACCTAGGTCTCTGGCCTCTGGGCAGTCTGGGTAGCATTTTCTTGATTGTTAATTGATGTAGGAAAAAGGCCCAGCCCCCTGTGGGTGGTGCCCTCCCTATGCAGGTAGACTTGGGCTATACAAGAAATCCAGGGGAGCAGGAGCCTGTAAGCTAGCCAAGAAGCAGCATTCCTCCATGGTTTGTGTTTCAGGTTGCGCCCTAAGTTCCCTCAATGGTGGACTGTGATCTGGAAATGCAGGCAGAACAAACCCTCTCCTCTCTCAGGTTGTGTCTATTGGGTATTCTTTTGGAGTGATGCAAGCACAGCTAACAGGGTCTCTGGGTAACCTCCTGGAATCAACTTAGGAAGAGAACTGACGGGGCTAAATCATTTCAGCATACTGCCAATGAGCTTTCCAGAAAGTCATGCCAATTTATACATTTATGAACATATGGGGAATGTGCTAATCCTTTGTCCATATCTACTCAGCAGAAATAAATTGACCCTTATTTTAGTTCTATGTCTTTGATAAGAGACTGTAGTGTTCTGGATTGCATTGTGATAGGAAATTAATATTAATACTAATTAATATTTGTATGTGTGTGGGCATGTGCATGTTTGTGCAAGTGTATATTGTGCTTGCATATGGTGACTATGGTGGTTTGAACAGGTTTGGCCCCATAGACTTACACGTTTGAATGTTTGGCCTGTAGGGATGGCACTATTAGGAGGTATGGCCTTGTTGGAGGGGGTATGACCTTGTTGGAAGAAGGGTTTCCCTGTGAGGGTAGGCTTTGAGGTCTCATATGCTCAAGCTATGCCCAGTGTCACAGTTCACTTCCTGTTGCCCATGGACCATGATAAAATCTCAGTGACTTCTCTAGCACCATGTCTACCTGCATGCTGTCATGCTTCTCACCATGACAATAGTGGACTTGAAACTGTAAGCCAGCCCCAACGAAATGTGTTCCCTTATAAGAGCTGTTGTGGTCATGGTGTCTCTTCACAGCAGTAGAAACCCTGTCTAAGAGAGGCCGAGGTATTGATCCTCTCTGGAAGCTCTCCACCTTACATTTTTTGAGATTTTGTCTTTCAGCTGACCTGGAGCTGGCTTGCCAGTGTGTCCCTGGAATCCTCCTGTCTCTATGTCCCCAATGCTGGGAGTAAAAACATGTCACCACACCTAACTTTTCACGTATGTGCCAGGAATTAAACCGAGGTCCTCAGACTTGCATGGCAACCACTTTATTGACTGCTGCATTTGAGTAACATTTTAGAATATTTTCATTTATATTCCACACTTTGATAAAGTACGGTGTTATGTTGGTTATTTTGCCTCTTCCTTCACCATCAGAATTGATGGTGATGACCAAATAGATGTAAAGAGGGATTTCAATTTGAACCAAGAAATAATCCTATAATATGGAAATCTGTGAAGCCCAAATTGACATTTTGCCTTTTCTTCAAAAACAACAAACAAAAAACCACTGCCTTCATGTAGAGTCAATTATCCAGAGCAGATTATGTTTTTAGTTTGAACTAATTGTCTATGAATTGGACATACTGGAGGAAGCGCCAGCTGTGTCTGTAGATGGGAGAATCCTACCAGCCAGGGAAGAAGCACGTTAGTGCAGAGAGAGGAGCTTCAGAGGCAACCTAAAGAGCCTAGAGGAATGTAGAGGCTTGTAATGTCTTTGCAGAATGAAATAGAGGGGGAGGAACAAAGTACCAGAGGCAATTAATACATTTCTTCGGAAGCTAATTCACAAAACTTTATCATGAACTCTGAAGTCTCGTTCTTTGTTTCTGGTCCAATCTCCCTTGTGTTTCGCTCAGCTAATTAATTAGAGCATGCATTGAGTACTTGCCAAGGGTGTGCAATTTATCATGCCTGGAATGCCGAAACCATCGTAGGCAAATTTTTGTTTTTTTTAAAGATGTATGCCATTAGCTCCTAGGGGAAGCGTTGAAAGTACTCCTTTTTTTACTTGGAGCTCTTTAAAACCAACGGCTAGGTGGGTATTTTATTGACAGGCAGTTGAAATGGAGACACAGTGTGGTGCATTAGAAAAATAATATCTGAGCTCAGAGTCACACTGTGCTTCTGGGACCAGGGCCTCAGGTTTCCCCATTCACAGTTACCTGCATCTAGGTTTAGGTAATTGAATTAGATGGTTTTGGAGGGAGCTCAGTCAGTAGGCTCAGGACTCCAGAACAATGAAGAAGGTTTATGCTTTCAGGAACTTATCAGGAATGCAAGAGAAAGCTATTTTGTCTCTAGCATGATTTGCGTTTGATGACAGTTGTGGATAAGGAATGAATGAGGACCATCCTTTTTGTCAGGGTTCAAACATCTAAACCATCCCACTGACATCCCACTGACCCCTGTCATCCTGAAGCTCTTAGCAAGGAGGGAAGCTCCTAAAGACTGTGAAGGCCCCATAAGGCTGGAGTGTGAAAACCATTTGAAATGTCTTTTATCTAATGCCACAGGGCTCGGAAATAAAGACCTCTTGCCTGCTGTGGCTTCTTCAGATATGGTGTGGGGATTTTGCTCAGTGTGACTGTCAGTGTAAACACACCTCTGGTGTCAGCCTCGGAATGCCCTATATGGAGGGATTTTCTAGCCTCGGACAGCTCTCAGAGGATAGGAAACACTTGGGTGAGGACACCTTTGCCTGTTCTAACTGCTTTTCTATTTAAAGAATCACTTCAAAGATGCCTTAATAGTTTCGCCAGTAGTGTGGGGGTCAAGTGCAAGGATAGCATCTTCCTTTTCCTTTGGGTTTTTGTAGTTGGGACAGATCTTATTCCATCCCGCAGTGGTTTCTGTCTAACACATGCTCTCTGTTACGTTGATTTGCCCTGCCACTGGCTGAAAGTGACAGGGTCAAGTACCAGTGGGATAAAACTTTTGAAATCACTGGCCGAAGTAAGCCTTTTCACATTTTAAAGCTTATTTTCTTGGGTATTTTGTCATAGCAATGGAAAGCTGGCTAGCACATCTGAGGAAATCCTTACAGAACCAAACTGAATCACCCACAGAGGATAGTGTGTGTGCGTGTGTGTGTGAGTGTGCATTCATGCATGCGTGTGTGTGTGTGTGTGTGGTCCTCAGTGGAGAAAGGCAAGTTATTACCATGTTCCCAGATTTCCGCAAATGGGTTGAAAGTGACTGCCACGCCCGTGGAAGATCGCAGAACCCAAAGTGGCAGACAGGGACTTTGTGCTATGCTTCTGTTATCTCTACCTGGGGTCCTCCCTATGTTCTTAGCCTGAACAAAGTTTGACAAACTTAGGTCACTTACTATACCAATCTTCTAAAAAACATCGATTTCACATAAGACCCTGATTTCCAGATTTCCAGACTCTCTTTGAAGAGTTGTTACCTATGACACCGAGCCAGCTTTCCCACAGCAATGGCCGTGGAGCTGTGTGTGGGGCTCTTGATACCTGGCCCAGCCTCTGATGTTCTGGGTGGGGTTTCCTACTCCCAACACTACTTATTGCTCATGCCTATGACCACTATAGTGGTGGCCCTGGCTATGAACCAGTGCTCCGAACACTAGTCTGGACAAGTCTTCTCTCCTCCTTGGGTATCAGTTTCCCCAGAAGCAAAATGAGGAACTGACTGCAAAAGAGGTGCAAACTCGGATTCATGATCCTAGGCTAGTGAGGAATTTAAAAGCACTTCCTCCAGGTATATATTAGAAGGCAGATGCAGTTCTCCATGCATAGGTAAGTCTAATATTAATGAAAAATTTACAAAGCCATTTGTAATGTTGTAGCGGAGCTCAGTCTTGCAGGGACAGAGGAGACCTGGGGTTCAGGGTGGTGAATATGTGTGGGAGAAGGGTTTTCTGTGGAATTTGTCATCGGCTTCCCTGCTGCCCAGGTAGTTTCACAGACACCTTTGAGTTGTACTTGTCTGGTATTGACTGTAAATATATTGGCTCATATATTTTTTGCCGTTTTGTGGACCTGATTATGATCCTGAATTCTCATATTTTATTTTGCATCCAAGTTGGGTTTGAGGTGTGAAAAGAAGACCTGGACTTGGTCCTGCCTGGGATCTGTCATAGACATATTCTCCTGGTCCCACTTATGTCTTTCTGTTTCTAACTCTGTAAGGCGGAGCACTATTTTTTCTGTTCCTAGCATTCTGTGTTCTTAAAGGTCATCTTATGTTCAATGGACATATCAAGGAAACCTCCAGAAGAGAAGTCAGATTTCCTTCCCTCAATAGCTCTGCAATGTGTAAGGCTCTATGCAGACCCAACAGTGTTTGTCAGCAAGTTGCGTCTGTCAGCTTTCTGTTGCCAGAAAGAAATTAACAATAATAAGACAAATTCCAGACTCACAATTCCAGACATCTAGCACACCATCAGGCCAAGCTGCTGGTTTTCAGCCTGTATCCAGGAAGCCCATCTTAGCTGGTAGAGCATGGTGAACCGGGCTGTTCACCTCGCTATGTCGGAAGCAAAGAGAGCAAAGAAGGAGCAGGCCCACAATTTCCTTTAAGAGCACACTTACAGTGGCCCAAGATCTTCCTTCCAGACCCCCATCTCTGTATTCCACCACCACTGAATGGCACCAAGTCAGGGCTAAGCTTCTAACATGTGGGCCTTTATCTCTTGTTATGTGGTAGCAAGTGGTGAGTTCATTCCTGACATCCCGGGCTCTGGCTAACTCTAAGTTTTCTGGGATTATTGATTGAATGATTAATCAATAACCTTTTACACAATTTCTCTGATTATGAAGGTATATGCCACTGTTCATAGTTCTCTTTGTTTCCATCACTATCCTGTATATTTTATTTGTCATAGCCAACCTACGCACTATCTTTCCTTCTCTTTTACAAACACCAGAACGACTGCTGGGAGGCATTGAGCACCTTTCCTAGGCTGCAGAGCTGCTAAGTCCAGAGCTGAGAGTGACACCTAGAGACATTATGGATCCAAATGATAGCACTAAGGTCTCTGGTCTTAAGAGCATTGCATCAAGGTTGGGGCTGTCTTTCAGGAGGGCTGAGCTTTCCTTGGCTCTGGGGTGGGTGTTTAACTCAGGGCTCAGGGTGCTGGATGCTCACAGTCACACCGAAGTTTCACTGCATCTGTAGCTGCTCAGCCTCTGAAGCATCAAGAGAAGACACCTTGCATATTTGAAGAACCACAGAAGGTTCTAGAGAATCTACTCTATTATAGATTCACAGACAGGAGCCAAAGAAAGATAGAGGGCAGAGCTCGCGTACAGCAGGAGGGGTCCCAGAAAGCAGGATGCGATGGAACAGTCTAGGGGCTGTTTAAGGACACAGGATAGAAACTGGGGTGAGGCATGAGGTGGGGGTGGGCTGATCAGTCCAATTGGCCCAACCACCAGATGTCTCCACACAGTTTCGGTCAAGGCCTCATGCACACTTTCCAGTTACGGATGAGCAATGACAAGGGACCAGTACCCAGTGTTATTGTAGACTGTTTAGCTACCTTAAGTGCTGGCACTTCCGGGTTCCATGGCCGCGCATGTGCCTTCAAGCATCCAGGCAACTTACATACCTACCCAGGGTCCTCAAATCCTACGTGATCTTTCGTGCAGCGTGGTCACGTGATCTATGCTCGATTGGACACATGAGCCCTTGTGCGCATGCGCTAGATGGCCTTTAAAAGCTGGGCACGCTCCACATTCTCTTCCCCCACCACACTTCAGACAGGCATAAGCACTTACCTCTTATTTCCCTCTCTTAATAAACTTTTAAAGTGGGATTAGTTGTGTTTCTTGGGATCCGTTCTTGTAATTTCCACCCAGAACCCTCTCCTGCCATTCTGGCCTCCAACAAGGACATTCTCTGAACTTCTGCCTTGGGGTCTGTGCCCCATGTGGACATTTCCAACTCCTGTCCTCATCAAAGCCAGAGACTCCACCACAGAATCGTTCTTTACCTCCATTGTCTTCACTTTAAAGGGTCACTTGTGTTCCATATCGCAGAGGAAAACAATCAAAAAGAAACGTAGAACATTGAAAAATTAGGTTTCAGATGCACCCCTGACAGATTGAATTTTTTGAACCCGAGCTCCTTTCTCTGGGCTCTCACTGTCCTGCGTGTACTTGTTGACTGGTAAGGACTGTTGCGGGAGGTCCTCCCACTCCTCCAGCCTATCACCGCTGAGATACCAGCCCCTTGGGGCGTGGTCTCTCTCCCTTTAAAAAAGCGGCCACTTCCCTCTCCTCTCTCTCTTCACTTCCTGCTCCGCCGGCGACTAGACTCCTGGTCGCGTAGAGGGCTGTTGCCTGGGACAGTGATCTGTAAGTTTTTCCCCTTTAAATAAATATCACCCTATTAATCATAATCCCAACTTGGTGTGGCATTGTTTGTGACTTACGCCTTCATTTGGCACCCAACGTTTGGTTTTAGAACCTCTCCCGGCTCGCAGCCGCGAGTTCGGCTTGGCAGCCGGAAGTTCGGCTTGGCGGCCGCAAGTTCGGCTTGGCGGCCGCAAGTTCGGCTTGGCGGGAGCCCTTGCTTCCTCAGCCACTGCCTGTGCCTTGCAGCAGCGGCCTTGGCCTCCCGTGGTTTGCTCTTTTCTGAATTGTTTTTAAATCTCTCTTGTAAGCACAGCTCTTAAAGTGGCGCGAACCAGAGCACGCGGTTGCTGAAAGCTGCAACCCCTCAGGGTGACTCTGTCACGTGGAGGCATAAGCAGCTTCCAGATTGCTCTTCTCTACCCCTGGATTCTGGGTTTCTGGTTCCATCTCTGGAATTGATTTAATTACATTTACTTTGTTGAGAAACTTGCGTTTTCCAGTTTTTAACATCTACTAAGGCACTGAAACAGGACCATGTTTTCATCGCGATTCTGCAACAGCGCCACCTGCTGGACAATAGGTAATATGGCAATTTTCGTTTCTAACGCAAATTTTACTGCTTTGTTTTCACTAATACAATGGATTAGTAATTTTATATTTACTAATACAATGAATTACATCATACAAGGTTTATATGAGTATGGGAATACCTTAATTTGCTTGTTACTAGGCTTCAGTTTTCTTTTCCATATTCTATCATTAAGGAAGAATATGGCACTCCTAAGAATGATTGAATCTTTACATACTAATAATGAACAGAAAAATATGGCACTCCTAAGAATGATAGAATCTTTACAAACTAATAATGAACAGAAGAATATGGCACTCCTAAGAATGATAGAATCTTTACGAACTAATAATGAACAACTAATTAACAGGATTAAAATTATTGAAAATCAGAAGTTATCTGAACAAGTGGATACTATGACAGACAAAATTGATTCCATATCCAAGGGTATTAGAAAGTTACCTGAAAGGGTTCAGGCTGTTGAATTTGACCTTCAGAGTTTATCACAAAGTTTTGATAAGGTAACAGACAGAATGTACCTCCAAGATGGGAATCTACATGATATACAAGAAAAGTTTAAGGAGGACATGTTATCTTTGAAGGAAAAAATTAAAGCTTTGGAATCACAGGTGCAGAATGGGGACCAAAAAATTGATATCTCAGTGAAATCACTGGAAATATATACAGGTCAGGAGATTCAGGATTTAAGAGAGACAATGATAAAAAGGTTTGAAAAGATTGGAGAAATTATTGCAGCTGGTGAACAGAGTAAGGAGGCACAAGGACAGGATACAATGCCTCCACCAGCTATTAGAACTGGCTTACCCAGGGTTCTAGCGACATACCCTGTACTTAATTCTGACAAAGCGTCAACTTCTAAAGGCTCAAAGGGAGTCAGAGAAGCTAGATGGACACCAATAGCAATGAATGATCTGAAAGAAATTAAGCAAGCTGTTGTTAATTTTGGCTTGCACAATGCATATGTAAAGGAAATGATAAAGACTTGGGCTTCTAATGCTAGAGCTATCCCCCATGATTTCCATCAGTTAGTGTCTGCAGTTTTAGATAAGGGACCTTCCTTGATGTTTGGAATTTATTTCAGAGAAGAATCCAAACATATGGAACAGCAAGGAAGAGCAAAAGGTATTGAGGTTTCCCAAGATCAAATTCTTGGTGCAGGAGAATATGCTGATCCACAGGTCCAAGCTCTTTATGACGATGAAGTACTGTGTCTATGTCACCAAGCAGCTTTAAATGCTTTGAATAGGATACAAGATCCAGCAAAAAGGGTTGAATCATATACCAGAATTAGGCAGGGACAGAGAGAACCCTTTATTGACTTTTTGCAAAGATTGATTAAGGCTCTGGACATAGGGGTAACAGACCCAGAATCTAGACAAATACTTCTTGAATCTCTAGCTTTTGAGAATGCAAACATAGAATGCAAAAAGATAATTGGGCCTTTAAAGTCTAGATCAGCACCTATGGATGAATGGATTCAGCATACGATGAATGTTGAGACGTTTAGCTATAATGATGAATCGTGGGTAGGAGAAGTGATTTCCAAAGCAATGAGGAGACATCAAACTGCCAGGTGTTTTAATTGTGGTAAATTAGGACATTTACAAAGGGATTGCAGGCAAAGAATTTCTAGGAATAATATCTCTTCTGGGAATGACAAAAATAGGAGACCTCGGCCTTCAGGTATATGTAGGAGATGTGGTAAAGGCAGGCATTGGTCCAACGAATGTAGGTCAACAACAGATAGACGGGGCAATCCGATATCATCGGGAAACTCCATGGGGGGCCTCTCGCAGGCCCCCAAGCCAACAGTGGCCCAGTCATTCCCAGTCACAGTGGAGAACGTGCCTCACCAAGAAAATTAAAAGCTCCAATTTCTGCTGTAAAAAGTAATACTGGTCTAAATGATGAATTACGTGTGGAGGATGAGTCAAAAAACCCAGTAGGACAGAGTAAACGTATATTTTGGCAGACTTCTATTAATGATCAAAGACCAAAGCTAAGAGTCTGTATAAATGGCACTTTTATTGAAGGCTTATTAGACACAGGTGCGGATGTAAGTATCATTACCCCAGAATCTTGGCATCCGAATTGGCCTCTTCAAGAGGTAGATGTTCAGTTCCTAGGAATTGGAACCCTATCTCGTGTAAAACAAAGCACAAGATGGGTTGAATGCATAGGGCCCGAAGGGCAAATAGGAAGACTAAGGCCATATATAGCCAATATTGCCATAAATTTATGGGGCCGTGACCTGCTACAGCAATGGAATACCCAGATTAACATTCCTGTATTTCCAGGAATTCATAATTCGGGGAAGGATATGATGAGGTATTATGGAAAAAGGTCACCAGCCATTCAGGCTGTACAAGAACATACAGAAAATACCAAACCTTTAGAGGTACCAACAGCCCTACCTTTAAAATGGCTAACTGAGAAGCCAATATGGATCAAACAGTGGCCTCTAGCTGAAGATAAACTACAGGCATTGGAACAGCTGGTGCAAGAGCAACTAGATGCTCACCATATTGAGGAATCAACCAGCCCTTGGAATTCTCCTGTGTTTGTTGTAAAAAAGAAATCTGGTAAATGGAGAATGGTGACAGATCTAAGAGCTGTCAACAAAGTAATTCAACCTATGGGCCCACTACAGTCTGGAATTCCTTTGCCTTCTCTGTTACCAAAAGGATGGCCTCTTATAGTTATTGATTTGAAAGATTGTTTTTTCACTATACCGTTACAAGAAAAGGATAGAGAAAAATTTGCCTTCACAGTGCCTACTTATAATAATTCTCAGCCTAATAAGAGATATCAGTGGACTGTCCTCCCATAGGGTATGCTCAATAGTCCTACACTGTGCCAATATTTTGTAAGTAAGCCATTGGAAATAATTCGTAAACAATTCCCCAAGTCCATCATTTATCATTACATGGATGACATCTTGTTATCTGATTCAAATAAAGATACTTTAGAAAGGATGTTTGAAGAAGTAAAGAAAGTCTTGCCTAGGTGGGGATTACAAATTGCCCCTGAAAAGATTCAAAGAGGAAACTCTATTAATTACCTAGGTTACAGAATAGGGTTAGAGAAAATTAAAACGCAAAAGGCACAAATTAGGAGAGACCGCTTAAAGACTCTTAATGACTTCCAAAGATTGTTAGGAGACATTTCCAGTCTACGACCAGCTGTTGGGATAACACCTGATCTAGTAGTTCATTTAAACAAAACATTAGATGGTGATAAAGATTTGAATAGTCCAAGAGAACTGACAGCTGAAGCAGAAAAGGAACTGACAATGATTGAGGAAAAATTACAGGAGGCACATGTGGATAGGGTGAACCCAAATCTTAGCTGCATCCTAGTCATATTGCCTTCCAGAATTTCTCCTACAGGGATTCTAATGCAGAGGGAAGATATTATTTTAGAGTGGATATTTATACCTAATAAACCAAGTAAAAAATTAAAAACTTATGTGGAAAAAGTCTCTGAATTAATTATAAAAGGTAAGCTGAGACTTCGTCAACTAGCAGGTATAGACCCAGCAGAAATTATAGTGCCTTTTACTACAGAAGAAATAAAAAAGTTATGGGAAGACAATGAACCATGGCAAAGAGCTTGTGCTAATTTTTTGGGAGAAATTAATAGCAACTATCCCAAAAGTGGTAGACTTAACCTCATAAAAAGAACTTCTTGGATTCTTCCTAGAATTGTACGTGATGCTCCAATAACTGGAGCCCGTACTTTCTATACTGATGCAAATAAATCAGGGAAAGCAGGTTACAAGTCAGATGAATTGAGTAAGGTGGAACAAAGCCCTTATAATTCTGTCCAGAAGGCAGAATTATATGCCATTCTTATGGTGCTAAGGGATTTTAAAGAACCTCTTAATATAGTTACAGATTCACAATATGCAGAAAGAGTTATCTTGCATATTGAGACAGCTGAATTTATACCAGATGACACAGAGTTGACTTCATTGTTTATCGAGGTACAAGACATAATCAGGAACAGGCTTTGTCCGATGTACATAACACACATCCGGTCCCATACAGGTCTGCCTGGTCCTCTAGCCCAAGGCAATGCTGAGATTGATCAATTATTGATTGGAAGTGTGTTGCAGGCCTCAGAATTTCATAAGAAGCATCATGTCAATAGTAAAGGCCTAAAGAAAGAATTTTCCATTACTTGGCAACAAGCTAAGGACATTATAAAGAGATGTCCTACTTGTTCTTTCTATAATCAAACACCGTTGCCTGCAGGGAGTAACCCAAAGGGTACTAAGAGAAATGAAATCTGGCAGATGGATGTGTTCCACTTTATGGAATTTGGTAAATTAAAATATGTACACCATACCATAGACACGTATTCAGGTTTTCAATGGGCTACTGCCCTGAGCTCAGAAAAGGCTGATTCAGTAATCACACATTTATTGGAAGTTATGGCCATCATGGGTATACCTGCACAAATAAAGACAGATAATGGTCCAGCATATGTATCTAAGAAAATGAAATGCTTTTTTGATTATTATAATATAAAACACATTACAGGTATACCAAATAATCCTACAGGTCAGGCAGTTATAGAAAGATCAAATCGTACTATAAAGGATATGCTGAACAAACAGAAAGGGACCGAAAATACCCCCAGAAATAGATTACATAATGCTTTATTAACCTTGAATTTTCTTAACGCTAATGAGAAAGGAACGACAGCAGCAGAGAGACATTGGATAATGGAAAAGTCTGCTGAACTAAATCAACCGATTTATTTCAAAGATGTGCTGACCTCTCAATGGAAGCCAGGAGATGTGCTACGTTGGGGAAGGGGTTTTGCTCTTGTTTCCACAGGAGAAGAAAAATTGTGGATACCATCAAAATTAATAAAGTTTCGATTTGAAGAGGAGAAACCTCTTGGAAAGGAGAAATGACAACTTATCTACAATGATGATATTCATACAGATGGTAAGAAAAACATATAGAATGGGGGCAGGGTTCTGTTCTTATCTCCACAGGAAAACACTCATCTTTGAAAAATTCAAGGGACCCTGGATATTTGGATACTGACAGATGGAAAAATACCTGCCCAATAGGAAATATCAAGAAAACTGAAAGGGTTGTGTAAGTAATATTAAACCATATTTCTAAATTTATAAAGCTGGTTTTGAAGTTGGACTCTGGCTCAGTCCTTCTCCAATTCCAAGCCTGTTAGTAAGAGAAAAACCCAGAGTTTCTGGAGTTTCTGTCTCATGTCAAGAGCCATGATATGGGACAGAAAGAAATATGAGTTTAGAAAACATCCTTGCTTTTCTTCATATCTATCATACTTTTCATTGAATATATATATCATGCCTTTTATTGAATATATATATGTATGTATATATATGTCTATATGATTAATGTTTAAGTTTTTCACAATGAACAATGAGTTTTTCCCGAAGTGACATTTGAAGTTTCCAGGAAGAAGATGGGGCCCCACAACAACAACTCCACCTGGTTGATATGACGTCATGATACTGATAGCGCTACAACAAGACCTGCTTTGGGTACCAGCTGCACAAGACAGTCCCAACTTGGTTAGCTGAAATCTTATACAACATTTTGGCCAGACCTGCACAAAATACTCAGAGACTATTGGCAATTTTAAAAGACATTGATCTTGAAATTCAACCATCATTTTACTTTCACAGGATCCCCCAGAAAGAACGTCGCCCCCATGACAGCTGGAAGTAATTCTAGAGGATGACGTCCCCTCTCCCAATAAAGTTTGCCCTTGGGTTTAGGGACATCATTTAGGGGTTGATTATAATTAGTATACGATTGAGGGTTGGGGGAGGAATTTTATAAGCTCAGGGATCATTTTGAAAAAAAAAAAAAGAGGGATGATGGGATAATAGATTTGTAATTGTGAGTTACTGTTGTTAGACAAATATATTGGTATAGATTCTTGTATATTGATACAAAGTTAAATTATATTGACTATTGGATGCATGCATGTTTCTACCTTGTTTAAAACATTTTTATGTATTGACATATATTGTATTGTATATATTTACCATATTGCTGTGTACATTTCTACCTCTGATTAAGATACTTATATAATGTTTGTGTATTGATATATATTTACCTACTGCAATGTATATTTGTACATTGTTTATATTTGGAGGTCATTGTCCTCATTTGTTTCACAGTTGTTTATTGTCTTAATCTTTAAGTTAGATAGATATTGAGAATTATATAGACTAATAGTCATCTAAGTTTGTCATTTATAATTAGACTAATCAGGTTCTTTAGATATATAGAGATTATACTCAGTATAGATAGATAGTCTTCAACTTCTTCAAAGAGCTGTAGAAAATGGCCTTTAATCTAACTCAGAGTTTTGTGGTAGTGAGACACAATTGCTCCTGGCAACACCACTCTATTCCCGAGAGAATGTTGAGCACCAAAGACACTCCACCTGGAGCCTTTCCTTTTGGCAGAACTGGCCTTGGGGCAAAGAAATGCCCATACCTCAACCACTGACAAAGATACAGAGCGTGCATCAATGGATAAAACAGGGCTGTCTTTTCCTGCCAAGACAGGGTAAGATAGTTTTGAAAAGTTGCTTGCCTTTGAAAATGGTGTGTCAGTTATGTTAGGCCTTAGCCAAAGTTGGTTGCTTCAACGCTGCTAATGTGACTTTGGGTGATTGCCTAGGTAGCTAGTTGTCTCTGTGATTTGTTGCATGTTTTGGAAGTTGTTTTACTGAACTTCCTAATTACCCAGGTAACATTATTTCCCTTCTCAGATCTTTGATGGGGTTGAAGACTATATAAATGTAGTTACTTTCTCTCATGACTTGGCCAAGTTATTTATTATACAAGACCTAAGCTAGTTAGAATAGGATATTTGTACTTATTGTATATAATTTCATAGTAGGTTTAGAACTCTCTTATTTAAACAGAAGGGGGAGGTGTTGCGGGAGGTCCTCCCACTCCTCCAGCCTATCACCGCTGAGATACCAGCCCCTTGGGGCGTGGTCTCTCTCCCTTTAAAAAAGCGGCCACTTCCCTCTCCTCTCTCTCTTCACTTCCTGCTCCGCCGGCGACTAGACTCCTGGTCGCGTAGAGGGCTGTTGCCTGGGACAGTGATCTGTAAGTTTTTCCCCTTTAAATAAATATCACCCTATTAATCATAATCCCAACTTGGTGTGGCATTGTTTGTGACTTACGCCTTCAAAGGACCTTCCCCTCTCTTAGTGTCTGCTGTCTCTGATGCCCATACAATCTACTCAGCCAGAGTCAGTGTTTTGGGTGTAGTAAGGGCTCAGCAAGAATCTGTGGAAAGAACAAATGACTGAATGATTGAAAAGTCCAGCCTGCAGGAATGGGGGCTACCCATGCCACGGGAGAACCCTGCCCCCAGCTGATCCTCTCTGCCCTTTCCCATTTCCCACCAGCTAACCTAGCTTTTTCTTTCTGCGGATGTCACAGAGGAGTGTTCCTAGCCCAGAGCGCAGTCACATGGAGCTGTCCAACATCCTTCGAGAATAAAGGGATCTCATTTTCAAGGTGTCTTTTCTTGACGCTTCGCAGGCTGAGCAGCTGATGAATTCTCGGCGAACATTTCCCATTTCCCTTCCCGGGTGCCCTGGAGAGGTGAACTGGGCTGGTCACTCTGTCTTCCTTATCTGTAATGGTGTGGTTAAACATCATTGGTCTGACCAGTTAGGGATGAAGGGCAGGCTGAGGAGAAAGCCTGATGACACACACCACATTCGAGGAGCACATCATTTATCTTCCCTAACTACCTCTTACTAGGTGCCAGCATGGTGCAGAGATTAGCACCTTAGAGGACATGTCCCAGAAAACTGCAGCAAGGGAAGTCCTTCCTTAGGATTTAAATTACCGAAGGGTGGAGGTTTCTGGGCTCTGCTGAGGTCCTTTACAAAAAGCCTGGTCAAAAGAACCTTAATTCTGCCACTGGCCCTGATCGTCTAAGCTACTCAAAACCTTACGTATTGCTGCTGGCTCGTATTAAGATTAATCAAGCTGTGCCTGCCAATAATTTGAAGCCCAGCCTCCAGGACAGCTGGTTCACCTGAAGATGTGCTAAAGAGAGGGGAGGACTAATTAACCACTTAATATGATAATGTGCTTATCTTTCCCAGCAGCCCTTGCTCGCTGGGACAGACACTGACTGTTTCCACGGGGTAGCACTGGAGAACTTTTCTCCTCGTCTGAGTCCTAAAACAGCAACATTCCCTTCCCTCTCCCTTCCTTCCCTCCCTCCCTCTCACTCCCTCCTACCCTTCCTCTTCTCCCGTCCCCTCCCTTCCTCTTTCCCTTTTTCTCTCTCTCTCTCTCCCCCCCCCCCCTTATTTCAGATACTAGCCAAATGTCTAACCACACACTTTCCCTGGCAATCTGGGCTTTCTCCGAAGTACCCCTTCATCTTCCATGCAGCTGCTTGCTAACCTCCATTGTAGAAGGCATGACCTTTTCTCTTCCTCTTTTCCATTTCTCTCTTCCAGACTGTGGTCAGGATTTACAGCTTTCTAGTCCCATTCTTTTTTCTCTCAAAGTCTAATAAGATGCCCCCCTGATCTTTCTTCTAAGTCTGCTTTTAAATGCTTGTATTAACTAGACTAATAACCCAAAAGGAGACCTCAGTTTTCCTAGTAACAGTAAATGAAGTTTATCCCAGACCTTCCAGGCTAATTTAACACTGGTGTTGCTGAGAATAAATAAACCTATGGATTGGTGATTTAATTAATTAATTGATAAGCCTTTTATATTATTTCTATGTTAATAAAGGCAAAAGCTATTGTTCAATACTTACCATGTAGTATTCACTATCTGTCTCTCTCTTTTTTCTGTGGTGTGTGTATGGTGTGTGTGTGTGTGTGTGTGTGTGTGTGTGTGTGTGTGTGTGTGTTTGTGTGTGTGTGTGTGGTGTGTGTACACTTAACTATGTAAGCACATATGGAGGCCAAAGGTAGACTCTGGGTGTCTTAGTATCTTAGTTGGGGTTCCTATTGCTGTGAAGACACCGTTATCATAGCAGTACTTATAAAGAGAAATGTTTAACTGGGGCTAGCTTATAATTTTAGAAATTTAGTTAATTACCAACATGATGGAACATGGAGGCTTGCCGGCAGAAATGGTACTGGGGAAGTAGCCGATTGTCCCACATCTTGACCCACAGGTAGCAGAATGAGACTGTTTTCCACAATGGGTATAGCTTGAGCATATAATACCTCAAAGTCCACTTCCACCATAACACACTTCCTCCAACAAGGCCACACCTCCTAATAGTGCCACTCCTTATGGCCAGGCTTTCAAACACATAAATCTGTGGGGCCATTCCTATTCAAACCACCACACTGGTTACTATTTTCCTACATTACTCTCCATCTATATTTTGGGACAAGATCACTCTGAACCAGTGCTCATGATTTCAGCTAGACTGGCTGGCCAGCAAGCCCTAGAGACCAGCCTGTGTCTGTCCCATAGCGCTAGTGTGCCCCGTCATGCCCAGCTACTTTCCCCTAGCACCTATTTCTGTCTCACAGATGTTAAAACTACATATCTGAGTCAAGAGGCTAACCCATCCTTTGTAGGTAGCAGAGCTTATATGTCCAGAGCTGGCCTCTTGACCTCAAAACTCAGGCTCTCCTCCTGGGATTTCTACTTGGAGAGGATAAGCCGATGGCTTATAGAGGCTGCTCATTCAGTCCCAGAGCCTTCTTAATGGAATCTCTTCCCTCCTCTGGATCTACCCACACGAGTTTGGAAAAGCTATGATTTTGTTGTGATGGATGAAAATGGTTTGATGATCCTGCACGCTATGTTGGTAAAAGCGGACTCTACCTGCATCAAACATCTGTTCATTCCTCATCACAGCATTATTCTGAGACTGAACAAAAATGCAGAAGAGGGCAGACAATTTTAGCCCACAACAATTTTCAATTTCAGAACACTTTTGCAAATGATGCTGAAAGAGGTACATATTCCGTGTGGAATAGACGAGGACATTCTGTTCCTACCAAGCAAACCTGGATAAAAATGAGTGAATCCAATTTTTGCTTTAAAAACATTAACAGGTAGCTGCTGTATGCTACTCAGCTATGAACTCTGGGTATTGTTGCCCATGCAGCTAGACACTGGGGAAATTAAGAGGAAAAGAAGATGGGTTCTGCCTGGTGTCAGTTGACTTAGCAAACACTGTCACAAGAAACAGAATTCCCTTCAGACCAGTTCAAAGATAGTGAGACTCTGAAAGAAAGATAGTGAGACTCTGAAAGAAAGAAAGCCTTTTCCCAGCTATGTCCCAGGGGTATGATGGGGCTTTGGGAAGGCTGGTGATCTTTGCCTGTCAAGGGTCTCCGGAGTGTACCTTTCTCTCTACTATCACCACTATCACCATTATCACAACTACCAACTTCATTACCATTATTATCACTACCACTACTACCAACACTGTACCATGTCCACTCCCACCAAGTCCACCACTATCAAACCACCAGCTCCATAGTCATCTCATGAAAGTTAGTTTCTTTAAAAAACATTTTAAAGAGAACATTCTATATTAAATTATCCTTTTAAATCTAGTTCTTATGGTTCACATACTCATAGATACTATCACCCTTACTTAATGACTGTGAAAATAGACACTAAGAGATTAAAAATCTTCCTGAGGTTTACATGCCTAGTAACTTGAAGAAATATGAGTCAACTCAGATATGCCTGACTCTGTACAATGTTGTGCCTATAATACCTGTCACATACACAAACTCTCTGTATGTAGACAGAAACAATGAGCCTTACAGATAGCAGCCAAAGTCTCAAGAAAACTAGCACATATAAGACACATCTTTCCAGAATCACACCAATGACTCAGGGAGCAGATGGTAATCATCTAAAGACAGAGGAGGATGACTTTGGATGCGGATTCATGATATAGCCCTAGCTATAAGTATGCAAAGTAAGAAAGAGCGATGTTGTAACACTCCCTAACTGTAACTCCATTGTGCTCAGTTATCTGCAGAATGGTGTGGAGGCCAATGCTTGTGGAGGCCAAGGGTTATGAGTAGCAGGAAAGCCCATGCACTGCTGATTGTGTTGAGTAAGAGCTCTTGGCTAGGCTTACTAGACTGATCATAGTCAATATGTAGATATTTATGTCATAGAGGAGTTATCTGACTATTTATCCACCCCACACATCCATCTATCATCTACCCATTTTCAGAAAAGATAAAATGAATTAAAGCAGAATATGTGCATAAACAACCCGAGCAGATGTACTACTGAGCATCTTCCTTTGGACAAGCATCTCTTGGGAATATTCCTTTAAAACTTCCAGGGTTAACTGGGAAAGAATTAGAATGAATGGTGAAGAGCTAACTATTATTCAGGTAGGTAACATTAGAGTAAAAAGTCTGAAATCAATGTCAGGATGACCTCATTGTCAGCCATAGGCCATTCCACATTTGTACTATTTGGGTTCACAAGGCAGGTACTCTTTGCTTGGCTCAGAGAATAACTGATTGATCTAGGAGCCGTGGTAGAGTATGAGGAGACCATCAGGAGACAGAAATAATTCAGGAGTACATGTGATGAGACAGCCATTTTCTCTTGATTGATTCTTTATCTACAAGATAAAAGGTGGCTATGTGATCTTTGGCAGTCTCTCAGTCAAGAATTGTAGTTTGAATCCACCATCTGAATCCAGGTAGGTTTATGATCCATGAAGTAGTGTTGAAGTGATATCATTAAAGCCCCCCAAGACATTGTGAACTTCCATTTCTTGAGTCTTAATGATCTCTGGGATCATTAAGCCACCATATGTAGAAGTCTATCAATATGACAAGTCACAGGTAGACTCTTCAATATCAGTCTGCCTGAGCCCAATTTTCTAGCTACTCCGCCAATGTGGAGACACTACAGGGAAGCCATCAGACAGACCTCTTCCAAGTTGAAGTCCACTCTGCAGTTTTAGTGATTCCTGGGTGAAACAGAAGGCTAAGCAAGCTGAACCTTGCCCCAATTCTTATGCCATGGTGTCAAGAAAATGGCTAGCTAGTTTCAAAACCCACTGACTTTTAGTGATGTGTGCTTACATCCATAGGTAACTAGAGGAAACATGGCATCACTTGCCTAAATTCTGGGGAGTTTTTTGTTTTTTCAAGACAGGGTTTCTCTGTAGCTTTGGAGCCTGTCTTGAAACTAGCTCTTGTAGACCAGGCTGGCCTCAAACTCAGAGATCCACCTGCCTCTGCTTCCCGGGTACTGGGATTAAAGGCGTTCATCACCACTATCCGGCAATTCTGGGGAGTTTTAAGTGTTGATCAAACGAGGACAGTGTTTTTGCAGAAGAGCAGAGTGTTGAAATGACACACCAGAGTGTTCAGGGACAACTGTGGCTCCAGCCACGAGGTTCTGGGGATTGACACTTTTGTGTCATCAGCTTGGACCTAACCGGTTATCCTGGGTGCCTATGAGCCCTTGATGGCTTATGATGACAGAATTGAACAACCCAAGAACCTTAGGGCTCTGGGGTTCTGGAGGAAACTGGACCATACTCTTCATACCAGGGTCTGCTAGTCCTCTGTGCTGAAGGAGACAGCCCCCCCCCCCGTCAGGGTCCTGTCCCCCGGTGCTGGTTGTATGATGGGACTGGCTTCTTGATGAGAGGGACCGGCTTATAGGGCAGGAGTGGATTTCTTCTCCCCAACCTCATTAAGTCAGAATTCTTAAGGCTGTGAGGTGATGTTCTGTTATTAAAAATACCATATCAAAATAAAATATTTCTAAGGAAAAGAACTGCCCTTTTGTTATTGTAGCGGCTATAAAGAGCCATGCTAAATATATTCTAATATGCTCTCAAAGTACGCATTGGTTTACTCTGTGTGTTACATTCGGAACTAGGGACTAAGAGACAACTCTATCCCCAAGAGCTCCTAGCCCTTTATGGATTAAGGCTTGTAGGAGAACTGCAATGCTGGGCAATGGATACCATACAGAGGGCAATGACAGGCCTGCAGAAGGTCAGGGGAGAATGGGACAACTGTTGAGACTGTGCTGAAGAGACGGGAAAGGATGCCACATCAGTAACTTTTCTTGCTGTTGTGGCAAGAGCCCCACCTGTTTCTTGGGGCTCACAGTCTGAGGGTCCAGTTCACCGTGGCAGAGCAGGCGCCACAGCATGTGCCCCAGGCAGTTGGTCACACTGCGTCTGTGGTCAGGAAGCAGAGAGCAGTGGAAGCTGGTGTTCTTCTGTGTTCCTCTTAGTTACAACAGTCTTGGAATCCAGTCTGGGGCAGGATTCTCTTGATGGCAGACCTTCCTGCCTCAACCTAACCTAGACACCGCCTTACAGACGTGGCCAGCAGGTATCTCCTGCTGGGTTCCAGAGCCTGTCGAGGTGACTCTCAATATGAACCATCTCATATGTGAGCTAGAACTCTGTTACTACCAGAGCTTCGGATACTGACTGTATCATTTAGCCTTTGACACCTCAGTGGTCCTAACAGTGGGGACCATGAGAAATTCAGGTTCATAGTGAACACAATGGGCATCCCGCATCCTGCGGAGTGTGTGTGCAGACTGCGGATCCCACCAGCTAGCTGGCCCGGAGATGAGTGATGGCTTCTGCTCCATCGCTGAGGGACCTGGGGTTGATTGACAAGGATGATGGAGAACATGAGTAATTGGAAGGCTGACTGACAGTTGCAGCTCCGTTTTAATTTCTCAAACACTTATGTTTTAATTTTATGGAGGAAGATACTGAGTCTTAAAGTAACGGAAGTATGGACGCCACTCCGCTAGTTAGTGGCTGAGGGAGGTTCTTATTTTAGCCCAGTTGAGTTTTAAATTCATATCTCCTTTCCACAGAGGAGCCAGAGATGGCCTGAACTAAAGCTCCGCGATTAATCTGCTGCTTTGCCATTTTACAGAGTTTTACAACCAGCTAATCCAGGATTTGGAGGGGATTCTGAGGTCAAATCGGCCATAACCTAAAACGCCCCTGCGTGCTCCCTGCCTGAAGGGCAATTCAGAGAGGAACAGGAAAGATGCCATTCACGGGTCAGCAGTTTGCCAGTTTTCGGACATTATAACGCTCATTTTCCAAAACGACCACGCATTGTGTGTCGCCACTCGTCACGTGATGTGCTCGTTTACACGGCTCTTGCTTCCTCTAGCTGAAATTTACCGGGATCCCAAATTATGTATTCCCTTTGGTGCTGATTTTCTTATGTGGCCAGAAGGAACACACACGCACAGATTAAAAGTCCTCACTTCTGTGTTTTTAATGTCCATCTTTTATGTTGTTTTAAAATACAGTCTAGACTTATTTTTTTTTTTAATAATGAAAGGCCTATTGTTTGGAAATGTCGCATCTTGCAGTCTTTACCCCAGGTCTGGCTTTCCAAGTTCTGCCAACTCAGGGGGTCCAGGGACAGTCATTCCTTTGGCAGAGAGTGGGTGAAATTGACAGAGATGAAAGGCCCCCCTCATTGTAATTCACACATCCCGGGCTTGACAGTATTTGTGAGCACCCAGCGGAAGTGTTATTTTTCTCACCCTATCTTTGAGAGCCGCCTGGAAAAGATGAAAGAGACCAAGTCCCTGGGTTTCTTTGACTTTCCTGGAAGAATCAACAGATGTGGGACAAAGTGCTATTTATTTTGAGCAGGAGACAAAGGTGTTCCTCAAAAGACGTGTGCCGTGCTGGGTTTATTGAAACTCACCCGTTGTGTATAACGTAAACTGCAATCCTCTCGCCGGGGCAATTCCACATCCACCATCGCAAGGAGGCCGCACCTCTGACCTTGTCAGCTCCCCGCTGGAAGAAACTTTCAGGGCTCCAATTCAGTGTTAAGAAATCCCGATCATGTCTTGACTTAGGCTTCTCTAACCCTTTTCAGCAATCCCCTCTCCACCTCTGGGTTTGTGCATGTTTGACTGTCTGCCCAAAATGTCTTTTCTTCTCTGGTATACCTTGAGAATTTTGGAGCAATGTTTAAAACTGTCAGAGAGCTCTGTAAATCCTCAGTGGGTCTTTCTGTTCCCAAATGAATCACATCAGTAACCCAACACTACATCCATCAGCTCCCACTACTCGACGGGACAAAGTAAGCTGCGTACATTTGGTCCTTTTCTGTATTCCCAACTGGGTTAGCATCTCTAACTAAAGGCTGGCGTCTCTTTCTCTCTATGTTCAGCAAATGGTTGATTCAGAGATTAGCACCAAAGAAGCCTGTTAAATCGAACTGCTGATTGAAGTCAGGGGAAGCAGGAGGGTCCTTGCAGAGTAAATGTTGACGTGTGTACCAGATCAAACACTTCACTGTGAGAAAAATATAATTTACACTATGTTTTTTTCTTTAACAGTTTGGTTGCATAAATAAACCCTATTGCTTAGCTTCATCCTTGCTTGTGTGAATTCTGACACAGTGAGCTCAAACTTGACTGTTGACAGCTTTGTCCCATTGGCGGCTCATTCCACTCTTCAATGCGAGGGAAGGTAAAATGTTGGGATTACAGTCACCACAACTGGCTCTTGTCCTAAGAACACTGCGGTTCTGTGTATGTGTGGCGTGTGTGCATGCATATCCACATGTGTGCACAAGCATGTATGTGTTAGTGTGTACATGAGTGTATGTGTGTATGAGGATAAGCGCACCAGTGTTTGAGTGTGTATGTTTGTGTGTGTCACAGGAGAGGAGTCTAGACATCCAACTGTAGGCACAATTGTAGTCTTTGCTTAGCAGCACTGATGGATAGTGAAATACATTCTGCTGTGTGGGAAGGGTGACTTTGAAGCAAGGTCTCTGGGACAACTTTGTTGTGAACCTGGTCAACCAACAGTAAGCAATTGTCTCTGATAGGGAGGTGGCTTCTTCACTGGGAAGACTGTTGTGGGATGATGCTCTTGTACACTGTAAAGATTTGTCACTTGTATTGGTTTAATAAAATGTTGACTGACCAGTATCCATGCAGTAAGTATAGGTAGGGCTGCAACCACCTGTTCTATACTAAGAGAATTCTGGGAAGAGGAAAGGCAGAGATACAGTCACAAGAGAGATACGGAGGAAGTAAGATGAGAATGCCTCACTGAGAAACAGTACCAACCCACATGGCTAAACTTAGACAAGAATTATGGGTTAATTTAAGTTGTAAGAACAAGTTAATAATAGGCCTGAGCTAGTAGGCCAAACCGTTTATAATTAATAGAAGCCTCTGTGTGTTTCTTTGGAACTGAATGGCTGTAAAACTACATGGGACAGAAGCTTACATCTACAGAAGACTGATTTGCCGAATCCCAAGAATTAACCTCTGGCTTCATTGGAATTATATGTGGGTGTCTAATGTCATGTGTCAGTCTTTTCTCATTAAGTCTCATCTTTCCCAAGGGGAAGATTATGTACTGAATTCCTATTCAATTCTAATCATAGGAGAGACAGATTAAACCAATTCCTCTTTTATTTTCTGAAGTTCACCATCCTCCAAATAAGCATAGCAAAATAGTATAGTATCAGGAGGACACTTTGATGACATAATTCCCATCAGTTGTGAAAAAATAAGCTTCAAACTCATGGGAATCCTCTCCCAGAAGGTGAAGTGTTGTGGTTACAGGTGTGAGCCACAGTGACTGAGTAAGAAAAGTGCTCTCTCTCTCTCTCTCTCTCTCTCTCTCTCTCTCTCTCTCTCTCTCTCCCCCCTTCCCTCCTTCCCTCTCTGTGTGTATGCTGTGCACATGTGTGTGAGAGAGGGAGATAAGGGGGGAAGAGGGAGTTGGACATCAAGGCTGGGTTCACATGTACCCTTGGGAAGTGATCTAACACAGAAATAAATTCCCAGCCCCTGATTTCTGTTTTTTTTTAATCTTTCAAATATCTTCTGATTAGATCCTTAGGTGAAGTGAATACTCTCATATTTTCAAGGTATGGGGAAGAGCCGAGAGACAGACTGGCTTTAGGTTCTAAGAGTCATGTGCCTAACTGCAGCAATTATAAGACTAGAGATTTCTAGAATAGAAGTGTTCATTCTGATGGAGGATAGGTGTTTAATGTTATTCTATTTTTGATAACATTGCATACTAAAGGCACAGTGACATATTTCTAAGTCTCTTTATCAATATACCTCTATATTTCAATGGAGATACACGTTCATTTGGTTGAAAGACCTCAACTGGCATAAATTCATTAAATGAAAACATAAAACACAGACTATTCTTGATTTCTATGGATGAACTCTTTCATCTAGAGTTTCAATTTTCTATGTCCTCCCAGGAAGTTTCTATGCATGTATTGAGTCTGTGTACATGTATATGTATAATAATTTGGGGAATTGCTTCATAAATCTCATCATTCTATAGATAGTTATCAATGTTTCAACAGAAAGCAAATGACATCCTTGAATCAATATAAGCTGAAGAGAGTGTAGCTAATTACAGCAATACCATCAACAGAGATCTTAATACACATCAGATTGATCCAACCTTCCCCAAGGACATGTGGTTAGTGGTTAGGAGTTGTTACATAACTCAAGAATGTAATTTCCTGTGGGTTATAATTTACTGAGTACGCTTTTGAGTTTGCTATTTATTTTATTTTGTGCATATGTATATGCTTTATGTATGTGTTCCTGTGTGCATGCATATGCCTGGGTGAGTGTGCATGTGTGCAGGTGGCATTGTGTGTCTCCCTCACACAACGTGTGTGCTTACGGAGGTCACAGGTTGACATCGTGTGTCTTTCTCAATTGCTTTCCACCTACTTTATCTTTAAGCCAAGTTCTCCCACTGAACCGGGACATACTGATTTGTCAAAGCTGGCTGGTCAGTGAACTCTGGGGATCTATTAATTGAATATGATTGATGTTACTTGCCATGAAGTATTATTCATTTAGTTGCATATCAAAAATACTTAGGTTAATTCAGATTTTTGCTATTATGAACAGCGTCACAATGTGTTTGTTGTAGAAAAATTTTAGGACACTTGTTCCAGTTTATCAATAAAATTAAACTGTTGAAGGGGAATTACTGATTTAAAGAATTGTTGGATTTTAATGAAGACAGATACTATCAGACCACCATCAACTTTTTATAAAGCCACACTCACCACTGGGCTCTGGTATCATTTATGTCATTCAAATCCCTGCTGTTCTGACAGATAGAAAACACAAACTGTACCTCTTTCATTGTGAACTCCTCTGACAACTTTTTATACATTCATGGAAGTGTTCATCATATCTGTGTGTAGTATGTTACTTGGTTTTCTGCTTGAATTCATTCATATATAAAAAAGTGGTTGGAACCCAAGCTTACTGTTACTAACTGGTTGGCCAATCTTCAAGGCAATATTGATTGGATCAGCTTTTATCGTTGGTTCAGAATTTCTGCTTTAATCTTGTGTGTGCCTTCAAATGGACTTGGGTTTATTTTTGAGCTCTTTGAAAATTCTTGTTGCTCTCCCTATTCCTCAACCAATACCCACTTATTTCTATTATTAAAAGTTTATAACGTAATTTTTAATATTGGTGTTAGTGGTCCCATTATTCACAAGAGATTTTTCTAAGTTCTTATTTATTTTTCCATTTATTTTGTTCATGTGTATGTGTGTACCTTCATGGATTCGTGGGCATCTTGTATGTGCGTACCTGTGGAGGCTGGACGGTGCTGAATCTCTTGGACCCAGCGTCACAGGCAGTTGTGGGCCTCCTGTTGACGGTGTTGGGAACAGACCTCAGGTCCTCTGCAAGAACAGTATGCACTTTCCACCACCGAGCCCTCTCTCTAGTTCCTGAAATGTTTTTCCTGAATTTTAAAAGTGTTTTTAATAAACGATAAAATCATCATGTCTCTTTACAAAAGTATCCTGTTGAAATTTTAACTAACTCTTGCAAATTATTTTGGAGGCAGGACAGAGTATTATGTATAAATGTAAAAACAAACAAAGAAACAAACACAAGAACAAAACCCAAAACCCAACCCTGAATACTTGTTTGATGACATGTTACAATTTATTTAACAATGATTATATTATGATATATATATATATATATATATATATATATATATATATATATATCACTTGGGAGAGAAAGGATGTTCTAATATAATCTGTATTGTAGTGGAAGACTCTCCCAAAACTGCACTGGGAACAGAGACAGGAGGATTGCGGGGTCTGGCTGGCTGATAACCTGCCTTCCAGACTTAGGGAGAGATCCTGTCTTAAAGGACAAGGTATAGAGTCATAGGGCAGAATACCCAATGTCTCTCTCTGGCCTCTGTAAGTGTAAGGACAGACCCCCCTCCAACACACCATATGCACATATATCCACCTCACACACATACACAGAGAAAGTATGTCATGGAGGATGACAATGTTACATGTCTGATCTTTGTGTGCATGCAGCCTAAAGAGACATCATAGCACCTGTTTAAACAGTAAATGTGAAAATGCGTGAAAATAATAAAAACACTGAGGGTTGTGGTTATTTGCAGTGACTTAGGGAATGAACATAGCTAATAAGTAGACACAGGTTGTGTTTCTTCATGTGAGAGGATGTGTGGCGTTACTTTCAATATACTCACCTGCTTGTCATCGACGTGGATAATTGTTTTTCATTTAAAAAGTCCACCAAGTCCATAAATTATCCTCAGATAGAAAGAGAGCTTCTTCTCAGATGAGCAATGTTATACTATGCTTTCCATTCTCTGTGTCTCCTCATCAGGGGATAGGTGGTCATTTCCCTTAACACATTGTGTCAAGACTTTTTAAATATTTATGTAATTATCACCTCACAAAAAGTAAATACAAAACCAGGGTTGAAATGGACAAACATTTGCCTAATTGTTTAAAGATGAGCACCTTGTCTATTGGAGAAATCACAGAGAATTAGATGGATTTGATTAGGTAAAGTTAAAAGAAATCTTAATGCTATAAAAATGTGGTAAAAAGTCAAATGAAGGATGATAGAGTAATATTTAAAACATTATGGTACTCATATATACAACCATGCTAAATGAATATAAATATTTGCACCAATTAATAATAATAAATAATAATAATAATAAAACAAAAAGTCCTAACACCATGATGTCCAATAGGATGCTAAAATCTTGAACAGGAAATCAGGAAGTGAACTGAAGAATAAATACAGTCACAGAAAACAAAACAAGCTTAATCTTAATAAAATCATTTAAAACAAAGTGAATAGTTTAATAACCTAATAAATAAGGAAGATTAAAGGTGATATAAAAATACTGGAAACAGCCATAAGCAAGTACTCTCATATGCTGTTAAATTAAAACTCTTGGAAGGCAATAAGAATATACCTCCAAAGTCATAAAACAAGTAATTTTAAAAAGTATTATCCCTTCTATATTGCTATCCAGAGCAACTAGGAAAAACAAGTCAGACAAATGTTAGTTTGCGTGGCAGTTCATCCGAGTTTTCATATTTATTTTCTCCACAAACTCAAGAACAATGATTTAATCAATGCCCTCTCTCCTTGATAATGTTTTCATTGTGCCCTTGGTCATTACATCTCTGCTTCTCATAGCCCTGTCCTTCAGATTTTTAAAGAGACTGAATGTATATAGAATCCGACATCCCAAGAAGAGCACATGAGATGGGATTACTTTGCAAAACCGGAAGCCTCTGCCTGCCATGTCTACGTTACTGTTGACCTACTGGTGAGTTATCTGCTCCTCTGTGATATTTTATTGTTTCATCTGGAAGGTGGAATGCTTGATCTTGAATGTGTGGCTTTTGTGAAGTGTGCCAAGGCAGTATAAAAACTGTTGCAAGAGAAGGGAACTTAGCCTTCTCGCTAAGGATATTGAGTTCACATTTTAGTCTTTCAAATGGGTATCGAAACAATGTGACCAAGGGCATGTATTGCAAATACTTTAACATTGCCCTTTCTAACCCTCATGGGAGAGGGGTGGAGTTTTCCATGGGAGCGAAGCAGGGTTCCCAGAAGAGAGCAGTTAGCCATAGATAGGAAATTTGATTGACATTTAGCCTGATGAAGACTAATGGGCCTGGAGTCAGAGGCCCTGGGGAGCCATGGGATGCCTCTACTCATGCTGGTGAGCCAATCTTGATAAGGGGTCAGATGCACAGAATCAACCACTTCAAATTACTCTGGTTTCTCCAGGAAACCTTTGCAAATTCTAGAGGCACAGACAGAAGCTGTGAAGTCCTGCAACCTATGACGGACTTGAGTTCATTGTTGGTACAGAAGGAACCAGGCTGGACTCTGTGCACACGTGAAGAGCTGTGGCCCGTTCTCAAAGCCAGATAAGTGGCTTCAGCAGTGGGTAAATGAGGAAACGGCTATGCCGGGTGGAGGATGGAGCTGAGAAACGCTTACTGTATACCTCTTCTTGCTGGCCTTTTGTTTTCCATAGAATGGAAACATTTCCAGAAGCAACTGCAGAGAAGTGCATGGGAAGCAGTGTGGGGCACCGGGGCTGCTCTTCTAAGCACAAATGAAGAAAAGTCCCTGCTAGAGACTGCAGCGTGATGTCCTATTGAAGGGGTGCTCCGCGAGCACTCTTCTCTGAATAAGGAGAACTTGGTTTCATTGCACCCCTTAAAGGAGTCTTGGGTAGTCTGGGTCAAGGTCTACAGAACTTCATGTCCACATATGACATTGTGAATCCTAATGCTTTTCTTTCTTTTCTCGCTGATAGTCACAAACATCGCTCTGCCTTCCTGCACCCCATCAGAGCCTTTCCTTATGCAGCTGCTGTCATAGATGGGAACTATCTTTGAAAAGTTACTTTCTTTCTCAATGAGACTGAAGATATTGAAGAGCTAGGAAACCCAGAAGCATTCCAGGACTTTTAAAACATGAAAAGTGGAACCAGGTGATGGTGGCACACGTCGTTAATCCCAGCATTCAGGAAGCAGAGGCAGGTGAATCTCTGCAAGTTTGAGGCCAACCTGGTCTATGAGAACTAGTTCTAGGACAGCTAGGGCTACACAGTGAAACCTTGTCTTGAACCCCCCCCTAAAAAATATGAAAAGTGGTTTGAGTAGTCACTTGCCATCTTTGGTATGCCTTTTCTAGATCCATAGATCCCCCCTTTTTCCCCCAGAGTCTCATGGAACCCATGATGAGAACTGCACACAGTTCCCGTGGTGAGCCTAGTGTTCTGGGAGCTGTTGACCCTCCCTGGGAAGA
Organism: Microtus pennsylvanicus; assembly: GCF_037038515.1. Lineage (NCBI taxonomy): Eukaryota > Metazoa > Chordata > Mammalia > Rodentia > Cricetidae > Microtus > Microtus pennsylvanicus. Next base: position 93,046,511 of record NC_134586.1, read on the forward strand.
GCACAATGATGTGGGGCCTTTGTCATTTCTGAAGGACTCTCTTCTCCAGGCAATGTGACAGTTTCCAGAGCAGCTTGCCTGCTGAGCACAGCAACCAGAAGCTATTTGAGGGAGTCCCCAGTGTGGCAGCCAAGGATTTTGACAAATTGGATAGGAAAAGGTTGAAGATGTGTGTGTCCTCACATTTTCTCTTCAGGTGGATAAGGAGATTGTATCTGGGATTTTCAAAAGTCAGAAAAAGACATTATTTCTCAGCTTTGGTCCCTGGATGGGGATGGCAGGACAACTTAGCCTGTCATTTAGAAAAGCAAGTCAGTTGATAATTCCATTGCACAAGTTTCTACTAACAACCACTGTTATATGAACATAGCTTATCTGAATGGCCATGGACTAGTATAACAGGCCCCCAGATCTTAGTAGACTCTGAGACCTTAGCACAACTGATGCCATGTTAGAGGTACAATTCTGACCTTAGAACCCAGCACATAGACCCCAACATCTGCTGAAATGGAAACAAAGGGTTAATCCATCAGATACCTAGTCAATATCACCAGGATATGGGAAAGTCCCTCCATGTGCCACCTTCACCTTCTGGCTTCTGTAATTTTGCTTCTTACTAATTGCTCTTGCTAACCAAGTGTGTAAACCAGGATGTGTTTTTTGGTGCATAAAAGGCAAAAGTCACTGAGACTTGGGGTACATGACTTAGGCAAGTTCTCTTGGCTCCAAGAGTCTGTGGGTAACACTAGTCCTTGGGGGTCAAAGATGAGAAGAAGAAGCATGGACTCAGTACTTTTACTCCTTGGTGGTCCTCAGCTATATTCCTTCCCACACTGGGGCAGCATGCAATATCGGTGCTGTTCACAGAGGCTTAGGCTAAGAGTAGATGAAGAGATGTTTCAAATATGAAGCAAAGAAGAAAGCCAGATTCCAGGGATTTTAAGGAACCAGTCCCATCCTCGCAGTTAGTATATGGAAGAGGACCTAGTCAATTTTAAGCCATTGTAGACATTATTAATATGTGTCTCAACTTGGAGACTAATCATCCTCTCTATTTTGTTTTGGCCTTCCAATTACTTTATGTATGTATTTTTATTCATTGATTTTAAATTGAATCTCAAGACTGTGTCATTTCTTTTTGATTTATTTTTGTTTATTGATTTTCTTCTTCTAGGGGTGAGGGGGTTTCTCAGTGGGTAAAGGGTTTGCTGTGCAAACATGAGGACCTGAGTTTGAGTCTTCAGCACCCACACCAGAAGCTGAACTTTGCAGTACATACCTGCAATTCTGGCTGAGGAGGCAGAGCCAGGTCTTGCTATCATGCTGAACCAGGGAGCTCCAGGTTCAGTGGGAGACCTCTCCTCCAAAGCTATGGTGGTGGTGGTGTATGTTTAAGGAAGACATTTGATGTTGGTCTCCGGCCTCCATGTGCATCCTTCCCTGGATCCTGTTCTTAGGCGAGAGGACTTCAGGTTTTCCTTGATAAGGTATTAACTCTGGGCTTTTCTTAGTTGACTTTTGTTCATGTCTAGTAGCTTCATTGAGACATGTCAATGGTAACATTTAAGATATACATCTTGGTGTTTTAATATATGTGCGCATTGTAAAATTGTCATGCTCAAGCTAATTAACGTTGTTTTGCATGGCCTTTATTATGCTGTAGCAAGTACCTTCTAAGCCTAGTTTCCTAGAAAATTTTTGTGGAAGAACTTGAGTTTTATCGATTTTTTTTGGTAGCTGTTGAGATGGCTTCGTGACATTTATCCTTCATCCTTTGAATGCACTGTATTAACCTCATCCGTTGTCTTCAGTTGTACCATCCTTGCATGCCAGGAGTCATTCACACTTGGTTTTTGCGTATGATCACTTTTAATGTGCTGTTGAAGTCAGTTTACAAAATGTAATCGAGGAGCTTGGCACTTGTGTTCATAGGAGACATGACCTGTGTTCTCTATTAAACTCTGGCTTTGGTGATGGTGGACTCTTTAAAATACATCTGGAAAATGTCTCTTTTGTTTCCAATTGTTTAGCAGAGTTTAGAAAGGGTTGATAATAATTCTTCCTTAAATGTTGGTAGACCTCATCAGAGACCCCCACTTGGCCCTGGGTCTTTTTTGTGTTGCCTTTGATTATCTCTTCAAACCTCTTATATTTTACTATCTTGTTCTGATTTTCTTTCCATGACTCAATACAGGGAGGTTATATAATGCGAGGAATTTATTCACTTCCTCTAGCTTATGTAATTTGTTGATATAAAATTGCTCATAATAGTCTTGCGACTCCCTTTTCCCTGTGGCGTCAGATGTAAGTTCTCTTCTTTTACTTCTGGCTTTATTTATTTGAGTCTTCTTTTGTTCTTAGTTAATCTAGCTGAGGGGCTTGTCAAATTTATCTTTCCAGAAAACCAACTCTTGGTTTCATTGATTTTTTTTCCTATTGTCTTTCTATTTTCAACTTCAATTATTTCTGCTCTAATCTTTATTATTTCCTTCCTTCTACTAACTTTGGGCTTAGTTTGTTGGAGACTTCAATACTCCACTTTCAATAATGGATAGGGCATCCAGACAGAAAATCAATAAGGAGACAGCAGCCTTACACAAACTACCGACCATATGAGCCTAATGGACACACACAACATTCTGTTTCGGTTTTTCTTCCATGTCTCTGCCTCCCATTCAACTGCTAAGAGGAGATGAGACAGCCAAACGGGGATTTTCCATGTCACAACTTATGTATTAGTTTGTTAGAGCTCCCATAACAAAATACCATAGACTAGGCGAATGAGTAGCACAAATATATCCTCTCATGGTTCTGGAAGATAGAAGTCTGAGAATAAGGCATTTCTTTTGCCGTCCCTTCTAATTGCTTGCCAATAGCCAGCTTCTCTTCAAGTCCCCACCTGGTCCCTTTCTGCTGCTGTCTGGTCCCTTTTCCTCTTATAAGGATGCCAATCACATTGAATTAGGGCCCTACTTTTAAGACATCATTTAACCAATTCCTTAGAGGTCCCATCATATAACACATTCACGTTCTGTGATATCCTAGAGTCTGGACTTGAATGTGTAAATTATGGAGAAACTCAGCTGAAGGGCTAACATCAGCATCTCCAACCCCTACCATGTTTCATGCACACTCTCAAGTTATGAGCTTCTTTTTCTTAGATTTTTGTATGTATGTATGTGTATATATATGCACAAATATGAATACACACACTAAAAATATCTAAAACCAAACTGAGTCCATTTTTGTTGTTTGTATATAAATTGTTTCAAGGATGACCATTCTTCAATGGACAACCAATTTTCTCAGGCTTATCCCTGAGAAAAGCTAATTCTCCTTCTCCAACCTAGTCACTAATTGCTCATAGTTATTAAAGGCAAATGCTTGTGCGTGCATACACACACACACACACACACACACACACACACACCTGTCTGTCAGTAACTTACACTATTTATGGAGAGCCTTTAAAGGAAGATAGGGGTAGTGGACCACAGGGGAGGGCTGTAGCAGTCAGGGGAAGCTGTGATGAACTGATATTTGGGGAATGACACTCTGTATTTCTAGAAATCCAGAGACAAGGCAGATCCCACAAGTCAAATAGATGTGAGAAGTCAGTTCTCAATTTCCTACAGCATCAGAAACATTGTTCTGCGAGGCCCTGGGCTGTGGAATGAGAATACAAGGTCTTGCCCCGAGTTTGACTGTCTTTTAGGAGAAGGATGACATCAAGGTAAGTCAAGGACTGATACTGTATTTGACAGACAGTGGAGATTACAATAAAACCAGATATCCACCATTGCCTTGTGGGGAGCTGTGTCTCCTAAAAACCTTGCTCAGAGTTCAGTGGTAAACACAGAACACTGCAGGAACTTCTGGCTTCATCTCCATCTCGTCTTCTGAAGCCCTCCTCACAGAAGTTCCTTCTGTGACAGTCCTATTTTGACAGAACACGTTCGCTTTTCCCTCTGCTCTTTAGTCCTCGGCGTGCTCAGATTTTAAAGTCACAGGGGCAGGACCTTGTCTTTTACATTTCCTTATTTGCAAAGTTCAGTGTGCATGTGTGATGCCCTTCATAAACCATGCATGTTAATCAGTTGCGGCTTCAACCACAACAGACTTTGACCTGATAGTGTCCAAATTCTGACAACTAGAATGCAAAACCATTGTCCCCAACAGTCTATCATTTCCACTAATTGCCCTAATATGCTGGCTCCTCTTTTTGATTCTGTGCCCTTTAGAAGAAATCCATTGATACATTAATTATAGCTTTCATCCGGAGGTTCCAGCATTTCTAAACACTTTTTTCGGCTTCATGCCAAACTGGGGATAATTGCCTAACAGAGGATCATGCTGGGTTAGAATCTGAGATGGGGTTTTCAGATACTTCACCTCTAGTCTAAATAGCCCCACTGGCAGCCCAGGCTCCTCACGACTTTGTGCTGTGCAGCTTGAACAAGTTCATTTTCTGCTCAGTGATAACACAGGAGAGTAGATGGTGGTCTGAGAGGAAGTAACCTTCAAGGTTGATGGTTAATTCTAGTCCAGTGGTTCTCAACCTGTGGGTCACAACACCTTTGGGGGTCTCATATCAGATATCCTGCATAGAAATTTGCATTACAATTCATAAAAGTAACAAAATAACAGTTATAAAGTAAAAATATTTGACTTTATGGTGGGGGAGTCAGCATAACATGAGCATTTGTACTAAGGGGTAACAGCATTAGGAAGATTGAGTACCAATATTCTAACCCAAGAACACAGAAGATGCGAGTGTAAAGTCCCATCCCATCTTAGAGATACGCTAGAGTATCCCAACCACAGGGGCAAGATACATGCTTTTTGTGCAATAAAATCTAGAAAGATGTGTCTTGTTAGTGTTGAATGATGGGATGTTGTCTAGACAGGATAGCCCATTTGAATTCTTGCAGGTAGTAAATTATTGGAGATGCTGTCCCTTAAAGTCTGGAGTGTGCTTCCTGGGGTCTTTGCTGACTGTTCATCTTGGGGACACTGATAGTCACTATCTTGCTTTGGGGGTGGGTCCCTACCTTTCTTTCTCTTCCCTTCCCTCCTGGCCTGTGTATATTTCTGCAGGTTCCGTGAGCTCACAGCATTCTTCTCTATGATTTGTTACCTTCCCCTATGAGAATTGAAGACGGAGCCCTTAGTGTTGTATTAAAAAGGGAATGTTGTCATCAAATGTTCCCACGTTGTGTCCCTCTGGAACGTGACCACCAAACCAGCTGCTGAGGGATGGGACAGACATCCTGAGCACTCTGACTAGAGTCCTGGGAGCTGTAGGTTGTTTGAAATGTCCTGCCTGTTAGGAACATAGAACTAGAGTTCAGAGTGAATTCCTACTTCAATCTCCACGACTCAAATGGCCTTGATGATGTCATCTGAATGGCCTTCATTTCTTTGAACACCCAATATCATTTTAATGTTTATACCATAGTTAACAGATACTGGCTCCTATTCCAAAAGTATATTACTGAGTACTCTCTGTGCTCAGCATCAGATTAGGCATTTTATATACATGAGTTGACTTCATCTTCATGACAGCTTTGGAAATTAGTTACGGGCATCAGAGAGAGTAGAAAGTAGTTAGCCTAAAATCATAACGTTACTAAGGAAGCCCTTAACCTGGCTCCCTTCTCTGCTTCAAGGTGTGTCTCAGTCAACAGATTCGATCCAGTGAGTTCAACAATGAGTGTAAAAATGCAGCACGGATGTGTGCACTTTCACACATGAGCAAGTTTGTGATTAGTGCACACATGAAAAAGACTCATGTTTTTACGTTAGGGGAGCAAGTGAGTCGCTTGTCTGTTTCCTAATGGCCCAGGGCAGAGTTTTGTTCTCTTGCCTTGAGTCCTGGGCCAGTCTTCCTTGGAAGAGATTACTCAAATCCTTTTCATTGTCCTTGTTTGCTGAGTAAAGGGAACACTGGGACTTTTGTTTCCGGTTGTGACAGGATAATGGAGCCCTGTAAATACCTGTCATTAATTATGCAGCTGATTTCTTATCCTGTTGAGAATCCAACTTAGCATTTGACGTTATAATAGTTTTGATTACTGGGAGCTGGGAAAGTGTGGTCCTGCATTGGTAATCTCTGTTCTCACTTAAGCTTTGTCCTTGATTTCCCCCAGGACCTCCGAGGTAACAATTGCTGCCATCTCCCCAATTTCAGAGCTTGGAAACACTGAGGCTCAGATAAGTTACAGTATTTGTTTCAAGTCATCCAGAAGCTTCCAGAACTGGACTCTTGATTTGAAGCCCATCTTCTTCCATCTGCATCAGCAAATTGGGTGGGCTTTCATCTCCCTCTTCTCTTCTCTACATGACTATGTGGGTCAGAGGTCCTGGCTGGCCCTGTGTGTGCTCAGCTGGTGGCCAATGTCTCTCAAGGTCAGAGGAGGCGTGAGCAGGGGCTCAGCAGGCCTGTGTTCTCCAGTGTTTCAGTAAAACATGATTTCCTGCAGAGAGCCCAGCACTGTTCTCAGATTTCATTAAATTGAGAACTCTCTCAGGACTGTCCTCAGTAAGAGAAAGTTTCACTATGCTCAGAGTGTGGCTTCATGGAGACATGGTTTGTGGATGCTCAGAGGGTGGCTCCATGGAGACATGGTTTGTGGATGCTCAGAGGGTGGCTCCATGGAGACATGCGGTGGGGATGCTCAGAGGATGGCTCCATGGAGACATGCGGTGGGGATGCTCAGAGGGTGGCTCCATGGAGACATGCGGTGGGGATGCTCAGAGGGTGGCTCCATGGGGCCATGCGGTGGGGATGCTCAGAGGGTGGCTCCATGGAGACATGTGGTGAGGAGCTGCCACAGAGATGCAAAGTTGTTCCAGAGACACGGCAAGGTGGGTGGACAAGATCTCAGCATACCCTTGCCATTCCTGTCCCATTTATGCTTTCTCAGTGTAAGCTTGCATGGGTCTGATCATCTCCCTTTTATTAGCAATGGATGGAGTACCAATATTTTGTGAGGTGACACATTCATGGTCACTCAGCATGGTGGTAGCTGGGGTATGAGTGAGTCTACTCTACACAAGGTATTAGTTTGATATGTTAAATGACCCAGATTTCTGAGTGGACTTTTAATTTTGTTTAGAGGGACCTCCATCTTTTTCTGTTATACTCAGTTCATGATTAATAATACAGACTTTCCTGTAGACTCATGATTATTACTAGCAGGCTCTCTTTATACTGCTCTGGCACCTCCCCTTTTCCCAGTTCAGCCCCCAGCCCTTCTCAGAGCACATGTGTAGCCCAAGTCCTCCTCCTTTAGGTCAGCACCTTTGACTCATGCAGTGTGCTCATAGGAAGTGATCAATTCTACCCTAGTATCCTACTGTATGTGGGAACCAGGACATATGTGTCATGGTGAATAAAACCCATTTCCAAGGGTGGAGTCTTCTCAGGTCAGGGCACACGGAGAGCTCTGTAGGGGCCCTGGGATCCAGGGGACGCAGTGTCTGGAGAGGATTTAGGCAGACCACACAACGGTTCATTCTCTGCTGCTTATGAGGACATTATATGTCTTCTGTCTGTGGCAAAATTCTGGGAGAGCAGACAAGATGTTTTGTAGTTTCTTCCTTCCTGCCCTGCCTCTTGCCTCTGTGCCTCATCATCAGCCAAGATTATGTTCTGAACACCAATTATATACAAGGTGAAGACTCGGTGATTATCAGAATAACGATCTGTCTATATTGGTCCACACTCTGCCCTCTGTCCACACTCATCAGTTCACAGCCAACCAGGTCCCTCTGCAGGTGCAGCTGTGGAATTGGCCTTGACCCAAGTCTGGTGGCAGACTTTACCTGGGGCAGGGTTTAAAAATAATGGAAGATGCTGGAAACAGAAGCCAAATAAAGGTTTTGAAGCATAGCGTTCAAAGTCAGAAGGAGGATGGAAGGGCTTTAAGAACAGACAATGAAGGTGCCATTTAAGCCAAAGACAAGGAATTTTAAAGAAGGAGCTGGAGTCAGAGGGACACAGAAAGGACAGAGCTGCTGCTCAAAGCAAATGGTGGGCTTCAAAGTCTGTCCCCATGGCGTCCTGACCTGGGTCTGCAGGATCAGCCTGGGGATGGAGTCAATAACAGTTCAAGGTCATTTGTCACATTTTTCAGAGAGAGAAAGCAGCCATGCCAGAACAGTTGTGAAAGCAATAATACACTCAAAAGTAGATCATGTCCCTTTTACCACTTCCTCTACCCCTGCCATCTGTCCAACCTGTACAAAGACCTGGAGCAGAATGAGCTGGATGTCCCTTATGAACATGGAGCTATCATGGAGCTGTGGATGAGAGTCAGCGGATGAATATGTCCTGGCTATGGGTTAGTCCACTAAATGTCATCCTTGCCTGCTCAATGGTGCGTGATGTGTGCTTATGAGATATATTATCTAAGTTATGCACCTATAACTTTCTTTTACCTTTCTATTTTTTTTTCTTTTCAAAATACAGTTTCTCTCTGTAACCCTGGCTACCCTGGAATTCACTCTGTAGACTAGGCTGTCTTCAAACTCAGAGATTCCCCTGCTTCTACATCCTGAGTGCTGGGATTAAAGGTGTGACCCACCACTGCCTGACTTTCTCTTTTTCATTTTTTTTAAATCATATATTTTTTTTTTTGTTGGATAAGAAATTCTGGTGTTTCTTACCCTTTTCACTTTTGAAGTTTTGGCCTGGACAGAGTGTAGCTAAAAGCTCAGCACAGACTGGGCACTAGGGGAGTCAACAGATAGTGTGTGATGGTTCTCAGGTTGTCTTCATGAGACAGTCCGTGCAATGATCTCAGTAGCTCCTGTGGTGAAATGCTTACATAGTTTGGTTGTGGAAATTATGCCCGACTTCACCATGGTACCCCAGATACCTGACTAAGGCTGGACACAGAGTGAAGCTGCCTTGTGTCTTGCTTCCTGGGCTGAAAATTCCTCTTTTTTCTCTCTTTCATTCTCTTACGGGTCTGTGGTAAATTGCATAGCCCCAGAAGCATAGGGAGCCATCAAATGTACCATCAGGTCTTTCTTGATCAGTATATTCTGAACAGGACCTGGGGTCTGCAGGGAAAATGACACGAGGCCATTTTTGTCCCTATCATCTCTGGGGAATCTATCCTGAATGGTTTGGTCTCGGGAGTTTAACTTGGGCACCTATCACACCCACTTTCCAGTTCTCCCAGGTCTGCTCCCTATTGTGACCCCACCACCAAAAAACAGAAACAAGACAAAACAAACAAAAATCAAAAATAAGCCCAATTTGGGTTTCCTATGTACTCACTGGAACAGGGTCAAACTTGCAGTGGTCAGGTTGACATTTGTGGTCTGTGGTCCACAGAGGGACACATTGGGGTCTGTGGACCTCCTGCAGCTGGTGGGCACATTGATGTCTGTGGTCCATGTAACCCTAAGGAGCACGTAGATGTCCATGGTTTGTGCTGCCACCTGGGGCCATGTTGATATCCGTGGGCCAGGTTTTCACCAGAGACCATATTGGTATCTGTGGCTCATACTGCCCCAGAGGTCATGTTGATATTCTTTTTTTCATTGTTATTTTCTTTTTAAATAGATTTTTATTGAGCTCTACATTTTTCTCTGTTCCCCTCCCTGCCTCTCCTCTCCCCTTCAACCCTCTCCCAAGATCCCCATGCTCCCAGTTTACTCAGGAGATCTTGTCTTTTTCTACTTCCCATGTAGATTAGATCTATGCATGTCTCTCTTAGGGTCCTCATTGTTGTCTAGGTTCTCTGGGATTGTGAACTGAGAATCCCAGATTTGTGGGCTGGTTTTCTTTGCTTTATGTTTAAAAACCACTTATGAGTAAGTACATGTGATATTTGTCTTTCTGGGTCTTGGTTACCTCACTCAAAATGATATTTTCTAGCTCCATCCATTTGCTTGCAAAATTCAAAATGTCGTTATTTTTTTCTGCTGTGTAGTACTTCATTGTGTAAATGTACCACATTTTCTCTATCCAACATGTTGATATTCTTGTCCTGTGCTACCAGCAAGGGTTACAATAGTGACCGTGGCCTGAGCCGCGGCAGAAGGCGTTGTTGATGTCTGTGGTCTGTACTGCCGAGGGAGACCATGCTGAGGTTCATGGTGCACACGGTCGCCAGAAACCATGTGGAAGTCCATGATCCATGCTCCCGCGGATAGTGAAGGGCTAGGAAGCCACTTTTGCAGTGGATCCACATCTCTCTTTTCAGGAGTAAAGGGCAGTCCCGGGTGGAAGGATAGTCAGCATCACACAGTGACTTAGAGTTAGTGGGGGGGGGCAGAATTCGGGCCCTGAGTTCTGCCCTGCCTTCCCCTGCACACGTACTGTCTTAATTGCTTTGACCCACATCATGGCCCTGACATTATCTGTGCTAGCTCAGATTTCAACAGATCGTTTGCCCATTAAAGTGTAAAACCCAGGAAATTTATTCCCTAAAATAATTTTAAATTGGTAGACACATGTAATCATGCTATTTTTTTTTCTGAGGCATGCGTGGGCAGACCGTATATGGCGGTTCTGTTGAACTTGTCCGTATTGGGTTTCATGACCTAAGTTGATGAGGACCACTGACCAGGTCTCTAGATGATTAGAGGCATGCACATGTCATTTCTGGCTTACTATCAGTTAATGACATGGAATTACAAATGCCTCACCCTTTATTTTAATATACATAATATAAGAAGCTTAGGGATGTCATAGTCACTATCACTATTACAGTGATAATACATAAAGTACAGTGGGCCTCGAATGGATGGCTACGATGATGATGATGGTGATGATGATGATGACAATAGAGGTATTGGGGACTAAAGGTAGGTTAATGTTGTATCAGTGAACCACACTTCTAGGCCCATCAATGGACTGTTTTTAAATAGTTGCACCTTTACATTATTATTAATTTTCTCACTGAGTTTAAATTTCCATTTCTCTCCCTTTTGGAATTTAAATGAGCATAATATATTTTATATTTAAATATCTTTTTAAATAACTACCCTGTCATACATTCTTGTCTCAAAATATGTACATGATTTGAAACATAAAAACCAATTTTCCCTGTCTATTAAGGCTCTTTTAATGTTATCATTGTCTTCTGTGTTGGATTCCTATTACAATTGCTTTTAATATGCAATTCATTAGGAAAAAATACACATAATGCAAATGACTGTATCTATTAAATATGAAACATAATTGTGATTGGTAACTATCTATGCCTCTGCAAGATGAGATGGGGGGGGGGACGGTTAGAGAGCCAGGACTCAGAGGTCAGTCAACATTAGTGATTGGAGAGTTGGTTAGGTGCTCTAGAAATGAAACAAACTGGGGACATTTCAGATGGGGAGGAAGTCATGTCTATATTTTGTAGAAAGAGTAAGGATGAGCATGGGAGGGAAGGTGAGAGATGATAGCCACGTGGTGCCGTTTCCACCGTTGGGCATTTTGGGAAAGAATTTCAGGCTAAGTATATATAAGTTCAGGACTAAGAAGTGGACATCATTGACTCCATTCTCCATGTCCTGGGCGCTTTGGGAATATCTGGTGTTTCTGCAGCTTTTCCTGTTGTCAGCCATGGTGGGTGTGGTCCTCGCACATCACTGTGAACTGAGCAGAGAGGTGACATGCAGCCCATGTTCATCACTTTCTGCGTCCAGCACTCTATGGAGCAGTCCCAATCCACCATTCGAATCTGAGCTGAGGCATCTTTATCCCATTCTGGTCTCGTTTTCACATCCACAGACTTGACTGTGGAATATGTTAACATGTTTGATGATGGAATGTTCCCTAAGGCCCTGGTGGATGTTACATGATGTATTTTATATGAGCCACATTCTCTTATATATTTATTTGTGTGTGTGAGCACATGTACATGCATCTGTATGTTTTGTGTACATGCACTGTTTTTTTTTTTTTGGTTTTTCGAGACAGGATTTCTCTTTATATGTCTGTGGAGGTAAAGGTTCAGCCTCAATATGACCCACCTTGTGTTTTAAGGGAGGGTCAGTCTGTTCTGAAGCCCACTGATAGGGCAAGCTGGCTGTCCAGTGAACCCATGGTATCCTCTTGTCTCCCCACAAGTGCTTTGTTATGTGGGTTCAGGAGACCAAAGTCATTTCCTTATGTTTACACAGAGTGCATCTTTCTGAATGAGCCATCTTCCCAGCCCCCGTTCCTTTTTACAGCCAGGAAAACCTGAATTTTGAAGCTCCTTGGGCTCTGAATATAAGATTATGAACCTGTCACAGATACAGTCTGGCTAGAGGAAGTGCAGCAAGTGCAGTTTCAAAGCACAAGAAAGAGGGATGGCGTTAGAAGGAGGTGGACTGGGTTCTAGTATGGTGGTCCCTTAATATGGTTCCAGGATGAGGTTCCTGAGCTTAAATGCAATCCAAACCAAAGCCAGCATGAGTGAAAGAAGTTAAGAGTTCTGGATAGTTCAAGGATGATGCTACCAAACCCCAGTCAGGAAAGTTTGCCTGAAGTCACACATCCAGTTAGATCTGCAGCTGTGTAGCTCTGGCTGAAATGGGCTGTCTGTGGTGGCCAAGAGCAGACCCCCCACAGCTTCAGTATGGGTGACACCCACAAATGAATGCATGCTGTGAATAAACAAGTCTGTGGTCTGGTTTTTGTTTGTTGTTGTTTCTGTTGCCTCTGTCAGCTCCTCCGCTCTGTAGGTTCCTGCTGGGTTGCCCAGAGCTGCCCTGTTGCCAGCTTCTTCTTTTCCAAGCCGCTCCTCCCTCCCCCACCATGTTCCCTAGCTCAGCTGCCATGGCAGGGATGCGTGACTGACCTGCAGTCCCCATGATAGACGCAGCAGGCATACTGGTCTCCATCACCTGCCTTCAGCCCCCAGAGCTCTCATGGATCTGTCATACTTTTTCTTCTGAATGCTCCCCACCGCTGTGACTGCCATTCAGTGCCACTTCAGAGAGAGAGAGAGAGAGAGAGAGAGAGAGAGAGAGAGAGAGAGAGAGAGAGAGAGAGAGAGCTGTGAGTTTCCTGGTTAAACAGACTGTGGGACTGACATCTGAGGAGGAAGCCTGGTACCCTCACATTCCATATGGTTCCCTCCTTTCCTCGTCACAGCACTTCCAGGGTTCAGGGCCTTGGAGCCGGAAGCTACTGAACACCAGCCTGGCAACAGAGAATCTCTGGCTGCTGGTGACCTGCGGGACTCAGCAGGAAAGGCCCAAAGAAAAGAATGACAAAGGATGGAGGTGCAGTATGTGTAGGTCAGCTCAGGCTTGTGGGAGGCCTGGCAGGAAGGAAGGAGCAGTAGTGGCTCTATAGGTGGTTGAACTTGGCAGTGGGTAAAATTTGAGTTCTTGGAAGGCCGATGGCAGCTCTAAGTTGTGGTATGTGTTACCTCCTTTCTACCTGCAAAACCTCTGCACGTGGTCGACTCCTCCACTGGAGATTCTGCCCACACGGTTTCTCAGTCTGTCCCCAGCTCAGGTGTTTGGGTTGGAGATTCTCTCTTCTGTGTACTATAGCATCACCTGTTATCTATCTACCTATTATCTATCTCTATTATCTATCTATCTATCTATCTATCTATCTATCTATCTATCTATCTATCATCTATCTATCTATCTATCTATCTATCTATCTATCTATCTATCTATCTCTATCTCTCTATCTATCTATCATCTATCTATCTATCTATCTATCTATCTATCTATCTATCTATCTATCTATCTATCTACCTTTTATCTATCTATCTATCTATCTATCTATCTATCTATCTATTATCTGTCTGTCTGTCTATCTTCTGCCACACTTTTTCCAGTGTGTTGCATACTTAGCTACAACTGATCCAGGCAGTAGGCTAATGGAGGAAGGTAAAGTTGCTTGTCCAACTAAATCTTTTTTTTTCAGTTTTTTTAAATTTATTTATTTATTAAAGATTTCTGTCTCTTCCCCGCCACCGCCTCCCATTTCCCTCCCCCTCCCCCAATTAAGTACCCCCCCTCAGCCCGAAAAGCAATCAGGGTTCCCTGTCCTGTGGGAAGTCCAAGGAACCCCCACCTCCATCCAGGTCTAGTAAGTTGAGCATCCAAACTGCCTAGGTTCCCACAAAGCCAGTGCGTGCAGTAGGATCAGAAACCCATTGCCATTGTTCTTGAGTTCTCAGTAGTCCTCATTGTCTGCTATGTTTAGAGAGTCCGGTTTTATCCCAGGCTTTTCCAGACCCAGGCCAGCTGGCCTTGGTGAGTTCCCAATAGAACATCCCCATTGTCTCAGTGTGTGGGTGCACCCCTCGCGGTCCTGAGTTCCTTGCTCTGCTCTCTCTCCTTCTGCTCCTGATTTGGACCTTGAGATTTATGTCCTGTGCTCCAATGTGGGTCTCTGTCTCTTTTCATCGCCTGCTGAAGGTTAATATTCAGGAGGATGCCTATATGTTTTTCTTGGGTTCTCCTTATTTAGCTTCTCTAGGATCACTAATTATAGGCTCAATGTCCTTGGTTTATGGCTAGAAACCAAATATGAGTGAGTACATCCCATGTTCCTCTTTTTGGGTCTGGCTTACCTCACTCAGGATAGTGTTTTCTATTTCCATCCATTTGCATGCAAAATTCAAGAAGCCCTTGTTTTTTACTGCTAAGTAGTACTCTAATATGTATATATTCCATACTTTCTTCATCCATTCTTCCATTGAAGGGCATCTAGGTTGTTTCCAGGTTCTGGCTATCACAAACAATGCTGCTATGAACATCGTAGAGCATATACTTTTGTTGTATGATAAGGCCTCTCTTGGGTATATTCCCAAGAGTGGTATTGCTGGGTCCAGGGGTAAGTTGATCCCGAATTTCCTGAGAAACTGCCATACTGCTTTCCAAAGTGGTTGCACAAGTTTGCATTCCCACCAGCAATGGATGAGTGTACCCCTTTCTCCACAACCTCTCCAACAAAGGCTATCATTGGTGTTTTTTATTTTAGCCATTCTGACAGGTTTACACCTGTCAGATGTATCTTAAAGTTGTCTTGATTTGCATTTCCCTGATTGCTAAGGAAGTTGAGCATGACCTTAAGTGTCTTTTGGCCATTTGAAGTTCTTCTGTTGAGAATTCTCTGTTCAGTTCAGTGCCCCATTTTATAATTGGGTTGATTAGCCTTTTACGGTCTAGTTTCTTGAGATCTTTATATACTTTGGAGATCAGACCTTTGTCAGTTGCGGGGTTGGTGAAGATCTTCTCCCAGTCAGTGGGTTGCCTTTGTGTCTTAGCGACAGTGTCCTTTGCTTTACAGAAGCTTCTCAGTCTCAGGAGGTCCCATTTATTCAATGAGGTCCTTAATGTCTGTGCTGCTGGGGTTATACGTAGGAAGTGATCTCCTGTGCCCATGTGTTGTAGAGTACTTCCCACTTTCTCTTCTATCAGGTTCAGTGTGTTTGGACTGATATTGAGGTCTTTAATCCATTTGGACTTGAGTTTTGTGCATGGTGATAGATATGGATCTATTTTCATTCTTCTATAGGTTGACATCCAGTTTTGCCAGCACAATTTGTTGAAGATGCTCTCTTTTTTCCATTGTATACTTTTAGCTCCTTTATCGAAAATGAGGTGTTCATAGGTTTGTGGGTTAATGTCAGGGTCTTCTATTCGATTCCATTGGTCGACTTCTCTGTTTTTATGCCAATACCAAGCTGTTTTCAATACTGTAGCTCTGTAGTAGAGTTTGAAGTCAGGGATGGTAATGCCTCCAGACGATCCTTTGTTATATAAGATTGTTTTGGCTATCTTGGGTTTTTTGTTTTTCCATATAAAGTTGATTATTGTCTTCTCCAGATCTGTGAAGAATTTTGATGGGATTTTGATGGGGATTGCATTGAATCTATAGATTGCTTTTGGTAGAATTGCCATTTTTACTATGTTGATCCTCCCAATCCAGGAGCAAGGGAGATCCTTCCATTTTCTGGTATCCTCTTCAATTTCTTTCTTCAAAGACTTAAAGTTCTTGTCAAATAGATCTTTACTTCCTTGGTCAGAGTTACACCAATATGTTTTATGCTATTTGTGGCTATCATGAAAGGAGATGCTTCTCTGATATCCCTCTCTGCTTCCTTATCCTTAGTGTATAGGAAGGCAACTAAATCTTAATGAGCAGACCAGTCTCTAAGCAGTGTTCCCTGAGGTTCCCTGTGAAACGGAGCTCTAAGCAGGGCAGGGAATGGAGGCTGATGAGCTCTGTGTTAGCCAGATGCTACTGTCACAAAATATCCGAGGGAAACCATTTAGAAGGGAGAAGAGGAAGTTTATTCTTGCATGGGGGTTCAGTCCATTGTTGGCTGGAATCATTTGCTTCTGGGTCTCTGAAGCAGAACATTATGGTGGCAGGGAAAATTATGGTGTGGCAGGGAAAATCTACCCACAACATGGTAGCTGGAAGTAGGGGTTGTCACCCCCGAATCCCCTACAAAGGTACAACCCTTCTAACTAGAACTGACTTTCTAAAGCTCTGCCACCTGCCAGTAATACCATGGGCAGGTGAACAATCCTTGAGCACAGGGTCCCTGGGAGTCTTTCCTCCCATCTCTCTTTCCCTTCCTCCCTTCTACTCTCTCCATCTATCTCTCTCTCCTTTCTGCTTCCTCTCCTCTCCCCTCCTTCCATATATCCCTTCCCCATCCCCTTCTCTTTTCTTTTCCTATTCTTTCACCATCTTCCCCTGTGCTATCCACCCCTTTCATCCCTTCTTTTATATTTCTCTCCTGGGTCGCTCTCCCTTATCCGCCCCTTCGGTCTCATTTTCTGTTTCCTCCTTACCTGCTGTCCCTTCCCCTGCTCTTCCCTTCCTTCTCCCTTCCTTCTCTCCCCTCTTCCTTATTTCCTCTAGAAATACGGCTTACTTGACTTAAGCGACACAGCATCTGGCAAGAGCTCCCTTAGCTGTGCCACAGCAGGCTGCGAAGCAGAAAGGGGACCAACCACAGACGGAAAACGCACCTGCGTGGGAGGATGCAGAAGAGAGTCATCTGAGGAGGCTAAATATACTATCAAACAACCCATTCTTACGGGATCTCATTCAGCCCCAGAGATCTGAACCACTCCTCTGGGGCACATTTCAGATCCAAATACTTTGCTTGGCGGAGGCTCGTCTCTGAAATGAGGAAAGAGCCATGTCATTGGAACCCAATGGCAAGTCAGATGGGGACACAGCCCGGTCACTTGGTGACTGTGTCTGGCTATTGAGCTGAGTTACCCTCAGTCTGATCTTGTAAGGAACAGGAATTTGTGCTTGACTTGGGACCAAGGCTGCCGGTGGTCGTTAGCAATGGGAAGAGGAGCCGGCGACATGCAGGGCAAACCTTGATGCCACCTCACTTCCTAGTGCCATGCTAGAGTACCTCTGTCCCTGGAGAGTAGGTCTGGGGTTTCCCATGCAGAGCTGGTCATTAATTAAGGCCCATCTTCTCACTTTCACTTCAGTCAGTAACGTTAGGGAGAGAAACCATTTCCTCTCTTGTCTGAGCTCACCCAGATGCTCTTCTGTACAATCAATGGAAATAAAATCTCTTTCAGCATTAAGCTGGCAAAAGGACATATAATAAAAATAGAATATCTTCCCATTTCCACATCACAACACTTCTTGTGGTTTCTGAAGGGAGCTTTTCTTTCTGCCTCCCTTTAAATTATCCTCATTATAAGCATTGCAGGAGCCGAAAGGAAGGCTCAGGGTGTGTTGGATTTAAGTGACAGTCCCCTTAAATTCCGTAACTATACATATACAGCAGTTAAGATGTTTTGCAGATCTATGGTGAGAATTTTAAAAGTATTTTTAAAAGTTTTAGCTTTTATGTGAATTTCAGCAAGACATTTCAGTTGAGTTTTTAGCTCATTCAAATTAAGCCTCAAGAGCTAAAATAAACATTATCTGTAAAAATATCCTAAACTGAGCTTCGTCAAGGATACAGGAGTCTGGGGAATAATGGTACCTTACAATGTGGGGAGGGAGCCGGAACTAGTTCAAAGCCATGACTGTCTTTGAGCCTGCAGAAATAGGAACGAGGGGAAACTTCATGGAGAGACAGTGGCTGATGGCAGGAGAAACAAAATTGTGCTCACTCGGGCAGCCACTTGTGGGCGGGAGGAGTTCAGCCAGAAGCCGCAATAAGCTGGTGTTGGTTGAGTGTGGGCTGATGGAACAGAAAGAAGCCCCTGGAGTTGCTGAAAGCCTTTTTGTACAGGTTTCCCTAGCCTTATGGGTATGGACACGATGAGGAGATGGCAGTGGAGCTTTAGAACAAAATGCCATTCTCCCTCCCTCATCTCCACTGCAGCTCCCTGCAGATCAGTGAGGCGAGGCACTGGCATCTCCCGCCACAGCACAGGTGACATCCCCTGCTGTAGCTGGAGAAAGGGAGTGTAGAGCCATGCTGTTCCTGGAGGATAGGACAATATGTGCCAACCCCAAGAGGGCAATTGGTCCTTGGCTCCAATGGAGATGGAAGGAAAGATTCTAATTGTATTACAGTGTCTGACCTGACGTCATGAGGCAGGCGGGGGAAATCAGCAAGCAGCAGAATTCAGAAAGCTTTCTGGACAACATTTTACCTGGATTTTAGAAAAGACAGGGCAAATAACTTCTCTCTGTAGTTCTGAGGGGTAAATCTAGTTCTCACAGGGAATGCATATGCTACGATTAAGCAAATATGTACTTGAGATGGCTAATCTTGGTTATCAACTTGAAAATACTCAGGAAAAGGGAGTCTCAGTGGAAGCATTACCTTTCCACCAGACTGACCTTTGGGCCTGTCTGTGGGGACATTTTCTTGATTTCCAGTTGATGTAGGAGGACTCAGCTCCCTGTGGGTGGTACCCCATGTAAGCAGGTGGGCTTGGACTCCCTAAAACAGGTAGATAAATGTGGGTCTGGAAGCAAGCAAGTAAGCAGCATTCCTCTATGGTCTCTGCTTGAGTCTTCACTGAGGTCCTGCCTTGGTTTCCTAGATGATGAGCCTCTGAGTCAGGATGAGCTTGTTCTTCTCCCAAGTTGCTTTAGCTTACTGTTTCATTACAACAATAAGGGAGCAGACAGGGACAGCACTCTCAACTGTGAAGAGTTGGGGGTAGGGGTTTTCTTTGCTAGAGAAAGAAGATAGAAAAAAGATCAGAGATTGGAGTGGCACATTGTATTCTCAGCATCTGCTTATTTTGATATGTGACTATATGTGCACGCATGTGCACAGCTACATGGATGCAGAAACAGAGGTGTCTATAGTAAAGAAAATGGTTCTGGAACCCGTCCAAATGGCACCGACTTTGAGACTATTATGCATGGGAAGTTATTAACAGGAAAGTGAGTTACAAGGTATGTGTGTTCTTACTGAATGGACCTGAAAAGGTTCACAGGATTTAGACATCGGAATGAAGGAGGGGAAGTTGGATCAGACAGCAAGGATGAGCTATCCTCTAGGTAGTGTAGCATAGGCTTCGCTAAGCTTGGGGCCCGGGTCTAGAGGAGGACCCAGAGGAGTCAAGCTTACATTTGGTTCAGGAGATTGTTAGTATATGTGGGACTTGAAGATAACCTTCAACCAAGCAAAACAGGCCAGGCAGAGAAAGGCCAACAATATAATCTCACAAATATGATAAATAAATTCCAGAATTTGTGGTATCTAAGGGCTGAGGTGTGAGTGGTTGGGAAAGGAGAGAGGTGGCCAAATGCACACTCTCAGTTGTAGGATGAACATGTTTTGGGGGTGTCAGTTACAGTATAGTGATTGCTGGTATGATGCTGGGTTATGAACGTGAAATTTACCAATGTATAACTTAACGCCCTAGCACATGCACATAGAGGTGACCTGCGAGGCAGGGGATGTGCTTACTAACTTGGTCATGGCGACGATTTCATCATGATGGGCACCCTAACTATAAACATTTTTATTTACCAGTTTATCAGGAAATAATTCCCATCTCCACTCCCACTGGGGCCGCATGCCCATTTCTGTGTGTCACTGAGCCTGCATC
The DNA here is from genome assembly GCF_037038515.1 of Microtus pennsylvanicus. Classification (NCBI taxonomy): domain Eukaryota; kingdom Metazoa; phylum Chordata; class Mammalia; order Rodentia; family Cricetidae; genus Microtus; species Microtus pennsylvanicus. The sequence continues at coordinate 93,066,491 of NC_134586.1, forward strand.
TCCCTCTGAGAAGGGCTTGCCGTGTGAGCTCCTGTGGAGTGTGCAAAGACTCCGGCTTTGGGGTGGAGTGTCTGTGGTTTGCTAGAGGAACTGCGCTGGCAAAGTCATTTCTAAGCTTCAGGGCCTCTGTAACCATATCAATGTCACGTGCCTTGGAGCCCCTCCCTGAGGCCTTCCTGAGCTAAAGAAGATGACACAGTACAAGATGAAGTCAGTCTCAGAATAGACCTTCAGGAAATAGCCCGTGTTTCCTTCTCTAGCATCTTGGGTTCATGTTTGTTTGTTTGTTTGTCATTTTATTTTTCAACTTGACACAAGTTAAATTCATCTGGAAAGAGGAATCTCAGTTGAGAAAATGCCTCCATCACATAGTCCTGAAGCAAAGTCCATGGGGTATTTTCCCATTACTGATTGATATGGGAGGTCTCTGCCCAGTTTGGGTGTGGCTACCCTCCAGCAGGTGATCCGGGGTGGTATAAAAATAGCAGGCACAAGGAGCAAGCCAGTAGGAAGCACCCCTCAATGGCCTCTCCATTAGTTCCTGCCTCCATGTAGGTCCCCAAGTTCCTCCCCTGATTGCCCTTCATGACAGACAGTGACAGGGACATGTGAGATGAAATAAACTCTTTCCTCTCCAAGCTCTGTCTGGTCGTGATCTTAATTATACCAAACAGAAATCTGTGTAGGAGACCCCATCTTGAAGAGATGGAAAAACCCTTGGGTGTGAAGCCCAGTCATGGAAGGGGGCAGGGTTCAGGACCTTGTATTCTGAGTAGGGAAAGCATTTCTGAGTGGAGAGGGATGAGCGAGGCAGCTGGGCACGGTTTCAGACAACAATGTGAAATCTCTCCAGGCCATTTCAATTGCACCATATCCAGCTGGCCACTGGGGAGGGGGTGTTGGAAATTATTCACAAAGGACTAAGAATGGCCTTCCTCTCTGCTTCCTCAGTGCTGTGCTCAGACCCGGCATTAGCGTCTCTCACACACCGGGAGTGCTTTATTTTCTCAATCACTGCTTGTTGGTCTATGAGCTCAGGATGGTAACATATGGTATTTTTAGCTCCCAACGCAGGGCCCAACATAATGTTGGCAGTCAATTAGAAGTCCCTGGATTGATTTGTCTAATTTGAATGCTCCAGGAATTTTGGAAAATACATGATTGAGATTCTGATATTTACTTTGGGAGAAGATAATATTTAGAAATTGATCAGTCTTTGCTAATTGTGCAGAATAGGCCCTTTCCTTTGACATCTGATTTCGATACACCGTCCCTCAGGGAGCTCCTATTAGCATATGACATTTCATTGCTACGTGTCAGCCTTTTCCCAGTATTGCCTTGGTGCTAGCAAATCCATTTGTATTTCATTCCAAGGCTCCACGCTTCAAGCATTGTTTCTGCGTGGGGGAGATCAAACTATCCTCCAGTGGAACGTGACTGCAGGGTTGGACACAAGTGTGAAGGACAGTGAGCTGGCTAATTTCAGGTTAATTAGACACAGGCTGGAGTCATCAGAGAGGAGGGGACCTCAGTAGAGAAGATGCCTCCATGAAGTTGGGCAGTAGGCAAGACTGTAGGGCACTTTTGAAAGTAGTGATGGATGGGAGAAGGGCCCAACCTATTGTGGTTGGGGCCACCCCTGGAAAACTTGTCCAGGGATCTGTAAGAAGGAACTGAGCAAGCCATGGGGAGCAAGCCAGTAAGTAGCACCCTCCAGGGCCTCTGTATCAGCTCCTGTCTTTGTGTTCCTGCCCTGCTTGAGTTCCTGTCCTGGCTTCCTTCAGTGATGGACTACAATGTGGAACTGTAAGACCAATAAACCCTTCCCCCCGACCCGCTTGCTTTTGGTCAGGGCGTTTCATCATAGTAACAGAAACCCTAACTAAGACAAGTTGGTACTTGCATGGTGGGGTGTTGCTGTGACAGGCCTGACCGTGATTTGGGGAGGGTCCTAGCAGGACTTTGAAACTTTGGGCTAGAAGAGCCATCGAGTGTTGAGAGTTCAGTTGGAACTTGGAAGATAATGTTGAAAGCAGTGCAGATGGTAGAGGCCTGATCCGTGAGGTTCAGAGGGAAGCAAGGGCTCTCCCAGGTCATTTGTGGGGAGAATCTGTGGTATCTAGTCAGCTGGAGCTGAAGAATCGGCTGTGTTTAAGAAGAGACCGGCATCGATGAGACGGAGTCATCTGGTAAGTGTTTCCTGAGGGTCAGCACACAGAAGCTGTGCTCCAGAGGCCGCCAAGGTTGTACCTCCTGCTGGCAGCCGAACTTGGTAGTGTAAGAGTCACGTAGATGGGGCTGATTTTAAACTCATGAAGGGGTCACGGAGAGCAGCTGAGGCTTGGCACTGTGAGAGGCCCAGGAGAGGCCATCGGTGAAAGTGCAGCCCAGCTGCCGCTGAAGAGTCCAGCTTGCTGGAGACTGTGGCACCGGGGGAGGACTGCCCAGAACAGCATCAGCTGTGGAGTGGAGCCAGCTGGAGCCTGGAGGACAAGGTATGCGTGCTGCAGAGGCGGAGCTGGAAAAATGATCCACGCCCCTTCGGGGAGCCCAGAAGATGGTGAGTGAAGCCCAGACATTGGACACTGGGTTATTTACACTGTTGGAGTTTGTATGGTTCAGATTGTGTCTGTGGCCTGATTCTCTCCTCTTGAAGGGAGAAACTATTTAACTTAGTTTTTCATTTTACTTTGTAGGAGCCTAAACTTGAGAGGTTTTGAATTGTTAAAAGAGATTTTAGATTTTAAATGAGACTTTAAAATTTTAGGGAGATTAAATGTTTAAAATGTTTGAATTGGTAAAAAACTATGGGATGTTTAAGTTTGTAATATTTTTTCTTTTTGTGACATTTTAAAATCTGAGATCACAGAGATGAACCAAAAAAAGGGAAAGGTTATGTCTTAAAAAGTGTTGTGTGTTTGTTGTGTGTTAAGTTGACACAGAGTCAAGAGTGCTAGCTAATTTTATGTCAACTTGACACAGGCTAGATCATCTGCGGGAACTCTAAGACTGAGCTGTGGGCAAGCCTATGGGACTTTCTCTTAGTGATTCTAGTGGGGTAGAGCCCAGCTCATTGTGAGTGATGCTATCTCTGGGCTGGTGGTGGTCCCGAGTTCTATAAGAAAGCAGACTGAACAAGCATCCCTCCATGGCCTCTGTATCAGCTCCTGCCTCCAGGTTCTTGCCCTGTCAGAGTTCCTGTGCCGACTTCCTTCAGTGGTGGACTATAGATGTAGAAATGCAAGCCAAATAAACCCTTTCCTCCTGAACTTATTTTCGGTCATGGTGTTTCATCACAGAATAGTAACCCCAATGAGACAGATATATATATCTCAAAGGATATAGATGACCACACCCATTGCACAGGTGAGAAAAATGAGTCTTAGTAAGTGAATGGCTGACCGACCTCTGAATTAGAACAAACCTCCTGAATCCAACCCCGAGGTTCTTCTTTCCTTTCCTGGCCGCATTAGGAAACAACCCTGCTCCTCTCTGTATGTGGCTCTCTGTGGAGCCTCTTGTCAGTACACTGTGCTGGGGCTTGCTTTTATGTTTCTGACTCAACGGAGACCCTCATTACTAGAGCCTTGCTGTGACTCTTCTGAATGTGCGATGTCAATAGGCTTGAACACAGCTGAAATAATTGGCTGTGGGGGTTCTGGGCTGGGAGTTTATTGTTAAGTCAGCTGTCACCGGCTCTTCATCAGTTGGAGGGAACTCAGCCATGCAAAGGACTGCTCCGCCCCTGTCCCGTGCATTGTCGGCACATGAACAGGTGGTCTTAGGGCATGCCCATTCTGTCATCTGGAAACTAGATAATGAGGAACACTACTTCTTCCAGGTCAGCACGCACTGGGGACTAGTTTGATTTCTGTGTCATGGCCGGGGCTTTTATCCTCTCCTCAGTCTAAGCCCCCCCCCCATGAAGGTTAATCTCGACTGTCAAGTTGACAAGATCTAGAACCTCCCAGGAGACAGGGCTTTGGCTGTCTCTATGAGGGATCTACAGATTGTGTTCATGGCAATGAGGAGACCCATCCTGAAGGTGAGTGGCACTGGCCCATGGGCTGATGTTACGGTCTGAATGAAAAGCATCAGGAAAGACAAGCATTTGTAATTCTCTGCTTCCTAACTACAGGAATTGGCAATCACAGTGGGATCAGCTGTCTCAAGCTCTTGATGCCTTGCCTTTCCCACCATGATAGATTGCACCTCCAAACCCTTCCTTGTTAAAGTTGCTTTTATTCGGTATTTGTCACAAAAGTTAAGAAAACTAATATATATGTATTACAAGAAAATCCCCACATTTTCAAAATCACTACTAAAAGAATTCCATTCAGTTGTTCCGTCAGTCAACCAACTTTCATTGCTCCTGTGCTCTGGAGCAGGAAGCAGTCACTCTGTGTGGACAGAAAGGAAAGGGGGGATTTCTGTTTGATTAGGTCAAGTTTACAGAGAGGACACAGAGACAGACAAGACACTGTAGGGCTTTTGAAAACCTAGGTGTCCTGGCAGCCTAGCGTGGGGTAGAGTCAGTGGCACTGTCCAATGGCACAGCTGAGCTGAGTGGGGAAGACTTTCTGGCCAGTAGAGGGCCACCAGGGCCTGGTTGAGCCAGATTTACAGCCTGTGTTTCCATAGTTCCTCAGGATTTTGTTAGTCTTTTCCATCTCCCTGGGGTCCTAGTAGAAATCCTGGTGTGAATAAGGCCTTGGGCCAGGGCTTGGGACTCAGGAGAGACTGTGTCTAGTCTCTGCAGGCCAACAGGAGATCTTGAAGAGTTTTTAGCAGAGTTGAACATGGCAGAAATCGAGTGTATGCAGCTGTTCAGCCAGAGGTCACAGAATTCTGGGAGGATGCTTCCTTTGATAGACAAGTAAGAAGCTGGAGTCAGACCATGACACTCATGTCCAGAGAAGCTCCCTTGGCAGGTAGAGTGCAGGCCCAAGAGCCCAACTGTCAGATATGTAGGAGCCCAAGATACAAGGATGTCCCGCCCTGCATTCTGCTGTCCACAAATTGTATGGTGTCAGATAGGACACTTGGGTTTTGGGAGCCCAGTCTGAATTCTTTGTCAAAGTCAACTGGGGCTCCCCCACTAACTGTCTTCATCACATGCTACTGAGATCAAACAGTGATAAAACCAGCATGGAAGATGTGCACATAGAAAGGATGCGGAGAGAGAGGGCTTGCTATTATACTTTAAAGCAGAGGTTGGCAGGCTAGGGTCCAGAGACGAAATGCAGCTGCTGCCTGTTTTTATAAGCCAACAGCCAGACTTCTTTGTGCATGCATTGCCCATAGCTGCCTTCCTCCTGCCGCGATGAAATTGATTCACAGCCCCAGACACCCTGCCGCCCTCTAAGTCTGGAATACCTACTAGCCAGCCTTTAAAGGCTCAAGACTACTTCCTGATTTAAGTCGTGGATTATGCCAAATTTAATTATCGCTTGGTGGTGGAAGATTCCAGAATAGCCTTCATTATGCTCAACTCCTGCTGTGCAGAAGTCAGGGCACCCTCAAGTATCTGGCTTCCCCTAGCCCTGGGCTGGAAGGGTCTCCTCCAAGGAAAGGCCCAGTGGCTTTGCAGCCCAGCCATACTCCTCCCCTGTTGAGAATTCCCAGGGAATTGGAGGCTAGGTCTTGCTTCTTCAGAAGGAACTCAAACAGGTGCATAGCCTGAGGGGCTTGCTTTGAATGCTCAGCTACTTTGCTCCTTTCCCCCCTCTTTTTAGCTGATGGTCACTTTAACCTCATGGCTGGCCATTCACTCACTTCCCAGTTTCCTGGAGTAATTTTGTTTCTCCCGACAATTTTCTTCTCTCTATTCCAATTAACAACCTGTGTAATAATAAATAGAAACTCAGCTAAATTATGGTCATTATTGCCCCGGCATTCATCTCCAGCCAGCAGGGGCACTGTCATTTCTTTAGTTCAAATCTCTTGGCATTTTCTAGCCTCCAAGGATAGCAATTATACATTTATAGTCAGAAAAGAGCGGAGGGAAGGCCACCGCCTCCCAGGTTCACCTCTTCCCCCGCCGTTCCTTTTCCTACAAAGGAAACCAATTTGGACTAAGTTTTTATGTGAAGCCTCCAGCAGTCTCCAGCTGCAGAAATATCAGGAAGATTTAGACGTGGCTCATGCTATTAAATATTGCCTGTGTTTAAAGCAAATAATGAAACGTGAAGCCCTGGCACAAATCACCTTTATTCCTCACCTCATTTTCCCTGCTCTGAAGTCAGTGGTGGAAGGCACTCTGGAGCCTAAAGATGCCCTTACTGTCCCAAGTCTTATTTCCAGTCCATGTCAGAGGAGGGAAAAGGGGGGCTTGGTGCTGGCAGAGCCCATGAAAGTGAGACAGTTTGTGGGTCTCACTGTATAGCATGCCAGATGTGCCTGTATTGTTACGGAGTCACGTGGAAACTTCCACTGAGCAACTGGACTCGGGAAGGAGTGTTTCCCCTTGGCTCAGGACTTATCCATTCACCTGCTGTGTAGACGGAGAACACAGAAGTTCTTTCCTGAGTGGCCTCCAGCCCTGGCTGTCCCTGCTGCGTGTGGTCAGCTAGGCTGTTTCTGCCTCTGACCGACCTTACTCACAGGGATAGGTGACTTTGAAACATATGTATCACCTTGAGTTTACTAGTAACTTCAGGGTGGTAGGTACCGCATCTGCCAAAGGGCTTGAGCCATGTGTTCTGGAAGCCTTCCATCTACTGTCAAAGGGTGACTCGGGCAACTGCAAGAGCTGGGATAAGGGATACTTGAGGGTGACTTTCAGCAGGCTATTGGCTCACTATTGTAGCTGCCTGATTAGTTTGCAGGACACTGGGCTTGCCAGAGCCAAGTGTTCTGCCACTTAGTAGTACAAGACCACCCTGGGTGTTTCTCCAGTCAGATTTTTTCAGCATCCTTCTCCAAAACTGGATATTTATCCTACCTTCTCCGGTTTTGGGATGGGTCATGCACGTTCAATTCCATATGCACACATTTAAAACTCTCCAAAGCCCCATGGGAACCAGAATGCACCCCTTTCTGAAGTGAATCATGCTATGAGCGATGGAGGGAGAGTCATGGTCACTTTTGAGCCTGTTTGCCCGCCTATATCAATAGGTTCCTTGTTGGATGGTGGGAAGAATCAGACGAGATGTGTTTTACACTTTACAGTGGGGCAGTCAGGGTGGTAAAGAGTAGGATCATATAGCATAGGGTAGAGGTAGGAGAGGAGGGAAGGAGGAAGGGAGGGAGGGAGAGAGAGGGAGAGGGGGAGAGGGAGAGGGAGAGAGAGAGAGAGAGAGAAAGAGAGGGAGAGAGAGAGAGAGAGAGAAAGAGAGGGAGAGAGAGAGAGAGAGAGAGGGAGAGGGAGAGAGAGAGAGGAATTCCTTTGCCTATCAGCATCCTCCTCCTTGTGGGAACTCCATGCCCTATGGGACTTCTGAGAACACTTTAGAGGGTCAGTGCAGGCTAATCCCTGCCTGATTCTACCCTGGCTTCAGCCTTCTTTCTCAGTGGATCTGCCTTTCCCTTCTGCGACTGAGAAGATGGATCACCCTCTTGAAGACTCATCAGTCACGTCATCACCCGAATGACCTGTGACAAGACTTGAGCTGTCAGCTAATTTGTTTCTCATTAAGTGCAGACACCTCTTCACCTCTTCACCTTTAGTAGAGCTCCAGGCAGGAATGGGGAAAGAAGCCAGGAGTCAGGGATTCACCAGCCTCCAGGGATGCCCTGTGAACTCTCACAACCTCTGGGGACTATGCAGTGTTTCTCAACCTGTGGGTCACGAGTTCTTGTTCCGTGGTGGGCGGAAGTCAAATGACCCTTCCACAGGGGTCACCTAAGACCATTGGAAAACATATGTTTACATTATAATTCCTAATAGTAGCAAAATTGCAGTTATGAAGTAGCAGTGAAAATAATTTTATGGTTGGGGGTCACCGTGACGTGAGGAGCTGTATAAAAGGGTCATAGCACTAGGAAGGTGGAGAACCATTGACCTAGAGGAGGACTTGCTTTGCCTCATGGCCTGGGCTATTCTACCCCTCACCGCTCAGAAGAGGTCAGTGAGTTTTTAAAGGGCTCAAGAGAGAACTCTGGGCTTCAGTGGACTCTGTAAAGTCCCAGCTTCCTGGAAATCCTTCTGTCCGATTCCCTCAATGCTTATCTGAAAGATCCTGGCCTGTGCACAGACTACTGAGTAGTCTTCACCCCTGGACTCCTGGGATAGGATCTGAAGTAATGAGTCTCCGAATTTCCAGAAGTCCTAAGTCTTCTTTGACCTGCACAGATTAGTCTGTGAAAAATTGCCTGTAATTATTTCTTTCAATTCTCCCCTGGCTTACGTCTGTGGGAATGCTGGACCATCATTTCTAGGACGACTGGATGCAGAGGGCTGCCTGTGTAGTTACCTCCCCTTGTGTACTCTACCCCCATCACAGTGAGATGGGTAGTTGTCATCTTTATGATGGCTGCAGAGCATCGTGTGATGAGTTCCATTTTTCAGATTAGGAAACAAAATTTCTCTTTAAAATTTAAAGCTTTAATTTGGTGTGTGTGCATATGGGTGCACTTGGAGATAAGTGCCTTTACCCCCTTGGTCATCATTCTGGGAGACGAAATCTCAAGCTTAAGCAAGTGACTTATGAAAAGACAGCAGTCTCATAAGGGTCAGGGGCTGTGTGAGAATTTAGGTCTACCTGCTCCCATGGTGCCTATAGTCACGCAAAGTCAGTTGCTGCTACAGATGTCTATTTCTAGAGTGGTTCATGGACTCTAGGTTGATTCTAGAGCCAAAGTAGAGGGGGTTGCCATGAGGCCAAGGATGTTGAGCTGTGGAGTCCTAAGGATTTGTTCACAGGACCTGGTCTCTCTGTTGACTTTGCCTAAGGAAGTTGCAAGCACCTGAAGGTGGAGCTGATGAGGAACTGGCTGTCCTTGCAATCCGACATCCTCATATTCTCCTCAGGCCAGGAAAGTGGGGTGGCTGTGGACCTTCTGAGACTGGTTAAAGAGGCTTCACGTGGAAACACTTGCTTGGTTGTGATGGGGTATTTCAGCATGGTCTTGGATACTTGGGGAGTGTTATTCAGTTACTGTCTGATGGTCTGGGGGTGGAAGGATTTTCAGAAACTCTCTGTGGTTGTTTGAGTGAGAATGGCTTGCATAAGATATATTTGACTGTTTGATCTCCTGTTGGCAGAACTGTTTGGAAAGGATTCTGGTGGTGTGGCCTGGTTAGAGAGGGGTGTGTCCCTGGAAGTGGGCTTTGAAGTTTCAAACACCCATGGCATTCTCTCTCTCTCCCTCTCTCTCTCTCTCTCTCTCTCTCTCTCTCTCTCTCTCTCTCTCTCTCTGTCATCTCTGTCTCTTCCTTGTTGTGGATCAGGATGTAATTGCTCAGCCATGACTCAAGCGCCATGCATGCTTGCCTGTTACTGGGCTCCATATTCTCTTACCTTCTAGAACCATGAGCCTCTGCCTTACTTTTAAATTGCTAAAATACAGTGTAAAGACATCATGGCTAAGGCAACCTGTAGAAGAAAAGGTTCATTGGGGGCTTTCATCTTGATCTACAAGCACAAGGCAGAAAGAGAGAGTGTGTGAGAGAGACTAGAAATGGTATTGATTTTTGAAACACCAAAGCCTGCCTGCCCCCAGTGACATACCTACAGCCAGAGGTCATATTAATAAGGAGTCTCATGGCACCAGACATGAAACGCTAGTTTACTGGAATATCTTTCAGTAATGAGGTATTCATGATTTAATTGAGATGCTTGCTTCTCAGCTATTAAGGCAAGTGGAATTCTCCCTACCTAAGACAATAGTTGATGCCATTCACATACCCGTCTAAGCTGTTGGCTTCATAACCATTTGTCACACTTTGGTTGCTTTATGAGAACCATGTGAAGTGGGAAATTTCAGACGCTTATGGTGCTGTGCATAGTTCAGCCAAAGCTGTGCCTCAGCCACAGTTGACGGAAGAGCTGTCGGTCTAACAGACCTGCAATCTGCAGGTGCATCTGAGCATAGATCCCCATGCTTTCGCCAACACCACTATTTAAAACCAAGTTTTAGTCAACCCCTTTAGAAGACAGAGCTAATCACTGACCGTTTACACAAAAAATAAATTTAACAAATCATTGTCATATCAGAAGATGATAAAAGCACAGTCACACAGGCTACAAGGAAGATTATGGTGTTTCAAGTAGATAATCATAGATAGAAGTGTGCGGCTTTTTGGATTTTATGGCATTTACTATGTTTCTCTGCTTTAGGTGTTCTGTCATATATATGTTTCACTTCCAATTCCACATAATTGTCCACTTGATTTAAATTTTGTCATTCTGGTTTTTTTCTTCTTCCAGTAGAAGGTCTCTTGAGAGGTAAAACTTTGAGGTTTTTAGATGAACGGTACCAACCTCTGGCCAGAGAACTATTGTGTAAACTGTAGAGTGCTTGGGGTGGAGACAGGCTGGAGATGAGAAGATGCAGAGAAGACTAGGACTTGAATCCCGCGTCTCCAGAAATGCCTTGCTCTGCCGTGTGGGTTTCCTTGAGTGAAAGACCAGAGCAGGGTCCAGGAACCGAAATTAATTCATGTAGCGGCACTGAGACGTGAACTTCGGCTGAAGCATGCTTGGAACGTGCCATGGCTGAGTTATGTCTCCATTCTCATTCTCATTTTGACTTGTTTTGTTTCAAGAATCTCACAAAATTGAGAGCCTGATCTTGGACTCCCCCTATAGCCAAGGCATCCTTCCTCAATTTCCCAGGTAGCTGAGATTACACGCCTGTTTTCCCAGGTCCTGGATCAGGACTTCATCGTTCCTGGAGGAAGAGGAGAGAGCTCTGTGCTAGCCCACTCTCTTTCTGTGGTAAACCCCATGACTGGAAGAAGAAGGTCTATTTCTCTTACATTCTCACATCACCACCAGTCATCTAAAGCAGACGAGGCAAGAACTGAATGGAGCAGAGGGCATGGAGGAATGATGTCTCGGTTTGCTCCCTATGGCTTGCCAAGCCTCCTTTCTTATATAACCTGGGACCACCTGCCTTAGGGTGGTTACACCTTCAGTGGTCCGGGCCCTCCCACACCAATCATTAACCAAGAAAGTGTGCTTCTTTCCCTTATTCCTACCCATGAGCCATTCTGTTCCCTGCCCTACTTGAGTCCTCCTCCTTCTAGAACGTTCCTTTCATGCCCAGCCTGTAGGCATCTTTCGGAAGTATTCTAATTGTCTTTGTGCCTAGGCTTCCTCTTGGACAGTTGGCAGCTTCTACGTCTGCTGGCTGTGGGCTCTTGCTTTGCTCACTAACTCTCTGTGAGTCAGATTCTAAATTTCAAGTCAAGGCTGACAGTGTCCAAGGAAACCTTGCCCTGTCTCCCTAAAGAGCTGCCTTGGGTTCCCGAGAGCAGGAGAAGAGAAAGGGTTTGGAGAGCTATATGTTGGTGGCTATGGAGACAAATGTCACTCTGCTGATTATCTGCTTCAAATCATCCCTTAGGCCTGGAATGGGTGTGGTGTGAATGATTTTGAGACCTCCTGAAGCATCATGTGTGGAGAAGGCACTCCACCAAGATCTGGGAGTGCCAAAGTGGACCGGAACTCCATTTTTGGAGTCAGACCTGCCTGGACTCTTATTTTCCATTGCCCTATTATCTCTATGGCCTTGAGGATTTACTTCATCTTTCCGGCCTTCAGTCTCTCTGATTACAAGATAGGAAGGAAAAATGAGTGCTTTGGAGAGAAGTTGAGGGAATCAGTGAGGCCACGAATATAATGGGACTAATACGCCACCCGGCACTGTCACACAGAAAAGTCTCTGTTCTTGCAATTGTATTCTTGTATTCAGAAGTTCTGATAAAAGGATGCAAGAAAGAGTGGGGATCAAGGTTACTGGTAATCATGAAAATGAGACTGAAACCAGATTGTTAGAAATAAAGCATATCAGAAAAAATGCATCAATATTGTCAAGTCTGTGGGAGAGTGTTAGAGTTGCTTGTGGGAATACAAACTGGGTTTTTGGAAGGAAAGTTCATAATTTCTCTCTTTAAATCTTCCCTTTTGGATTTTGAGAACTCATGATCTTTCTGCCTCGGAGTCCTAAAGGCTGGTGTTATATGTGTCGCCTGTAATTTCTACTTGAATTTAAAATGTGCGTGCACTTTGAATCCAGCGATCCCACTCGCTTTATTTGCCCCAAGGAAAACATTTGCATATGTAAATTCTGAAACATTCACAGAAGTTTCTATTGCAGTATTGCTTATGAATAAAACACTGGAAAGATAAAACCCTAAATATTTATCAGCAGGGTAAGGTAATACATGGCCCAATTATACCACAAAAGACTATAAATCCATTAAAACTAAAGATCTGTGTTTGCTAACAGGAGAAGATCTCACAATAATTGTGTTAAGCATAGAAATAAAATATAGCATTATCATTTATGAGTTCCCACTGACAGAAAAACAAAACCCTCAAAGCCTTTTGATTCTGGGTGCCTATATAATAACACAGGAAAGCGCAATGGATACTGTCAAACTGGTGCGTTTCCCCCTGAGGACTGACTGGAGGAGCAAAGTTACAGTAATTTCTTAACACCGACTTGCATTCATATATTATTTGAATAATAGCAAAATAATGATAATGAGTAGGCACTCAGGAGTTCTGCTGTAATTATCAATATGATGGGAACATGGATTTGTATCTGGGAGCTGCAGTGATGTTCCTTGCAATAGAATTTTTTCCTTTGATGTATGGTTTGTGCTGCTATCACAAAGTACCAGAGACTAAGTAGTTTATAAACAATAGGAATTTAGTTCTGTGGAAATCTAAGATTCAGGTGCTAAGATGCTTGGGTTCTCCTGAGAATTCTCTCTGAGGCTTCAGAGTTCTGAGTCATGATGAAAGACTAGGGAGAATGAAGTTTCTCCTGTTGCTTCCTATAAAGATCTTAGTCCCATTTTAGGGCTTCTTTGTCATGTGCTAATTGACTTCCAAGGCTCTACCTTCACATATGAACATATTCAATATTAGAAGTAAACATACGTAATTGGGAGCACATAAATATTTATTCAATAATACACTCTCCCAACCCCCAAGTCGATGTCCTCCTTGCCCCCCCCCAACATATTCATTATGTTCCAACAGTTCTGTCAATCTCGCCATGTTTGTCTATCAGCTCTGAGATCTGAAAATACCACCTCCATCAGTTCTGAGTGAGACTCAAAGCGCACAATCCAGAGGCCAAACAGTTCTTTGGCTGTGAGTTTGTGACACCAAACTGGAGATATGCCTCCCCAAGGCAATGATGGGGTATGAGGTATGACTGACATTTTCAGTCTAAAAGGAGAAATGGTTGAGAAAGAAGCAGGAAGCTGTGGTTGGCCCCAAGTCAGCCTGTGTTGTCTGACATGAAAACCTTTCTGTATTTCTTCTCTTCTTCAAACCCTTCAATTTAAACTTGAAAACATCCCGGTGGAGTGCATGAGGAAGAATGTGGGCCCACCCAAGAGCCTCTTTTTGTCAAATGTTCTCCAAGCCACTGGCTTATCACTACCAATCATGCTTTATCACAAACTGCTATATAAAAAGCCTGAGAATTTCCTAAATACTAATTTGTAGTTCCTTTCATTAGAAATTCTGCTTTCACATTCTTTTCTTACCCTTCACCGTAAGTAATGAAAAGAAGCCAAGTCCATTACCGTGACACTACGAATTTTCAGAGGACTCATATTGTCCTGAGTGCCCACATTTCTTGTGTCTCTGCACTGGCGATGGCACATTGGGATTCAGTTTGGGGAGATCCTTTCAGCCAATGCAATTATAATGCTCAAGTGGCCCTAGGTTGCAATAGGACTGAGATGGTGTTACTTCCGACTGAGCTTGGGTAGAAGTCAGCAGGTCAACCCTCAGCCCACATACTCAGGGTGCTGGGCTCCATCTCTACCATTATTCTGAGAGCCAAAATCTCTCTTTGGAAGCAAGGAAAAATGACGCATAGGCCTATGAGGAAAGCACAGGAGGAGCCAATGAAAAGCACTCTTCAGGGCTTGCAGGGTTTGCTCAGCAGTTAGAGCACTGGCTGCTCTTTCAGGGGATCCTAGTTCAATTCCTAACACCCACACAGTGGCTCATACCCCCTGTCACTACGATGACAGGGTATTTGGAGTCTTCTCCTGCCTCTTAGGGTACCAGGCACACACATAGTGTACAGACATACATGAAGGCAAACACTCATAGAAATAATAAAATCAAAATGAAAAAAATCACTGAACTCCAATAATTTTAGGAACTAAACGAACAAGGACAACATGATATGCACTAAGTCATTAGCTACGAAAGGGTAAGAATGGGAGAGAAATAAGATGAGCAGTCTTCTAGTGCGAGAGCAACAGAGGTAAAATAGAAGACAGAAAAGCAAATGGAAAGTGCTTTACTCAGGGTTCTCTAGAGGTTGTCTGTCTGTCTATCTGTCTGTCTGTCTATCTATTCATATATTTATCACCTATCATCTGTCTCCCTATCTCTATCTCTATTAACTATCATATATTTATTATCTATCCACATGTATTTATCATCTATTTAAGTATCTATCTATCATGTCTATAACTATCATTTATCTATCTACCTCTGCATGTATTATCCATCATCTTTCTATCCATCTGTCTGTCCATCTATCTGTCTGTTTATCATCTATCTATCTCTAAGAAGTGGTATATAGTAAGTAGACTTGTGCAGTGTGGCTGAACTAGTCCAGCACTGGTGCATCTGCTTGAGAGCCTGACAATTCTCCTCTCTCAGTCCTTGAGGTTTGTGTCGCAGTGGTTCCAATCTGGCACCAAAGATCTGCAGTGTTTTTAGAGACCCAGCATGGAAGACAAGAACAGCAGGTTCCTGAGGCAGCAAAGGAATCTTCACTACTGAGCCGCCTTGTGGGTGCAGAGAATTGAACCTGGGTCCTCTGGAAAAGCAGCCAGAGCTCTTAACCACTGCGCCATTTCTCCAGCCTTGAAAAATCATTTTTAATGAAAGGCTTCCAGTTGTGTTCAGGGAAGAAGCAATTCCCCAGGATCACCATTTCTTTTGCTAGTAAGACTGCTTCACAGTCCCTCCCTTCTCCCTCCTCTTCCCTCCCTCCTCCCTCCCACCTCTTTTGTTCCCTCTTTAAACAATCTGTTACTGAAGTCCAGTACAATTTTGCCAAGACCCTCTGTTTGTTTCAAGCTGTGGTTCTGAGCTCCTATACCAGCAGTTCTCAATCCATTGGGAAACACAGATTTCCTATGGTTTTAGGAACCCTCAACCATAAATTTTTTTTCATAATTGCTACTTCATAATTGTAATTTTGCTGCTTAGTGGTGTCTCAGTTCCTAAGACCATCAGAAATATGTGTTTTCTGAAGGTTGTGGCCCACAGGTTAAGGACCGCTCTACACTTTGATGCGCTCCCACTGGGAGGAGGAGAGCACACCCTAGCGGGGACCAAGTCCTCAGAAGCAGACTCTGGGCTGACTTTCCTGCTCTCTTTCCACTTTCCTTTTTTTCCTTTGACTCTCACCTGCCTCACACGATGGCGACCCTCCAACAGCCGTGGACACTCTAGAAGTCTATGTATGTCTGGGTGTCATCCATCTGAATAAAGCCCATGTGCTCCTTAGAGGAGAAAAAGTATGCTTCAAAAGATCAATTTCCACTCTCTCCCAGAGGATGCTTTTTCTGGAGACAATAGACAGTTGCTTAAATTAATTAAGAGCAAAAACTGCACAAGGATGAGCCTCTTCCCCCGTGGGCCTTGGAGTCTAGGAGCCGAAATTATTTTTTATGCTAAAAGGGTTCCTTTTTTTTTTCTTCTTCATGTGTGTCCTTTTTTTTTTCTTTTCAGAAGACTAAATTACTGACTTTTAAAAAGAAGGATCCCTTTGAGCCATGCCATCCTTGAACCCTTCAGCTCTCACTTGAGAGAAGAGTGAACCGTTTAGACTTGGGAGTGCACGTCACAGGTACCTGATGCTCCCATCCTCCCATCTCTAGGTGGCAGAACACGCTGGGGTGGCAGCCGTCAAAGTCTGCCAGGCAGTTGGTGACAGCTGGCCTGGAAGACAGATCTGTGTCCTGCCTGCTCCTTCGCTCTCTGTGTGTGGGGTTGGTAAATTGCTGGCTCTCTCTAGTCATCTGATGTGAACAAAACTCAGGGTGGAGACAGAACGGTGGCTCCTTCCCTCCACTCAGCGTGCCAGTCCTTCCTGAGTGGCTCCTCCATTGTCCTTGTCTGCTTCCTTACTGCCTCCACTCACTTCTCCCTCCCCACACCTCAGCTACCTCATCTTGTGAGCCATTACTGGAACACATGGCATATAAAAAGCCAGAATCTTTGGGGCAGTGTCAGCACCCCGTAGCCCCTACACCTCTTATCTTTAGACACTAAGGAATTTGCTTTGAGTTCTACCACAGGGATTCTTCAGGTTATTTTTTTCTCTGTCTCCTGAGTTTGCTGAACTCACTCTGGCTTTTTTCCTGTGTATTTTCTCTTAATCTTTCTTTCTTTATCCAAATTCATCTTTTCTTTTGCTATTGATAAGCTTTATCTGTACAGTAAGAATAATGAAGGTGAGCCAGTCTGAAGGCAGAGGTCTGAACCAGGCAACTGTATACAACTCATTTTGCTAAAGGATTTGCCGTGGTTCTATGGGTGACCACACCTCTGGTAGAATGTGATTAGAATTCTCCTCCCTGTACAACTTGCTTAATCAGGCCAGGCTTATCTTGTCTTCTGAGTTCTCCACGACCTTTAAGAGGAACATTTAAGTCAACAATTCTTTATTATGAATACTTTTTTGAGCCAAGGAAAGATCAACAAACATTCATTTCCTTATCTGGGGGCTGTGTCTTGAGCAAGTTTTATACCAGGCTCTAGGTGATGGGCTCAAAGCATACCATGTTGACTCCCTTTGACACCCGAGATTCATAAGGAATCAGGTCCTGTGTGAATACTTAGAGTTTAGTGGTAAAGAAAGTGAGCTCCCTGCTGCTGTGCCTGTTACATTGTGGGCTTAGGAATTATAAAAAGTAAACAAGGACATAACGTAAGAAAACATCGGGTAGCAATAATGAAGGGCCCTTAGCCAGCCCAGGCATAGCAATTAGGGCTCTGGCAGGCCTTTCCCCTTTCTCCATTCTCCCTGCCTTGCTAAAGACCATTAGATTACATTCCTAAAGCTAGTCACCAAGGTCTATTTCCTTATCTGGCCACTTCCTCCTCGGGAAGCTGACTATCAAGATCCAAATACCAAAGTATTGAGTCCAGCAATCAAAAGTTGCCTTGTGACTGCCCTAATTAACCTGTCCAATCAAAATTAAACACTTCAATCTAATATGGGATTTACCTTTTTTACTTTTATCAATCACCATTTGCCTAGGAGCCACATCTGTCTCCTTTTATCCAGAGGCAGTGTTTTGTCCCTCTGGGACAAATGTCCCTTCTCCCTTTTCCTTGTTCTTTCCCCCTTCTCCCTGATCCTCTATTTCCTGTCTTTGTCTTCTATTCCTTTTTTTTGTTCCTCTGGGGCAAGTAAATCTCCTTTGTGCTGAGAACTTGGTTTGGGGGTGTCTTGTGCTGATGCTGGTCCCTGTAGATAAGGTCTGAAGACATTACCCAGTGGTCTGGGTGGCAGGAGAGTTCCCTGGGGTCCACTTTGGAGCATGCTTCATTCAAGGAGGGGATTCCAGTGAGGGAAAGAGCAAGCAGTATAATAATGCAGACCAAGCTCACCTCACCTGATTGGCTCCGCAGAAGCTGTGGCATCAAAAGGTGAGGTCAAGTGAATATAACACGCTGTATTACATCATAAGGAACCCCTTATGGGTTAGAGAAAGGAATCTGGGTTTTAGTTGGGGTTTCAATGGAATAATACTGCTCAAAAGTTTTAAATAGGAAAATAGTTTCTTTTTATCTTTTTTTTTCCTCCTTAAAAAGAAAGCCTGGTCTTCTAGTTTCATCAGGTTTTGGTATTAGAGTTGTTCCAGCCCCACAAAATGATCGAGGAGCTCTATAAACATTTAAGAACAATAGTTCTCAAATTGTTTCATGGGTCAGAATCACCTGGAAAGCCAGAGAAGAACACAGAGACCTAGGCTCACTGAAGTATGCAAGGGCGGAGCCTCTGTTCTTTTCTGTTTCATTTCCCCAGCTTTCCTGGGTGATTCTTATTCATAGCGGAGTCAGGAAATCAGTGGGTCAGAAAGCAATGCAATTATTTGCTATTTAAAGTTTGGATAAAATGCAGCTGTGAACACTTCAGTTCCTGAGGACTCCCCGACGCTGGTCCTTTAATTATGTTTCCAGTGTCTTTTGTGGCAATCAATGTATTCACCACCACCAGAAAACAACTGCATTCGAAAGGCAGAAATGCTAAACACTAGTCAGCCTGTTCCAACGATGCATCCAAAGGACATGTGATGATTGCTATCGGGAATGGAGGAAGCCCTGGATGAGTGAAGTCCTGAGTGAATACCATTGACATGGGCACAGCCATGATTCCAAGGCCTACAGAGACCTCCTACTGAGATGACATAGCACCCCACCTCCTTGCTATACCTAATAAACACACTGTGGTTCCTCGTGGCAAAGGTAGTAGGGGTGGCTCCATCTGAGAGCGTACCCCAACTTTTTTATATGTGTGCCTGTGTGTCTGTTCTCTCTTCAATCCCTTGCACCACTAGTCAGGATTTCTGGACCCAAGCAGCATGGGATGCAGCAGATTGAGAGAATTGCTTACCTTTAAACCAAAGTATAACACCAGTGAAATACATAAACATCCGTTATACTAGCAAAACCAAGAGAGAAAGTTGTTATCTGCCAAAAAATGCTGAGAAGCCTTTGATCAACTCTGTGTTCCCTAATAGCAATCTCTCCAAAGAACCCTGTGGCTACAGAGGCCAGGATACAATAGTTAAATGATATTAGCAACAGAAAACTAATGCTAAATATTACTCTAAATGTGAACAAAGTCGAGTTAAAGCTGGAAGCTGCCCTAGGTGCGGTGCCCAGAGATGAGATGTAATCCCAACATGCAAAATGATATGGCAGGAGCATCATAAGTTTAGGGCCAGCCTGGGCTACACGGGGAGATACTGCCGCACAGAAAGAATCAAGAGCTAATGGGCAATGCACCTGTGCTATTCTTTCTTGTAATCGGGGACATGAGTGAAGGTGAGACATTGTGGAATAAAATAACTGCTTTTAGTGTTTGATATAAAAGCATCTTTTAGATTATGATGCATTTTATTTGCAGTGCTAGGGGCCTCATGCTAGCTAAGCAAGCACTCTACTGCTGAGCTATCCCTCAGCCCCATGATGTTTCCCTTTCTATTTGAGAACCCAGAAGATCCTGGTAAAGCTACTGAAGTTATTAATAGATAATAGTGCTGGATGTGCTGGCACACACCTGTAATTCCAGCCCTCAGGAGGTCCAATCAAGAGACCTGTCAAGAGTCTGGGTTACCCAGTGAGTATCGGGCCAGTCTCTACAATGTAACAGGACCCTGGCTCACATAAACAGAAATCAAAGCAAAAATATATTAAGGTCAAGTCTCCCTGTCATAAACACTCTGTTTTAAGTTAATAATAAGTTTTAAGCTATGGAAAATAAGCTTTGATACCAGGAATAGGTCAGCATCATGGAGGCTGAAGAGACTGAGAGGAGTCATAAGCAGATAAAATATACTTCCCCAGCACCCAGGCCACAATGCCAGCAGACAGTGGCATGTTCCCAGGTAAAGCCTGACACACAGGCCACACACAGGCAGGCGCAAGTATACATGGAGACGGACCCACAGACTCCATGTAGACGTGTACGGGCTTGTATAGTATGGCTGGTGAGGATAGTAGGTGGAGGAAGAGGTGTATGCCACTGACCTCAAGACCACGCTTATACAAAACCCCGCAAAGTGGCATTAACCCAAGAATATTTCTATGACACACTGCATACCTGTTTGCCCTGTGTTCCTGCATATTCAATGCTAACTCATAGTTCCCCATATCTTCATTGTCAGCCGTGTTATAGCTGGCTCCTACCAGACGCCTATATCAGCGTCATGGTGGCTAAATATGTACTGGCCCATATAGCCTTCTGCTCCTTCTATTGCCTAATTAATATCCCGCACTTTTGGGAGCATAGGAATTGAAAAGCCATGATAATAGGAGAATGAAAGCCAGAGAGAAAATACCCAGCAGATATAACGAAGGACAAGAAGTAGGGATTTCCCTCAATAGATGTCATTAGTGGTAAAGTCCTTATAAACACGTCAGTAGGTCATTAGCTTATGAGTGGACAAGCAGGCTAGTAGGATATAGAATAGAGAACTCATCCCTAATGTATGCAGGGCGTGATTTAGGATGTGATACCAGAACAACCAAGTGTTTACCTGCCTAATTTAAACCCTTTTTCCTCTATATCAAACATTAATATTGTAGATGAGTTGTAATACCAGGCTCAAGGAAACCTGCAAAGCAGTGTTGGCTGTATAGGAGTTGGCGAAGCATTCTAGACTAAAACCACAAACTCAAATGATGTGCACGGATTTGAGGGTGAATTGAATATACCGAGATTATAATATTGCTACTGTACATGGAAACATGCCATAAATGATACCAACACCAAATCATAATGAGATAACAGTATCAATGATAGTACATATCAGGGTTGTGAAAGAGAGCAGCTTTTTAAAGGGGGCCACAGAATCTTTACCAGAAGGAAAGAATCATAAAGCAAAAGGCGTATCCTTTCCTTCAGGAGAAAGTAAGAAAACAGCAACTAATGTTTAAAGTATTTCTTAGAGAATGAGGTGGAAATTAAATTATTATCATTATAAGATATACTCTTATGCAAACTGGTTGGAAATTTTTAAATAAAAAGGATCTACCAAATACACATGTATGTGCTTGCGTGTTGCGACTGGCTCTCGCCACCATCTGGGGTCTGGGGTCTGGGGATCTAACTCTGGCGTCACTCTTAACGGCAAGCAACTTTCCCCACGGAACCATTTCGTCTTGCTAGCCTTGACCAGCAGAGTTTAAAGGGAAATGGAGAAATATAAAGCCGACAGGCGATGGGGTGAAAGGATGCCGTGCTTTCTGGTTCAGCTCCGAGAAACGTCAAGTTGCCACGGCTTTGGGTAGCAATAAGGACAGCCACAGCCCAGGATGGTGGCTTGACTTCTTTTGCTCTATCCGTCAGTGGTGCTCAGAGAAGGGCATGTTTAAGCTATCTGCCTGCCTAGTCTCCTTATTAGAGTTTAGTTTCCGGGGCAACTGAGCCCTCACGGTCACAGAGAAGGCGACAGAAATCCAGGTTTTCTGAAAGAAAATGAAGTTTTATTACTTTCTCAAGACTTGAGACTGCCTGGGTAGTCTTTGCCCGTGGTTCTTGGGGTTGGTATTTCCGACTGCTATTGTGCAGAAGCCTTAACGTGGAGATCAGCAGCCAGAAGCTGGCTCACTGTGTCTCATTCTAGGCCACAGAGTTCAGATTGGTTGCCTCAAAGATGACTTTGTGTCCTGTCGGTGCTCAGCTAAGGAGGGTGACTGTTTAAGTCAGCTCTAGGAGAGGGTCTCCAACAGCGCTCCAAACCAGACTGGTTATAGCCTGGGGCCACTCCCCACCTCTTCCTGGATATAGACTGAGCACCTTCTCTTGTTAAAATGAATTAATTCAGCTAACAACAGATAACAGCGCCCGTCCTTCTACAGGGTAGGTCCCTGAGGTGGTATACTGCTATACCGTCTGCAATGTTCGCTCCCCATTTTGTTCCTTCTTCAGAGCACATGCCTCGGATCATTGCCTTTTGTCCCTTGATCTCTCCCTTGTACTCCAGAGTCAGCACTCTCAGAACATGGTCTAACACCCTGAGCTGGCTAAGTGCTGGCTAAGTGGTGGTGCAGTTTAATCTGTGGAAGACTAAACTCATTTTTTTCAGCTTTCCATCTGCACTAGCCGGCTTGTGATGCTCTCTCCCCGGTGCGTGTCAACTCGTTTTGTCTTAGATGTCTGAACACAAAGGAGACACCACCTCACAGTTATTTCCCTGATGAAAGTTACCTCTCATCTCTCAGCTCTGAGGACTCCAAGCCACAATGGCTGAAATTCTCCCCATCTCTTTGAACTTGCTCTTGAGAACCGAACGCTCTCTTTGCTCTGCCCTGCATCTCTGACTCCCTGGTCCCTTACTTTACTGTGTTCTTCTGCTCTGCCCTCTTATTCTCAGGGCCAACTTCCCTCTAGGTCCACCAAACTTCCCCCCTGGGTCCTTGCTTCATCCATAATCTCCCCCTCCCCCTGCTTCCATCTCTATTCCCATCCTGAAGGAAGAACCTTTGAGCTATGCTACTCCTTGGTCTCCTGTTGCATATGCGCCAGAAGAATGGCTTGAGTGTTTGCTTCCATTGTTTCTCATACCGTTCCTTTACAGTAAAGTCCATTTGCTCATGAAATCTACACACCTGCTCCTGAAAATATTACTGACACTTTAGTAACCCTAACCTTCAGAACAAGTTTTCCTTCATAGAAATCAGACAGTACCTTCTCTCTACGGTAACTCTTCTTCTCTCAAGGACATCTGCAGCTCTGTGATGGGGTGTAAAAGAACATGAACTCGGGTGTGAGGTGGAAGACAGTCCTTCATCCAGTTCTCTAATGGTAACTGTTGTGACCTGGGCTGGATTGCTTTTTAAGCCTTTATTTTCTCAACTGGAAAATGGGAGGTAACAGGAAAGATGACGTGGGATCTACTGTATTCCAGGATGCTATTGCTGGGCACTACAGACTGTATGGCTTATAAACAGCAGAATTTATTTTCTGTGGATTGGAAGACAAGACCCTAGTGCCCACACCATCAGGCTCTGAGGGTAAGATCCCAGTGCCCACACCGTCAGGCTCTGAGGGCAAGACCCCAGTGCCCACAGCATCAGGCTCTGAGGGCAAGACCCCAGTGCCCACACTGTCAGGCTCTGAT
The DNA here is from genome assembly GCF_037038515.1 of Microtus pennsylvanicus. Classification (NCBI taxonomy): domain Eukaryota; kingdom Metazoa; phylum Chordata; class Mammalia; order Rodentia; family Cricetidae; genus Microtus; species Microtus pennsylvanicus. The sequence goes on from NC_134586.1 coordinate 93,089,508, forward strand.
GAATCTCACTTCTAGGTCGGACTGTAGACTTCTTGAATTCCCACACGGTGAAAAGAGTTTTAGATTATCTAATTCTCTGGTGCATGCTTGCACTGTGTGTGTGTGTGTGTGTGTGTGTGTGTGTGTGTGTGTGTGTGCGCGTGCTTGTGCTTGTGTAGGCGAGAGTTGGTGTTGAGTGTCTTTTTCGGTTACTCCCTATCTACTATTTTGAGACAGTAGGTATCACTGAACCTGGAACTCACTGATTTGGCTAGGTTGACTAGCTAGCTAACCCAGGGATCCACCCGTCTACCTCTCCAGGCATGCATCACCATGCTCTCTTCTTATAGGGCCCCGGGGAACACAACTATGGACCTCATGCTTGCCGAGCATGCACTTACCAAGAGAGCATTTTCCCCAGCTTCACAAAACTCTATTCTCATGAATAAATCACTTCTCAAAGACATCACCTCTAAATTCTGTCATTTCAGTGGTGGGTTTCAATATGTGTATTTTGTAGGGGATCCAGAGATGCACCCCATAATAGATAATTGTGCAATAAGAATAAGATGCTCTAGTAATTTTCCTGGTCCAGAAGCCTTCTGCCAAGCTATTGTCTCCTGACTTGTCTACTCAGACTCCTCTTCCTTTTGACTGCAGTCCCATTTCCTCTAGTTGCTGTCTATCAGAGTGTGTCCAAGAGACAATGCACAAAGTGTTATAAAGAAAGAACTTTGAGCCGGGCGGTGGTGGTGCACGCCTTTAATCCCAGCACTCGGGGGGGGGGGGGGGGGACAGAGGCAGGTGGATCTCTGTGAGTTTGAGGCCAGCCTGGTCTACAAGAGCTAGTTCCAGGACAGGCACCAAAGCTACAGAGAAACCCTGTCAAAAGAAAGAAAGAAAGAAAGAAAGAAAGAAAGAAAGAAAGAAAGAAAGAAAGAAAGAAAGAAAGAAAGAAAGAAAGAAAGAAAGAACTTTGACTTTTATAGCAAGAAGCACATGAGCAGTTGTGAATACAAAACATTTGATGAATAATCTCATGATTTTTGTTTTAATTATTTACCTCATGTATAATTATCGCTAAAAAAAGTGCTGCTAATATTTCAACATTCCATCCCAATTCAAGCCATTTTGCAACAAATTCTAATGATTTTGCAACAATGTCTGTATCAGGACTCTGATTGTAGAGAACTCTTTAATCTGTTGCCAATTTGATTATTTACTTATTATGCATTCAGGGTAAATGTAAATTGTCTTATGTTCCTCGAGAGGAATTAGACATGGCTTGATACATTAATGAAATCATTACCATTTCATTAGACTTGGTGTTTTGAAGTGGACTGTTCCATGGCTTATTGATATGCAGAAGGAGCTTCTGACATGCATAATCACATCTGATGGATACATTTACAATATGCAAAAGCTGGAAGGTTGTGCATGAAATACCTTCTTGGAGGTGCATGAAATCCTGTGAAAAATGGCTAAAAGGAAGGTTTAAATGAAGAGGAAAATATTCCGCTAAGTACATTTTTATTTGACTAAAAGAAGAATTGTTACCTGGGTCTCAGAAGTCAAGTTTCTCTTATTTGGATGAATGTGGAAACTATTACACATAAAAATGGTTCTCAAACTTTCATCGGTAGGACAAAGGGTTAGGAATACTCTTGCATAGTAATTGATACTGCCAGGTCACTGATTAAGTCTTAAATAAAAAAATGAAGTGTGTGCATAATTCAGTCCTTTAATGTTTACACCAAGGGAATTCCCACAGCTTTCCCCAATACCAAAACTACAGTGTTACTTTGGGCAAACAAACTTTCTTTAGGCAACAATAACAACAATAATAATCAGGTCAATACTTTGGAAGGTAATTATAACAGTCCACTAACGAAAGTCCTGAGATGAAGTGAAGACTATTACCACAGTTTAGACTCTCATGGCCACACAGCCCAGGACAGACACAAGTAGGCAGTGACACATCAGAGAAAACTGACAGAAGTTGCACATGGCATTGGGCCTAGATCACGCTCACACGACTCTCCATCCATGTGTGATTGCATTGCTCTTAGGCCCTTCAGACTCACGTTTCTTTCTCGTCTGAAGCTGGGATCGTTTTAGTCCCAGGTCTAGAGCTTCACAGCATGGCCGCAAACATCGGACAATAGGGAAGTTGTAAATGTTTCTTCTAAAATTATGATTTTCCATAAAGACAGGGGGTGTCGTTATGCAGAAACCATGCTGGGCCAGAGCAGTGTTCTGAGTGGCTCCCCATGATGGTCACATGATCGGCGACTGGGACTAGGCTGAGATGCTTTCCTGTGGTCTCCCCTCATGTTAGTAGGCAGGTGTTGAAGTTGTAAGGGGAGGAGACTAGCAGCTACCTTCCCTTTCACACTGTGGGATGCAGAGAAGCAGCATCCTCTCAGGCATTCACATGGAAAGAGGAGCCCTCTGACTCAGAAGATCCCTAATGCAGCGGTATCCGCTCATTCCTTCTTTATTTTATTAGGCTTGAGAGTTGAACACAACACTTCCACTCACCTGTTCTGCAGCCGTCTGTTCTCCGTGATCTCCCCAGAGACTTCTATTCTCATTCCTTCTTTCTCTTCCTTTACCCTCCTCTAGTCATCTTTAAATATAAACTGGCAAATCTTTACTAATGGGTGTTTCTTAGACCATATAGTGAGTTTTCCATCATCGTAATAAAATACTGTGTACAAGGCACTTAAGGAGTAAAGAAAGAGCTGTTTTGATCCATGGTTCTGAAGGTTTATGGTAATTACCAGGTAATGGTAAGTATAGTCGTCTCATCATGTCATTATGAGAGCATGTTAGAGCCAGTGATCAAGTGTCCAGTGTCAGGTGGTCCAAGGTCAGAAGAAGAGAGAGGGAGCAAGAAAGAGACAAATAGACATAGATACACATACAGAAGAGTGAGGAGAGGAGAGGGAGACACATACACATACAGACAGACAGACATACATACAGACAGCGATCATGAGGACCCAGAAACCTTCTGTGGTAAGGAAGCAGGAGATGATGAGACCGAAAGTTGTTTGCTTTTACTGCTACTGATTGTCGTTGTGGTCCTCACTGTTGGAAGAGTTGACCCTGGCTAGTAGAGTTGTTGTCAGTGGGAATCAGGACTGGAGCATCTTTTGTTCAGTATCATCTTATTGAGGTTGAGGGGCCAAACGATGTCATGTCAAACTTCATTGTATGCTGTTGTACTATTAAAGTATTATCTGTGAATGATGATAATCAGGATTTGTCATCTGCCTTTTACAGAGGTAGGGAGCAACCCTAGGGGATCTAAGATGACATGGCAGAGTGAAGCTAGAAAGTATGTCACAGAACTGGGGTTTGAACTCATGTCAAAACCAAAGCTTAAGATCTTTTATTCTGCAATACATTTTTTTTGTTGGTTGAAGATCTTTAGGCTTTCCCATTAGCCCTTTGAAAATTATTTTTGATATCTAGAGTTGGGTAGAGAATTTTTTTTTGTTTCCACTGAAGGGAAAGAATCACCATTTCCCCTCAGACAATCTGATGATTAGCAGCTCGGAAAGTCTGGGTTGGAGCCCAAGCTTTTAGCAAAGATGCTTTACATAAAGGCAACCAACTGATTCCTGGAAAAACATGTAACTGACAAAGAAAATAACCTAACCAAGAAAATGACTGTTCCATGAAAAAAAGGAAGTTTTTCCATCTCTTTGAAATAAACAGTGTAGATTTAAAAGTCAGGGTGACAAAGATGCAGAATTACAAGATTTGCCCAAATTTGAAAATCATGAATAAATGAAGCACATATTAAAAGGGAGAAATCAAAGCCGTTGATAGAATTGGCTTCCTACCGTGGAACAGCGTGGGACTGAATGAGTCTCAGCACCCGCTGCTGCCTTCTAAGTGGAATTGCCCATTGCGTGGGAAGAAGGATCATGGCAGTGCTCAGAGACCGGCCTCAGATAATTGGCTTGCCTAGTGTATCCTGATAACTTCGTTTTAAAATTGGTCCAAATTCTATGAAGATGAAAATCAGCCCATGTATTGAAAATGCCCTTGGAAGAAAAAGTAGACCTAAATGATAAATGGTCCCGTGTTCTCGCTTGGCATCTTGTCCACGGTTCCCCTGGGGTGGTTGAGAATTCCTGACTGGCTTAATCTGCTTTAATGATGATAAAGGGGGACTGAGTGGCATTTAATGATGTTTTAAGTAGATCCTAAATGGAAGCTCATGACCAACATCAAGGCATAGGGAAAACACAAGTGAATGCCACAGGCAGAGCAATCAGCAGTAGCCACTTCCTGCGGCAGTGGAATTAATACAACTCAGGTGGTTCCTGGGACTTGCTAGCACACACAGATCAGAAAACATCTGTTTGACAGTCCCCAAAGCCCTAATGCTGGATGGCCAGGTCATGCCTTTGGGCAGCTGAGTGTGCAAGGGAAGTGCCTAGAGAGCTGGAAGGGACATTCGAAAGGTTGTGTTATTCACAGTAATAGTGTCTAAGGAGTATAGAAGATGCAGAGTTGGCATTTGACTCAGTGAACAGAAACCTCTATTTCCTCTTAGTATGGAACTGATTCCTATTCTATTGTAGTATACATTTTAAAAGTAGAGTTGTAACTGTATTATATCTATAACCTTCATTATTTTGTACCATTTTCGTATGCTATCTATATGATTATATATATTCTAGAATATTTATAATACCTTAAATATAGCATAATATGGTAAATCATGCCTTGTCTAGACTTTTTTTAAAAAAAATAAATGATTATGAAAATGTCATAAGCAGTGTGATGGTTTGGATAAAAATTGCCCCATAGGTTTGTCTGTCTGTCTGTCTTTCTTTCTTTCTTTCTTTCTTTCTTTCTTTCTTTCTTTCTTTCTTTCATTTTTCTTCCTAAACAGTGTTTCTCTGTGTAGCTCCATGTGTCCTGAAATTCCCTCTGTAGACCAGGCTAGTCTTCAACTCAGAGATCTGTCTGCCTCTGCCTCCTGAGTACTGACTGGGATTTAAAGGCCTGTGCAAAGATTTATTTTGTTTTTAAGTATGTGTATGTCTGAATGCATATTTGTGCCCATGAGTGCAGGTGACACAGAGGCCAGAGGCATTGCATCCCCCTGGAGCTGAAGTCATAGGCTGCTGTGAGCCACCAGATATGGGTGCTGGGAACTGAACTCAGGTTCTCTGCAAGAGCAGTCTGTGCTCTTAACCACTGAGCTATCTCTCCAGCCCTGGTTCATATATTTAAATTCTCAGGGAGTGGCAGTATTTAAAAGGATTAGGAGAGTTGTTCTTGTTAGAGGATGCTTGTCACTGAAGGCGGGCTTTGAGGTTTCAGAAACCCAAGCATGGCCCAGTGGCTTTCTTTTCCTGTTGCCTATGGATCTGAATGTAGAACTCTCAGCCCCTCTCCATCACCATGTCTGCCTGGTGCCGCCAAGCTTCTTGCCATACTGATAACAGACTAAACCTGAACTGTGACCAAACCTCAGCTAAATGCTTTGCTTCCTAAGAGCTGTTGTGGTCATGGTGTCTCTTTACAACAACAGAACACTGACAAAGATACATCTTCGTACACAGAGCTTATTTCTCTGAATACTTATTAATCCTCTGTGTTGAAGAATAGAAGACCCCATGCATGTTGACTTTGTTTCTTCAAAGGGCAGACTTATTCTAGTGTAACCATGTGTGTGTGGAACTAACTTCAAACTGGTCTCCCTGCCCAAGTAACCATTTCATCCTCCATATGATTGTTACTGTTATTTCTAAAATTATCACCTTCATTCAGTTTTCTCAGATTCTTACAGTGGGACAGTGAGAGCTTCCCTGAGAGTCAAGACAGCACGCATGTAATAGCTGTGCTTTGTATCTTTCCTTTACATCCCTCATAGACAGCAGAGCATAGGTCCTCTTGGTACTGCGGAAGCTCCTTTCATTCCTTCAGCCAATAGCCTTTAAGATACCAGCCCACTGGGGCGTGGTCTCTTATACTTTGAAAAGAAGTGGGAACTGGGGTGCCCTCTCTCTTGCTTCTGCTCCCATCCAGCAACTAGTCTCTCTGTTTCCTGTTTGCGATGAGAGGACTGTTGTTAGGGACAGTGATCTGTAAGTTTTTTTCCTCTTAAATAAATAACTCTTTTTATTATCTAAAATTCTTAACTGGTGTGGGATTGTTTTGGGTTTCACTTTGTCTCGGACCTCTCTAGGCTCTAATGTTACCTTCCCCAGTCATTTAGCCATGGTATGGAACAATCACTTTAATCTACCACAGCCACACTTATCTCTTAATGCTGATGGGAACATAAAAAATATACAAAAACAGCGCACACTAGATTGTTAGTAAACAAATATTTCTAAATGTTTCCCTATCCCTTGAAACAAGAGGCTCTTGGAAGTAGGTAAATGAAGAAGGGGAGGGAAGAAAGTTGCCTGCCAGGAACTCAGTTCAGGTGATAGCAGATGTAATTCTTGGATCTCATGAGACAAACACATTCTACAGATCTGCATGCAGCATTTGTCTAGACAAAGCAATGACTTAGTGCATGCTTCCGGATCTGTTAGAGGGTAACAGCATCCTCAAAATACAAAAACCTCGATTCTCAGGGTTTTATTTTTGTAAGAACGGAAACAGACTTGTTCAAATTCCAGAATGGTAGTACCGAGTGTACTGTTACTGTTTGGCATTAGTATTACTTCTGAGTGTCGGGTGGCTCTCCCAACTGTGGTATCCATATCCTAACTGTCTTATCAATATTATCTCGTATCGGATACACAGTCTTCATTGTACAACGCAAACTGATATTTGCCACTCAACAGCTTGATCCTTAAAAGCACTACTGAAAGTGATGAAAATAGCCGCCTCCTCACTCCCGGTTTGACTTGTAACACTGTCAAATGTTAGTTTCCGGACTGCATTCAAGGATGCTTGTTTAAGGCAGTGAAATATAAAATCCAAGGACAATCTGCTGGGAAAACACAGGGAGCGTGATTGGTGAGCCATTTCTTTTCCTTATGTGTAAGAGAAGAGATTTTCAAAACACTTAAAAATTATAAATTGTGTACATTTGCAGGCCTAAAAGTCACTTATTTTGAAAACCTAACATTACTCCAGAAAAGTCAGATTTAAAAGGATCACAAAAGCCTATGTTGGGCTAAATGAACTGGATAGTAAAGAAACTGTTTTATTGAAAGGGACTAAGTTTATTTGTGACCGGAGGCCAGGAATCCAATTTGTGAAGATAACACGAGACTGAGCGTATGAATTCTTAGCTCTAAAACATACCGTTAAATGTTATGGATATCGGTGACCTAAGAAGAATTTAAAGTATGTCCCAATTTTTAAAATAGTTTTTAAAAAATAGATGTCTGGAAATGACTGGCAATTTCTCAAGTGGATTTATCGTTCACAAGCCACCAGAGGAAAGCTGAGTTTTCTGATACCGTGTCCTGTAAATTTTTTTGTTCAGGCATGGAAGAGAATTCTAATTAAAACTAATCCAGTCACGAACTTGAAATATCAGGTACTTTAATGTGATTTGCTTCTTAACAGCCAAGACTATCTTGCCATAAATATTTCACACTTGGTTGGTTAGAATCTAATTCAAAAAGTGACAGGGCAGCAATGGCTTGGGGAGGCTGGAGTCTCAGATTCCATCAAATGAACACGGAGTGTAGCATTGGTGAGGGAGGTGTGTGTGTGTGTGGGGCTCTGTGACCCTCCTTCAGAGGGCACACACGATGGCTTGTCTTTAGGAAGAAAGAAAGAAAACTCCAGCAGCCTTCTCATAGGCAAAGATACAATTCACCAGACTCTCCTTCCGGCTCCTCATTCTTCCTAGCATCGATAGCTGGAAGATACAGCATGGGTTTTCTGATTTGTTCCATCTTCTCTGCATTGAGGTAGGAGCTCTGTGAATGCAGGAAACGGCCAGGTCTGCTTCCTCCACATTCATGGCGTCTAGGAGCCGCTCCAGGCACGCAGGGGAGGAAGGTAAGGGAGCAATATCTGGGTACCAGAACAATCCCTAAGGCATCTTCATAAATGTAGGCTTTCTTTAATTGTTCAACAGGTGCCAAAATTGTGTGTCCTTCTACCCAAACTTTTATTTCTCTTCATTACTGACTTTCACATCTTAAAAGCTCAGTTTAAATGCATATCCTTCAAATGTTTGCCTTGGCCTGTGTTCCTAAAACCAATGTCTCCCCACTCTGAATAACCTGAGCATTTAAAATATACTTTATACTACACCAGTGCAACATGCACACATGCCCACACATGTGTGTGCTCATACACACACACACACACACACACCCCTCTCACACCTCTTACACTGAAACAAACTATAGTTTTATTTAACACTGCAATATGGTATCTTATTATATTACAATAAAACCATTGTAACTTAAGTAGATTTGTGCTACAACTATGTTCTTCTCCTATTAGACTCTGAAGTTCTCAAAGATAAGAACTGAGTTACACTTGTCATGTTACCTAATACATCCAGGATTCTCCATCTTACACTGTGGATGTTCTGGAAAGGATTTTGTGACAAGTAGCTAGGTTATGACATGTGCAAGTGCCGGCAGAAGAAAGATCTGGCACGTGGCTCAAGCGCCTAGAGATGTAGAGCACCTTTCAAAGTCTGTTAAGAGAGCAGACCTTATGTCAAGTGTTCTTACTGTCATAAAAGGAAACGCGGACGTTAATTCTTCCCCTTGAGTAATCATTGCTTTTACTTTCATGTCACAGATACTCCATCACCCTCTTTCTCCTCTCCCTCTCCTGAGCCTCTTCCTGCCTCCTCAGTCAGAGCCCCCCTCCTACTGCCATGCCCCTCATTTATCTCTATTTAAATCTAAGCTCTCCATATGAGTCAATGTATTTTTCTGAGTCTGATTAATTTCACTCCAGTTCCTTCCATTTTCTTGCAAATACCATGATTTCACTTTTCTTTTAAAGGGTTGAATGAAGTTCCATTTTATGTACATCCACGTATTTTCTTTGTCTGCCCATCTGTTACTGGCCTCCTAGGGTGCGTGTGTACCCTGGCTACTGTGAATAGTGACACAGTGAACACAGAGGTATTAGTACCTGTGTGGTACACTGACTTAGCATCCGTTGGGTGTGTACGCTAGAGTGGAACTGGATGATACCGTTGTTCTAATTCCACTCTTCCTGAGTCTCATTCATGCTGTCTTTCGCAGCCATTGCACAAGCTAACATTTCCACATAGTCTGTGGATTTTAACAGTGCCTCAAGCCTCATCAGTTGAAGGCTTGTTTGCCTACAGATTGTACTTTTGGGAGGGGATGGGAAATTTAGGGGTGGGATCCTAATACCTTCAATGAGGCCATTGGAAGAGTTAATTGCCTCGACTGTGTATTGGGACCTTTCTCTCTCAGACCTTCTTTCTCTCCCTCTTTTCCTTCTTTCCCTCCTCTCCAACCAGCTGCCACTGGGTGTGCAGATTTTCTCTGCCATGCAATCCTCACCATGATGCCTGACTTTGTTAGAGATCCAAATCAAGGAAGGCAAGGAACCAAGAAGTCTGTGACACCGTGAGCCCAGATAAATGTTTCTTCCACCCCTTCAGGTATTTAGTCACAATGAAGGAAAGCTGGCACTTAGAGTTCCTGTGCTTATAAAAGAGCAAGAGGAATTGTCATTGCAACAGCCCCCACTGGGTGTTAAATGGGACCTTAGACACTGGTGCTCAGCACCTGGGATCCCTGGCCACTTTTGTCATTGGGGGGTGGAGCTTTCCAAAGGCCTTGTCTTCGAGGGGAATTTCCACCCTAGGGGATCAGAAATGCAGGGTCTTCATTATCTATCCCCACTGCTGATTTAATATTCATCACCTGCTTTCTTACTGTTTCTTTGTGACATTCATTCTGGTCATATTACCTGAGAGCAGCTAAGCCCAAAGGAGGCAAGCAGGCAAGTTACACTGGGAAGCACTCAGCTCTGGTTTAAGTTATCAAAGCTGTTTTCATACACAGGTGCATATGTTCTTTTATGGTGGCCCGCACCCATTCCCACTGGGGAGCAGTCACACAGTCTCCTGTCTTTGCTATGACATTGACTCTCTTTTGAACCTTTGGCATGGCTGCAATAAATACCATGAAAGCTGACTGGTGCAGGGTTCGCAAGGAGCGCATTGTTCTCAGCAATGGCTCTGCCACTACCAGCGCCGCCTCCTCCTTCTATGATTATAATCCTCTGAACCACAGGATCAAGAAAAGAAGTGGTAGCTGGGAAGAAGACACAGGCAGTGAAGCACTTGCTGCCTAAGAATGAGTCCAAACCCTCAGACTCCATGCAAAGCTGGGGAAATGCTGACAGCACATTTATAATCTCAGGGCTCCTGCAGGGGTGAGATGGGAAATGCAGATGGGTGAATCTCAGAAGCTAACAGATTAGGTAGGCTAGTGTAGGCAGTGGCAAACAACAGAGACCTGTCTCAAGGTGGAAGGTGAGGACTGATACCCAAGGCTGTCGTCCTCTGGCATCCACATGTGTGCACTGTGGTGCACACCCAGAGTCACACACAGATAAGCAAGCGCGCGCGCGCACACACACACACACACACACACACACACACACACACACAAATTCCATTCTGGCACAGCCATTCATTCTCCTTTTGTGATGAATTCATGTGGCTCCCGATCATCTTTTGCTGTTTTCAGCTAAGGTAAAGAGATCCTAAGCCAGAGCTCAGCTGCTCTCCCCAGGCAGAGGTGCTTCTTTAAGAGATTTATAGCTTGCTTCCGGCCCAAGTAAAGCCGCCTGGGCCCACCTCATGTCAGTCTTGCTGGTTGTGATCATAGCCATTCATTAAAAACCCCTTTTATAGTACAATAAGAGCTATGAGCCCTGCTCAGAGCTTGGCCAGGAAGTCATGCCTCAGTGTGGCATCATTGGCAACAATGAAGCCAATGCCCTGGTGCTGATTGTAATCTGTCATTTACTCCTCATCTGGCTTCTGCTTCGTGCACCCGTAGCTCTTCTTTCCAGATGAGAAACTTGGGAGTCTGGGAATTGAGGATGTTTTTGGTAGCGCACACGGACAGCACATGACAGACATGAGGAATGAGCTCCGCCCCTTCTGACTCCCAACATGCCGATCTGATGAAGAGATAAAAATAATTTTTAATTTTACGTCAGCTCGAGCTGTCCTGTATCTGCATACACAGCAGTTGCCAGCTAAACTTGTAAATGGGCTGTGCTGAGGTGCCTCAGGATAGGGCTAGCTAATACGGATGGCTTCTCTGCAATCGCACTTACAAGATTCATCGCAAGGCTCCTTCTCTGTAGAGAGCAAGGTATAGTCAAGAAGAACTTTTGCATCATTTCAAAGAGCATTCTTGGAGCCTTGCCTAAATGGGCAGCTGACTCCCTCTTCACAGGGGTGTGTGCTTACGTATGTGCCCTAGTCTATGTGGAGGCCAAAGGTCAATTAATGTCCACTATGACTCTATGTATTATCTGTTTTTGACAGATTGTCTCACTGCAGCTGGTGATCACCAATGGATTAGGCTGGCTTGTACTCTCTGGAGAGGCTCTGGCCTCTGTCCCACCCCTGGCAGCATGAGAGTCACAGATACATGGTGACCTTTCACAGGGTTTTAGTGGGTGCTGGGGATCCAAACTCAGGTCTGCAGGATTTGCACAGCATGCCCTGTACCCATGAACCATCTTCTCCAGCTCTGTCTTCTAGACGTTCAGAGATTGAATAGAAGCTTAGAAATGTGAGTGACACAGAGCGGCTCAGAGAATGGACACAGGAATTGTGGTCCTATGGGGCTCTTCTCTGTCTGAGAGGAGAGGAGAGAGGGCCTCCCCCGGGAACAGGGCTTTGATGGCTTGCCTATACTTTATTAATTAGAGACAGCTTCATGGTTGCCGGCATACTGTGATTGTCCTGAAAGATCATCAGATTTGGAAAATCCAGCCTGCTGGTGGGCTGTGAATCCCGTCAGGACAGCTTCTGCTTGCTGTCTTCTTGTAAATGGAAGTGTGTTTTGCTTCAAAGATGTGAGGGGGAAATTTTAATAGAATAAAAGGCAGGGAATTCTCCAGGATGGTTCCCATAGCAACTGTGGGGAGCATGTGTGTGTGTGTGCATGTGTCTAAGTTATACATTGGCAGAGAAAAAGCAGCTCATTTCAGCACACAAGTCTGAAGTGTGGAACTGGGAGAGCAGGCGGCTGTGAGTGCCCTCAAGACCACGTTGGACTTCCTCCTTTCATTGATGTGTGCATGTTCTCCTCAATGTTGCAGTGGCAAGCTGTATTCTTTTAATTCTTCTTTTTCTTTGGCCTTGCATAGGCAAGATGACATGTTGGCCACAACACTAAAGGGCAGAACAACTGCGTTTAAGAGGTAGACTTGGAAAGCAGGTCTCAATCACACTGACATTTTCTCCTGCAACTTTCTCAGCCAGCAGCTCACTCGGAGCGGTGGGACCTGGCTTTGTGCACAGACAGACCAGGTTAGCCCCCAGCTTGCAGTCATCACTTCTACATATTTGGGCATCTCATCCATTACCTGACTACGATTTCCATTTCCTCTTTCAAAAATCCCATTGGTGGAAAAGTAATGCTACTACCTAAGGCAGTACCAGATTTGAAAGAAAGATACGGGGATCCAGTCTTCCTTCCTTCCCAGGGGCTGGCAACATTGGATCAGAGGCTCCCATGACTTGTAAGATGTTGTTATGTTCATGGATGCACCTGAACCATGCAGGCTGACCCTGGTCAGAGAGGAAACATTCTGGGTGGAAGCAAGTGAGGGAAAAGGAACAGGATACAGCCATAAGATGAAAGAAAAAAAACCTCTGAAGATTAATACATAGCATGATGGGGACAATTACTGATAGACCACAAACCACAAGTATCCCCGCCTAAGGAAAAAGGGACTCTGTTGAGCTGATGACTATGTCATGCTGCAGGGCTATGGTGACCCTTTCCATGTGCCAGAGGACATTATTTTATACACTTCTAATGTGTACATTTCTAGCAGGTATAGATCAAAGGTGGGCCAGTGTTGTGATGATGCTGGGCTGAGCTGTTCTCCTGGCAGTAGACCCAGTTCATGTGCCAGGCTAGAAAGAGAAGAAAACCAACATAAAAAAATCAAGCCATTTGGTGCCATGTTCTTTTCATAAACAGATAAAACTTCTGTTATAGGGTTCGAGGTTGCGGCATTGTAGATTAAAGTTCAGGCTTCTTCATTTCTGTAGTTTCTAAATCAGAGTTAACAATTTTCCTGTTCTTTGAAAAGCTATTTCCCACGTGATTCTGATGGGCTACTCAGGATGGACAGGAGAGGCTTTGATTTTGCACACGTCCTTGCTGGAGAGAGACCGGAGATGGCTGTGACTTTTTTCCTGAGTCCTTGAAGCATCTTGTACTTGGTTTATCCAAGAAGTACTTCTCTCTCAAGAGTAGCATCTGCTGTTCCGATCTTTGGAAGGCAGGAGGGGCTCTGGGGTGCCCAGCAGACAGCCTCTTCTTGCAATATTAACTTCAGCCCTGACAAGCCAAGGTTTCTAACATCGTCCTTAGCACCCGAGGGTGTCTGTCATTGCAAAGACGCAGCCGCATCTCCCGACAGCTTGGAGCAATTATGGTAGAAGTGTTTCCCTCTGGGCTGTACAGAGCAGGTGGGCAGTACAGGAACAGATGTCCCCTTGTTGGGCGAGGAGTTTGACCTTGGAGAACAACCTGGTGCTGAGTACAGTCTGGGGTGAAGACAGCCTGGGTTGAATCCAGACTGTACATTCATTGCTCTGTGACCCGGGACAAGTTCTGGCAGACCCTTCGCCTCCATTTGCTAATTTGTAAACTGGAATGAGAATGGTCGTCAAGTAAAAAAACCCTGCAGAATACTGCAAGCTGACACACAGGAGAGTCTTCAGAAAGAGTCACAAATGTCAGTAACTGATGTCATTGTGGGTGTCCTGGTGAACCTAACCAGAAGAGAAAGCCAGTGGGGCCACTTCATTTTTCTCTGGGTACAGACCCCACAGACATTTTTTGGAAATCTAACCCTTACGAGACACTTGCTATGCACATTGTTTTGTTTTGTTTTGTTTTTTTTTTAGCTGCTGCTGAGGATAACAAAAAATGTCCCTGGTTTGGGGATAGGTCTGGTCAAGGTAGGGCTAGGGACAAGTATAGATAAAAGGAAATACTCTGTGTTCTTGAATGGAGTGGGCAAGGGGAGCATGACATGGGTCCTAACCTTGGGTCTTTCAGCTGCCAGGTTGGGCACTAAGAAGGAAAGGGAAGCCGTCTACGCGGACAGGCTCGGGTGAGAAGAGCTGAAAGGGAGAAGGATGGTAGAAGATGATGAATTGCACCTGAGGTGTGTATCTTGCCAGGAAATACAACCTAGGTGAGGTTGGGCATCATGCAGGCATGAGGCAGGAGCCTCTCTGGTATGATGCTGTGGAGGCAGAGTGGTTGTGAGAGTGGGTGCTTCCAGGTTGGTAAATAGGCTTAGAACATACGCAGAGTGCTCACAACCTGGCCGTCTCTCAGAACCTGCTGAGAACTTGTCACAAGGCAGGCTCCTCTGACACGTGTGACCTACCTGGTCAGAGTCTGTGACTCAGAAGAGGAGCCAAGCACTTTGGATAGGTGCCCACGGTTGTGCAGCGGTGCAGCCCTGAGCTCTATGGGTGGGGTTTAGTCCTAACCATAGATGCAGCAGCTCCCCACAGAGTGGTCCCTGCATGCTCAGACCATGCCAGAGCTGAAGGACACCCAGCCCGTGCTGAAGCCAGAGCATGTCCTGTGTCTGTCCTGGCAGAACTCTGTCCTAGGTAGGGCAGATATGAGAAGGAGTCTGGGTACTAGAGGCTCTGGGTGGTACTAGCAGAGCAGGGGCCAAATGCCCAGGGTGTGGATCCTCAGACACATTACTGGACGAGAGGAGAGCATCAGCCACATGAAAGGCTTACTGCTCGAAAAGGGGGAGTTAGAAGCCCACATGTTCTCAGTTCAATTCTATCCTCACCAAACCTCTGATTTTTTGTTTTGGCTGTCAAGGGGCAATGAACCCTTGTACTGGGCATCATATTAGCCAGGCAAGAATACTACCACTACACTACCAGCCTTATCCCTGGCTTTCTGATCTTATATCAGCTTCAGGAATCAGATATTATGATTATTGTCATTTTAGAGGCCAGACATACTTTCTTGCTGTATTGCATGGCATTGACCACCTAGAGTGAGTGGTTAAGACTGATCTTCAAGACAACATGGCTGCCGGAGTGGGACCATTCTGCAGGGCTGATGGAGGGTGTGCAGATTGGTAGGAGGGCTGCCTTAATATGTCTTGTACACGGCTCCCAGGCCTGAAGTCGTGTCTTCTCCCACCAGTTACAGAGCTTGTTGCCTCCATTCATTTTATTCTGTCAGCCCCTTTGTCCTACATAAGATGTGCTATAGTCGGGGCTGGAGAGATGGCTCAGCAGATAAGAGCACTGACTGCTCTTCCAGAGGATTTGGGTTCAATTCTCAGCACCCATATGGCAGCTAACAACTGTCTTTAACACCAAGTTCTGACTCCCTCACACAGACATATGTGGAGGCAAAATACTAATGCAAATGAAATAAAAAGTAAATTATATAAAAAAAGATGTGCTATAGTCTGCGGACCTTCAAAATTAAAAAGGTTTGTAAATAAAGAGTTTACTAGCCAATAGCATCTACTAAAGTCATATTCATTCTGTTGAGAGTTCCACCGATGCCATCAGTCAAACACTCTCTAATAAACCCAGGCATCTTCTCATGCTTTCTGTGATGTTAGCAGCCATGCCCTATCCGTCTTCTGAGTGCTGAAATTATAGATGGTGAGTTGTGGTGATGAGAACTCTGGTCCCCACGCTTGTCTAGCAGGTGCTTTCGCCATGGAGCAACCTTCTCCCTAGCCCCCAAATTCTGATCTTTGGAAACTTTTTTGAGCATTCAGCTATTAATGTGTGTTTATGTGTGCATGTGCATGTGCACACGCAGGTGCCGGTGCACGCACCAGGGCACATGTGTGGAGATCAAGGACATTTTCCAGGAGTCAGTGCTTTCCCTTCACTGTGCAGGTCTCAAGGGTCAAACTCAGGCCAGCAGGCTCAAGAGCTCACAGTATTTCTGTCTTTTATCTCTTACCTGAGTGCAACCTTTGTAGAGCACCAAGGATGTGTCTCACTCATTTTTAAAGCTCCACCCTTTGAAACAATGGGAGGCACGTGGCTGGCGTTCTCTTCATTGATGCAGCTTGAGTTGAATTTTTATATAATATTGTGTCATTGATAAATTTGTTTATTTGACTTGACTCAAGAGATGTTTGGAAACTCGAGAATAGGTGGTATAATGAACTATTGGAAATATTGATTTAGGAGAGGTTGTGTTGGGTTTAGTTTTATTTCTCACAGAGTGACTGGGTTTTTAGTAAACATGCTGGCTGCAAGGAGTAAAGAGAAAATGTACTTTATGTTTTGACAACTACAAAGTAGAATTTGCCAGCTCTTTGAAAGGGAAACTTTTTGAATATAGAATTACTTGGGACATTTAGAGGACAGACAAAAACTTGTGGATTGTCTTTAGCTAGGGTGTACTATTGTTCTAGATACAATCACCATCTTCAGATCCTCACGGAGAGCATGAGGGTCCAAGGTCACCCGAGAAAAGGGCAAAGATGTGGCAGAGCAGAACGAGAACAGGAACACCTGGCAGATGGATAGCAAGCTTGCCAACTCACTCTTCTGTTCCTAGGATTCTTTTCCTTGCTGTGGTCACAATGGAAACATAAATGGAGCAGATGAGAGTGAAAGCTGAGGTTTGCACAACCATAACGTGTGACTTGGGTAATGAGACTTCCTCCAGGGCCAGTTTTCTTGTGACTGACAGGGAGAGACTGGTGCCTTCTTCCTTGGGATGTTTCAAGCGAGCTATGCCATGAGGGGGCACATAAAGTATCCCTTGAGATGCATGGCAAAGCGTATGTGCTCAGTAGATAGACACTCCCTTTCTGTCCCTCCCACCCCCAGAGAACTTAAGAGAGCCTATAAATAATAAAGGAGTCTCTTTAATAGGCCTTATAAAAATAATTTTTCCCAATGAGTGGATTCACAGTTGATTGGCTTCTTCAGAAACAGAATCCAGAGATATGAAGTCAGTCCATTGCCAGGTGCTGGCAACTGCTGTCTCTGTTGAAGGGGCAGAATGGAGGTGAGGTGCCTATGCTCAAGTTGGCATTTGTCTGGAATGGTGTACTGTCCTGCTTGACTCTTCCTTTTCCTTACCCCACAGAAAGCAGTGGCTACAGGAGCTCATCTAACTAGTTTAGAACCGGTGGTGATTGTTGGTGATAGATGTTGTTGTTGGTGGATGGTGGTGGGGGTGGATGGTGGTCCACTGTCTTCTGGAAAGTGTTCACCTCAAACATTTTGAGCGTTTCACTCATACCTAATAGGTTGATGACTTGTGAGTTGTGTGTAAAGTTTGGGCTTTGGGGTACTGATAAGAGTACACCCCCGTGGACTGCACGCCTCTCAGGGTACCTGTGAATGTGGGCCAAAGCAATTCAGGTCATATCGTGCCACAATGTGAAAAAGTTGGACACCCTATTCCAGCAAAGAAAATAGCTGGATCTAGGGCTGATTCCACAAAAGCCTGAAAACTGTCCTCAAAATTCTGACCCATCTGCTGGAATCAGAGAAGTCTCCTGTTCCTTTTCAAAGCACTGTTAGGACTGTATTTTAAATTATCTGAGCATCAGTGGAGATGATATTATAAATTGTGCTGGCCTGGCAGGAAAAGCAGGGTGTGTGGTCACACTGGTCAGCTCATCTGGGCAGAGGATGCTATGTGTCAGATCATTCTGCCTCGTGTCAGCTCCATCATTTGAGAAGAATAGAGCACCAGGGGCGCATCCACTCAGAGAAGAATTGAGCACTGGGGATGCATCCACTTAGATCTGGTGATTGCATTTAGGTGTCATTAAGAGTTAAATTTGCCTAAGACTCCTGTAAGATCCACAAAGTCTTGTGAGGGAAAATGGAAACACTCCCATTTGCATAATGATTTACAGTTTACAGAGCATTTTCACACACATTGTATCACCAATCTGGACCTCCTCCTTACACTTCAAAATTCTAAACTGCGAGTATGCTGCTTCTGATGTAACCTGACTGATGTGAAACTTGTGATGTCACATGCCCCGGCACCATTCTTCCTCCAGGAGGTCTCTTTTATCAACCCACCATTCCTACTCTTCTGGAGAGGGTAAGTTCTGGAGATCTCAAGGGTTAAGCATATCTTGCTTAATCCTTGAAGATAGAGCTTGGATTCAGGCTCCTCTGTATTCTGAAGGCCAGAAGAGGAGGAACTGGAGTTCCTTATAGCCTTAGTAGATTCAGACTGAAAGGTGCCTCTCCAACTTTAAGTGCGTGCTAACTACATGGAGAGTTTATAAAACTAAGAGTCTCACACTGGAGAACTGGGAGGGTCGAGTTGCCATGACTACAAAGTGCCTAGGTGACTCTTATGCCTGTGGTCCTTGACGATGCTTTGATGTCAGAGTTCTTGAGCATGGGACTCCAATGTGGCTGGACATTTGCCTCATCAGGGGAGGTTAAATCTGGGCCACACTTGTGGAGTTTCAGATGCAAAGGGTAAGTTTGCACTTGGGCAACAAAACTGTTAGAAGTCTTTAAGGGTTCTGAAGCATAGTGAAATTTGAAGACCTTGACTATAGCAGGAAATCTGTCATGCCATGCAGCTTTCAAACATCTAGAATTAGAGCTCTCTGGTAGAGCTACATGGAAACACACTAATGGTATTTTGTATTTCTTAGGTTGACAAAGATCGTTAACACAATCTCATCAGTTCTCAACACCCTGAGCAGGAGGCATTTATTTTTCTCCAGATAATCAGACTCCTCCAGGTGATCTCTAGAGCTGAGTCATGGTAGGATTTTAGTTTTAATTACTTCAATATATTCTCCTGTTTCTTCTCTGGATGATGGAAAAAGTCCAAAGCTACTGGACAGAGGTTTTGAGTTCTATTGCTGACCACTGATTAGGGAATCATCTGGTTTTGAATACATTGCTTTCTCTAGGCTATGCCTCCCCATTGGACTTATATGCTCTAGCTCCTCTCTGCCTGGACCCAGATGGAAGGAATATGAACACATCTCATCTTTTGCCTGATCCTTTCTCTACCTCTCAAATTGCCACCCACTCTCCAAGCCCAGGCTCAGCTGCCCCTAGTCTATTAGACAGGCTTAGCCTCTCCCACACTCAACCTCTGTAATTGTCATTAGTGACTATTTCTTTGGTTGCATCTTGAAAGAAACTTAGGCAAAGTAAAAGCAGGATGCCCAACCTAGATACTGATAGTTATCAGTTATTGCAGTCCCTTGTTCATTGAATTTTTTACAATTATACACTATACAATGATGCTTTGGTAAATCATGGACTGGCTATGTCACAATAGTCCTGTAATACTATATGGTCTTGTAGCATTATGACCATGTTAACGTGTGGAAGCATACTTTGTGATGTTTATAAAATGACAATTTTTAAAAGCATGTTTTGAATAAAGCCTCAAACAGGTATCCCACTGTAATTTTATCTTATACTGCTTCCAAAACGCTAAATTGCTCATGAGATTTGTCCCTTACGTTTTCTGAGAAGCAAGTATTCCTGCTATTTTTATAATTTAAGTCTTATGAGAAACTAACTAATTAGAATCCTAATTAAATTAGAATCATCAAAAGATAAGGAATAAATGGAAAATAAAAAAAATTACCAGCAATATCGTTACACAAGCGTAACTGGATGGAATTCTAATGTGCCTCTGTCTGGTCTGTTAGATGCACACATTTTTAGAAACAGTTTGTAAGGTTGGCATCTGTGCTTTATGCACCTGCTTTCCCTTGGAGCTCTGGCATGTGTGCTTCCTCTTGTTGTACCATTACATCTGTGAACATCCCTTTCAGTGGCCATGTTCTATGCTGTAAAGTGTACAGACCAGATTCTGCACATGCACTACCTGGCCGTGAGCCATGGAAGTTGTGTTTTCTCTTGTCTATGTTGAATAAACGATGAAGCGAGGTCTTATGTTAAAGACATGTTTAAATGAATTTGGGGACATTTCTCTGAGCCAATGACAATGTTCTTTGAGCCCTCCTCCTGATTTATGTTATTTATTGCAACATGACTGGGGTTAACAATTTACAACCTTATTTCTACAACCAAGCCATATTCAGTTTTAAATTGTAATAATTCACTAAGTTAAAAAAAGTGCTTTATGTTAGTTTTTATTTCTTTGACTACTAGGGAGTTAGAAGAAGTATCAAAGGTTATTGCATCTTCAAGGGTTGTCTGAGATTTCCTTTGAACTGTCACCTGGGTGACTTCCCTAGCTAGCTTTAACTGTCAACTTGACACAGCCCAGAGTCATCTCAGTGGAAAGCCTAGGTTGAGAAATTGCCTAGATCAGGTGGGACTCATCTGTAGGGTATTGTTCTGATGCACAAGGGCCCAGGCCGCACTAGGCAGCACTCTGCTACTGTGCTTGTCGGCGTGAGACAGAGAGCAAGCCAGCAATCACCAGTCCTGCATGGTTTCCCTTCAGTTGTTGCCAAGGGTCCTGTGTGGATGTCCCCCACAGTGGACTGTGACCTGGAAAAGTGTGCTGAACAAACCCTGTCCTCCCCTAAGCTGCTTTTTGACATACTGTCATCCCATCCACAGACAGAGTGGACACTGAACATAGAACAGTGACTAATGACTATTATATACCTCTGTGTACCATAAGCCTCTTAGTCTGGAATACACCAGTATCCTGTTTAATAAACACCCTGTGAGCATGAGCTCGGCTGAATGCATTGATCCCGTCTATGAATGCTCAGAAATCCCTGGTCATATTTATTATGTTTGATTTATAAATAGAAAAATGGTGACAAAGTACCAGCTACTGTGGTAGTCTTGCTATATGTGCAGTTTTATTACCTCCTTGTTTCCATAGCCCACATTAGCTAGTGGTCTTCACAATGGGTGTATCGTGGATGATGGGGTCCCATTACATAAATACATATGGAATGTTTTACCCTGAATCTCATTTCTAGATGTCTATATTGACCGCGACTCTATTGTTTGGTATATACAAGTTTATTGCTGTTTTCTCATAGTAAGCTTACAGAAGTAAAGTGCCTGGGTCAAATGGGTTAAAACATTCATACATCACATGTTGTGTACTTTTTTTCTTAAGGAGGCCTGAAAATTGATAGTTGTCTTAGTAACAGGGAATCACCATCAGTGCAAATGTGAGCTAGGTAAAACTTTGAAAAGTTTTATCAATTAATAATTACACATATGTACCTCGTGTTTTAAACTTATACTTTTTAACTAAATAGGCTAAATATTAAAAAACTGCTTACTGATTTTCTTTTTTTTCTGTTAAATTAGTTCTTCATCTTTCTTTACCTAACTGCTCTCTTAATTTCCCTGGTTTTTAATTCTTAAGGTTTTGTGGTTTCCTTCTGTTGATATCTTGGTGGACCCTGGGAACAATAGACAGAGAAATAAAGGCAACACTCGTTGTTTTTCAAGGCTCATACTTGGATCAAGAGAGAAATGGCAAGGTCTGTCCCTAACACTTTGATTGGCTCTTGAGAATCTATTCTTCATACTGGCTTGCCTTTCCAGCCTTAACACAAGGGAGGTGCTTAGTCTTACCACAACTTGATATATGCCATGTTTTGTGGAAGCCTGTCCCTTTCTGAATGGAAACAGAGGGGGAGTGGATGGGAGGGTTTGTGGTCGGAGGAGGAAATAGATGAGTGGAGGCAGGGGAAAATTGCAGTCAGGTTCCAAAATAAATAAATAAAAATAATAGAAGAGGGATATGCCATTAAGTCATCTTTAACAGTAGTGTTTGTCATAAGTCAGCACTGTCTCTGCCCACAAGGGGATGCTTCCAGCAGGTAGGGTGTCTCATGTTTACTTCAAGGATAAATTTTATACACAAGAGATGCAATTCCTCCAGTTACTTGAAAATAGTAATTTCTTACAAATGGACATGGGCCACACTCATATGTCTGCTTCAAAATCAAGAGAAGACTTGGTAAAACTTCTTAGGTAAGGTTTCTTGTCCTCACACCTAATTCTGGAGGAGAATACAGAGAGAAGGAGAGGACGTGGGAGGGTACATTATCTGTTTCCATAGCAATGCTTTCTTCTTGATGTGTGTCAATGCCTCTGGCCCAGACCTGTTTCAGAGCCAGAATGGACAAGTCTGGATAGACATGCGACAAATCACTTACCACATTAACTAACTGATTACATTCTAATTGGAAAAGAGAGAATGGAGTTGGGTTTAGGAGAAAAGGAGAATAGTTTGGGAAACCACTTAAAATTTTATCCAAATTGATCACTAAGATCAAGTATAAAAAATACATAGAAAAGAAAGCATATATATTTAAACACATTTAAAATGTATTTAAGTGTTTTCCATTGTTGGTATTTGGATGAACTGTAACTTTAGCTCTGCATGTGAACAAAAACCTGTGCAGAATGAGATTGTGGCTAGTGGGACCTCCTCCATCATGTGTTTCTTTGCTGTCTTTGTTCTCATAAATGGCCCATGTTTAAATATCAAGTAAAATATTATATTAAATCTCCGTGGAGAAATTCTTCCTGAATCATTCATTCTGATTTACCCATAGCAAATTTCTCAAAAGAGATGACCATGGTGTGAGACAGCCTTCGTTGCTAAGGTCCTGGGTGTTTAGGATAAGTGTTTTACATCTATTATGAAAACAAATGCTATGTCTGTGAAAAGCAACACTTCACAAATGTCATTTAGTCTAGAACACAAAGCTCCCCAAATCTGAACTTAGAAAACAACAACCCATAATATCTAATGAAACACACTAATAAAATCCAGCAGTACTACTATGTGAACATAGATGCTATTACTTAAGTTTTGCTTTAATAAATTTAATAATTTGCTGCTATGAAGCAACTGCAGTTGGTGTGTGTCAAGTAAGTCTCTTCTAAATGATCGGATGTGCATGGTTGGTAAAGTTAGGTTATCTTAAAGATATGTACTGTTTTAAAGGATCTAATATTTCATGAGCTGACTTATAATAATAAAAGCAACAATAATTACTATTATGAATAGTATTTTATTTAGAGCTGGTTGGGATTTAAAACTGAGTATTTGAAATTACATCATATCTATCTTTAGATCTTCACTTACAGAATAATTAGATAGATAATTAACTTGTCTAAAAATAAACTAATGGCTTCCTTATGACCTTTCTGTGTTTATTTTAGGTATTTCAGAATTTTTAATTAAAAAATACATAGATATCACTTACAACAAAGTAAGCTATGTGCTTTGGAGTGTGAGGGACCCTGTGTAGACCTAATGGTGACATTTCTGGGATATATTTTATTTGTAAATAAGTGAAAGTTCTTACATTACTGGGTGGATTTTATTGTAACATAGTCATTTTCTGGAACCAGGACCCTGATGGCCAACAAGTCTATTAGAAACAGTTTGCATCGAGCTTCACTATGAAAGCTGGTGTCAAATAATAAAAAGGAGAATGCTTGAGACAGGCATATGACGTTATCTGGATTCCACGTCTGGCGAAGATTGGGCAAGCACACCCACTCACATGCATGTGCACACATGAAACAATCCATACATGCATACATACATACAAAATTGTTAGGAAAGTGCAGCCTTTAAAAATAGACTGGTGCAGAGGAAGAATTCTCAACTGTCTAGACACTGAAGTTGGGGGTGGGCTAAGTTCAAGGAAGTGAGCTTGAAGTTAGAGGCTGGACTGTGTTTTCATACAGAGAAACGGGCTTTTAATAATTTCTTCTAGTATACACAAAATTTAGCAGGGAGGAAAAGTTTTGGCACAAAAATCCTTGTACTAGTTTCCTTTGAAAAATCAAGAAATGATGGGGAATTTAAGTTGTATAAGTATGCTCTGTATAAAGACCTGGTTTTGTTTCCTTTGGTGGAAGGTGTTACATGGCAAGGAGACTTTATACGGTGTATCCTTACGGGAGGAAGACTCAATGTGTTAGATTAATTTTTTAACAACATTCTACTTGGTAGTGTTAAATGCATTTTCTCTCTGAGCTGTTGTGAATTTAATGGACCATTCTCTGTGTTGGCAGGAGATATTATTTTGGGAATTACAATGGAGCATTCCAATCCATATATTTTTAGAGAGTCAAATACAGCTTTTCCCCCTATTATGCTGCCCTAAGACATACCCATGGGGGATTTAAATGCCTGAAAATGAGCAATGCTATTCTGCACTGGGATGTTTGACAGATAAAACAAACACTGGAAATAGTAATTTAATATAGTGATTACATCTCTAATTTGCATGTGGATTCTACCCAAGTATCTACTGCTAAAAACTGACATCAACCACCCCAGTGGCTAACCTTAGTTTGACTTATATTTGCCTGAGAATAATATGGAATATTGCATAAATATCAGAAATGTTTTAGATTACTGTTAGATTTCAGTATACCTTTTGAATATGATGTATGATATGTTATATCGAAATATATTAGTTTTACAAATTCTTTGAGAATTAATAATACAAGTTTTTAATTCTCTTTCAGGTTTTGGCATCAGTGTTAATCTTAAATATAGAGGATTCAGACGTTCAAAGCAGAAACCCTTTGATATCACAGCTATTAAACTGATTCTTGTTTATTTTTCTGTTGCCGTGATAAAACATGACCAAGGCAAAGTATAAGAGAAATCATTTAATTTGGCTTACAGTCTCAGTGGGTCAGAGGCCATGATAATGAAACTAAGGAACAGTTGAGAACTCACGTCTTGATCTAGAATCATGAGAGAGAGAGAGAGAGAGAGAGAGAGAGAGAAAGAGAGAGAGAGAGAGAGAGAGAGAGAGAGAGAGAGAGAGAGAGAGAGAGAGAGAGACAGGAACTAATTAGATATTATATGAGTCTTCTTAAACCCCAATCTGTCCCCATTGACAAGTCCTCCAAGACCACACCACTAATGTAGGACCAAAGGCTCAAACATATGAGCCTATGGAAGCCATTCTCATTCAAACCACCACCCAGCAATCATTGTATTAGGTACTTTACTGGTTTCAATCATAAATGAATAATTTCAACACCGAGTCTATAATGTGTGTGTACCAGGATCTCTCCACAGATTTTTCAAGTGGCATTAGTTGCTTCCTTAGAGTTCTTGGGGACTCAGGGTAAAATAATTTATCCTCACTCTCCCGAACAGTACCTTTTCTTAGCTTTTTAGCTATGCTGCTTTTAGCTATCTTATTCTGGTGGAATGTCACTGGAAGCTTTATTTTCTATCATTTTTATAATTTTATTTCGATCATTTACAGCAGCGTTGTGTTTCTAGCACCCCATTTCTTGTTGCCCTTTTCTTGAGGCTGCTAAAAGTATCTTTGATTATTTGAACCTGACCTGTATTTATCTTCATTTTCTCTTTACTGTAGATGAAACTGACAGTGTTTCTGGGGTGCGAGCCCTATCTTTTCTCTTTTGGGCTAGCGATCCAGCCTAGGACCTCACTGATATTAGGCAAGTTCTCCATCTAATCTTTTCTCTTTCTCTTTCTCCTGGGCCTGACGTGCCTTCACGATCAATAGTATTCTGTATATTTACCACACATGGAGCCTTCTCTGTCCTTCACTGTGTGCTTAACCTCTGCCTCTGGGGAAACTGGTTCTTTGAACGGTTATATTCCACAGCAAACTCTCAGATGCCACTCTTGTATCATGGTTTATAACAATTTAATGAAGTTTTCTGCCACCTAAGTCCTCAAAGATGGTCTATTCTTAACACCCTGGGAATGCTATACATCATTTTGATCAGAAATTTCACACTCTCTCTGTAATTCTAGGTTCACAGTCTGAGGCTCAAACCTTAATGCAAACACACACCTAGAAGACACTGAGGAAGAGGGAAATGCGTTATCAGTGTTCCTGCACATGAAATTTCACATATACCCACGACTGGTCAACATTATGAGTGGAAAATGCCTAATTTGGTGATCCTATCAACTTTGCTAAGGTTGAAGGCTCGAAATAGAGAGAAATGATGGAGGCGGAGTAGGGGAGACAGAATAATTGATGGACCAGGGTTGCCTCTATTCCAGGTTTGTAGTCACTGACACTTAAGTTGTGTTCTATTTCTAAACAGGGTTGTTTCTGAGATGTCCAAATTTTACTTCCGTTCCCTTATTTCCCATTTAAGGAGATTGTCTTCGGAAAGCATTCACTTGTTTTACTGCAGACTGGAATTTTCCCTCATTTCTCCTTCCGTGGTTCTGAAGTTGAGATGCAAAGGTCTCACCCTCAAGCCATAGTCAACTATGTGGCACAGTCTTGGTGTCCGGAGGGAGGCCCTTCGCAGAGCCAACTCAGGGAAGGGGGATCACTTCAGGATCAGAGCATGGAGTCTATCTGAAGAGGAAATGAGGAATGACAGGAAACCAGGTGCACGCAGGGGCTTGGACAGAAGGTCCTGGACGGCTGACAAGAGCATCAGCTCCCGGGGAATAGGGTAGCTGTATTTCTAGCTTTTGATGGGATTGATCCTGGCAGATGCCCTGTGAAGGCCAACCCCCACCAGGCGAAGTGTTCACGTTCATGAGATTCCAATAGCAGCAGGTCTCAGGGTCTGTTGCTGTCTTGTCAGAACCCTGGCTAGTCAACATGCCTGTGGGGTTGAGCTCTGCCTTCAGACTTCTCAAGAATTGACTTCCAGGGCCCCCTTCCACCATCCACACTAATTTTCTGTGTCTCAGCACAGAATTTGAGAGCACTTCATCTTTTCTCCCTCACATTCTCTTTACCTTGAAAAACCAAATCGAATGCATTTAACCTTCCCTTATTATATATGTATTTATTCAATGCAAATGTGCTTTCTGTTGACAAATGTTCTATAGCTAGGTAATGGGGTGGAAGTTTCCCTGAACCTGGAGCTCATGGCTTTGACTAGTTAAGCTTCCACACACTTCTGTTCTCAGAGCACTAGAGTGACAGGCAAGACCCCTCAGCATTCGTGTGAGTGCTTGGGATCCAAACTCGGGTTTTTGTGACAGTGTTCCAAGCATCTTACCAACTAAGCCATCTCCACAAACCCCTCCTCTCCAGTTGTCATTTTTATCAAGCAATTCTTACTCATGGGGTAAAATCAAACATGATAAAGGCAATATTGTGGTAGTGTATGCATACACACACACACACACTGTTAGGTATGGTTATAAATGCTCTATATATGCCAACTCATTTAATAGTGACTGCTTACTATTATTGTCTTCCAATGGGGCATTGGGTTCAGAGAAGATTATTTACATACAAAAGTCCAAAGATACTACAGTGGTAGTGTTGAAATGCTGATGGGCAGTATAGCATGGAGATTCTGTGTTACTGCTCTTGGACTTACAGAGAAAGTGGCCCCTTCTCTGCACTGATGGCACAATCCCTACCTCCTGATTTCTAGCTCTTTTTCCCAGAGACACTGAAGTTTGTCCAACATGTATTTTTTCTCTGATGTTAGACTCTATTTCTAAGTAATATACAGTCATGGCTACTTGTTGACTTACTAGCTTTTGATACTGTCTTCGGAATGCCTGAGATGTGAGTCGATGATGGCTTCACTAGTACACACACTTCCTGTGTTTCCTCCCTCATAGTCTCATCTTAGAATTACTTATCCATCAGCATTGACTTTTTGTAATTACGCACATTTTTATTATGACCCAGATCCTATATAATCATTACATTTTCTTTCTTATTTGGTTTATATTACATGGGGATGAATACATTGCCTAACTTTTCATTTATTTGCTAGTATATACAGCTATTATTTTTACCACCCAGTGTTAGAAGCTATTAGATATTTTTTCCTGGATGTTCAAATGTTTGAGATCAGGCACCAAGTCTACCCTTCTGCAGAGCTTTCTCTGACAGTGGATGCTTCCATAGACTCTGTTCAGTGTGTTCAGCTATTCCCTGTATCCATCTTACTCTGGACCATTCTTTTTGTTCTCCCTTTCCCCTAGATCCCATGTCTTCTTCCTCAGATTGGCACCCTTGCTGTGTGTTCTTCCCCATCACTGCGTCATAAACCACTCCAATGATCATTGGCTTAAAGCAATTTCTTTTCTTTCTGCTGTTCAGTCGGTTGACTGGGTTATTCTGTGCCAGGGGAGATAGTGGCAGGGTACTGTGACACTGGCAGTCACATGAGCCTGGGTGGTTCTGCAGACTGAAGATGGCTCTCTCACACAGCGGGAAGACAAAGCTGGCTGTTGATTGGGAGCTTGGCTTGAGCAGCCAACTAAGACCCCTACATATGGACTCCCCATGTAGTTTGGGCTTTTCACAGAACAGTTGGTGAGGGAGATTGGGGTTGGTGAGGGAGAATACAAAGAATGAACTTTTAAAGATGTCTAGGAGTTGTCTGCAAGATTTCTCATTGTTAGCTGTGGATGACCTCCAATATCTCTTTGCCTGCATTCGTCTCTTATAGAGAAATCACAGCTGTGGTTTGGATTTGGAATGCACTCCAAAGTCCCAGGTGTTGCAAGCTGGTCTCCAGCCTGTGATGCTAATGGAAAGTTCTAGAATCTTTAAGAAGCAGGAGGTCTGATATCACTGGGGCATGCCCTCCAGAGCAGCAGTTCTCAATCTGTTGGTTCAGATGTTGGCAATCCTCGATCTCCAAAAATATTTGCATTATGGTTTATAACAGTAGTAAAATTGCAGTTATGAAGCAGCAACACAATAATCTTATGGTTGGGGGTTAGCACGTCATGGACTGCATTAAAGGGCCACAGCATCAGGAAGGTTGAGAACCGTTGCTCAAACAGGGTTATGCAACCCTAGTCTCCTATATGTGTTTGTTCTCACTCTGTCTCCCTCTTATACACTTCTTGGAGGCCAGGATGTAGGCAGCTTCATTTGCTACACATTCCTACCATGATACAGTGCCTCGCCATGGGAAAAAAGGCAGTGAATCCAAGTGGTAATGAACTAATCTTTCAAACCCTGAGTCTGAATAAATCTTTCCCTCATACAAATGAATGGTGGCGTGCGATGGTTTGTCATTGTTATTGTTGCAATTACATTAACACAATGAAAGAGAAGTACTAACTCCAGAAAAGTTAGTATGTGCGTGGATGGATAGAAAGACTAGTTGGGATGATGACCCTAAGAGAGAACATACATGCGTCTGATCTACATGGGAAGTAGAAAAAGACAAGATCTTCTGAGTAAATTGGGAGCACGGGGATCATGGGAGAGGGTTGAAGGGGAGGGGGGAGGAAGGAAGGGGAGCAGAGAAAAACGTATAGCTCAATAAAATGAATAAAATAGGAAGACTAGTTGAAAACCATCTTTGAGACCAGCTGCCATAGTCACCTATACTGCTGCTATAAGTGACCTGCAGCACTCTGTTGTTTTAACAATGGCACTTTATGTCCTGCTTCTCTGCTCTCCCCTTCCAGTGTTTATCATCACACCACACCAAGGACACTGGAATCATGCTTTTAGGTGAATGATGGAGGGAGAGGGTGTGGGCCATAGGGGACATCTTTCTGCATCCTCATCCCCCTTCTCAAGAATCAGGCACATGGATAAATCTAGACACAATGGGAGTTAAGCATGGCTTTCTGTGACTAACTAGTTATATCTACTTCTCTCTCTCTCTCTCTCTCTCTCTCTCTCTCTCTCTCTCTCTCTCTCTCTCTCTCTCTCTCTCTCTGTGTGTGTGTGTGTGTCTCCTCTCTGATAAATGGCTAGTATTTGCAGAAACTGGTCCCATTTGTTTACCAAAGTCAGAGCTTGGGAAGTTTTCTGAGCTTACTCCATCAATCTACTTACATGTTAAACATGGCCCTGAAGTTTTAGTACATGTTTAGAGCAAGACAGTTGGGGAGGTAACTGTGCCTTATTTCTATGTAACCCTTTGTGCCTCAACTTCATATTATTTCTGATTGCTGTCTTGGCCTGTAGAGGCTAAAGTTTTAATTTCTTTGGGGGACACATTTCAGGTTCCCTCATTCAGTTGTATGGGTAACATGGTTAATGCCTGGCTTCCTAAGTATAACGAGAGGCCCTAGGGCCTGGCTAAGATTCTCTCAGTGCTATGCTGGAGTCCTCTGCTTAACTGTGACCTGCCTAGCAGTTTCCCCTAAGGCTTCCCTCTTCAGGGTTCTAGTCTTCAGTGCTAATACTTCTTTGGGCTGCGGTTGTAGTTGTCACTTTCCCCTTTGTGATGCTCTGTGTTTGGGGTAGTTTGCATGTGGCCGTCCCTTCTTCTATTTAGTTTGCACTTATGGGTTTATAGGCGTTCATTCCTTCAAGATTTTATGTCAGAGTCTGGGAGAGACCACAGGATCTCACAGTTC
This sequence comes from Microtus pennsylvanicus, assembly GCF_037038515.1. Taxonomy (NCBI): domain Eukaryota; kingdom Metazoa; phylum Chordata; class Mammalia; order Rodentia; family Cricetidae; genus Microtus; species Microtus pennsylvanicus. Next base: position 93,119,966 of record NC_134586.1, read on the forward strand.
AGGATGCCCACAATTAGCTCTTTTGTTATCTGTATGTGATAACAAGATAGGCTTAGGTATCTTTTTAAGCACTTCACACCAAGTCATAAGTGACTTCCAATGGCATCTGCACCATGGACTGGGAGTAATTTTCTTCTATTGTAGTATTTGTTTTTCAACTGTTTTTCTTCAGGACAATAAGGAGTTGCTGGATAGAAAGCTCTGACTGAGTGACAAGTTATAGCTGTGTGCTAATTGGTCATATGAAGACTACTGGCAGAAAGGCCAAGTCTTTTGGAATCACAAAGATTTGTGTATGAACCCCACTCCTGCTCATCTCTGGGCAAGGACCAAGCCTTACTTTCCTTATCTCTAAAGTAAGATAATGACACATATAATTGCAAAAACTATTTTGAAGGCTTAAGGTAACGATGAGAAGAAAATGGCCTTATTGTGAAGCTTAGTAAGTTATAACTGATTTTATTTCTACTTAAGTATTGTCCGGACTATCAACATAATCAGAAAGTTTCTAGAGCTACTGGCAAATATTTTTGTCAGTTTCAAACATCAAAATGCAAGCAGACAATGGCTATTTAAAGAAAAACCTCATTTAAATACTTGAGAGGAGCTGGCTCCTTATCTTTCCCATAAATCTTCTTTGCTTCTCATAATGCAGAAATGAGTTCCAGGCTTGGAGATAGCAATATCAGGGCAATATTTTATGGTGTTATTGCATTTTGTATCCAAACATGCCCCGAGGATTTTATAAGCAAAAATGAAATTTCTTCACATCCCCGTGGCACAGGCATTTCATTACTAAATTTATAGACAGATAAACAGTGACTCACAAAAATGAAAACTTTCTCCCCCAGCCTTGGCTGTGACTAATGGGACCTGGCAAGAAAGTCGTTCTCCACACACCTATGTGCACCACTGATTCACGTTTTGTAACACAAATCCCCCATGTACCTTGAGAGCGGTGGGAAGGGGAGATTAAAGAGAGGACTTTTCATAACAATGCTGGGTGGGATGTGGGATTGCATGTGTGTGTGATGAACGGAGTAGGAATGTGGAGGGAATGTCCCTGAGATGCACTGTAGTGAAGACTGGGTTTTATTGGCGAACAAAGGAATGACTTGGAGTGTACCCAATAGAAAGAGAATCCTACCACCACTTACTTTATGACTTCACAGATTTGATCAGCCTCTCTGAACTTCAGTTCTCTTCTCTATTTGCTTTTAGCCCTTCTGAATTACTAAATGCAGTTCTGATCTTTCTGTTCAATTGGAAAAGTGTTAGCTGTCTACACACAACATTTCAGCTACCCTGAAGGCCATTGCTCTAGTGATTCCCCCTCTCTGGTTTTTTATTCAGAAAAATAACTATTTTTAAAAACTTTCCTCAATAGTTCTTATATGGGAACAGATAGAATTCTTTGAGATTAACCTCTCCTAATAGGAAATTTGCTTTCTTTCCATTAATATTGATGAATTGTCTTGTGGTGGTAGCTTTGCTAGGAGGGACCAATGGAGGTTTCAGAGATAAAGATGCAGCTGTCACTCTTCTCAAGCCAACACTCTAGTGTTGAAGACAATTGAGGAGGATGAGCCTCAGTGCAGAACATTGGGATGCATTCTGTCTCTGAAAGAGCTCCAAAGCTTCTGCAGTGGAAAGCTGACAAGACCCTGCGTAGACTGTCCTCCGGCACTGTACTAAGAAGATGGTCTTCAGACTGAGCAGCAGCAAAGGTAGGGTTGAAATTTTAGCAGGAGGAGAATGGAAGAGAAGGAGATGTAGGTGAAGGTGTCGTGCTGGCCACCATGTAGAGGTGTGACATAAACATAGTCGTGAACAGTTGGGAAAGTCAAGGGCATCTGGATAAAACCAAGAACAGTTGTTAGTTGAGGAGAATCACTTGTGTTTTTAATGTTTCATTTTTGCCAAACTTAAAACGAGACAAAATAAACACAATGGCTCTTCAAATTCTGAAACTTATTCTTTCTGAGCTCCTCAGTCATAGGTAAAGTCACCCACCTGCAAGAAGGGTTCCTTGATACAAAGGCTCAGAGGCTCAGAAACACCTCCTGGCCTCATTCTGAAGGCTCTCCTCATTCTTTGGCTACTGCTGGTATAAACCTCTGATCTCTGCCTTCATCTTCATATAGCCTGCTCTTTCTGTGTCTCCTCCTCCTCCTCTCTCTCACATAAGAATACTTGTCTTTAGACATAGGCCTTCTAAAATATTCCAGGATGATGTCATCTAGAGTAATTCACAAAACCATCATAGCTACAAAAATATGTTTCCAGGTAAAGTCACATTCAGAGGCTTGAAGGTTTGGATTGTAGACATTTTGGGGGTGTGTGTGTGCACAGAGGGTACACTGAACCCACAAGAGATGTGTCTGTAGGATATACACACATCCATTGATACTGGCCCCACAATTTCACTCTTGTGGGTCTCACGTAAATCCTTCAAATCTTGGGGAACTCGGTACACATATAGTTAGTAAATGATCCTGTGTGTCTGTGCTTTGGTGGACTTTATTAACCTGTAAATGGTAGTGTTTAGATGCGAGGAAAGTCATTCTGTGGATGTGTAGAGATCTTTGTCTCTCCTGATCCTTGCTCCATGACACCATGAACTGAAAATTCCAGCCACAATCCTCAATTTTTTTTTTATTTTTCCATTCAAAAAGTTACACTTCGGCCGGGCGATGGTGGCGCACGCCTTTAATCCCAGCACTCGGGAGGCAGAGGCAGGCGGATCTCTGTGAGTTCGAGACCAGCCTGGTCTACAGAGCTAGTTCCAGGACAGGCTCCAAAGCCACAGAGAAACCCTGTTTTGAAAAACCAAAAAAAAAAAAAAAAGTTACACTTCCTCCCCTCCTCCCATTCCCCTCCCACTCCCCCACTCACCCTTCTCCCTCCTTCTCCTTTCTTAAGAGGGCAGGTTACCCTGCCCTGTGGGAAGTCCAAGGCCCTCCCCGCTCCATTCAGGCCTAGGAAGGTGTGCATCCCAATAGACTAGGGTCCCAAAAAGCCAGTACATGCAGTAGAAACAGGTCCCAGTGCCATTATTGATGGCTTCTCAATGGGCCCCGATTGGCAGCGGTGCAGAGTACTGCTCCACGAGGCTCTTGAGGCGGCTGTAGCTGTCTTCCTCATACTTTAAGAACATAGCTGGCAGATCCAGGGCTTCATATGGCGCTTTCACCTCTGCCGCCTTCTCTGGATCCTCTGCCCATAATTCTCCTCTAAGATCTGATGCTGTTGCGGAGTGGCTCGTAGCAGACACTGAACCACCAGACAGCTGCATTTGTTGTCCTGGATGTCAGTGCCGACCTTTCCAGTCACCCTGGAGTCACTGAAGAGATCAAGATAGTAGTCCTGGATCTGAAAGAACTTGCCCATCTCCAGCAGGATCCTCTTGGCATTGGCATGTTCCTTCTCTCCAAAGAGGGGGGAAAACAACTTTGAAGAAACAAGGAAATTGAAATATTCATAAAGAGCATATGCACGGGACTATAATGACATGCATTAAACTTTAACCACAGGTAGTAAACTAAAAATATTCCCAGGGAAGGAAGCAGGGCTTTCTTCCATTTGCTTGTTCCCTTTGCTTTGATTCTCATTGATATTGTTCTGTGGCCCAGAGCTTCTTTTTCTGTTTGTCAATGAACCTATTATGATACTATGAATGTCCTGGATACGTTTTTTTTTTTAATTCTCCTCGTTTAGTTTTTCTTAGTTGCTTTCCCTGTATATCTCAAAAGTAAATTGTGAATCTCATGGAATGTACATATTCAAAGGCAGCTTTTATATTCTCCTACAGAATAAAATCAAGTCATTTTTACTTTTAGGTTATTCTCAGGTTGTCATAATGTTGATTGTGAAGAATTGTTTTATCAAGAACTATAGAAGGCACAATTCAGATCAGTCATACAGGGTTCAAGGTTGATAAGCTACAGCATGCAACCCCTGGAGAGAGTCAAGGGTTTAGGTGACAATTACTTTAATCTTTTGTATAGACCTCTCATCTAGGCCTTCTGTCCAGCACCCACTGTCTGTTGCCCTTGTTTGAGTGTCCTTCCAGGTAACTTAGTGAGAACAATGCCATCTTTAAAATCGAAACCAAGATGCTTCTGTAAAGCTAAGGACACAGTCAATAAGATAAACAACAGCCTACAGAATGGGAAAAGATCTTCACCAACCTGACATCTGACAGACGGCTGATCTCCAAAATACACATAAAAACAAGAACTAGACATAAAAATTCCAAATAATCCAATGAAAAAATGGGGTACAGACCTAAACAGAGAACTCTCAACAGAGGAATCTCAATTTAAGGAAATGTTCAACATCCTTAGCCATCAAGGAAATGTAAATCAAAACAACTCTGAGGTTCCATCACCTGTAATAATGGTTAAGATAAAAAAACACCAATGATAGCTTATGCTGGAGAGGATGTGAAATAAGGGGAACACTAATCCATTGCAGGTGGGAATGCAAACTTGTACAACCACTCTGGAAATCAGTATGGTGAAAATTGGGAATCAACCTATCTCAAGACCCAGCAATACCACTTTTGTGCATATATCCAAAGGCTGCTCTGCTGTGGGAGCTCCTTCTACTCCTTCAGTCAATAGCCTTTAACATACCAACCCACTTGGGTGTGGTCTCTTTTGCTTTAAAAAACAGCAGTAGCCCTGCTTTCTATCTCTTGCTTCTGGCTCCGCTTCCAGCTACTAGACTCTGTTCCTGGTCACACAGAGGGCTTTTGTCTAAGACAGTGATCTTTAAGTTTTCCCCTTAAATAAATAACCCTTTTATTAATCATAATTCCAAACTGGTATGGGATTGTTTTGTGATTGAACACTGTTCAATCATATTACAAGGACATTTATTTAACTATGTTCACAGCAGCATTATTTGTAATAGCCAGAACCTGGAAACAATGTAGATGCCCCACTACCAAAGAATAGATAAAGAAAATGTGGTACATTTATAAAATGGAGTTCTACTCAGCGGTAAAAACAATGACATCTTGAAATTGAATGAAAATGAATGGAACTAGAAAGAAACCATCCTGAGTGAGGTAACTAAGACCCAGAAATATGAAAATAGTATGTACTCATTCATAAGTGGATACTAGCTGGAAAGTAAAGTATAAGGAGCCTATAGTCCATGATCCTAGAGAAGCTAACTAACAAGGTAAACCCTAAGAAAAATATATATAGACCCATCTGGAAAGGGGAAATAGATAAGATCACCTGATAAAATTGGGAGCATGAGGATGGGGGGAGACAAGAGGGTGGAAAAGGAAGAGAAGGGGAATAGGGGAGGTGTGAGGAGAACTTGAAGGACTGGGATAGACGAGATGGAGGAAGGACAGAGATGAGGGTAAGGAAAGAGATATTTTGATTGAGGGAGCCACTATGGGGCTAGCAAGAACCTGGGCTAGAGAAATTCTCAGGAATCCACAAGGATGACCCCAGGTAAGACCCCAAGCAGTAGTGGAGAGGGTACCTGAACTGACCTTGTCTTGTAGTCAGATCGATGAATATCTTAAATGTTACCATAGAACCTTCATCCAGAACTGATGGAAACAGAGGCAGAAACCCATAGCAGAACATTGGGCTTAGCCCTCAAAGTCCAGTCAAAGAGTGGGAGGAATGAGAATATGGGCAAAGAGGTCAAAACCATGATGGGGACACCCACTGAAACAGTTTACCTGAGCTAATTGGAACTTACCAACTCTAGCTGGATAGGGAAGGAATCAGCACAGGACCAAACGTGTCTAATGTGGGTAACAATTGCATGGCTGGGGCAGACTGTGGGGTCACTGGCAATGGCACCAGGATTTATTCCTACTGCTTCTACTGGCTTTTTGGGAACCCATTTTCTTTGGATGTATACGTTGGTCAACCTAGATATAGTAGGGAGGGCCTTGGTCCTTACTCAAAGCAATATGCCTTACCTTCTTTGAGGAGTGGACGGGGGTGGGGTGGGAGGATAGGTTAAGGGAATGGGAGGAGAAGAGGGAGTGGGAACTAGGACTAGTATGTAGAATGAAAAAAACATAGTTTAAAAATATTTTAAAAATAAAATAAATTATGTATAAAAAAGAAACAGAAGAATTACAGTGTCTTGGATTTATCTCTGGTTACATAGTATACTGGCTTAGGGATTCCTCCATCATCCACTACTTCTTTTAGTTTATTAGGACCAGTTAGACAACAGTCGCACCCATGTCTGGTGCACGGTTCCATCCGTGTTCATTCCATTCATAGAGAATGTGAACTTCCATTTTTAAATCCTTTGTTTGTGGTATTGCTATTCTGATTTCTTTATCAGACTCTATATAGCATTAGGCAAAGACTGATTGGCCTTGTTCTAAGTTTAGATCCCTGCATTTGCTATGGTGAAACATGATGAGGTATCTAGAATGTGTCTATTTTAAATCTGAACAACTACATTAACTCTGGAGTCTGCTATGTCTGGCTAATGCAGCCATCTCTGGAGACTAAAATTTTAATACCATGCAGAGTGGTTTGCCATAAACAAATGAGTTAGTTGTATAGTGTATGTTATCATTACCAAAAGACTCAAATATGTCTCCTAAAATATTTCGTTGAATGCTACATCCACCTGAGGACACAAAATATACACTAGAGAGGTATTTCTTGAATTTCTCAGGTACAACACTCAAAGGAGATGCATGTTAAGGCATCAGACCTTAACATTAAGACTCCTCTATACAGAATATGATTTAGTAGGGGCCTGGATAACTGATTCTTGTGAAAACATATTTTGAGGCATCACTCTGACTTTATGCCTTGGGGAAAGCTACATTAATCAGAGTCTGTGGTCTTGCCTTTGGAGCCCTTCTGATGTCCACACCTTTTGCCCCTTTTCAAACCTGGTTCCTTTCTGCTTTCCTGTCTTTATGTTTCTAAGACCTATAAGTTAATTTACTTTTGTCTGTGACACAAGGAGGTATGGATGGGACACTTTGTACTGCTAATTTTTGCAGCTCTGTCACTTCCCCAGTGGATCTGAAGACAGTTTGATTTCACTGAGGCATGATTTCCACACTGTTCCGTTCATTGTGTACAGTCCAATATGTAAATATAACCACATTTTGTTTGGCTTCCACCACAATCAATCTTAGAACATTTTGTTCCTCCAGAAGGAAACCCTAAACCCATTAAGCAATTACTGTAACGTTCTTATCCCTCTAGTGCTAAAAAACTATCAATCTACTTCCTGTCTCTGTAGATTTTCCTGCTATTTGACATTCCATATAAATGGTGTTATGTACCACATAGTCTTTGGCTCTTAATTTCTTTCATATAACATACTTTCACACTTCATCCTTCTCTATTTGCATAAATAACTCATTTGTGGGTACACCATATTTCACTCATGTGATTGTTTGTCATCGGGCATTTAAATCTTTTTCCACTTTGTTGCTGTTGTGAATCAGACTCTTAATGTTTTAGTATAGTTTTTATTATGTGTATGTTTTCTTTTCCGTAGCTGTGCACTTAGGTGTGAAAATGCTGGACCACATGTAAGTGTACATTTAAAGAAGTGAGGGTCTGCCAAAAAGAGCCTCCTAGGGAATGTGTCACTGTGCAGGTCACCAGCAGTGGATGAGGACTGAGGTTCCTCATCACCCTTGCCAAGACTTATTATTGTCAATTTTTAAAATTACTGTGATTTCAGAAGGCATGAAGAGGATCCCTTTCTGGTTTTGATTTGCATTTCTCAAATGACTCTAATTCTTGTGTGTCTTCTTTGGGTGGCCATTTGCCACTTGTGTATTTTTTTTTAATAAATGGCTCTTCAAATCCCTTGCCATTAATAAAATGCCTTTGAATTGTGGAGCTTAAGTGTCCTATGTCCTCTCCCCTAATTTGAATGTTAATTTTGATATCAAATGATGGCTTTGATACTGGAGAAATCAGGGTCCTCTTTAGAGTTCTTAGTCTTAATAAAATAATTTAAAAGGGGGATTAAATGGAAACACTAGGGTAGGTAGTTTTATTATGAATTATAAGAGCAACTGCCAAGCAGGCAAGGTGAAACTTCTGCAGCTGCCCAGAGAAAGAGAAGGAAGGAGAGAAAGGAAAAGACCAGGTCATTAAAGCTGGCATTGAGGTCAGCACACAATGAGAAAAGAAGCTTTCGAGAAAGAACAAGGAAGCCTAAACTGTTGGGGAGAAACTCAAACTGTTAATGAAAGCCAGCAAAGAAAAGAGGTTGAAAGAATAAAAGGGAAATTTTTGCTTTTCTGGATAATTATAACGAAGGCTTGCTGAGGTTCGTAAACTTCTGCAAAGGGCAGAGATCTGGAAGGAAAGTACAGTGTCTCATTAAAGGAAGTCCACCTATCTCAGCATGGCCTCTGGTGAGCCTGCCATTCTGGGTGTGGTCCCTTAGCCTAAGGACTGTCAACCCAGCTGGAATACTAGGTGTCTACCCAGACAGAGGTTTTATTCTCACGGCCAGGAGCTTCTTCGTCTCTAACAGATTAAATATGTTCCGTAAAAGTTCATATTTTATCATCAGAACTTTATCATCACATTGAGATGTTAACAGTGTTTTGACGTGAAGTCTTTAGGGGAGTCATGAAGATCAGATAAGGTGATGAGGACGTGGTCTCCAGTTGATGACAACAATTGCTCTACGTGAAAAAGACTCAGACCTGAGCTAGCAAGCTTGCTCCATTTTGCTGAGCCTCTGGCAGCATCATGGCTTGGGACTTAACAGTTGTTGGAAGTATGGGTCAAACACTGCCTTTTCTACTCACCCAGTGCTGAGGACTGAACCCAGGGCCTTACACATATAGTAGTGAGACTGATTTTATGGAATACCGAGTCTCAGGCACTATGATATAGTAACAGGAAAGAGACCAAGACCTCATACATTCACCACAAATGTGTGAAAGGCTTTATTATGCATGTAATCAAAACTTTTGTGGAGAGTAGAGCTGCCTTCCAAGAAAATCCCAAATGACCCAAGAGCCGGCAAAACAGATTGGTTTATCTTTTACTGTGGTTAGGAGTGGAGGTAAGGGAAGGGTTTCTACATACCTGCCAGGGCCTTATTTGCTCTAACTTGTACCTGTGGCTGAGAAGGGAGGAAAGGAGGGAGAAGGGCCTGGAGTGAGGAAGGAGGAATGCTCAAGAGTCAAAGTTGTTCATGGTCAGCAATCAAAAACAGAGCCAGTGTAAAGATTTCTTCAGAATCTAAAAGTGAACTAACTACTCCTAGGTATATAGCTAACCGGATCAATGGAAGCATGCATTAAAGACACAAGAAGACTAGAATAAGATGTGTTGATGCATGCCATAATTCCAGCCTTCAGAAAGCTGAGGCAGGAGGATTGCAGTATGTTTAAGGCTAGTCTGGGCTACATAGTAAATTCCAGGCCTGCCTGGGATAAAGAGCCCCTGTTTCAAAATAATAAAACAAGAGATATCTCTTATCTTTCTTCATTATTATACTATTCACAATAATGGTTATAAAATCAACCAAGACGTCAAACAACATATCAATTGATAAAGAAAATGTGGCATATATAAATAATGGAGTTTTATCTGCTACAATGAAGATATAATTATGTTATTTGAAGGAAAAATGCATGAAACTTGAGACCATTATCTTGTTAAGTTAAATAAAAAGACATAGAAAAACAAATAACATAATATTTTATCTTCTATGCAGAATCTGTAACAAATAAAGACATGGATATAAAAGGGGGGTCTATATGGGAACTAAAAGGCAGGGGGAGAGAGACATGAGAGGATGATGTGAATGAACGTGATCAAATCATGTTATGTCCATGTCTGAAAAGCCATCATGAAACAGACTGCTTGATATAATATTTATTAACTTAAAAACATTAAAAGGAGGCTGGAGAGATGGCTCAGCTGTTAATATTACTGTTTGCTCTTCCTGAGATCCTGAGTTCAATTCCCAGCAAACACACTATGGCTCACAACCATCTGTAATGGGATCTGATGCCCTCATCTAACATAAAGTTGGACATACAGAGACCTTGTATACATAAAAATAAATAAAGACATCTTTTAAAAAAGCACAAAAAAGATGAAAAGAATAGTCACTCTTTACACATTTGGATCTATTCCCTTTTCAGACAGGTAATAAGGATTTGTCCCATCTTGTGGGTCATTGTTACCTTTTCATTATGTTGTTTGCAGCACAAAATTAAATTCAATTTAAATTGCTCAATCCAATGTACGTTCTGTTCTTTTCATGTTTGTATTTTTAATGTGTCCAAGAGCCCCTTTCACAGTCCAATATCACAAAGATTTACTCCTATACTTAGTGTCATTTAATAGACATGCAGTTTTAATTTTGCCTTGAAGTGTGTGATTAATTTTAAGTTAATATTCTTCAATAAAGTAATATTGTACTTGGTCAAATGTTGGTTGCTAAAGCCATATACTTTATGCTTTCTTTTTGTGGATTTTCTCTTCCATTTCCTTGACTGTTTCCTCAATCTTTATGATAGTAGTATCTTCTCTGAGTTATTGTAGCTTTAACAAAATGTCTCAAGCCAATAGGATGGCTCCCCTGAACTTAGTCTCTCCTAAGATCCCATGGTGGAGAGAACCTGAGATTAGCCTCTGACCTCTATATGAGTGTGCCCCATGTCAAATATGATGCATGCATGTGGACAGACAGACAGACACACAAATGAGTAGATGTCTTCAAACAAGGTTGTATCATCCCTACAGTCTTGTTCCCTTGCAAATTGTTCAGTATATTCTGTACCTTCATTTCCATCAGAATTTTGTAAATTTCCGTAAGAAAATCCTTCTGCAGTTTGATTGGAATTGTTTTGGATCCACATACCATTTTAGGGGAGAAGTGAGATCTTGGCAGCCTTTAGCATTGCCAGCCAAGTGCACAGCGTACTTCTCCATCATTCAGTTGTTACATAACCTCAAGAGTGTCTGGTAATTTTCCGAGTTTCGGTCTTGCAGATTTTGTGGCAGATGAAATATTAAGTACATATTTTTATATTATTATGAGTTGTATTTTTGGGTTCAATTCATAATTCATTATTGCCAGTATAAAATGCAATTGACATTTGTCTTCAGTCTTGTATTCCCTTGCTTTTCCATTCCATATTAGTTCTAGTAACACTATTGTAGAGCTCATTGGATTTTCTGTATGTTCATGAGTAATATGGACAAAGAGTTTTGCTCCTTTCATTCCAATATACATGGCTTTTGTTTTATCTACTATTAACATATTGTTATATAACTATTGCCATTCTAGGGGTTTAAATATGATGCTAAGCTGAACTGGTGCAACTGGGTATCCCTGTGTATCTATGGAGAAGTCTTTCAGCCTTTCACCATTTCGTATGGTCTTAGTCGCAGGGTTTTGCAGAGGCTGAGGTCATCCATTTTAATTCCTGCTTTCCTCAATATCTTAACCTATCATAGATGAGACATTCATATTCCACATATTTCCTTCTTACTGTGGTCGTATGGTAAGATCACTTACTGATTTCCAAAGGTTGGCCTAAACCTGTATTGAAGGGTCATTTACTAGTTTCTTGGAAAATATGTAACAAAGTACCACAAAGTACATAATTTGAAAACCACAACAATAACAAAGTACATTTTCCTCCCAATTCTGGATGCTAAAAGACTATTCTAGTTGTCCATGGCTAAACACCCAGATAACCACAGAAAGGGTCTGCTCTTGTATCTTCTTATGGTTACTGGTTACTGTCAAACCTGGTTTTTCCTTGACTTGCAGTTGCATTAAACTAGTTTCTGCTCTGTGATCACATGCTGCTTTCCTTTTATATCTTATCTCTGTTAAAAATGCCATACCCCTTTTGAGACATGGTCTCACTGTGGCCCTGGCTGGCCTGGAACCCACCGAGTAGTGCAAGTTGATCTTCAGCTCACAGAGATCTGCTTGCCTCTGCCTCCTGAGTTCTGCGATGAAAGAAGTGCGTTGCCACACCTGAAAATTTCCATTTATAATGAGGACCCTAAGCTCATTCTAACCCACTATGACTTCATCTCAACAAGGCCATATCTACAGAGATCCTCTTTCTAAATAAAATCATCTTCCTACACGTCAAGGTTCAAACACATTTCTATCTGGAAACACAATTTTACCTTTGCAGTCAGGATGTATTGATTTCAATTGTATGCTATTGTAATCAATTTGCTAAAAACTCATATCAAATTTTGCATCGTGATCATGGAGGATATTATTCTGTTTTTACGATGCTGTCTTTTTGAAAACCAGAATAGCGTTAGGCTTGGAAACTGAATGTCAAGTGCCGTCCTGTATATGCTGGGATTCTCTGGGTTGGATTAGCAATATTTCTTGCATAAATATTTGACAGCCTTCTCCGGTGAGACCATTGGCTCTGAAGTTTTCTCCCTGCAAAGGCTGTTAACTAAAAATGCACTTGCTTTAAGAGGTATTGAGTCATTGGGTTCATTTCTTCTTGAGTGAACTTTCTGGTGTATGTTCTTCAAGGGCTTTTTGCCCGTCTCATTTCAAATGGTCAACTTTATTGACACGTAATTATTTTACATTCTTTTATCCTTTCAACATCTGGAGAGTCTAGAGTGGTCCTGGTTAGTGGTAATTTATGACTTGTTTTTAAATTAGAAATATACTCTATGTGTAGCAATAGAGTTTACATGTTAAATAACTCTGTAATTGAATTATTTTATATAGTTTCAAACAGATGAAAGGGACAAATTGTGGGTTATGAAACTTTGATCCAAAAGATTTTGTTTTAAAAAAAAAACCACTTTTTAAAAATTGCTTATTTAAGTGTGTGTGTTTTTTGTGTATGTGTGTATGTGGTTTTGTGTGTGTATATATGTTCATGCCTGTATCACAATATGCTGTGGAGGTTGGAGGACAACTTGTAACATCCAGTTCTCTACTTCGACTGTGTTCTGTCATGCCAGGGACAGAACCCAGCCCCCCAGGCTTCTGAATAAAAACCTTCATCGCTGGGCCATTTCGTCATCTCATGGCTTCTTTTATAAATAGCTTACCAATCTGGGTAGAGGTGTCAATTTTATTGATTGTTTTTTAGTTACCTGGATTTTTATTTTTTTTTAAAAAAATCTGTAAGGCTCTATTGTGATTTCAAATTGCTTTCCTCTTTCTTTTAAGCTAATTTGCATACCATTTGTTAGTTTCTTAAGATGGAGTTTAAGATAAATGATTTGAGGCTCTGTTCATTTCGGTTACAGGTGTTGAACATTGTGTATGATGCTTGGTCAGTACAGTATTTATTTCCATTCCATTTAAGGTGCTTTCAAATTTCCCTTTGGAGTCATTATTCAAAATATAGAATATTTTAACATTCCTTAAGTACTTGAGGACTTAAAAAAGTCTCTCTATTATTGTGAGAAGGCTACTGTGGGTTGTTGACTTGGCAGAATCCAGGATCAACTGGGAGGCAGGTCTCTAGGTATACCTGATGGGATTATCTTAATGATGATGACGTTGACTGCGGTGAGAAGACCTGTCCACTGTGGGTGGCACTGTGGCTCGCCGGGGATGCTAGACTCTGAGAGAGGAGAAATGGAGCTGAGCAGCAGCAGGCATTTGGGCAGCTTCTGCCTCTTACTGTCAGTGCCATGGGACCAAATGCCATGAGACCAGCTACTTTGGGATCAGTTGCCATGGGGGCCAACTGCCATGGGACCAGCTGCCACGGGACCAGCTGCCTTGGGAGCAGCTGCCATGGGATCAGTTGCCATGGGGGCCAATTGCAATGGGACCAATGCCATGGGGGCCAATTACAATGGGACCAGCTGCCTTGGGACCAGCTGCCATGGGATCAGTTGCCATGGGGGCCAATTGCAATGGGACCAATGCCATGGGGGCCAATTGCAATGGGACCAGCTGCCATGGGACCAGTTGCCACAAGACCAGCTGCCACAGGACCAGCTGCATGGGACTAGCCACATAGAAATCCTCCTGCAGTGACTTTCCTACACTGATAAACGGTGAGGTTGAGTTGTAGACCCAAACAACCCCTTTCTCTCTTAAGATTCCTTTGTCAGGTGTTTTTCATCACAGCAACTGGCAGAGTAGCCATGGTAGAGTAGTCATGGCAGAGTTGCTCTGCCAGAGTAGCCATGGTAGAGTTGCTATGCCAGAGTAGCCATGGTAGAGTAGTCATGGCAGAGTTGCTATGCCAGAGTAGCCATGGTAGAGTAGTCATGGCAGAGTTGCTATGCCAGAGTAGCCATGGTAGAGTAGTCATGGCAGAGTTACTATGCCAGAGTAGCCATGGTAGAGTAGTCACGGCAGAGTTGCTATGCCAGAGTAGCCATGGTAGAGCAGTCATGGCAGAGTTGCTATGCCAGAGTAGCCATGGTAGAGTAGTCATGGCAGAGTTGCTATGCCAGAGTAGCCATGGTAGAGTAGTCATGGCAGAGTTGCTATGCCAGAGTAGCCATGGTAGAGTAGTCATGGCAGAGTTGCTATGCCAGAGTAGCCATGGTAGAGTAGTCATGGCAGAGTTGCTATGCCAGAGTAGCCATGGTAGAGTAGTCATGGCAGAGTTGCTATGCCAGAGTAGCCATGGTAGAGTAGTCATGGCAGAGTTGCTATGCCAGAGTAGCCATGGTAGAGTAGTCATGGCAGAGTTACTATGCCAGAGTAGCCATGGTAGAGTAGTCATGGCAGAGTTGCTATGCCAGAGTAGCCATGGTAGAGTAGTCATGGCAGAGTTGCTATGCCAGAGTAGCCATGGTAGTGCTGCCATGGCAGAGTTGTCACGGTAGGTTAGCCATGGCAGAGTAGCCATGGTGGAGTAGCTATGATAGGGAGGGGGGTTTATTTTACTCACAGTGTCAGAAGGTTCTTCTTCACTACCTGCTTGGGCCCTGTAGTAGAACAGAGTATTATGGAAATAAGAATCCACAGCAGCAGGAAGCATAGAGCAAGGCCCAAACCAGGGCTGGGCTGCAACTCTCTTTCTTTTTGGTTTTTCTTTTTTTTTATTTATTAAAGATTTCTGCCTCCTCCCTGACACCGCCTCCCATTTCCCTCCCCCTCCCCCTATCAAGTCCCCCTCCCTCTTCAGCTCGAAGAGCAATCATGGTTCCCTGACCTGTGGGAAGTCCAAGGACCACCCACTTTCATCCAGGTCTAGTAAGGTGAGCATCCAAACTGCCTAGGCTCCCACAAAGCCAGTACGTGCAGTAAGATCAAAAACCCATTGCTATTGTTCTTGAGTTCTCAGTTCTTGTTGGTTTTTCAAGACAGGGTTCCTCTGTATCTTTGAAGCCTGACCTGGAACTAGCTCTTGTAGACCAAGCTGGCCTCGAACTCACAGAGATCCACCTTCCTCTGCCTCCCGAGTATTGGGATTAAATGTGTGTGCCACCACCACCTGGTTAGTCTGTAAACTTTTAAAAGCCCATATTTAGTAAGTAAACACAAAGTTTTTACTGACACTTAAGGCTATGTTAGCTTTGAATCCCTACACATTAAAAAAATTAGATACTGCCACTATAAAATAGTGTCTTATATATAATATAAAATAGAGTTTATATTTCTGTGATAAAACAGCATCATTCTAAACAACTTGAGGAGGAAAGGGTTGTTTCAGCTCACAATTAGACATCATAGTCTATCATGGAAAGAAGTCAGAGCAGGAACTCAAGGCAGGAACCTGGAAACAGAAACTGAAGCAAAGTCACGGATCAACACTGCTTTCTGACTTGCTCTCTGTGACTTGCTTAGTTTGCTTTCTTGTATAATTGCCCAGTGTTGGTACCACTTAAAGTGAACTGGGCCCTCCTACATCAATTAATTAATCAAGAAAATCCCCACAGGCCTTTTCTCAATTGAGGTTCTCTCATGCCCAGTGACTACTTTACTTCACATTAGCAAAAAGTTAACCATGACAAATGGTATTGAGTAAACGGTCCCATTCCAAAAGGGATCAATGGGAAGATTGCAAGGAAAAACTGGATCAAAGCAAAACTAGGATTCATCAAGGCAAACATCGAATCTTGTAGCTCTGTGTCCAGCATCCAGTTGTCATAATAACATCCAATGGCCCTACTTGTTATAAACCCACATGACCTGTCTCTTGAGCTGTCTCCCCTTTTTGCCTTCAGCTTTCTTTGGCAGACATTCTACAATCTTATGATCTTCATCACCCTGGAGCGTCCATTACAGTATAGACTTCACCTTCAAAGCTTTATGTATAATCCTCTAAGGCTGTGGTTCTCAACCTGTGGGTCGCAAACCCCTTGGTGTTGCATATTAAGTATCTTACGTATCAAATATTTATATTATAGCTCATAACTGTAACAAAATTACAGTGATAAAGTAACATAATAATGAAGTAATATATTAATGAAATAGAAATACTTGTGTCACCATAACATGAAGAAATGTGTTAAAGGATCATAGCTTAGGAAGTTTGAGAACCACTGCTCTAAGATCTTACAGAACTTGGAATCTCACCAAGGTCCACATTATCTGACCTGTGAGTCCTTCCTTAAAAATATGAATATAAGTCTCCAGTTAGTTATGTAACTGGTGACTACATACCTGCCGAAACAGCAACAAAGTCAAAGACAGTGGGGTCTATTGCCAGCTCTAATAGTTGCTGGGTCCTCTTGGACCTTGGCTGCAGAACCCAGCCAGTCCCCCATTCCCATGTGGATATATGTGATCGAGAAATCCTGGAGATACTCTTATCAAAGGAAAACATTTCAAGTGAGTTTAGTTTTGCAATGAAACCTAGAAGAAGCCTAATCTCAGTACTTGCTGAAATTCCCTCAGGGTACACGTATGATGGCCTCAGGGCAAAATTCTTGGCTTCTCTTTTATTGCTCAAGTGTCTTTAGTGACTGTGGCTTCTTGGTTTAAAGCTGTAAATGTGCCATTATCTGATGGAACTACACTTTCTCCATCTTTTTGTTCTGTTGTTTGGAAACCTGGCTAAAAGCAGTCAGCAGTCACAATGCCACAGCCTGAGTACTTTTCTTTCCTGAATCTGCCTGACAAATTAATTTGTCCATTACTTTTGACTTCAGTCTCACTCACATCTTGAGGATTTGAGTGAAACATAATCAAATAAGTTGCCAGAATGTAGCATGAGTTGCCTCTACTCAAATCCTCAACATGGTCAGTGTTCCCATGCGAAACTGCATGAACTCTGCTGGTGCAGTACTATTGTTGATCTGGTTTTTCAAGCTCCTACTGGTACCAAGCATTAAGATTGCTCTAAGTATTCTAGGCTTTTTTATCCTGAAGCTCCAGATTCTTCTTAACTCCCCATACACCAGGCATAGAATCACATAGTTTTATCCATAGAAATAATTCATCTCTGGTATCAATTTTCTATATTGATACAGATATTTTTCTCATCATTAAGTCCCAAATACCTGACACACACAACTTAAAGACTTCCTTTATTTTAAGTCATGAGTTTACAAATTTCAGTCCAACTCGGTGGGGTGTTTGTAGCACAGCATGGGCAACTTAAGTCGCCATGGAAAGGTTCCAGAGAGAAATCAACACGAAATGCTCAGGGATAATGTTACCCCAATGATCCAACTCCAGTAACATCTAGGTCCAATTTTCTAAAGTTCCCAGAACCCCCTAAAGCAGGGGGACCAAACAGTCAGAAGAACATCAGCTTGTCAGGGACATTTTGGACACAAAAAACAACAGTTGGAGCATATGCTTTGTAAGACAGAAATTCTTTTAACGTTGGGAAAGTTTGAGAGCTAATAGCATGGCCTATTTTGTTCAAAGTATGCCCACTTGAAAAATATGTGCATTGTACTGTTGTAAGACAGGACAGTCCATAATGCCAAACAAGCTATTTGGAGTTACTTTCATGTCATATGTTTCCTTTTTGTATTCTATATCCTTTTTTTGCTTACTTATTTATTGTCTATTATTAACAAAATGTATTGAAAACTTCCCACGGTGATTCATACTTGGCTATTGTCCTCAAAAATTCAAGCAGTTTTCCCTTCACTTATTTTGCTTGCATTAAAAAGAATACACACATTTAATATTGCTGTGTCCTCTTAATGAACTGAACCATGAGTGTGTGTGTATGCCCAAATGTGCATGTTTGTCTCATTTTTAATCATTACTATGGTTATGCTGTTTGATCCTTTTTTGTAACATTCAACTTGATGTTAGTTCTACCCAATGTACTTTATTTAGCTCAGATGCTAAAAATTTTCATTTCTAAAAGTTTTAATTTAAGCTTATCAACATTGTCTTTGTGTCCAGTTCTTCAGATATGAGGTATAGCTATAATCATCATCATAATTATTATTCTAATATCTGTCAGTTCTGAGTGTTTTCATTATTGGTTTATCATATGGGTGATTATTTCTAATTCTTTAAATGACTGGTAACCTTTGATTCAGTGCCAGGTACTGTGAATTTTCCCTTAGTGAGTGTTGAATTTTGTGTACCAATAAATATTACTGATTTTTTATTTGCTGTTGGAATCAGTTGAGTTGCTTGGAAACAGTTTGATTCATTTTGTGTCTATCATGCTTTTAAGATTTGTTTTCTAGAATAGAGCAGCTTTTAGTTTTGGACCAATTATTCCCTACTCCTGAGACATGACCCTCCAAGGACTCTACCCAGTGTTCCATGAATTATGAGGCATTTTGGTCTGTCTGGTAGGAGTCAGGTAGAAGGACTCTTAGGATCAGCACATTGCTATACAAGCAGGATTTACTAGTGTCAAAGAGCCAGAATCTCAAGGAGCAAACAGCACATGGAGCCAAAAGAGCTGAGTAGAGAGGATGCAGATTGACAAGAGTCCCATCTCCATGGAATCAAACAGGATGTGTTTAATTCCATCATGAAGGTGTGGTGACAGGGAACAGGAGATGCTGTCTACTAGGAGAACCCCTTAGACACTTAGCATCTAAGGCTTTAATGGGAGACCAGTCATATCTGCATCCTCAGCTTGCACAAAGCAGATTTCAATGTTCCCAGAAGGAAAGCAAATGTTCAGTACAAACCATTGATTTAGTAATCCATCTTTTCATTTTTAAAGAAAGAAATATGAAAACACATGACTTAAAAAAATCACAGAATGACCCTGAATGTTGACACATTGACTTGCAAGTTTTCTCACCTAACGATGGTAAGTGTTCAATAGGAATCATACTTCAAATTTTGAATTTCAATCTTTCCCTGTCTACAATGTATGATAAAATGTTCTTCCATGATACTGGTACATGCAAGAAGCTGTTAGCATGAAGTCAGCCTTGTGTCCATGAGGGCATATCTGATGCCTTTTAATGCACTGTGTTGCTAAGTTATGATGTCTGGTAGTTTGTTGCACTTTGAATGTTTTCATGAACTTTTGATGTGTCTCTCCATGATGAACCAAGAAACACCTATTTATATTTTTATAGGGCTACAAATATTTTTCCTGTATTTGACCATGTAAAATAAACTTTGTATGCCAAATACTTCATGTTTCAACTAATCAACAATGCTGTTGTTAACAGCAAAGCAGTTGGCCAGTTGTAGCTGGTATGTCTCAGGGTTTCTATTGTTGTGAAGAAACACTATGACCACAGCAACTCTTATAAAATATTTAATCAGGGTGGCTTACTTGTAGTTCAGAGATTTAGTGCCTTATCATTATGGCTAGAAGCAAAGTTGCATGCAGGTAGACATGGTGATGGTGAAAGAACTGAGAGTTCTTACATCTTGACCTGCAGGCAACCAGAAGTCACCTTAAGACACGAGATGTAGCTTGAGCATATATGAGACCCCAAGGCCTGCCCCCACAGTGACATACTTCTTCCAACAAAGCTACTCCTACTCCAACTAGATCACATTTCCTAATAATGCCACTCACTCTGGGGACCATTTTCTTTCAAAATACCCCATCCTGTAAAGTCTTTTTTTCTCCCTGAGTTCTCTTGGTGGAGGTTATCCTTGCTTTTCAGTGAGTGTTGTCACCTCATCCTAGATAGATGTACATGTACTTGCACCTCCTTTTCACTCCCGATTAGTCCCTGGAGGAAGCTCAGAGCAGACACTTGCTTCCTTTTGAGAAAAAGAGCAATAATCTAATTTTCATCTATAAGTTTGAGATTTAGGAAACCAGAGAAATAGTTATATGTACAGAGTTTTGTCTACTCAGCCTCTCTAAATCTTTGCTTCCTTAAATTCAGAATAGGAATCACAACAGGACCTGCAACAGGAACATTTATAAGGGGAAAATAATTTTTATTATTATCTGAGATTTCTTCCCTCCCTTTCCACCTTCCCCTTCACCCTTACATTTCCAAGACTGGCACAGAGATTTTTTTCCCAATATTTCATAGACACTCGGTGTTAAAGATTGTACGGATCACATTGTAAGGACTCAATACCTCAAAAGAAAACTGTTGCCCTCAAATGAATTCTGGACCAGCTGTTGGGAAGTCTTTCATATCTCTTGTTGTCCTCAGTGTTGATGGGTGATGGTTTCTCTGTGTGAGCTGTGAATGTTTAAGCCTTACTCTTTCTTCTCATTTTGGAAATCAAATCCAGGGCTTGCACATACTGGGCAAACACTATGCATTGACCAGTTTCTGCACCAGACATCTGGGTTTTTTTAGTTTGCGCCTAGAAAGAGGATCTGCTGTCTCTGGAAGGTTAGCCTCTAGCTGTCAACATCCTCCTACCTCAAACACAGCCATTTTTATTGGAAAATGTTAATAAGGAGTGGAGTTAGAGAGAAGACTTGTGGAACTCACTTAACTCATCTTAGATTCTATAGAACCTGGGACATATGTTTGCCACAAAGTGATTGTTTGATGAATGTTCACGGAAGGGGCAAATCAGCACTTAGACTCGCCTGTTTTATTTATTTCTCAGAAGAAATCAAAGGTTAAAGATCTATCATTAGACTGGGACTCATGCATAGCTTGTTTATTCAGCATGAAAGGCAGAAATGGCATGATGGTAGTGTATAGGTTTTCTTTTCCATTTTTCAAATCTTTAATTTATTTTTTGTGTATTTCACATCATGTCTCTACACTGTATCTCCCAATCTCACTCATCTCTTTCTCCCCTCCAAAATAAAACAAAAAAAATTTAATAGAAGAAAGGGGGAGGAATAAAGGGAGAATCTTCTCATGGAAGCTACAGTGTGTCACAGAGTCATGCAGTAAACCTCTTTATTCATAGACATTTTTACATGCAGGCATTCATCCCAGAGAATCACTAGTCTGGTTCACATTGACACCAGGCCCTCATGGGAACTCTTCCTGGGTATCCTATTATTGCCCTATGTCATGAAGATTATTCACTCCTAGGTTTACAGGACTGACTCCCCCACCTGCTCCAGGAGATCACAGATGGGGTGGGTGTTGGAGTGGGTCAACAAATAACCCTGGTTCTGGGTCTGGGTAGTTTCAGGGTTGGCCAGGTCACCACCCTGTCTTTACTGCCAGGGTGAGCTCTCCAGCACTGCCCTGGCTAGTTTACCCCTTGCGATGATGAGCAAAGGGCAGGGTCAGTTCTCTGCCTTTCATATCCTCAGGATCGGTCTTCCATACTTACCTTTCAGGACCAGCTCTACTGTTTTGCCCAAGTGAGGTGTAGGAGCCTCCCGAGTGCTAAAGCTGATGAGGGACAGAGTCAGTTCTCCTGCTCTTATGACTTCAGGGCCAGCATTTCCCCTGTCTCAGGCATCGATGGTTGGTGGTGAGGGACATCTCTCCTCTGCCCATGCTGCCACATGACAGATGAGTAATGGGGATAGCTTGCTCACATTTACAACATTGCTGGCTGACTCACATCTCTGTCAACCAGGTCAGCTCTTCCTGGTGTGATGCGCAGGGCCTGCTCTCCAGAATGTTGTAGCTGACAGGGTGCAGGAGCAGCTCTCCTGATTGTATAACATCAGAGCCCATTCTCTCACCTGCCTCAGGTGTTGATGGGTGGTGAGTCATGGGGAGAACTTCTGTCCCTCATCCATGCCACCAGGAGACAGATTAGTAATGAGGAGAGTCTCCCCATGCTCACTACTTTGGTGCTGGCGTGCCCACACCTGTGCGAACAGGTTTGGCTCTATTGTGATGACCAGGTGTGGTGCAGGGCCTGCTTTCCCAAGTGTTGCAGCAGGTGGAGGGCAGGGACCTCTCTCAGCTCGTATCACTTCATCGTACTTTCACTCACACTACACACCTTAAGCTTTCTTAACTCCAAAGTTGGGATACTTGTAATGTTTGTCTCATTGGGGGCTGTTTTGAGAGCTAAATAAGCCCATCCATAGCATGTGGTATGAATAGCACGATGCCCCCTATACAGATAGTGCTCAGTTGTACCTGATGTGGGAGTCCCCTCTGTGTGCTGTAATTACCATTAATGAATAAAGAAATTGCTTTGGACCTATAGCAATGCAGAACTTAGGTAGGCAGGGAAAGGTAGGCTGAATGCTGGGAGAAAGGAGGCAGAGTCAAGGAGAAGCCATGGATCCACTGCCTGAGACAGACATGCCGAAACTTTAGCTGGTAAGCCACAACTATGTGGCAATACACAGATTACTAGAAATGGAATAAATTGAGATGTAAGAGTTAGCCAATAAGAAGTGAGAGCTAATGGGCCAATCAGTGATTTAAATAATACAGTTTCTGTGTGATTATTTTGGGGCCAAGAAACCAGGAACGAACAAGCAGCCTCCCCCAACACGTACCTATTAGTATTTGTCCAGTGGACGTTTCTGACTTGATTGTCAACATGGCACACAGAGTTGGTTGAGTCCCAGAAACCATGGAGATGAATCCACAATCTCAGGCGCTACAGCTTTGCCGATTTTCTGCGGGAAGCTGTGAAGGAGATGGCAATGAGAAGCGATCTGTTGAAGCTGTGCTTCAGCTGTGCCGAGAGCAGTGGGAGGGCACAGAAGGGAATTCTCATTCAGACGTTAAGAGTCTCAAATTAACAAAAGCCATTGAAATTTCCCCCTGAATCACTTACATTTACAGAAATGTTCCATATGGCAGATGATGACCTACAAATTATATCCATTTCTTTAAAAAAGCACAATTTAGCCTGACTGAGTAATGTAAGATAAAAGAAACTGCATTTCTATCACATCGACCTTGGAGCTACCTATCAAGTAGAATTTTCAGGGCTACCAAGGAAAGAACAGTTTATGGAACATTTTTCCTCTAAGGGAAACAGTACAAATTCCAGTGTGAACAAATAAATGGGTTTTGGTAAAAAGCAAAGGTAACGGAAACATTAATTGCCTGTGGGGACTTGGAGAATGCTTCTTGGGGAAGATTCTATTTGAACTTTGTATTGATTGTGTTTGAACTGAATATGGAGGGTTGAGTTGGGACTAGTCACATGGGAAAGGGCACTCAAGGGAAGGGAGCAAGCATGCAGAGTCCCAGGGTCCTAGAAGATCAAGCTGTCTCGAGAAATTTTAAATTGCTCAATTTGACTGCAGGCGAGGGTTGGAGGAGGAGGTGATGAGCAATGTTTAGACATGGAGACTAGAGGACAGGTCGTGTAGGGTCTCTCTTGTGAAGCTGTCAATGTCATCTAGGAATTACGGAAAGGGTAGGAAGAAAGGGAGAACCTTGAATGCAGTCACAATTTGGAAAGATTGCTCTGGTTGGTAATGGATCAAAACTGCAAAATATGAGGCCCTTAACAGTAGTCAAGGGAAGGAGAGATGAGTTTCAGAGAAGTGCTGAGGAGAGGAACATTTGCTGGGTTCGATGCCACCAGTCAACAAAATGATCCCCTGCTGCTTTAAGATGTTGTCTGGCACATCTTAACTTACCTGGTGCATCAGAGACCTTGCTTGCACAGCATTGGGGATGTCCTGTTAGAGCAGGCAGGAATTTATGTCACACCACGAAAATTAAGAGGAAGTGCTCATAAAGTAGCCATTACAGAACGTGAGGATGAAGATGAGAATGTGGCCATCTGGGTCCCAACCTGATGATCATTGTCACATGTCCATAGAGTGATGGAGGAAGGTCATTGGTTAATTATAATAACGAAACTGCTTGGCCCTCATAGGTTAAAACATAGGTGGAAGGAGTAAACAGAACAGAATGCTGGGAGGGAGAGGAAGTGAGCTCAGAGGCCATGCTCCCCTCTCCCGGGCAGATACAGTGAAGCAAGCTGCCAGGTTAGACATGCTGAATCTTTCCCGGTAAGTGCACCTTGGGGTGCTACACACATTATTAGAAATGGGCTAGTCCAGGTGTGAGAGTTAGCCAACAAGAGGCTAGATATAATGGGCCAAGCAGTGTTTAAATGTTTGTATGTTGTTATTTCGGGGCATAAGCTAGCCAGGTGGCCGAGCTGGGTAGCAGGAATGCAGCCCACAGCTCCTACTACACAAAGAGTTCTTCCCACGTTCTCCATTCACCAGCATGAAAGACATGAATAGCAATACTGAGTGTAGACTACTTAAGCCTCATCAGTGCCATTCCAGCCCTTCCTTGGTCCCTTGCACTCATCATTTTCCTGATCCATATTCATTACTTTTTGATTCCTAGTCTTCTAAGTTTTCTGACTTGTTTTTACAGAACCTTAGTATTTATACACCTAGCAATGTCTCATTACCTCATTCTCCCACCCCTTGATGTGAGAACCTATCTTAAAGGACAAGACAAACAACCTGTGTGTCCCTTTAGTTTTTCTACTTATTCTCTATGTAGCATTGACCTCTCCATAACTATCTACCTTATTAAACATGAAGCTCTATAGTAGTGGTTCTCAACCTATATATCAGATATTTACATTAAGAGTCATAACAATAGCAAAATAATAGTTATGAGCAGGAACAAAATAATTTTATGGTTGGGGGTCACCACAGTATGAGGAACTGTATTAAAGGGCTACATAATTTGGACGGTTGGGCTCCACTGCTCTAGAGGAAATGTTTTATAAACAAACTCTTGTGTGAACAACTAAAGTAGATGGCATATTAGATACCCATGCCCTGTTGCCTCTGAATGATTCTGCCCTTCAGGTTCTCTCCATTCATATTTCATTTATGTAACTTCAGTTCAGAGTGGAGTGATGGAAGATTAGCTCATTATTGTCATATAGCCCTGCCTCAACTCATTCTCTTTCTTTATGCCACTTGGCAGATTTCTTGGTGATTCCTTGCCTGCAAACACATCAGCTTCTGTGTTTCTTTGTGTTTTGTGACATAGCATTTGCTGGCTTACTCTTCAAGTATCAAAAGAGAAGCTAGAGATTTTCTACATCTAGCCTTGTTTAAGAGAGAACAGAGGCTCCATGAAAGAAAGGATTCATGAGTGAAAGGTTTTCTAAGGATACCTGTCTGTGGCAGTTTGAATGAGATGTTCTCTCCTAAGTCTTGGGCATTTGAATACTTGGTCCTCAGTTTCAGCTGTCTGGGGAGTATTGAGAGGTGTGACTTTGCTGGAGGAAGTGTGTCACTATGGGTGGGCTTTGAGTTTTCAAAAGACTTCCACTATTTGAATTAGCTCCCTTGGCTTCCCATTTGTGGTTCAAGATGTGAACACTCACTGCTGCTCCAGCTGCCTGCTGTTTGATTCCCCCATTCTACCTTCATGGACCCTCACTCCTTGGAGCTGTGAGTTCAAAATAAACCCTTCCTTCTATAAATTGCCTTGATCATGGTGTTTTATCACAGCAATAGAAAAGAAATGAAGGTATTTGGGTACAACTATGCTCTCCTCTCCTTCTGTGGCCTAAACTTTCCTTATATTTTTTTTCCTGCCATGTAGCTCTATGAATAAAACATTAAGTTAAACTGAAGCTGATTTTGAGGCACTCATGAGAAGTAGAAAGCATGGATTCTGATTCCACAGCCTGACAGCGCAACAAGGTCAAAACTCTTGTAAGGTTAAAAAAAAGGCAAACTCAATATATGAAAGAGATTGACAGAGGGCAGAGATGAGGCACAGGTGTGGAGATTAGACAGCTCCAGAAATGGCCAGCAGCAGACTTCAGAACCAGTGTGATATTGGGTTCAATCCCAAATCTGATACCCCGCAGACAAGAAGACTTGGCATTTCCCCGCTGCTGCTGTGACTTGAGTCGCTAGTGTTGATGCAATGAAATAACAGGTGTTTCAGAACTTAATTCATGCCTGATAACTGGTAGCTAGGAAGTTCCCTTGGTGAAAAGGATGGAAGAGGCATGAATCAATGTTATATGAAGACAGGAGGGATTAATTGTTGGAAGGGCTGAGGGCTGGAGCCAAAGGGCCAAGAAGACATTGGTATAGCTAGGGACCGAGGAGGGGGCCAGTGTGGTGATGGAGGAGCTTTTGGTAGGAGAGTCATGGAACATGGCTGGAAGAAAGGTAAAACAGATTAGAGAAGGCTTTGAACTTTCCCCGAGAAAAGTTTAGGATTGCCATTCAGTCTAGGAAACTCTTCAATATTTTATTCCTTATTGAGGGCAGAAAGAATGTTTCCAGAGAAGAATTTGCCAGCATCTTATTAGGTGGTCACCATGGTGCCAAGTGTAGGCAGGGGTGATTCTCCTACACTATGCATGGTGGACATTTGCATTTGGTATACATCCCTCGTTTTCTGTTACACCCCACAACACAGTTTTGAAACACCCTGCCTTAATTCATTCAGGTGTAGTCTACTGGAGTAAAGAACTTGACTCACGGTGTTTCCACTCCTGGTCTTCAACTTGTGCTTCTGAGTAGCTATTTACACAGCGATTACAGATTCAGAGGTGATTTCAGCTTTTCTACTGATCACCATTCAATGCATCCACATTCATCATGGGGTAAAAGCAGGACAGGGAATATTGGTCCTGTTTTATTTGTGGAAACTATATATTTTATGGAGGTAAAAATTCCTGATCATCACCTTGAATTCTTGTCCCTCAGGGAAATGTCCTTACCTGTCCAGTCTATGGAGTGACATCAAATTCTGTGAAGCATTTCTTTCTTTGCCTGTATCTTCCCAGTGTGCCTGCCTTTTCCTGATTTCACTTCTTCCTCACACCCCTCTGCCCACTTCCACCATCTTTGCTTTCTGTTGCATCCTGATTCTTGCTAGGGTTCATTGCTGTGTTCGTTTTTTCTTTCCTTCATCGCCTTGCAGAGTTGACTTTATATTGGCCTCAAACCTGCAAATTCCAGAAGAGAGAGAAACTTGCCACAGCTTCAGGCGGGATGTCCTATATCTCCTGCACATCCGAGGCAGGCAACTGGATAGCCAGAATCTCTGGGAAAGTTGGAGGCAGCCAAGTACACTTGCCTTCTTGTACCACTCCAGGGGCTGGGAAATGGTCATCCAGGTTGGTAGCTCCATGGTTAGCAGACACCTTTCTTGAACCCAGAAAAGCAAGGGTGAGTTGTGTCTTCTGTGAGGAGACTCCTGCTGAGACACTTGGCTTACTCAATGCTCTCTTCATTCTTGAAGCCTTTACTGTATATTCCTCAGTATGTCTGTCTCACTCATTGATTGTCTGTTGACTTGCCAACTGTTTTCCTGGGATGGGGATTCATGGCTGGCCATTAAGCATCCTGAGCTCGGCAGTCACCTCCAACTTTGTATATGTTACTGGAATTGGTGAAGTCTGTGTCAGGCTCTCTGTTGGGTGCTACTTTTGCCTAACCTTGAAATTGTTTGCTTTTGAGATGATTAGCCTAAAACACAATTGTCTGGGTTATTTATTTGTTTGGAAGCAGACATTACTAGCATTGCCAAGGGCAGTGTGGTGTGAAAAGCATCACTAACCTAGGAGACCAACTGAACCATCTTCTCTATCTCCTCACCCCTAAACAATTTACACAGCTATGATCTCAGCTCTTATCTCATTCGACTTTGCTTTTTCTGATTCCAACCCTTTTCTAACTAGACCCTGAATTAGGCCTAGATTTTTCTTGCCTTCCACAGAGTCTGAAATCAAGTAGGTGCTTAAACAGACTTTTGCATGATTTAATTTCCAAAGATTCAGAGGGAGAGGAAATCAAGTATGTCCCACATCCTCTGTTGGAAGAAACAAAAGAGAAAGAGACATTCTGGGATCCTGTACAATCTTTCTCCTGAAATATGTCTACAACATCAGCATCAATGGCTGGCAGTTATACTTACAGAGCTACTTACTTGTATGGCAGGATGCTGACTCCATTAACATCTTTCTGTGTTGGGTATCAGGTCCCAGGACTGAGGCTGGATGTTGGAGGATGACTTTGACTGTGCTGAATGGGGGATGGGAGATTGGGGTGAGGCAGAAAGTACAATTTTAAGTGAAGAAAGACAAATTAGTTAAAAGGTGTTAAGGATGTTTGACTTCCCCTAGTCAGTGACATGGAAATTTTCTCTTCTTAACTGGATTTCAGGAACATCTAGTGAAGGCGTAAGTCACAAACAATGCCACACCAGTTTGGAATTATGATTAATAGGGTGGTATTTATTTAAAGGGGAAAAAACTTACAGATAACCGTCCCAGACAACAGCCCTCTGCGCAATCAGGAAGAAGTCTAGTAGCCAGAACCGGAGCAGGAAGCAAAGAGAGCAGAGAAGGGAAGTAGCCGCTTTTTTAAAGGGAGAGAGACCATGCCCCAATGGGCTGGTATCTCAGCGGCTATTGGCTGGAGGAGCGGAAGGACCTCCCGCAACAATCTAGAATGTTTCAACATTCTAGTAAGAAAAAGTCAGAAAAAGAGAGCAAGGGCTTTGTTGTGTGAGTTCAAAAACAGCCCCAAGAAGAGTAAAATTTAATTTACAACTTTCCTTCTACTTTAAGGTTCAGAATTTAGTGGCTTAGCTTCCTCTGTTGCATGGGATTCATAATTACTCACTGCATAGATTTGAGGATGACATATGACAATATCAAGCAGAGATATTCTATCTGGTGTACAGGTAAGCTTTGATGAAAGGGAGATTTCTTCCTGTCTAATGCAGACATCACAGTTGATATACAAAACAAAGAAGCATTAAACTTTGGGGAAAATTTAAATCCACTGGTTGCTGGGCTGGATAACTAAAAGATTACAGGTCTTTGAACTTGGCTGACAAGAAGTGCTGAGCTAATCACACTTAGATCCTCAAACTCATGCCAAGTTCAAACTGGCTTCCCATGCATGTTTCATAGGAAATAATCATGACTACCCAAGGGATGCTCAATAGATAAATATCATCCAGGAAGTCCACTGAAGCTGGGACAGTGAGTATGTAGGGTAGGTAAACCATAACTTTGGCTTCTTCAAGGAATTATGTTGTTTGTTTAGGTTTTGTGTGTGCATTGTGGATATGATCCCATGTGAATGCACAAACCAGTAATCGTGTTTAGAAATAGAAATCAGAGGAAAACATCAGCTGTCCTGATCTGCTACTCTGACATTATTATCTTGAGACAAGGTCTCTTGCTGAACTGGAACTGAATGAGAAGATAGAAAGTACTAGAGTAGTGGTTCTCAACCTTCCTAATGCTGGGACCTTCAACTACAGTTCCTCATATTGTAATGACCCCCATAAAATTATTTTCATTGCTACTTCATAACTATAATTTTACTACTGTAATGAATCATAATGGAGGAGTTCCATTCACACCATCTTAGCATATGGTACTTATAGGAATTATAATGTAAATATCTGTGTCTTTGGATGGTCTTAGGTGACTCTTTTGAATGGATCATTAGATTCCCAAAGGGGTTGAGTCCCACAGGTTGAGAAATGCTGGCCTAATCATTCTACCCCCTAGCAAATACCTGCCCCGATAATGTGGGGTGTATGAGCAAGCACACATCCATGCTATGTTTTGCATGGGTTCTGGTGGGTTTGAACTAAAGTCTCCATGCTTTCAGAGCAAGCACTGTTATTCCTGAGACATCTCCCCATCTGTGAGGCCCTGGGTTGCAAAACTGGAGAGGACTGGAGGATGTGTTGTGTTTCATGCTATTTCTGGGTGACTTTCCTCCCTCGAATGAGGAAGAGACCTGGTCAGTCGTCCTCATCAACTTAGACTATGAAACCCAATATGGACAAGTTCAATAGAACCACCGTACATGGGCTGTCCATGCATGCTTTAGCATTGCCAGGGCATACATTTCAAATTTCAATTTTTCCCCCTTAAATAGCTCTGCTCTGTTGTAATGACAAATCGGAATCATATTCTACATGTATTTCTTCCACATTTTTCTGTCCCCTGCCCATTCTCTCTTCTCTGATGTGGTAAAGCTGAGAACAAAATGTGGACTCATGAATGGATGCAAAGGGGTGTGGCTTTCGGTATGAAATGGAATGAAATCAAGATAATGACTTTGTAGTGGGAATGGAGAATAGTGAGGGCGAGTCCTCTCTAGTACAGAGAACCTTAATTGAAGACAAACGATTCCTTTCTATGCCTGCAGCAACCTTATGCAGGAGGTGAAATGAGTGGCTTTTTTTTCAAGTGTTATGAAGACAAACATCTAAAATTATCCACGCTTAATAAAGTTAGTGGTATCCATCAGGCATTGTATGCCAGAAGTGTGTTTACGTATTCATTAGGACAGTACTTAAAGAATATTGAGTGTCCCACTCTATTACTCTTCTATTATTGCCTTCCCACTAGGATGGCAGCCAACAAGCCCCAGCAACTCTTCTCCCAGCAAAGATTTCCCCCTGCTTAGAGTATTAGGGGATCAAAGCACATGAATACCCATGCCACACTTTTTATGTGGGTTTCGGGGATTTGAACTAAAAGTCTTCATGCTTGGACAGCAAGTGCTCTTACCACTGAGCCATCTCCTCATCTTCCAGCGATAGGGTTGGCATGTCTCCTAGAAAGAGATTTCACACAGCTCTGACATGCCTTACAAGAGACACCGGAGCTGAGGCACTAATGATGGACAGAACTGCACCTTGGTCAGAACTGATTATAGACTACCTCTTGCCTTTTATTTAAACCAAACCTCAGTTAAGGTCTTGAAGACTGACTGTGCTCCTCTTTACAGTGCTGTCGCACTCAGTAAATCTTCCTCTATCTTTCAATTGCTTGTTGGCTTCATTGGCCTGTGGAGGATTGGCAGCCTGTTCTGTGTTGTCTGGACTGCCAGAGCCCAGGCTCTGACCACTGATAGCAGCCACTCCCACTGATGAGTCAGGAAATAGAAACTGGTCAGGAAGTTTTGGGGCATAGCAGGGACCCTGAAAGTGAATGGTTCTAATTCTGGTTCTTCACCCAAATCTGGATATATCCTTGTATCTGTCTTAGCCAAGGTGTCAGATGGAAGCTATGCTTCTTGGTCTGGCTTTGTTGTTGCTTGTTTGTTTGTTTTGTCTGTCTTTCTTCCCCTTATGTCACCAAATGAGTACCTCTGCCTAGACCTGTATGGGACCACGTGACCAGAACTGAAGTACCCGAGCACCTTCGAGGTAGATGGACTAGGTTTACTAACTTTTCTCTCCATGACCAACACACATTCTGCCCTAAGTCCTATGGAAGTCCCTAGACTAACAGCTTGGCAGTACCCCATTTTGGGGGAACTGTTTCTTAACATATAGGAGCTTTGCTTTCTGTTAAACTCCTACCTATACTCCTAGAATAGAATGAGTTTCATTGTTTGAGCTTTTGAGACAAGCGACCCCAAAATCACTGGCCCAAGTTGGCCTGGTGGTCATTACCCATCTGAAATCTTAGCACCCCAAGTTAGGCTCACTTGGGGAAAGAAAGAAAGGCCCTGTCATCGCAGAGACTCCAGTTTTCCTGGCACACAAAAGATCAGGGCTTTTTATTTATGTTATCTATGTTGACTTTTGGGGTTATCAATGTAGTACAAGCTTTTAGGCTTGTGGACAATGGGAGCTTTTTTTTTGCATAGTGTATCTGTCACATGTAGTTGCCCTACATGCAACTTCATGTATTTTAAGTCTCTACCCAGGGGTGTGGGTTTTAGTGTTAAAAAGATTATAAATTATAAAGACAATCTATAGAGTGATAGATTCTCTTCAGACACTCTGGAGAGCCTCTGAACCTCCAACATCACTGACATCTAGTTGACCAATATCATGAGTCATAGGTTATCTTCAGAGATATGTGCCCATGACATCTCTGTGCTGGCGCAGGTCACTTTTTTCACTCCAGTGTCTACAGATGTTAAACTGGGGTAGAGATATTAATCAGTAATTTTGTCAAGATGTTTTGAACACTGACTGCGTGCAAGGAGCTAGGCTAATTACTAGGTGGAATGGCGCATTAATAAATCTAGATGAACTTGAATATTTTCTTCCTAATAGTAAGTTCTGTGAATCTGTGGAATTCATGGCTCAACATTGCAATGAAATCATGAAGCTTTTAGGAATTAAGGCCCATGGCTAATATCACAACACATACAATCATCGTTTTCTAATGTTTCTAGCCTATGGCAGGAAGTCTAGCATTAATACAGAAACACATATGAAGTCACTAAGAAATTATGTTGTTAGTGGCCCTTTTAGCTCTGCCCGTGCGTGGAATTGAGGGAGTAAGTGTCTCTCTGGTACAGGTGTGTTCAGGCTTGCTGCCAGCCCATCTGGCAGTCCTCCATTCTGAAGCTTTCACTGAGTCACTAAGAGTCTCTGATTAGGAACCTGACTAGGAGTCTTTCTTTAGAGCAGTTCACTTGATAACTTATGCATGCATGCATGGCCAAGTTTGGAGGGTGAATATGCCAACAGGCTCATGCTGGGAATGAGTAAAGAGGGAAGTGTTATTCCTCAGCCACAGTAAAACCATGAGGAGACTCAGACACCTTCGTGATCTTTTGCTGGAGGGGCATTCAGAAAAGGTAGCTTTGTTGAGAGATCACTGATTCTACTTTTGAAGTAGTAGAAACCAGGCCTTCACATTCAATATGAGGTTTGCTCTAACTATATCATCGGCATACGTAAGAAACCATTGCCCCCTTAGATTCAGGCTCAGCTGTCTTAAGCTGAGTTCCTACTGTATGCCTGAGCCAGGCCTTGCTATGACTGGGTACTCCATTCCTTCCTCTGGTCCTTGACTTCTCTCTGTGTCGGCCTTCAACACTGCGCAGATGGGACTTGGAGGCCCGTCAACATCACAGCAGTTCTTGACTCTAGGAAACATGGTACTAACTGAGGCAGCCAAAATGCTGTGGCTTTAGTGACATGATCAGAGTCACTTTTGTAAAAATCACCTCTGCTTTCACCTCAAAATTTATGTTATAAAGTAAGAGATTTGAATCAGATTTCCTTGAGCCACCATGCCCCAATTTGATACTCAATGTATCACGGCCTGGAATATCTTAGAAGTTGCTGGATGAACTCCCAGTTAGCCTGAGAGAAATAGCAAAGTTGCCAAGCACATAAAAGAAGCATTGTAGCTCATCTACCAGCCAGCAGAGCCTGCCCCACTGTTTCTGTGGGTTTTATGTTTGCACACTGAAAACTAAGTCCAGAATGCAGAGACCAGAAGAAGCAGAAACACTGAAGGGAACAGGGATGCTAGATCTGGAGTCAGACACCAATCTGTGGCTCCAAACAGGATGCCAACGCCCAAGCAAAATGATTAGAAAACAGCAACAATCAAATCATCTGTCACCATAACAATAGCAAGTATCTAAATTAAGCTCTATCTTCTGTGGGAGTGGGTGACACCCAGCAGTGACATGAACAGATATCATCCTGTTTTCTATGCTTTGGGAAGTATTTCTGAGCCCATCTGCAAACTAGACATCTGCTCTCTCTTCCTTCTTCCGGGGAAGTCTGTCTGTAAGGAAGCCCAGGGCTGAAGGCCAGAAGGATGGGTTGAAAGCTTCTTGAAATGCTTTGCACTTCAATGAGGAGTGTGTGTCAGTGAGTTCTGAGATGTTCTTCTGGATCTCCCTGGGAGCGCATGTGGGAAGAGTAACAGACAGTTTTTAAAGCTTGCCGAGGTCCACAGGAACATGCTCTGTCAAAATGAGCAGTGTGAGAGGAGGCTCATCATCCTCCGAGAGGCTTCAGAGGAATTCATGCAAATTCAACTCATTCGCAAGTTCTACAGATGGAAGATGGATTGTCCAGAATGTATAATCATCTCTCAGCGAACCATGAGACTTCCCTAGCCTTTCACTATACCATTGACTGAATCCATTTGTTCCTGAAGGTTTTAGATATCACTAGGTGATGAAAAGACCTTGATTCTTCTGAGAATCAAAGTTCCAGGAGAGTAAATATTGTGTCACTTTAGGTCCTTATATTTAGAAGGACCAGGCTAGGGCTCAATATAGTAACATAAATAGAAGAGTCATTCAGCTCTTGAAGAGTTTGTGGTATAATTCCTATTTATCACACCATGATGGATGGGAGAGATGAGAATGTTGGCCATTCCTGATGTGTGTTGGACTTTTATTTAGTGTTGTGTTCAATTAAGAGTTGAAGAACAACCCTGAAAAACAGGCAGTTTCTCAGTATGGGCAGCAAGTGTTTTCAGGGTAATGTTGGAGCACTGTGCTTAAGAAGAGGTGAAGACCCAGGCATACATGAGATCTACTTCGGGCTGGCTGGCAGAGGGTTTATGAATCTATTGGTAGCTCCTTCTAGTACATAAACATAGAGACTGCTAGATGGAGCATCAAAAAACCAAATCTCCCTTCAGTATATGTGAGAGCTTCCAGGCAGTAGCATCAGTAAGGTAGCAAGTGAATAGATGCCCTGGGACTCCCTGGAAAGGTAAAAATGTATGTACCAGAATAAAATGGAGTTAGAGTAGAGACTGCAAGCTGAGTCTACTGGTCCTGTGCGCTGTTGTTTGGCTACCACGGGTGTATGGACAGGACTTTGCCCCATACTCTGACATGTATTGACAGTGGACTAGATTTATTTGAGTTAATGATTCTTCAGATTTTTTTCTTAAACATAGAACCACTTGCCTGTATGTTCCATTCCAAGTCCTTTGCCCATACTAAAGCTAATTTTCAGGTAGTTTATTATAGTAGGAGATTGCTCATTTGTTTCCCAGCCACCTGTAGACCTGTAATAATCACACAGAAAATATATAAATTACAATACTATTTGGCCAATGCTTAAGTGTATTCTATCTAGCTCTTACATTAACCCATTTCTATTATTTTGTATTTTATTATGAAGCTCATGGTTTACCAGTAAAGTTTCCTGGCCATCTGCATCCTTCGGCAGCTACTTGGCGTTTCTTTGACTCTGCCTTCTTTCTCCCAGCATTCAGTTTAGCTTTCCAGCCTACCTTTATTCTGCCCTGCCTGAGGCCAGTTATTAACCAATGGTAATAAAGTATAGTCACAGCATACAGAGGAAAATCCCACATCACCTTACCGTTTCTTTCTAATAAAATGTAATATTGTAACTATAATTTTTGCTTGATAACTGTTTTGTTGTATATAATCTTGCTATGTTAAAGTTAAAACATTACATTTAGTACATTTGACAAAGAAAATACTCCATCATCTATCCTATCTTTGTAAACCTAAAGTTTTATATCTAATCTATCTTTTATAATTATAACCATCTTTCCTCAGCTCCATCAAAGACTCCAGAAAGATATAATATTACTTAAGTTAACAGAAAGTTCATTGCAAGCAACTTCTAAAACTCTAGAATTGTCAGAAACACCTCCCTGCCTGGACAGTCACCCAAAGTTCTTCTGTAACATTGGGGCATCCATCTTTAGTCTACAGGCCATAGTATCCAGAAGACTTTTCCATGAAGTAGGAAATTTGAAAGACTGCTTTGCCTCTATTGGCAGTTTGTCAGTCACTTTCTTCTGTATCCTACAGAAGTCTGGTAGACTCTTTCATGAAGCAGTAACCTTGAAAAACTGCATCATCTTTAGGCAACTTCAGCATTCATGTCCAGTTCATATAGCTTACCAATGAGCAGTCTAGGCAAGAGTAGTTTATTGCCCAAATGGCTAGCAAACTATATAAAGAGCCTCTTCAATGCCCATCATCCTTTTGAAGTAGATTGTTGCTGTCAGCAGCAGATATGTCTCATTGTTGAGAAAAGTCTAAGTTCTTAAAACATTTAAATGCCATATTCTGTAAGTTTTTAAAAGTTGAAGAATACCTATCCATCTGAAATATACTCTGTACATCTAGAAAACTTAACATGACTACAAGGTTGACTATTATAGATGAAATTAATCTGTATTTCTTAGTTATGCATTGCATTTTAAATGAGCTGCACAAACACAATATCTTAATCAAGAGCATAAATATATATATATATATATATATATATATATATATAACAAAATTGACCTTAATGTATCAATGAACCAAAATCCATACCGATGCAAAGTATGCATCCTCCTTTAAATGTAAA
Organism: Microtus pennsylvanicus; assembly: GCF_037038515.1. Taxonomy (NCBI): domain Eukaryota; kingdom Metazoa; phylum Chordata; class Mammalia; order Rodentia; family Cricetidae; genus Microtus; species Microtus pennsylvanicus. Next base: position 93,156,247 of record NC_134586.1, read on the forward strand.
CAAACATTTATAAACAGTAATTTAGGGAATGTGGGTATTGTTTTCTAGACTATTTCGTGCTTATTGGGGGCACTGTTAATCAGATATTTCATGGGGTATTCTGTGTGGTAGGTCCATCTCAGCCAGCAGCATGAAACTGTCATGGATATTTGACCATCTGGGCCATTGCTTCAGGGGATCTTGCTTGATCAAACCATAATACTTGGTAAGGAATCCACAGCTTTCTAACTTCTGTAGAAACAAAAGCAGAACCTCTTTTCCAAAGCATTATATTCTTAGACACAAATTTTGCAGTCAAGATATGTTTTAAACTATATATATTGGTTTAGCTTAGCAATTTGTACAATGAACTGTCTCTCTGCACTTAGCTCATTCACAACCAAAAAGTTCAAATAAAACACATAATATACATAATCTAAACTCTCTGTGTATATTCCATCTTTATGCGGCTCATTTTTCTTTACTCCTTTAATCTATGACTGTACTCTGTCTCTTTAAAGACTTTTATTTTTTTAAAACTATTGATTTTTGTTTAGAACTGTCTATGTCTTTTTCTTCTCTCAAGCCTTTGTACATTTTTAAACACATTGACCTGTTCAGAGGTTTATTTCTATCTGAATCTGTTTTTACTGTGTATCTGTAATCATTTTCTGACAAGGAGTGCTTTTAAAATGGTAAACAGCTTAGTCACAGCACGCCTGGATGCTGGCTTTGCTTCTCTCAACCTTTCAATATGGTAGAGGTAGCTTTATTATCAGCTCTGACTCCACTGGGTTGGAGCTGTGTCAACCACCTCAACTCTGGGAAGCAGTTGGCCCATGCTGCCACAAAGTAATTGCAGCATGCTGCCTACAAACCCCATTCACATCCCCAGCCTCCTGAAAAAGAGCTGTTCCTGCAATTAGTATAAACCAGGAAGCCTTCTTAAAGGAGCTGTATAGTTTTTGCTGCTACCACTGAGTCAGGAAGTCCTCTTTTAAAGGAAGTGTGCCTCTTACTTGCTTTTAGCAAACAAACTCCCCCAAAGAAAATGCTGCTACCATGAAGCCATGCTTACCTCTGTTCTTTTGTGTCTAGAATTCCGTTCCAGTCTCTCTCAGGTTTTATGTGGGTGTAGTCAGCCCACATTGGTGCACCATTTCATAGGTGGAGACTGCTCGTTCATTTCCCAGCCACCCAGACCCAAATGTTCATGGTAGTGTTTTATTTGGGTCTCTAGAATGGGAGTGCCAAGGAGGTCTTTGACATAATTTCTAGAATTGATTCTTGACATTTTGTGCATTTTGGGGTTAATTTAAAGTCTCCTGAGAACTGTTTCTTAGGAAATTGCACATTGCTTCTTAACAATGAGATGGCTGTAAGAATGTTGGTAGACTGTGCTTTGTAGAAGTTCACATTGACCTGTGGACTCTAAGCCAAGAGTACAGGGCAAATCACACTTGGAACATTGTGGATGCAGTTATGTATACCAAGAAATGCTTTTAGTGAGAAAAGTCTATGAAGCCTCATAATACAAGGCTTTTTTCCATGTCTTGGTTCTGCCTTTCTTAGTGGTGATCTTAGAATAATGAAGAAAGGTTTTACACAGTAGGCAACAAGTAAATTATTAAAAGATTATAAAGAACGCCTTTTCATGTCTTCCTAAAATAGAGATATGAAAAAGATATGCCATGCAGCAATAGAAACAGTGAAGGAAATCTGATAGATAAGAAAGTAGACACAAAGCCACCACTGCATGTTACTGGAGAGAAAGCTGAATGCCACGGCCCAATAACCTTAATCAGAACCCCTGGATATGATGCCACTGGGTGACAAGGCTGAGTCCTGTCAAGGCTTGAGTGTACCCAAGTGATGTACCTTACCCTGCAAGAACACCTAAGTGGCTGCCCTCTGCTTATCATAGGACATAGGAGGATATAAAATCATGCCTACCTAATAGGTGCTATGGTTTTAGGGGACTTAGGGCCTGCTGGAATGCATGATGTACCATCTGCAAATATCAGTGAAAGGGTTTATAAGGCCACCTGGGGTTGCTCCAGGTTGAGGTGAAATTTCTGCTTGCACTGCTGTGTTGGGGTGTGAGGCTTCTATTGAGTCACAGTGTCTTAATCTCTAAATCACCCCAGTGGCTCCAAACAGTGCCGCCAGCACAAAAAAGGTCCCAGAGTTCCAGGCATTTAAACACTAAGAACCTTAGCTTCTTTCTCTGTGAAACACAGTTCGCCACAATGGCCACATTGTGTTAAATGTTAAAGAAGGTAAACCAGGCACAGATGTGTTAGTTGTTTCTTTGTCCACAGGAGAAGGGTGGAGGGTGGAGGATGGAGGGATATCCCTCCCCCTGTCATTAAAGTTCTGTGGTTCAGCAGTAGCCAGGGCAGCATGGAAGCTCATCATGTTCTTTGCACGCTATATAAAAATCAGTTAATCTCCCAGAGAAATATTTGCTATCCATTCCTCTTCTTATTAATCCTGTTATTGAATGGAGATTTTGGAATGAGGCTGCTCAGGTTTCAAATTTCAGAAAGCTACCAGTAGAACAAGTATTATAAGCTATTTAATTTACTTAACCCATAGTTTTCTCCTAGGCATAATAGCCCCCACTTCAAAGGGTTGTAGAGGAAACCAAATGAGGATGGATGTGGGTGAGCGTCTCCATAAACAGCACTGATAATCTGTGTGGATGTGTGTAATTTCTCTCCCAAAGTTTCATGCTGAATTTTAAATTTATGGTTCTTATGAATATTTATTAATAATAATTACAGTAGTAATGCTAGGTGGCTATTGTGTATGTGCATTTTTTTCAGTGGTAAGAAAATCATTTATATCACTGACTAAATTACTTTGGGCAACTCTGTGTGGTATTTCCAATACTGACAGAGAGACTACCACCCAAACCACACTTCTGGCCATTGGCAGAGAAAGGATTTCTATTTCAGAGACAGAGTGTTGGTTAATTCTTTGTCAACTCTACACAAGATATAGTCCTTTGGGAAGAGAGACTCTCAGTTGGAGAAAATGCCAATCTGCTCTTTGTTAGTGATTTCCGTGGAAGGGCCCAGTGCACTATGGGCAGTACCAATTCTGGACAGGTGTTCTGAGTGTGAAAGAAGGCAAAAGTGGTAGAGAACACACCAGGAAGTCAGGTTCCTCTGTGGCTTTTGCTTCATTTCCTGCCTGTAGGTTCCCTCCTTGAGTTCTTAGCCTGATTTCCTCAATGACAGACAATAAAGTTGAAGCTGAAGTAAATTTTTTTCCTCTTCAAGTTTCTTTTGCTCACCGTGTTTTTTCACAGCAGCAGAAACCCTAACTAGGACAAGTCTGTGCTTTCAGGCTCTCCTGTTCCCAACCTGCCAGCATAAATCAATCGTTTACCACACTGTGTGTAATGTGGACCTTGTAGTCTGGGTTCTTTTCTCTGCTCTCACCACCTCCTCATTGGAAAATATCCCTTTACACTGTGTGAACATATATTGCTGTGATTTGTTTAATAAAAAAGGTTATGGATAATAGCCAGATAGGATAAGGTTAGGCAGGAAAACTAGACTAAGGAAGAAGGAGGACAGGATCAGAGGAGTAGCCAGCCAGACACAGAGGAAACAGAAGGTGTGAGGTGAAAGAGAGGTTAACACCATGTGTCAGAATGTAGATGAATAAAAGTGGGTTAAGTTGTAGAGGTTAGCTTGTAACAAGTCTGTGCTATTGGCCGAGCATTTAAAAATAATATTGTGTTGATGTATTTATTTTGGAGCCGATGGTTCCAACAAAATTGATGCCTACAACCCACCTGTTCCTTTGTTACCTTGCTTTTTTTCCCTTAAAGTGATAAATCTGCCAGATATTATTTTTTCTAGAAGTCACAATCACACATTTTGTGACATCTTTATGCTGGTATTATGTTGTAGTTTTTGCAACCAACCTTAGCATTCATTTCTTAGAAGTCTCTGAGAGTTCTGCCTGGGTCTCTGTGTGGTATATCTGGCTCTTTTCTCACTTTTGCAGAGAGAGTATGTTTTGGTAGACCAGGACACCAGATTCTTGTGCTCGTTAGAGCTGGGCAGCTTACTCCAATGCCTTCTGTTCTTATTTCGTTGTCTTTCCAGCATTTCTCCTGGCCCACGTGTCAGTCATCTTGTTTGTATCAGTCCTAGTGCTGTTAGGAAAGCATGAGAGACATGGTTCTGAGAAGATGGCTCTGTCTGCAAAGTGCTCGCCGTGTAGATGTGAGGACCAGAGTTAGTATCCGCAGAACCCAAGTCAAAGCTGCCTGTCATCCCAGTCTTCCTACTGTGAGATGGTAAGCAGAGATGGGAGAATGCCCAGGAGGTTTGGATGAGCTGCTGAGCTAGGCTGGTATGCACAGTTGCAAGAGACCCTGTCTCAAAATAAGTGGGGAGGCAAGGAATGATACCCAGGGCATTTCTTTGATCATCACATAGTTGCTGTGGTATGTCACACACACACACACACGCACGCACACACGCACACACACACACACACACACACACACACAGAGAGAGAGAGAGAGAGAGAGAGAGAGAGAGAGAGAGAGAGAGAGAGAGAGAGAAATAGAGAGAGAGGAATAGAGAGAGAGAAATAGAGAGAGAGAAATAGAGAGAATGTGAGAGAGATGAGAGACAGGAAATATTATAAGACTGGGTATCAGCATCTTTGATTACTTACTCTGGTTAGACACCGGCAGTGAGGCAGAGAGCATCCTTGGAGCTGAGCTGAGATACTGCCTCCACATCCCTTGTGCTGTGTTCTATACAAGGCCATCACTGAGCTTAATGGATCCCTATGCTCCTGAAGCAAAATCCATTCATAGAGCCACAGATAAACCTGGTGTGAGAGTCTTAAACATACTGTAGTGTTTGCATTACTGACAGATAGCCTGTGTGCTTTTGAGTGGAGTGTGATTTCTATCCGTTCTTTTTCCTCCAACCAAAATGAAGGCTACATAGATAGAGGTAAGATTTTGTTGGCCTTAAGTCTGGTTGTGCTGTGGCATTTTCTGGATGTCCATAACTCGGCTCTAGGTTTTCCTGCTCCGTGTTTTTTGCAGAGATGGCAAGACACCCATTTGTTTTGGTTCATCTGGAGATATTTTAGCTTTTCAGACTCTTTTGGTGGACTCCCAAAGTATTATAAAGCAGTACATACTTCAGGCTAGTGCTGTTTCAGAATGATTTGTGAAGAGAGATAGGACGTTCTATCTGTGCCATTCCTTTTAGCCTCTTTGTTTCAACAAAGTTGAACTGAGAACAGACTCTGACTTCATCCCCTCCTTTAGTTTGGCCCTCAGGGATGGGCAAAGGCAAGTCTAGCAGTAGACATAGAGGTGTGTAAGCAAGAGGAGGAGGCTGGAGTAGACACACCATATTCTCTGTGCCTGAACACCTATGCAAGATCTACTGCAGAATTCTGAAGTATCAGGATCTGCAACATATCTGGTGGGGCCTACAAATTTATAGCAGACATTTAAACATGGTATTGCTCAATCGAGAAGGTTTATAGGCAGATGTATCAGGGAAACTATAGCAATATATTTAGTGAGTCTACACTGTCCTTTGTTCATAAGTGTGAAAGAAAACTAAGAACTATGAGATATTTGAAGTCTACGAATAGTATAAAGGACCAGAGAGTAAAGTCAAGGTGCCCAAGATACATATAAACAAACAAAATATGCATTTGTTTATTTATTTTTAGATTTAGAATTTATTGTATCAGCTACAGTATAATATAGGAAGTAGCTAGTTAGTGAATCAACTTTGGGTATGTGAGAAGTTAAAAAACCAATGTGGTGCTAAAATGATAATGTCTGTGGGAATCTAAACAGGCAGGTGAAGGAAACCAAAGACAAATTCCAAGAGCATAGTCAGACAGGAGAGATGGAAAAGAGGTTAAAGTCAGAAACACGAAGGATAGCTTTAGGGCTTTAACATCCATCCATCTCGAATTCTAGAAGGAATAATACAGAGGTAATACAGGAAACCAAAGTGGAAGATATTTGCTGAGCTGAGAGATTTGGTTCTTACTTGGGGATTCATGGGACTAGGTATATGTTGGGTTAGTAGAAATATATATATATATATATATATATATATATATATATATATATATATATTACTAAGATAGGAAGAAAGCTCTAAGAGATAGAGAAGCATATGGTAGCCTGGGTCATTTGCATGAACAGCTTGGGTGCTAACCATGCAGAATAATATCTGTAATGTCTGGAGAGGAATAGTTTCAAATCTAGATTATTTTTGTCAAGCTAAAAACAAAATAAAGCACTTCTAGACAAACATTTGAAGCTTGGTTTTCATATATATGCAAGACAAAAGAGAAATCAGTCTGAAAAGAATTCCATGAAGACTACCTGTTCTCTGGAAAGGGCATGGCTGCATGGCCTAGATGGGAGGAGACAACACATGGCAAGAGCTGTATTAGAATTGGCAAAGTTCTTTTTCATGTCAGAGAGACCATTTCTGTTTTCTAATGAGAGTGTAATTGAACTCTAAATTACGTCCTCGGTTCTGTGTTTGCATGAGCCTTGATGCTAATATGGAAGACTCTAGGTATACAGAGAGGATTTACAAGTCCCCAAACTTAGAAGAATATAAATAACAAACTAGTAAGAGAGGGGAGCAAGAAGAGAGGAACAAAGTTGATATTTGAATAATGTGCTATCTTCATTGTTTATATACACATCTTGGATTCAAAAAATTCTCTGTGAAATTCACAGAGGAAAAAAAAAGAGATTCGATTACATCAAGTTGCTAAGATTTAAGCACAGCTGTTAACAGTTGTTATCTACAGGAGCAAGCATTGAGAGCATGGGATGGGTTTTAGTTTTCATTCTGCCTTGCAAGTCTAATTATCCTAATGCTATATGACCCAGCCTTTTATTAGACAAGAAGCTAAGGTTTAAATCAAAATTTTCTCTGGCAACCTTGAGCTATGTGCTCCTCAGAAACAGCACGATTTTGTTTTTCAGCAAATAGGGCACAGCGAAGCTACAAGTTAGATTTAACTTTAGAAGGACTGCCCTTCCAAATGCGTGAGTCGGTGAAGCAGCATAGCAGCAAGTCCTGTAAAACAAAGTCCATTTTTTCCTAGAAGCTAAAATTGCCAATAAAAGGCTGGTTTGGAGGTTTTGGCTTTTTTATTATTCTGATTGTTTCATTCATTTATATAATGTATTTTTCATTTTCATCTTGATTCTCCTCTGTCAGTAAGACCTTTCTTCCCACCAAGTGTCCCCATTGCTTTCATTTCTTCTTTTTGTGTGTGATTCACTGAGTTTAATTAGTTCCTTGCTTGAATGTGGGTGTAAGGTAATTTACTGGCATGTGGGCAACTTATCAGTAGCTATACCCCTGAAGAAAATGACGCCTCCTCCCTCAACAATCATTGCCATTCCTTTTTAATTTTCTTTGTAGCTCATTTTGGCCTTAGACTCTTGGAAATGCTCCCCACCCCAGTCACCTTGAACACTGGGATTGCAGACGTGAAACACTGCAAGGGGCAGAATTTTTCATACTGAGATGAAAATAATTGCAGAGCAGACTCCTCAGCTGATCATTATGACATCACAGAGAGGGTACAATCCTCTCTTCTTAATGAATCCCCAGTGGGTCTCTCAAAGTTGACCACCCTTCAGGAAGGATACTAATTCCAGTTTTACTAGGCCCTCCAAACAGATTAGAAAGACCAATTTTTCAATCAGTCAATCAATCAATCAATCAATCAATCAATTGTCAGTCATCAACCTTTCTTTTGTTTTTTTCCCCTCTTTTTAAATCAGAGTAATTTATTCAGAATTCCAAATCAACCAAGCAACCAACAAACAAAAAAACCAAACAAATAGAGGAATTAGCAGACTAATGAGTTCTCTATGTGCTTTGCATGCAGCCCAGGAGATTAATCTTTGTTAACTGCTTGTTTAATGTTATAGTTAATAATTAGTTACCTTGTCGCCCTGGACCATTCATCATCTTATTGAGCTGAAGATTTATATTGTGGGCTCTATTTTTAAGCATAGCTGTTCATCTTTTCTTAGCTTGGCTTAGGTAAAGGAAACCTAGATGTCTCTTAAAGGAATAATTGGTGTTTCAAAAGTAAAATATGCAAACTATCTTGTCCCTTACAGGCGGAATTTGGAGAAGATGATTGGATTAAAGTCAAATTTGGAGAAGATGATTGGATCAAAAATAAGATTGGTCTGGGGACTGGCTGCGAGTCCTAGATTCTCTGTTAGTGCTGTGTTTGTCTGGAACATACCTTCTGAGCTCTCTATAAAATGATAGTGTTGTACCAGAAGACCTTAAAAAAATCTACCCTAACTTTTCCACTGTGGCTGTAAATGGTAAGCCAGGAATAAAGCTCATTCTTAGATACATTTTTCTTTTCACACAAAACAGCTTGCAGGTAGCTGCCTGCCTTAACAATAGCCAGCAGAATGCTGCTTCCATGCCTACAGTATCTTCAGTCCCAACACAGCATCCCCACCCCTCTTTTCATGATCAGAAGTAACTATAGAAACCACACTGACAGTAGTTATTGTAAGACGCCTTTAGCATGTTTTAAAAAGGGATTTAGAAGACATACCAACAAAAAAGAGGGCGGAGGAATAAACAATGCCTTTTCTGCAGCTGCCTTCACTTTCAGCACGTCTGGCCAGAGGCTGGGCTTGCAGTTGCTTTCAGATGGATTAGGAATACAGGTCAGGCATTTATAGGGAGCTAGAGGTTGTCCTGGTCCTGCTCATCTTCTGAGAACTGAGCAAGGTTCTCTGGCCCCTCTTCGGGTGACCTCTGAAGTACATTAAAGGCAAAGAAACAGAAGGAGAAAGCTGGAAGTCGGGATCTCAGGCTGTTCTGTCTTAGTTGTCAGTTGACTGTGAGCCTAAAGATGTCCCCACTGCAGAACCCAATACAGAAGCATGTAAAACCTCATTGAGAGCTGATATTCATGGACTATTTTTAGGGGGACTCAGAATTTCTCTGTGGGTTATTCTTGTTTATCTTTTACCAGCTTATACAACATACAGAATTTTGAGGTACCAAGAAATCAGTCTGAAAGCTTTGTCTCGAATGTTCTTTCAAGATAGCTTCTGACAGGGCACTGACAGACAAAAACAAGAACATAGAGTTCCCTAGCAATTTTATCCAGAGGCTGCTGAGAGGCATTTGAGGTTGGTCTGAGGAACCCAAGCTCCTCATACCACTCTCTGCAAGAGTCCCAAAATAAAAAGGCTACAATTTAGACCTGTGTTGTTGTCTGAAAATCTTTATATTAATGTTTTGGCCCCAAGCATGGCACTACTGGGAAATTGTAGAATGCAGGAGTGAGTCTCGGGAAAGGTCTGTAGGTCATTGGAGCCATGTCTTTTAAGGGGGTTGTGGGACTCCTGCTTCTTCTCTGTCCCTGTCTGGCTAATGCAGCGAGTGGTTTTGCTTTGCCATTCATTCTTGCCTGTGCTACACTTTCTTCTGTGGTAGTCCAGATTTATGGAAGTTTACAGTCTGTGATTGGTATCTTAGTTCTCTAACATTTTTGTTAGGTATTCATTTGTTTATTTGTTCATCTGTCTGTCTATCCTTTCCTTTCACCATCAGTCAGTTAACAACCCATCCATTTATTCACTCAGTCATTGGGGTCTTTTGCTCCATAGGATACTAGGAACATTGTCTTATATTGAAAATTCCCTGTACCAACCACTAGTCTACCAAAAACTTTGCTATAGGACTGAGAAAATTTCTATCCTACTTTCTGGGAGAAAGATATAGATACCCAGTGGTGAAGCTTAAGAGACTTAGAAATGCATATGCCTTCATCTCCCTACCCTTTGTCCTACTTTTTCTAATTTTATCATTACCACCATTATCAAATAATTTGAACTATGAATGGGTGGTATTAAGAAAAGAGGTTATTTCATCTTTCAACTGGGCCTGATGGTACAGGCTTGGAATTCTAGCTACTTGAAAGGTTGAGGCAGTAGAACCACAAGTTGGAGGCCTGTCTGAGCTACAAAATGAGACCAATGCAAACCATTTAATGAGACCCGATCTTGAAACAAAATAAAAGAAATAGTGCTGGGATGTAGCTCAGTGGTGGAGTGTTTCTTAACATGCATAAGACCCCCTAGTTTCAAACTCAAGAACAATAACAAAAAGGCAGTATTGTTTTCCAGGAAGTAGGCCAATAAAATGATCCATTGTTATTTGGAGTCTGTTTGTTATTCTCCCAAGTCAGTGCTCAACCAGATGTCCAGTGTTGACAGCACAGCCTGCATTCAGGTTTATTTGTCCATTCAGAAGCCATTGGCAAGAACCACATGTGAGCCTCTGGTGACTACCGGGTTTTAGTTGGCTTGTAAACAGGAAAGAATCAAGAGAGTACAGCCAGGGTAGAATTTATTGTACTGCTTTTTCTCTCCTCAGCTGTGTCCTGGCCTCCAAACCCTTGGGTGATGTTGCTGTAGCATCTTTTGTAGTCGTTCTCGGGTACAGCAGCAGTCTGACTTTTGTTACTGAAAAGTCCTGTACACTGCAAACCAAGATACGCATCTTTCATCTTAGTCCATGCTTTTCTCCAACCCTGGTTCAGGCTGGCCCCAGGAAAGCATTAAGTGAGTACATAAGCAATGGTCTCTTTCTTTTTCCTCCTCCATCTTGCTGCTGAGCCTCCTTCCTTGCTTTTTTGATGTTTCCAGACTTTTCAGGACTCAGGTGGAGAACCAGGACAAGGAAAAGAGCTCAGTCTTCACGTGATGGTTGTAGTCAAGTCTATCATACACAGCTTCTACACTTGGTACTGCCTTTCTCCCCGGGAACATTCTGAGACCTACCTACCTTTTCCCCATTATTCCCTAGCTTGACAGTTGTGCTCTATGGCTGCCATTTGTGTCTCCCCTCAGCTGTGCCTTCCACTATTCACCCCACAATCTTCTGTCTTCCACACATCCTTGCCCTCCCAGGTATAACATGAGCATTGGGAAAGCTTCTCCTGCTTCCCTTGAAGCTTTCTGTAAGCAAGTCGTGCCAGCCACACTTCTGGAGGAGGGAGGGAAGCAATCAGTCCTTGAGGCCGAGTGACTAAGTTTCTTAAGACATTCCTTCCCTTCTGTTTTACATAGTTCCTCTTCAATAGATGTTTAGGATGAAGCTATGCAATTCAAACATATGGCTATTGAGTAACCACAGCATCAAAAAGATCCTCTGCCTTTCTCAGCTTCGGGTGGGGATGGGGAGCCATCTCCGTGGGAAGAGGAGTGTAAATGCTTCAGTGTTCACTGTGAGCAAATCCCTTCAGCTTTCTCATGTTCCTTTATATAACTGGATGGTGGATAAAGTGGGGCCTGTGGAACTAAATTTGCTGCCGACTAGAAAGGTCTGAGGATGGTCCAGCTCTTCTGTACAGAATCCACATTTGTCATTTCTTGTTCTCAGCACAAGAATTTCATCAAAAACTTAAAACAGAGAACCCCTCGAGCACCTGTTTTTCAGAGAGCTGAAAAAAAATAGCATTTCATTTTTCCATGAAGACTTTGTCACAGTGGAGAAGGTTGTTGACCATGTAAGTGTCAGGGGACACTTTAGCCTGCATTTATGGCAAATATGGCTAACAATTATTTTGTGTGTGTACGGTGTGTATATACATACATACACGCACATGTGGAGACCAGAAATCAACTTCACATGCCTTTCTTCAGGAATGTTGTCACCTATTTTGTTTTTAGACAAGATTTCTCTCACTGGTATGGAGCTGTCCAGTTAACTAAGATGTCTGGCCAGAGAACTCTAGGGATCTGCTTCCCTTTATACCCCAGGAACTGAGATCCCCATGCCTAGTTTCTCATATAAGAGTTCTGTCAGTTGAATTCAAGTCTTCATGCCTGTGAGCACATGTACTTTGCAGACTGCACCCACAGCAGGCAATTCTGGTGCTATCTTGCTTAAACTGGTGGCAGGGTCCCAGCTAGTTCAACCCTATCCTAAGGATAAAATGGAAGGTTGAGTAAAGACTGCTTAACTGGAGCCTCTTGCTGTATCAGGTTCTCCTCAAGATGAGGCTTCAGTCCAGGTCTCTGTTGTTCCCTGAGATTATCAAGAGCTTGGTCATAAGCGAGTGGGCAAGTTCTGGGAGACCCATGCTTCTGTTCGACTGACTCTCTGTCCCCCAGGAAATTGATTAAAAAAAGTAGTTTGTAAATAAATATACAGTGATATTCCATTCTCTGTTGAGAAGCCAAAGATCTTTTAATACCTGGCACAAGGCTTTGTTGTTCTTTGGTGCTAATTAACTATAGTATTTCCCAAACTTTATGTGATATAACAGCTGATACAATGTTTGATCTTTGAAACCAAAAACTAAAACTAAATTTGTAAAGAGAAGAAAGAAAACAAAACAAATAAGAAATAAGAGAATTTCCATATAACTGACTCCTTAGATGAATTTGTCTTTAGTATCAAAATGTTTGTGTGCCAAAAATATAAACTCATAAAATTTCTTATCATTTAGTGAACTATACTATTAATACAGTCATATGGCATCACTATTTTTTCTGGTGTTATTTGCTCAAAGCTTTTTCCATATATGTGACATGGACTATTTTAGCAAAAATAGAAGTTTAGCTTCTATAGTTTTTCCTCCATTGAGGAAAGCTTTTTGTTTGCCATTTATGTGCTCGTGAGAGGTGATCTGCCAGACAGAAAGAACCATTTTGAAATTCCAGGATGGATGCATTTACTGGACCAGCATGTGGGGTCAAAGCAGAGTGTTGGGTCCTTAACTCTTCATGACAGGTTGCTAGGAAAAGCAGAAAACCAGAAATGATTTCCTAGAGAAAATGACTGCTCATTTGCATGTTTGTTAGGTAGTGCAATAATAGTAAGAAGGTAGTTATTGACTACAAACTAACAGTAGCAGGACTCAGAATTCTTTTAAAAAAGTAACTAACAGGGAAAATTCATTATTAAATAGAGAGTAGCAACTGAATAAAAAGTGGATAAAGGACAAATACAGATAATTCTCCAAAGAAGATGTTTAATGTCCACAAGTACATGGAAAGTGGACACCAACAGTCTTTAGTGAAATTTCACAGCCACAGTGAGATATTTCTTATAATTATGTCTTATCATCATCATCATCACCATCATCATCATCACCACCACAAAAAACCCAGAAAATATGCAGATGAAGCTATGATGAACTTAGATCCTTGGTCAATTACCAGTAGGAATGCAACATGGTGCAATCACTGTGGAACATTGCATGTCATACCTCATAAATAAACCACAGAACTATTATGGACCAGTAATACTGTCTTAAGATATAAATCAAAGAGAAGTGAAAGCAAGAATCCAAGTAGACACTTGTACACTAATATCTGCGGTAGCATTATTCACACTATCCCCTAGTTGGAAATAACCCAAATATCTATGAAAAGAGGAATTGGCAAGTAAAATGAGACAGAAAAACATAGAATGGAATATTCTTCAGTCTTCACAAGGAAGACCAGTTTGATACTTGCTCAACATGAATCAACACTGAAGATATCCTGCTTAGTGAAATAAGCCAACCACAAGTATTGTATAGTTCTTTTCTTTTTTTTTGGTAGAAACTAGGATTCTCCAAAGAAACAGAGCCAACAGGATATATATTTTCATAGGAAGAGATTTATTTTCACAAATTGTTCTGGCACAGTCTATAACTTTGGCCAGTCTTGGATATGGTCCTGTAGGAGAGACCATGAGGATGAAGACCCTGGATTGTAGCAGGTGTAGCTCAAAACCTATTGGCTGGAGGAATTCAGAAAGAACTACTTTTACTCAGGCCTTCACTAGTTTGGACAAGGATCACCTACGAAAAGGAGGGCAAAGTGCTTTTCATTCAAATTAACAATTGACTATTTAGGTGCTGTGGCCCAGTCAGTTAAAACCATAGTGATAACCACCACACACTGAGTTAGCAGTCATCTTTCTGTTTAAACACTTGAGATAATGAAGAAAAAGCAGAGAGGTTCACTCTATCTTTGCTTCTAAGGTTTCACTCCACTCTGCTGCTTTGGGTACATGGTGCACAGTACATCATGATAAATGCACTTGGTTGAAAAGGCTGGATCATCTGGCAATCAGGAATCAAAGAGACAAGAAGGGATAGAGTTTCATTATAACCTACAAGGACACACTTTCAGTGACCTCACTTCCTCCCACTAGGCCTACCACTAAAGCTTCTGAAGAATAGTACCATTGCCTAGTGACCAGGGACCACTGCATGCGTTTGCACTTATCTATTCAACTACCAACTAGAATGGTGTTATTCTGATTAATTTTCATACTCCAGGATAAATATTAGTGGAATCAGTGTTGGGGCCAAGATTTCCTATTAAGGATCTTTGTGGTGTATGTGCGTGCGTGTGTGTGTGTACACACACATAAATCAATGGTGTGTGTTCTCCTCAATTGTTGTCTGCCTTATATTTTGAGGCCAGGTTTCTCATTAAACCTGGTACTCACAGCTTCTGCAAGCCTGCCTGCCAGCAAATCCAGCAACCCCTTCTCTGATTTCACGGTGCTAGGATTATAGCCACATATCACTGCAAGCAACCCTTTTGATGAGTACCAGATATCCAAATGGAGGTCCTCATGCTTTCAGGACAATCATTTTTGCAACTTAACCATTTCTCTGTTTTAACTCTCTTTTAACCCACCTAATTGCTGTTTGAAAGGCCTTACATTCTCCTACAAAACCTAAGACAAAGCAGGTATTGGCTGGAGAAGACCACAGTAGGCTCAGGCCTGCATACACTCAATTGAGGTTGTTTTGAGATCTCTATGACCTCTTGGTTTAGATCCTGTATAAAGAATATATTCGAAATGCAAAATCTGGTTGTGCCACTCTCTTTCAGGAATTCTGCATTGTCGTCTTACTGGGGGATTCTTAAGCACACTGCATGCCTCCCAGAACTGACAGGACCAGGAGATGGTACAATTAGTTATGATAAAGTGTTAGTGGGCCCTAGTCAGAGAACTCTGTGTCCTCCTAGGACCTTAAATACCAGAAGGAAGTTTCTGTGGGGGGCATGGTTAAAAGGGAAGATGGAATCTTTGAATGAATAAATTCAGTTCTATAGTATGTTGTGCTCAACTTTCCAGTTTTAGTTTCTTTCTCTAGTGTGACAAGCAGCAATATGACCCAGCTCTTGCTCTTTTGCAATTTACCATCTAGTGTCAAAGTTAAGAACATATACCATAAAACTGTAGCAAGTATCTATGAAGCTGTGGACCACAGAGGAAGGAGTGATGAAAGTGTGTCATGTGAGTGGGTCTTGGGAAATACTTAGTTGACATGCTTATGTTGAAGGATAAACGCTACTTTGTTGTTCTGAAGAGATGGACCTGCATGAGCCAAGACAAGGAAGTAAGAGCTCACAAAGTGCTTTTATGGACCTCCTAAATACAAAAGCATCATAATTTACATTCTTATGAGTGTGGGGTTTTTTTTTTGTTTTAAAATAGGTTCAATGAAACAATTAAATTAATAGATGGGCTAAAGGGAATAGGTAGTTTAGTAGTCTTGGCAAATACCAGTATAAAAAAGTAGGTTCTAGGGCTTATAAATATTTGTGGTTGAGAAATTTCTAGTGTTAGCAACACACACACACACACACACACACACACACACACACACACACACACACATCTGCTTGAGAATTCTTCACATTAAAGTGGGTAGTAAAACACGAAGTCTTCTCTTGGATATATGTTTATGATAAACTCAGGATGATCCACTTTGTTGTTCTCTGATTCATGTAACTCAGAATACTGGGCCCTGAGTTAGGAAATGGATCTTGATGATATTTATTTTTGAAAGCACCTCTAATTTTATGAAGTCCTAGGGGATTGAGAGTTGATTTAAGGAACCCCTTCAGAGTGGAGTTTTAATCAGCTATAAGGAAGAGGGCAATGATGACATTTGCAGGCAGTGTGGAACTAGAGATTGCCACAGCAAGAGAAATAAACCAGACTTGGGAAGACAAAAACTGTGTTTTCCTACACATGAAATTTTGACTTAAATAAACATCTATAGATATATGTCGCATGAAAGTATGAGGGGACCATGAAGGGAAAGGACGAAGTCTAAAGGGAGGGTAGTGAAATATATATGACAGAGGAGGTGGCAGAGGGTAATGGGAGTGAATAAGAGCAAAATATACAATTTATGTGCATTAAAATGGACAATGAGAAACGAATCACTTTATAGCTTAGTGAAATGTAAATAAAGAAGATGAGGAAAAAGAGAATTGGACAAAAGATCTCCTTCCCATTATTTGAATTCTGCATATGCCTTTATTTTCTGATTTGTCCACACCTGAATGGACAGATTCCAGCCAGGTGCCAGGGGTTATAGGGTTAAAATGGGACAGCAGAGAGACCTCTTGGTCTGATCGTCATAACTACCTTTGGAATGGACCCTTCATGAGTTTGAACCCTTCATGAATTTGAACTGGAGACGTTGTAGAAAGAGGGACTATTTTGAGAAAAAGACAGACTCTCAACTCTGAGCTACAAAAATGAAGCCGGGGCTTTGGCAACCTTCCTAAACTGGCCTGCCGCTGGTGGAGTTAATAGGCCTTTATTTGAGAAAAGGAAAATTGGAGCTCACAGGAGGTCATTTTTCTGGTCAAAAGGAACCCCATAGGTGCTGGTCTTTACAGATAATCAGGGAGTATTATTGTATACGAAATAGCATGGGACGTCAGAGGTCAGCAGCAGAGTGTCTCGGCGGCACTGGGGAGAATATTGGGATCTGCCTTAAATATGCTCAGATTTCAGTACGGAAGTCTGATAAATTAACTCACACTGGGAAGTCTCTTTTCCACATATTTTGAGAGCCGAGTCAGTAGGCAGGCCCATGGCTCTGTGGATTCAGCTGTGAGGCATCCGTAGTAAAAAGGAATATGAAACAAGGTCTTTCTAGCCATTTATCCCAGCGCAGAATTTCAGATGAGCCCCAGCTAGTCTCTTGCATATTCTTGAATATATTTCAGGGGACGTTGAAATCGCTTCCATCATCTCAATGGCAGTAATTTGCGTTTAACATTTCCTAAAGTTTCAAAGAAAGAAAAACAGAAAAGAAAAGAAGAAAGGGTCTGTGGAAAGCCTCCGGTGGCATGTGTTGTTTGTAGGCTGGTTTTAGTTCAGATCAGTCAGAGATCCCCTCTTAAATTTCAAATGGTTTCGCTCTATACATTGGAGTACAAAGTCTTGGAAATAACAGAAGAAAAATCCAGACTAACTTAACTGTGACCAGGGAATTGCATATCAGAGAGAACTGCCTTCGGGTAGTATGGGAAAATAATTGCTTCTATAAGGAAAAGTCCAGGCCAGGAGGGTAACAGAGAGGGAAAAGGTTTGGAAACATGCTATCCTCTCTCACTACAAACCAAAGAAAATTCTTCACTAATGTTTCTCAGTGATTTGGTCATAGCAAAGAGAAAAATAATTAACGTGATATTATCCACTTCTGCATAGACTAGCGCTGGGATCTCTCCACTCCAACCTGCTCCAGAGGCTACATATAACCTGGAAACTACTGACACTCTTTCTCTATCTGCCTGCAGCCCCCATGCCCCCCACCCTGTCTTCCTGCCTCCATCTGGAAGGTAAGATTCTGAGATTCCAGGCAGTGATTTCTTTCTGGTCTCATCCTGGTATTTCCTAGCCCCTTGAGGCTAATTTTCTACCACTAATCATTCAGGCAGCTTTGCCCCTTGATGCTCTCTTATCTACACTTCTTGTCTAACCATACTGTCTCTCTAAGGACGTTTCTCTCATTTCTCTCGCCTCTAATTTGGCCCTTTATAATCCTACATCTGTGTTTTCACAGTAAACTTTCAGAGAAAAAGAAAAGTCAATGTAATGATGGATAATGAAAGTATTCAGGGACTTCCCATTATCCAGTGTAGACTGGTCTGTGAGTTTGGAGAAAGACTGTCTGTCTCCTCTCTGAGACATTGGCTTTTACATCTGCAGTAGAGGTCCAACTGTTAAGACGACCTTGGATAGCCTTCCTTGCCTCTCTCTGCTTAGAATACAGAAATCCACTGTTATGGTCTCACGTTCTATAATTTCAGTTTCTTAAAACTGCTCGAAAACATTAAATTGAAAACAAGTAAAATTACTAAATTTTCAGTTGTTAATTATGTTTAGTAGCATGATGGCATCGTGAGCCTTCTCACTCCATCTTGTGTTAGACGTGCATTATTCCTCTGTCCACTGTCCGCGCTCTGTTTATAAACCAGCTTTAATCTTTAATCACATAGGCACCATCCGTTATCAGATTGGCTGCCATAGTATTGCAGCACTAGTATTAGGAATCATTTCTTTTACTTAATAGGGGGCCCAAAACACAAAGACAATTTGATTGCAAGATATTATTGTCTTTATTCTTTTTCTTTTTTTTACCATTATGTATTCTTGCCAATCTGTTGTTGTGTCTATTTTATGAGTACATATATACAGGATATAGGGTTTAAGCAGAGATTGCACTGTTGGTAAACGGTCCCCGAGGAGAGAAAGGGCTAATAATTTAAGTCCTGTCATCTAGAGATAGCATCTCTGCAACATTGTTCGTGGCTACTTTTTGAACACCAAAGGCAGTTTGTGAGAGAGAGAGTTCCTAAGATGGGGCCACCCTCCCTACACAAAAGTCTAGGACGGGAACTCGGAAGTGGCAGGTCACAAAACAGAAATCACATTTGGAGTTTGGATTACACATCTCATTAGCTTGGACAGGGACAAAAATGTGAGTCCCTTTACTGGAACTCTCTGACTTTATCTCTGCTAGCTCCTTAGTACATGTCTGAAACAGGGCAAATAAATTCTCAAACCATATTCCTTATTTTGCTTTGCTAACGTACTTCCCCGGGTCACGTGACTAAGAGAGGCGAGTGATGCTCATCCTCTCATTGCCCACATCACGTAAGCAGCTCTGACTCTCACTGTGGCAGGTAAAATCTACGATGGAATCCAGTCACGTCCACTTCCTGGTATTTGTGCCAGGTGTTATTTCCTCTCCTGGATTTGTTTCTAAGTGACATAGTATGCAAAAGGTCATGGGGTGGCCATCCTGTGGTTAGGTTCCAAAAGGTCATGGTTTTCATCTGGTTTGTCGGCTCCCTTCCCCGCTCCATGGTGCAGCAAGTTGCCATGGTGCTGAGAGAAAGAAGAGGACTTGGCCTCTGGATAAAAGTCAGGAAGAAGCTGAGGACCTGAGACTGAACAGCTGCCAAGAAACAACTTTAACAGTCAGAGCTGTAGGAGAATCTTCCCCAGTGGGGTCCAGCCACAGCGACGCTCATGAGTCGCCGAAGACGCTGGCAACTCATCCTTGATCCTGAGTCATTGCGTCTCAGGCATGCATGTTGCCTTAGGATGCTAAATTCAAGGTAGAAGCATTCATTGAATACCTTAATTTTAAAATGTCTGCTTTTTCCTATGTGGAATAAACTCCTAAGAAGGTTTGGTCTGGCCAACATGCAGTTTATTTCCAGCAGGAATATGAAAAAGCATTGTACTGGTCTTGCTTTCTCACGTTGTTCACGGCTGATAAAGGAGGCTGTTGCAATCTGGCCCACCTTCTGGACATGGAATTAAGAACAGTCTGGGAAAGGAACTACAAACAACTGTTCACTGTGTTGCGTGTGATGCGCTGTCTGCATTGGATGGGGCGGTTGGTAAGGAGACAACCTCGTCGGACTCTGAGACTGTGGGCTCAGTCAGCTCTGAACACATGAGGCATCTGTTGAGACAACAGAAGAGAGCCAATACATTATCAAACAGAGCTTAGCAGCTAACCATCACGTGGTGGTCCATCTGCTAGACAAGATTGCTGAGCAACGTTACTGTAGTGGCTGTGAGAAAGAATTCATTCCTCAGCCTGGGGAAATCCTAGCATGTGTGTGTGTGTGTGTGCATGTGTGCGTGTGTGTGTGTAACTTAAAGCAATCTAAGCATTATATTCAGCTATATTGCAGAATGCTATATATATATATATATGTTTATAGCAAATATACTAAAGATGAGATATGTTTTTTATTTTGGTATTAAACAGGAGCTATTTTTAAAAGAAAAATGAGAAAAAAACACTAAAATTTCCCTATGTATCTGCACTATGCTTATTTTAAAGCCTGGAGTGTCTAAAGTCTTGGAGTGTTCTCTTCTGCTAGGATTTGCAACCCGAAGTGTGTCCTTTACATACTGGTGGTAAACAGGCCTGAATGTGGGAAAAACTTCTTTACAGATGGGGAAGAAAGCCAGGAGAGAGTCCTGGATTTGCTCTTTACCGTTAATCTTTATTTGATCCTTATGACAGCCTGTCAGTACCAGGATTTGTACTTTAAAGATAGAAATAAAAATCTCAAAGGCATTAGATGACCTGTGCCAGGCCACACAGCCCACGAAGGAGTGCAGAGCCTGGATTCAAACGTATTTCTTCTTGTAGAGTAATTCGGCCTTTAAACCCGGTCAGTATAACCTCCCATGCTGAACTTCTAACTAGCAACTCTACTTCCTCTGAACAACCTAGGTGATAGAAAGGTAATTTTTTTCACCAGAAACCTTTGATAACAAATGAGATATAGAAGAACAGGAAGGAATAAAGTTAAATCCACCACTTGGCTCCTTCCTCTCTCTGCTGTTGCCTTTTGAAGGCCAGTCCCATCACTGCCAGAGAAAATTGGCTTTCATTTTCCTTTCCAACCTGTGTCTGCAAGGACAACCTCTGTATCAGTGAGATTTTGCTATATAACAAATAGTCCATAATGAGGTTGCTCAAAACAAAAATCACAAAATGCACCGGATAGTGAACAGATAAATAGAAAGACCCAGAAGGTGAAGAGTGAAATATCCCTGACCTTCTGGATGTTTATAACCAATTGCTTCTTTGGTGCCTCCAGCTTGATTCACAAACATCCATACTCAAGCCACTTCTATTCAATGTGCCCCGAATAAACACATGATGATGGCAGCTAATCACCTTCTGAACCCCTATTTGAAAGAAGTACACCATTATCCACCATTTCTCGAGTCAGAAGCAACACCATTGCATTGGCGATTAGGTTTCCAGTGCATAGCTTGCTGGGGCTACATCAAAACCATAGCATTGCTCCTTTGCTTTATATCTATTAATGGCTTCCCACAGCTCGTAATGTAGAAATTAATCTTAGTTTAGTTTTCATAGCTTTTAGTGGTCTTGTCTTAGCTTTCCTGTCTCGCTTTACCTGCTAGTCTGGGAAGGTTAATATTGATCATTAACTTAGCAGATCTGGGATCACTCATTAATTAAAGTTTGGCCATATCTGTGATGGAGTTCCTAGGTTAGACTAATCAAGACAAGAAGACTCCCTACTAGTAGGGAACACCATCCCATGGGCTGGGGTTCTGGGCTGATTAAAAGGAAGAAAGCTGGCTAAGTACAAGGATTCATTGCCCTGTGAGTTCCCCACCATGATGAACTGTACCCTTAAACCATGAAGCTAAATAAACCTTTTCTCCCTTTAGTTTCTTTGGCCAGGTGTTTGGTCATAGCAACAAAACAAGCAGCCATTACACACTCTGTACTCTGTCTCTCACCTGTTTTACATATGCCTTCTCTCCCAACATTTTTACCTTTGGTTTGGGGACTATACTCTTCCTTATGGTTAAGTGTAGTAGGAATGGTGGGCCGCTTCTCGCCACCTGGCTAGCGGAAACTGTATTCTTTTAAACACTGCCTGGCCCATTAGTTCCAGCCTCTTATTGGCTAATTTTCACATCTCGATTAACCCATTTCTAATAATCTGTGTAACACCACAAGGTGGCTTTCCAGGAAAGATCTTAACCTGCATTTGTCTGAAGTGGGAGAATCATGGCGACTGACTGACTCGGCTTCTTTTTCCCAGCATCCTGTTCTGTCTACTCTGCCTACCTAATTTTCTGTCCTACCAGGGCCAAGGCAGTTTCTTTATTTAACCAATGAAATCAACACAAAACCGAAGACTCCCACATCAGTTAAGACCTTCTCTTTCCCTGCTTCAAACTCACTCATCTCTAAAGACTGTCATCTTGGGGTTTCTTTCCAGGAAACTCTCCTTGATCCCTCCCAGCACCGACTCCTGAACTCCAACCATTCTTCATGCTTAGGTCTACCCAGCACATGCCCATAACCTACTAGCTGCTTTCATATGTCCTTCCCCCTCCCCGCCAGTGGTGGCGGATACTGATGCTAGCCACAGCCCTTGGATCATGAGAGACTCTCAGTAAATATTTGTGACTTGAATGCCTGGGTGAGAACAAATTCCAACACCTGTGAAAGTTTGTCTTTACCGACAGAAATTTGATTCAGTCACATAAAAAGGTTTTGTCGAAGGTTTAATGCTCTCCCTTTAACTTTTCCCCCATATTTCATGCCCATATTTTTTGTTTATATTTTATTTTTTTAGTTGTTGAAAAAAATTTCCGCCTCCTCCCCTTTTCCAATTTTCCTCCCCCTCCTCCCACACATGCCCCCTTCCCCCACTCCCCTTCCCCTCTCCACACTTCATTCCCCCTCCCTCTCGAGACTGAGGAATAGTCCAGATTCCCTGTGCTGTGGGAAGTCCAAGGTCCTCCCACTTCTATCCAGGTCCAGGAAAGTGAGCATCCAAACAGGCTAGGCTCCCACAAAGCCAGTTCATGCATTAGGATCGAAACCTAGTGCCATTGTCCTTGGCTTCTCATCAGCCTTCATTGTCCACCATGTTCAGAGAGTCTGGTCTCATGCCATGCTTTTTCAGTCCCAGTCCAGCTGGCCTTGGTGAGCTCCCAATAGATCAGCTCCACTGTCTCAGTGGGTGGGTGCACCCCTCATAGTCCTGACTTCCTTGCTCATGTTTTCCCCCCTTCTGCTCCTCATTTGGACCTTAGGAGCTCAGTCCGGTGCTCCAATTTGGGTCTCTGTCTCTATCTCGATCCATTGCCAGATGAAGGCTCATATCCAGGCGGATGACTATATGTTTTTCTTTGGGTTCACCTTCTTATTTAGCTTCTCTAGGATCACAATACCTGCTTTCAGAAGAAACTATTTTGTACAATTCTATTTTAAGGATGTACATTTATAGGGGCAGGAAATGAGAAATTACTCTTTTAAATGCTCTCGGGAAGTACCACTCTGTTTCTCTTGTGTTGTTTGAAATAAAATAGCTCTGGACCAGGGGATGGCACAGACAGAAAATAAAACAGTGATTTATTCTATTATTTCAACTGAAAACCATCACATGTAGTAAGTAGACATTGTAGGACCCTGGGTTTATTAGCTCAATGGAAAGATATACTAAAGAAAACATAAATACATATAGAGAAATTCCACAGTCTAATACAGAGAAAGCAGGGTTGGATGCGGATGGGTTTCTTGGCTTGTGGTGACTGATGGGAAAGATATAATCCAAAGAAGTAAGATTGTCATGGCCATTTGTGATGGCTAATTCTCACCTTCGACTTGACATGACCAAGAATCAGTGAGGGTTTCATTGGGGGATTAGCTACGCAATGGGGTGACCTGTGGTCATGTTTCTGGAAGACTGTTTTGATGTAGGAGGACCCAGTACACTATATGGTGATGTAGGAGTCCCCTCTGTGTATTATTTTTCTTGGTTAATGAATTAAAAAAACTGCCTTGGCCTGTTGATAGAGCAGAACTTAGGTAGTCAGGGAAGACAGAACTGAATGCTTGGAGAAAGAAGGAGTCAGGGAGCCACTATGCAGCTGCTGCCAGAGTAAGACATGCTGAATCTTTGCCGGTAAGCCACTGCCACATAGCGATATACAGATTAATAGAAATGTTAAACTAAGATGTAAGAGTTAGCCAATAAGAAGTTAGAGCTAATGGG
Organism: Microtus pennsylvanicus; assembly: GCF_037038515.1. Taxonomy (NCBI): domain Eukaryota; kingdom Metazoa; phylum Chordata; class Mammalia; order Rodentia; family Cricetidae; genus Microtus; species Microtus pennsylvanicus. The sequence continues at coordinate 93,180,161 of NC_134586.1, forward strand.
CCAAGCAGTGATTTAATGGATACAGTTTCTGTGTGGTTATTTTGGGGCTAAGCTAACGGGGCAGCTGGGAAGAACAAGTGGTCAGCCTCCTCCTACAGTATGGAAAACCCAGGAGGCAGGGTTCTTCAACTGTGTAAGGGTAGAGGAAGGTAGTTGAGCAGAAAGCATGCATATCTCTTGATTATTCAAGATGCTTCAAGTGTTTGTTGCCTTGTCTTCCCTGCACTAATTTGTTGTAAGTTGTAATTAAAAAGTTAAAGAAAAAAACCCTTTTCTACCTTAAGGTTGCTTTTGTATATCTGATTGTAGCAACATCAGCAAGACTAGAATACCATCCAAGCTTTTCCCTTCCAAATTACTGGGTCTTTTGGCATGATAATCAGCTGATAGGACCCTTTGTTTCTGCCTTCTGTTTGAACCCATATGCTGGGAGTAGATTTTCCCCCAACTGTAATAGTTTGTACTTTTGAGATGATGTAGTGAAGGGTGTCATTTCCTAGAACTCACTGTCTCAACTATTGCTGCTTGAACAGAGCGGAGTTTGAATGGATTTTGATGACTAGCACCTCTATTTACACCTTCCCAAACACACTCCACACAGCATGCTCGCTCATCAAACACTCATGATGACTCTGCACTAGGTACCATGAGTCTTTCCATTCTAGAAGAGGAAACAGGTGCTCTGCAAGGCTAGGTACCGTATTCAGAGACACACATAGAAAGATGCCCGAGTGGGATTTGTGTCCAAATCTTGCTATAGAATCTGGGTGCTCAAACATTAGACCCCAGAAGGGAACTTCACTGTGTTCTTATTGAATGATAACTAAAGGGGCTTAAATTGTTTCCTTTAGTGGGTAACATCTTTCTCGTATTTTATAGTAGAGGCAATTTGTCCCAGAGGTCACAGGAAGGAGTTGTCAGTGGCGGAGCTGGGCTATGGACCTTTGTGACCCTCACTCTACACATTGTACTGTACCACCATTGTTCCACCTGTGTGGTTCTCTGAGACAGCACCTTCCGAAACATCTGTGCAAACAACTGCCATGTTCATTTGTCTCTCTTGCATCCATCCCACCGGGGTGGGTTTCCAAGGTATATAGGAAGTGCTGCTTTCTTGTCTTCTGGAGAGAAAAATCTTAAGCTCACTGCAGAAGTGAGTTGTTCAAGGTCAAATAAGCTGGGGATGAGACAAAGGCACATTTTGTACTTCAAGACCAATGCAATTTCCACTTCTTCACAGCTCCTTCAGGGCTGCTGAGTGACAGCTGTGTCGAGTGATCTTGAAAAGCTCGGAGATGACTGGAAACTTTGATTTCCACAGCATCTTGAAAGCTAAATGGGAGGGGAAGGTTCAGAAAGGTATCTTTGAGTTTCTTTGTTCAAAGGAAGGAAGAGAGAGAGAGAGACAGGTTTTCAAATCCTCAAGTGATTAACTTGGGAAGAGGAGTTGATTTTGCTCAACTTTTTCAAAGTTGTAACCCACCCAAATCATTCTGGGTAATCCACTGATTTAACTTCCTGTCCCCCACTGCATACTGGGCCGGTAAATTCCCATGGAATATTGGGACCCTCATCTCTTGATTCATCACTATCTCCACTACAATTTTGAAGTCTCTTATAATTTCAAAAGTCTGCCTTGCCAGACGGTAATAAACAGTCTCACTGAAGGCGAATCCAATTAAATTGGCTTGAGAGCTGTAAACTAAAAAGAAGGGGGAAGATCAGATAATTCCTGAGCATAGATTCTAACCACTATAAGCCAAGTTTCCATTTTGACAACTGAATCATCCATTCTAAATGTCAGCTTCTGATCTACCTAACCAAAAAGCTCAAAACCAAATTAAATCTTAGGGCTATTGTTCTGGGGCTCTTCTCTTCCCTTTTTCCCTCCCTCTCCTTTGCTAGGAGCTTGGGATTGCTGAGAGATTGGCTCTATAGGATTAGACTGTAGGGAAAAAATATCCTCTCCTATCACAGTTGAATGAATTTACTTTATAGATCCATAGGGCAAGACTGATGCCCCAGGAGGCAAAAACCCCTCATTTTATAGAAGACTTTGAGGACCAGAGCATAAAATCAGACTGGGGAGTAAGAAACTGGGAAAACTAGGAATGAATCATGACTCATCCTACTGAGTTAGTTACTTTATTTTATTTTATTTTATATGTGTGTGTGTGTGTCCCTGCAGAGACCAGTAGAAGGAGCTGGATACCATAAAGCTGGGATTACAGGCAGTTGTGAACCATCTGATAGGGATGGTGGGAACTGACCTTAATTCCTTTGGGAGAACAGAAACTGTTCTTAGCAAATTACCGGACAATAACAAATTAAAGAAAGGTGTATTTTGACTCCTGGTTTGAGGGGAGAGTTCACTGTGCTCGAGAGGTCACGGTGGCAGGAAATGAAGGCTGCCCAGTTGCATATGGCACCACAGCTGGGCAGAAGAGAGAGGTAAACATTGGTATTTAGTTCACTTTCTCTCTTTTATTCAACCAAGGACCCCAGGTCTTAGAATAGTCTCACCCACAATTTCTTATCTCAATTAACATAATTTTGGAAACTCCTCCCAGCCTTGCCCAGGAGTTTGATTCCGTGACGATTTTAGTCCTCTTCAGTTGACAGTCATCATTAATCATCCGCTTACTTAATGGCTTGGAGCACTTGGTTTTGTTGGCGCCTCAGGCCCCATCTCTTGAAGATGGAACTAAAGTCATACACTTAAAAGAGACAGTAAACAGAGCAACATATTTTCTCCCTCTGGTGTTAGGCAGAGACACAATACTAGCCCTGGCTTAGTTGAAGTCTTTGCCCTTGCCTTTATCCCTCAGAAACAGCCAGCTTCAGTTTTCTTCTCTGCTTTTTATTTTTTTGCCAAATTGCTTTCAATCCAGTCATTTCTCCCTTTTTTGGAGAACAGTTATGACACATGAAATTTTTCTGTTTTCTTTATGTTTTTTTAATATGAATCATCTCAGGTGAAACCCCCATTCTCCCATGCAAATAAAGCAAAACTCTTCCTCTAACCTGATTGGCTGTGGAGACTGGCAGTCTCTAGGGCAACCAGGAACCAGAAACGGCCTCCAGTACAAGGCTCAGGCAAGTACACCTGTTTTTAATTAGCAGAACAGAAACAATTCTGCCAACACCGTGCAACCGTAGGGTGGATCAGTTTTGGAATGAGTCAACACGTTAGTGCCCCTCTTCCAGAAGACATGGGAAAGAACCAAGTTCATCTGTGCTGTCTGTCACTACTGGACATGCAGATAGCACCATCACATTTCCCCAAAACATTACTGCCCTGCTATATTTTTTTTTTCTATTCAGTATTTTTAAGTGTGTGTGTTCAGGAGCCACCCTTTGCTGGTTTCCTCTGATTCTGTGAAGATGTACTCCTGAAGAGGGGCGGTGAAGCGTGTTATCTCCCAAGTGATGACACCGTCCTGTCAGGTGAGCATCTGCAGAAGCACAGCATGAGCTAAGGAGCAGGCTGACAGTCTGTGATGAGTGGGGCAGCAGGCTGCTTAAGCAGAGACTTCACTTTCTCTAGCTCTGAATAGAGGAGGTGAATCTTCTTTATTTAAAGTAGTCTGGACACTGGGCACAGGAAGCAAATGCACTCAGTAGAAGGTTGCTAATTACAGGTTTGTTCCCCAGAGAATGGGTGATTGGCTTGGACTCATCCAAAATATAGTTTGGCTGTGGTTTGTCTGTCCAGGGTTCATATATTGGAAGTTCGGTTCTAGGTGCAGTGATGTTGAGGGGTAGTAGGACCTTGAAGAGCTGGGTCCTAATGGAAGGTTGTTAGGTTGATTGGGCACTTCCTGTAGGAGGCATTAGTGTAGTTTTCCAGAGATTCTGATGTAACATGAGGGGCCGGCTTGCATGTTGTTGGGTTTTTTGTCCCACCTGGTACCCCACAACTGTTTAGCCCTAAAGAAAATCACACATAGGTCTCCATAATTTATAAGCTGATTGGCCCATTAGTTCTAGCCTCTCACTAGCTAACTCTCACATCTTGATTAACCCATTTTTTCTGATCTATGTTAGCCATGTGGCTCAGTACCTTTTTCAGTTGGCAGGTCACATCCTGCTGCTTCGATGGTCTGGGCAGGATGTGGGAGGAATCAGCTTCCTCCTTCCCAGAATTCTCCTGTTCTCATTACATCATTTTTACTTCTTGTCTGGTTTCCTGCCTATATTTCCTGCCTGGCCAATCAGCATTTATTTAAAACATGATTGACAGATTACAGGCAATTCTCCTGCACCATTCTGATAGATTCTCCAGAGAGAAATGTATTCAATATTCCACTGCTTTATAATTTTTCTAGCCTTGGGTATTTTCTTATACCTATTAAAAGCTAACTGATCTGCCTCTCAGAAAGAATACTATAGAGAGCCTTTGAGAGATTTAACTCAAAATCATTTTGACAATAGGTTTTTGGTAAGAGGACTGGTTACAGATCAGAATAGAGGAAATAAGCCCAGATTCTGATGCACTTTTCCTTACCATTAACACAGTGAATAACAAGAACCTGCCACTTTATGATCTTGGATTTGATAGTAGGAAATGTGCATTTGCTTGAAGGGTTTCTCTGCATTGAAGATTGAGCTTGCTTTTCATTATAAGAAAAATTGGGGAACAATAAAAAGGCACCATCTCCTGAGAGCTAGGTTTCTTTCTGTTCCATTCTGTCCTGGATTCACACAGGACTTTTGGGTAGGCCATGCCACCTTCTTGGCTTCCATTGTATTTAGCTTATATATGAGATATTAGGATTCCAGAATCCAGTTTTTTTTGGGGGGGGCAAGAGGAAGGTAGCCAGCAACAGGAGCACGAGAGTTTAAGTTGAGTCTCAGGAAGTGTGCGTTTTTCGCTTTATACATGAGTCACATTTGGAGTGATTTGTGTTTGTGGGTGCCAAGTCGGTGCATTTGGTCTATTAAGGAGAGAACAGACCCTGGCATTGAAGACACATGGGCATGAATCCTGGTTCTGCCTCAGGAAAGCGCATCATTGATACTACATATTTTAAAAAACCCTTCTGTCTTGTATGAAAATGTCTGTAATATGGAGATATTACACAGCTATTCTTTGGAATTGCTCTTAGAAGGAGATGAAGCAAGCGAATGAAGTCCTTCATAGTCCTAACTTCAGGCAAGGGCAGGTACTCTGTCATGACTGAGGCTGCTACTCACTGTATCTAGAATAGTGGCTCCCTACCTTCCTAAAGCTGTGACCTTATAATAAAGTTTCTCATGTTGTGGTGATTCCCCCAACTTAAAATTATTTGTGGTGACCTCAAATATAAAATTTTTGTTGCTACTTCATAACTGATTTTGCTACTATTATGAATCATAATACATAAGGGTTTTCCTTAGGCAACCCCTGTGAAAGGATCATTCCACCCCCAAGGGATTCATGACCAACAGGTTGAGAACTACTGGACTAGAGCATTCACTATAATCTAGAAAAGTAATTAGAAAGGAGGACGAAGAGATGGTTGAAGAAACATATCTTTCCTCAAAAAATCACATCAATACACAAAGCTGAGAGGTAGATAGATAGATGTTAGATAGATAGAGATAGATAGATGATAGAGATAGAAGACAGATAGATGGTAGATAGATGATAGATAATAGATAAAGATAGATAGATGATAGAGATAGATAAATGATAGAGACAGATGATAGAGATAGATGATAGAGATAAATGATAGAGATAGATAGGTGATAGAGATATATAGGTGATAGAGATAGATAGATGATAGAGACAGATGATAGAGATAGATAGATGATAGAGATAGATGATAGAGATATATAGATGATAGAGATAGATAGATGATAGAGATAAATGATAGAGATAGATAGATGATAGAGATAGATAGATGATAGAGATAGATAGATGATAGAGATAGATGATAGAGATAGATAGATGATAGAGATAGAAGATAGATAGATGGTAGATAGATGATAGAGATAGATAGATGATAGAGATAGATAGATGATAGAGATAGATAGATGATAGAGATAGAAGATAGATAGATGGTAGATAGATGATAGAGATAGAGACAGAAGATAGAGATAGATAGTTGATAGATAGATGATAGATGATAGAGATAGAAGATAGAGATAGATATAGAGAGAACATATGCATGCACATGTGCACAGCTGCTACAACATAGGGTATAATTAAGGGAGGGAGGAGGAGACAGTGTGAGTGAATAACAAAAGGCCATGTAGTTTATAGAGATGGAAGATGTCTCAGGTTGAGTCTTTGGACAGTCTCTCCTGGGAAAACTGCCTTTGGACCCTGGCAAGGTTTGCATGGTAAAGGATCCCGTGAGGTGAAGACAGAACATCTTTCAACCTACAGGAATAGTATGTAATCTACCTTGCATTGAGTTACAGACCTCATGATAATCTTACATTTCCCAAGTTCGTGGGTCACTTTCCCCACATGACATTCTGTTCATATACAAAGGGGGCAGAGCAATAGACCTGTTGTATGCTACAGACATTTCTCTTTCTCTTTCGTAGTAGTATTTTTTGTTTTAAAGTTCTATGCAGTTATAGAAAACTTGTATTATATTTGTATTTATATATTCTATATATGTAAAATTTATATTGATCATATCCATACACTAACATCCCCCCATTTTCTCTAAGCTTCCTGTCCTCTTTTAGCTTTTTTTGATTATTAATGACCCTGGAGTTCAATTAGAGTTGCCTATATGCACGTGAATCTTGCTTATTTCTTGACTGGTCAGATTTTTGGCTCTTTGCTTCTTGCCTGAGGACCTCCCAGAGAGGGCGCCAAAGCCATGAGGGAAATCTTTGGCTCTGTCTGTGTTCCCAAGCAAGTGGGCAGGTGAGTCAGGTCGGTCTCAGCGGCATGGCTGCAGCATGGGTCTTCCTGGATTCCACCATTATATGTCTGGGTCTGACAATATAATTTTGGTATCTTCATTTAGTGAATTTATTCTTAAAAGCAGCAGCAGAATGGACCATCATTCAGGAAGGAACCTTGGTGTGACTTACAGCTGACTTCTTATTAGAAACAATAGGGGCTAGGGCACAATGGGACAACATTCGAAGTATTTGGGTTAAATAACCATCCACAACTATTTCTGGAGTACTCACTACAATCATTCAATTTACCTGGGTGCACTCAGTTTCTTTACAGGAGTTGAGTTCTGAAGGAGAAAAACATATAAAAGAATAGGAACATATATTGAGAATTTTTCTTAATTCTCTGAGTGTCCAGAAGGGGGCGCCTAACCCAACATTATGTGGCAGTGCAAGTGAAGGGGAGTTGCTTCACTTGCAGTTGTTTTCGCTTCCATGTGCACCTCTGGTGTAGCCTACACTCAATCTGGCATCCTATCAGATGTGACCTTACTGTAGAGGATAGGCATTTCTCTTCCCTGATTTTTCTCCTCTGTAAAAAGTCAGGGTTGACTTCTAACATTCACACATTTTTGATTTGATTAAAACCAAGAATTTTATCATTATGGTGGTCTTATGAAAACAACTATTTGATTTTTCTACTGAGGTAAACCTTTTCCTCAAACGCTTCATTGCTGCCCCAGGGAGAAGAGGGCTATGAACATTCTCATATTATTGACCATGCATGTGCACATAGGATTCTTTCCTTGGGCTTTTCTCTTCATGCACTTTAACTTTTGTGACTTGTGAAAACACGTGCTTCTTCAAAGCAGTCCAAGTTCCATGAGGTCAGCTCTTTCCAGAGTGGCTGAAACCAGCCTACTTGTTACCTGGGGGTATCTGCTATAAACATTCAGAGAGAATACAAAATTCTTTTCACTCAGGTTTTCTTTACTAATTTTCCACTTGATGTGGAATTCCCCTCTGTATGCTGTGAATACCATTGGTTAATGAATAAAGAAGCTGCTTTGGCCTGTGATAGGGCAGAATAGAGCTAGGTGTGGAAAACTAAACTGAATGCTGGTAAAAGAAGTTGGAGTCAGTGAGAAACCATGTAGCCACCGGAGGAGAAAGATGTGAGCCACCAGCTGGAACCTTACAGGTAGGCCATGAGTCTCGTGGTAATGTATAAAATCATAGAAATGAATTTATTTAAGATGTAAGAGCTAGCCAATAAGAAGCTAGAGATAATAGGCCAAGCAGTGACTTAATTAATACAGTTTCTGTGTGGTTATTTCAAGTCTGGGAATGAATGTGCAGCCTCCAGCAATACCCACTTATGTTAGGAAAGATTATCTCACACACACATATACACATGCGCATGCACACACACACATACACACAGGGGGGGAGGAGAAAGGGAGAGAAAGGGATGGAGAGAGGCAGAAAAACAGACAGAAACAGACAGACAGAGGAGATTAGATCATGATTGAGTTTCGCCATCTCCTGCAGCTGGATTGCAAATTATCTCTTCAAAAGTCTTGTCTACACTGAAAACAGCTCGTAAAATGCAGTAATTCTTCCTCTTTCCAGGAAGAAAGTCACTTGAGAGACATTATGGAGACACTTAGAAAGCTTGGTTTGTTTTCATATTCATTCATTCATGAGCATTCTGACCAAAATTGGTTTTCATTGAGTTTGGTCCCCTTAATTGGTTAAAACACTGCCTTTCTTCTCTCTCCTCTTTGTCTTTTCCTGTATGATAGTTACTTTATTATATAACTGTGTAGTTACTTAATCCCCTAAAATAAATACAGTATTGTTTTCCTCAGAATAGCTATTTTGCTTCAGTGGGGAGTTCTTCATCCCTTCAGATTTTCTCATTGGTTGATGCCTACCTACCAATTCTAATCCAGGTCATTCCACTTTCATCTTGATTTTTGTTATCCATGTTTCTTCCCTATCTAACCTAGAAGCCTTTAGTTTTCAATATCTTGAGACTTCTTCTAATTATCACCATATTAACCACTGAGGGAAATTTGAAGCAACATTGCCAGGTTATCACTGATGCTGTGGTGGACTATTGTGTTGACTATTTTCCATGTACACATAGAATCCCTTGCCACAAACATGTGTTTATGTATGTGTTACATATGTATACCTTACATACACATATCATTTCCCCCTTTCCCCACTGTCTTTTTCTCTTTTCTCCTCTTCCATCTATTTTATAGAAAATATCAGACAGAGAAAACACAAGACATGTGAAGGTTGGAAGAGAGAAAGAACTTGCTGCTGGATGAATCAGCATCCACCTCACAGAAGGAGGTAAACTAGAGTTCAGAAAGGTCATCTGTAGCCTCCCAGTGCAGCTTGAAGGACTCACTAGGTCCTCTAGCAGCAGGGGAGGTTGTAATCATGAATCTGCCCCAGCCTTTTTGTTCCCTGCATGTGGCTGCACCACTCCAGGGCTGTGCTTCTGTGCCATTGTTTTGCTCCAGAACATTTAGTCTGTCTCAGGGACATTGTTTCAGGAGCCAAAGTGAAAGGAGAAATAACTTGCCCCTGATTCCTGGTATAGACATGCAGGGTATGGGCTGTCTATTTACCAATGATGAACTAGATTTAAGGCTTATTCCCTCTTTAGGTTTCTACTGCTATTAAGTATTTTGGAAGAATTTTATTACTCCCTAAGATTCTAAATTATTTTTTCTCATTTTCTCTGTGAAGGATGAGTTCAATATTTCATCTGTTCTCATTTATTGTTAATTCTTTTTTCTAGCTCAGCTATTAGAAGAACCATTTGTGTGTGTGTGTGTGTGTGTGTGTGGTTTGTTTTCCCCCCTAAAGACTTTACAGAACCCTCTCTAGCTCTTTAACACTTAAAAAATAGTCTTTCCTCTTTCTGTTACCTAAGTCTGTCTGCTTTGGTCTTTCAGCTGAAAAAAAAAATCAAATTCTTATGTTCAAATCCTCCTTTCACACTAAACATCTTTATGCTTGCAATTCTCTGCAGAAACTACAATGACAGTTCTTACTTTTACATTGTCTGGACAGATGATGCTGTAAGTCTAGTTAATTTAATAATATGCTTTTATTATACATCTAATCAATGCAGAGTCAAGCCTACAGGAAATACTCAATTTATGTCTGTGTGGTTTTTAACATTTCCATGCTCTGTGCTGTCTGATTCAAAAGTTAGACAAATAGGCAAGAAATGATCCATGTCTCTGTTTAAACCTTACAAGTGACTTTTATGCCCAGTCATGGGACTTGCCACTTCTTAAGATGGTCCTTAATGCTGTCTAGATCCCTATCCTCATGAACACTGCCTCTTAAGTCACATGCTGTCATAGAGTCAATCCTTTACATTGACACTGTAGAAACCCAGCTCATGAGGTTTCAGACAGAAACAAGAACTTTCATAGTAACTTGGTTAGGAGGTCATGTTGTGATATTTTGGCAAAAAATATATCTGCCTTCTGTCCTTGTCCTAAGGACCTGCATGAACAAAATTTAAAAGCATTCCGGCATAGCATAACTTTGGGTATGTGGCATGGTTATTATTAATAACTTTTATATGAGTCTATAGTGAAAAAGAGCAAATGGTACAAAAAGAAATAAAAATTGTACAATTTGTGGAGAAAAAGAACACTTGGGAGCTTAACTAGGAAGTCAAAACTTGTGCTGAAAGAAGGGCTGTCATTGCTAAGGGGATTAGTGCCATTAGGTGGAGGCACTAATATTGGAGCAATAATGTGCCCTGAGGGCAAGGCTTTCCCCAACAAAGCTGTCAAAAGTGAATATCTGTTGGAAGGAGGGACTCTACTTGGTGGTTCCCAGCTGCTTAGCCCCAAAATAATCACACAAAAAAACTGTATTAATTAAATCACTGCGTGGCTCATTAGCTCTAGCTTCTTATTGGCCAACTTTTACATATTAATTTAACCCATTTCTATTAATCTGTATATCACCATGAGGTCATGGTCTACCAGCAAATTTCAGCACGTTTATCTCTGGTAGTGGCTTTATGGCGTCTCTCTGACTCAGCCCTTCTTTTTCCCAGCATTTAGTTTAGTTTTCCTTGCCTACCTCTGTTCTGCCCTGCTACATGCTTAAAGCAGTTCTTTATTCATTAACCAATAAAAGCAACACACAGACAGAAGGACCTCCCACACCATTTCCCCTTTTCTATTTAAATGAAAAAAAGGCTTTAACATCGTAAAATTACATATAATAGAACAGATATCAAACAAGAATTACAGTTACAATGTTTATATCTACTTTACCTTTTATCATAACTAAGGAAAACTATAACTGTAAATTCTTCAACTCCGTCAAAGATTCCAGGACCTCTTAGGATATAATTTTACCTATGTAAACAGGTAGTGCATTGTAAGCAACTTCCAAAACTCTAGAAGTGACAGAGACATCTCATTGCCTGGACAGTCACCCACAGTTTTTCTGTACCATTGGGGCATCCATCTTTAGCCTACTGGTCCATAGTATCCAGCAGACTTTTCCATGAACCAGGAAATTTTAAAAACAGTTCCACCTATATTGGCAGTTTGTCAGTCACTTTCTTCTGTGTCCTGCAGAATGTCTGGCAGACTCTTTCATATAGCAGGAACCCTGAAGGACCATCTCACCTTTAGGCAAGTTCAGCAGTCATTTCTCTGTGGGTCCTGCATGTTCAGTTAAGCAGTTCATTCATAAGCAGTTTCTTGCCCAAATGCCTATCAGTCTCCATAAGGAGCCTCTTTGCTGTCCATCTTCCTCTTGGAGTAACTCGTGCTGCCAGGAGCAGACGTGTCTCATTGCTGTAAAAAGTCCTAAGTTCTTAAACATTTTAAATGCCATATTCTGTAGTCTTTGAGGGGAGCCACTAAAAAAAAGGGAGGGAAGGAGGGAGAGACACAGAGAGAGGCAGGATTGGGAGAGCAATGCTGATCCTACTTTTAGGGGTCCTGGATAGAATAAGATGTCAGTATTTTGAAAATAAGCATCCAGTTCCAAGTTAAGTTGGTTGTGGCCATGTCAAAGCTTATTCACTATAAAATACTGGGTGCCAGAATCAGCAGTGATTCCTTAAGAAGGGTGTGAACAGTTCTTCAACATAGTTGCTAGTTAAGTGGGTATAGAAAAATGATCTGTCTCAGAGCCAGTGTGCCACAGAGTTCTTCAGCCTTCTAAAGACAGCTGCAGGTAATCCAGCCACAGACAGAATACTTCTTGAGTTCACTGAGCCAAGAACAGAAATAAACAAAGAGACAGACAAACCACAAACTTAAACCTGAATGGAGGGCGATCATTTATGTATTCCTTCAGCCACTTGACATCTATTTAGTGAAGATGCTCTGTGCAGCTGTTGAGGCAGCTAGGCAGAGGTTTCTGACATACCAAGGCAACTCTTGACCCCATTCTTATATTTGCAGTGGTGTAAGATTTTCCTGCCATAGAATGTGGAGTAAGTAACATTCTTGGACTTTGAGCCAAAACCATGATGAAAGCCAGTTTTCTAAGCATCTTCTTCCAGAACACCTGCTCTGTGGACTGAGCTACCACATAAAATGTCTGGCTATCCTACTAAAGAGATTAGATGGGGAGAAGTACTATGTATCAAGAGAAGAAGACAAGAAGCTCAGTCACCTCTCTTTCTCAGTAGAACCTCCACATCACAGCACATATTGCCACCACATGACTAAACCATGTAAGATTCTAAAGCAAGACATATTTGGGTGCAAGCTTTGGTCCTAGGGAGGCAATGATGTAACACCATTGCTTTAAGATGCTTCAGTATAGAGCAGCTTCTTGGGCAGCAGTGGAGAAACAAGGAAGCTTGCCATGTTAGGCAGCTTCTTCTCTTCCTCTTGATGCTTTCAACGGTGTGTCTTCACAGACAGACCCATGTCCTCATGGCTATCCATGGAACTTGGGATCAACATGCCTCCTGTGGTTTCCTATAAAATGCTATCCATTTTTCCTTGGAAACAACCCATACATTTTCATTTCCCATCTTTATTCCTTAAGGAAGAGAGGGATTTTATGTATCTCAAGAATTTACAGGCACACAGCTCTAGAAGGAGCCTGCTTGTTAGTTCCCAGCTGCCCAGACCTGAAATAATCACACAGAAACTATATTAATTAAAACAGTGTTTGGCTTGTTAGCTCAGGATTTTTATTAACTAACTCTTTTTTTTTAATTTACACAGACGTTTAATTAGCTTTATTTACTAACTCTTATGTCTTACACTAATCCATTTCTCTTAATCTGTGTGTTGATCTGTGTGTTGGCATAATGCTGTGGCTTACGCGGTGAAGTTCCAGGGTCTGTCTCCTCAGCAGCTACATGGTGTCTCCCTGACTCCTCTATCATCTCTGCTTGGAATTCCCACCTTGCTCTATTCTGCCTTGTCATAGGTCCAAAGAACCTTCTTTATTAACCAATGGTAATATAACTTATTCACAGCATACAGAGGGGAATCCCATATCACACAGTAGAATGTGACATGGACAACCTGTTTGAGTTCTCATAATGGCATTATTTATCTCTTTTTAAAGTGTTAATCAGGCAAAGATTAACTAAATGATCCAAGCTTGCTGGTTTAGTAAACCATTGAATGGCCTTGGGTCTATTTTTAAAACACCTAATTTTAAATCCTGAGCATTTCCAATCAGATCAGAACTTCTGCTGTGTTGCAGGGGCTGACAACTCCTCCTCCTCCTCCTCAGCATTGTTGTCGCCCCAGTGTTCACCAGCCAGAGATGCTGTGAAGATCGTATAACACCCAGTATTTCTAGGAGTCAATCTTATCCTAATGATAGATGTCAAAATTGGTTCATTCTGTGTCTATCCCGAGCGTCCCATCCCAATGTTTATCTCTTACTTTGTAATGCTGATGATCAAGCCCAGGGCCTTAGGCCTTACATATGCTAGATGGGCACTCTACCACTGAGCTATATCCACATCCATAGTCCCCTAGTTTAATGTTTAACTATAGTCTTTCACAGCTCACATCTCTTGGAGATTGGAAGGTCTAATTAGAGGCCAATAATTTTGCGTGTGTGTGTGTGTGTGTGTGTGTGTGTGTGTGTGTTATGTAGGCAAGAGGTCAGCCTTGGGTTAATTCTATGGGTTCTGTGCACCTTGTTTTGTGAGATTTGGTCTTTTACTGGGACCTGGCTAATTAGTCTAGACACGCTGCCAAGTATCAGCCTTTTCCTGTTTCCTCATAACTGGGCTTATAAGTGCAGGCACTACCATGCACTGAGCTGTGGGGACTGAACTCAGTTCCTCACGCTTGTACAGCAAGGACGTTACTGAGCCATTTCCCCAGGCACAGTAATGGAATATCCTTGCTGTTGCTGTAACATTTCTGTAGAAGACATAAAACAAAACAAAACAGAAACCAGGAACTGATGTATCGAAATACTAATGCCCAATTTCCTGCCCAGTGTCACATGATATCTTAAAAAATTGTAGGACCCATTTCTGAATTCGTGCTTCCTGAACAAAAATTATTTTGAAGTTGTGAAATCATTAAACTAGGGTGGAGACAAGAGCGAGGGCAATCAATATCTCATTACATCTCCTGGGGTTTCCGAAGCAATGGATAAGAGAGAAGCAATGCTCTTAAGAAGAAAGATGGTGCATATAAATGGCATGGTAAAATAAGTGTTTCCACATTTTACTTAGAGATAAAAAAACATACTGTATGTTTTAGTGGAGAAAAGTGGATATTTAAATAATTTATCAAACTTCTTTCCTTGGGGAAAATGCAGACTGGTAACATCTCCATAATTCTCTAGAATGGGCTCCATTTTTAGTTCCCATAAGTAGAAACAGGCCTGAAGTATGAAAGGAGGAGAAAGACAGTAGAGAAAACCCTGAGCTGCCAGCCAGAAGACTCATGTTTCTTTCACTTCGTCACTGGTGATGTAACTAACCATATTAGCAGCAATGGAGACATTCAAAAGAGATGGTTGGGCCCTGGCCTCTGAGTGCCACACTACTGGGGCCGTGGACCCCTAAACTGAACTTTCCCCAGGAGCATCATGCTAGGGAAGGAAAAATCTGGGACTCTGGAGTCAGCTTGAAGGAAATCTGTGTGGTGCTGCAAAGAGATCGCAAACAGCTCTGACAACTTGTTAAACCACCTCACAGGAGACATTGAAGTCAAGTGTTGGGTGGGACCACACCTTGAGCTGAACTGCTTAGTTATAAACACCACTGGCCTTCATTTAGACCTCATATTTGAATACCAAAGATGGACAGGATGGTAGTGGATGAGGACGCTGTTCCTCTGTCCCTCTTCCTAACATGTTCACATTAAATACATTCCCATCTATTTCTTTTTATTACTGTTTGCCTAATTGGTAGGTTGAGGGCAGGTGGCCTGTTCTGGCTCACTGAGTTACCAGGGTCTAGGCTCTGAACCCACCAATTCTGGTAATAGCCAGCCAGTTTCCTTCCCAGAGGTCTTACTTTGTCCATATGAAGAATGATGGGAAAAAGATACATTTAGTCATTTGGGGACTCATGTGTCACAAGGTCCCAGCCCACTCCTCTGACTGCCACAGAGGAGTCCAGGTGTTAGAGGAGGCAGCTAGTTAGTTCCCGGCCACTTATCCCCGAAATTGTCACACAGAAACTGCTTGGCCCATTTGTTCTAGCTTCTTATTGGCTAACTCTTACATATTAATTTAATCTGTGTATCGCAAGTTGGCTGTGACTTACCGGTTAAAGTTCTGGTGTCTGTCTCTGGCAGGGCTCCATGGCTTCATTCTGCCTCTGCCTCCTTTTTGCTCAGCATTCTGTTTAGTTTCCCCCGCCTAGCTCTGTTCCCCTATAGCTCTACTATAGGCCTAAAGCAGTTTCTTTATTAACCAATGCTATTCATAGCATACAGAGGGGAATCCCACATCATCTAGGTGTTTTCTTAAAGTTCTGGAAGCGTTCAATGGGGGCTTAGAAATCTCAGATTGGAAACCCTGCCTTTTCTTTTGTGTGTATGAATTCTGTGAAGTTTTATATATCCACAAGACCTTTGAGGTAAAGTGCTTATAAATTCACCACAGTGTCTGCATGTACAGTGATGGACACATGTTAATTGTGCTGTACTGAGGACCTGCAGAGTCTGGAAGAAAACTATGACCACTGCAGTACTGATGCACAGTTGCTGAAGTACTGATGCACAGTCACCCATTTCCTGGTTGCTGAGTTGTGATTCACACCCAAGAATCTGAGTCAAAAGAAATGGCAAGAGCGCTCTGCAGTGCTTTTCTTAGCGGCTAATTGGTGTGTTGTGCTCAGAATGAGCTTCCAGATATATGCTGTGAACCTCCCCCATAATGCTGAGGAAAATGTATTCTGTGGAGGAGTGGAGGAAGGAGAATGACTAAGGGAAAAAAATTAAATTGCTGTGAGAAACAGAATAAAGCTGCTCTTTAATTTTAATCACCACATGATCAAATTCAAAGGTTTGATATTGAGAATATAATGCACATTGATATTATTAGCCTACAGCACAACGTCGTGACTGAGCTGAAGTGAGATTTCTAACACACTGTGGGTCGGAGTTAGATCACGCCCCCTCTCCTACTTGTGCTGAAGACCCTTGTGGGAAATCCTGAGCCTTTACACTGTTGAGATTTGGATGCAAAATCTCACTTCCCATAATTCACTCTGTGGCAGTAATGGTTGCACTTTTTTTTCTAGAACAGTTTTGTTGTTTTGTTTCTGATTATTTGTTAAGAGAGGGTTGGATTTTCTTGATTTTCTTTTTCTATTCTCAGCATCTAATTTCTTATCAAAGTAATATTTACGCATAAAAATTGAAACAAGACTTCTTTCAACAGCTTAACACTGGTTCTTTGTTCCTGGTTTCCACGACCTGAGATCCTGCCCCCTAGAATGAGCTCGTTTTTATTTTATGGGATGCTTCTTTTAGTATGTCTCTCCTTGTTTCTGTATAATATACTTCTATGCCATGTTTGACTATCAAGTGACATATTGTGCTCAGACTTTCTCATGTGAGATAAAGGGATTCGTGCCCTCATGTCTCCTGTCTGTGCTAATAGATTTTACCCCCTCTCCTCTACTGTCCTTCTCAATGCAGCAGTTTTCAGGTTTGGGTTAAATCCATCTTATGTAACACTGCTCGTAGATGATGTACGTAATTTTCGATGTGTCTTTTGTCATATAATTTTCCTACCCTTCTCATGCTCATCATGACTCCCTTCTTTCAGTTACTTTGCTATGGAGTGGGCTGTCACTCTTCATCTTTAAACTTTGACAGGAGTTAAGCATAGTAGAAACAGGTTCCAGTCCTGTTGGTGGTTGCCAGTGTTCCTGCATCTCCGGCACCTGGGATTTCCCTTCCAATCATCTGGGGTGTCTCTTTGCCTCCTGCCTATTGGACTCCATGTTTTTCTGGATCCCATACATTCTTATTGCTTGGCCTACTTTCTCATCTTTTTGAGCATATACTTAAGTAAATTTCTGAGTAAGGCATGTACAAGAGTTATTTTTTGAGTCTCTGAAAGTCTGAGGGTAAAGAAAAAATGATGGATCATAGAGTCTTAAATTTTGAAATTAAATGGATTTCCCAAGGATTTCTTAGATGCTGGGTAAATGTAGAAATTTATTTTGAAAAAAAGTGAACTCTTTAAAGAAGAAATTAGGCAAGCCTGTCAGTCCCAGTGGGAAATAAACCTCCATTCAATGTTCCAACTCAAGGGACTTTATTAAAGTGACTACAACTGCTGTCTCCTTCAGTATCTCTATAACATTGATTCTAGTATCTCCCACAGACCCCAAAACCTGAGGATGCTACAGTGTAGTAATATTTTAATTTGTATTTTCTTATATATTAAATACTCATATACTTATCACTTCTAGGTCCTTATAATACCTAATATGTTCTAAACACTATATAGTTAGTTGCTACAATATATTGGTTAGGAAGCAGTGATAAGACTAAAGGAATATGATTAGTAGAGACACAGCTATGGTCATCTTATCCACACAGTGCACATAATCAACAATACAGCATTTAAAACAGTATTTCAATACTGGGGTTTCTTGAAGCAAGGATGTTAAACCCATAGGCACAGAGGCCAATATGTTTATAGAGTTTTAAACCAAATTAAGGAATGTTGTAAGGACTAGTTACTCCATGACAGAGTGCACACCTCAAGCTTGAAGGTGAAAGGTAAGGAAATGTTGGGAGAGTAAATATTGGGATGTGTTGGGACCAAGGATGAGATGCTCCCTAGAGAAGATAGAACACTTGCACTGTAGGAGCTGTCACAGTGGACAGGGCCGGGCTTAGAACATCTCTTTCCTTTTGTCCTCTGATTTCCTGTTACTGTTTCTTCTCATGAACAGGCTTTCTGAACCTCAACAGTAAGTTTCTATGCTGATGCAGTAAACCAGAACAAGCTGAACTGAAAAAGTAAAAGAACAGGTTTATTTTGAGCAAAGTGACTCCCAGGTGAGTCCTCCAATCCCTGGAGATGGAGGTGGAAGAAGAAGTAGGAGAAATCATGTGTCTGAACTGAAATAGGAAGTTTAAATACCCTATAAGTGAGGGGTGTTGACATGTCTTCCATAAACCATGTTTGTGCCCATATACGGTATGCTTTAGGAGCAGGCTTTAGGGGAGGAGTCACTGTAGCCACTAAGAATGCAGCACTGGGCTTTTGGAGCCCTTCCATTTGTTGGACATCCTTTGAGAGGTTGGAATTTGGAGAGACAGGAATGAGGCTTTCATAGGAGCCAGCTGAAAGTTCCAGCCAAACACTCATTAGCAAAATCAATGGGTTGTTGTCCAGCAAGAGACTGAATTAACAGTCCATGGAGACAGAGAGTGAGTAGCATAGACATAACAGGTAAAACACAGTGTACTTCCTCCTATAATTATAAGACACAGCTAAGTGTGCATCCCTTGGAAAACTGATAGCCTCAGGTAAGCATAAAAACAATAGCAACCACAACCAAACAAGCCTATTCTGGAATTACTGACAATCTAAAAATGATTGAAAAATGTAGCAAAAACTCGTAAAAAATTGAAGATAAATTTGGCATAAATTATATAAAAGCAAAACAGTTGCAGAAGGGCTGTGTATATCTGAAAACATTTTCCTTGGGAAGGTTAAAAACTAGATAATGACTTTAGACATTTGTTGCAGGAAAAGAGAGAGAAAATGCTTATAACTTAAGATGAAGTGCATAGCTGCTTGAATGAGAGGAAGTTCATGCAACTCTATCTTTTTACATTATTATTACTTAATTGAAATTTTACATAGGAATCCCAGTTTCTCCCCTCCTCCTGCCCTCTCTACCTTTCTTCCCACCCAACCCCCATCCACTCCTCAGAGAGGGTAAGGATTTCAATGGGGAGTCAACAAAGTCTAGCACATCACTTCGAGGCAGGATCAAACCCTACCTACTATATCTAAGCTAAGCAAGGTATCCCACTAAAGAAAATGAGCTCCAAAAGCCAGTTCAAGCAGGAGGGCTAAATCCTGGTTCCACTGAAAGTAGCCCCATGGACTGTCCCAGCTGTACAACTGTCACCCACATTCAGTGGGCCTAGTTTGGTCCTATGCTTGTTCCCTCACTGCTAGTCCAGAGCCCGTGAGCTCTCATTAGCTCAGTTAAGCTGTTTCTATCTATATCTGTATCATGGTCTTGACCCTTTTGCTTATATTATTGTTGCTCCCTCTCTTCAACTGGACTTTGGGAACATAGCTCAGGACTTTGCTGAAGATCTCTGCATCTGCTTCCTTCAGTTGCTAGATGAAGTTTCTATGATGACAATTAAGGTAGTTATCAGTCTGATTGCAGGAGAAGGCCAGTTTAGACACCCTCTCCACTATTGCTTAGGGTCTTAGGTGGGGTCATCCTTGTGGGTTCCTGGGAATTTCCCTAGTGCCAGGTTTCTTGCTGGCCCCATAATGACTTCTTTGATAAATATATCTCTTTTCTTTTTCTCCCTCTCTGTCTTTTCACCATCTTGACCCTCCTGTTGCAACTCTATCTTTTTAAGAACACAAGATTTTATTTCCTTACTAATTTCAGAATATCAAGTCTATCCAAGAGTTGGAAAACACAGAGAATTCACCTATTGTAAAAACATGTAGAGACTAATGATTAACAATTTAATAACACTGTAATAAAGCAATGACTTCATAGTTGAGTTTTGTCTGATGTTTAGAGAACAAAGGATTGTAAAGTTGATTACGTGGTATTGGACTTTGGAAGACTTCCTGAACTCATTTAAAGAATCTTTGAATCTGTGGTAATTATAGTGAGTCCAGTGACACTGAAGGGACTTGAGTGAAAAGGAAATAGTAAATTGGTCATGGGGCTGAGGTTGTTGCACACCTAAATATAATAATAAAGGCAGAGCCAAACTGACTATTTAAAAAATAACATGTTATAGCAAGTGAGTTTATTTCAAGATGCAAGGATGGTTTGATGTCAGAAATACCCATCAATATAATTAGTTACACAAAGGGAATAAAAATAAAAGATGTGGAGTAAATCAATCAGTGTTGAAAAGGTGTTTGTTAGGCCTGAGCAGAACTTTCCACTTACAAATGTGCGGGATGGAGGCTAGAGAGATGGCTCAGCAGTTCAGAACACGGCTGTTCTTGCAGAGGATCCAAGTTTGCTTCTCAGAACTCATGAGAAGTGGTTCAAAAGTGCCTGTGAGTCTAGTTGCGGGGCAGGGTTGTGTCAATAGCTGGGACATTGATGGTGACAAAGAGGGGGCTACAGGGACAGTTAGCTAGCACAAGACTGACAGCAATGGAGCTGTGTGGACAGCCATTGCTGAGATGGAGCCATAGGAATGAGATGGCAGAGGAGGAGCTGTGCAGACTCAGGAGAGCAAGGGCAGTGGAGAAAACAGCAACAGAAGCTTACATTAGCAACAACCGTAGCCGAAATAGCCATAAGGGCCAAGGGTCTGAGGCATTTTAGCTTGGAAATCTGCTCTTCTCTCCACTGTCAAGGCCTGGAGAATCTGTCCTCCTGAGGACAACACAAAAGCATAGCATTAGTCACGGAGGCACTAAGTATCCTAGCACCCAAGCCTGCAGGAGAACTATGACGTTCTTGGGTTCCACCTGCTACTGTTCTGGTGGTCCGTCTATTGTTGTCAAAAGTGACATATGCTGCCAGGGCCAGCACTTTAAGAATTTCTTCTCACATACCCGCAATTTCTACCCAGGAGAGCAAAATCAAACAGATAAATGAACTAGCCAATTGATTCACGACAGAAGGAGCATACCGAAGTCAAATAACCACCATAGACTATAAACAGAAGAGTTCAAACATATTGTTGTAGAGAGAAAAAAAAAAAGACTTTGAGAAAGTAAAAAAAAAATTAACAATCAAGCAGGAAACTATGAGACTGCAGTGAAGAGAACATGTAGGGTTCAGTGAAGAGACCCCGTAGGGTTTCCCCTTACATGGTCTTGACTTATCTTCTCCAAGCAGCAGCCACAGCACTCTTTGTAGGGTCCAATTTTGTTTATCCTCTAGACTAAAACTGTCACATTTTCTCAGTCACTGTCTCATATGTGCACTGGGTTTGCTGATGGCTGCCCGTGTCAGTTCCCTGACTCAATGTAGTCACAGCTACCAATTCTAAGTTTACTTCCTGTGCATTTATTCCTTATTTTGCCTTTTGATTTTGATGGTACTCAGGAGACAAAGGCAAGGATTCCACTGTGGATCTTTCCCCTGAGCCCTTATAAATACTTTAATACTTATAGGCACTTTAATTGAGTGCCTCCTGAACCCTGTGTACCATAACAAGCCATCTTTGTGGCAAATTCATTGGTTTGTGTCATACTGACACTGGGAGGAACTATCAGTCCCGTTCTGCAGTAGAGGGAAGTAGGTTTAAGGTAATGATGGTTAAGTGATTTGTTCCTTGTGCCAGAATGTATTACTCCAAGACCATATTTGACTTGGCCTTATGTGATTCTGTGTCCAGCACTTTTCACACCACACACACTTGACTCTTGACCACAATAACTTTGGATGGTTATGTGAGTTAAGGTTTTATTAGATCAAGATAGCCACGATTCCATTCTGGTCTTCTTACAGAACTGGATTCTGGGATAGAATTTTGACAACCTGTTGAGTGGAGGGAAGGGTTTGGGCTTGGTAATAGAGTTCCTGCTCCAATTAAAATTGTGCTGTTCATTAGGCATGGCTATTTGGACAGCTTTCTTTGCTCCTTCACACTCTATTTCTCATTTGTTAGGTAGGGATGATTGTGTAAATTTCAGAGGTAATTTTGAGAATTCAGTAAAATTATGTTGGCAAAGCATTTGACAAAAATGTTTGTTTAGTAATCTTCAATAGTGAGAATGATTTATTTGTCTTACAACAAATATTTATCCAAGGGCATCTCTTACCACTTTTAAGTGAAAAGAAACAGAAATTAAAATATGCTTCCCAATAACCTAATTGCCTTAACTGTAGCAAAAAGAAAACGAGAGAGAAGAAAGAAACATATCAAAGTGTGTGTGTGTGTGTGTGTGTGTGTGTGTGTGTGTGTGTGTGTATGTGTGTGTGTGGCATGGGAACCAGACACCAGGGTGCTCTACAGCAAGGACAATGATCTACTATTGATCTCTACGCACAGCTTTAACGCATTTTTATCTTAATAGTTCCATTTTTATCTCTACATCTTATTTCTGTCAAATCAACTCTCAGAAGACTCCTTTCCTCAACTCAGCCCTCTGTTATGTACATTGATCCATTCTGTCTTTTTTCTTCTCTCTTCCAGTCACCAGGAACAATTGACAAAAGATACAGATGTGGTATACTTATGCTAATATAGCTATTTTAGGCCCATTCTTTCCCCTCAGCTTCAAATCTCTTAGGAAACAAGATGCATAAAAGAAAGGAATAATTTTTCTGGAAATTAGTAGTACTAATCCTTCTATTCTAAAAAAGATTTTCTACTAATAATCTCTTTAATTTACCAACGAATATTTTTGAAGCTGAAGTCTAAGGCAATTTACACTTTAATTTTGTTACCTGCTATTCTAAGAGAACGATTATTACTACCATTAATAAGTTCTTAATGTCAGCAAAATAATTTGCAAATGTGATACATTATAGGTAATACTCTTACTACCAGAAAGCACTTAACATTGCTTAGTAAATCTAACAGTTAGGAGATATGCCATATGCTAAGCATTGTATGTTTTTGTTTGGAGGCCATTTGCTGGCATTGAGAGAGAGTCTTTTGCTGTGTGCAAGATATGGAAATTTATATCTTACATCATGATACATTCAACTTACTTGGCTAAAAATCTTTCATTATCTCTTTTGTAAAATGAATCCTTGGGCTCCAGAGAACAAAATACAAACTCTTTAGAAAGTATGAATAAAGGATAAGTCTTTCTTTTCATGGTCTGCTCAAATGAGGGGAAATGAGTCAGAAAAGGTAGGTATCAGCACTCACAAACAGTAGGTTTTCTGAGGACAAAATGCCTACAAGTTCTTGAGGATACTGTTTTAGGAGTTTGGACACTAGTGGACTTCAAAGGAATTGTCCAAAGTAGTTAGTTATTTAAGAATATACCATGGAATGGATTTAATGTATTTAGAATACATGTAAAGCCCACTTATTAGGTGACTATATTTTATTCTCCAAGTATTAGTGTGTATTGTCTGTCTCTCTCTTTTTCTGTGTGAGTGTGGGGGATGTGGGTGTGGGTGTGGCTTCCCTAGTGAAATGCCTCTTAAATTCACTGTTCAGAGGTGGGATAGAAGCTCAGTAGGTAAAATGTTTGCCTTCATGCTTGATGATTTGAACTCCATAGAATCGACATAACAAGTGAGGCATGTTGGCTCATGCTTAGAATCCCAGCACTGAGGAGGTAGAGGCAGGTAAGGTCTGGAGCTTTGCCAAAGAGCCAGTTCCAGGACAATGAAAGACTCCGTCTTAAGAAATAGTGTAGGAGTAAGAGAGACAACTCAGTAGCTAACAGTATGTATTATTCTTCCAGAGGTCCCAAATTAAATCCCCAGAACCCATGTAGGTGGCTCACAACTTCCTGTAGCTCAAGCTCCACAGGCTCTGATGCCTCTGGCCACCAACAGCACCCATACTTTCATGTACATACCTACACATACTCACATGCATATACCCACACACACTCACACACAGACACCCACACATACTCACATGCATATAAACAGACACACTCACATGCATACACCCACACATACTCACACATACACCTGCACACTCTAATGCATGTAAACAGACAACTCACATGCACACACTCACACATACTCACATGCACACACTCACACATACTCACATGCACACACACATACTCACATGCACACACTCACACATACTCACATGCACACACACACTCACATGCACACACCCACACATACTCACATGCACACGCCTACACATACTCACATGCACATGCCCACACACACTCACATGCACACACCCACACACTCACATGCACACGCCCACACATACTCACATGCACACGCCCACACATACTCACATGCAAACACACACACTCACATGCACACACCCACACATACTCACATGCACACACCCACACACACTCACATGCACACACCCACACACTCACATGCACACGCCCACACATACTCACATGCACACGCCCACACATACTCACATGCACACGCCCAAACATACTCACATGCACACGCCCACACATACTCACATGCACACGCCCACACATACTCACATGCACACGCCCACACACACTCACATGCACACACCCACACACTCACATGCACACGCCCACACATACTCACATGCACACGCCCACACATACTCACATGCACACGCCCACACATACTCACATGCACACATCCACACACTCACATGCACACGCCCACACATACTCACATGCACACGCCCACACATACTCACATGCACACGCCCACACACACTCACATGCACACACCCACACACACTCACATGCACACACCCACACACAATCACATGCACACACTCACACATATCACATGCACACACTCACACATACTCACATGCACACACTCACACATACTCACATGCACACACTCACACATACTCACATGCACACACACATACTCACATGTACACACCCACACATACTCAAATGCACACACTCACACATACATGCACACATACCCACAGATACTCACATGCACACACTCACACATACTCACATGCACACACTCACACATACTCACATGCACACACCCACACATACTCACATGCACACATACCCACAGATACTCACATGCACACGCCCACACACACTCAAATGCACACACCCACACACTCACATGCACACGCCCACACATACTCACATGCACACGCCCACACATACTCACATGCACACGCCCACACATACTCACATGCACACACCCACACACTCACATGCACACGCCCACACATACTCACATGCACACGCCCACACATACTCACATGCACACGCCCAAACATACTCACATGCACATGCCCACACATACTCACATGCACACACCCACACATACTCACATGCACACGCCCACACATACTCACATGCACACGCCCACACATACTCACATGCACACGCCCACACATACTCACATGCACACGCCCACATACACTCACATGCACACACCCACACACACTCACATGCACACACCCACACACAATCACATGCACACACTCACACATACTCACATGCACACACTCACACATACTCACATGCACACACTCACACATACTCACATGCACACACTCACACATACTCACATGCACACACACATACTCACATGTACACACCCACACATACTCAAATGCACACACCCACACATACTCATATGCACACTCACATGCACACACTCACACATACTCACATGCACACACCCACACATACTCACATGCACACACTCACACATACTCACATGCAGTTACTCACACATACTCACATGCACACACCCACACATACTCACATGCACACACCCACACATACTCACATGCACACACCCACACATACTCACATGCACACACTCACACATACTCACATGCACACACCCACACATACTCACATGCACACACTCACACATACTCACATGCACACACCCACACATACTCACATGCACACACCCACACATACTCACATGCACACACCCACACATACTCACATGCACACACTCACACATACTCACATGCACACACTCACACATACATGCACACATACCCACAGATTCTCACATGCACACACTCACACATACTCACATGCACACATACCCACACATACTCATATGCACATATTCACATGCAGACACAGAACTGAAAATAAAATCTTTAAGATCAAAGAAAAAAAGTAGACATCCCTGGGGGAATGACAGGAAAGTCATCCTTTGACTTCCACTGTCACACTAAAATTAACTGCCCAGTTGATTTCATGCATACACCTTCTTTACAGCCTGCCTTATAAGGCGATTTCCATAATCTCAATTGTATACCTTAGAAGCCCCCAAGGGTTCTGTAACACAAATAGTTGACTACACCAAGCAAAACCAGGAAAACCTGTTTTTAATCTGTTCCAGTTTATTTTGTTGCTGTGATAAGAAAATCTGACCAAAAGCTACTTAGTGCAGAAAGAGGTTTATTTAGCTTACAGTCTCCCATTATAGTTGGGTACTCAGGGAAATTAAGGCAGGAACACAGGCACGTGTTCACATCATATCCACAGTCAAGAAAAGAAGAAATAGATACACCCATCTTGACTGCTTGCTAAGTTGCTTGTGCCAAGCTACCTCTCTGTCCAGGGAATGGTTCCACTGGCAGCGGGCTGGGTCAGTATCCCACAGACATGTCCACAAGCCAACCTGTTCTAGGCAATCCCTCAAGTGAGGCTCTCTCTCCCAGGTAATTCAAGGTCGTGGATAGTTGATAAGTAAAACTAGATAGCACATAATATCATTTACTGACTTTTCTTTGGCAAGCTGAGACATTGAACAATTGGAAATTTCCTTTTCTTTCTTTCTTTCTTTCTTTCTTTCTTTCTTTCTTTCTTTCTTTCTTTCTTCCTTCCTTCCTTCCTTCCTTCCTTCCTTCCTTCCTTCCTTCCTTTCTTTCTTTCTTTTTTTTTTTGAGACAGCATTTCTCTGTAGCTTTGGAGCCTGTTCTGGAACTAGCTCTTGTAGACCAGGCAGGCCTAGAACTCACAGAGGTCAGCCTCCGCCTTCCGAGTGCTGGGATTAAAGGCGTGCGCCACCACCTCCCGGCTGGAAATTTTCTTAATGCAAGGCAACCCATCTTTCCTCAACCTCCATGCCTGGCAAGGATGTGTGGAGTCTGCATCTTTTTCTTCAAATTTAGAGAACCTGTAGAATCCCATCTGTGGGGTGGTTTTGAGGGCGCATGGTGGTGTCAGAGAGTTCTTCTCATTCCTATGCTTCAGTGTAATGTCTTTGTCTTTGATTTTCAGATTTTTCTGTTCGGTTTTTGTGATGAAAAGTGTGCTGGGTTGGATGGTTCAGACAAGTATTTCCAGTTAGAACATTCATGCAAAAACAGGGCCAAACTCGTGTTTTCTTGAAGGTACTTACCCCAGTTAACTGGTGGGTAAAACAAATGTCTATGGAACAACTGCTTTGTGCCAAGCAGGAGGCAGAGGTTGTGTAGCTCCTAAGCAGGCTTCCAATGTGTCTACTTGCCAGTTGCTCAGGATTCAATCAATCACCATGAAAGCAGACACTAGAGGACAGAACTGGGCATGAGATTGTATTGGGGCAGTGGACATGAGAAAAAGAGCACTGACCCATGTATATGAAAGTGCCACAGTGAAACCTACAGATACAATAACATTAAGAGTTAAAAAAAATCCATGATTTTCAAATAGGCCCTTCAGAAGGTATTCAGAATGTTCTAGGGATTGAGAAGGTGATGGGATGGCTCCCTTCACATAGGGAAGAAGGTTCCTCCTTGGGCATAGACTGCGGTGGATCTTGGCAGGATGAGTTATATGCAGACCATGGTGCTGAGGTTCATAGGGTAGCTCTAACAGTTCAAGCCTAAGTACTGATGGGGACGGTGTGGGAATGGGATCAGTGAAAAGTTAAGTCCTGACTCTGCCCGTGGTTCAACTGTAGCTGCTCAGGTCAAATGGTTATGACTCTTTCCAGACCTATCTGACCTCTCTAGGCATCTGGCCCCCAGACAGATTATTTTGTTCATGTCTTCATCTTCCTATTTAGATCTGAGAGCCAATGACATTGATCTGGATTTGGTTTTTAGAATAAAATAGTCCCATTCATTACCATTTCTGACTTTTTCTCTGTAGACTCATAACTTGAGAGTACCCAGATGCCTTTGTGGTCTAACCTGGTTTGAGGAATCCTGACCAGCAATTCAAGCTTACAGGATACTACTCTCTCTGGTTGTGCTAAAGATCTCTGGGGAGACATTGAAGGGGGTATGAAAAGAGATAGGAATGGCCCCTTTAATACTTTTCTAGTTCTTGTTAAGCCTTTGAGAAATGGACCAGCAACAAGGCAGGCTAGTTTGTGGAAGGCTTCTAGCAACAGATAAGTTTGCTCTGCAGATCTGTGAGCTGAGAATTGCTAGTATGGGATGCTGTGTTGAACTGCATTGGCTTTAGAAGGAACTTTGACTTGTGGAGAGGAAGTGAGAGGTTCTACCAATAGACCCGAAAGCAGGTAAATTGAATGGCTAAGGAGATATTAGGGATAAGGTCCTCCATTTCCCAGGATATGCACAGGCAACGGAGATACCATCATATACAGGGCCTGCTCCCCCTTATTTTTGCCTTTCCTGTCTTCTGCATCTCGTGGGTTTCTTCCACTCACAACTTGAGAAGTAGTGAACATTCTAGATTGTCTGTCATCTAAAAAATATGCCAATCAAGAGTAATTTATTCAGAAAAGATTATGAAATTTCTTGGGGTTTCTAAGTAAGTGTGGCATGAAAAGTTCTTTTTCCTGTCAATCAGTTTAAGAAGATTATGATTTTTTTTTTTGTGCAGTCACGTTTACCCATTTGGATTTCACTTCAAATGAAACAAGGACCACCTCGTAACTCTTTTGCAGTTAAGTGGCTTTCTCTTGTTCTTGGGAAATGTAGACATGGGTGATAAGAACTTGTATAAAACAGGAGAATGGACCCCAGATCCAGACATGAAGAATTAAGAATTAGGATGTGAACACTCAATTTTGAGATTCTGTTGAGCCCTTAACACTTTCTCCCACCTTTGTTTAGTGAACTTTTTCCATTTACGTTACCTTAGGCATTGTTCATTGAGGACAGAGTGATGTTAAAGTTTGTTCAAGGTACAACAGGGACAGTACAGAGTCTCAGGTGATTTAGTAACATAGTTGGTCTTATTTGCTTATCTTACTTATACCTGTAGGCTACAGGTCTGTGTTGGTTACAATATACAGAGATGGGATCCTTAGTCATCAGAGAAATGCAACTCAAAACAACTCTCAGATTTCATCTTACACCTGTAAGAATGGCCAAGATCAAAAACATTGATGACAACTTATGCTGGAGAAGTTGTGGCGTAAAGGAAACACTACTGCATTGATGGTGGAAATGCAAGCTGGTACAGGCCCTTTGGATATAAGTATGGCAATTTCTCAGAAAAGTAGGAAACAACCTTCCTCAAGACTCAGCAATACCAGTTTTTGGTATATATCCAAAGGCTGCTCAATCATGCCATAAGGACATGTGTTCAGCTATGTTCATATCACCATTGTTTGTCATAGTCAGAACCAGGAAACAACCTAAATTCTCCTCAACCGAAGAATGGACAAGGAAAATGTGGTACATTTACACAATGGAGTACTATACAGTAAGAAAAATAATGACATCTTAAAATTTGCAGGCAAATGGATGGAGCTAAAAAACATCATTTTGAGTGAGGTAACCAAACTCAGAAAGACAATTATCATATGTACTCACTCATAAGTGGTTTTTAAACATAAAGCAAAGAAAACCAGCCTACAAACCACAATCCCAGAACCTAGACAACAGCAAGGACCCTTAGAGAGATCTAATCTATATGGGAAGTAAAAAGACAAGATCTCCTGAGTAAACTGGAAGCATGGGGACCATGTGAGAGGGTTGAAGAGGAGGGGAGAGGCGGGTAGGGGAGCAGAGAAAAATATAGAGCTCAATAAAAATCAATAAATAGAGATACAGAGAAGGGAAAACATGTAATTTCTGCAGTGAGTGAGCCCCTTCCCAGGTCATCACAGAGGTGGTAATGGAATGATGGTCAGGGCCAGCAGGTATGAAGCTGCAAAGCTACACACGGAAGACAGTTTGAGATGAACTTGCATTACTGAATTAGGACAGACAACATTTTGGACAAAAGAAACAGCACAGAGGGTCAAAGGAGACAGTAGAAAAGACACTGTTACAAATGTAACACAGAGAGCTGGGCAACAATGAAATGGAGGCAGGGATCATGGTAGAGTCATTTTGAGAGTAGCTGCCAGCTTGAGATGTATGAAGTTTGTCTTGGGGCATCACAAGACAGGAACAAGACTAAAAGAGCCTGCTTTCTATTGTAGAAATCTGATTTGTGCTGGGCCACTTCTCCAGATCCATTCCAGCTTCTGTTCCACTCCCCATCTTTTCACACAATCAACTGCTCAAATCAATTACTGCCTCTTTTATTTCCTGACTTTCCATTTACCCTTTACTCCATTCCAGTCTGGTTTGGGTCTGACAACTTCCCTGAAAATGTCATCAGCGCTGACTAAATCTGAGAGCTAAGATGCTCTCACCCCCTTGTTCTCATCTTCTTCCACTTTGCAACAGGGTGCCACCAAGAATTCCTCATTTTCCTTCCTACAGATTTCTTCTCAGCCATGTTTCCTTCTTCTTCTGTACTTGCAACTGCCACTTCGATGCTGCGCATGCTTTTCTGTGCCCCGATTCTATGTGAGGAGTCTCTAGGGCTCTATTTTGGTGACTCCTTTTTGGCATTAGAATCTTCTTTCAGTGAGATTTCACCCACCACTTGGACTTTACATTCCAACTCTAGGCAGATAATCTCAAATCTCTGTGTTAAGTCCTCACTTGTGTGTGTACTTAGCTGCAGAACATTGTGTTCATGACTCTTGGTTTCCTACTGTGGTAATATAAAGACCATTGAATCACCGATTCTTCTTCCTCATTAAAATATCTTACCTCATTTAATAAAAAATAGGCATGATGATATTAGTATTGATCCTTTATCATCTCTTAATATTTCTGTACTTTTGATTAGCAAATTTTACTCTATATTAAATATATTTAAAATCTACTTTGTTCTATTTCTACCATCAATGCCATGTTCCAAGGTATCCTTACCTCTCACCTAAACAACAACATAAATTAAGTTTCTGTCCTGCCCTGTCTCACAACCATTCAGTTCCAAGAAACACGCAGAGGCTTTTATTAATTATAAACTGTTTATTACAAATTATTATGGATAATGGTAAGGAAAAAAAACTAAATAAAGGAGTTTAGATCCAGAGTCCTTGTTTTGAACAAAAATAAAGGGAAGTGGTGTGGGATAATGTTCTCCTACCCTGTAAAGATTTGTTACCTGTATTGGTTCAATAAAACACTAATTGGCCAGTAGCAAGGCAAGAAGTATAGGTAGGGTGACCAGACTAGGAGAATTCTGGGAAGAGGAAAGGCTCAGTCTGCAGCTACCAGGCAGTCACAGAGGAAGGAAGATGAGAATGCCTCACTGATAAAGGGTTCCAAGCCACGTGGCTAGACATGGAAGAGAATTATGGGTTAATTTAAGTTGTAAGAGCCAGTTAATAATAAGTCTGAGCTAATAGGCCAAACAAGCTAACAGGTTTATAAATTTTATAAGCCTCCATGTGTTTCATTGGAACTGAAGGGCTGTGGGACTGAGCAGGACAGAAACTCTGTTTACAAGCAAATATATTATTTTCTCCACAGACCCATTCTATACACAGCAAACAATAAATCAAGTTGTATAATTTTTCATTTTTTCACTTAAAAAGTCTTTTATTTTTTTCTCATCAGATTTGAAATAAAATGTCAGCTCTCCAATGTATGTGGTATACAATGAGAGTTCTGCCCCTCCTCTGGCCTTTCAAACCCTTTCTTTCAATGTGTTCTATCTTCTAAGACTATCTTTCATCCTCCCACCTCTAGCTTTTGCCATTACTGCTTCAGCTACCTGAACTTTCTTTGTCCTGGTTTCTCTGGGTCTAAATCCCCTCACCTTTCAGATGAAATGACATTGCTTCTGGGGTAGCCTCTCCAATAATCACTCCCCAATGCAATCTTCCAGTTTTCTTTCCTCGCATCATCCTATTTGTTTCCTTCCCAGTGCTGATGAGTGTTCAAGCACACTTGTTTTCTTTTTTATCATGTGCCTTCTCCTGTGAGCAGGTAAATTGGTTGTACAAGAGCTCCGGGTTATGATGTGCATCATATCATCCTCTGTTGGAGGAGGCTGCTTATTGGTTCCTGGCTGCTTAGCCCTGAAATAATCACACAGAAACCATATTATTTAAATCACTGCTTGGCCCATTAGCTCTAGCTTCTTATTGGCTAACTCTTACATTCTAATTTAACCCATCTCCATTAATCTATATCACCACCAGGGCATGGCCTACCAGCAAAGTTTCAGCAATCTGTCTCTGGCAGTGGCTCCATGGCTTCTCATGATTTCACCTCCTTTCTCCTAGCATTCAGCTTAGATCCCCCATCACCACCTAGGTCTGTTCCCCTATAGCTCTGTTATAGGCACAAAGCAATTCCTTTAATCAGTGGTAACCACAGCATACAGAGGGGAATCCCACATCATCCTCAGAGGTAGATTAGAAAATGCTTGCAAAATGTTTTTTTTCCGTAAATGAATACTTATTGATGTTAGGTACTCAACTGATGCGACTTATTTGTAAGCAAAAAAGACTTGGTAACCTATTTCCTCTTCACTTTGGCTGCCCTCTTATCCCAGTGTCTTCCACACTGTCTCTGTAGTGAAGGACCATGGTACTGATGTGGTTAGTTCATAGGAAGGGGTTTCCTGGAGACTGGACATTGGGAAGGTGACATGAATGAAGTCACTGTTTTCTCTATGGTAAACAGCTTTCTAGCTAATTCTGCTGAAATATTAGTTTAGGCTCCATCTATGATGCTGGAGCTTGTAGGTTTAGTATGAATAAGTCATCCTCAGAGTCATTTAGGAGACATTGTATTCTGTTTCCCTTGTTACACAAGTCTATGCATTACCATGAGTATGAAACAGGATTTTATGGGAACTGGTACACTGTGTATATCTTTGGATGAACTTGTCATCATGGGATGATGGCTATACAGGCAGAGGAAGGTGTTGGTTCTGGGAATGTAAAGGAACCTATGTTCTCTTTGCTACCAGATGACCCTTTCTCTGCTGTTGGGTATAGAATAGCATTATCTGTATGGGACCTATTGAAATTTCTTCATTCTCTAGCTGCATGTTTTTGGGGCATCTGAAATATTAATCTATTAATCCATAGATATATTATCCATAGCAATGGATTTGTTAGTAGTCTTGTCCATTATTCCAAAGATTTCTGAGATTTGACCAAGATATTTTGCCCATGTTGATTTCCCTTCCCTTTGGAGTTATTTCCCAAGTCCCTCTACCCTTGCATGATGAGGTAAAGGTTAATGCTGGTTTAGTTTCTAAGATCAGAACACCTCTGACCAAAACACTCATATGGATTCATTTTTCTCACACATGGAACAAATTCAAAGGAAGTGAAAGAGATTACAACAGAAAGCATTTAAATAGTTTGAATACACTATTTGGGTTAAAAAATAATGTGCAAATGGCAGCATTAGCACTGTGTTTGAGAAACACACTTAAGATTCCTCCTCTGTGTTTGTTCAAAATAGGATGACTTTCTTCTTTGAGAAAATTGAAGCAAATTTGCAAAGGGGAAAAATGCCCATCAGCAAGAGAAGTATGCACCCCTTGTACCTGTCTTGTGTTTTATTTATCCTAACAGCGCAAAATTACCATATCTTTCAGTTGAATCTTTAATATGTAAATGGGAAATTAGGCAAATGCTAAAGCTGACATATTTTGTGCACATTCTACCAGTTACACACACTGTTGCTGCTGTGCTTATATATTCTATTACCACTAATGAAACCTATTTTGGGGCGTTTGTAGGCAAATATTATCATCAGGGGATGCAGAGTGGCTCACATACACAATAAAGTATCATGTCTGTAGATGGGCAGCTTCAAAGAAACAAGTAACCTTGACGGGACTCTCTATTGAATGAGCAAGAGAGGATATTGCTGTACTTCTGATGTGATCATTACCATATGCACTGAAGCTCCTTGGGTGAACATCACTGTGTTAATACTTTTTTCTTACTCTGGCTGAAACACAGCTCTGCCCTCTCTCTCTTGAGAGAGGTCAAGATAATATTTTCTTTTATTTTTTTTAAGTTTCTTTTTTTTATTGAAAAAAAAAAATTCTGCCTCCTCCCAGCCTCCCATTTCCCTCCCCCCTCCTCCTACTCCTCTCCCCCTCCCCCCACTCCTCTCCCCCTCCCTCTCCAGTCTGAAGAGCAGTCAGGGTTCCCTGCCCTGTGGAAAGTCCAAGGTCCTCCCCTCTCCATCCAGGTCTAGGAAGGTGAGCATCCAAACTGGCTAGGTTCCCACAAAGCCAGAACATGAAGTAGGATCAAAACCCAGTGCCATTGTCCTTGGCTTCTCATCAGCCCTCATTGTGTGCCATGTTCAGAGAGTCCAGGTTTATCCCATGCTTTTTCAGTCCCAGTCCAGCTGGCCTTGGTGAGCTCCCAATAGATCAGCCCCCCTGTCTCAGTGGGTTGGTGCACCCCTCATGGTCCTGACTTCCTTGCTCATGTTCTCCCTCTTTCTGCTCCTCATTGGGACTTTGGAACCTAAGTCCAGTGCTCCAATGTGGGTCTCTGTCTCTATCTCCATCCATCGCCATTCTTCACAGATCTTGAGAGGAAAATAATCAACTTTATATGGAAAAACAAAAAACCCAGGATAGCCAAAACAATCCTATACAATAAAGGAACTTCTGGAGGCATTACCATCCCTTACTTCAAACTCTATTACAGAGCTATAGTAATGAAAACAGCGTGGTATTGGCATAAAAACAGAGAAGTCGACCAATGGAATCGTATAGAAGACCCGGATTTTAACCCACAAACCTATGAACACCTCATTTTCGATAAAGGAGCTAAAAGTATACAATGGAAGAAAGAAAGCATCTTCAACAAATGGTGCTGGCACAACTGGATGTCAACCTGTAGAAGAATGAAAATAGACCCATATCTACCACCATGTACAAAACTCAAGTCCAAATGGATCTAATACCTCAATATCAATCTGAACACACTGAACCTGATAGAAGAGAAAGTGGGAAGTACCCTACAACACATGGGCACAGGAGATTGCTTCCTATGTATAACTCCAGCAGCACAGACATTAAGGGCAACATTGTATAAATGGGACCTACTGAAACTGAGAAGCTTCTGTAAAGCAAAGGACACTCTCACTAAGACAAAAAGGCAACCCACTGACTGGGAGAAGATCTTCACCAACCCCGCAACAGACAAAGGTCTGATCTCCAAAATATATAGAGAACTCAAGAAACTAGACTTTAAAATGCTAATTAACCCAATTAAAAAATGGGGCACTGAACTGAACAGAGAATTCTCAACAGAAGTTCAAATGGCCAAAAGACACTTAAGGTCATGCTCAACCTTCTTAGCGATCAGATTAGGGAAATGCAAATCAAAACAACTTTGAGATATCATTTTACACCTGTCAGAATGGCTAAAATTAAAAACACCAATGATAGCCTTTGCTGGAGAGGTTGGAATACAAACTTGTGCAACCACTTTGGAAATACTTTCTTAAGAAATGTACATTTCTGCCACAAGGAGCAATGTTGAAAAATTTGGTGGTAAGAGTGATTATATTTTCCCTCATGCAGAAGAACAAATTTGGAGTTCTTTTGTTTTCTTAATAATTTCTCTTGAGAATTAGCCCCTCTTTCTTTCTCTCTAACATTTTCCCAGGTAGCTGCCAGTATTGGAATATTCTTCTGGAGGAGACCTTTATCATTATCAACCTTTTATTGCCAAGTAGACAAATACAGAACTCTGGAAAAGGAGTTTTGACTGGCTTAGAAAATGTGTTGTGTGCCCATCCATGTGTTTTAGCAATATGGAGAATCCAATAGTTAACGAAATCATTTATCATTTCTTTTTAAATTTATTTTTATTGAAAAATTTCACCTCCTTCCCTCCTCCCACTTCCCTTCCTTCCCCACACTCCCCTCCTCCTCCCTCTCCAGTCCAAGGAGAAGTCAGGATTCCCTACCCTATAGGAAGTCCAAGGTCCTCCCTGTTTTCCCCAGGTCCAGGAAGGTGAGCATTCAAACAAATTAGGCTCCCACAAAGCCTGTCCATGCAGTAGAATCAAAACCCAGTGCCATTGTCCTTGGCTTCTCAGTCAGCCTCCACCGTCAGCCACATTCAGAGACTCTGGTTTGATCACATGCTCCATCAGTTCCAGTCCAACTGGCCTTGGTGATCTCCCATTAGATCAGCCCCACTGTCTCAGTGGGTGGGTGCACCCCTCGCGGTCCTTACTTCCTTGCTCATCTTCTCCCTCCTTCTGCTCATCATATGGACCTTGGGAGCTAAGTCCAGTGCTCCAATGTGGGTCTCTGTCTCTATCTCCATCTATCGCCAAATGAAGGTTCTTTGTCTGATGTGGGGTTGGTGAAGATCTTCTCCCAATCAGTAGGATGTCTTTTTTATCTTAATGACAATGTCCTTTGCCCTACAGAAGCTTCTCAGTTTCAGGAGGTACCATTTATTCAATGTTGCTCTTATTGTCTGTGCTACTGGGGTTATACGTAGGAAGTGGTCTCCTGTGCCCATGTGTTGTAGACTACTTCCAACTTTCTCTTCTATCAGATTCAGTGTGTTCAGATTAATATTGACGTCTTTGATCCATTTGGACTTGAGTTTTGTACATGGTGATAGATATGGATCTATTTTCATTCCTCTACCGGTTGACATCCAATTATACCAGCACCATTTGTTAAAGATGTTTTCTTTCTTCCATTGTATAATTTTAGCTCCTTTGTCGAAAATCAGGTATTCATAGGTTTGTGGATTAATATCTGGGTCTTCGATTCAATTGCATTGGTCAACATCTCTGTTTTTGTACCAATACCAAGGTGTTTTCATTACTGTAGCTCTATAATAGAGTTTGAAGTCAGGGATGGTAATGCCTCTGGAGGTACTTTTATTGTATAGGATTGTTCTGGCTATCCTGGGTTTTTTGCTTTTCCATATAAAGTTAATTATTTTTCTCTCAAGGTCTGTGTAGAATTTCATTGGGATTTTGATGGGGATTGCATTGAATCTATAGATTGCTTTTGGTAGAGTTGCCATTTTTACTATGTTGATCCTCCCAATCCAAGAGCATGGGAGATTCATTTACCATTTCTCCTCATGGGTTACTTGATTAGAACATGGAATATTTATGCATTGTTCTTCAACTCTATCATAATTAGCCTTTCCCTCGATTTGCTATAATATTAATTTGATTTCACGAGCAGGAATTTTCACACATTCTGCAGTCCTTACTAACTTGGTTAATGTGTGCTCTCTGGTGCAATAATCACTTAAAATTTCTGCTAAAATCTTAGCTCAAAATATTTTATGTTTCATAGATAATGTAGCATTGTTAAAACTGCTGGTCTCCATCATTGTAGGGCAAAGATATTAAATCTTACACAGAAATGAATAGCTGCAGCTCTCTGTAGGTAAAACAACCAAGGGGTAGATGGATTTCTTCCATCGGCCCTACCTGGGTAGATAAAATTTAGCACTTGCACCAGGAAAGATGTATTAGTGGAGTTTTTAAACCTGTTAAATAAATTCTGATTTAGACTTGGTTCTTGAAGGGCACCCAGGGTGTATACTAAATCATTATTTCTTCCCTGAGTACAGCATTTGCTTGTCGCTTGTACAGCATGTTAAAAGTCTTGAGATCAATTCCTACCACTGAAAAAATGAAAAGGCTGAAAATGTTTGGCAATGGGAATTCCTGGCTAGCATGTGTGGAATCCTTGTTTGTATTCCCAAGTTGAAAGAGGAGGGGAAAAAAGGAAGTGATATTTACCTAAATATATGGTACTGAAGAATGCTTGTATGTCTTCAGAAAGAAGTTTTAAAGTAATACATCATAAGCCTGGTGGGAACCTATTTATTTGTAAGAATTAAGTTTTGTT
Source organism: Microtus pennsylvanicus (assembly GCF_037038515.1). Classification (NCBI taxonomy): domain Eukaryota; kingdom Metazoa; phylum Chordata; class Mammalia; order Rodentia; family Cricetidae; genus Microtus; species Microtus pennsylvanicus. The sequence continues at coordinate 93,218,408 of NC_134586.1, forward strand.
TTCTGTCTTATAGGCCCAGAAACCTCATTTTTCTTAGCATCTCTCTCAGTTTAAATTTCAAGAATTTCTCTAGAATATGCTTCAAAACTCCTAGGCAAGCCTGTCTATTTGGAACATTGAACTCTTATTTTCTTTAAAAATGTGGTCTTTGATTATTACCTAGTATATCTGTCTGTTTTCTCTTAGAAATTAACTGTATTATTTATATATATACAATTCATATGCTACATATAAACTATATACAATGAACCTATAATACACGAATAGTGATGCTATGTACACTGGTTATCTTTGGTATCTCTAACATCCAGGTTGCTTTAAAGCCTCTTCATTTTATTTGTCTTTTGGTTGCCTACATTACCCCTTTCCATATCTTTTTTAGTTTCACCAAAACTTGTGTTTCTTTTCCTCTGACATAATAATTTAGCTTTTATTTTGAACATTATTTTTTGTCTTTTTCATTTTTTGAGATTGTTCACATTTTCATGCTTGTTGGCAGGTGATGCTTATAGCTTTGTTTGAGTTTCTTTTTAGTCTATGGTTTATTACATTATTCTAGGAGATTAGAACAATAAAATCTTCCCCGCAGTTTCTATTTTTAAAAGATTTGTATTAAATTTTAATTGTGTCTGTATATGGGTATGCACACTTGGAGGCATGTACGCATAGAGACCAGATATGTTGGTGCCCTGGAATTGGAGTTACGGGAAGTTGCTGGGATCTGAACTTGGGTCGTCTGAAAGATCAGTGCACACTCAACTATCAAGCTGTCTCTCCAGGCTCCTAGGTTTTTAAGACTCTTGACAATCTATTTATATATTACAGCTATCTTTGCATCTTGATTAATAGATCTAAAAATTGTATTATAAAGAAAATATACTATTATGGTGACTGATAATAAAGATGGGCTCAGTTATATAGTTTTGACTTATTATTTTCTCATGCATTAACCTTTTTTGTCCAGAGGGGCTTTGTGGGAAGGATATATTCTTCCTGAGCCCTTGGAGAACTGGGAAATCACTGGATATGCCCAGAAATATTTCACATGAATGTTGTTAGAAGTTTTATTCTTAGTTGGTAAAACTTGGGGAAGCAACCAAAATTTTCTATAGTGGATAGATAGATAAGCTCTGATTTGTTCAGACAACATGATGTTATTTTTTTATTTTTTATATTTATTTATTTATTAAACATTTTCACCTCTTCCCATCCTCCCATTTTCCTCCTACTCCCTCCTCCCCCTCACTCTCCAGTCCTAAGAGAAGTCAGGGTGCCCTGCTCTGTGGGAAGTCCAAGGCCCCCCTCCATCCAGGTCTAGTAAGGAGTGCATCCAAACAGACTAGGCTCCCAAAAAGCCAGTACATGCAGTATAATCAAAATCCAGTGTCATTATCATTTGGCTTCTCAGTCCACCCTCATTGTCAGCCACATTCAGAGAGTCCAGTTTCATCACATGCTCCTTCAGTCCCAGTCCAGCTGGCCTTGGTGAGCTCCCATTAGATCAACCCCACTGTTTCTGTGGGTGGGTGCACCCCTCGTGGTCCTGACTTCCTTGCTCATGTTCTCCCTCCTTCTGCTATTCATCTGGGCTTTGGGAGCTCAGTCCAGTGCTCCAATGTGGGTCTCTGTCTCAATCTCCATCCATCTCCAGATGAAGGTTCTATGCAAGATACTCACATGATGTTCTTTAGTGTTGAAATAAAATGCACTTTAAAGTCATGAAAAGACAGAGGAAATTGAAACACATGCTACCAGGTTAAAGAAGTCTTTCTGAAATTTCTCATGCTGAGTAATTCTAACTATATGACATTATAGAAAAGGCGAAAGTCATGAATTCATTAAAGCAATACTTCATTTCTGGGGTTTAGAAGTGTGAACGGTGGGATCACGGGGAATTTTTAGGACAGTGAATCTGTTTTGTGTAACACTGTAAGTGGCAGATATATATCACTACACATTTATTCAGACATATAGAATATATGACCAAAAAAGTGATTGTCTCATGTGAATTGTGGCCTGGGGTATAGAAATGTAGTGTTGGTTCGTTAACTGCAGGAGAAGTGTCATTCTGGGAACAAAGATTCAGGAGTAGAAGACTGTCGTGGGCAAGGAATCTGGGAGCTACCTACATTCCCCATTCCTTTACTGTCAACCAAAAACTGTTTCTACAAAGTCTATTAGAAAACAAAAACACACCTTGACTTCATGCTCAGATGCCAGCCTTTGACTGAAACCATTTATCTACCCAGCTGCTAAAAATATTGGATATTGATGTTTCAAAACCAAGTAAGTTTGGGAAATTGTTCCTGTCCAAAAGGAAACCGGTTACTCAATACGATGACCACCATCCTGAACTATTAGAAAGAAAATACTTGGGAGAGGGAATAAAATTAACATAGGTTCTTTGACCTCTAAAGCTGAATTTCAGAGTCATTGCTTGTCAACTATCTCATCTCTTTAGGCATTTCTATTTGTATTTTAATGTTACGTTTTATTTGCTGATCTCACATTCTCTAACCATGTTATTTTACTTGTGTGGTAAGAATACTAGATAGAGCTTTTCCCTAGATTTTCTATGTAGACAGTCATGAACTTTGTAATCTTTTTTTTTTGTTTCCTTGTCTTCTCAGTTTATCATGACTAGGTTCTCCTTATAACATCACTTCATAAGGTAAATAGTCATGTTGACCTTGGGTATTTGTGCTTTCTGTCTAGGCCATTAAATACAACATTTTTTTTTGTAGATTTTGGTACAAGACCTTGTATCATAGGACATAAAGTTCTTTTTAACTGCTAGTTCCTTGGATGTGTTGTGAATGAATGTTACTCGAGTTGAAGTGTTTTTGTTGTTTGTTTTTGCTTTTCTCAAATGATGATCTTTCATTCAAAATTTGTATTATAAAGTTAACAGTGTTAGAGATGTTTCTCCTGTTAACACAAACACAATCTTTAGCCAAATCCCTCTTATTCATTACCATTGGTTCTGATTTGAATGTGAAATATCTCCTATAGGCACCAGAGTTTGAACTCTTGTTATCTACACGGTGTTGATATCTGGGAGGTTAGAACCTTTTGGATGTAATTCTTCATTAAGAGAGGGAAATCACTAATGGTGGGCCCTGAAGGTATGTGCACCGCCAGTTCTAGCTTGTATTTTCTGCTTCTTGGTTTGTCAAATGTGAATGCTAGCTAACCCTGCTCTTTGCCACCACTGTTCCAAAGTAAACTGTGCCTGTCACAGTGTTAAAATGCCTAAAACTGTGACCCACTAGGAATCTCTACTCCTGTAAGTGGCTCCCACCAGACATTTTGGTATGGCAAGAGGAAAGGCACCAACATCTCATATTATTTTTTTTGTAGTGATATTTTTTTTATTAATTTATTTATTTATTAAAGATTTCTGTCTCTTCCCCGCCACCGCCTCCCATTTCCCTCCCCCTCCCCCAATCAAGTCTCCCCCCAGCCCGAAAAGCAATCAGGGTTCCCTGTCCTGTGGGAAGTCCAAGGAACCCCCACCTCCATCCAGGTCTAGTAAGTTGAGCATCCAAACTGCCTAGGCTACCACAAAGCCAGTGCGTGCAGTAGGATCAGAAACCCATTGCCATTGTTCTTGAGTTGTCAGTAGTCCTCATTGTCTGCTATGTTCAGAGAGTCCGGTTTTATCCCAGGCTTTTCCAGACCCAGGCCAGCTGGTCTTGGTGAGTTCCCCGTAGAACATCCCCATTGTCTCAGTGTGTGGGTGCACCCCTCGCGGTCCTGAGTTCCTTGCTCGTGCTCTCTCTCCTTCTGCTCCTGATTTGGACCAGAAAGTGGGAAGTACTCTACAACACATGGGCACAGGAGACCACTTCTTACGCATAACCCCAGCAGTACAGACATTAAGGACCTCATTGAATAAATGGGACCTCCTGAGACTGAGAAGCTTCTGTAAAGCAAAGGACACTGTCGCTAAGACACAAAGGCAACCCACCAACTGGGAGAAGATCTTCACCAACCCCGCAACTGACAAAGGTCTGATCTCCAAAATATATAAAGAACTCAAGAAACTAGACCGTAAAAGGCTAATCAACCCAATTATAAAATGGGGCATTGAGCTGAACAGAGAATTCTCAACAGAAGAACTTCAAATGGCCAAAAGACACTTAAGGTCATGCTCAACTTCCTTAGCAATCAGGGAAATGCAAATCAAGACAACTTTAAGATACCATCTTACACCTGTCAGAATGGCTAAAATCAAAAACACCAATGATAGCCTTTGCTGGACAGGTTGTGGAGAAAGGGGTACACTCATCCATTGCTGGTGGGAATGCAAACTTGTGCAACCACTTTGGAAGGCAGTATGGCGGTTTCTCAGGAAATTCGGCATCAACTTACCCCTGGACCCAGCAATACCACTCTTGGGAATATACCCAAGAGAGGCCTTATCATACAACAAAAGTATATGCTCTACAATGTTCATAGCAGCATTGTTTGTAATAGCCAGAACCTGGAAACAACCTAGATGCCCTTCAATGGAAGAATGGATGAAGAAAGTATGGAATATATTCATATTAGAGTACTACTCAGCAATAAAAAACAAGGACTTCTTGAATTTTGCATGCAAATGGATGGAAATAGAAAACACTATCCTGAGTGAGGTAAGCCAGACCCAAAAAGAGGAACATGGGATGTACTCACTCATATTTGGTTTCTAGCCATAAACCAAGGACATTGAGCTTATAATTAGTGATCCTAGAGAAGCTAAATAAGGAGAACCCAAAGACAAACATATAGGCATCCTCCTGAATATTAATCTTCAACATCTCATATTATTAGTTTACAATATTCTATTTGCCATTTTTTGTAGGACTTTTATTTTCATATATGTTCAGAACAGATACTAGGTTGTAGTTTTCCATTTTATAACCACTTAGGTTTGTTTGCCAGCCAATGCAGAAGAAGCACAGAAAGAGCTGAACATGGTTTCTTCACTATTTTTTCAGAATGTTTTTATGTATGACTACAACATTTTAAATTTAGCTAGTTCTTGAATGAGCTTATATTTTTCAAGAAATTGGTTCTATCTGTCTAAAATCCCAAGCTGATCACACTAAAGGTCTTGAAACACCCGTGTTAGCCTTGTATCATCTGTCAGATCTGTAATAACTCCCCCCAGTTCATGCCCCACAACAGTAGCCAACACAACAGCATAGCTTGGCCCTTTGATGAGCACAAAGCTGAGAAGCAGAGAAAAGGAGAAAAATGTAAAGTAAGGTTTACCATTAACAGCAAGGGGGACAATGGGGATAATTTCCAATGCAATACTTTTCCAAACTAAGAGGGAAAGGGGTCTTTTACTGCAGAAACTCATGCATAGTGGAGAGAATGGTCAGTACAGGGGAATATTTCGGTTCCTGGGCATACTCAGTTGGAGATCATGCTTCTCTACATGTGAATGTTCCAAAATAAGATAAGGACATTTTCTGAGGAGAGAGTTTAGCATTCCAGTGAGATTACAGTTAGGGGGTTTGTTCTACGTAATTCAGAAGAGGGACTCAGAGGGACTCAACAGCTTTGGATTTGAGCTTGCTCCCTGAGTTATTTTCTCTGGAGGACCTTACCTGAAATCAAGTCTAACCTCACCCCACCACAATGATGCCCCACAACAACCTCACCCCACCACAACCTCACCCCAGACTAAAAGCCTGTGTAAAGTAAACCATGTCAAACAACATTGAAGGAATACTCACAGACATTCAAACTGGCAAAACCTTTTGTGCCCGGCTGTCAGAGCCTGCTGATAAGTTTTTACCGAGAGGTAATGACTCTGCTCTCTGAAGGTCTGCCAGACTTGTCACTCTTTTCAAGGAGTAAGATTGTCATATTGATATATGCCATATATATATATATATATGTCAATATCACAAACACATGATATATATATATATATATTATATATATGACAAATATATGCTTTCTCTTACACTGGTTCATCCTGTTAGACTTGCCATCCTTTTGAGTACTTTCACATTTAATTTGCTTCTCTTTTCCTGTTCTATTAATTTTTATCACAGGTTTTACTTTTCTTATAATAGCTGGGTACAATGGCATGGGTGTTCTCTGAGTATTGCCACAGCTCTGTCTTTGGGGTTTTGATATGTCATGCTTCCACAGTTTTTGTTCAAAATACATCTGAAGCTACTTTTTGACTCATAGGTTATTTTAAATTTTATTCTTGTACAAACAGTTGGGGATTATTTTCTGCTGTAGTCAGTAAATTAAACTTTTACTATTCCAAGTCTTTTCATTGTGTCCAAACCTGTTTTCTGACCTGGAGTTCAGTCTGCCATTTTATACTTTTCATATAGACTTAAAGAATATGCACCTTGCTTTTGCGTTGGCTGTCTGTATACAACTATCACCTGGGTTTGTTGAGGGATTCTGTGTACTTGTTAACTCAATGTGTACCTTGTTTATAAATGAAAGAATTTCCAAAAGTTTCTATCTCATTTTTTCAAAAAATTGACTCCTTTCATCTCAAATCTTAAATTTGTTGTCCCTGCTTTTGCGTTGGCTGTCTGTATACAACTATCAACTGGGTTTGTTGAGGGATTCTGTGTACTTGTTAACTCAATGTGTACCTTGTTTATAAATGAAAGAATTTCCAAAAGTTTCTATCTCATTTTTTCAAAAAATTGACTCCTTTCATCTCAAATCTTAAATTTGTTGTCCTAAAGATCTTGATACAACAGTGTTAGCCTTTTCTCATCTCTTGGGTCTGTATTAATTCCCCACAGTGCCTTCCTGACAATGGTAGTCAGCAGAACAGGATTTTAGCTTCCTATGTTTTAAGTTTCTATTATTAGGCATTAATATTTTGAATTATTATATACTCTTTAACTTAAGGCAATCATTGATATTAATAGTCAGCCCAGTTCTTTACTTTTTATTTTTAACACACACACACACACACACACACACACACACACGCACACCAGAGAGAGAGAAAGACAGAGATGGGGAGGACACCTCTGTCAGTGAGTGTGGGTGTGGGTGGGTGTGCCGTGGCATGAGTATGGAAATTTGAGGACAACTTTTGGTATCTTCACCTTTCTTTTTGTATGTGTCAGGGTCTAAATGTGTCACTATACTTCTGGCCTCAGAGCTTCCAGGGCCTCTCTTGTCCCTTTCTTTACTCTGACTAGGAGCTCTGAGAATACAGGAATACATTCTCAGGCCTAAGTTTACTTTGGATCTGGAGAGTCAAACTCCCATGATGGCCTGGTAAGAGTTTTACCACTGAGCCTTCTCCTGAGCCCTCAGGACAATGTTTTGTTGCTACCTATGTTGATCTCTATTTCATAGTTTACCTCTCCTGCTGTATAAATAAGTGTATTCATGTGTGTGAGAGCTGTGTGAGTGTGTGAGAGTGTGCATACATGTGAATGTGCAAGTATACACAAAAGAATGTGTGACCATTCTAGCAAAGGAAATGACACCTCAACCTGAACAATCTAATCGCTTCTTGAACACTGTAAGCAATTCCAATGAATGAACAGGATGATAAAAAAAAAATAAAGGCAACGTGAGTCCTCCAAAAAGTAGCAACCCCATAGCAATGGTTTCTAAAATGTCTCAGAACAGAAATGGTAGGAATATTGCCAAACTATTCTTCTCTTCTTCTAAAGACATAACACGGAAAAATTATTGACCAATTCCCCTGTTTAATGCAGATATAAATGTTCTCAAAAACAAAATGCTGGCAAACAGAATTGAAGAACATGTCAAAAAGCTCATTCATCACAGTAGAGAGGGAGGGATGATTCAACATACGTAAGTCAATATATGTAATAATCATATCAATGGCCTCAAGGAGAGATCACAATTTCATCTCAACACATAAAGAAAGAGTTTTGACAAAATCCAACATCCTTTCACAAAAGCTCTGAAAAGACTTACATATGACAAAAATATAGCCAACATTAATTGTACTAAATAGTAAAAACTGAAAGCACTAAAAATCAAGAAAAACAACAACAAAAAAAGAGTGTGTGAGAGTGTTGCATGCATGTGACTGTGAATGTACATGAAAGAGTGTGGGAGTGTGCGTAGATATGAGAGAGATGATGATGATAATGATGATGATGATGATGATGGTGTGTATGTGTATCAGAATATCTGGTCTTTGCTTTCTATTGGGCTTGAGAATTTCTGCCTTTTGTTTGCATTTTGCCCTGGTAGGAATGGAACTCTGAAACCTGTACATGCTCCTGAGCTGTATCCCTAGTCAGTCTTTGCTTTTAATGCTTGTAACTAGGTAATTACATTTAATAAGATAATTTCTGTTGGGCTTGGAATCTATTATCCTTCTTGTTAGTTTTCCCTCTGTATTACCTTTGCTCTCTTGTCTTTTTGCCTTTTTCCACCTTCTTTTGAACTGCATATCTTAAGAATTCCCTTTAATGTTCAGTTTTGGATTTGATCATGATCTTTTGTTATTTTCAAGTTACTTCACATGGTTTTACAGTATACACAGCCAATATATTCTGTAGGACATTTTGTGAGTGATATTTTATGTAGGCTAAGTGTCTCACAGCAGTGTGCTTGCTGTCTTCTCTCTAGACTTTATCACTGGCTTTGTCATATATTTTTATTCCTACATATGCTAAAAAAAACTTCAATAAATCATGATGGCTTTTTGTTTTTATCTTTTAAGATGAATTAAAAGATATATTTAGCATGCCTTTTGCATTTGGACCATTGCATCTAATGTAAATAAAAGTCTCTGCAAAGCCTAGTTATCTTCTGCCAGAAGCCCTCACTCTCCACATTTCTGGCGCTGGCTTGCTGGCAGCGGATTATCTCAGATGTCACATGTCTAAAAGAGTTGTTATTTCACCTGTGGATCTGAGAAATGCTGCTGCTAGATATGGAATTTCAGACTGACAATTCTTCCCTCCAGTGACTTTAACACACTTTGTCGTTCCTTGGTAGTCTGTACCACTTCTCCCGAGAGAGCTGCTGTTCGCTGACCTTCATTCCCGTGTACACGAATGCTTTCACTCTCCTATGACTGACTATGTACCCATGGTATCTGCTGTTCAGCCACTTGAGTGTGACGTGCATTGGTGCATTTTTGTCTAGTTGCTTTATGCAGCTTGTTGAGTGTGTCCACTGTACCAACTTTATACAATTATTTTAATTGAGATAGAATTACATTATTTTCCTTCTCCCTTTCTTTCTTCCAGCCCTTCCTAGCTATCCCCCCAAGAACACTTTGTGGTGTTGCATAAGAACTCTCAAGCTGATAGGCCCCTTTCCTTGGTTCTTATTGATGTGTGTGTGTGTGTGTGTGTGTGTAAATGGCTGACTCCATTTTTTGTGTGTATATGGTTTCAAGGCTGACCAATCTGTATTAAACAACCAATAAGTTTGTCCCTGGCAGAGGCTGACTCTCCTCTCAGCCATTATTAATTGTCTGTTTCTAGGTAGGAGACCCCACAACATTTTCCCCTTCCACATTAGCATATCTCTCAACATTGCCATTAGTTCCATCATGTTTATTCCAGCATTTATGACAGCTGTTTCTCAGATGGAAATGTGATGTTGATGAACCTACCAGGGCTGGGTTCCCCATGACCTATTGATCTCTGCTTTGTATCCTGTTGTGGTTTTCTGTGAGGGTCTCTATTTGCTGTCAAGAGAGACTTCTATTATGAAGGGTGGTAGCTGCACTTTTTTTGTGGTTATAAGGATAAGATTTAGAATATAGTAAGTGGTCTAGCAAAGTGGTGGTAGTCGATTCGTTTCTAAGATCCATGACCTCACTTGCTCCAGAGGATCAGCTGGGTTTCCAGTACCAAGAGTGATTCCTCAAGGCATTATCATACAGCCTTGGTGTTGTTTGCTTTTGCCATCTTTTGCTTAGGTTTACATAGAGTACCTCCTTTTCCTCTTTCACTTCTGTACAACCCGCAGATATGCCATGGGATCAGCCAGGTTATGCAGTAGATCAGCTAACATTTAGAAGGCCAATCCACCAGGGATTGCACATCTGATGGAGGATAAATTCACGTAGACATGGCCCGTGAAAAGTACTGCCTTTTGAATAACTGGATGTCTTTAACTGCAAATTCTGCTGTGTGATAATATGCTCCCCTTCTAACTCAGCTTTGGGACTTGTCCCACAATGTTAAGCAGTGGATTCCTCATATGTTGGGCACAATTTTCCTGTTTTCTGTTAGTCGGAAGACTTTCCCCTCAAACTGTGTTTTTCTGGCAAATAAAATAAGATGGGCAAACCTTTTGCAACAATAAAAAAAACCATAGAAGCCTGTTCTCCATAATTAACTCCCAGAGAGGATGAATTGGTCAGACAGAAATCCTTGTGGAGAGATCACAGGAGGAACTTTCACAAAGAGAAATTGCAGGTGTCTGGCCTTGCTAGATCTAAGTCCTTCAAGATTTAGGATGAATTAGGGTGGTATTGCAGGTATCTGTCTTTGTTATATCATAGTCATTCAAAAGATCAGTAGAACTTAACTGACTAACCATGTCCAGATATTATTAATCACACTTACGAAATGTACCATAGCACAGCTATTCTTTGCCTCTTCCTTAGATCTCTCATAGGTTTAGTTGCTTCCCTTTGTAGCTGTTCCTTTAAGAGATAAGCTGAATGTTTATAGCCTGCAGCTGTTGTCAGTCACCAGTAAGCTTACTAAGTCTTTGCTTATAGTTTTTTCTAATAAGTTCATAAAGAATGGATATATATACATACATATATACATACATACATACATACATACATACATACATACATACATATGCTTGTGAATTTGTAATGGCAGAAGAAATAAGATTGGAAGAGTAAAGAATATAGAAGAATTAAAAGTTTAGGAAAATGAAGAAGAAGAAAGAAAGAATGAATTGGAACAGAGATTTGTGACAGAGAATTGGAACTAGAATTAGAATTGAGAGAAAAAGAGCTAAGAAATTATAGACAATTAGGGCAAGAACCGTGAAGTGACACGAGCAGAACGGCAAGCATGAGAGTTCATTCATTACCTTCTGGACTAGAAATCGTCTAAGTGCCTTTTGCTATGCTGAGGCAACCTTACAAACCCTGGGAGGAGGTCAGCAGAGCCGGTCTGGTCTCTACTGGCTCCCGGTAGTTATGCATTGTTAGTTGTTTAGGTGTTGCTCCAGAGTTCACTGAGAACAGTTTTCAACCCTTTTCTCATTGTGTTTCACTGTGTAGAATGTCTATTCCTGGTCCTCCAGTGTTGCTGATCATGACTGCCCTGTGGCACAGAATTTGCTTTTAACATCATCATTCATTTTTAAATTTTATCACTTTAAAATTTATTTTAAATCTCAAATGATGTATGTTTCATTTCTACAAATTAAAAGCTGTTTTTTTTCTAGTTTCTTTTATTTTTGTCTTATTAGATCTTTACAGTCTACATTCTGGTCTATAAAAGTATGGTTATCATAGAGACATTGATATCTAAGCCTACTGGTGACTGTCATCTGTATAATTTAGGGGTTGTTTCTGTACATAATTTTTTCTCCACACCATGGGTTAATTTTCCAAATTCATCACAACTGTAACTTGTAATGGGTGTCATAAATAATCTATGTTATGGTATTGCATGCCAAATTTTGAAGGGATTGGAACATTTTTCCCTTTCATTTTTCTTGGACATATTCAAGTTAGAATAATTGTGATTGGAATAATTGGACATTATTACTATTAGTATAGCATTATAATGCAGAGACAGAGACAAATCTCACTGTCTTGAAGTAAGTACAGATAACATCATATACTGTAACATTTGCTCATTTAGTTTGTATCTCTTTTCCATTAGCTTTAAGGACTGTGAAAGGACTGGATTTCTGTCTTTCAAGATCTCCTACGTTTTTATTATGTATAAGCACTTTCAAAATATTTGTGAACTCGAAGATTTACATGTGACCCTTATTTTTTTCTACAGTGGTAAACAAACTCCAACCACCCAAAAAATTCCAAAGTCTAACTTCCATATTTTACCTTTGAAAGGACTAATACACATTGTCTTCCTTTGAAATGTTTTCTCTGACTTTAGAATGAAATTCTTCTCCATTTTCTACATCCCTTATTCTTAATTCTTTTTTTCATAGTACCTTAGATATTTTTTAAATGTCAGTTATGGCTTCTTATGAATATATGTGTGTGCTTCTGTGAGATTTTAATTTCCTCATCTTGTCTTTGAGTTTGGAAATCCTCCATCCATTCTATTTATGGTACTTTCCATGGAGCTTTTTATTTGACTTATGTGTGTCAGTCCTATGGGATCTACAAAGTGTTATAATCAATGACAACCACTCTTTGTTTGCATTTACCTGCATTTCTTTTCATTTATTTATTTATTTATTAAAGATTTCTGTCTCTTCCCCGCCACTGCCTCCCATTTCCCTCCCCCTCCCCTGATCAAGTCCCCCTCCTTCTTCAGCCCAGAGAGCAATCAGGGTTCCCTGCCCTGTGGGAAGTCCAAGAACCACCCTCCTCCATCCAGGTCTAGTAAGGTGAGCATCCAAACTGCCTAGGCTCCCACAAAGCCAGTATGTGCAGTAGGATCAAAAACCCAGTGCCATTGTTCTTGAGTTCTCAGTAGTTCTCATTGTCCGCTATGTTCAGCAAGTCCGGTTTTAAACCAGGCTTTTTCAGACCTAGGCCAGCTGGCCTTGGTGAGTTCCCAATAGAACATCCCCATTGTCTCAGTGTGTGGGTGTACCCCTCGCGGTCCTGAGTTCCTTGCTCGTGCTCTCTCTCCTTCTGCTCCTGATTTGGACCTTGAGACTTCTGTCCGGTGCTCCAATGTGGGTCTCTGTCTCTGTCTCTGTCTCTGTATCCTTTCCTCACTTGATGATTAATATTCAGGAGGATGCCTATATGTTTTGCTTTGGGTTTTCCTTCTTATTTAGCTTCTCTAGGATCACTAATTATAGGCTCAATGTCCTTTATTTATGGCTAGAAACCAAATATGAGTGAGTACATCCCATGTTCCTCTTTTTGGGTCTGGCTTACCTCACTCAGAATAGTGTTTTCTATTTCCATCCATTTGCATGCAAAATTTGAGAAGTCCTTGTTTTTTATTGCTGAGTAGTACACTAATATGTATATATTTCTGTACTTTCTTCATCCATTCTTCCATTGAAGGGCATCTAGGTTGTTTCCAGGTTCTGGCTATTACAAACAATGCTGCTATGAACATAGTTGAGCATATACTTTTGTTGTATGATAGGGCATCTCTTGGGTATATTCCCAAGAGTGGTATTGCTGCGTCCAGGGGTAGGTTGATCCCGAATTTCCTGAGAAACCGCCACACTGCTTTCCAGAGTGGTTGCACAAGTTTGCATTCCCACCAGCAATGGATGAGTGTACCCCTTTCTCCACAACCTCTCCAGCAAAGGCTATCACTGGTGTTTTTGATTTTAGCCATTCTGACAGGTATAAGATGGTATCTTAAAGTTGTCTTGATTTGCATTTCCCTGATCGCTACGAAAGTTGAGCATGACCATATGTGTCTTTTGGCCATTTGAACTTCTTCGGTTGAGAATTCTCTGTTCAGCTCAGTGCCCCATTTTATAATTGGGTTGATTAGCCTTTTACAGTCTAGTTTCTTGAGTTCTTTATATATTTTGGAGATCAGACCTTTGTCAGTTGCGGGGTTGGTGAAGATCTTCTCCCAGTCAGTGGGTTGCCTTTTTGTCTTAGTGACAGTGTCCTTTGCTTTACAGAAGCTTCTCAGTCTCAGGAGGTCCCATTTATTCAATGAGGCCCTTAAGGTTTGTGCTGCTGGGGTTATACGTAGGAAGTGGTCCCCTCTTCCCAGATGTTGTAGAGTAATTCCCACTTTCTCTTTTATCAGGTTCAGTGTGTTCGGACTGATATTAAGGTCTTTAATCCATTTGGACTTGAGTTTTGTGCATGGTGATAGATATGGATCTATTTTCATTCTTCTACAGATTGACATCCAGTTTTGCCAGCACAATTTGTTGAAGATGCTTTCTTTTTTCCATTGTATACTTTTAGCTCCTTTATCGAAAATGAGGTGTTCGCTGGGCGGTGGTGGTGCACGCCTTTAATCCCAGCACTCGGGAGGCAGAGGCAGGTGGATCTCTGTGAGTTCGAGACCAGCCTGGTCTACAAGAGCTAGTTCCAGGACAGGCTCCAAAACCACAGAGAAACCCTGTCTCGAAAAACCAAAAAAAAATTAAAAAAAATAAGAAAATGAGGTGTTCATAGGTTTGTGGGTTAAAGTCAGGGTCTTCTATATGATTCCATTGGTCTACTTCTCTGTTTTTATGCCAATACCAAGCTGTTTTCAATACTATAGCTCTGTAATAGAGTTTGAAGTCAGGGATGGTAATGCCTCCAGACGATCCTTTATTGTATAAGATTGTTTGGGCTATCCTGGGTTTTTTGTTTTTCCATATAAAGTTGAATATTGTCTTCTCCAGATCTGTGAAAAATTTTGATGGGGATTGCATTGAATCTGTAGATTGCTTTTGGTAGAATTGCCATTTTTACTATGTTGATCCTCCCAATCCAAGAGCAAGGGAGATTCTTCCATTTTCTGATGTCCTCTTCAATTTCTTTCTTCAAAGACTTAAAGTTCTTGTCAAATAGATCTTTCACTTCCTTGGTCAGAGTTACCCCAAGATATTTTATGCTATTTGTGGCTATCGTGAAAGGTGATGCTTCTCTGATTTCTCTCTCTGCTTCCTTATCCTTAGTGTATAGGAAGGCAACTGATTTTTTGGAGTTGATCTTGTATCTTGCCACATTACTAAAGGTGTTTATCAGCTGTAGGAGTTCTTTGGTAGAGTTTTTGGGGTCGCTTATGTATACTATCATATAATATGCAAATAACGAAAGCTTAACTTCTTCCTTTCCAATACGAATCCCCTTGATCCCCTTATGTTGTCTTATTGCTATTGCTAGAACTTCAAGCACTATATTGAAGAGGTATGGAGAGAGTGGACATCCTTGTCGTGTTCCTGATTTTAGTGGGATGGCTTTGAGTTTTTCACTGTTTAATTTAATGTTAGCTGTCGACTTGCTGTAAATAGCTTTTATTATATTTAGGTATGACCCTTGTATCCCTAATCTCTCCAAGACCTTTATCATAAAGGGGTGTTGAATATTGTCGAATGCTTTTTCAGCATCTAATAAAATGATCATATGTTTTTTTCTTTCAGTTTATTTATATGGTGGATTACATTAATAAATTTGCATGTGTTGAACCAGCCCTGCATTTCTGGGATGAAGCCTACTTCATCATAATGGATAATTTTTCTAATGTGTTCTTGGATTTGGTGTGCCAGTATATTATTGAGAATTTTTGCGTCGATATTCATGAGTGAGATTGGCTTTCTTGGTTGGGTCTTTGTGTGCTTTTGGTACCAGGGTAACTGTAGCTTCATAAAAGGAGTTTGGCAATGACTCTTCTGTTTCTACATTGTGAAATACATTGAGGAGTATAGGTATTAGCTCTTCTTGGAAGTCCTGGTAGAATTCTGCATTGAAACCATCTGGTCCTGGGCTTTTTTTGAAAGAGAGATTTTTGATAAGAGTTTCTAGTTCTTCACGACTAACAGGTCTATTTAGATCGTTCACCTGGTCTTGGTTTAGCTTTGG
The DNA here is from genome assembly GCF_037038515.1 of Microtus pennsylvanicus. Taxonomy (NCBI): domain Eukaryota; kingdom Metazoa; phylum Chordata; class Mammalia; order Rodentia; family Cricetidae; genus Microtus; species Microtus pennsylvanicus. The sequence continues at coordinate 93,234,072 of NC_134586.1, forward strand.
TATATGGTACTTATCTAAAAAAATGTCCATTTCTTTTGCATTTTGTTTTGTGGCATACAGGCTTTTGTAGTAAGATCTAATGATTCTCTGAATTTCCTCTGTGTCTGTGGTTATGTCCCCCTTTTCATTTCTGATCTTATTTATTTGTGTGTTCTCTCTCTGTCGTTTAATTAGTTTGGATAGGGGTTTGTTGATCTTGTTGATTTTCTCCAAGAACCAGCTTTTTGTTTCATTGATTCTTTGGACTGTTTTTTGTGTTTCTATTTTGTTGATTTCCCCCCTCAGTTTGATTAGTTCCTGTCTTCTACTCCTCCTGGGCACGTCTGCTTCTTTTTTTTCTAAAGCTTTCAGGTGTGCTGTTAAGTTCCCAATGTATGCTTTCTCCATTTTAAGTGGGCACTTAGTGCTTTGAACTTTCCTCTTAGCACTGCTTTCATCCTGTCCCATAGGTTTGAGTATGTTGTCTCTTTATTTTCATTAAATTCAAGGAAGACTTTAATTTCTTTCTTAATTTCTTCCTTGACCCAGGTATGGTTCAGTAGTTGACTGTTCAGTTTCCATGAGTTTGTAGGCTTTCTGGGGGTAGCATTTTTGTTGCCTTCCAACTTTAATCTGTGGTGATCTGATAAGACACAGGTGAACACTGATATTTTTTTGTACATGTGGAGGTTTGCTTTGTTACCAAGTATATGGTCAATTTTAGAGAAGGTTCCATGAGCTGAAGAGAAGAAGGGATATTCTTTCCTATTTGGGTGGAGTGTTCTATAGATGTCTGTTAAGTCCATTTGCTTCATTACCTCCAATAATTCTCTTAATTCTCTATTAGTTTTCTGTCTGATTGACCTGTCCATTGGAAAGAGAGGTGTGTTGAAGTCTACTACTACTAGTGTGTGTGGTTTCTTTTTTCTTTTTCTTTTATTTTTTAAAATTTATTTATTTATTAAGGATTTCTGCCTCTTCCGCACCACTGCCTCCCATTCCCCTCCTCCTCCCCCGAACAAGTCCCCCTCCCTCATCAGCTTGAAGAGCAATCAGGGTTCCCTGACCTGTGGGAAGTCCAAGGACCGCCCACCTCCATCCATGTTTAGTAAGGTGAGCATCCAAGTCTGCCTTGAGTTCTAGTAATGTTCCTTTTACATAAGTGGGTGCTTTTATATTAGGGGCATAGATATTCAGGATTGAGACGTCATCCTGACAATTTTTTTTTTGTTATGAGTATAAAGTGTCCATCTCAATCTCTTCTGATTGATTTTAGTTTGAAGTCAGTTTTGTTAGAAATTAGTATGGCCACACCTGCTTTTTTCTTAGGACCATTTGTTTGAAACATCTTTTCCCAACCCTTTACTCTGAGTAGATGCCTGTCTTTGTGGTTGAGATGTGTTTCTTGCAAACAGCAGAATGTTGGATCCTGTTTTCGTATCCAATCTCTTAGCTTGTGCCTTTTTATAGGTGAATTGAGACCATTAATATTAAGTGATATTAATGACCAGTGGTTGTTTACTCCAGTTATTCTTACTTGTTTTTGGTAGTAGAGTTTGTGTGTCTCCCTTCTTTGAGTTGTGCTGGTGAAGGGTCGCTAGATGCCTGAGTTATTGTAGGCAGTGTTGGCAATGTTGGATTCCTTGGGTTGCGATTTTCCTTCTATTACTTTCTGCAGGGCTGGATTTGTGGCTACGTATTGTTTAAATTTGTTCTTATCCTGGAATGTCTTGTTTTCTCCATTGATAGTGAACAATAGCTTGGCTGGGTATAATAGTTTGGGTTTGCATCCATGGTCTCTTAGTTTCTGCAGTACCTCTATCCTGGACCTTCTGGCTTTCATGGTTTCCATAGAGAAGTCAGGTTTAAGTCTGATTGGTTTACCTTTATAAGTTACTTGGCCTTTTTCCTTTGAAGCTCTTAATAGTCTTTCTTTAACCTGTATATTTTGTGTTTTGATTATTATATGGCGAGGGGGATGTTTTTCTTTGATCCAGTCTCTTTGGTGTTCTGTATGCTTCTTGAATATTCAAAGGAATATCTTTCTTTATGTTGGGAAAGTTTTCTTCCATAATTTTGTTAAGAATATTTTCTGGGCCTTTGAGCTGTTACTCTTCTCCTTCTTCTATTCCTATTATTCTTAAGTTTGGTCTTTTTATTGTGTCCCATATTTCCTGAATGTTTTGTGATGAGAATTTGTTCGCTTTGCTGTTTTCTTTGATCAGTGCGTTTATTTTCTCTATGGTGTCCTCAGAATCTGAGATTCTTTCTTCTATCTCTTGTATTCTATTGATTATGCTTGTTTCTGTAGACTCTGCTCGTTGACCTAGATTTTCCATATCCACCTGGTCCTCAGTTTGTGTTTCTTCCTTGCTTCCATTTCAGTTTTCAATTCTTGAAATGTTTCCATTACCTGTTTGATTGTTTTTTCTTGGTTTCCCAGGGTATCATGTACATATTTACTCATTTCTTCAAACTTTTTGTTATACTTCCCATCCATTTCTATAAGGGTGTTTTTTACATGTTGTTTAAGGGACTCTATTGCTTTCATAAAGTCAATTTTTCCCACTTCTTCTATGTTAGGGTGTTCCAGTACTTCTGTTGTAAGATCATTGGGTTCTGGTGTTTTCGTGTTGTTTTTCAGATTATTGGGTGAATTCTTGCCTTGGTGTCTGCCCATCTCCTCCTATCGCTGCTATCTAATGGGTCTTTTAAAACCAGATCAGATTTCCCTGCTGGCCAGGGGCTCCTCTTACAAAATGCCCTCGCTTCGTTTCCTGGCTCCTGCCAGGGGCCAAGATCCCTGTCACCCCTCAGAAGGGTCTTCAGGAACAGGACCAGGCTCCCCGTTTTCCAGGGACCTCGCCAACAAAAGGCCTACCTCTTTGATTTAATTGTAGTGGGGAGATCTACTCTCGGCGTTGCGCTAGTCCCTGGTCCCAGTCACCTGCGTCTGCCACCACCTGCGTCTCTTTACCTGCATTTCAACATGATTGCTTCCACATCCATCCAGGGCTCAGCATATATTTTCTGATCTGTTCATCTGAAGTTCCAGGACAGCACCTAAAAGCATCAGATTCAACTAGAGCCCCTGCTTATTGCCCTTGGCTGAGTCTGGAGAAACAACTACTTCATGTATACTAGGTTGCTTAGGTTTTCCCCAACAATGGACCAATGCCATAATTGCTTAGGCAATTTCAGATTGTTCGAAAATATACCTTAAAGAACAGTCAGCAAGTTGTCAGCATGGCACGGGTGTGAAGCCATTGAGGAATGATTTGGACTGCCTTTTATTCAGAAATGACTGTGACTCAATACAGACTGTTTTGGCTCCCAACCTTGCTCCAGAAGAGTCTGAGGTACCACAAGGCAATTGTCATCTTAATTTATGCAACAGCAAATTGATGTATCACTCTCGATAGTTTATGATGTTTGATTTTTATTTCTCTGAAATGACATGTAAGTCATTTAGGATCTTTTGGGCATAAATTTGCATACTACCTCTCTGAGTGAAACAGTCAAGTGTACGTAGTTGTATCTCACACAGTCACAGTCAGATGTGTAGTTTGTTAATAATCTCTTAGCCCTGGATTTTTTTAACTTGCTGAATTATGTGAATTTGAAAGTATAAGCACAAGTCTCATCTTGGATAATATTTTTTTGTAGTTCAGATGGATATTAGTAGGAGTTGTTGATTGTTATTCAGTCTGCTTGGCAATATTTCTCAAAATGAGCCTCATACGTGGAGAGCAAAAATTTGTACTCTTGGTAGTCAACTTTCAGCCACATGAGTTTGCTTGAACATTATGTTTTAATAAGCACATGGTTGAGTGGAATGGATGAGAACAGTATTTGACTAGGCATATCGAAACATTCATTCATCTTACAGTCTTTCCACTTCAAAGCTAAGAGCATCTGTAATTGAACATCTCTGGGGTTTGACTTCTACATCTACAAACTAAAGAAGAGAAACTCCGGAGAAGTATATAAATAGCTAAAAACAGTATCATATCATTGCTATCACAATTTATTCTATATATATTCGCATTAAAATGTGTAAAAATTTTCCAGTAACCAAATATTTTCTGCCCCATTGCAATGGACAACTACTAAGAAACAGAAAGAGGAGACCGACAGATGGAAAGTGTTCCTACCAGCATCATGAACCTGGCTGTGTGATTGACAGATGATAGCTCCAAGAGGACAGAATAGGAATGACCAAAGGAAATGAGGGCCTGACTGGTGTACTGCAAAGCAAGGTAACCCAAGAGATAACAATCTTTTGTGTATTTGATGAGGAGACACAGCATATCACTTCCCATGGCTGGACTGAGAAACTAGAACTATTATTCTGATAAAAATTTCCCTTAAAATAGGATGACCCAGAAGAAATTTTGTCCAAGGATTTATTCAGTTTAATAAAAGGAAGAGGAGATAGGGAGTGAAGTGAACCCTTTGCCTGAATCTTATTCTCTGGAACTTTCTAAATTGTAGAAAAAAATCACTCCCTAAGTTCCAGTTTCCCCAATAACATGGAGAGAATCAGGACACTAGGTCCAGAGGATTATTTTGAGGGAATCAGTGAGATCATATACAGAAAGTTCCTAGGCCCACTACAGGCACTGCATGTGCCTTACAGGGTTCTATTATGATTGTATTTGTTTCACTGTAAGATATGTTTTTGAATCAATACCATTATTTATTTAGAATTCCCCTCCACAAAAATAGATGAATATACATATTGTGGTTAAGGCAGTTTCTCACTTCAGAGAAGTTGCAGAACACAATAGTAGGTTTTAATATTATAAGAGATTTTCATTTTATACCCAATGGGAAGTAATCTATCCTTTTCCTTCCTACCTAAGAAACAATGCTTTCTACCACTGACTTGTCCAAGACAGCAAATTGGACACCCATATTCTTATTTGGCCTTGGTTGGACATGACATATGTCCTCATATTCCAAAGCTTTCTTATGCCCTTCATCCTCTTCCCTTCCGGAACCCCTACTCCACTTGCTATAATTTCCAGTGACATTGAGAAATAAGTGTCCAAGAAAAGCCTGCATGGTGTTGATGTATGACTGCTATAAAGGAGGTTGCTATTTCCCCACACCAACCTTTCAGCTGCCATCATTTGGCAGACGGGGCTCTGAAAGACCAGAGAGGTGAAACTGACTTTCCAAAGCTTTGATGTGGTTAAGAAACAAACAGCAAGAGAGAGGGAGGTGGGTTCTGTCTTCAAACAATGCAGAAGCATCTGTTGGAGAAATGCCATCTAAGAAGAAATTCTGACTGATAAAGATAAAAGCAAAGTTACTCATGTCATAGACGAGTAGACGACAAGAGCTCCTCGTGCTTTCTGTCCCTCCCAGAATTCTTTGAGGAAACTTCCCAACAGATGGCCTTTTTAGGGCAACTTGGTGGCACCTCTAACGTGGCTATGACTGCGCACTATGTAATTGTGGAAGCTGCCACTTTTGGGTCCTTACAAGACGCCAGGTGTTCTTTTAGTGCATTCGTTCTGTATATCATCTTACCAAGGCCGCTCAAAATGCCAGAATTCAATGCCATCATCATTCTCTGAGTCATAGGTCTTTTGTGTGCTCAGACTCCCATAGCTGTTGGTGGACAGCTCAAGTGGCAGGCTGTACTTGAGGCTGCTTCCTGCCAGGTGCTGTCATTTACAGCTTTATTGCACGTTTCTTCATCTTGGTGCTCACACCCACACTGAACGTTTATAGAGAAGCGATCTGATGTGGTTCAAGGTTCTGGTGGAACCCAAATGTCCATCAGACATGGAGAATCTGGATTTGCATCTCCCAGTGGCATGACAGTGTGACCATGAAATGGATGGCTTGCACAGTCAAGAGCAAAGGCATCCTGAGTTCAAGTCTGGAATTCATTTTTTTTTAGCAAATGTTCCCAGAGGAAATGTTGTCCATTCCCATTAATAAACATCAAGTTTTGACCTTGAATGTTACTGCTTCCTAGACTGAAACATGCATTGAGAAGATGGAGGGCAAGGTTGTACTACTTCCTATCCTCCCAATGACTGCTTCCCCTACAGGAAAATGAGGACTCCTTAAGCCTCATCTCTTCACCTAGAAAAAAATAGCAATTTTAATAGTGGGAAATATATTTTTTTTTCGAGACAGAGTCTCACTGTAGTTTTAGAATCTGTTCTAGAACTAGCTCTTGTAGACCAGGCTGGCCTCAAACTCACAGAGATCCACCTGCCTCTGCCTCCCGAGCACTGGAATTAAAAGTGTGCACTACCTTAGGAGACCTGGATAGAGGTGGGCGGTCCTTGGGCTTCCCACAGGTCAGGGAACCCTGATTGCTCTTTGAGCAGATGAGGGAGGGTGACTTGATTGGGGGAGGGGGAGGGAAATGGGAGGCGGTTGCGGGGAGGAGGCAGAAATCCTTAATAAATAAATAAATTAAAAAAAATAAAAAAAATAAAAGTGTGCACTACCACCGCCCAGCTGTGGGAAATAATTTTCATAAAATCTCATTGTGTTTACACATTCATATGTTAAAAGCTCATTTGTTTCAGGCTATCCTTTTAAAAAAGGGTTGTGTAGGTGAATGGCCCTGGGAAGACACGGGCCATGACTTCTGTGAGGATCTTAATCACACTGGGGATGGCTGAGAAGTCCTCAGCTCCTTCTCAGAACACAGTTCCACATTTGAGGGCAAATGACCCTCAAGTATCTCCATGGAAGAAAATGGAATACTCTCCTAGAACCTGTGAGTTCCCAGAGTTCCCCCAAACCAGAATTCTTGGAACATGATCCCAGTGTATCATTTTGGATCACAAAGTATAAGAAGTGCATCTGCCTTCTTCAGGCCTTTTCTCTGCCCTCAATGGAAGGGAATAGCAACAAGTGAGAGAAAAGCAGCCAGCATCCACGAGTTACCTTGTATGAGAATTTTCAAACATACATAGCTGTTTAACTTACACTGTGGTAATGAGCGAGCAAAGAGCTTTTTATTGTTCTGACCCTCTTAGAATTCAGGCTTTATCTCTGCAGCATCCAATATCACCAGGATACTACTTGCAGCGGGACAATAACATTAGTAGATTGCTTCCTATGCATGAAACACAATGCTAAGAAATTTCACTTCAACCATCTCCCTTATACTGAAATTTAGTTATTAATTTTCATTTCACACACAGAGAACCAGAAACCCAGAAATGTAACATACTGGCTGGTGTTGCTCGCGTACAAGATAATGCAGCCGGAGAAGAGAGCAGTGGGATGGAAACCCAGTTTCTCCAATTTCAGAAGTTATGCCATCCCATCCTTCAGAGGCTGAGGATTTGGCCACACATTCTTCCCTAGGCCTGGCTCAGCCTTAGAACTTGGGGAGTGGCTGAATGTAGAGGTCAGTGGCCTCTAGCATCCTCTGCATTTCTCTCCTGGACGCATATTCCTTAAACTCTGGCTCCTGCTCTGTGTGCTTAGCCTTCCCTTCTTGTTGACCCTTGACTCCAGATTCTGCCCCAACCCCTGGAGCATATTATTTTTTTCTTGGTGGATTTGGCATGCACTTCTTGGTCTCTTCTTCAACCCTGTTCTTGGTCTTCTGATTTTTTTTTTTTTTTTTTGGTTTTTCGAGACAGGGTTTTTCTGTAGCTTTGGAGCTTGTCCTGGAACTAGCTCTTGTAAACCAGGCTGGTCTCGAGCTCACAGAGATCCGCCTGCCTCTGCCTCCCTAGTTCTGGGATTAAAGGCATGCGCCACCACCGCCCGGCATGGTCTTCTGATTTTAAACACAGAGAACGATGAAGGTAGGAAGCAGCCTATGCTCCTCTATCTTCCTAGGACCTAGAGTCTCCATGACAACCCTACTTTTTCATGAGAAAAAAAAGTAATACTTGTATCACAGGAGTATTTCCAAGGCATTTCACGTTGCCTGTTTTGCAATGTGATGCCAAGCTCTTACAGAATGCAATGTAAAAATTTAAGTCCTGTAGTAAAGTATAGGTTACCACATAATAGCACACTTAAATTATTGAGGGGATGGCATCTTCCTGAGATTTCTCAAAGGAGCACTTGCCAAAGAGTTATGTCTGCTCAGTGCAAACTCTGAAAGCAATAATGTGATGTAAAGTCTGCGTTTTGAAAGAACTAGAAAGGAAAAGTTTTGTTTACATAAACGAGCACCTGCATGTTTGTCTCCTGTACCCAACTTGGAAGCGTCCTCAGGGGGCCACCATGGCTTCCCCTTCCCTTTCCCTCACTCACATCCAGGCTGCAGGTGTGTCTGAACTAGAGGCCTCATAAATTATGTGGCTCTTATTAGTCCTCAGAGAATGTGAAAACTTTCCCCATAAGTGTCAGTGAGATAAACAAGGTTCACAAAACAAAATGCGTGCATATTTTGTTGGGATTCAGTATGCACAAAGAGTCCCCAAAGAATTGAAGTTATTTCAATTAGATTAATTGGGAACGTGTAATATGCAGCTCCAAACTGGCTTTTGAAATTACAAATGAATAGAAGGTGACGTTTGGATCTTCTTGAAAATGACTTTGCTGGTTGTGTGGTTATGGATGAGTAGGGGTACTTAGTCTTCACATAAGCAAAATTCAAAGACCTATAGAATAGCTTGCATATGCCCTATGACCCCTCCCACATGCATGTGCCTGTCTCTCTTCTCCTCTCCTCCTCTCTCTCACTCCCTCTCTCCCTCCCTCCCTTCCTCTCTCTCACTTCCTCCTCCCTTTCCCCTTCTTGCTCCTTCTGTCTCACATCCCTTTCCCTCAGCAGAGTCTTATATGGCCTAGACTGATCTCAAATGTGAGAAGCAGCTTAGGCTGGCCTTGACCTTCATACCCTGCTTCCTCTCTCTTAAGTACTACAGTTTGGCCATCACTCCCAGCCCTTTTCCAATTCTTTTTTCAATATTCTGTTTTCAGTTTCCAGAAACCTTGTTTTCTCTACTCGTCGGTGGGTACTGTCTGCGAAAATAATAGACATTTAAAATCACTGTATATTTGTTAACCTCTTCCTCTTTCCTCTTCTTCACCATCCTCCCCCTCCTCTTTTCTTCCTCTTGCTCACCCTCTTCCCTTTCTTTTCCCCTTCTCCCCTTTCTTCTTCAATCTACCATCAGTAGTCTATAAGGCAGAGGAAATACCACTTTCTAGAAATTATACTCACATCACTTCGGATTGCTGATCCTGAGAAACAAATTTCTGAGAAACAAATTTCCTGGCATACATCATGTCACCTAGGGATTCAAAATATTCCTACAAACACCCTTTCAACAGTGTCAGGCTGCCAATCAAAGATAACAAAGCAGATTAGGTGATAAGACAGCATGAATGAAATCCAGCCATGGCAGTAGACAATGGGGACGGACTTGTGGGAACCCCGACACCAAACTGATTGACTTCCGATAGCGACGCTTGGTAGAACTAACCAGATAAAAGAGCACTTTCTTATCAGCTAGGACTAGAGAAAAGGGAGGCAGCAAATTTGAAAAGGAACCAAACACAAGTTCTAGAATTTGTAATCTTCAAACTAAAATTCAATCCATTCAATCAAGGCATTGTACTTATAATCCTGACATTTAGGTGCTTAAAGCAGGAGTATTGCTAAGAGGTCAAGGCCTCCGGAGTTACACGGTGAGGTCCAGGCAGGCTTAAGACCAAAAGGTAATCCAGCAAGCAATTCAAAACTAACAGTTAGTGAGATTAATAGCAAATTGGATACGGCTATGTCCGGTGAAATTGACAGGATATGGTGGGACCCATCTGAAACAGAGAAGCATGAAGACAGTAGAAAACACAAAACACACAGCCAGAGGGCTTTTGTGACAGAGGGATGATGGGAAATTGTGTTCTTAGAACATTAGGAAGAAAAGAGACCCAGTAGCAGTCATGAAAAGCTCAGAGTAGTAATGAGGGAGAGGTTTTCCAAATATATGAAAGTAACTGGGCCACAGATTCAGAACACCCAATGAACTGTATTCAGAAGACAAGCAGAACAGAAAAGCTAGACATAGCACAGAAAAATTGACCTGTTTGAAGAGGTCAGTGTGGCATCTAGAAAGCCAAACGTATTCTTCAAGAATCCAGATGCAATTGGTATTTTCAGTTAGCAAAGAGAATGTCTCATGAGGTGACCTGAGGGGACCACTGTAAATATTTTAGGAAATAGTAAATGCTGTTCTTTGAGGAAAATGGACATTGTACGATTATATTAGAAAACTTAGGCCTTTTCAGTGTGGAAAGAAATTACATGCACACAGTATGGTAAATATTTAAACAATATTCAATAGAATTTTTTATGAGTAAAACTAAATTAAGTCTATAACAAAAGAAAAGAGTCCGGGGCTGGAGAGATGGCTTAGTGGGTAGAAGCACTCACAGGTCTACCAGAGGGCTAGAGTTTGGTCCCCAGCACCCATGTTAGGTGGCTGACCACTACCTATAACAACAACTTGATGCCTTCTTCTGGCTATTTCAGCCACTTATACACATCTAACTTAAGTAGAAATAGACACATACAAATTAACAAAAATCAAAATGGAAGGTGATATGTGCTAATAAAATTTACAAATTTCTAGAACAATAGAATAAAATAATAATAATGATAACTATTGTTATTACTGTTAACATTGCTGCTAAAGAATCATAAATAAAACCATATCTACCATAAAACAACAGGCCCAAAGAACTTCTTTAATAAATTCTATCAAATACATAATAATTGTTATCAAAATTCTCCAAAGTCAAGAGAAATTACATTCTTTACACAGATGCAAGAACCTGGAAAATCTTGGAGAGCAATGGACTGGGGAATGTTATCAAAAAGAGCACCTAAGATGATGGTCATACAGGAATATACTTTTTCAGCTAAGCATGGTGACATACATCCATAGTCCCTGTGTTTGTTTCATCTGCTGCAGCTGGAGGATAGTCATCAGTTTCAGGCTAGGTAGAGCTATGTTGAAAGACTCTGTTCCAACAGGAAAACAAATGAGAAAAAATTAATATTCTGAAATCCCTAGTTTAGGCATGTTGATTGTAGTCATCTTTCAGATACTTTTTTATGCAATTCATTTCATTCAAATTTTGTTTAGAATGTGACACGTATACCCACGAGCAAATTCTTCTGTGTAATTTTAGAAAAAAGAATACTTAACTTTAATATTTACTTTAACATTTAGAGAGCTGATTTATGCCTGAAAAATTAGAATAATAGATAATGTGTATAAGCCCAAACAAGGAATTAACACTGTCATTATTTTCCACACATATGATTTTCTACATAACACATCTAAGATAAATTCTTAAAATTAAAGAATGCATTTAACAAGGTTACTTGACATAAGATCAACAGAATAAAACAGTTTTTATGTGTTGTAATGAAAATCTGAAAGAAAGATAAAGTTTAGACAGTTGCTACTTGGTATTGGAAAAATATTTCTGTAATAGAATTGAGTCTAAGCTCCATGAATCTTTTTATAAAAAACAGCCGGGATAAGTGAGTGAAATCTGAAATGCATGGCAATGTGTTCCATGACCAGAGGTTGAAGACTTAATTTAATCAATCTATGTTATCTCCCTACATTTTTCTGCACACCCAATGTTACCCCTAGCAACATGTGATGACTTACGTTACTGTAGAATTATTTTAGTGTGCCTTGAAGGGCCCCCGATAGCTAAAATACCCTTGAAAAGGACTTATTCTAATGCACAAGAAGGCTTGCGTTAAAGCCATAGTGTTGAGATTAGTCAAATCAGAACAGACAACTCAAAGAAGAGCAGGACATGTTGGAAGAAGAGCACTTGATTGACAGAGGTACAACAAATGGCCCCCTAAAGAGGACAGAAGAAACTGCTGTTAATCTTAAAAGGTACACAAAATCAATTCCAGATGAATAGGAGCCTTACTATTAAAGGTTGAAGCAACTGAACGTACTGAGGAAATTTTATGAAATATATTCTAATCGTTTATTTTTGAGGAAGATAACTCTGTGTGTGTATGTATGTGTGTGTGTGTGTGTGTGTATGTGTGTGTGTGTATGTGTGTGTGTGTGTGTGTGGTGTGCGTGTGTGTGTGTATGTATGTGTGTGTGTGTGTGTGTGTGTGTGTATGTGTGTGTGTGGTGTGCGTGTGTGTGTGTATGTATGTGTGTGTGTGGTGTATGTGTGTGTGTGTGTGTATGTGTGTGTGGTGTGTGTGTGTGTATGTGTGTGTGTGTGTGTATGTATGTGTGTATGTGTGTGTGGTGTGCATGATGCTTATGAATTATTTTTTGGTGCTTAAGGTCTCTTCTAAAACTGGCTGTCTTGTTCCCACCTCCACACCACTGGATTTGCTGGCGTGTGCTTTTTACATGGGTTCTGAAGATCAAAACTCAATTCTTCAAGCTCATACATTTTTACCAATCATTTCCCATCCCTGTAGTAATTTTTAAATTATGTACAAAGATTAATCATGAGAAAACATTATTTTCTTACATCAAAATTAAGAACTTTTGTCTGACAGTGATCACCACAAAGGCTTTGACCAAAATAAAGCAGAATCTTTAGTGAGAATACATGTAACTAATAAAGGGCCGTTGTTATAAAATATGAAGATGGCCTCTATATTAGTAAGAGGAAGTAGACAGACAAGCCCGTGGGGAAAATTAGGCAAGATGGCAGAGCCAGCATTCCCTAAAGAGTATGTAAAAGATTGGCCATAAGATGGGAAAGAGTCAACTTCATTAGCTACTAGTGAAGCCACACTCATGATGTTCTTGCACACCCACCAGAAAAGCAGAAATAAGAAAGGTACAGTGTTACAAGTCATTGTAATTGCCACCCAACTGGATTCTTATTTACTGCTGGTGGATATGTAACTTGGGACAGTGGTTTGTAAAGTATTTAAAAGTACTACCACTTTTCTACTCAAGTTAAGGATGCGTGTAATCACGTTACCTGGCAACCATATTCTAAATCATTAATCTGACAGTAATGTCTACCAGGTTTTGAGTGTGTGCTCATAACATCTTGATTCATGTAGCAAAAGATGTGAAGCATCTCAAATGTCCCTCAGCCAACAATGATGGGAAATCTTCCATAGTCCAGGGAGGATGTGTGAACTACAGCTACCTTGTGCACCATCCTTGAAACTAGGTACTGGGCAGAAAAGAATGTACCCTATAAATCCCATTTATATAATGGTCAATACAGGCTGAACTAAGCAAGAGTAATCCAGATAGTATATTTAGTTGCAAAAAGTAGATAGATAGGAAGACAAGAAACTGATTAACAGAAAATTCAAAATCTTGTTAGGTCTTTATTAGATGGGTGGTTTTTTAGAATTTAAAATCGGATTTTTAGAAAACCAGAAATGTCCTGTTTTCTTTTCTGTCTGGGTGATATTTACATGAATGTTTAGCTTACAGTAATACATTAAGCTTTCTATTTATTTGTTTTGTTCTGTGTGTAGGTATGCATTCCCATGCATGTGTGTGTGTCGTGTGTGTGTGTGTGTGTGTGTGTAGAGGCCAGAAGATGCATCTGGTTCTTTCTTTATTGTTCTCCACCTTATTATTAAAATAAAATCTCTCATTGAAACTGCAGCTCACTGCTTGGCTAGACAGGCTGGCCAGAGAGAGTTGTGGGAGTCTTCCTCTCTCCTCTATACCTCTTCTCCATGGTTTATACACATGAATATCTGGCTTTTTTTTTTTTTGCATAGTGTTGGGATCTGAAATCAGATCATGATACTGACAAGGCAAATACCAACTGATTCACATCCCTGGCTTCCTATATATTTATGTGTGTTTTTTTTTCTACAAGTATTTACATTTCACCAAGGTATTTAGATAAATGCATCTTCAGCTTCTATCAGTTTATTGTGTATTTTGGTTCCCTTGTCTGATGTTTGATGGGCACTTCCCCTGATCTGCTCTTTCCACGCTCCTGATTCAACATGAATGTGGTTCTTTTGAGCTTTTTTTCCCTGGATCTGATCATCATGTTGGCTTTTCAAGTTGGGAATTAAGATTCCAGTGTTGAGTTCACTTCTCTTAGTCACCACACTCAATAATGTTCTGTTTCCATCACCTCTTTATGCCTTTTGGAATGGTCTCTCCTCTATGGCCTTGTAACCCATCCCTGTTCTTTCCAGAACCTTTTGTGCTCCTTTTTCCTGTTGGAGCTTGCCTTCTTCTATCCAATCCTTCTCCCATAGTCAGAGTCCTCTTCTGAAATGCTGATCGGAACAAGTAGACTGACTTTCTCATTAAACTCGGATTGCTCGATGCCAACTCACACGATTTATCCTTAGCCTTTCCCCTAAGCTTATTTATTATGCTCATGTCTGGTCCATACTTCTGGGGCACTATCTGCTTTATGGAGGGTTTAGTAACTTAAGAACAAAGCTGTGACCTCACTTTCTCTTCCCTTCTACCTTCTTTTCACCTCTGTACCATTTTCCCAAAATTTATTCATGCAACCTTATCTCAGTCTATCAGCATAAAAGGTAATTTTATAGCTCCATGCATGGACTTCATGGGACTTTGCAACAAGTTCCTTTGCCATCGGCTTCAGGGACTATAGAAGAATAGAAACTTAATAGCTAAGTAATGAATAATCTTGACTGAATTAATTCAGAGGCAGGAAGTGTCACGTCTTCCTGGGAGAAGATGCCAGAGACATCATGACCCATTTATCCCACGCCTTGAGAGCTGACAGAGCAATCACAATGGCAGGATTCAAAGAGACAGGTTCAGAGGCAGAAACACGAGTGACTCCTCAATAAGGCCTGGATCCGTTCGGGAATCCACACACACAGGCTTCGCGTTGGCAGATTGATTTTTATAAATAAGTCTGCTGTGTTTGCAGTTGGGCTTTTCAGCATTCGCTTTGACTGGAGCTTGATAGGAGGCATTATTTTCCATTGATTCTTTTCATCCAATACGCCATGAGAGGACTGCATTCCTGAGCTGGCAATAAAATCATGCATATTTAAATCACAGTTATTTGCCATGCAGAGGAATAATCAAGTCATGATAGCTAATATATATATATTTGGTGACTTGACATTGATTTTTTTTTATGGCTCTAATTTGAGCTCTGTAACAATTCACTGATGTGTCCTAGAGGAGTCTGGGATTTGGTATTGTAGCAGATGGTAATCTCATGTTCTCAGGTTCAGTGAAGACGGCTATAGAAAAGAGCAGGATATACCCACTTTCCACTCACAATAATGACTTAGTCAGAAACAAATCTGAGCCACCATAGAACTCAGATTTCAAGTAGCACAGTGACAGAGTGAGAGGGTGAGGCGGCTCACTCCCGTACTCACATGTTCCTAGCTGATTAGGTGAGAGTCAAGTTCCCTGGCTTAGTGTGGGGATCTTCTTAGTCCATGAATTATAATGAACACATAAAGTCTGAGTTGCAGCTCCTTTAAGGAAGAAAGGAACAATGTCTTGCTGTGTTTCTTTTCTGATTCAAACACATGGTCCATGTATGCACATGAATAATAGCAGGTTTTATTATTGGTTGTTTGCCGTGTGTGTGTGTGTGTGAGAGAGAGAGAGAGAGAGAGAGAGAGAGAGAGAGAGAGAGAGAGAGAGAAAGAGAGAGAAAGAGAGAGAGAGAGAGAGAGAGAGAGAGAGAGAGAGAGAGAAGCATGTGGAGATCCTCATATATTTTTCCTTGGGTACTGCCCATATTCTTAATAAGACAGTCTCCTGGTGGTCTGGAACTTTCCTAGCAGGCTAGGAAGTCTAGTCAGTCAGCCTTGGAGGCCTGCCTATATCTCTGCTTCCCAGGCACTGGGATTATAAGTAAACGCTACTAAGCCCAGCCTTTTCACTGACTAAGCTGTTTCCTGTTTTTTCTAACATCTTTTTAGGCCTACCTTCAAGACCACAAATTGGAACAGTATAATTAAAACATCTGAGTATTACAAAAGCCAAAGAACTTGTGCAAGGTCAGTCACACAGCTTATAAGATATCTGGGCTGTTATTCTTTGTTTCAGAATATTATCCTGTAACGTGGATACCTCCAAATAAAGTCCATTATGCACTAGCACACTAGGGTGAAGAGTACGACATTTAAGGTCCCTAGTTTATAATACTAAATAGGGTCCCCCTGCCACATATTCAGTGTAGGATTTGAATCCACAGTGTTTAAAACATGGAGAGTTGGGTGGGACAATAATATATTGATGGATTTAATAAGCCTTTATGAAATGCATGCTCTCTGAATGATCTTGAGCTAAGCCCTGACACCACAGAACCAGAGACAGAATGACGAAGAAAACTTCAAGTAACAGGGGACCCATGAGTTCTGGCATCTGGGCAGACTACTAGCAGTTCAATTTATGATGGGGTAAAATTGTTTCCGTTTTGGGGGTGTCCTTCCCTCCAGAAAGCACTTGCCAGTGTCTGAGAATGGTTTGATCCCACTATGGGGGAAACCAGAAGCTCCTCACCTGTTAAACAGTACTCGAAACTGCAATAGATGGGACCAGGCAGATAGAGGTAGCACTGAGTTTGCGAACTGCTGATGGCGGTACGTGTGCCCACACAAACGGAATCGGGGCAGCATACCTGTGCAGCGTGACTCAAAGGAGAATTGTCTTAGTTTGAGCCAGTCCCAGTGCACTGTGGGTTATCCCAGAGACGTACCCACCCACTTTTCCTCTGGTGTCTTACTGTGCAGGAACAGGATCACTGAAAGATTTGGCCATATGTGGTGAAGAGTGGCAGATGCTCAGCAGACTCAGCCGGTGAAGCATAGTCCGGAATCAGCTTGTTCTCAGCTCCCTGGTCCTCAGGAAGGCAGAGCCCTTGTCTTCCTGTTACCAAGGCTCTCCACCTCTTCTATTTAAAGTAGTAAGGCATGAAATAAAATGAAAACAACAAAAATATTTCTACTAACAAAGCAAAATACCACCAAAATCAAAAATCGAAAGCACCCCAGTCCCTGGCATCCATATACCCAAAGAGTCTGGAATATTCAGGTAGAAATTCCATCCCAAGCCCCCCTTCCCTGGGAGTTGCCTCAGTCCCCTGAGAAAACCCACCAAATAATGACCCCTCCTCAGAGATGCTCAAGACTACTCCCACAGGGTATTTAAACACCCCGCCCCCCGCCCCAGAGAACAATCCTGGTTTTCCTTTCCTGGTTCCTCTCTGAGGGATTGGAAAGCCACCCAGAGAAGTTTGGTATCCATTAAACCTGGGCTTTTCCTAACTCAGTTTGATTTGGTTTGATTCAGATCATTGCGTAGGCAGAGAGGTTTATCGGGGTGCAGAAATTTTTCATCCTGTGTTGGCAAACATGGAAAGAACCTGTTCTTTTGCCACTGAAACGAGAAGCTGTTTCTTTTCCAAATCCTGATGGGTGACTAGCTGTAAAGGAGAGGTTGAGTGGACAGAGTTAAGAACAGAGTGTGAACCAGAGAAGGATGGGAATTGGAAGGAGGAAAAATAGGCAAAAACAGTCACCACCGTAAAAATATGATAAATTAGCATGTCCTGGTCTAGGCTTGCTGTGAACTGCTCAGTGGATGTCAATTCCTGGTTTCCTTCACTCTGAGAAAATGCCTGAAGCGCGGCTGTGATGAGCCACTGATCAGTTAGAGATATGACCGTATATATTTGGTCTCCAAGTCTGTGCAAATGACCGAGTGTTCTCTGCCTATGTTTATGGTGCATTTCTGTGCTGAGAACAGGCATGAATTATTTTATTTACATTCCTGTGATATATGTAGGCATTATTGTTATCTTCATGCTACCCATGAGGGTAGCATGATTCACAGACTAGTAATTGCTTGGTGTATATGTTTTTACCAAGGTCAGAGTTGAATTACTGGTGTAATATCACTGAACATGCAGCTGGGAATAGAAACTTTCAATCTGCTGTCACAACAGTGAGCCAGCTACGGCACAGCCCTGGCCCTGGCCAAACACCATGTGAGATGCACCCTACAGAGGCCAACAGTGAAGTCATTCCTTAAATCACACCTGGCTCTACATGGGGGAAAATACCAAAATAAACCCCATAATAATATGTCAAGATTTTGTAAAAATAAGGAATTCTGAACACAAACTTGGATCATTGTATTTTGAGCACAGGGCCTTTAAATCACGATTTCAGAACCTCTACTTTATGTGAATAATATCCCACTTGAAAACTAATAATGGACAGAAACTTCATATGTTTCAGGTAACAGTGATCATTACTACAATTTATTACTCATTAGTGGGAAAGGAAATCTTATATGGAGAAAGTAGAATTCAAAAAAGGCTAAGTAAAGAATTCATCATTTTTATAAATAATGTCAAGGAAAACCATTACTCCATTGAGTTTCATTGAAAGCACAAGATTTATATTAGAAAATTTCCTCTCTATGATTTTACTTAATAATATAGGGAAACCTTAAGCAGTGTATTACACAGCCATATAATTTTCCCCTTAGTATGGGGGAACAAATTAAAGCCACTAAGCATAGCCTGGTGGTTAAAAGTATGTTTTAGACTGAGGAGAGGGCTCAGTTGATAAAATTTTACAAGCTTGAGGACCTGAGTTTGATCCCCATAGCCCACATAAATAAGCCAGATGTGGACGTGGCGCTGCTATGGTGTGTGTGTGTGTGTGTGTGTGTGTGTGTGTGTGTGTGTGTGTGTATGTATGTATGTATGTATGTGTCCCTAGCACTGGCAAAGCAGAGATAGGTAGATCTCTGTGTCTCAATGACCAGGCAGGCAGTTAAATAGTTCATGAGGAGTTCTAGGTCATAAATATTTTTCTCATAAAAGAAATAAAGGGAGAGGAGCAGAGAAAAATGTTCACCTCAATAAAATCCACAAAAAAGAAATAAAAAGGTGGACAGAACCTAAGGAATGACACCCATGTTTGTTTTCCAGACACACACATGCATACATTCACACGTGCACCCTCACATACACTTTGTGTACACACACAAACACGTATACACGCACATACATACAAAGCACGTCTTGTGTTAAGTATATAGTCGCCGCTCTGCCACTTGTCATGAGTGTAAACCAGGTCTGTCCTCCAGCATCTCTTAATATCTGCACACTCCAGGCACAAGGAAGAGAAAGGGACTGGGAGAGACCAGAAGTTAGCTCTTGCCCTGCTTGTTGATTAGGTATCTAGCCCATTCCATGAGTTGGGATCAAGATGGGAAAGACAGCTTTGCTCATCCCCCAGAGCTGCCCTCTGTCATAGGTTACAATCATGGGCTCTGTGTCCTGAAGCAGGCACTACCTATTAATCTATGCAAAGCAATAACTATGCTAACACACAAAATCACACTAATTATTCTACAATGGATTTAGGAATTTTAAAGGATTCTTATTTCTTGCATGCGATATCCAATAATGTCACTCTTTTTCCATATTAGCAAAACTTGGTTTTGCCTGTGTCTTTACTGGCTCAGGAGAGGTAGGTAATTGAGTCTCAAACTCCAGGAATCAATCATGACTCACATAAACCAATCAAGATAATCACCCATGATTTGTTTAAGGGTGGTTTCATGATCCAGTGTGATTAATTACATGAAGTTGGTTATGTTAATTACAGGAATCTCTTTATGTGAGGCCATGTCTGCTGCAAGGCTTCTAAAGAGGCCCTACCTTCTGGAAAAAGACAAAATGAAAATGTGCCCCTCTAGCCTCTGCATTGCTGGATATTGTATAACAGAAGCTATTAGTCCCTCGAATAGTTGCAGCTGAGTCGGACCACGGAGGGGTCAGCTTGATGGCAAAGCTCATGCCCCCAAATGGTGTGAAAAATGGATGAAGCAGAGGCATAAAACATGCTTCTCATGTGGCCCAACCGAGGCCTGGGATTAACGAACGGCCTGTGTCTCTAAACTTACTGCTCACTCTTTAGTCCTTTTCTGATACTTGGGAATCAAGGCAATTTAACCAAGATAATTTATATCTTGGAGAAGGCTTAAAAAGCTGTATATCAAGTGTTTTCCAAATAGTTCCAGTGTTGGGAGGAAATGTATGTTAAGAAGTGAATGCTCTCAGTTCTTATATGCTTAAGTTATCTTTGAGTTAAACACACACACACACACACACACACACACACACACACACACACACGTGAATAGTATCAGACCAGAAGCATCCTTGTTGTTCATGTGGTATCTGATAAAAGTCTCTGCTTCTATGTATGGTCCAATGTGGAAAAGGTTCGGAAGTGCTGAAAATGCTATGGTGGTGGTGGTCGTGGTGGTGGTGGTGGTGGTGTGTGTGTGGGTGAATGCCACAGATAATGAAAATGAATCACCACACGATTGTGAAAATCTTTGAAATGCACTTTTTCCATTTGTTTCTCAGGTTTTTTTCCGATATAAAATTACATAAAGGTAATTATTTTGATTAACAAGATTGAAAATGGTGGGGAAATAGCATGACAATATAGGGGTGACCTCTCTGTCATCTCGTTCTGTGTTCCCTTTCTGATGCTTTGGGTGGTGCCCATATTCACCAATATAGGACCCAGAAATAAGGCAGGTATATGAATTGCTCTTGTTCAGTAGCACAAACAGGTGCTCATTGCTAGAAAGCAGTCCAGGTAGATGTTAACATCTGAATTCAGGACCCTTTTCCTTCCTTCTCTGGAGCCCTTTTCTACTGTGACATTATTCTTTGTGCTAAACCCCATCTCTGACTTCTAGTCTTTGTCTGCATCTTGTTTTTCTAACAAAACATCAGCCTTCCACAGGTCCCTTTGATCCTTGACTCTGCCAAAGAAATTGGTATTAATCAGCAGGCAATTGGATGGAAAGTGTTAATTATGTATATTCCCATTTTAAAATATTATTTATACATGTTTTATTTATTTATATGTGTGTGTATTTGTATTATCTGTTTAGCTAAGGGCTAACTTAAGCATACAAAAAGTGAGAACATTCACTTCTTAACATACTTGCCCCCAAGCACGAGAATCATTTGGAAAACACCTCAAATTTTACTTATACATGTTTTGGTTTGAATGTTCAAAGTCCTTCACTCACTCAAGTGTTTAGACACTCGATCTCCAGCTGATCACACTGTTTGGGGACATGAGACCCAGCTGACAACTGTATGGTCATAGCAGTGAAGCCTTTGGGTTATAGATGAACCCCTGTCTAATTTGAGCTTTCTATTCCTTGATCTACTGACAAGTGAACAAAAAGCCTTGTGTTCCTGCATCTATGCCTTCCCCACCACGAATGGCAATAGTTCCTGAACCCAACATACATCCTTCCTCCTGGTGTTAGTCTTCTTGTCAGCTTGTCAGAAACTCCTATGAACTGGGAAGAGGAAGTGTTGATAGAGGAATTGCCTCCACCAGGCTGACCTGTAGACAAGTCTGCGGGGGCATTTTCTTAATGATTGTGGGAGGACCTACCTACTCCTAGGTAGGTGGCTTGGGTTGTTTAAGAAAAAAAAACCTGGGCAATCTTAGGGGGACAGGCCAGTAAGCAACATTGTCTGGTATCTCTGCTTGAGTTCCTGCCTCTCTGTTCCTGCCCTGCTGAGTTTCAGTTCTTTCCTCCCCACGTTGCTCTTGGGATGATGTTGCTCATTGCAGCAATAGAAAGCACACTAAGACACTCCTTAGGCTGGATAGTTTTAGCTGTCAACTTGCTACAACCTAAAAAGCAACTGAGAAGAAAGACTTACTAAAAAGTTTTCTACATTCTATTGACATCTCCATGGGTGTTGCTTTGGTTTTCACTGACCCAGCCCAGAGCAGGCAGCGCTATTCCCTATGTAGGTGGCCCTGAATGGCGTAGTGATGAAAGAAGCTAACTGAGCATAAGCACATATACAGTATGAGTCCATTTCATTTTATTTTTCTTTTGACAATGGTTGTTGTATGGCTGGAATTTTTGAGTTCCTACCTTGGCTTCCCATCAATGAAGGACTGTAATTTTCAAGTGTAACCCTTTCTCCTCTAAATTGCTTTTGGTTAGAGTGTTTGGTCACAGCAACTCCAATCATTCCTTTAAGTCATATCCACCAGGTATTCTTTCTCAGCCATGAGATGATTAACTATAATAGTTGAGCATCCTTATTACTGTATTATCTTATTTCCTTTTGATTCTTGCTGTAACCACATTAGTTATCTTTAACTCAGTTCACAAAGTCATGAAACATGGTGATTCTTTCCTTGGTCTCCCTGCTGTTATATATCCTAGGCATCAGCAAGCCTGTGATTTGTATTCGAGGCAAGTCCGATCCACTGCTTCTGTTCCTCTGTATCAACCCCACCTTATTTGCCCCAGCAGTGTTTTTTTTTTTACTCACTTTGCTCCAGTGAGCCTTCCAGCTTGTCTTACTCTTGTTTCGCAGCATCTCTTTTATTTTCACTGAGTCCTCATAGTGATCTTTCCACCTGCTCTTCAGACTTCGTCCTTCCCTCTAAAAAAACTTTGCAGCCCTCAAGAGTTTTTGGGTACTCACTCATACCTCTCCAGCTTTCAGCAAATGCTTTTCTCTGCCTTGAACATCTCTGCACTTTTCCCCACGTCTACATGACAAAGGCCCACAGACACAGCTTAGTTCCTCACCCTGTGCAGAGTCTCATCACATCCTCTGATTTAACTGGGAACTCCCTTTCTATGAATTCCAACTAAATGCCATCTTTTCTGTGATTAAACTTCTTACAGGATGTGCATTTCTGTCTTCAGGGTAAACTAGATGTTGCTTTAATGTAAGAAGTTTCTTCTTCTGACCCCCAAATTTGCAGTATCCTGTGAGATCAACCTCAGTAAATGCTTGTTTTATGAACAACGGAACGGACACCCTGACTTGATTCAGAGGCACATTACTAAGACAGTCTGCTTGCTGGACTTCTGGATGCTTTGCTCCATTTGCATTGGACTTGAATTTCCCTTCATTTATCCATTTCTCTATATTGATATTTAGATTTATGATTTTTCCTTTCTGCCTCAATCAGTTCTAACTTCTCTGAATATGGAGAAGCTCGCATAAGCATATATCAAACTGCAGCGTTCATGTCTTTTAGTGCATGTGAGAACTGGGGAAGTCTCCCAGCTCAGTTTGACCACTCAAGGCTTGAGGCTGATTGAGCCCTGAGTGGGGGATGGGGGGATGTCTGTAAAGTGCCTGCTTGGCTCCGAAGTTGTAGCCATTGGATCTGGACAGTACCTGGTCTTCTGAGCCTGCCAGAGACTAATCAAGCATCCTAGAAGTTCTACCCCGGAGTTCAAGTTCAAGCCTGAATGTCAGGGAACAATGCCTGTGAGATTTTCCTGTTTTTCTTCTGCTCTGGTTTTCAAGCCAAAACTTTGCTTAAATAATTTCATGGTATGTTGGCACATGTTGACATTTTTCTTACTTTTAAATTTTATTTAAGACAATGCTTTGAAGCTCCTACTTTTAACTATGAGGAAGGATGGTTGATATGGCAACTGACCTTGAGGGAAAACTATGTATTTTTTTAGACTGAGTAAAAGGGAGAAATTGACTTTATTTTTTAGCACCTGTGAATTTACCACTGAAGCCCAGAGTTTTCTAAACCTATTTGAACATTTTCTGTTATTTCAGTTTGTTCTTGTTTATTTTGTTTACTATTTACTTATATATGTATGTGTCTATATGAGGTAATATATACACACATATGTAGGTGCCCATGGAGGCCAGAAGATGTCATGAGGTCACTTGGAGTTAGAGTTAGTGTGGTAAGTCACCCAGTGTGGATGGTGAGAACCAAACTCAGGTTCTCAACTGGAATAGCAAGTGTTCTTAACCCCTGAACATTCTCTTTATCCCCTCTGGCTTTCTCTTAATTTCAGCATACTGAGAAATCACTTAGAAAAGCCTAAAACCTCAGAGAGCTCTAGTGGAGTATGGGATAGTCCTCCGGCTTGCTCCTAGAAACAGATTGGAGGTGTAAGCCTGGCCTTTGCAATGTTTTACTGTACAGGCTTCATAAAAATCACTTTCTAGTGTACTTCATCTCTCTTTCCTCCTTATAAACCAAGTCGGTTGAAGTAAATGACCCAAGAGCTCCTTTTCTACTCTTAAAGAAAGAAAAATCAACCATGATTCTTATTAATTTAGTTACAAGAGTTAAGGAAATGGAAGCTTCAGCGAAGTAAAGCAACTTTTTCATAAGTTACACAAATGAATGGTGTAAACGAGATCACAGAGAGGAACGTTTAAAATGCTTGAGAGAACACTCTGAAGCAATTGGAAGCAATTGAAGAGCATGGATATAGGTACGGGAAATTGATTGGCTAATTGCAGACCATTCTTAACTACTCATTAATGCACACCGGAGAACACACTCTGCTTAAATTAAGTCCCTATAGATTTTTGACAAGACGAAAAGTATGTTTCGCTTGAAAAAAATCTCTATCTGCAATGCATGCTTCTTTTGCTAATCCAGCTGTGACAGAGCAGTCACACAGGAGTTGAAGACCCCAGAGCCTGATGCTTGACTGTGGGTTTAAATCCAGGCTCTGTTGCTATGTGGAGCATTATTCTGTCACTCAGCACCTCCTGATGACACTTTGTCAGTGTCCCCTTGGAGGGAAGTGGTGGGGACTTTGTAAAAGGTTGAATTTGTCAAGTTGCCTAATGCATAGTGGGTGTTCAGTGGCTGTTGTATTAATAGGCAAGCTTCACTGAAAATTTGTGTGGTCTATATATAATATTATATCTAGTTACAAATTCATATTTCTAATAAAATTTATCATTAGAATGTCATCCATCTGTTTAAGTTGCTCATCTTGGGGGAGTTTTCATTCAGAAAACATGTGCTCGGGAAAAATGAACAGAGACAAGGCCAAGATTTGAAAAAGCTAGAGGAGTTTTATTGTTTTATATTTACCTAAAGTTATACACATTACATATAAGTGTATATATATATATATATATATATATATATACATGTATGTGTGTGAATCTATCTATCTATCTATCTATCTATCTATCTATCTATCTATCTATCTATCTATCTATCCATCCATCCATGCCTTAAAGGAAGTTATGCCTCTTGGGCTCCCAATATGAACAGTAGCCTAACAAAACCTCAGTACCATGCATAAGGCATTTCCCTTTGAATGGTTGGTCAGGGTAGTCCAAGTAACTGCCAGAATAGAGACCATTCATATTGTCCCTTGTTTGTTCTCAGAGGTCAAAGAAAAGCCCACCATATAGCTGAAAATATCATACATGTAAGACACAGGCCTTGAATTATTCAAACTGGCTCTATTTGAAAAGCTCCTTTTTGTGGTTCAGTTTTCCTAGTACCATACAGTGCTATGCAACGAGCTAAGGGAGGCAATCAATTAACTGTCCTATCCATTTGTGAAATCTATGAACCACAACAGTTGCCAACAAGGTAGAAGATCCATAAAGGTGTAAGAAGTGATAGCAGTGACCAACAACTATCAAATTGGACTTAAGTTCCACTCAACAGGGGGAATCATCCTTGGTACTAGAAACCTAGCCAATTTCTTGGGGCTAATGAAGTCATAGATCTTAGGGAAAAAAATCTACTCCTGCCACTTTTTTAGAACAGCACAATTCCTTACTACATTCTAAATCTCATCCTTATACCCACAGGTAAGTGCAGCTATTAGCCCTTATCAAAGGCAGTTCAAATGGAGCAAATGGAGACCTTCACAGGTGATCACCGTTGGACACAATGCAGCGATCAAGGGATAATTGGGAGCCTAGCCCAGTGGATACAGCTACACTAAAGCTCCTGAATCTATGACTCAGGGAAAATCACAGAGGAGGGAGCAGAAAGATTATACAAACCAGGATACAAGGAAGTCTGCCAGGATGCAGCTTCTCATAGGAATGGCTGCATAAACAAGACCTGAACAGTGGCAATACGGATAGACAAACTAACATAGAAGGAGAAACATGTCACAGGGTCTATCTCTAGGACAAAACTACAGGCAACTAGGACCTGCTTGGTAGGGAACATAATTCTCTCCCAGGGATGCTTTCTCTAACTGGATATCTAATACGTAAGAGTAATAACTAAAACTATGTACACACAAACAAAAATGGACTCAACAGATTGCATTTATACATTCGTTAGTGTACACACACTAACATACATACACACATATAATAACAATAGAAAGAGAAAAAGATGCTATTAATAGGAGGGTGAAGAAGGACATAGGAGAAGTTGGAGAGTGGGGACTTCGGGAGGGGCTGGATGGAGGAATACAAAAGGGGAAACTGATAGAATTCTACTTTCCTTAACAATGTCTAAAAAAGAAACTGGATAGACATACAAGTGTCACTTTGGATGAATCCCATTTAGCATGATATTTTAATGCATGAGTAAGATGACAATTGGAGTAGGTTAGATTTGACTAACTGGGAGTTCAGAGTCTTGAGAAATCTAAGACATGCATAAAACTTATCTGTGACATATCGTGTCTGTGAAGGATTCAAGGTGAATGTCTACACCACATCTTAGATCCTTAGCTGAGTGCAGGAAGGATTATGGGGTATCCCAAGCTGTGGACCTTCCCCTTCCTCTTGGCTCTACAATCCCATGACTATAGAACTCTGGGGCGTTCATAACATAATCAAGGAATAGATTTTCCTAGGAATCTTTTGTCAGATAATTTCCTGGTAAAATGGAACACTGGCACTTCATCCGTTCTCATTACTGTTATCTATGTCAGTAGTAAAGTCAAGGAAAAGGAGATGCTGTATTTATTAATTTATTTATTTTGAATTTATTATTTGAAGACTTTGTAGAAATAGGCAGTTCATCTTAATGGTCCCCACCCTTAGCCCCCATCTCCTCAATGTCCCTGTCTACCTCCCAGCTTCATGTCATTTGTTTCCATAACTCTGCAAGTCCGGTTACTGTTGCCCATGTGTGCATGTGTGCTGTCATCTGCTGGGGTATGAGCAACCTGCCAGTGGCTACCCTCTCCTCAAAGAAAAGTAGCTCCCCCTCCCTCAGCATCCATCAGTTGCCAATAAAAATATCGGGGGTTAGGTATGGGGTAAGAACCTGAAGGATCAGAGAAGAAGCAGAGCTCTCACCAGGACCTCCTCTCTCTTCCATTCCTCCATCCAAAAGGGCTGAGATCCTCTTCCAGCCTGGCCCTACTACTTCCTGTCTCCTCTTTGTCCCCAGTCCTCCAAGATCTCTATGATTAATCTTGGTTAACTAGTGGCTAACTCCACCCTCTGATTCCAAGCAAACTTTATAGTCAGAATGTGATCAAAATATCCCACAACACTCCTCAGTTACAGGTGGGTCCTAAGGAGCCTTCCCCTTTCATATTGCCATTTCTGACTGGTTTACTGTTGTGTAGGTCTTGTGAAAGTTATCATTGTTACTGAGTTCATGCCTGTAAGAGCTGATTGACAAAAGGTTGAACTTGCTCTTCTGTTTAAATGGGATCGACACTGCCTAGCCAGATTGGTAGCATGATCGTTCGGATTTTGACACACTTACTGTAAGTTTGCCTTATTAACATTTTGTGTTCTCCTCTAGATTGTGAAGCAAGAGAGGAGTGCAGTTTTGCTCATTCCACCAGTAATTGCTGTATGTTGATTAGCTAAAGTTCCTGTTGTTGCCTGTATTGCTATGGAATATTTTCCCTGTGGAATGATGTAGGAAGAAGGACCTGGCAATAATCAAGCCTGGGTCCTGAGCCAGGGAAAAGAGAAAAGTATTTGAAATTCAATAAAGTTGGGACTGGAAGGAGGCCAGGGGAAGTATTCCTGAGCTGAGAGGAATGATGTACACCAAAGCCAGAGGGAAGTGGTGGATATCAGGAGCCAGAGGGCAAGTGGTTAAACTGTGGCATTAAATGTAAAAATACCTAGGGCACTTGACTGTGGCAAGTGTCTTCTTGACTACCAAGGCACCAGCTCCATTCGGTAGCCCTAGTGGTGCCTAAGAATTGTTTATCTCAGATCCCATCAAAGCTACCCGCAGAGATGAACTGGTCAGCTACTCCGTCCCTGGTACAGATCTGTAAGTGGGGAATGAGCACTGTGATGGGACAAGAGATGCTAAGGTTGCATCTTTGATAAACCATTGCCTTTTTCCGCTGCTTCCTCCCAAGAAAAAATGCCTGATGTTGTTGTAATGTGGCCTCCTGTGCCGTCCTTGTCAGAAATTCCTGAGGACTGCTTCCTGTTAAATCTCCTATGAGACAAGAAGTAGGAGGGCTTTCTAACATCACAATATGATTAGTTATAATTGTTATCTTATGATTATTAAAGAAGAATATGAATACCATATGTCTCTCTGGATGTGGTAATGCTGTGGTCCATAAAGTAAGAGGAAGAATCTGTGATCAGCTCCTATTCTGATTTGCTGCTCTTTTGGGCAGTTGAAGTCTTGGGAGTCTCTTCACTTCTATGACTTACATTTCCCTGTGGTCCCTAGCATAACCACCTGACTCCTAATTTCACATGTTGATCCTTTCATGTATACTGGGAAAACACTGAGAACAGGATTTTGTGATTCACATTAAGATTTTCTATCCAACAAAAGAATAAAGTAGAAATCTTAAATGTTGGAGCCCTGATTCTGAAGATATGCTAGCTAAAAACTCACTGTCCTGGGCTGTTTGGTTTGGGAGATTTCTACAGGGCAATGAGGGAGTGGAAAGAGAAAGTAACTTGTATGTGGGATCTACCTAGAAGCATCATTCATTCATTCCTTCATCCATCCATTTATTCATTTATTCATCAATAAATATGTTGAAGCACTTAACACTTGTCAGGCATCCAGGATGCCACAAGGAGACAATAATTACTTTTGGTCTTGAGGACCATTGGTCCAAGTGATAAGGAAGATGTTAATTACAAATGGTGACAGCCCAGGATGAAGACTGTGTGGATGGAAGGGGCTTAGAGGAATAAAATAGACCACAGGCTACTTAGGGAAGGCTTTGATCTAAAGAGTAGACACTAGTTTTTCTATATGTAAAAGGAGTAAGTAAGGCATTTCCAGAGTACATAACTGTTAACAACCTTGAAACAGACATAACCTAAGTTCACAGAAATGTCAACAAGCCTCAATTCCTCAGTATAGGGGGAGAGAAAAATTATGAGGTCTCATTTCTGCATGTTACCGCTGAGTATGCTCCACATCTGGCCTTGATTCTACAGGGCTCATTGTTCTTCACTCGCTGCTTTGCAGAAGTTTGGCTCAAGACAACTGTGTGTCCTTCATTCAGATCTTACACTGAGATGGTAGAGATAGTTGTCATAGAAGAGTCGAATGACTGAACAACTTTAATGACTCTCTGCATGAAGACTTTGTTTTCAGTCCGTGTATATATTTTACATTGTGACAAGTTTCTGGGGGGAGTGGATGACAAGCGCTGGAAGCAGAAGTGAGATGAAATCATGATTGTTCCACCCCTCAACGTAGCCCCAAGAGAGTCTACCCGGAATCTCGGCTTCTTTAGAACTTGTGACAAAGAATAGTAACTATCTGAGAATTGTTGGAGGAATTAAACAAGAAGGAGGATGCTGACCCAAGTCTGAGTGGTGGGGATGTTCTAATGGTGGATGCTATTATCACAAGCTGTTCACCCCCATACACTTTCACATGCACAAAGACTGGTGGCAAATGGATTTGAGTTTCAGGGAGGCAAGGGACTGTCAGCTCTTTCTGAAGGAGGGTGAGAAGACAGCTCACTGGGCATCGAGTAGGAGGTGGTTCTGAGAGAATCCCTGCTTCCATGGAGCTGACGGACAGCGATGAGTGTGCTTGGAGACAAATCGGACCAAACAGATGGAGCAGAGGCAAATGAGGGGGCTGCGTGGAGGTGTGTCGGAACACAGTGGCAGAGTGCTGATGGCCGGGACACCAAGGCTTTGTGGGTGGAAGGGGTGGTGGCATCATGGACTTAGAGATGTTGACAGCAGGAAGGAGTCCAGAGGAATGTGAATATTCACACCTTCATCCTACCAGCGATGGAAATTAGGGTAGCTAATATGCTTGTTGTCACCCACTACAGGCAACGGCAGGGCTGAGGTTCCAGCTTGGGAATTCTAACTTCCATTTTTACTCCTCAGGATTTCATAACACTCTCCTGAAGAACACAATGTGAGTTCACAGCCAGACCTGGCCATCATGACTTCAGAGAATAAATTTGACAGAAGAATATAAAATATATATTTTTGTCTCTCCTTTTGAAATTTATTTTTCATTAATTTCATTCTTTGACAACTTCACACGTGTATAGCCCATTCTTTTTTTCTCACCTCTACCTCTTTTTGTCTCCCCCTCACTCCTGCTACCCTCCACTGTCCTCCCGAGTGGCACCTTTGCCACATTTATGTGTTTTCTTTTGTTTTGTGACCATCTGCTTTTACCAGAGCAGTCTATGTGGCCACAGGGTGGAAACCATCTGAGTCTGTTGGGCCTCATCACTTAGCACACAACTGAGGGCAATGAGTATCCTTCCACCCCAGAATCCATCAGTTGCCAATACTTTAGCAGTGGGGGTTAGGGTCCCCTGAGACCCCTTTCAATCCTTGAGTGACTATTGACAGACCCAGTTTGATCATGTGGATGTAGTGTAGGCAACCCTAGCTGCTAAGAAGCCACATTTGCCATGGTTGCACAAATCTCTTTTTTGGCTCATCCCTCCAATACGGATGTGTAGTATCAACCTTCATCACCTCTCATGTCATCAAATTATTAAAGGTTCTCACATTCGAGGTGCTATAGGAAGCAGTAGAGATATAAACGTGAATAAGATCCTATTCCTACTCTCAAGAAACTTAAGGTGTCATATGAAAGGCAGACAGATAGATGTCAGGCAGGCAGACAGAGAGACACATTTGTTCTTGAACACAAAATGAAGGGCACATTAGTTACGAGACAGGCGAAAGGGCACCTTGCAGGTAGGAGTTCTGGGAGTGGTTCTGGGAGACGAGCTAGTTGTCTAGGTAGAAACGGAGGTGGGTATAAATGCTAAGTAATGAAAGATCTTCTAATCATACAGGCAATTGTTCATGGCTGAAAGGCAGAGAAACACTTACCTGACAACATGTGGTAGACTTCCACGACAGGAACACTAATAAGCAATTTGGGGAAGCATTAAAGTCTCAACCCTGTGAAAGGTGACTTAATGAAAAAGATAAATGACAAACATTTCCTAGTCCGGAGAAAATCATCTCTCCTATCCCCGGGGAACAGGCTAATTATTTTAAAGAATCACCTTCATCTTATGGACCCCTGCCAGATGGGATAGTGCTTGTGACTTTTGCTGTTTGATTCAGAAGTAGAAGGAAGACCTTTCATAGGACGAGTTTTCTCCCTATTTGTTAAACTTTGGCAGCAGAGACTGGCTCCACACATCTAGAGAGTTCTATACCATGATGATGACACAGTTTCTAAACAACCCAAGTGATATTGACTGCTCTTTGGGAATACAGAGCTGTAGGCAGAATGACTTCTGCTCTCTAGGAGTAGATGGTCAGGTGGAAAGATGTATCCAAGGCGAAGCTGGCAAAGCCAAAAGTACATTCCATTGGGAGAGGAGTGTAGTTGCTGAGACCATGCTGAGGTTTGAACATTGTTTATGCTTCTAAGATGGAATCATAAAAAAGGGGTGGGATCCCAGATCAAGTAAGAAGGCAAACCTCTACCTCATAGAAGAAGCAAGAAAATGTGAATTCTGTACCAGTAAAGGGCTGCGGACAAGAGAGAGAGTGAACTGCAAGGTACATCTGAAACAGGGGTAGGCTTTAGTCTTAGAGAGTTTAGGCTTCACTGTATGGTTTTAGTGCTTGAAGACTCGCTTGATTATATAAAAGAGAAAAAAAAATGTAACAGGGAGATTGACTATAGTGGAACCTGTTATCCAGTAGCTGCAACCATCTTGGAAATGCAAAGAAGACTGGGTTAGGATATTTAAAAAGGAAGAAATTAATTGCAGATTGTTGGAGACCTGGGAGTTTATAAAATGAGTGTAGCAATGCTTAAGACTGACGAGTTTGGGCCTAGAAAGATGTGGCTTGGCAGTGAGGAGGATCACTTACTGCTCTTTCAGAGAACCTGAGTTTTGTTCCCAGCATCTACATGGTGGCTCACCACCACTCGTAACTCCCAACAGTTATGGAGGATTCAACACCCTCTTCTGACCTCCCCTGCCTTCTATTAAGAATGTGGTCTATAGTTATACACTTACATGCACAGAAATGCACACAAAATAAATAATTTTAAAAAATTTACAAACTTTGTTGCCTTGAGAAATAGAAGGGAGAAGTGTGCATGTGCGTGTGTGTACATATGTGGAGTGTATGTGTATGTATGTGGTGTGTATGTGTGTGTTAAACTGATAAACTGATGTTTGGGATTTCTGAATTTGAGGTGCTTGTAGGTTCTCTGGACACATATGCCCTATAGAACATTAAATTACTTACCCCGAATTGGTCAGGAGTCTATAGGAGATACTTGTGCTTGAGTTAAATATTTGGCCTCTACCAACATGTGAAAAATGAGTCATGGAACATTGTGTGCTACAGAGAGAGGGTAGAATCTCAGACACAAAGATGGGAAGGGCTGTGAAATGCTGTCATTTGGGAAATACATGGCCTGACAGTGGTGGGCTATTTACCATGGATCCACACAAGAGTGGTCCTATGAACAGTCAACCATTGATGAGGAGGGGCCTATGGGGGTCTTGAGTCTCCCTGCTACAATGTTGTTGACTCATGGATTCTAGGGAAGGGTGCTATTGTCTTGAATGTATACCCACTAGGGAACTAATTAGTTTCCAATAGACGGTTCCAAACTCATGGTCATGTACATAATTCTGGTTAAACTCTGTGTGTCTTGAAAAAAATTTTGCAAAAGCGTGAAAGTGGGAACAGACTTCAGGAAAGAGCAGTGATGATGGGTGTGGGAGTGAGATTAGAGAGGGTAATGGTGGCATAATCAGAATGTGCTAGACACATATAGAAAACTGACAAAGAACAATTTCAATGTAAGTTATTTTTAAAAGTAGAAGTGGATGAGGAAGGGGAAGACCACTGAGATTCTTAAGGCCAATTGAACAGGGAGACTTGGCTGAGCAACTTTCTCTATTAGTCAGACTTCATTCACTGTCGATACAGCTTTCAGAAGTTTCCTCATAGGGTCAACTTTGGTTGATAGTAGTGTGAATTCCAAGAGCTTGAATAAGCCTGTGTGGAAATTCTGTCAGATGTGGGGAATGTTTAACTCTTTCTGGGTCTATGAATCCTCCAGTCTCCAATAACTATTTTCATACTAGTTTGCCGAATGACATACCTTTGGACTGTTGACTTATATGAATGTGTTCTAAGCTTCCCAGTCATCTGTTTTTATCTGAATAAGTCTGAAGTTTTATCTGGTATAGGAACCAGAGACCAAATATCTTGTATTTTATTTGTACCTCAAAAATAAAAGGTATGGGAAAAATTTGAGATGGCTTGTTATTCTTCTTCCTTCTTTTCATTTCTTCTTCTTCTTCTTCTTCTTCTTCTTCTTCTTCTTCTTCTTCTTCTTCTTCTTCTTCTTCTTCTTCTTCTTCTTCTTCTTCTTCTCCTCACCCTCCTCCTCCTCCTCCTCCTCCTCCTTCGTCCTTTTCCAACGAGCCAGTGAATGAATAGAAGTAGAATAATTTGTCCCAGGTATTATTGGAATATTTGATGGGTGTAGCCCCATTCTGGCCATTCAGAATGGTGGACCACTAGGGATGGTGGCAATGCCAGCAAAGAGATGCTGAGAAATATGCAACACTGCTGATACCACAGCTGCCTACCAAGTTTGTGTCAGCCACCCATCATCTGGCCAGTTAAAAGATAAGTACTACTAAAAAGCAAAGAAGGAATCTTTTTATTCAGTCTGGCCACAATAGGAATAAGAACAAGTAGGAGAACCTTGACTACTCCAGCTCCCAAGTCTATCTTCAGCCTCCTGACATGAGGCTTAGGTATCATCACAGTGCAAAAGATGTCTAGGTCAAGGTGTGGTACATCCAATTGCATTATTGACCTGTTATTGCCTTGGCTCACCTCTCCTGCGATGTAGAATAAAAAATTGTCAAAATTGTGTGAAATCTATTCCTGGGAGACAAGCCTCCCCTCTCTGGCCTTCAGGCCCTTTTTCTTCTCCAAATATGATATTCCTAGGGAAAATCTAATTTCTTGGGGAGTCAATATTTCAGTAGTGTGACAGACAAAGAGAACGGCACACATATCTCTCTTCAGACCATCCTTGCTTCTGCCAGGGTAGTTACACTGCATTTTAGATGGTTTGTGGTGGACTATAATTTTAGTGTCTTGTGATACACTGCCCTGAAGATCACTCCACATGTCATCTCTCATGTCAATGATGGGCTTGGACCTCTTTGTCCCATTGCGCAGTGACAGTAATGATACAAACAGAAGCCCGCTAAGATTAGCACAATGTGTGTTGTCTTCTTGGAGTGGTCCATTTTATAACCTAGTTACCAGAAAGCCTGTTTAGTTGCCTCACTCAGCCTAGCCTTAATATCCAGCTTTGTGAATGACACTATTTCTGTCCTCTGAGTCTCCCGTGTCCCAGCCAATAGTAAGTGGGGAAAAAAGCATCACTTTACCAGCACAGACAGTCTCACGGTGAAAACGAATCCATGTTGTTTCTAAGCACTGTTCTCTGGGTTGCTGTACTACTGCTGGATTCCTAGACCAGGCTCTTGATTCTTTGTTTATGACTGAGTCAGTCACAAAAGCCTCTTAGAATGATGTTTCCTCCACATCACTCCCTAAGGCACATCCTATCCTATCCTATGCTATCCTATCCTATGCTATCCCACCCACCTCTCTCTTATCTAACTTGTTCTGGATTCCATCATTTCTGAACACCAGTTTCTCCCCAGGTTGCTGAATTCTGCTATCCTATGAATTTGCTATCCTGGATTCTTTTGAACCTGGGTTCCTTCCACATGATATTTTGGCCTAAGTAATTGCATTGGTAGTGGGAATTATCTTGGGCATTATAGATGCTCATCTGTGCCTTTACCTAAATACCAGTAGCAACTTTCCAGTCCTTTCAATAAAATTGTCTCTAGACAGGGCCGGACATCCACTAAGGAGCAAAACTGCCTCCAGATGGTAGCCTCTAGTTAGTCATTTGAAATTTCATACATATATATGTATTTTGATGAAATCCACCCCACCTTCTCTCTTCTAACTCCTCTTACACTTAACTTACATGTACTAAACTCACTTTTCCTGTCGAGCTTCAGGTGCTCATTTTCAAGTCCACTGAACCCACTTAGTACAACCACAGTGTACACGGGTATAATGCAAACCTGTTAGTGTGGCCGGCCTCTCAGGAGCTGTGTTCTCAATGAAAACCAGCACTTTTGGTCCCTCGCAGCTGTCGAATGCTAGGAACTTCTCAGCTGGGGTGGAGGGACTTCATGAGCCCTTTCAGTCCCATGCTGAGATTTTGGATGGGCTGTTCTCATGGAGTGAACCTCCATTTAAAATGCTTTTCCAATTCATTTTTTATTTCCTGCTGAAATGAAGACTTTGATGATTCCCTTTTGTAGATTTTCCATGTGAGTGCCATCTCATCACAGGGAAATGAATGGTAAGGAGAGTAGCGGTGATTGGGAGGTTCTCGCTTCACTTCGGAGCTGAAACCCGGAGCTCCATTTAATTGCCTGAGTGGTCGGCTCCTGGGAAGAGGATGGCAGAAATCAAAATAGAGGTGATGTGCCCCACTCATTCTGGCCAGCAGACAGTGTGTCTGGCTCTGAGTGGCAGCTAAGAGACGCTGCTCCTTAGGACCGTTCTACCAGCTCCAAGATCCAGGGAAATGTTGTATTTAGCTGTGGAGACCCAAACATGTGTTCCTGTTCCACCTTGTCTGAAGGTCAGAGAGTTTGAGTTGATTTTGCCCACCCAAACTTGTTGTCAACAAGTGTGGGTATACACCCTGACAGAGGGTGTGCTTACTTGGTGTTTTAGACATTAAGATGGCCCATAGAGGTGGATCTGCTCTACCATGACTGCAGGTCAGGGAATATAAAAAGACTTCTGCTCATTCTTTTGAATGTAGGAGATTTGACCTAGGGAGTGACTGCCTGTAGGATACTTGGTCTAGGGTGTTTTCACTGCCCCAAGTATCAAATACTTTTCTCAAGAATTAATGGCTTGATGTCTCAAACATTGGAGCAAATGACTGTTATGGTTATCTTTTTGTATCATGTTAAAGCAATCTTTTGCCTTCTCCTCCCGTTTTGTATTGGGATAGAAAAGTGTATGGAACTCTGTCTCTGTCTCCTTTCATCGCCTGCTGAAGGTTAATATTCAGGAGGATGCCTATATGTTTTTCTTTGGGTTCTCCTTATTTAGCTTCTCTAGGATCACTAATTATAGGCTCAATGTCCTTTGTTTATGGCTAGAAACCAAATATGAGTGAGTACATCCCATGTTCTACTGAGAACTCAAGAACAATGGCAATGGGTTTCTGATCCTACTGCACGCACTGGCTTTGTGGGAGCCTAGGCAGTTTGGATGCTCAACTTGCTAGACCTGGATGGAGGTGGGGGTTCCTTGGACTTCCCACAGGACAGGGAACCCTGATTGCTTTTCGGGTTGAGGAGGGGGAGGGACTTAATTGGGGGAGGGGAAGGGAAATGGGAGGCGGTGGCGGGGAAGAGACAGAAATCTTTAATAAATAAATAAATTTAAAAAAAAGAAAAGTGTATGGAAAATGAACACAGGTGAATTTAGCATGTAGTATTTGCTGAGTTGCCCTCCTGGTACTATTCTTTGTTTCTTTCTAAACTCTGTTTCTCCTATGTAACATTTATAATCCTCATGCCCCTACCCTGGAATGTGGGAATGCACTATGGCAAGGATTGCTGCGGAAGTCATCCCAAAAAGGTGGCTCCCAACATTTAGCTCTTGTGACTTCTCAAGAGACAAATGGGATATTTATTTCTATTTTTCTGGTGAGGAAGGAAATTTAAATCATACAACTTCCCCAAATAGCATAAACCACCCAGATCAGAATCCAGATGTGAAGTAGACCATCAATCTCTCTCCCTCCCTCCCTCCCTCCCTCCCTCCCTCCCTCCCTCCCTCCCTCCCTCCCTCCCCCTCTTTCTCCCCTCCCTCTCTCCCTCTCTCTCTCCCCCTCTCTCTTTGTCTCTCTCTCTCTGTCTCTCATCTCTTATTTATCTCTGTCCTCTGCTCTTGCTCTCGTCTATCTTTCTTTTTTGGACCGGAAAACTTTTCAAACTTTTATTTTATGGGCATTTATTTTATGCTAGAAGTGGCTAGAGAAAACAAAAAAATTAAGACGGTTCTGGAACAACTCTACAAGAAGCGCAAGCAAAATCTTGTTTCATAAAATGCTAGTGTACTGAGATAATAACATCATAATAATACTTTCTAAAGTTCAACACAAACTAAGAGATAGGGCTGCAGAGGGTGTTTCAGTTGGTAAAATACTTGCCACTCAGACATGATGAATGCTCACCTTACTAGACCTGGATGGAGGTGGGTGGTCCTGGGACTTTCCACACATCAGGGAACCCTGATTGCTCTTCAAGCTGAGGAGGGAGGGGGACTTGATTGGGGAGGGGGAGGGAAATGGGAGGCGGTGGCTGGGAGGAGGCAGAAATCTTTAATAAATAAATAAATTAATTAAAATAAAAAAAGCTAAAAATAAAAACAAAAATCTGGTTTCAGCAGCATCATCTACCTGTAATCCTAGCACTACAGAGGCAGAGGACAGAGGACTTCTGGGGCTTGTTGGCCAGGAAGCCTAGATATGCCTGCAAATTCTGGCTTCAGTGAGAGACCCTGACTCAAAAATTATGGTGGATTTCTGTCCGGTGCTCCAATGTGGGTCTCTGTCTCTGTCTCCTTCCATCGCCTGATGAAGGTTAATATTCAGGAGGATGCCTATATGTTTTTCTTTGGGTTCTCCTTATTTAGCTTCTCTAGGATCACTAATTATAGGCTCAATGTCCTTTGTTTATGGCTAGAAACCAAATATGACTGAGTACATCCCATGCTCCTCTTTTTGGGTCTGGCTTACCTCACTCAGGATAGTGTTTTCTATTTCCATCCATTTGCATGCAAAATTCAAGAAGCCCTTGTTTTTTACCACTGAGTAATACTCTAATGTGTATATATTCCATACTTTCTTCATCCATTCTTCCATTGAAGGGCATCTAGGTTGTTTCCAGGTTCTGGCTATTACAAACAATGCTGCTATGAACATAGTAGAGCATATACTTTTGTTGTATGATAGGGCATCTCTTGGGTATATTCCCAAGAGTGGTATTGCTAAATCAGGAGCAGAAGGAGAGAGAGCATGAGCAAGGAACTTAGGACCGCAAGGGGTGCACCCACACACTGAGACAATGGGGATGTTCTATTGGGAACTCACCAAGGCCAGCTGGCCTGGGTCAGAAAAAGCCTGGGATAGAACCAGACTCACTGAACATAGCGGTCAATGAGGGCTACTGAGAACTCAAGAACAGTGGCAGTGGGTTTCTGATCCTACTGCACATACTGGCTTTGTAGGAGCCTGGACAGTTTGGATGCTCACCTTACTAGTCCTAGATGGAGGTGGGTGGTCCTTGGACTTCCCACAGGGCAGGGAACCCTGATTGCTCTTCGGGCTGGGGAGGGAGGGGGACTTGATTGGGGGAGGGGAAGGGAAATGGGAGGCGGTGGTGAGGAAGAGGCAGAAATCTTTAATAAATAAATAAATTAAAAAAATTATGGTGGAGAGGAATGGAGAAGGAGACTGATGTTGACTCCAGTCATTTTTGTTTGTTTGTTTTTCGAGACAGGGTTTCTCTGTAGCTTTGGAGCCTGTCCTGGAACTAGCTCTTGTAGACCAGGCTGGCCTTAAAATCACAGAGATTGCCTGCCTCTGCCTCCTGATTACTGGGATCAAAGGTGTGTGCCCACACTGCCCAAATAAAGACTCCAGGGCGTGTGCCACCACCACCCAGCTAAAGACTCCAGTCTTTGTATGTGTTATATGTTCTCTCTCTCCCTCTCTCCCTCTCTCCCTCTCTCCCTCTCTCTCTCTCTCTCTTTCTCTCTCTCTCTCTCTCTCTCTCTCTCTCTCTCTCTCTCTCTCTCTCACACACACACACACACACACACACACTCTCATGTTTGCACAATAAAATCAACTTAAAAATACAGCAGTAAGAAGTAACATTAAGAAGTAAAAGAAAAGACATTTGCTAGTTGAAGAATTTTATTTTAGTTTATTTTTGGGGGGTGCAATGAATTTTATTGATGGTATTCAAGAGAGTAGGGCTTCCCAAGCTCCCTCCTGCTATTCTGGGAGTCTGGGATGGAAACTGTGAGGGAGATGCTCAGTGTCAAGGGTTAGTAGGATAGGGACTGCTCAGCAGCCGAGGGCCTCTCTCTCGCTGTGTCCTTGCTGGGATGGGGTGGTCCAGGGCAGGCTTCTTACTCCTTGGAGGCCATGTAGGCCATGAGGTCCACTACTCTGTTGCTGTAGCAGTATTCATTGTTGTACCAGGAAATGAGCTTTACAAAGTTGTCATTGAGAGCAATGCCAGCCACAGCATCGAAGGTGGAAGAGTGGGAGTCACTGTTAAAGTCACAGGAGACAACCTGGTCCTCAGTGTAGCCCAGGATGCCCTTTAGTGGGCCCTCGGATGCCTGCTTCACCACCTTCTTGATGTCGTCATACTTGGCAGCTTACTCCAGGTAGCATGTCAGATCCACGACGGACACATTGAGGGTAGGAACACGGAAGACCATGCCCAGGAGCTTCCTGTTCAGCTCTGGGATGACTTTGCCCACAGCCTTGGCAGCGCCAGTGGATGCAGGCATGATGTTCTGGGCAGCGCCACGGCCATCTCTCCACAGCTTCCCAGAGGGGCCATCCACAGTCTTCTGGGTGCTCGTGATGGCATGAACTGTGGTCATGAGTCCTTCCACGATGCCAAAGTTGTCATGGATGACCTTGGCCAAGGGGGCTAAGCAGTTGGTGGTGCAGGAAGTGTTGCTGACAATCTTGAGGGAATTGTCATACTTGTCATGGTTCACACCTGTCACAAACATGGGGGCATCGGCAGAAGGGATGGAGATGATGACCCTTTTGGCCCCACCCCTCAAGTGGGCCCCAGCCTTCTCCATGGTGGTGAAGACACCAGTCCACTCCACAACATACTCGGCACCGGCATCCCCACATTTGATGTTGGCGGGATCACGCTCCTGGAAGATGGTGATGGCCTTCCCGTTGATGACAAGCTTCCCATTCTCAGCCTTAACTGTGCCTTTGAACTTGCCATGGGTGGAGTCATACTGGAACATGTCAACCATGTAGTTGAGGTCAATGAAGTGGTCATTGATGAAAACAACGTCCACTTTGCCAGAAGTGAAGGCAGCCCTGGTAACCAGGTGTCCAATACAGCCAAATCCGTTCACTCTGACCTTCACCATCGTGTCTCTGGAACGAGGCTGGTACTGCACGAAAAGAAGCGGCTGTCTCTAGAACAGGAAGGAGCAGAGAGCCAAGAATTTTAAAATATTTATTTGGACTCAAGAACATGGTAGGCCTTAGGCCACTCTCTGATTGAATCCACATAAACCAGAGCTCCATAGAAACCTCCTCCTTCTTCTAGCGAAGGTTCTTTGTTATGGTTTTCTGTAGAGAAGCTGGGAAGTTATCAGGAGATTGTAAAGTAAACAAAAGAAAATATGATGCAGAATTTCACAAAAATAAGCGAGTGGAACAGAACATGCACCCCTAGGGAGATCTGACAATGAACCGAAAATGAAATGCAATAGATTTTATAAAGAAAAACTGTCTCATTCATGTAATGGGATGATCAGCATCGGCTCATACAGGCAAAAGAGTAAACAAAGCAAACAGCACGGAGAGGAGCCTGGGTCATTTAGCAAGCTTTGTTCCATCCCTCCCCTCTGGCAGCTTCCTCTAGCTATCTGCCTTTGACCCTCTTAGACATCAGAACAATGGCACATACTTTAAAATATGAGTGATATGGTTCATTATTTTATCCCCTATGGAGTATTGTTTCATGTGAGATTGGTTTTATTTATAGTGGAAAAAATGGAGGCCTACAACTATAGGATCCATTGCCATGGGTGGGAATCTCCGGGAAGTGCTAAGGCCTCTCCAGGAGAGAGCAGGTAAGAGGTAGCAGGGATATGCAGTCATTCTTTTAAAGTATAAGGACACAAGGGAATCCAAATGGCAATGTAAGTAAATTCTTTATTTTGAGAATGTTGTTGGCTATACATCAGAGAAGACTACTCAGACACAGATGTAAGCTAATGGAAAGTCTCTATCAGTCAGCCTGTTTCTACACTTGGTGATTAGGATCCGAATGTAGCCCTGAGACTTTCTTAGGGGGAGTGTGCTTCTAAGCACAAAAACCATGTCCTAGGTTGACAGACTTCAGTTAGCCAACACAATTAACCAGTTGCAGAACTGCAGAAGCTGAAAAGCAAGATGGGTACATTTAGAAATTTTTCCAGAGCTATGGACTTTGCTAGATTAGGTCTTTGTTTTCATTTTGGTAGGAGATGGGGTCTACGTGTTGAATTTTTTGGCCTGAAAGGTAATTCCATCATGGAGTCAGTTGTGCTAAGATTTGGGGCCTGTTATAATAACAGGTTAGTTGCAGGAAGAAAATGAAAGTGAGCATGCACATTCCAGTCAAAATAATTCAGATATAAAGTATCTCTTATGGGCTTACATGTTGCAAAACTTGTTTTTCAGTTTGGGTTGCTGTTTAGGAAGACTGAGGAACCTTTAGGAGGTGGAGCCTCCTCACTGTGGGGTCATTGTTAGGGAGGAAGGATGGGGGTTTAGAGTCCAGCCCTGATTCATCCCTATTTCCTGATACCCTGGATATGAACAACAGCCTCATGCATCACTGTCTGCAGACAAGAGCCACTCCCCATCCTGTGTCTTCCTGATCACTAAGGATTGTCCTTTCAGATCATGATCCCGAATAAAACCCTATGTCTTTAAGTTGCTTCTTATCTGGTATTTGGTATCAACAATATGAACAGAAACTAGTATAGGGAAACTTAGTGTTTTTGACACACATCCATAGAGGCCCATGCACGTGATGGATGGTACACACAACCATGGACCACAGTTCCTATAACTGAAGTTTGAGAGTTGTTGGTCTAAAGTAGCACCTGTTCACTCATGTTGGAGTTATAAAAGGCATAATCCTTAGACTCAAGCACATTTCCATCAACTCGGCCCCTTAAGTTGACTGACAGATACTTATCAGTTTTGAAGAGTACTGTAGTAAAGCTATAAACATTTGGATTAAATAGAGATGGAAACTGGAGGTGCACTTGAGGATGAAGGAGAGTTTTCCAACCAAGCAAATGAAGGAAATGAAATGGGGGCAAGAGAAAACTGGCATGACTCGCTCAGGAAGCCATGAAAGACAGGGCACAGGGGTTTTTTACATTTGAAGCAGGGATGAACAGAAACCAATGTGGAAACTCTGCTACTCTGGTCCAGGATACTGTTATCTCACCTGTTGACAGTTGCAACAACTTCTCTACTATCCTTTTGCCT
This sequence comes from Microtus pennsylvanicus, assembly GCF_037038515.1. Taxonomy (NCBI): domain Eukaryota; kingdom Metazoa; phylum Chordata; class Mammalia; order Rodentia; family Cricetidae; genus Microtus; species Microtus pennsylvanicus. Next base: position 93,276,631 of record NC_134586.1, read on the forward strand.
CTAGGATGCTTCCCATCAAACCCACATTCCATGTTCTGTTAATGGTTATTCCAAATTACATCTGTGGCCATATCATTCTCTACACAAAAGTCCTTCATGCTCTTCTTTGCTAACAGAGCACAACTCAAACCCCTTAGCCCATCTTATAAGGTCTTACATAATTACCCGTGTGCCCTTCTTTATCTTTCTGTCTTTGCTTTTGTATCTCCTGTGGGTCTTCAGGAGGTGAATTTTTCCCCCAGTGACATTCCCTTTGGGAACTCATATTATATCTTTTTCCTCTAAAATGTTCCAAGGGCAGTTTTATGCTTTTTATTCCCTCTCTTCTTCTCCAAGACAACAGGAAGGTCTCTTCCACAACATTCTGGACCATCTCCTTCACTCATCAACAAGAGACTACACTGTGCTGACCTTGTTTCTGGTTCCCCATCCATCCCACATCTCATTCTGATGCCACTGAGGGTGAAGAATATTGTTTTGCACAGACTCTAGATCTCACACAGGCGCTAATATGCCAGAGGTGGAATGCATCCTTATTAAACTGATGAACTAGAAGGTGTTCACATCTCTAGCAAGAGATTCTGTGAGGAAAACCTAAGGAATTATTTCTCTCATATAGTGGACAAGGTCATTCATTTTGAAGGACCAGTGATACAGGCAGTGAATTAATAATTCTGAGCACCCTTCAGGCTGTTCTTTTTCCTTATTAGTTAACCTTTCCAAGTCCTTGACACTAACACAATTATATCCATCTAGCCTGAATGATTTCTTCCCTTTACCAGGCTGAACACAGCATGGGAAGCCTTGGTTAGATTGTGGATATTGATCTTCTTTACATTGAACTAAAATAGACTCTGTTCTCATTATTCCCGGTGCCATGAAGCCAACTGAACACTGAGCTAGCAAGTGCAGGATCATCATTACTTCAGCCATAGATATAGGATGAGATACTGATGATCTCTGGCTATGTTTGTCAACTATATAATGCTTAACCTTGTCTCTTTTTCCCTTCCATTTATGCACATTGTATGTGCATGCATATGCTTGCATGTGTATGCTCATCAATGTACACATGTATGTGTGCACATGGGATCCAAAGACCTCTCTCAGGTGTTTTCCTCTATTATTCTCTATTGTATTCTTTTATGCAAGGTCTCTCATAGAACCCAGAGCTTGCCATTTCAACCCCTGTCTGTCTTTGCTCTGCTCTCCACAGGGAAGACTGACAGATGTGTACCACTGTGCTTGAGTCTTCCATGGGTACTTAGAATCTGAACTCAAATCCCCATGCTTACAAGGCAAGCACTTTACCCACTGGGGCATCTCTCCATCCACCAGCCTTGTCTTTATATGTACGTCTCAATAATGATACCTTTATACAACTGCATGTTGGTTTATTTTGTTCAGTCACTGGTACTGAACTCACAGCTAAGCTCTTTGTGTATGGATGAAAGAAGCATCTATAAAATACCTATTGTTTCTGTAGTGTGTCTAATATCCTTGTGATAGGGACCTGAGACAACACTTCACAATTATGCCTGGGGAGCCTTTTGAACAGCAAAATCACTGGTAAAGAACAAAATCATGGGAAAGTATGGAAATACCATGGCCATGGAAAAGCTACAATATAAGAATTGAGGAGAGAAGACAAAGGTTAGTCTAGTTGGGCTTTAGGTGGGCACACACTCCTTACATCACTCCGTGTTTTCTGTGTTCTGTTCTGTGCATACGTGCAAATGGATCACGTGTGCCACATTTTAGGCTTTCAGTGTGTTTCAGTAAAGAGAGCAGTTCACGAACACAGAATCCATAAATCATCAAAATCAGCTATGTATGCATTTGAAATGTTCTAAATGAGTGTGAAGAGGCAGAGTTACTGAAGCCGGAGACTTTTCTGCATCCCTCCCAGTCTCACAGCCACTAGAAAACCGTCACCTGACATTCATTACAATTGTTTGGCCGATGGCTCAGACTTATTACTACTGGCTAGCTATGACATATAAATTATCCCGTATCTATTAATTTGTGTACTGCCACATGACCTGTAGCTTCCCGGTAATGCTCTGGGATCTTACTCCTATGGCAGCTGCTGGCATTTCCCTTGACCCCGCCTTCCTTCTCCCTGTATCTCTGCTGGGATTTCCCACCTACCTATATTCAATCCTGCCATAGGCCAAAGCAGCTTTATTCATCAACCAATAAAAGCAACACATATCTGCAGTGCATAGAAGGACATCCCACATCAAGTTACCTTATCTATTAAAACAAACAGACAAAACATGAACAGCGATTTTCTAAAATATGGAGCCCCTGACTGCAGAGAGTGCTGCTCTCTGAGTGATAAAAACCTGCTCAGGTGAGTTCTGTGCTTGTCTCAGGTCACTCCTGGAGAATGGTTTCAGAGGACCCTCAACACTGGTCCAGCAGAGAGTCCAGGCATCTCTAAGGTTTGTGAAGAATTCACACATCTTAAAGAACAATAATAGTGTGCAAGTCCAATGACTACCAAGGTAGAATTGCACAAAGAGAACCCCAGATTTCCAAAGAAAGTCTCCTGAGTGCTTATATATCATCCTTATGTAGGTGGGAGTCAACTCTGAGAACTGGAGAAGCATGTCAGCAATGATCTAGGGGATAATCATTATAGTTCAGGAAGGGCCAGGGATAGGGTTTTCTCCCTCTGTTTAGAGTAGAAAGCTCATTTCATGAAGTGCTGGATGAAGAGTTAAGAAGGAATTACTCTGAGATTATTTTATTTCTAGTCTAAATGCTCATGTGATTCTGGTTAATAGTCTAAACAGAACTCTAAATTGCTGGGCTATTTTAAAATAACTATGTTCAGAATAAACCTCTAAAATATTTACTGGAATACAAAGAACTCACTATTCTACGTAATAACATTCACATTGCCAAAAATTCAGTAACAAAAAGTTCCAGGCAGGGGAAAAAGATATGCTCTATAATGAAAAGTAAAAAGCTTCCATGAAAATTAACCACAAAATGGCACAGAGGCTCGTGCGGTGGATTATTTACGATTATTGAGCCTATGTGTCAAATATTCAAGAACCTAAAGCAGAAATTGCACATAGAGAAGAAGTTTACAAAAAGATACAAAAGCATTTCTAAAGGAAAATCCATAAGTGTCTGAAGTTAAACACATAGTGCATGAGGATGCAACGCATTCGGCCTTGCAGAAGGCATGGCTGGGGAGTTTGAAGTTCTATCACTATAAAGAACTCAAAATGAAACACAGAAGACTGGAAAAAAATGACTAGGGCTTTAGAGCCACCAACTTCAAGCAACCAAATAGAAGAGTAATTGGAGTTTCTAAAGAAATGGGTGAGAAGAAATATATTAGGGGGAAATATTCAATTCCACCCTGAGAGTTCCTGCCTCTAATCCCATCGTTGGCCTTGGGTCTGAGTGAAGCTTAGGCTACATGGCAAGATTCTTCTTTCAAACAAATATCTAAAAACCCAATGCCCTGCTTAGTTTTTTTGTTGACTCTATACAAGCTATAGCCTTTTGACAAGAGGGGATCTCCGTGGAGAAAATGCCTCCACTGGATTGTCCAGTGGGCAAGCCTGTGGGACATTTTCTTGATTGATGATTAATATGTGAGGGCTGAGCCCAGTGGGGGGTGATGATCTCCTGGGCAAGTGGTCCTCAGTGCTGCAAGAACGCAAGCTGGATGATCTGAAAGGAAGAAGCCACCAAGCAGTGTTCCTCAAAAACCACTGCTTCAGATCCTGCTTTGACTTTCCTCAGGGATGAGGGTTGCAAAGTGACATAAACCCAGATTAGCCCTCTTTTTCCCAAGCTGTTTTTGGTTACAGTGTTTTACTACACAATAAAAAAGTCACTGAGACAGCGGTCCCACAATAACAGCAACAAATCCGAACAAAACACCCCTCCCCCCAATAAAATAATGAAGTGAATTGTTATCATAGGGTTTGGGAACACAAATGATGTTGACACATAGTTTACAGGGACTAACCAAATCAATTGTAAACAATAAAATAATAGAAGCAGTATGGAATTTCTAAAAAGAAAAATAAGTAGAAGTGAAATGTAAGACAATGGGAATGGGAAAATGGAAGTGTGTAAGGAAGTGTCCTGACTTGAAGGAATTGTGTGATAGATACATATATCCTGCTAAAATTCAAGGATCCAGTAGCTTATGGGCCAACAAAGATGTAGAATGGAACTCTAAAAATACCCAGTCAAGAAGAGGACTGTAATCTATATTCTTAGTGCAGTAACACTGCTGGTGGAAGTGTAACTTATAATACATTGAAAAGATAATATTTTTATCATCAAGATTTCTAAAACATAAATCTTTGGTTCAGAAATCTCACTTTTGGAAATATATTTTCCAAAGTCTATTGTACATATGTAATGTCCTTTGTGCACAAAGTAATTAATTTGGAAGAACAAAATAAAATGCATAAAGCCAGAAAAAGAAGAGGACTGTACACGAGTAAGAAAAGAAAAAGAAAGGAAGAAAGAAATAATATAAATAATTTCCAAAGTGGAAAATTTATATTCATGAATACTAATGAACACATAATCATGAAAGGCTCAAACATTCTGTTGAAAGGGAAAAATGCCAGATTGAATAAAAAATTAAGACTGGAGTAGATATTTACCACAAGACACACGTGTTTAATAGGAAGATAAAGGAGAAGAAATTGACAGGAGGAGGAGAATGAAATACCCTGCGTCAGCATATTCACCACCATCAGATTTCAGCCAAGAGCTCTTTGCAGTCAGCATTATTACAAGGGATAAAGTACAAGTTTTAAATAAGAAGTTGTTGATTTATTAAGAATATGTATCCATTAAAAACACTTCAAGACTGGGGTTAAAGTTAAACTGATAAAGTGCTTACCTTGAGAGCCCAAGGACCAGAGTTCAAATCCCTGGAATCCATGAATAAGCAGGGTGTGCCCGGTGACCCAGTTGCAATTCCAGTGCATAGGAGGCTGAAAAAGGAAATTTCAGGATCAAGGCTAACTAGCCAGACTAGCCAAAATGGCAAGTTCCAAGGTCATCGGTACACCCTTCCTTAATATAAGGTAAAGAGTGACTGAGGAAGATGCCTAGTATTAACCTTGGGACCCCATATGCATGTGTGTGTAGACACACACATCCAAATACACATACACACACACACTACATATGTATGCAAAAGGGCTTCAAAAATACATAAAGTAAAAATAATATAATTACAACAGAAACAAACATATTAACTGTAATGAGAAATTTTAGTACATTTCTCTCATTAGTTGATAAATCAATACATATAACTGATAAAGATATAGATTAAATCCTTAAACAGCATTTAAGCCAATTGTATCAAATGATATTTTGACCAGACAACCAACGGCAACACAGAATAGTCAAAATTTATGTAAAACGGGAACTTCCTCTGAGATCCTAAATTAAAGAACAGAAAGGCTAGAATAAATTGAAAGATTTCAAGTATGACTAAGTTTGTTCTTCGTCTGTATTTTGATTAAATTAGAAATCAGTAGCAGAAAGATAAGTACATGAAAATTTCTTAAACATATGAAAGCTAAATAGCCAACTTCTGAATAATGTTTAGGTCAAGAAAGACATCAAGGGAAAAGTAAAAAACATTCTGAGTTAAACAGATTTGAGCATGAGCTCCGTCCCAACGGTAGTTCCAATGAGGAGAAGTAACCAGTGAGTGGGCTTAGAAGTCATGAGCTCTGTCCCAACGGTAGTTCCAATGAGGAGAATTAACCAGTGAGTGGGCTTAGAAGTCATGTAATAGACATCTGTGGGTACATCCATTTATATATAACTAAAATTGTCTCAAAACAAAGAGCTTAATTTTTCCCTCTAGAACCTAAACCAGGTCAGAATAAATGGAGCAGAATAAACAACAACAACAAAAAGTGTGAAACATCAATCAATAAGACAATTGAGAAATACAAATAAACCAAAAGCTAATACAGTTCTTTGTGAGCGTGAAACAAAATTGGTAAACCTCTGGTCCGACTGGAGAGAGAAAAGTATGACAAATATCAGAAATAAGAATTGATACTATTGTAGACCACATAAATCTTAAAATGATAATTATATGACAATTAATTTAACTACCTGTATTAGGGCTAATAGATGCAAAAATGATAAAAATAACTCAAGTAGCTCTATCTGTCTGTCATCTATCTATCTATCTATCTATCTATCTATCTATCTATCTATCTATCTATCTATCTATCTATAATCTATCTATCTGGTGTGTGTGTATTATAAGTGTGCAGGTTCCTGGGATGGCAAAAGAGTAGAGTGTTGTATCCCCTGGAGCGGGAGTTACATCCACTGGGGACTGCCAGGTGTGAGAATGGAATACAAGCCATCTGTCCTCTGATAGTTTACCTGAAGGTGGGCAGTATCAACATGTGGATACCCGCTCTGAAAAGAACAAAGAGGAGAAAGGGAGTCAGGCACCGGGGCACCTCTCTCTGATTCTCTCCTGCCTCCACATCTAGGACTGCCTTCACCCTCACACCTCCCCTGCCATCATAGACTACAGACCCTAGACAGTGAGCCCAAATAAGTTCTCTCTACCCTCACACTCTGATTCTGAATAAACCCCTCCCACCTTTTCAAACATGGGCCCAAAGAAACCTGTTCTATTTTAAGTTGGTTTTGTTTGGCAGTTTGTTACAGTAGTGGAAAAAGAGATAGACAAACCTGAAATGATAGCTCAAGACATTGATTCTGACACTTTATGTTTTAAAAGAATATGACCTAGTGACATTTTTCCTACAAATCTAAGATGGAATTAACATTTGAATGCCAATCAATTCAATTCACTGCATTGACAGTTTTTATTAAACTGAAACCACATTACCGTGTTGACAGACTAAGGAAAAGCATCCGGCAGCATCCGTGCTCTATTCTGGGAATTCTCTTGGAAGATTAAAAATTAATTGAAATAAAATAAATGGCATTGGTACGAAAGCTACAGTTAACACCACACTCAGTGGTGAAGGCAATGTCTATGAAGTGTAAGGGTGATATACTAATCAACAGTTACAAAGCTTACAGCTAATGTCATATGCATGCATGGCCCTGACACAGTGCTGGAAACAAGGCAAGGATCCCAGTCACTTTGTTTGAAGGGCAGTAGCAGTGGGAAGTGGGGTGCTGTCTCTTCTGATTGGCTGGGTTGGCTGGGGTGTTTTAAACTGTTCTGGCTTCCTGCTAGTAATCCTATACCCCTCAGAGGCCAGGCCAAACTCACCAGTGCAAGCCTGGATTTACTTAGTTGTTTCTCTTTTCTGCTCAGTCAGGTTTTCTTTCATGTATTTGCAGCCTGTGTTGTTAGTGTAAGCCCATTTATGACTGTTGTGTGATTGTTCTGACACATTTACACTAATCTTTAGCCAGTGTTCCTCTTCGCTTGTGATAGTTTTCTTTATTGGAAAGTTTGTTTGTTTGTTTGTTTGTTTATTTATTTATTTATTCTATTTTTTTGTTTTTTTCAAAACAGCATTTGTCTGTAGTTTTTGGAGTCTGTCCTGGAACTCACTCTGTAGACGAGGCTGGCCTTGAACTCACAGAGATCCACCTGTATCTGCCTCCTGAGTGCTGGGATTAAAGGCATGCACCAAACACTACCACCCGGCCTGGAAAGTTTATTTTATCAGCTATTAATGCATCTACTTCTACTTTAAAAAATGTGCTCTATCTTTTTACTGTGAATCTATCTGTGTAAAAATTTATGGTAACTTATTTGAAGCTACATATCATCAAGCTGTTTATTTTTAATATATTCTGAAAAGTCTGTCCTTTGGTTGGTGTAGTCTGACTTTTAAGATTAATTACCAAGTTGTGTGTCCTGAAGTCTGGCATTGTTATTTCTTTTTTTATTTTTTTCTTGATTATAATTCTTCTGTTTCTCTTTTCTTCCTATGGAATGCTTGAGCTATTTTTAGGAGTTCCTATTGATTTATTCCTAGTGTTTTGAAGGTAGAGTCTTGTGCAGTTATTAATGGTAATTCTGGACATGATATCAAACAGAGTAGTGATGATAACAGTTTATCGCCTTTTACGATTTTCTAAGTTGTAGAAATCTCACTTTTATTGAGGTTTTTTATTTTTTTATTTATTATTTTATTTTATCTCTTCTACTTTTGAATTCACAGTGTTGGGGGCTGAGATTGTGGGGTCAATTTTTCAGTCCTTACATCAGAAGATATTTCTTTTTTTTTAGAGGTAGAAATATATAATGTAATACGATAAATATATCCTAAAATTGTATCAATATACAGAAAAATCTTAAAGAGAGGTAGAAACGTGCATGCATACAATTATAATATCACAAAATAATTTTGCATAGGTGTACAAATATTGTAAAAAGAACTAACAAATATAATTTGAAGTTGTATCAATATAGAAAAAAGCTACACCAGTGTAAATTGTATGTAAATATATAGCTCACAAGTATTTACTCTATTACTCACTATTATTACTATTATTAGTGTCAATAAGTACACACTGAATTACCTATTATCCCATCCAGTCTTCCTCCCTTTTTTTATTTCTTTATTTCCACCTCCTCCCCTCCTCCCATTTCCCTCCCACTACCCCCTCTCCCTCTCCCTCTACCTTTCCAGTCCTAAGAGCATTCAGGGTTTCCTGCCCTGTAAACTGATCAGAAGATATTTCTAACACTCACAAAGGGCAGTGGTTTCAGCCTTTGTATTAAGATCTTCCCATCTCTCCTTCCTCCCTGTCCATGCTTCCTTCCTGTCCCCCTTCTTTCCTATCCCTCCTTCCTTCCTGTCCCCCTTCTTCCCTGTCCCTCCTTCCTTCCTGTCCCCCTTCTTCCCTGTCCATGCTTCCTTCCTGTCCCCCTTCTTCCCTATCCCTCCTTCCTTCCTGTCCCCCTTCTTCCCTATCCCTCCTTCCTTCCTGTCCCCCTTCTTCCCTATCCCTCCTTCCTTCCTGTCCCCCTTCTTCCCTATCCCTCCTTCCTTCCTGTCCCTCTTCTTCCCTATCCCTCCTTCCTTCCTGTCCCCCTTCTTCCCTATCCCTCCTTCCTTCCTGTCCCAGTTTCCTTCCTGATGTAATTTTTTTTCTGACTTTTTTCCTTATTGAAGAGCTTGTTTCAGCTGATCTTCAAGAGTTAAGTCTGCTACCAGTTCTTTCAGTTTTTCTTTATCTGAGAATGTACACCCTTCTATTTTGTTTCTGAAGGACAATCTCTCTAGACATGGGAATTTGGTTAATCCTCCCTCCCTCCGTCCTTCCCTTTCTCTCTCCCTCCCTCCTTCCTTTCCTCCCTTCCTTTCTCCTTTCCTCCTTTCTTCCTCCCTCTCTCCTTTCTTCTCCCTCTCTCCTCTCTCCTTTCTTCTCCCTCTCTCCTCTCTCTCCTCTCTCTCTCTCTCTCTCTCTCTCTCTCTCTCTCTCTCTCTCTCTCTCTCTCTCTCTCTCTCTCTCTCTTCCTTCCTTCCTTATACCTCAAAAATATGGTAGTCTTTTCTTCCTGTCTCCAGGATTTCAGATGATAAATCTAATATCTTTCAACTTCTCTAATGTTGACATTGTATCTTTTTCTCCTTTAGTGAGTGACTTCAGTGTTCAAAAGTTTAATTATGATGCAACTTGGCCTGTGTTTCTTTGTGTTTTGTCATCTTATATAAATTTGAGGGAATTTCTCCTATATTCTCTTCTATATATAAAAGCCATTTTATAGTCTCTCTTTTCACACTGTTCTCCTTTTCTGATTCTATGAAATTAAGATGATAAAAGTCTTTGAGTTTTCCAATTGCTCTCAGATCCCCATGGCTGCTAGATACTATGTTTAATGCTGTCAACTTTCTGCTGTTTAGATTGTGTTACTTCTGTTGTTCTGTCCTCAAGTAGTCTGTTTAGAAGTAGAATCCCAATCAGTGTAATTCACTATGATGACATCTGCATTAAGCCTTTACATCTTTTAAATTTTAGGTTTTGTGTTTTTAATTTAGAATTTGTAAAGATTTGTTTTCTCTTTCTTTGTGTGTGTGTGTGTGTGTGTGTGTGTGTGTGTGTCTGTGTGGGTAGCTGCACATGAATGCAGGTGCTTATGAGACCAAAAAAAGGACATCGGATGCCCTGGGACTATAGTGACACCAGCATTGTCCTCTTTTTCAAATTGTTGCTGTCTTTTGATCCACAGCTGCTGGAATCAGTACAGCTCCATCACTATCAGTAGCTTTAGGTCACAAGGGCTGCAGCTTGAGGGAATTCTGTTCCCTCAGGCACCAGCTCTTTCAAAGCTCTGAAGGGAACTTAACTAAATCTCTGTCTCTCTAAAGAACTCAAGATTCAAGGTCTGAGGTGGGATTCTGCTCCTCAGAGAGGCCCAAATAGCAAGTTGCTCACCTCCTCTCCTTCTTGAATCTCTCCAGAAGGCCCTCATGCATCTCCTCACCTCTCTACCTGGCTTCTCTACCACTTCTTGTCAGTTAGCTGCTGATGCAGCCTCCTGACCACAGGTGAATTTTACTTAATCAAACACATCTCCGCATCATTAAACAAATGTTCCAGAGCATAAGCAAAAGTAACACACTCAAAATAATATTCTGTACACACCAGGCAAAAGTATTGGGATCTAAGCTCAGCTCCTCTGCAAGAGCAGCACTTCTCTCAATTGCTGAGACAGGGCTGCAGTCCTTAGCTGGGAGTTTTCATCTGAGGATGTTCACGACTTCTGTGTTGATGCTTCGTTTTGGTCATTTGTTTCAAGAGAGTATTTATCACTACAGCACGTTAAAGATGATGGTTGTTTTAGTATTTGGGTTGCCATAGAAAAGTACCATGTACTGGCTAGTTTCAGAGGTCACTTTTTACCATGATTCTGGAGGCTGCTTTTCATAGCTTTGAACAGTCTTGACCTGGCTGGCAGATGACTTTTTTTATGCTTTGTTGTCACAGGTAGAGAGCAATATCAATTGGATGTTCATATGAGAATCCAATGAGCAGATCAAGACTCTGATCTAATGATACTTTTTAGCTTTAACTCCTTTCCCAAAGGCTATGTTTGAAATGCATTGACACTGGGGGTAAGATTATCACTACCAAAATTTTGATTGACACAGTTCAGTTCATAGTTCTCTTTAAGAACAGCGGGAGGAGAGAGAGCACGAGCAAGGAACTCAGGACCGCGAGGGGTGCACCCACACACTGAGACAATGGGGATGTTCTACTGGGAACTCACCAAGGCCAGCTGGCCTGGGTCTGGAAAAGCCTGGGATAAAACCGGACTCTCTAAACATAGTGAACAATGAGGACTACTGAGAACTCAAGAACAATGGCAATGGGTTTCTGATCCTACTGCACGCACTGGCTTTGTGGGAGCCTAGGCAGTTTGGATGCTCAACTTACTAGACCTGGATGGAGGTGGGGGTTCCATGGACTTCCCACAGGACAGGGAACCCTGATTGCATTTTGGGCTGAGGAGGGGGGGGACTTAATTGGGGGAAGGGGAGGGAAATGGGAGGCGGTGGCGGGGAAGAGACAGAAATCTTTAATAAATAAATAAATTTAAAAAAAAGAAAAAAAGAACCTATGGTGGGCAATGCCAGTGTGCGATGCATTCTCCTGTGGGTGTCAATAATTAGCTTTTCAAGCTGTCATGTTCCTGGTATTAAGCTTGATTCTTTTAAACCTCATCTATTTTTTCCATTATCACACTGTTTTTCTCATTGACTCCTATTTGATATTTAACATTTTTACTTGTAGTTATTCTATGTTTTATGCGTGTGCAAGTGTACACGTATGTGGGGTGGTATGAAGGCGTATGCATGTGCATATAAAGACCAGATGTCAGTCCCAGTCCAGTGAGTGAAAAACATGGGATCAAACCGGACTCTTGGAACATGCCGGCCAATGAGGGCTGACTGAGAAGCCAAGGACAATGGCACTGGGTTTTGATCCCACTGCACGTACTGGCTTTGTGGGAGCCTAGCCAGTTTGGATGCTCACCTTTCTAGACCTGGATGGAGGGGGGAGAACCTTGGACTTCCCACAGGGCAGGGAACCCTGACTGCTCTTTGGACTGGAGAGGGAGGGGGAGAGGCAGGGAGGAGGTGGAAATTTTTAATAAAAAATTAATAATAATAAAATAAAAATAAAAAAATAAAATAAAAAAATAAAGACCAGATGTCAAATTCTAGTGTCATTCCTCTAGAACCCTGAGGCTTACTGAATAAACTGCATAGGCAAGTGATCCCCAGGATTCTACTTGTCTCCTTCTCCCCAGCACTGAGACTGTGGGTATATGCCATACGTGGGTTCTGGGGCTCAAATTCAGGTCCTTGTGTATGTACAAATAGAACTATACTAACTGAACCATCTCCCTGAGCCCATGGTTAGGTTTTGCATGGAGGCCTTAGTTTTCTTTGGGCCACTGTTCCAATGATAGTTCAATTTTAGATTCTGTGCAATATTGACTTTGATCAGCTTAGACTAACAGATGACACATCCTTGTTCTTATTATTACCACCTGTTTGGCAGAGATGATTTTTCTAGGCCAGATCAAAAGGTTTCCCTCCCATGGGGAAGGTTCAGGTAGGGCTTCCTACTTGATGCGCTTGTCCTGCCTTCTTCACAGGCTACAGTAGCTATGTTTCAGGGTCTGGTTTTGTTGTTCAGTTCTTCCCACTTGTCCCATTCAGACACATTTCATATTCTTTCATTGCCTCTTAGTCCAACCCCCTGCACATGGTAAAGTCTTTATCAGTACTGGCCTTGAATTACTTCATCATTCATCCAGGGTATTGGTCAGACCAACTGTATTTTTACCATCCTCTGTCATACAGAGTTGTTCAGATGAGTATGTAGTAGCAGTGAGCCTTTCAATGACTTTAGATATAAAACATGTATTTTGATTTTTCCCACTTGGGGAGGTGCCTGCTTTTGTGGAAATCAAAATGATTTGGACATAATTTCCTGTTCTGTTGTGATTTTTTTGTGTGTTTTTTTCCCTCTTGCACACAGCAAGAAAAAGTACCACTTCCCCTTTTCGGACGTTTGCTAAAAGACTTCTAAAGGATTTGAGAAAGAAGCACAGGCTTTTACATTGCAAAGCAGGCTCTTTGGTATGAGAAGAATCCATAAATGGGTAACTGTTTTATCTCTTGTCACAGAGGCTGACTCTGAAGCAAATGTTCCTTAATTACGGTTGATAGGGCTGTATAATATGAGAACTGGAGGAGACATTAGAGAACAGCTCGTCCAAAGCCTCTTACGTTACCCATGCAGAAAATGGGACTTATTTAAAGTAATGGTTTGTCTAAAATCACAAAGAAGCCAGCAGTAAGTGGAGAGCGTGGCACCGCAGTTAAGCTGCACCTTTGATTCCAGGAGCCTTGAGTTAAAATCCTAACACTACCATTTGCTGCCTTTATTATCTACGACTAGATTACAATTCCTTACTTCATCTCCTTCATTTTTTAAGATTTACTTTATTTAGAGGTGTGTGTGTGTGTGTGTGTGTGTACCATGAGTATGTGGAAGAATCAGATGAGCTAGAGACACCCAAGGTCGGTGTTGGGAACTTAACTCTCACTGCCGTGAGAGTGCCAAGTGGTCTTATGTGCTAAGCCATCTTTTCATCCTCGCTGTGCCTGTTTCTTAAGTGGTGTGGAGAATCAACACAATAAGATTATCCACGGTAATAATTAGAGGGTTTCCCCACCTTACCTGGAACTATTCAGCTTAGCCCAGACGGCTTCAGGCTCTATTGTACAAACAAATTATACTTCTTTTATTAGGTCCAGGTTCTAGTTCCACCTACAAATTCTTCACGCATCTGCTCAGTGTCTTATCTATACAGAAGTGCTCTAGACACTAAGATGGATGATAAGTCCTCTTCACCATCACTCAGCTTGTGATCTTGTGGGGAAGGGACCCCATAAGTAAGAGGATCAGCAGAGAGACATGGCAGAGGGTGGCAGGTATTCCTCTGCAAAAAAGTCATTTTATTTCATTTGTTACAATAATATGTCTGAGCTTACATGCATGGGTCATTAGTAGCAAATGACTGTAAGCACTGATAATTTTCAGAAATTAAGATTTTTACTCCATTAAACACCTCTCTTGACCTGTCCCTAGTACTGGGAGGAGATCAGAGGTCGAGAAGTTAGAGAATCTCTCCCTTTGGGGGCATTTCTGTCTGTGTAGGCTTAATACACAAGTAGAAGTTTGCTAGTAAATTAAGACACAGAAAAGTGCTTAATGTTTATTCAAAGTCAACCTGACATAATGTTTCTGGGGCCGAATGTGGAAAATCCAGTGTTAAGAATCAGTTCTAATTAAAGAATGATTTGTTTAGGAAGACTCAGTGAGTGTCATATGGAGAAGGGACAACATGGGAGGCATTGGTGGGGGCTGGATAAGGCAGGAGTGATGTAGATGCAGTGTTCATTGTGAAATTCTCAAAAAATATTTTAAAAATCTTTGTAACATTTATAAAGTGAGAAATGGAGTGATATGGAAATGAGGTAAATTTTTATTTATTATTTCAAGATGGTAGCTGGGAAAGCAGTCAAGGGGGTAGGCAAGCGTTTGGAAGATCAAGATACACTGGCCAATGGCACTTTCTAGTCGGTAGCAGATGTCAGGGACAGCCTGTGATTTGACTTGTTGGAGCATGAACTGAAGGAGGAACAAGAGCAGGAAAGAGTCCGATTTGGGGGATGAAATAATTTGGCTTTGACTAGGATGCTGAAGATGATGACCCTGTTACTTCACACCACAGAAACCAGAACAGAGACTGAAAGGCAGAGGATTGTGAGAGTAAATTTTCAGCATTACCACCGTCAACTCTCTCCTTGTCTATCCCTTCATTTTAAAGGCAGGGAGAGTGAACGTATTTATGCAGTGCCAAGTTTTGGTTGCCATAACAGCCTTTAAACAGAGAATATTTATAAAATCATGCTTGTCAGGTGTCATGTGTAGCGCCTGCACTACGGGATGGTTTGCAAGCCAGATAAGTGGCTGGAGATTTAAACACATACACACACAGTCAGAGACATGGGGACATGGGTCGTCCTTGAATCAAGAATGCCAACTTTATTGTGCTCTAGGGAAGCTTATATAGGGATCCTAAACTGATAGCCACACCCCAGCTCTTTGGATTTCCAGCTGTAAAACCCACCAGGAACCACTTCCCTGCTATCAGGAACTCATGAGGGTCTCATGCTCAGAGCAGTTGCAGGCACATGCAAAAGTTGTTTACTCTGTTCACTTCAGCAGGCAAAAGGATCTGAGGCAGGCAAAGAAAGTCAAGGGGCCAGGGGTCTGCAGCATCCAACAGTCATGGGTGCAGAATAAGGAAGGGAGCCTACTCTGGCTGTGGCTCTGAAGATCATCATGGTAAGTACCTTGCTGTGTCCTCATGTTGATTGATAGCAATGTTGACCTGCCTGCTACAGTCCTGTCTTCACACTGAATAATGACATCCTCTGTCATTTTCAAGAAGAGAAATGCCTAGGACATTCCTCAGCCTGTGAAATACTTCCTCCGCAAGTTCTCAGGAGCAGCCTGGGTGGGAAATGAAGAGTCTTTGTGTTGGCTTTTAGCTAGCTTCACCTGAAGTCCAGGCTGGAGACAGCCTTTAGAGAATGAAAGTTGAGGAGCTGTGTTTTAGAGATTAACTGTTTCTGGACTTTATTTGCATAAGCAAATTAATGAGCTGGAAAGTCTCATTTGTACAAGTGCTACATCCTAAAGACACTACAGGGACAGATGCTTCAGTGTTATTGATGTTTGTTCAAGCTCGTGGAATGCCAAGGAAGCTTCTCTATTTAAAACATGTCTCCTAACTGTTGGCAGCAGCATTTCTCTCTCAACAGAGGAGATGACGACGAAGGATGTCTGTCTTTAATTCTGTTTATTTTGAGTTTTCAAACATGTATGTTTAACCCAAGTTCCAGTGAGGCAGGTTGTCTTGTGAACTATGAATTTCTAAAATTGATTAATTAAAAATTAATGTATCTCCCCTCGACCCCGAACAGCCTTCAGGATTTCCCTCTCCTTCCTTCTGTTTTCTCCCTCTGCCC
Organism: Microtus pennsylvanicus; assembly: GCF_037038515.1. Taxonomy (NCBI): domain Eukaryota; kingdom Metazoa; phylum Chordata; class Mammalia; order Rodentia; family Cricetidae; genus Microtus; species Microtus pennsylvanicus. The sequence goes on from NC_134586.1 coordinate 93,292,716, forward strand.
TCCTCCTTTTCTTATTTCCTTCTCCCTTTCTTTTCCTAAATGTTTATTCAGCTTCTGTAAAATGTTAGTCATCATTTGTGACCAAATTTACAAGGATGAGAAATACAAGTTCTGTTCTTCCGGATTCACAAGCTAGTAGAGAAAATGGGTTCATAAAACCCAAGTAAAGAATTATTACACAGCATGGTTAACAGTTGTTTCCATCGTGCTGGGAAGGTAATTCAACAGGTGAGAGCACTTGCTGCCCAAGTATGAGGATCTGAGTTTGAGTTCCCAGTACCCTTCTAAAGCTGGGCATGGCCTTGTACACACATGCAAAATTAGTGCTGTTGGGGATGGGGACAGGAGGGTTGTGGGGCTTGCTAGCTCTCAGCCTATCTCCATGTTCACCGAGGGATCCTGTATTGATGGATTAGGTATGAAAGAGAGTAGGATTTCTGGCACCCTCCTGTGACTTCTTCATATGTGGATGCCCCCCGCACATTCACACACTCACTAACACACACACACACTCACACATAGACTTGTGGACACAAAGACAGACATACACAAACAAACACATAGACACACAGATACACACACAGAGATACACAGACATACACACGTGTATATACATAGACATATATAGATGCACACACACAAACTCTCTCTTTCTCTCTCTCTCATACACACATGAACATACACAAATTTTGATCTAGATTGCATGAGGTACCCTGTATGCCTAGGAGCAGGTGACACACCTCTTTAAATTGCCTTTGAATAACTTTAGAATTCCAGAGCAGAATATCTCATCCTCTGGTAAGCATTTGATAGAACAAACATTCTAAAGATGCTCCAAATGACCATTCTTACCCAAACTATAGTTAACTGGTTCTGATAATTCAGAAGAACCCCTATGGATGACCAATTCATCATGACTTGCTTTTAAATAGCTATGCTACATCTATGTTCCGGTGTGCAGTGCCATCCTAAGAACTCCAAGCTCTTCAAATCAAGTTACAATAGACTGGCCAGGTCTCCTCCCATGGGATTACATTTCTAAGGGAACACAGAGACTAGACCTCCAGAAGGACTTCCAAAACCAGGTTCAGATCAACTACATTGAGAACAAGCTCATGATTAAGAATGTCTTCCCAGGAGTATCCTGAATGTTGAATTTGGAGCACAAGCCCATACATTTGCAGCTACATTTCACATCACACTTAATCTTCAGATTACTCAGTTTGCAAGTGTAGGAAGAAGGAAGGTTTTCTTCATCTTACTGAAATGTTCCTAGGTGTGGGGTGATTCAGTATTCCAGTTAATGAAACTAGTGAGGAACCAAGCGTGGGTATGCAGGAGTCACAGTCTTCTCCATTCCAGTTCTGTCATAGTCCAGACCTACATATGGTAGGGAAGAGTGGCATCTGAGGAGGATGATATTCGTAAGTCACTATGACAAGCATTTGTCAGAACATTAGTGTGGATGATGGATAAATGCCAAAGAAATGTTCCTTTCTGGTTATGAGAGAGTTATATACTCTAGCAATCCACAAACCAAATTCCCACAATGCTGTGGAAACCATCCATTTGTGCATTCAAACAATGTGTTTTAAAAATCCCAGGATACACAAGAAGCCTTGAAGGCACTGGAAAATAGCAGTGAACAAAACAAATAAAATCTGCTGTCATCAGGCAATAGTCCAGGATAGGGAGTCAGAGCACAAATAAGTTTCAGTGAAACATAATAATAGGCAAGATGAGTTCTATAGAGCCCTGTTGTTGGTGGAGGCTGCTCATTCATTCCTGGCTGCTTAGACCCCAAATAATCATCCAGAAACTATGTTATTTTCAATACTCTTTGGTCAATAGCTTAAGCGTATTTCTAGCAAGCACTTATATTCTAAACTAACACAGCTCCGTTAATCTGTATATCACCACAAGGTCGTGACCTACTGGCCAAGTTTCAGCAGGCTCTGGTGGAGGCATCTTTATCCTGTTGGCAGCTACATGGCTTTTCCTTGACTCCACCTACTCTCTCCTCATCTATCTGCTTAGAATTCCTGTTTTGCCCTATTCTGCTAAACCACTGGCAGGAACAGCTTTATTCATTAACTAATAAGTGCAACACATAGACAGAAGGGCTTTCCACACCATTTCCCCTTTCTGTTTAAATAAAAAGGAAGGTTTTAAATTTAACATAGTAAAATTACATAGTAAATTACATAGTAAAATTACATATAACAAAACAGGTATCAAACAAGAATTACAGTTACAATATTTTTATCTACTTTATCTTTTATAAGAAAAACTCTAATTATAAGAAGTTATTATAAGTTTTATAAGAAAAACTCTAATTATAACTATCTAATCTTTAACTCCATCAAAGATTCCAGGAGGATATAATACTACCTAAGTAAACAGGAAGTGTATTATAAACAACTTCCAAAACTCTAGAATGACAGAGACATTTTGCAAGTTCTTCTGTAACATTGTGGGCACCCATCTTCAACCTACTATCCCAAAGTATCTGGCAGACTTTTCCATGAAGCAGGAAATTTCAAAGACAGTTTCACCTATATTATTAGTTTGTCAGTCACTTTCTTCTGTGTCCTGCAGAATGTCTGGTAGACCCTTTCACAAAGCAGGAACCCTGAAGGGCTGTCTCATCTTCTTTTTTTAATTTTATTTTTTTTAAGAAAACAAACTATCTTTTTTATTATACATACCAATTCAAGTTCCTACTTCCTTTCCTCCTTTCATTCCTTTCACATACCCTCCCACTCCACCCCTATCTACTCCTCAGAAAGGGTAAGGAACATTGCTTTGGGGAATGTCCAAGACCCTCTCTACTATATCTAGACTGAGCAAGGTATCCATCTAAAGAGAATAGATTCCAAAAAAGCCAGTATATGCAGTAGGGATAAATTCTGCTGCCACTGCCAGTGGCCACTCAGTCTGCCTCAGCCATGCAACTGTCAACCATATTCAGAGGGACTAGTTTGGACCTATGCTTGTTCCTTCCCAGTCTGGCTGGTGTTGGTGAGCTCCCATTAACTCAGGTATAATGTTTCAGTGGATGTTCCCATCTTGACCTCTTTACTCATATTCTTATTCCTCCTACTCTTCAAATGGACTTTGGGAGTTCAGTCCAGTACTCTGATATGGGTCTCTAAATGGGTTACAGAGCTAAACAGAGAATTCTCAACAGAAGAATTTCAAATGGCCTGAAGACACTTAAGAAAATGTTCAACATTCTTAGCCATCAGGGAAATGCAAATCAAATCAATTCTGAGATATCAGCCTACACATGTCAGAATGGCTAAGATCAAAAACACCAATGATAGCTTATGCTGGAGAGGATGTGGAGTAAGGGGAATACTCATCCATTGCTATTGTAAATGCAAACTTGTACAACCACTTTGGAAATCAGTATGGTGATTTCTCAAAAAAAAAATGGTAATCAACCTACTTCAGGATCCAGCAATACCACTCTTAGTCATATACCCAAAAGATGCTCAGTCATACTACAAAGTCATTTGTTCAACTATGTTCACAGTAGCATTATTTGTAATAACTGGAACTGGAAACAATGTAGATGCCCCTCAGCTGAAGAACGAATAAAGAAAATGTGGCACATTCATATATTAGAGTACTACTCAGCCAGTGGAAAAAAATAACATCTTGAATTTTACATGAAAATGGATGGAACTAGAAAACACAATCCTGAGTGAGGTAAACCAGATCCAAAAAGATGAATATGGTATATACTCACTCATAAGTGGATACTAGCTTATCCACAAACAAAGGATATTGAGCCTATAGTTCATGGGCCTAGAGAAACTAAGTAATAAGGTGAACCCTAAAATAAACATATATAGATCCACCTGAAAATTTGAAAGTGACAAGATCACCTGACAAAATTGGGAGTGTGGGGGTGAAGGAAAAAGGGAGGGTGGAAGTGGGAAAGGAGGGGAGAAAGGGGATGAGGAGAATTTGAGGAAACAGGATAGTTGAGATGGAAGAAGAACAGAGATGAGAGTGAGGAAAGAGATATCTTGATTGAGAAAGCCATTATGGCAAAAAAAACCTAGCTCTAGAGAAATTTCCTGGAATCCACAAGGATGACCCCAGCTAGGTCCCTAAGTAATAAAGGAGAGGGGGCCCAAACTTGCCTTGCACTGTAGTCAGACTAATTAATATCTTAAATATCACAATAGAACCTTCATTCAGCAACTGATGGAAAGAGACCCACATTGGAGCACTGGACTGAGCTCCCAAAATCTAGTTGAAGAGTGGCAGGAATGAGAATATGAGTAAAGAGGTCAAGACCATGACGGGGACACCCACTGAAACAGTCTACCTGCGCTAATGGGAGCTCACTAACACAAGCCAGACTGGGAAGGAACAAGCATAGGATTAAACTAGTTCCTCTGAATGTGGTTGACAGCTGTCTCACTTTCTTTAGTCAGCTTCAGCAGTCATTTTTCTGTGGGTCCTGCAAGTCCAGGCAAGCAGTTCAGACGAGAGCAATTTCTTGTCCAAATGGCTAACAAACTCCATAAGGAGCCTCTTTTATTCCCATCATCCTTTTGAAGTAGATTGTTGCTGCCAGGAGCAGATGTGTCTCATTGTCATGAAAAGTCCTAATTTCTTAAATATTTTAAATGCCATATTCTGAAAAATTTGAAGAATACCTGTTTAATTATATATCTAGAAAACCTAACTAACATGACTAAAAGCTTGACCAGTATAGATGACTATCTATTAACCTATATTTTAGTTATACATTATATTTTTAAATGAGCTGCACAAACACAATACTTAAATCAAGAGCAGAAATATATTTATATCAATAAACAAAGATCCATACTATTGCAAAGTATCAATCTCTATACCATATCTACCTTTAAATGTAAACAAACATTTATAAACAATATTTTGGAATTTGGGCATAGTTTTCTTCAAACTACTTCCTGTTTTTGTTTGGTGAAATAATTTGAAGGCGTGTTCATAGCAATCTTTCATGGATTCTTGGTCCTGTCTGGAAGGAACCCACAGGTTCTTATCCTCTGTGAAAACAAAAGAAGAATCTCTTTTCCAAAGCAACAAATACTTGGACCCAAATTTTGAAGTCAAGATATCTTTAAAATATATTTGTTGATATATCTTAGCAGTCCATACAATAAAATGTCTCTCTGCACTTAGTTCATTCACAGTCAAAAAATTCAAAGAAAACACAATATTATACAAAGTCCAGACTCTTTGTGTATATTCCATCTTTACGTGGCTTATTTTTCTTACTCTATTATTTTTTTCTACAACTTTACTTTGCCTTTTTAAAGACTTTATTTTGTTTTTTATAACCATCTTCTTCTTTTTATAACTGTCTGTACTCTTTTTCTTTTCCCTCTCAATCCTACGTACATTTTTAAACACAGTAGGTCCTCCCATTCATATGTCTTTTCTATTTGAATTTGTCTTTATTGCATGCATCTCTGTAATTATTTTTGACCAGGATTACTTCTTAAAGTGTAAAGCAGCATGGCTAGGAACAAGGCTGCTTTGCTCCACCCAATTCAACATGGCAGAGGCATGTTCATTGCCTCTGAGACTGCTAGGTAGGAGCCATCCTCTCTACCTCAACTCTGGGAATCACTGTGCAGCATATAAACCCTTCTTTTCTGAGTAATAGCTAAATCTTCCGCGCAGCACACTGTGCAGCTTAGAAATTTCTCTGTGTATGGCAATGGGAGTACTCTATGCTCTCCTGCCTGTGAACTCCTAGCAGACCTGATATGGTGCCTGCCCAGCTGATCTAGGATCATGGTATCAGCTACTTTTCTCCCAAACCTGAGTGGACACAAAAGTATCTGACCCCAAAGTGGGTAGTGGACATGAGCTCCAAATGTTTCAGATCATGTTGACATGCCATTCTGTTGGTGAAGGCTGATTATTCATTCCGGCTGCTTAGACCTAAAATAATCACTCAGAAACTAAGTTATGTGCAATACTGTTTGGTCAACAGTTTAAATGTATTTCATTATTATTATTATTATTATTGGTTTTTTGAGACAGCATTTCTTTGTGGCTTTGGAACTTGTCCTGGAACTAGCTCTTGTAGACCAGGCTGGCCTCGAACTCACAGAGACTTTTGTGATTGCTACATTGAAATGATGCAAAAGGGATGCTGAGATTTGAGGGCAGTCCACTGAGCTATTGGGGGTGTGGTATGGGAAGTCCTTTTGTATTTGTGTTACTTTTATTGATTAATGAATAATGAAGCTTCTTTGGCCTGTGATAGAGCAGAATAGAGCTAGGTGGGGAAAACTAAACTGAATGCTGGGAGAAAGAAGGTGGAGTCAGTAAGATGCCATGTAGCTGCCAGAGGAGAACGACATGAGCTGCCAGACTGAACCTTGCTGGTAGGCCACGAGCCTCATGATAAAATATAAAATAAGGGAAATGGATTAATTAAAGTTGTAAGAGTTAGTCAATAAGAAGCCAGAGCTAATAGGCCAAGCAGTGATTTAATTAATACAGTTTCTGTATGGTTATTTTGAGTCTGGGCAGCCAGGACTGAATGAGCAACCTCTGCTAACGGGGGGTGGGGGTGGGAATAAGGCATGCTGCAATGGGTATGAATACTTATGGGTAAGACCAGAGTATGAAGCCTACCACAGAGCTCTAATTCTTTGTCTAGAAAGTTCCATATGTCTTGTGTTTCCTGTTGGTTGTTGTCTCCTCTTTGATATCTCACTATGCTGATGATCTTAACTCCATAGAGGGATCCAGACTTCTGAATAAAAACAAAAACAAACAAAACAAAAAATGCCAGCAGGTCCCTAGAAAGGTTCAGCGTTTTAGACACTCTTGCTTGTGGGACCGTTAGAAAAACTTGTGACTGGTTAAGTTCCCTGAGACATTTTTAGACATAGACATGAAAGAAATGTAATGGCAAACACATGGTGCAAATTAGCAGTTCTTACATCCCTCATCACATTGTCCTCAGTTCCATAATGCTGCTTCAGTAGCCTAGGCTGCCCTTAAACCCAGAGTCCTTCTACTTAAGCCTCCAGAGTGTTGTGATTTTACAAGTGTGTCTCTGCATCCGACTTCCAACCCTTCTTTCACAGTGTGTCTCCTACATGTCTTTCTTCTGCCATGGGAGTCTAGGTCTTGATTGTGCACTAATGAGGCATTTAAATAACTTTAGCTGGGGATTACTTGTCTCCTTTCTATATTTTTCTTTGAAAACTTCATATGTTTATATATTCTCTAATCTCCTACCTCCAACTCTTCCTAGATCTAGCTCCCTTTTATTAGTCATCTAACAGTGTCTTTTGCTCCCAAAACTCACCAAGTTCAATTTATTCTGTCCAAATATTCTTGGATGCATGGTTTTTGACTGAAGTGTATTTTATGTTCTAAAGGCTATACCCTTAAAGGAAACCATCCTGACTTTATCTCTCCCAACATAGCTCCTCAGCTAGGGGTGGGACTTTGTGCCCAACTACATTTATTCTTTTGTTTTTGAATTTCATGTTCTCTACCCTAATCCCTACATTTTAAGTTCTCAGTTGAGGAATTGTCTCACTTCCCTGGGCAAATTCCCATCTTTTATAGTTTCATTTCCTCTGGTTCCAATATAAAGCTCATATTTCCATAACGTATGGTCATTGATCATATCCCATGCCTCCCTATTTCTGTCATTCATATTAGTCACTTCTACTTGAAATAATCTCTTTGTTTCCTCTACTGTTTGATGAGGACTAAAGAGATAGCTTAGTAGTTAAAGATGCTCTGCTATACCAGAAAACCGAAGTCTGGTTTCCAGAAGTCACACTAGGTGATTCAGTTTCCTGCGACCCTAGCACCAAAGATTTGATGCTCTTTCTTCTTTCTTATGTGGGCACCCATACATGATGCATGCATTCATACAAACATCCACATAAATAAAATAAAACTAGATTTAAAAACCCTCTCCAATCTTTCCTAATGACTCCTCCAATATTCCCACCTGTCTTAATTTCACATTCAAAGAACAACTGAAAGTTTATGATGCATGATGTCACCTGCTTATTTGTAAGATCACATCTTACTTCACAGTGAACAGATCCATCTTCAGACCTGAGACTGTACATGAATCATTTGGAAGGTGAAACTGGTAGGATCTTATAATTCACTGGGTGATCATGGATAAATGATCTCATGTCTCAGAGCCCTGTTTTCCAAGTTTTAAAAGGATTCTAATAGTAGTGAATTTGGTCCAAGAGTTAGAAACATGAAGTGCCTGTAGAGACTTGTCATAGATGTCAATAGCCAATAAATTCCAGATAGAGTTAGCCATTACTCTTGTTCTCATCAGATAACCATTTCTTTCCATTGGAGTGAACTTCGGCTTCTGCCTTTGTGCTAGGATCAGCATGTCATTGGTAGGTTGAGGGATGGAACTAGTAGGTGTTTTTCAAGGGACTTACAAAAGCAATGTTATTCCCCCTTCTTTGATAAACTAACATTTTTCCTTCAATATCACAATACTTTTAAATCATGTAAAGGTGGAATTAAAAGCATCAGGCAATCATTGGAGAGATAAATTTTAAGCTACAACACCAAAAGAGCATTTAAAGAAACATATATCCCATAGGCCTCTCCTAGATTGCACTGATGGCCTATTTTGTGACTTCAGTAGGGAAGAAATGCTCACCTCAGCCTCATGACTGCACTTGAGTTCTCTCAACTACTCTCCATTGCTCTAAAACCCTTTTCTGTTGAAATCAGATTTCCATCTTTTCAACAGCCATGAGGCCCATGAAATTTCTTCTTCTCTTTTGGATATCTGCAAGCCAAGGCATGTTCATGTTCAAGCACCAGCCCCCATTTCGAGAATCAAAATTTCTTTCTCACAGTGTCTCTGTAGAGAGCACCCATCTTTGAGTTCAAAGCAGTGGGAACTGCTGACGCTGAGGCCACAAAAAAAGAAAAAGAAAAAAATTTACACATGGTAAGTGCTATTGATTTCCCAGGTCTGGAGATTAATTTAGAAAAAAGACTCTGTTATTAGTATGAAGGTGATGGGCGATGATGGAGAAAGGAAGGGGAGGAATCGATACCCGAGAGCCGCCATTAATGTACTACAGTCCCTATCATTTTGACAGGTTTACAATCAAATACTATCGATTTCTCATCAGCTCTCTCATCTGGCTTCAGAGGTGAGGCTTCGGGGTTTGGGGAAATAAACGACTTTCTAACAGACGTTTGCAGTCTGTCATTTGCACCCAGGAATTGAAGCCTGAGATTTGCTGAGTAAGCCTTCAGTCTCACTTTTGGGTCTGTTCACTGTAGCTCTGGCCTGTTGGGTTGGCAGGAATTAAGAGGAGGGAGTTGACTCTTGTGGGGAAAATGACATTGCTTCCAGAGCGGGACCTTCTCAGAGGTGTTGTTCAGAGGACAAGATAATCACCACACTTTGGCAGAAGAGCCCTGAAACAGGATCAGGAACACAGGGTAGACCTGAGCTACTGGAAGGAGAAGTAGGAGATTACACATCTGGGCACCTCTGTCACCTCATCCAAGTCTCACCATCTCCAAATCCCTGACAATACACTAAACTTTGCAAAGTTCAAATAACCTTCCTCAAGTCCTGCATCTGAACTGGATCCTAAGAATCATAGAGTAATTTTCATTTTTTTCCTCCAGGTATTGTAGTTTATTCCCTTGTCCATTCTCAGTTAGAGAACTAAGAAACCTGCTATACAAAATATGAGACATGGATGAATAACAAAATCCTGGGTGTTATCCCTTTCCACAGGTAGCCCTGATCCTGATTATGTCTTTTGCAGCTCCTACTCTATGTAGGTGATGGTCAGTATCTTGGAATTAGAGGTCCATCTCTGGGATTTCATGGAGAGTGGGAGAACCCTCAATAGCTTTGTTCTGAAGTAGGCCTAGATGTTTTTTGCTAGGAATTCTGAGAGTTGGCTCCACAGACATTTCGCCTCAGAAAACCTTATCTAGTGACAGAAACACCAGAGAACACCACATAGATGTCAAGCTGGGTGCCAATTCCAATGTGGGAGCAATGGGTACACGGAAGTTGCATTTATTTTGGACCTGGGAGAAGCCAGGGTAGCTTTTCCAGGCTGTAGCTATAATTGCTGGTAATGACCTTATCTTTCCTGTCTTGACCATGTATTACTCCGGGACAAAGGATTACTGAGTTGGGGTGGAAAACACTGGACTGAGGTCCTGACACAGTTAGCAGCCTCATCTGCCAGTGGTACTGAATTTGCTAACAGAAAAACCAACGTGTTCTCTTTCTTGCTCTCAGCTTCTTTACTTTCCCATCTCCCTTTGCTTAACATATTGTAACCTGGAATTGGCTGTCTGCATCCCAGGAAAAGTTTTGTAGAAAGGATACAAAGGACCTCCTTTTCCCCAGATCGCAAGGTTCTATAGAATTTATTCTTCGTGAACTTTTTGAGAATGATACTTGATTCTATAAACTAAAACTTCCTTGGAATAATTTCCCTTGCCTGATAATAATTCAATAACTGTAATACATTTTGTTTATTTTGTGTGTATTATGTTAAATGTTTGTGTGTGTGTGTGTGTGTGTGTATGTTCTTCTACCTTGTAAGTCCCAGGGACCAAATCCAGGGTCGTCAGGCTTGGTGCCAAGTGCCCTTACCCACAGAAAAAAGAATTCAGCCATACAAACACTATTTTTTTATAAATATTTTGAAGAGTTGAAAATAAATTGTTAGTCTCTAACATCTTCTGAAATCAGTGGAGAGCTATTCCATATATAAGCCAAATTAACCAAATAGATAGGATTCAATAATTTCTGGAAATGAATAATAGTTTAAAAGCTTTTAAAAAAGTTAAATAAATAAAAAACCCCACACTTTCTAACCTAAGCTACATATTATCTGTAGGCACATCACATCAATAGCTCCATTGATTATATTTATAGCCTTAGCAGAGGCATAGAGTTTTTATTGAATAGAAGACGCGTGAATCTCAGAGAGAGAGAAGGATTTTTTTCCCATTATAAAAACTCCTCAAATAAAGGGAAGCTGAAGCGAAAGCTGCTGGCACCTATAAAAATGTCTAGGATAAATGTCCATAGCCATGTTCCCTCAAATAGAACAAATATCTTTGACCCCCCAAAGAAAAGACATGAAAATGTAATATACTTATTTGTGTGTGTGTGTCGTATTGTGAGACAAAGCCTCAGTTTTATTGTTCAACCTTCTTTTAGAATTCATCTTTGTGATAATTTTTGACTGCTGTGGTTTACCATGTAGCATATAGCCCCAGAATAGCCAGTCACAGATGCTATGCCTATGTCAACCCCAAGTTCAGTGAAAAGCAGACTATTTTAGCCAAACATCCAGACTAACTGCTGTTCTACTATCTGTGCATCAAACCTGGTGGCTGTAAATGTACATTTGATTTCTTTTTAATGCTTATTTTCTGAATTTGTGTTTTGAATATACATTTTTAAAACAGTTTATTTTGTCAAGCTGGGCCTACTCATTGTCATTTTAATGAGTTGTTCAATCTTGGCGGAACTTTTCAGGGTTTGGGAGCCTGCTGTGGTTCCAAAGCTGTCTGGATGTCTATCAGTCAATATTCTGAATTTTTTTAAATTTTATTTTATTTTTTAATTGAAAATAGATTCTCACCTCATACAATGCATCCTGATGACAGTTTCCCTTCCTTCTACTCCTCCCAGCTTCCACCCATTTCCCCTCTCCTGTCACATCTACTCCCCTTTGTTTCCCTTTCAGAAGAACAGTCCTCCAAGACACAACCAGAGATGACAAAGGAGGATACAGCAAAACTAGGAAAAGGTCTTCAAACTGAGGGCAGATGAGGGAATCCAAAAGAAGGAAAAGAGTCCTAAGAGCAAGCCAAAGAGTCAGAGAAATACTTGTTGCCACTGTTAGGAGTCCCTCAGAAACACCAAGCTAACAGCCACAACATATACACAAAGGGTCTGGTGTAGACCCAGGCAGGTTCTGTGCTTGCAACCTTGGCCTCTGTGATCCCATATAACATGAGATTTACAATCTCACTCCATTTGCATTCACTACGGACTCATGACAATGGATCCTATTGTTCTACAATTTGTGTATCTGATCTTCCATTCAGCTTCTGATATGAGAACATTTCATGGTACCTTGGAGCTCGGTGGAGCCTTTTCTGCTTCGGGGTGTGCTAAATTCTGGATATTAGGGTCTCAAAAAATGTCAGTGGTCACAAAGCCATCCTGAGCCAATGACTTTTGCAATCTTATCTCATGGATTCTAAGAAAAATATAGACTGCAGAGGGTGAGTTAGAGAAAAATGTATTAAATGGTCACAGGTGGAAGCTTAAAAGGAAAGGACATAGCTCATGTATCTCAGGAGAGGCCCTGGGGAATGGGTACCATTGAGCTATTCTGAAAGCTTCTTGAAGGACTTGTAGAATTTGGGATGAGGTACAGGGAGGGGATTATGGAGTCAACCCAGTTGGTCCAATCATGAAGACTCCAGGTATCTCCTTTCAATTCCAGTCATGTCCACAAGAGTAAGTGATCACAGGGAAGCAGAATCCAGCCTTCTCTCTGGAGCTCCTTCCCCTGACAACGCCATTCATAGAAATGCTGCTTTGGTGTCTCTGCCCTTCCCGGCTCATTTCTTTCTCCTTTCTCATTACTTCCACATGTGCCTTCATTACCTTTACCTGTAACTTTCCTCTTCCTTGGGTTTTTATCTTTGATTTTAACTTGATCAGTCCTCAGAGAAATAAACCATGCCCATGCTTCACAGCCAGCCTGTGGCTCAGGCAAGAAGGTAAAGGCAGCTTTCTGAAACTGCACCTGACACAGCTACCTTTGGTAAAAGACCAGAATCTCTAGGAAGCTTATGCCACTTTGGACTCAACAGTCCTGGGTTAAACTCTCCCCTAGCTGGAGCCTAATGCTCTCTGCAAGGGCAGCAACTAGGGCTATTACTTTGGTAGCATGTTATGGCTAGAATACACAGTAGCATCATGCCACCCAAGAAGTGCAATTCTGATTCTATTGGGAAGGATGTAAAGAATTTGCAATCACTGGTACCAGATGCTGTCTTGAACCAAAGGTAAACAGAGTATTTGTTCTGCTTTACAAAACAAGTGTGTGCACATTGGGCAACTGGTGCGGGACAATTATCTGTATTCTGTCAATTATGCTTTAAACAAACACTTATTGGCCAGTAGCCAGGCAGGAAGTATAGGTGGGACAACCAGACAGGAAGTAGAGGCAGGTCAATGAAAACAGGAGAATTCTGGAAAGGAGGAAGAACATTCCTTCCTAGTCCTGTTCCAACCACAGAAGAAGGAAGATGTGATTACCCTGCTGACAAAGGTACTGAGCCATGTGGCTAACATAGATAAGAATAATGGGTTAATATAAGTTATAAGAGTTAATAAGAAGCCTGAGCTAATGGGCCAATCAGTTTATAACTAATGTAGACTTTTGTGTGATTCTTTGGGACCTAATGACTGTGGGAACCAGGCAGGACAGAAACTCAGACAACAGGTGATTGTGTGCACATGTATGTGTGCCTGGATATGTACCATCAGAATTCTGTGTGGGAGTTACAGTAATAGTGTGCACACTAACACTCAAGTGTGAGGATTATTTTGTGTTTGGGGAAAGTATCGTATACATTGCTGAATGCTGCCAGCATTTAATGGACATTTGCAGAATGAACAGATTATTCCATTTATCCAATACCATAAATATTTATGAAAGAATTTAATGATAATTGGAAGCCTCGTAACTGATGATGATATAAACAAGGGCAAACCCCCTCTAAAACAATTTTGAGAAGAGGGTGTGTCTCAGTCTCTGTACAGAGACTGTCAGCAAGATGGATGCTTCTCTGAACAAATCAGAATTTACCTTTTCTCTTTTCCCCTTTGCCCACACTCTTCTCCCTGCTCAGTACTCACAGATGTGGCTGTTGCGCGGACCCCATGCACATTCTAGGCAAGGACCAACCCTTCTGCTCTCCAGTACTCTGTGAACGTCATTGACTTGAACAACCACTGATGTTTTGTTAAGGGATGGGGATAAAAGTAAAGAGAATTTCGAAGTTGCAAATAGACCTTTAACAGTAAATGCTAAGTAGACAGTTTTCAGAAAGGTCAGCAGATGTAATGAGCCACACTAAATACAGGGGTCTCCATATGGAAATCTGCTTCAGTGAGATGCCCATTCCCTTCATCCTTTACAGTTTGGGTTTCAGGTTTCCACCAGGAAAACCTCATGTCCACCTATAGGGGTTGGTTTCTTCCCTAAGTGTGTCTCAAGCAGCTGTAAATGGCCCATACATCTATGAGTATGATGGAATACAAAATCCTAAACTATAAATTTTGGTAGTGTGGGTGACTTTTTTTTTCATTGAGAACCTTATTGAACAATTCTTTTTTTTTTCCTAACAGGGTCTCACTATGTAGCTCTGACTGTTCTTGAAGTTACTGTAGACCAGGCTGGCCTTGAACTTACAGAGATCCACCTGCTTCTGCTTCCGGGGTGCTGTGATTGAATGGTTCTAGACAGAGACTTTGTAGTTGTCACAATGCCAAAAGTTCAATGGGCATGGGACCCGTGATCCCTTTCCTACTACAGAGCGAAGATCTAGGAAGGCTTGTGCACCTGAAGATGAGTGGCTCCTCCTGTCTTTCTATCTGTGTAAGACAATAACCAAATCCTTACATGCTGTTTGGTCCTTAGCAGACCAAGCTTGAGCCAAGCCCCCTTCCCACATGTCATGCCATCATTCTTTTTTTTTTAATTTTTTATTTATTTTTTTTAATTTATTTTTTTTATTGAGAAAAGGAAGAAAAAAAACAAGTTTCCACCTCCTCCCAGCCTCCCATTTCCCTCCCCCTCCTCCCACCCTTCCACCCTTCTCCCCCTCCTCCCACTCCTCTCCCCCTCCCTCTCCAGTCCAAAGAGCTTCTTAAGACAGGTAGTGATTCTCAGAGTACAGCACAGCTTAAAAAGATACATTAGGGATGTACTTTAGACCATCCAAAAATATAGGTAAGATGCAAGGATTGTTCTTGTGCTCAAGGCCAGGATAGCGCTTACATCATGAGATGATTTCCTTTCTTTAATTAATCCTTTTCCTGTCATGCATTGACTCACGACAAGAGATCCATTAAACATACAGAACAGGACTTATATTAATGCCATTCAAGATAGCAATTGTTTATCCTCAATTATCCCTGCTAGCTATGCTTTTAATTTATAGCTTTGCCTTTGGCCAGAACACAGTCTTAGGCCTTCCTTCTTCTGTAGATTCTGTGAGCAGGAGGGGAGATCTTTAAAGAGACATTTCTCCTTCAACAGGGGACCCTGGGGAAGAGAAACGGTTTTCTTTTCTAGGTCAGTTGCTTTCCTTCTCGCTATAAGGAGATATCTGACAGGTGCCACTGAGGGGAAAGAAGGGGTTATTTGGCTTCGAGTTCAAAGGAACTGTCCCATCATTGAGAGAAAGACATAGTGGCAGAAATGGGGGAGACTTGCATCCCTTGTCATGAATCAGAAAATAGAAAGTGGAGCTGTGCAGTAAAACTTCAAGACCCCTCAGAATGACCTGTGTCCTCCAGCAAGGCTCCACCTCCCCAAATCTCCACAGCCTTCCCAAACAAAGCCACCAGCTAGGACCAAGTATTCAAACTGACTAACCTATGGAGGGCATTTTACATTTAAACTGCGATTCCACTATATTAAAATTATTCTTAAACCCTGAAATAGTTAATAGTTATATAGGGAATATTTATAGATCTCCATACCTTTAAAAAATAAAACCACTTTAAAGTAAAAAAGTGAATTCAAACACATTGTCTCATTCAGCGAATTATCTGATACCTGCCTAGCAATTGCAAGTACCCCTACCACTCCAAGGAAGGATTCCTGTGAGGCCATTAGAGGGTGTCCCAGAGGAGGAATGTTGGAGAGGAAACTGCCTTTCTCATCCTTTTTGAGAATGGCCATGTAATTTCTCAAGTTCTCTGTCCCTTTATTGGCAGTTTTGACATGACCTTATGGCTGTACCTCTCAATTATCTTGGATCCATATGCTGTTAAGATGCTAATAAGGGAGGGGAAAGTCATTGCTTGAAGAAACAACCTCCTGCAGTCTGCGGTCTAGTGGTCTGTGTGCTCTTCTTCGGAGCTGTATGTAAGAGTGAGGGGAGCTAACTTCCCTTATTTTCATTCTTAGAAGGTCACTGGTTAGGTACATGAAAGCATGCATCTCCCTCTTTAAAAATATTTTAAAATCATTTAAAAAGATTCAAGTCATCTAGGAACTATGGGCCCATTATGTAAAATAGCATTAATGGGGGCTCAGTAGGAAGAGGGCTAAGGCAAAGCAGACACCCAGGGAGCAGAAGCAGGGAAGCTTTATGAGGTTAATAAATTTCACACCTTTATACATTTAATAAAAGGCTTGTGTCTAAATTATGAGAATGCTCTTGAGCGCGAGGCATGGGTTTTTGAAACCTTTCATGTCTAAGGATATTTAAACGGCAGAATAATAATTCGACTGGAACTTCTTGGAGTGGGTAGGTAGTAAAAATGACAAGGGATCTTCAGAGATGTTTTCATTGGCCCATTCATCACCTGAAACTCCAATACAGTCAGGATTTACTGAAAGAATAACACACTCCCATATATTCGGTGCTGGAGTGTGATAATGTTGAGTGTTCTCGGGAACTATCCATTCTATCACATATGCTTCCCTGGGACGGCAACCGGTATGGCTGGTGGTGTGCTGTATGGACCCGGTTTCCAGCTATTCCTTTCTGTAAGCAATGGCTTCTTCATTTCCTTATTCTCTGCTCTAGTTTGTGAATTAGCTATCACTTTGACTCACAGTTACGTGGGATTTTCTGAGGTTAAGGGAGACTCCAGCGCAGCTGCCCGTGAAACAACAAAAGCAGACGCCTTCCCTTGAGCAGCGTGTACCCAAACAACATTCCCATGAAAAATTAGCTAATTAATTAAACAAACCATCCCATAGCAAAAGACTATCTATCCAATTTAGATTAAAAAAACAACAGCGAAAGCAGCAACAAGGAGAAAACAAAGCAAAACAACACATGGGCTTGAGTCTTGGCTCTGTCGTTTATTCTGTGTCTTTGGCAAGCTGTAGTCTCTTCCCCGATTCCCACAGTCTTCAGGAGAAAATAAGGCGAATTGTTTTACAGCAGTATTTTTGAAAATAATTAGGGGGATGAATTAGCAAGTTCTGTATGAGCTATAAATCACTATACAATTGCTAATTATAATCATAATTTGTTAACTCATGCAATATTAATCAGAGCCTTTGTGGGCATCACACATTGTGTAAAGCCCTTGTCAACCTACAAAGGCAAGTTGAGGCACCCAAGGTGAGGGAACAAAGAGCTGATTTGAACCCAAGTGAGGCTGGTCATTGGGAGTCATCACAAATTACAGTTGCTTAGAATAAATGCTTGAAGGAGATCTGACTTACAATGAGGGGACAAGAAAAGAGTAGCAATAAACTTTTGGTTGCAGTCACCTTGCGAGAAAAGAAAACATTCTTGGATGTTGATAATTTGTATTTCACATTTGGTTATAGATGCCAAGAAAGAATTGTGATAAACAGGAGCAAGGTATTCTTTAGCTATTTATTATGCTGACGTTAGTATGTCTACAGAGAACTAAGTTCGAGCAGTTAAAAGTTAAAATTAACCAGGTCCTGAAATTGAAATGTAGCAAGTATGCCAGTTATCCCACAGCCCGTGTCTGCCAGGCTCCATAAGGACTGGCAGACCCTCTTTTTTGTATTTATGTTTTCATGCTCTATTGAAATAGCAAGATAGACAAGCTGCTCAAGAACTACAATCAACGATAATACCAGTGGTTGACATCCACAGGGCACTGTGTGCACAACCATGGATAAAGCATGACTTACAAAAATGACCAGAAGTAAAGGGGGATAATATATAATAGAGACTTTGAAGAAACTAATAAAAAAATACACTGGACCTCACGGGATTCAGGAGATGCTATTGTAAGCTCCAGGAAATTCATAACACACAGCAGCTGTAAAGCCCACATTCCTTTCTCCTAGGACAGTGGTTCTCAACCATTGAGTTGCAACCTCTTTGGGAATGAGCAACCCTTTCACAGGGTTCCCATATCAGATATCCTGCATTTCAGGTATTTATACTATGATTCATAACAGTAGCAAAAATCAGTTATTAAGTAGCAGCAAAAGTAATTTTATGGTAGGGGTCACCACAACATGAGGAACTGTACTAAAAGGTTTCAGCATTAGGAAGGTTGAGAACCACTGTCCTAGGAGACACACCTGCCTTGGATGCAGACTCTGAAAACCTATAGCAGTGGTTACTCACATCCACTTCAGAGGTCCATGCATGGCTGCATCTAGGTCTTTCTGAACATGGCAACAACTTCCTCTTGATTTCTCAGGCAGCATCTAGCTGGCTGATATGTTGGCACCAACAAATCACAGAAGCAAATATGGCCACAATGGAGCTGTGGAACTTCCAGCAGAATACAGGTTGTAAGGCCTTCTTAAAAATAATTTCTCAGCTGGGCGATGGTGGCGCACGCCTTTAATCCCAGCACTCGGGAGGCAGAGGCAGGCAGATCTCTGTGAGTTCGAGACCAGCCTGGTCTACAGAGCTAGTTCCAGGACAGGCTCCAAAGCCACAGAGAAACCCTGTCTCGAAAAACCAAAAAAAAAAATAATAATTTCTCATTTAATATTCTTCTGAAATGAACTATATAAAAGCCGTGGAGGCTGGAATCTGGGTGAGATGCTCTGGAGAAGGAGACTGGATCAGAGGAATAAGTTGCGTTCAGAGGAAGGTGTTGTTTATTGTCATAGCAAACTGAGTTGGGTATTATTAATGCCTGTGACTGGGGTTGGTGGCCCATTACTCTAGTCACTAAGGAAACAGAGACAAAAGTGTCAGCGAGATCTGATACCGGCTTGATTGTGTTATAGATTCCAGTACAGTTAGTGTTATGAAAAGCGGGACCCTTTCAGAATAAACGATAAACAAACAACAAAAACTAAATGCAAAATCGGTGTCTTAGACATCTAGAAATACAGGTAGAGAGGTGAATTCCAATAGATTCATATGCTCTTTGCCATCGTGTGGCCATATACAATAGAGGGCACTGACTGAACTCGTCTTTGTGATGTTTATGATGTTCTGCTGGGGATGTATTTGCTTAAATGCCTACACTTACTGCAGGAATGGCCATCTCAGGGTCAGGACCACTCTTCCGTAATGGCAGAGAAAGCACCAATCAGGTACGCACAGAAGACTGAGGTGAACTTTGTGGTATGTTCAGTGATGCTCAAGTCTAGCTTAAGTTGTGACTTGTTACTTAAAGGAGTGTATTTTCTATATCAGAGAGGAATTTGTCACATGCTTTTTTTGAGTAGAATTGTGGCAAATTTAAATTTTAAATGTCGAATAATGATCCCTGAGCACTATGAAGAAGTAGTACTGAAAGCTGGAGACATGTTAGCAGGAGTACCAGAGGACGCATAAGGAATGATGGACGACTTAACAGTCTTCCCTCTTCACATTGACATAACGGAATAGCCAGACGGTAGAGGGTAGGAACTGATTTAAAGAGTAATGAATTTTTGGTTTTGAACACTGGGAGATTCACTTTCAGTTTGGAGAATTTTGCTGGTCCTGGGTTTTTCACATATTTTATGAATTTTGAACATCACTGTCATACACAGTATTGACAAAATGAATGTCAAGGTTGTTATTACTGAAGAGTTGAACCTCTTTCTCCTGTTCACTTCTATATCCATCCAGTCTTCCCCTTCTGTATTTCCTTCAGCACAAAGACTGGCTTTCTTGAGTAGATGAGAAGGCAGGTTGGTGTGTACGCTGTGGTTTTATGATTTGGCACAGGTGTTTTCTTTCCCATACCAGTCACATGGGGCAGGTCTCATTCTGACATGTGTTCTTGCAGGGCTTTCCTCGTATGTACTGGCTGCTCTTTATTCATACATGGTGTGCAAAGTGTTCGTGATTTGAAGAAAAGTATCAGCATGTTTCTGGTTCGCTCATTCAGATAAGGTGAATAATTAACAAGTTATATGCACTTATCATTATTTTATTTGGCATCATACATATTGATGATTTTATGTGTCACTAAGAAATAAACAATATTTTACTTACTTTTGAATGGCTAATTCTTGAATAGCCTACAGTGTGAGAATGTATGCTTGTCAGTCTCTCTGACAGCCAGCCACCTCAGGGTAGATGTGGGCTTGCCCGTGCATACGCTGGGAGAATTGTGTGTGTAAGCACTGGTTGGGTGGATATGTGGTATGTGCAAATAAATAAGCAAAATATTTCCCATCTTGGTACACTCCCTGATAGCACCCCTTCTTTCTTTGTCATAAAAGCAAGTCAGTGGCAGTAGCCAGAATGGAAACAGATGGAGTGAAGGGATCTATTATTTCAATTATAAAATATTAAACTTTTATGACCTGCCTGACAGGTGAAATTCAAATTGCACAAGAAACTTAAAACCAAAATTATGCTTAACATGTTTCCTCACCAAAAATAATGTAAGTACTATACATTTCACGATTGGTTAAAAAAACAAAACAATTTTCCTGAATCAAATTGGCGAATTTGTCATTCGGTGAAGTACTGAGCTAATGATTATTGATGAAGAGTTTACTTCTATGTTGATGGACAGCCTCAAGGCAAGGCTGCAGAGATCTTTGCAGCAGCAACACAAGTCTTACTTAGTTTATTTGCATCACCACAAAATGATGTGAAAATGATTGAAGATACTAAGGACTGGAATTCTATAAATACTTTCTATTCAAGAAGAAACTAGCAACAAAAAGATGTCTACACCAAGTAACAACAGAACTGCCACCACCACCCCGTCCCCACCCCCCCGCCGGAGTTAAGAAGGCAAAATCTTTCTAAAAATCTGTAGCAGGCACTTGCTTACCCCTCACTGGTCAGAACTGTGTCAGACAGGGAATCTCTGCTGCATAGAGGTTCTGGGAAGCATAGCCTGACACACTGCATCCTTGGGTGTGGCTCAAATTCTAAAGCTAAGGAAAAAGGAGAAATTGAATCATGGAAAAGCATCAGGCAGTGTTTCTCTGCCCTCAACTGAAATTCCTACTCCCTTTTGCTCATTTTTAAACCAAATCACATAAAAAAATTCAACCCTCCCCTACAAAAAACTAACTCACTGTAATTCAGGTCTTAAGTTATTTTAAAAGTTGTTGCTGCTCACCTTAAATCTGTGTTACCTTAGACTCATGAGGAGCTCTAAGTTGTAATATACCAAGCAAATGATTGCAGTGCTGTATTGAGAAAGCCAAGGTAGATACCTGCTCAAGGCCACAAAATGACACCTAAAACCTAGGGAAGCCTTCCAGGATTTTGTCCAGTGCCATGTCTGTGCCAAAACCAATCAAATGGACATTGTTTTTCCCTAAACGAATATTCCATTCATCAACCATTTCAAATGTTAACTTTATTTGCATTTCTGAAGTAAACTTCCATTGTGGAATTCAGTTTCTTGCTAAACAAACAAATTGTGATGACAATTACCAATGTTTCATATGGCAATTCTTACATATTTTGTCATAGAATTGAGGGTCTGTCTAAGGGGAAGAGGAATTTATAGGGGCTTCTCTTCGCTCCTTGATTATGAAAATTAAGGAACAGTATATCAAAATCCATCACTACAACATGTTCATGGTAAGACTTGCAGCTTTCTGGTGTTTTTTGATCCATGGTGGGGGGTGCAGTGCCGCACTGTGTGCTACTGTAGTGAGAAGATAAAGGGCAGGAGAACCTGTTCCTCGTTTAATCTCTCTGTCACCACGATGGTCCTGCGCAGTCACTACCTTTGTCTCTTACCCTTTGGAACTCTCTTCTGCCTTGAGACATTGGACTGGAGTCAGGATCTCAGCTCTGGCCGTACGCTGAGACTACTGCAGAGTATTTTAGATGGCCAAGGATTTGGGTTTCATTGGCTCTCAGTATTGAGGACAGACATCGGCACTTTGGGAGAAGAGTCTCTGGGTAATGCTGGAAGGCAGAGAACAGAAATCGATTAGAGAGCTGATACTGTTGTTCAAAGTACGGTTGACTGAAAGCAGCATTAGAGTTGTGTCCAGAATTCAGCATCTCAGCTCCTTTCCAGTCTGCTGAATCAGAATCTACATGGACCTCCTCCAGTGCTTTGGGGTACTGTGAAGTTAGAGAGGCACTTCTGGGGTTCCTCCTTATGTCCTTATAAGCCGACCATAGCAAATTGCCTTCTGGCTGAAAGGTCTTCAGTAACTCCGCATGCAATCTGAATTCTTCAGTAGCATCCTTTGAAAGCTCATCTTGGTCTAACCTTGTCTGCTCTCCAACTATTCCTGCTTTGATGATCCTTGCCTTTGGAAACACCTATTCTCTGTTTGCATCCTGAATGACTCTCAACTGTTTCTAAATGGTTCAGGCTTCTTTGCCTTCTTAGATCCCGCCCAGAGTTGGGCTTGCCTCTACCACTGCACACCATAGCCCAAATCTTTATGCTCTGACTTGTGAGTTGCTTGACGCACACTCACAAGTCACCTTTCTATTGGTTTTTCTTCCCTTTTTACTGAGACTGTGAGGCCCTTGAAGACAAACACGACATTCTGATCATCCTCCAATTTAGAGTACATGCTCAATGAATATGGAAGACATACAAAACATGTTTATTATCTGGGCTTGCTGAAGTGAACTGACCATTGACTTGGAGATCAGGTAGAAAATGTCTCATTATGTCAATACTACTAGCTTCTCTTAGTCCTGCTAGTCTCCTCCCAATGGGACTTAAGGTAATTTCCTGCTTTCACAGTTACAGTGGAGAGCTTTTCTGCATGGTTCAGTTTCAGCTAGTCATGGTTCCTGATTATTGAGTCTTTGACTCTCAGGAATTTACCAGCAATTGTTGACATGTAGGTAGATGTAGTGTTTCTCTCTGTGTCTCTGTCTCCCCACCTCTTTGTGTGTGTGTGTGTGTGTGTGTGTGTGTGTGTGTGTGTGTGTGTGTGTTCTGGCATCCATGTACAATACTGAGCATATGGATATTAGCCCTCACATTCCATGTTGTTTGGGACAGGATCTCTTGTGCATTGCTATGGATGCCAGGCCAGCAGCCTGATGGACTAATGTCTGAAGCGTCCCCTGTCTGCCTTCCATCTCATCTTTGGAGCACTGGAATGACACATGTGCACTATTGCATCCAGCTTTTCCCGAATTCTGTGGATGTGCATTAAGGTTTGCAAGCTCATGCCACAAGATGTTAGCCACTGAAGTGCCTCTCTAGACCGCTGAAAATGTTTTTCATTTATGTGTTTAGTTAATATGCTTTTGTTCACAGATCTTGGAATAGAGTAAATATACTATATTAGATTCTGTTAGAAATAAGCACTGTCCTGTAGTTCTAAAATTGCATGAAATTAGGATGAATGAATTTAGAATCATGTAGCTGGATGCATGGGGAGCTTCTTATACAGACTTGGTATTTCCAATATCTTACTTGTTTTTCAATGGAATTGTGACTATTTCTTTTTGTTCATGTTCCTTAAGCAGTACTTTGATCAGCTAGAGTGTGTGAGTCTTGAACTGCCTGCATCTCTGATCTCAGTTTCCCAGGTATCTTATAGAACACAATAGGCATTTTTAAAATTTCTCTTTGCCATTTATAGATTGCTATTCTGGTCTGGCTCTTGTAAAATCCCAGTAAAATTCCTGCTTATAAGGCAGGAATTCAGTTGGGTTGCTCCAGTTTGCAGCTGATAGGCAGGCTTAGAGACATCTAACATTCTTCCAAGAGCTAGTTTCTATTTCATTTCACTTAGAAACGCCTTGATATACTTAGTCCTACAAACTCCTTGAGCCCAGAATGACTGGGGCAGTCAGACTGGGGGGCTCATATCCCTAAACATGCTGTAGTTATAGTAACCATCTTTTTTTCTTAAATTAAATTATTCATTTTATATTCTGGTCCCAGTTTCCCCTCTTCCCTATCCTCTCATTTCCTCCCCTGCCCTTTGCCCATTCCTCTATCCAACCCCCCAAATCATACCTCCTCTGTTTCTGTTCAGAAAGAGGCAGACCTCCCATGGGTGTCTAGCTGGTTTATCTAGCTGCTGTAGGGCTGAGCTCCTCTCCTTGTTTTAAGGCTGGGCAAGGCAGGCCAGTATGAGGAATAGGTTCCCAAGGGCCAACCAAAGCATTCGGGACAGCTCTTGCTTCCACTGTTAGGAGTTCCCACAAGTAGACCAAGCGACATAACTGTCACATGGATGTAGAGGACCTAGGTCGGCCCTGTGCAGGCTCCCTGGCTCCTATAAGCCCAGTTTAGTTGTTTCTGTGGGTTTTCTTGTGATATCTTTGACCCCTTTGGCTCTGACAATCCTTCCTCCCTCTCTTCAGCACGATTCCCCGAGCTCAGCCTAATGTTTGGCCGTAGGTCTCTGCATCTGTTTCCATCAGTTACTGGATGAAGGCTCTCTGATGACAGTTGGGGTAGTGACCAATCTGGTCCTAGGAGATGGACAATTCAAGCTACCTATTTATTCACTACTGCTAGGAGTCTTAGCTAGAGTCACCCTTGTCAATTTCTGGCAGTTTCTCGTGCACCAGGTTTCTTTAAGGCAATGTCCTTTGTAGACCATAAAGTCCCCATGTCTCCTTCCCAGACATAGACTGTGAAGCTTAGTGTGTTGTCACAGCCACCATACAGCATGTAGGGAAGAGCATAGCCCTGGGTGTTGCACCTGGATGGCTTCCATGGTGTTTTCCACAGAGAACCTTAATGCCATGGCCCTTACTCTGTAGTCTTTTAATGGATCTCATATTCTGCAAGGCTTCATCCTGACCATCCTCCAGGTCAACTGAAATAGACTAGAATATTTTTAGAGGACAGAAGGCAGCAGAGAGAATAACCAGCTACTAAGAAACTTGACTAGGTCAGATGGGGTCTTGGGTCATCTTCTGCTAGAAGACTTTTACCTGTATCTTTCCAGTAGCCAGTAGGGTACCTCGAGGAATACCTTTAGGTTTCCTTACTTAGGCCTTGAGGTCTTCAGCACCAAAGAATCTCAGGTAAAATATCCACGCTTTGGCTTTCTGTCTGAGATCCTGTCACACACTGGCTCTTCTCACTGAGGACAACATCAGGCTACACACAGGCCAAGGTCCGAGCTACCAGCTCCTGAGAACAGATAGTCAGGCCCTCTAAAAACAGCACTTTCTGGGCAGGACAGCAGGTCACGTGGAAATGTCAGGCCCTTACAGCGGAGGCACTTTCCATTTCCAAAGCTCGTTCACATCTTTTTATCTCATGGATCTTTACAGACATCCTGAGAGATAGACACCATCACCCACGTGTTAGACACGATAAAGATCCATGCACGCAGAGACAAATGAGCTGCCTCTAACAGGGTGGGAATCACAGCACATCTGAGATACTGCTCCAGTCTGACGTGGTCTCTGCTGTTTCTTTTTCTGCACCCTAGCCAGCAGCTGATCCACCCTTGTTATCAAAAGGCAAGATAGCAAAGGTGGAGGTGACCAACACTGCCCAGCTAAGAATGTGATGGCCAGGACTCAAACATGATTCTTTGTAACTCTATGAATCTGGCACGGTCCTTAAAGGCTTGAATGATAAACTGTGTTTCCCAAACATTTTGACACATGCCAGTGTGAATCAGCTTAATACATTTAGGTGAACACACAGACGGGCAGACAGAGAGACACACAGACACACACATATATAGATACACACAGAGACACAAACACATACAGACACACATATAGACACACACAAACATACACATACACGCACAGACACACACACATACACACTCACCGACACACACAGACACACACATGCACACAGACACACAGACACACATAGACAGACTCAAAGACACACTCACAGATACACACATAGACACACATATACACACAGACACACACACAGAGTAAGAGAGAGACAGGGACAGAGAATGAAAGCTTTTTGCAAACAAAACACTTCACTTTTCTACCCAATCCTCTCACCTGCGAAATATTCGCTGTGGAAGCACCCTGGCTTACAGTTTCCGAGCACCCTTCTTCACTGTGCTAAACATTCATTTGTAGTACTTATTGAAATGTTTTCCAGTAAGTCACAAAATTGCAAATAGAATATATGCTTGATGGCAGCCTTGGCAATGATTGGCTTGGACATCACAGCCTGGAATGGTCTGCAGTTTCTTCTGGCCTCTGAGACGATCACAGACTCCTGGTTAGCCCCCAGACTGATCTGTAGGACTCTGGGCATTCCTGGAGGGGCCACTAGCAGTGGGGAGCCTGAATAATGAGCCCATTCTTCACAGCTTACCCTTCCAGATGACTGTGAGCGGTAATAAAAATGGGAGCAAACAGGGAGAGTTTAGTGTGTTTATTGCTGCTATTGAGAAAATAATGTGATAATAAACAGGGCCAGTAATGGAAATTGCTTCTAAGAATAAAATTATGTTATTATGAGTTACACACCGACAGCAGAAGGCATTTCATCTCCAATTGAGAAGTGCCTGGCTGGTTGGTGCTGTGCAGAGGCCTTTGCTCCTGGGAGCTCCGTGCCTTGCTCTGCTTGCCAATTTGAACTTTTAGCCTCATTGCTTTCTTGGAGTGGCTGATCTTTGGAAATGGGGCAGCTTGGGCTGCATGGCATTTTAATTAGTGTATTTAATCCCCAGGATCGTGTGCGGAAGCACAGTATCTTTCTTTGTGGAGTCTCATTAGGTCTGGTTGGAGAAGCCCCTTTTTTGGTATAGGATAAAGTTAGAATTAACCCTGAGCATAGTTTAAATGGTCTGTGTGGAAGACATCTCCTTTTATATCTGCTAATTGCCAATCATGTCATTAGCACAGGCATGCAGTAAAATTAAAGCTTGAGAGGTCGGTTCTGCTACTAATTAGAGAGAAAATGACAGAGAAGTGTCCAACTTGATAAGCAGAGAAAACTGATGATAGCTAGTCCTTAGTGAGCTGGGAGCAAACCACCTTAGAAACCTTTCATCCACATGACAACCCCTTTCCTCCACAGATTGTCTTTGTACCTGGCAAAAGGACAGATATACTTTTTTTTCTGCTGGGAGTCTTTCACTTTCCACCTCCATCCATCAAAATCCTGCTCAACCCCCAGCATTCGGCCTTCCTGCAATGTCACTATCGGAAAGCCACATCTGGCCAAATGGGATCTCCCTTGCTCAGGCTGTCCCAGTGAGCTGCCGAGACCTCTGCTAGAGAACATGGCACAGTGCAGGTTTGAGCGCTAAGTAAGCATCCCTGTGGGCCCGACCCTAAGCTTGTTCTTTTGGTCTCTGTCATTGTCTCTCATTCCTCTCTGTTTCCATGGTGAAGGATGGCTATGGTGACAACAGGAGCCGTCTGTGTGCACGGTGGAGCAGTAGATGTATATTAAGAGAGGCTGACTATAGGGTTTTTGTGGCATGGAAGAGGCTGTAGCTAGGATCAGTCAGGAGAAACATGGAGCATTCATGCTTTAGAGAATATACTCTTAAACATTTTTTCTCTCACAACTTCCTTTGCCCATACCCTAGAAGCCTGTATATTGGTAGGTATTCAAAATATGTATGCAAATAAGTTGCAAGCAACTGGGGGGGGGGCATAAAGTAATTTATTTGAATACAATTCTCTAGAATACCCGTAGATTTATCATTTGTTTAAAAAAAGCAAATTTGTGTGTTGATGAAATGGGTAGCTTGTTTTTTTAAATTTATTTATTTATTAAAGATTTCTGCCTCCTCCCCGCCACCGCCTCCCATTTCCCTCCCCCTCCCCTGATCAAGTCCCCCTCCCTCATCTGCTCGAAGAGCAATCAGGGTTCCCTGACCTGTGGGAAGCCCAAGGACTGCCCACCTCTATCCAGATCTCTTAAGGTGAGCATCCAAACTGCCTAGGCTTCCCCAAAGCCAGTACGTGCAGTAGAATCAAAAACCCACTGCGATTGTTCTTGAGTTCCCATTCTTCCTCATTGTCCGCTATGTTCAGCTAATCCAAATTTATCCCATGCTTTTTCAGACCCAGGCCAGCTGGCCTTGGTGAAATGGATGGAAATAAAAAACACTATCCTGAGTGAGGTAAGCCAGACCCAAAAAGAGGAACATGGGATGTACTCACTCATATTTGGTTTCTAGCCATAAATAAAGGACATTGAGCTTATAATTCATGTTCCTAGAGAAGCTAAATAAGAAGGTGAACCCAAAGAAAAACATATAGGCATCCTCCTGAATATTAACCTTCATCAGGCGATGAAAGGAGACAGAGACAGAGACCCACATTGGAGCACTGGACAGAAATCTCAAGGTCCAAATAAGGAGCAGAAGGAGAGAGAGCATGAGCAAGGAACTCAGGACCGCGAGGGGTGCACCCACACACTGAGACAATGGGGATGTTCTATCGGTAGCTTGTTTATTTACCATAAAGAGTAAGATTTTGACTGGGTATTGGCACAGTAGGATAAGGGCATCTTCAGTGTTTTTTATAATTGAGCAACACTTTGACTTTTTAATTGTCAATATCAAGAGTACACTTTGCAATAATAAAGTGATACCAAATGGCAGAAGTCTGCTTAAGGTCATTTCTGAAATTATTGGATATTTTGTCCTCATCTTAAGCCAAAATTTATTTAATAAATGCTTGAATAAAACTCAAGTCAGCAACATAAATGGCATTTTTTCCCATCTAATGTCCCCCAGCTGGCAAAAAAAGCTACACAATCTGATATTTGCATGATGAGGAATGATGGTAGGGAATTATTAAGAATCTTCACTTTCCATATTTAAACCATTATATTTTTATGAGAGCAGAAAAAACTTTGAATGCACAGGATAAACATAGCCGGTCATCGTTAACCATAGTCTGGAGGCTAAGCCGAGATGCTTCAGGCCGTAACATCACATGTTCTGCTAGTACCTGGCATCACGGCATGCATGCTGTATTGCACTCATGCTGGGAGCTCCCTCCCAAGGCTGCGGTGAAGCTGCACAAGCTACACAGGGAGCCCAGTAGAAAAGCACCTCAGGTTCAGGACACATTTGCGTTAATTTTTATTTAATGCACATTCCCCACATTTTATAGCAACATTTCCCACAACCCTTACATTGGTCAAGGCCACAGCTGAGTGCCTAAAATCTCGTGTGTATATTTGGAATTGAGAGTGTCTCTGCTGAATGACCCCCTTCTTTCTTGGGCCTGGTTAATGAGCTGAAGAAAACAGGGAGGGCCCCCTAGAAGAGTCATGGCTTGGTTCTGTTGTGACAATAGCTCCTTCTTTTTATTTGTATGAGTCTGTGTGCGTGTGTGGGGGGGTATTATCTAGTGTGTGGTGCATCACACAAATGTGTGAGTTGGTATATAGTGGGCATGTCTTTGTGCTTGTGTGTCTAGGCAAAAAGTTAGCCTCAGGCATCTCCCTCAGTTTCTCCCCACCTTATTTTTCTTTGAGACAGGATCTTTAATTTTTACCTGGAGTTCACCAGCCAGTCCAGCTGTGCTGCTTAGTCAGGAACCCAAGGATCCAGCTGTCTCCATCTCCATCACACTCCATCTTCACTCCTCCCTGCACCCCTTCCCATTCTGAAGCTGGGATCACATATGTGTCCCATCATGCTCACCAATATTTTGCCAGGGTTTCTGGAAGTTGATCTTAGCCCCTCATGCCTGAGCAAGAGCACATTCTCAATTGGCTGATCTTACTATACTCCGATCATCCTTCTCTCCTCATAGAAAAATTCTTCTAAGAGCCAAGATAAGAGAGCATCCTTGTTATTCAAGGAATGGGATTTTACAACTGCCTTTCTTTTCCCACTCTGAGAGGTACCTACCCCATCTCAGTAATTATTCCTATTAGGAGTGGAAACACTAGGGCAGCAGGCTCTGAGTTAGATTTTCAAAATTTACTGGGGTTTATTTGTAAGATAAATTGTCAATGGTTCCAAATTTCATATAATATTCCCCCTTTTCCAGAAACGCTCTAATACATTTTTTTCTGCTTTTCAGCTTGTATTCATCATATATAGTGATGGGCTTTATAAAAAGATTTTCATTCAAGTGTGTCATGTACTTTGAACATGTTCGACTCTGATAAAGTCCCATTCCTTCCCCACCTCCACCAGCCTTTTCCTCAGCCCTTATGTGTTCTGTGTATAGTCTACATGTCTAAACAAAACACAGCTGTTTTAATCATATAAACTCACAAAAGATGCCTTGCCTATGTTTTTTGTATGTTTCTACTTAACTAGAAATATCTTTAATAATAGTTGATTTATCCCCATTTCTTCTGCTGCATCACCCAGTCTGTCATACAACAGTGCAGTTTTACATGCACACAGTAAATGCTCGGCTCCTAGCTGTGTCCTTTTCTAAGAAAATTGAATGTAAGTCAAGGGGAAGAAGAAGCAGAAAGCATTTCTCTGAATTGGTCACAGAGAAGAACATGTTACTTACTGATGTCAGATTTTATTTGCTGTTTGAAGTAGCTAACATCTTTAGGAGCAAGAATAAATTCTCCCAGACCTTGAACACTATCTATCAGATATAGAATATTCTCTTGGTAAATATAACCTCCAGCCCTTTCTGTGGCAACCAGTGGGGAGGCAATAAAGTTAGCTGCTTTTTGTAGACTGCCTTTATCTAATATCTTTCTATTGCTCCACCTACCTGCTCCTATACCAATGCCTCCCCACTCTCTCCCTCCCTCTGTCCCTCCCTCCCGCACCTTGCAAGTATAAATATAGATAGCAAAACACAGGTGAGGTATCTGGATAAGTGGAGAATAAGGGAAAACAAAAGATGTATGTAGTGTATGATGTATATAGTGTTAGTTTCTTTCTGAGAAGTAAATGAGTTAATCTAAATATAATATATATTGCTGGCCCCCTTACCAGGCTGATGAGCTGTTTTAGGGAACTGGTTAAAATGCTTGGTTGAGATCTCATTATGGTTTGGTGCCCACTTCCACCAGATTCCTCAGTTGTGACCTATCCTTCAAGAGTTCAAAGAGAATCTTGTTTCAAAACAGGTGGTCGCAAATATCTTTAGTTAAACATGTGATGAGTTCAACTGAGGGTTGCTTCCTTAACTAATACGACTGCAGTCCTTACAGAAAGAGGATACTGAGGTTCAGACACATATGCAAGGAAAATGTATTAGGATGATGAAGTTCATGAAGCTGAAGACAGTGGTGCCAAAGATGGCTACTCGTGGAACCTGAGGGAGATTGTGGAGGGCAGGGAGGAGATTCTCCCTCCTAAACTTCAGAGCCCTGGCTACACCTTCATCTAAAGCAGTGCTTCTCAACCCGCCTGATACTGCGACTCTTTACTATAGCTCCTCATGTTGGGGTGACCCTCCCACTACCATAAGATTATATTTTTGCTACCTCATAACGATTATTTTGCTACTGTTATGAATAGTATTATAAATGTCTGTGTTTTCTGACGGTCTTTGGGGATTGTGATCCACAGGTTGAGAACTACTGATCTAAAACTTCTAGGCTTACAACTGAGATATAATTAATTCGAGGTTCCTTACCTATGGACAATTTTTCTTATTGGGATTTCAGCTATTTCAGTCATTCATGATCCAAAAATATTATACAAAAGATCCCAGAACTAAAAAGTTTAGACTTCTAAACCCCATGTCACATTTCAGACTTTTAAGTTCTGTGCTATCCTGAGTAGCACAATGGGTTGTTTTACCACCCAGCCCTGCCCTAACAGAGCACGAATCATCTCTGGCCAGATTTATAGAGGGAGTAGATAACATGGATATCAGATTGTTGAAGCATCACAGATATAACTATTAATCTCTTTCTGTGCTTAACTTATAAATTAAAATTTATCTGATGTATGCATACATATGAAAGTCACAGTACATGTAGAGTTGGTACTGTCTTTGATTTCAGACATGTATTGAGGGACTTGGAATCTCAATGTCCCGAGAACATAGGGTGTGCAGTTTCTATAGTAGCTAGAGTGGTGCTAGCAAATAGTGTACAATGATGTTCAACTCCCACTGAACACAATCTCTGGGTGAGGCCGTGGGACCTTGTCTCTTCTCTAGTTTGTTAGTGTTTTCTGAGGACAGAGTGGTGCTGGAAAGCAGAGGTCTCTTGCCTTGCCTGCTATCCCTCACCACTGGGTCCCAGTTACTATTGCTGACACAATCCATGCCTTCTCAGTCTTGGGGATGTACAGTCATGTTACAACCACTAACCAATTCAGATAAAATGGGACTGTTGGCTTATGGCAAGAGATACACATTCATGTCCTCCAGATACATGCATATAGATATTACCATCATATTGGATAATTTCACATGCAGAAAAAAAACCCACTGTGTTCCCAGAACCTAGCTCTGTGCTGTCTACACATGAGTGCAAAGTTGCTCAAGACAACTGTGTGTCTCATTTCAAGACTTCAAACATCTTCAGAAAACTGTAGTATCTTGGATCGCTAACCCACTGAAAAGAAACCGCTGTTCTTTCTCAAATGTTATGACACTCGATCCTCTTTCCCACAAACATGCCCCACTAGGCCCACTGCTATTTCCTATAGAAGTCAGAAAGCAACACGGAAAATTGTCTTTCAGGGCAAACCCAGTTACCAGTACAGAGAGAAGCCAAAGGCTGGAGGGAGCTTTTAATTTTCCTTCCAGCCAATCTGACCTTAGAGAACAAACCGCTGTAGAACGGACCCCGCTTTGTACTGGTTACCACGGCAGAGCTGTTTTTATTGGAAGTCAGTGGCCAGGGAACCTTTAGCATCCTCAGCTCATCCTTTGGGCTAGAATTTACCAGGCTTTTTCTAAGCTGAAAGGTGATTTTTTTTTCTCCTGAAAGTTTGGCCAGATTCTGCTCAGCCATTTTTATGCTGTTGAAGCATGACAAACAGTTATCATGCCCTGAAAATTGTCTAGAGGCTTCCCACCCACCTACAGACAAAGAACAGGAGCAAGATTCTTTTATTTTGTTTTGTTTTTTGAGTAAAATTTTCCACGGAATCCTAGGAATACAAGAAGTACTTCTTTGTCACAGTGGAGCGTTACTGTTCCTGCAGAATTTTAGGAGGTATGTGGACCGTGCAATATGACAGACTTCAGTCTGAATCTTACTTTTCTGAGCAGCCTTCATGGGATCTGAAGTAAAGCATTTCACTTTCTTTTTGAAAAAAATTATTTATTTATTTATTTATTAAAGATTTCTGCCTTCTCCTGGCCACTGCCTCCCATTTCCCTCCCCCTCCCCCTATCAAGCCCCCCTCCCTCATCAGCCCAAAGAGCAATCAGGGTTCCCTGCCCTGTGGGAAGTCCAAGGACCACCCACCTCCATCCAGGTCTAGTATGGTGAGCATCCAAACTGCCTAGGCTCCCACAAAGCCAGTACGTGCAGTAGGATCAAAAACCCATTGCCATTGTTCTTGAGTTCTCAGTAGTCCTCATTGTCCGCTATGTTCAGCGAGTCCGGTTTTATCCCAGGCTTTTTCAGACCCAGGCCAGCTAGCCTTGGTGAGTTCCCGATAGAACATCCCCATTGTCTCAGTGTGTGGGTGCAGAAACCTAATAGAGAATTGTTGGAGGTAATGAAGAAAGCATTTTACTTTCAAAAGCCTGTACTCCGCATTCATGAACGGGACAGTACTTCAAGTTTACAAGTGAGGATGCTGTTGGTGCCTGTGATCTTAACTTAAGGACATGACATTGGCTGCCCTCTCAAACCTGAAGGCCTGGAAATCTTTAAAAATAAACTTTATTGTTTAAATTCAGTCCTGACTCACAGTGAAATTAGGTGGAAGGTGCCAAGATTTCTGTTAAGACCCCCTTCTGCTTCCGTACACACTAGCTTCCTCTTTTGTCAGTGCCATCGGTGACAATTGAATAATCTCACAGCTTTTGACAGATGTGAAATGACACATATCTGTAGGTATAATATCTTACTTTGTAGCTTCATTGCCTAAAATGTCTTTTCCTCTCTGCCTTTTCATTCTAAGCCCAGCAAACACTAGTATGTATACTTTCTGCAAGACTCAGATTTCTGAGAATAGCATGGATTTGTAATTTCACAGTAATCTTTTAAGTTGGCTTCTTCATTTAAAAATTTACATTTGATCCACATCTTCCTGGATTGACAACTCCTTCCTTTTTTTAAAAAATTTATTTATTTATTAAAGATTTCTGCCTCCTCCCCGCCACAGCCTCCCATTTCCCTCCCCCTCCCCCGATCAAGTCATCAGCCCAAAGAGCAATCAGGGTTCCCTGACCTGTGGGAAGTCCAAGGACCACCTACCCCCATCCAGGTCTAGTAAGGTGAGCATCCCAACTGCCTAGGCTCCCACAAAGCCAGTATGTGCAGTAGGATCAAAAACCCATTGCCATTGTTCTTAAGTTCTCTGTAGTCCTCATTGTCCACTATGTTCAGCAAGTCCGGTTTTATCCCATGCTTTTTCAGACCGAGGCCAGCTGGCCTTGGTGAGTTCCCGATAGAACATCCCCATTGTCTCAGTGTGTGGGTGCACCCCTCGCGGTCCTGAGTTCCTGGCTCCTGCTCTCTCTCCTTCTGCTCCTGATTTGGACCTTGAGATTTCAGTCTGGTGCTCCAATGTGGGTCTCTGTCTCTG
Source organism: Microtus pennsylvanicus (assembly GCF_037038515.1). NCBI lineage: Eukaryota > Metazoa > Chordata > Mammalia > Rodentia > Cricetidae > Microtus > Microtus pennsylvanicus. The sequence continues at coordinate 93,327,476 of NC_134586.1, forward strand.
TCTCCTTTTATCGCCTGAAGAAGGTTAATATTCAGGAGGTTGCCTATATGTTTTTCTTTGGGTTCACCTTCTTATTTAGCTTCTGTAGGATCACGAATTATAGGCACAATGTCCTTTATTTAAGGCTAGAAACCAAATATGAGTGAGTACATCCCATGTTCCTCTTTTTGGGTCTGGCTTACCTCACTCAGGATAGTGTTTTCTATTTCCATCCATTTGCATGCAAAATTCAAGAAGTCCTTGTTTTTTACTGCTGAGTAGTACTCTAATATGTATATATTCCATACTTTCTTCATCCATTCTTCCGTTGAAGGGCATCTAGGTTGTTTCCAGGTTCTGGCTATTACAAACAATGCTGCTATGAACATAGTTGAGCATATACTTTTGTTGTATGATAGGGCCTCTCTTGGGTATATTCCCAAGAGTGGTATTGCTGGGTCCAGGGGTAGGTTGATCCCGAATTTCCTGAGAAACCGCCACACTGCTTTCCAGAGTGGTTGCACAAGTTTGCATTCCCACCAGCAATGGATGAGTGTACCCCTTTCTCCATGTCCTCTCCAGCAAAGGCTATCATTGGTGTTTTTTATTTTAGCCATTCTGACAGGTGTAAGATGGTATCTTAAAGTTGTCTTGATTTGCATTTCCCTGATCGCTAAGGAAGTTGAGCATGACCTTAAGTGTCTTTTGGCCATTTGAACTTCTTCTGTTGAGAATTCTCTGTTCAGCTCAATGCCCCATTTTATAATTGGGTTGATTAGCCGTTTACGGTTTAGTTTCTTGAGTTCTTTATATATTTTGGAGATCAGACCTTTGTCAGTTGTGGGGTTGGTGAAGATCTTCTCCCAGTCAGTAGGTTGTTTTTTAGTCTTAGTGACAGTGTCCTTTGCTTTACAGAAGCTTCTCAGTCTCAGGAGGTCCCATTTATTCAATGTTGCCCTTAATGTCTGTGCTGCTGGGGTTATACGTAGGAAGTGGTCTCCTGTGCCCATGTGTTGTAGAGTACTTCCCACTTTCTCTTCTATCAAGTTCAGTGTGTTCAGACTGATATTGAAGTCTTTAATCCATTTGGACTTGAATTTTGTGCATAGTGATAGATATAGATCTATTTTCATTTTTCTACAGATTGACATCCAGTTTTGCCAGCACAATTTGTTGAAGATGCTCTCTTTTTTCCATTGTGTACTTTTAGCTGGTTTATCGAAAATCAGGTGTTCAAAGGTTTGTGGGTTGAAGTCAGGGTCTTCTATTCGATTCCATTGGTCGACTTCTCTGTTTTTAATCCAGTACCAAGCTGTTTTCAATATTGTAGCTCTGTAATAGAGTTTGAAGTCAGGGATGGTGATGCCTCCAGAAAAGCCTTTATTGTATAAGATTGTTTTGTCTATCCTGGGTTTTTTGTTTTTCCATATAAAGTTGATTATTGTCTTCTCCAGATCTGTGAAGAATTTTGATGGGATTTTGATGGGGATTGCATTGAATCTATAGATTGCTTTTGGTAGAATTGCCATTTTTACTATGTTGATCCTCCCAATCCAAGAGCAAGGGAGATCCTTCCATTTTCTGGTGTCCACTTTAATTTCTTTCTTCAAAGACTTAAAGTTCTTGTCAAATAGATCTTTCACTTCCTTGGTCAGAGTTACCCCAAGATATTTTATGCTATTTGTGGCTATCGTGAAAGGTGATGCTTCTCTGATATCCCTCTCTGCTTCCTTATCCTTAGTGTATAGGAAGGCAACTGATTTTTTGGAGTTGATCTTGTATCCTGCCACATCACTAAAGGTCTTTATCAGCTGTAGGAGTTCTTTGGTAGACTTTTTGGGGTCGCTTATGTATACTATCATATCATCTGCAAATAACGAAAGCTTAACCTTTTCCTTTCCAATACGAATCCCCTTGATCCCCTTATGTTGTCTTATTGCTATTGCTAGAACTTCAAGCACTATATTGAAGAGGTATGGAGAGAGTGGACATCCTTGTCGTGTTCCTGATTTTAGTGGTATGGCTTTGAGTTTTTCTCCATTTAATTTAATGTTAGCTGTCTGCTTGCTGTTAATAGCTTTTATTATATTTAGGTATGACCTTTGTATCCCTAATCTCTCCAAGACCTTTATCATAAAGCGGTGTTGAATTTTGTCGAATGCTTTTTCAGCATCTAATGAAATGATCATATGGTTTTTTTCTTTCAACTCTTTCCTTGTGCTAGAATAATAAATTGCACAGAGAGTCTAAGTCTAATGGTTTATTCACCTACTGAAGGACATACTGGTGGCTTCCAAATTTTGGTATAAAAATAAATAAATCTGTTCTAAAGATAAACATACAGGTTTGTAAAAGCATATACTCTCTAGCTTATTTTGGAAATATGAAGAATGGTTACTAGGCCCTATAGGAGGAGTTTACACTGCTGTCTTCCAAATGATTGCAGCATTTTGCGTTCGCACTGCATTGAGTGCACATTCCTGGGGCTCCCTTTACTCATTGCCATTTGATGATGTCAGTTTTTCTTGTGGATTTCACTTCTACCCATAGGTGTAAATGATGTTATTTCTTAATTTTGCATTGCATTCATTGCATTACACAGAAAGCAATATTTTACCGCTTGTTTACCATCTGTGTGCCTTGGGCAAAGTGACAATTAAACTCTTTGGTTAATTTTACTATCTCTTTTATTATTGTTGATTATTAAATGTTCTCCGTACTTTTGCATTTACTGGTATCCTTTTGCAAATATTTTTTTTCTTTCTGATGCTTATCTCTTCAGTATTTTGAAGGTCACATTTTTTTTAAATAGAAGTTTTAATTTGAATAAAGTCCAGTTGATCAGTTTTTTTTTTTCATGAATCGGGATTTTGGTGTTGCATCTAAAATGTCACCACCATACTCATGGTCACTTAAGTATTTTCCTATTTTTTCATTAGAGTGAATTGGACAAAATGGAAACAAATTAAAATGCTTCCTTTCACTCAGACTATATGAATTTCATTTATAGGAATATAAAACTAAAAATTTAATTTTGAATGCTGCAAAATGTCTGGGATTAAAAAGTAGCAGACCAAATAAACATGAACTTTAGAAACATTATATTAAGAAACACAAAAGATCACATTTTATAAATTGCATAATTGGAGTGATAGAAATTAGGACAGTGGGCATGGGGACTACTTGGGGTAAAAATGTTTAATAATTCTTTGGTGAATATTTATGTACCCACATACTTCATGAAGTAAATTTCATTAGATGTGAATTTTATCTAAAATTTTAAAGGGGATTTAGAGAATTGCATCATTGGTTAAGACCAGTTGTTGCTCTTGCAGAAAACCCAGTTTTGATTTCCACCATCTACATGATAATCTACAGTCATCCATCAATCCACTTCCATGGGATCTAACACCCTTTGGTAACCCCCAAGGGCACCAAGCATGCACATGTTACTCATACATACATGCAGGCGAAACACTCATATGTGTCAAATAAAATGAAAACGTCTTTAGAAATAAACAGAAATTTTAAAAGCGATAGTAGGATAGGTGCTCAGTGGAGGGGTTTTTTCTTGTTGGTGATGATGATGATGATGGTGACATGGCAGGAGGAAGGGAGCAGGTGTTGGAAGACAATCCTCAAAGGTTGTATTTTTGATGAGTACCAGCTTGAAACTCTTCAGTCGTTACAAGATAGATAACCATGAATCTGTAATTTGAAATGTGCTCATTAAAATGAATGAATTTGTTATGCTCCAAGTTCCAGATGTTCAGGTAAGCATGGAGAATGGAGTTTCCTGACTCTTTCCATTGCTAATGAAGAGTAAATACCAGATGATTAACGTGGCAACACAGGGATGAACATAGGTCATACGCTCAAGCTACGCCATCAAAAACCCTCTGAAGCTTCCAAGAAAACAATCAGAGAAGCAGATGGTCTTTGGAAATTCTTCCCAAAATCATTTTTTACAGGGTCTGGAAGAGAACCACTCATTTTTGCAAAGGAGACTTTGAGAATGTGAGCTATCTGGAGGGCCAAAGAAACATCACAGGATGCAGAATCCTGCAAAGGAGTTCTGGTATTGGTTTCAGGATCTTGGATCTGGGACCCTTGATCCTGTGTTCACTGGTGGTTAGAAATGGGGTTCACATGCCAACGCATGTAGTTTAGAATTATTCTCTGACACAGAATGCACCAAAGTGTTCCTCACTCCTTTTTTGGTTGTGTAGTGTGGTGGTGATGATCTTTGATTAGAAAACTGAGAAGTCATTTCTGTAAGGACGTGGAATTTTACACAGTAAACTAACAACCCTTTAGTATTCCAGAGAGAGACTTCTCGGCCCACAGACATCTCTACCCAGCCTGCTTCTTAGACTCTGAGTCCCTTTCCTATTGTTCAGGAAGTAGTGAAGATTTGATGACAGCTTTGCCTCCCAGACACAGGAGATAAACACTGGGGTCCTTGAGGAAGACGATCCTCAAGTTAAGATAGGAAGTGGATGGTGTGGCCTGGTTTAGAGGAGCGAAGTTTCTACCTGCATATTGGATTTGAAAATTCTTTAATAACAAAATTGCACATTTGTCTATTACCCAGGAGCACATCTGTTTCTTTCCAATAAGGATTAGAACTGTTCCTGGATTCTCAGCACTTAGCAGAGCACAACACACAAAGTAGGGGCTTCATAATGTCTTCTGAACTGACTTGAACCTCAGGGAAGCATTGACATGTGCAGACAGCTGTTAAACTCTACAGCAGCCAAAGCCCTGTGAAGTCTGAGTGGAGGTCACTCCTGAAAGCCAGGGCCCGTGCCTGGCAGGAGGTAGAAGGCAGCTCACTCTCTCTGACAAATAGATGGAGACTATTTGCCTGTACCCTGGGGGTTTAATCTTTTCTTTAGCATCTTGAAAGCCCATGGCATTGAGCGCTGAAACACATCACTGAGCAGTTGTCCTTAGTGCTCCAGTTCCCTTCCAATTCTTTTCATGAGAGGCGCATGTGATGGGTACTGACATTATTCCATGAATCTTAGGGACATCTGCTTCAGGCTCTTAGAAATGGTTTTCACCTGCTTGGATCTACCAAGAAATTGAAGTTAATTCTCTTTTCTGTATTCTCCATGTCCTCATGTGTCGGGGAGGTGCTTTTATTCTGAGTTGACACTGGAAGAATTTGTAATCAACAGGAAAGATAATAGCTGTGAGGTAGGATGCTGAAAAGGTTGGATAATCCAATGAGAGCGAGAACTAGCCAGAGGTTCAGGGAATATGAGATCAGGAGCAACTGGGGACAAGGAGGCCTATGGAGTAAGAGTCTCATGTAAGCGGCAGGGCTTGAACAGTTTTGCAAGTCCTTCAGTCTTCCACGTTTTCTTGTCAGTCCCATTTCCTCCTCTAAACTCTAGCTCCAGTGTCTTTAACTACATGGAGTTTCCTAAGTTGGGCCTTTTGCTACGATGGACACCTATCCTGTCAATTTACAGCTCCTTCCTGAAGGTTTTTAATTTTGTTAGAACACACAGGGCTTATTAATTAACCATTTGCTTTGATGACAAGGGCTAATATTGGGCTTTCTGCTAGGAAACCATGTGGCCAAAATCGATTTTTCCAAAAGGTGACTCTATTGGCTTATATAGGAAATAGATCTACACCAGAAAGCTTCCTAGGCATGGAGAAGTGTCAGAAACCCCTGGAGTGGTCCAGGGGAAAGGAGAGAGGTTTGCATGAGGATATAAATAAAGCAAATGGTTGGAAGAAAGGTTCTGAGTGAGGGAAGGGGCAGAGCCCTTCCTCCACAGGGCAGTGGTTGGATGTTTTAAGAAGGTTCCTGGCCATGGTACGAAAATCAGCAGAAGGTGATGAAAGGGGCAGGAACCCTTCAGATGCTCTGTTGATGAATCACCTGGCTGGAAAATTCTCCAAGGCCAAGGCAGTCACATAATCTACTACGGTACATGTTTAGCCAGGTACAAAACACATGCATTGAGAATGGCTGGGCCTCACATCTCTGCCATTCTTTCATGATTCTCCTGCAGGTCCAAACCGTATAATTTGTCATTGTCCTTGATCAGGCCTGGAGTACTGGTGTGTCTTCTCTCAAAGCCTTTGCTCCCTCAGATGCTCATGGCCTCTGGGCATCTGCTGTCAAATTCCTGTCTGGTTTTTCATGCTCAGCTCAGATGTCTACTCTCCCTCAAAGCTGTTAATGCTCTCCATCACAGTGAAAGGCTGCATTTATAGAGGGAGTGAAACATTTCCACCTGCCCTGGGATCTCAGCAAGTTTCTTCAACCACCAATAATTAGGAACACCTCTTTCATGGCTTAACTGCAAATGCTGAATGGGAAATTATACGTGGAACATGTCACACAAAGCCTGCTTGTAGTTGAAGAGAATAAAGTTAACATCACTCAGTAGTGACATTTGTCCCCTTCTCCATAGCCCTAATAAGACAGAGCCCTGATTCATAACAGATAATCAGAGCTGCTCTTCAAGAGAAGAGAGATTCTCCAAGTACAAAACATTAGAGTTGTGGGGGATGATTGCTTAAACTCTTCTTTTGTTTTCTAAGAAGAATTGAGGGTTTTGAGAGGGCGGCAGAGGCAGCGAGGAGATCTGGGGACAAAGGAACTCATAACGAAGTGAGCATGGTGCACTTGTGAGTGGGGTGTCTGTAACGGTATACTGTGTGTACAGGTATGTGGATGCAAGTATTGAGTGTGTGCAGTCATGGGTATGTGAGTGGGATGGAGGAGACCAAGCATGTCAGAAATATTTTGCGGTTGAGTACACACATACTCACCCATCACCTGTCTCCCTCTCTAGGTGAGATCTTTTGGAAAGGCGCATATGAAATGCCCAGAAAATGCCTCCATTCAAAGGTTGATGCAAGAGAATGCAGCCACTAAAGCCTACTATGGCAGTAGGAATCCGCTTGGCCTTCTACCCAAGTTGGCTCTGGGCTTGACACTTCTGCCTCCTTCTGGAACTGGCTTTGGTGATTTGCTGTTAGAACACGATTATTCCTCTTGGTGCCAACCCAGAATTTCAGAGCTTTGTTATGGGTCTGGGCTACCACCTCTGTTCTCTGGATCTGTCCACTGACATTGTGAAACATCCTTGTTTTATCTTTGACTCCTCTCAATGACTCCCTTAAGAGAGTGTTCTTGGAAGTGCCACTTATTTATCCTGGCTGTACCATTTATTTTATTACTTTATATGAATTGGAACACACACATAGATTTCCCACAGTATTTTCATATGTACTTTCAGTTGACCCTGGTTTCCTGTCCTCTCCCCCACTACATGACCACCCTCCCCACTTTTACCTTCCCACCTGGAGTAATCCCCTTTCAATTTTCATATTACATATATTTATTACCATTACCATACCCTCCATTGACATTGCATCCTTTCTCCTATCATGGGCCATCTAGTTTCCCCATCTCAACCAGCATTCACTCCCACAGAAGCACTCACACACATACACACACACAGATACATAAGTATCTCTGTGTGCGCATATATGAATATATACATACATACTCACACATATATTATATGTTAGTAGTTAGAATTTACATGGAAGAGAGAACATATAGGGTTTGTATTTCTGAGTTTGAATTCCCTCATTTAATATATTTTCCAGTCTCATCCATTTTCCTCCAAGTGAAATTTTTCTCACGGCTGAGTAAAATTCTAATGTGCATACATACCACATTTTTATTACATGTTCATTTGTTGACGGACATCCAGCCTGATTAATTTTTGAAAAAAAAACATGAAATGATTTCCAAAGTTCCCTCCTGATCCTGAGGATCTGGGTGATGTCATCTCTTCCTTAAAAGTCTTTACAATAGAGCTCCTTCTAGGAGCAGGACAGATGAGACTGCTGTGGAAAATGACTCAGGTCAACATTTCATACCGGAAGCTGCTTTGTGGCATTCTGTGAAATTCTTCCACCCTCATCCCTTGCCAGGCAGGGTTGCGTACTTTCTGTGGGTTGTTTATAAGTGATTTTCAACAAAGCCCACAGCACAGGCTTCAGTCATTCACAGGGAAGAAATGTTGCTTTTTGAGAATCACACTTTAACCTCTACACAAAAACAAGCCTAGGGAAGAGGAAAGGTTCTGAAATTGCTTCCCTGCCCTGTGAAAATGGTGAGTGACACAGAATCAAAACAAGCTCTCTAACTGATGCAATGTGGAAAATATCTCCTGCCACCTTCAGAGTTCAACCTGCTAGTAAGCAAATAGGATACACCCAACCTCATCATCCGTAGGGTCTGGGTTCATTGATTCAGCCAGTTATTCATTAAAGATATTTGGAAAACATTTTGGCTGTAGCTAACATGCACATTTTTTCTCATCATTATTTCCTGGGAAATTCAATAGGGTTCAGATTTTGATGATATTTATATTATGTCTGGTATCTTAAGTTGCCTAGAGGTGATTTAAAGTCCAGAAGGGGCTGGAGAGGTGGCTCCATGTTTAAGAGTGTGTTCTGTTCTAGCAGAGGACCCAGTTTGCTTCCTAGCATCCACACCAGGTGGTTTACAACTGCCTATAACTCTAGGTCGAGGGGGTTTCTTGCTTTTGGCCTTCCAGTGGTACCTGAACTCTCATTCACAACTGTCCAAACAGACACATACATTTACTTTATTAGTTTTAAAATAAAGTACATAAATAAAGAGTTGCACAAGTTACTAAACAATTTTATGCAAGATACTGGAGCATTTGTAGATGGTTGTATTGTGACCTTGGAGCCAATTCTTTCAGACACTGAAGAACAATTATAGTTCACGCACAATAGATTTATGGTTTAGTTTTTGTCTGCCTAGTAGAGTTTCTTGATGCAAACCCATCAGCTGTTGTTAAGAGTGGGATAATATAGTGGGAAGGGCTATCTGAGAGTTGATTTGGTATTCAAAGTCCTTAATTCTAGGGACTGGATCTTGTGAAAATTCCATTTCCCCAAGGGACTAATATTTCCTGTTCATGTTAGGTTCAGAGAAGTGGTAGACATTCCAGTTTCTACATTGGGATCTTACTACCAGCCACTGACCAACTAGCATCTTTTCTGCATCCTTTCCTTTTACAGGGCCACCATGAAACCTAGAGAATAGTCTGACCTTCTGCTCTCAGAGTAAATTCTGGTTTGCCTAAGCTGGACCCAGTTAATGTAACATTCCAGCTCTGCCATTGTTGTGGATGGTCCTGATCTAAATCAGTCAATCAAACCTTGCCTGTATTCTGGCTATGGGGACCAGTTTCTTAATGGCTCATCTCAGATCAATGAGATGTGAGGGGGAAATGTGTTGGAAAATTTAGAGAACAGCTTCCAACTTTCTCTCTCACCCTCTGGAAATGGCATGGTCAGTTTGTGTCTAAGAATCTGAAAAGGGATTCAAAATATATAGGAAGCCAGTGCAGAGTGTCCTACAGAGAAGACAGTAGACACTCTGTAGACAGAGAACCAGGTTCCCCCACTGGGCTTCTCATCTTTAAACCAAATAATGTATCCATTCTTTAAATTAGGCATATCATCTCTCTGTTGTTTGTAGCATGAAACACACTAATTGATACAGAAGGGATGATGAACCTGGGAAGAGGGTATAATACCAAAGATTTCCCAGGCAGGATAATTGCTACATTGCTTTTAGAGAAGCTTTGAGTGGTTCTGTAAGTCTGGATGGATTGGGTCCTGCTAGGAGTGCTTTGTACACTAGACATTGTACTTCTTGAAGACTCCATATCTTCCCTGCCCTTGATGATCTAACGCCTTGCATGGTGTTTATGAATGAAGAGACCAACGAAAGAATAGATGCATCTCAAGCCATGCAGATCACAGGGTACAAAATCTACTGCTTGAGAATATAGTGAACAGACACTAGAAAAATCAGTGGCTAATTCCAAGATAGCAGAAACCAGAGGAGGGTGATTCATGCTCTCCTCCAACCTCTGTAGCTGGTACGAGGTTCCAGTGAAGAAGTGGGGTGTCATACCCACTTCTGCAGTTAGAAAAACAGCTTGAGGCTGAATCTTTGTAGATATCATGCCTGCCCATCAGAACATTTTCGGAAGTGTTCCATGTAGAAGCTTGCTAATCGCATATCTTCCTGCTGTGTACATTTTTTTTTCTGGAGGTGGTGGGCAAATCAGACCCTATAAAGAGTGACAGCCCTGAAAAATTGCCCAAATGTTGGTTCCAGAAGAATTCTATCTTTGGGACTCCCAACGTAATTATGGTACTAACTGCATTACCAGTGCCAGCAAAGTCTCTGGAGAAGGCCAGAATCTATCTCTATCATTCTGCTTTTATTTCTTCAGCAACTGCAAATGTAGAAATCAACTGGGAATAACTTAGAATTTAACATGTGCTTCTTGTCTTCTGTGGGTATCATTGAAATAGGAGAGCTCAATTAAGTCATCTAGTGACCAGTATTAAATTCAATTCATTGATTCATGGAGAGAGGATCGAAAACCCTCCACATCTCTTGAACAATCTTCAGCATCTCATTTCACCCGACTGCAGAACTTACTAGTTCAGAAATATTCAATGGTATAGCTCTACTCCCTTCTCTTTCATTGCGTATTAAGGATCTCTACAACTAGGTCCTACTATTCCAAGTAAAGAAAGGTGGTTCAAGATGTTACTGTCTGTATTCCCATGACTGGAGGGTTATCTTTGGACTCCCATAGATTCTAAATAAGTCCCCTTTACTAAAACCTGGCCACGCAAATGTACTGCTTCAAGTTAGCCCACTGTGAAATGGTTCAGTAAGCATTATCTATGTAACAGCCCTAGAGAACTGCATTCTGCCAGCACTTATCAATGTACTCCAACAATGTGCTATCATAGTGTTGTGAGGTTCACTCTTGTCATTATCAAACCATGAAACTTGCAATAACCATGGGATTATCACGGTTCTAGAAATCAGAGGTTCTAGAAATGTTCATTACAAAAGAATTAGTGTTCAGTTTGCTCCTGTGTAAATACCTTCTGTTGAATTTCCCGTAAGACTAACCCCAATTATTTAATATTCTAAAATGTTCCCTTGAAGTCAAAGTCACATGTAATTATATGGAATCCCAATGGAAGACAAGAAAGCCATGATTCTGAAACAGAAGCCCTGCAAACAGATCAGGGGTCACATCACACAGTTATTTTATAACCTGGTGTTAGCTGTTTCCTCCAAGATAAAGATTTTAATAATTAAGGGTATTATTGAAAGCATAGAGTACTGTCAATTAATGTAATATATAATCCCCATAGTTGGCCACATTTCATGGTACTGTTACAGCAATAATGCCACTTAATAACACTTAAGGCTTCAACAAAGTCAGCAGTACCTACATCTGCATGGTAATTTGTAAAATCTTCTCCTATCAAATGTCTGAAATGAGGTTTGGATAGTAATAAGTATATCTTGGAATGTCTCCCGTTATCAGTTAGATGAATCTTTCCATGAATTAAGAGTGCCCCAGAGTGGAGCTTTAATGAGTCCCCAAGAATGTGTCCACTGCTGGAATTCTCAGGTGTTCTAGCTTTCTGTTCTGAGGGAGGTACTGGAGCAAATCTGAACATCCTCCAAAGGAGAAGGGAGAGTGAACAAGTTAAGTAAAGAAAGTCATATGCCTTCTGTGACAGAATAAGATCACTGGACCCATATCCCAACGATGTGAGTTAGGTATTACCTCTGCATGTGAAGCAATGATGCATGAGCCAAGCACAGGACTGGTATTGTCATGTAGAGCTATACCACTCTTACAGATATTGGGGATTAAGAAATACTACCATGCAAACTAACATTCACTTGATCCCACTCAAAAGGGGGACTCAGAGTAGTCAAGGGGATTTCCAGCTTATACAACCTGAACCCACACATAGCTCAAGCATCCAGAAAATCTGACTCAAGGTAAAAATGCCTCTCCTAATTGGGGCTTTGCTTTTCCTGTGCACCTTGCATAAGGAATTCTAACTAAGCATAGCTGCATATGCCTGCAACCTCAACACTGAAGAGGCAGTAGTCAAAGGATCACAAAAAGCTTCAGGCTAGCCTGGTCTATAAGTGAGTTTCAGGCATTATAAGAGAGACCCTCTCTCAAAAAAGAGATAGTTACACTGATGGCTGATGGATTGGTGAATTATGATAAACAGACAGACAGACAGATAAGATGGTTTAGTAGATAAAATCAAGTTTTCAGTAGAAGGGATCCAAATTTACAGAGATATGCAATTCTCAATAGCTAACTCTATAAGATGTACCTAGCAAAATCTGTTGTAGCCAAGCAATCCCACCATGTAGTTTGAGTGGCTCCTCTGACCTGAAGAGAATCAGAGTTTAGACTGAGCAGTCATGAGCGATAGCAGACACCAAGATTTATTTTTTGGAACAGCAATATTAGGTGCCTTGGGCTCCTAACTCTATTGCATTTGGCTGCAGGGTTATATAAATTTAGTTTTCTAAATTTATATCGAATAGACAGTTCAGGTGGTAATGAAATGCTTTGGGTGAGTATAATTTTCTTTTCAAAAGCAAGTGACAAAGAATTGCCAAGGTTTCAGGGGGAAAATAACATATTTTACCTTTAGCTAGTGACAGCCCTCCAAGAAGCTGGAGTTCCTTGGACAAACATTATGGAGACACAGATCTTCATGATGTCCTTGAAAGTAAGGTGGTAATGTTTAGTACCTTTTCATGTTGTGATGTTTTGGGAGAATGTTCCCTATTGGACAAGTCTAAGAAGAGTGGAAGGACTCAGAAGAGTGGAGATTTCTCAACATCTGGATTTGGGGGGGGGGTCTCATGGATTTGTGGGGTTAGACCATCATCATTATTAATGGTATTGCATTTACAAGTTCACCATTCATCTCTGAATTGTTGTTGGCTTAGGAAAACTAAATCCTATCTATCCTCAGAAGCTTCCAGCTTTTCTATTTGTATACCACTTATATTTAAAGAACTGTCAGGGAGCTTATTTGATTCCCAGGACTACTGCAAAAAAATGAGAAAAGCTTGGAGCCTTTATAGGACTGAAATGTATACCTTTGCAAGGCTGAAGCAGAGGATCTCTCCTTGCCCCTTGCAGTTTGCATTAGTTGCTAGCAGCCCTCAACACTCCTGGAGCTGAATCACTCTGGTCTTTGCTTCTATCTCCACATGTCAATTCTCTGTCTATCTCATGTCATGCATTTGCACATGTACATATGCATGTATGAATGTTTATGTGCATGTGTCCATTTGTGTGCATATGCAAATGTGCATCCTTGCATGTGAAGGCCCGAGGTTAATCACTGGTTTCATTTTCAGGTGCTATCAACATTAAGTTTTGAGACAGGATGTCTCAGTATCTTAGAACCTTCCAGGTAAGCTAGTGACACCAGGGATCCAACTGTCTCTGCCTCGCTCATGCTGGAATTATAAACACAAGCCTCCACACCTGGCCTTTATCTGTGGGTTTTGTGGATGGAACTTTGGTCTTCATGCTAGTGTAGCAAACACACTAATGACCAAGTCATCTCTCCAACTCCTTGTGCCATGTCTTAATGTCCCTTTTTTCTTTGTTGACTCAATATGACATCATCTTTACTTCATTTTGGCCTTGGTTACACTACCAAATAAGGCCACCTACAGGCATTGGAAATTGGGGCATCAGCATGTCATTGTAGGAAACACTTTTCTGTACTCTTTGATTTACTGACGCTCATGTATTTCCTGCTTTCTACTGAGGTACTTTGAAGGAGACATACATTGCAATAAATGATACAAACTTGAAATCTTGTATGTGTGGTTACCAAAGACTCCAGTTCCCCTGGGAGGAATGTCTTTCCCAGCGATGCTGTTAGGGATGATATGATGCTTTGAAGGAGGAAAAACTAAACACAAGATTCTGGAAAAACAAACAGGCTATCAGGGGAAAAGGGAAAGGAAAGGGGCTGACAGAGTGAGCTGCATTGGAAAAAGTGTCTAGTTGCTCTAACCCGGATCCTCATCTCCACCGCTGACAAGATGAAAAGCAATATTTGAGCCTCTTCTCTTCTCCTTCAACACCAACAAACTAATCCCCGTAGCAAGTCAGATAAGAAACAGCCTTAGGTCTCAGAGCTATTACTCTGGACTCTCTTAAACTGCCTCTAGAGAATGCCTATTTGAGAGGATGTCCTTTCCTTTTATCGAGGGGCCATATAAGAAATGACCGAATAAAGCATGTTTCTATATCGTCTATAGAAATGTGGCCAAAGACAGTCTCCCTTCTATTCTTCCATGTCCCTTAAAGAAAGATCTTTGTAATAATTGCCTCTTAAAAGTGAATTCAGTAAAAGGTCTGTCTTTCCTGGCAGTCTTGTTTTCTGGTAAACACTAACAATTTTAGTGTTTTATGGTTGTTTTCTGATTTTTCTTTTGCTGTCCGAAAAACACTGCCAGACATTCTAGATGTTTTCATATTGCAACCTGACTGTCAAAAAAGGAGATTCTTCTTACAATGACAGGGTCTGGGTGGAGGTAGGCAGATGGCACATGGCACTACCCTCAGAGCACTAAACTTGACCCCAGCATTTAGACAGGGTCGCAAGCCCAGAAACCTCAGTATAATGGCAAATAATCAATATTATGAATATGACTGTATTAGTGGGTGGAAATGACCTAACCTGTATGTGTGTCAAGTACTGTTCATCTTTTTAGCATATTCATAGTTATGAGAATTACAAAAGACTTTAAAATAAATGCATAAATGATAAATAGAAAATGAGTGGGCCATGTGAACATGGTATCTCATATGTATAATTCTCACACCCAAGAAACTGCAGAAAGAAGTTTTCTGTGACTTTCAGGCCAGCCTTGGCTATATAGTGAGTTACAGGACAGCCTGGGCTACACAATAAGAGCCCATCTCAAAGAAAAACAAAACAAAATTTTGGGTAGGCAAACGAGATTTTGGTCATATTCTCTTGTGATATTGCTTTCCAAGAAACTAATATTTTGTCATTTAATCTTCCAAATGTTCTTATGTTTAATATGTCCCCAGAGAGTATCAGGGAATTAGCATTTCACAAAGCTCCCTCATGTTCGTAAGTCTTGAGGAAACACCTGGCCAGAGGCTGTCTGTAGGAAAACAGTCCAATGTCTGAGGTGTGATGTAAATCAATCACTGGTACACACTCCATCCTTCACTGTGTAGGGCAAGGCTTTCTCAATCCGTGGGTCATGACTCCTTAGGGGGCCAATTGTCCCTTTCACCGGGGTCACATATCAGATATCCTGCAAACAGATATTTACAGTGTGATTCATAACAGTATCAAACTTACAGTTACAATAGCAATGAGAATAATTTTATGGTTAAGGGTCACCACAGCATGAGTAACTGTATTAAAGGGTCACATTAGGAAGGTTGGGAACAACTGGTGTAGAGAAAGTTTGTATCCATGTCATTGAATGTGTACGTGTGATAGTAAACACTTGTTATGAAACATCTTCAGGGATTACTAGCTATAAATAACTTACTTTCATCTTAGTGGTTACACAAGATAATATATAAGTAAAATTTATTCTACTTAGACATGAATGAAGATACTCAGGATCTTATGGGTTTGAAAGAATGCAATGTGAATAGAATTCTTTACATAAAATCAGTGGACCATTGCAGAGGGAGAGAAAAACAGTGAATATATTTATAATTGAGAAAATGAAGAAGAACTAGAATATATCTATTCATTCAAATATAGTTTTATTGAGCACATAGTAGGCATTAGCCATTGTGTTAACTATTGTGGTACAAAGTGACCATCAGTTGATAAGTCAATTGGGTAGCAATTGATCTTATTTAATTAGTGGATTAATAAGACTTGATTGAATACTTAAATAGGCTACAATTCCTGGTCATTCTATAAAAAATAATACATGCTAGTAAAAGCTACTATAGGAGAAATGCCCTGCAAAGTGATTTTGAATTTAAGGTTCTCAGAAGGTCAGCTCATCCACATGCTTCTGGAGGCTCACCGTCGTCATGAAGCATACCTGTGAGGAAAGTGGCCTACTTCAAGCCTCTCATCACTCATGGAAAAGGCCAGAAGAACCACACCACATCAGAAGTGCTTCCCAACACTTCTGAGCTCCCTCCATCTTATTCCCCAAATTTCTGCCAGTCTTTAAATATTATTTCTATCATCTATATCTCCATCATCTGTATATGAAGATACATTTAACAAACACACCACTTATTTCATTGTATATTATTTGTATTTCTTACCAGAAGGTACTTTCCGTGAAGACAATGTTTTTGCTGTCTTTATGTATTTGTTCCCTGTGTTTCTGTCAGCTACAGGAATGATTGGCACATATATGGACATGCAGTGATGTTTGCTGAATGCCTAAGAATACCAGACCGGGCTTGTAGTCATAACATTGCTGAGATGCCAGTGTGATAGCTTGCATTCCATTCTTGGTTACCTGGTTGTCCAAGAGAAGTGAGGGTGGAGGCTTACCAAAGTGTGTCACTTGGGTGCAATTGCTGGCATCAGCTTTGAGATCAGAAACCAGCTTAGCCGGACATCTGCTGGTTCTGAGACGATGAAGACACAATCATTAAGTCCATAGCATTTGAAGGAGGAGAATGCTCATAGCAGGTTATTCTGGGGTCACATTAGAGGCTGAATCCCAGATCTGGTATGGAGGCTCTCACCGACTGAATCTAGGTTCTTAGAAATACCGGGTAATATTTGGTCATACTTGGAGGTATGTTTTAATTGCAAGGTGCCAAAAGTCACAAAGTAAACAAAAGTAAAAAACAGAAATACTTACGTAGTAATATTGTGGTTGAGTGAATGAATGGATTCCCTCAAATTTATTTTCCTACTGACCTAGAGGAACCATCCCAATAGATGAGTATTGGTTATCTAAGAAAGCAAACTGAGCATGAGACAGAGAGTAGAGCAGTAAGCAGAATTTCTCCACGATCTCTGCTTCAGTTCCTGTCGAGTTCCCTTAGTGATGGACTGTGACCTGAAAGAGTAGACCCAATAAGTCCTTTCTTTCCCAGGTTGCCTTTGGTCAGACGTGTAATAGAAATTATAAAGCAAAGTAGAACAGCCATTATGAGATGGTGGCTTCTTCTCTCATCTATGCTGCCTCATGGCTGTAAACTGGTAGTTCTTCCTCATGTACAACATCTGCATTCCAGACAAGAAGAGGACCTAACAAACTAGATAAAGGCCCACATCAGATCAATATTTTCCTCTTCAGCAGGAAAACACATCCTAAAAGATCTGTTATGACTGATCACCTGGAACCCCAAAACTAATCACTAAGTGAGAATGAGAAGTCTAAGGTTGGTTTAGTCGATCATGGTTCTTCTCCTATAGAGGACGAGGCAAATCTGCTCTCCTAAAAGCTGATGAATCCCTTTGGCCCTTTCAATACACTGTGACTCTCCTAAGAAAATAGAAGGGTGGGGTGGTGATTGGTGTCGCTTGGCAACGTGATAGAATCTGGAATCAAGTGGAAGAAGGGCATCTGGGCGTGCCTGTGGATTGCATTAACTGGGGAGGGAAGACCCAGCCAATGGCTGGGATCCTGCACTGTGTAAACAAAGGGAGCTGAGCAGCAGGCATGCATGCATCCCTCAATGTTGCTTGACGATAGATGTGATCCGAGCAGCCTCTCCAAGCTCTTGACCCTTTGACTACCTCACCTGAATGCTTGAATAAACCCTTACTTATTCTTTCAAGCGACATTTCACAAGAGTATTTTATTATAGCTTTGGAGGAAGAAACTAAGACAGGCAGATATTTGATTCTCTATGGCCATAGGTGGTGTCTATGGGCTTAGGCATCAACCCCGCAGAGGCACTGTTGCTACCAGGCTCTGTTCCTTAGCATGCTTTCCACATGCTCACAGGACACGAGGACAAATCTCATGTGTTTGTCATAGAGAGAATGTCTGAAGCTGCCAAATGTAGGCATTCAACTCCACCGAAGCATCCCAAGGTGGTTTCTCTCCTAAATCATGCAGAACATGGCACTGAGAACAGGATTGGGGATATGAATAGCTTTGGACTTTGACATCTGAGCCTCAACTTCGTCATCCATGGAAGGAGAATTATATTTATTGCATAGGTTACTACTTGATAAGAAGGAGGCACTATTTACAAAGCCTACAGTCATTGCTCAGGAAATAGCAGACCATTGAAAATAACTATTAGTAGTTAGTCACTTTGGGAATTTGAAATAACAGTTATTTTCGATGGTCAGCTTTGGACTGCCTTTTTATCATTGGTGAATCAAATCACTCTACTACTGCCCAACCTGAATTAAATCAACCCACCTGCTGATCCTTGACATTTTACAAGGGCTAAGGGCAGACAAAAATGTCTAAGGGCAGACAATCACCAGAGAAACAAACTACCCTAATTTAGAGAATATTAGAAAAATACAAAACCACTCAGTTGGTTCATAAGAATATTATGTAAGATTATGTGTCTAAGATTGAGTTTGCAATAAAAAGATGCTCTACATAGCATTGCCAGCCAGAGGCCAGAGTGAAGAGTTGGCAGTTTAGACGAAGAAACACAGAGTTTGCAACAAAACTTCAAGTTTTACTTCTATCTGACTGTCACTGTCAATAACCTTTAAACCATCTTTTATTCAAATGTAGTGTGACCAGGAAAGGTGTCCTGTGGTTGTCTGGATGGAAATGGCCTCCATAGGGTCATATGCTTGAATACTTAGTCCCCAGTTGAAGGAACTATTTGGAAGGAGTGTCTTTGTTGGAAGAACTTGGCAGTGTAGGTGGGCATTGAGGCTTACATAGACTCCCAGTTCTCTCTTTCTCTCATTCCTATTTGCGGATTAGTGTAAGATCTCAGATGCTGCCCCAGGACCCACCTGCTGCCATTTTCCCTACTATGATGACCATGGACACACTTGTTGAAACTGTGAGCATCAATAAAATTTTTGTATAAATTGCTTTGGTAATGATGTCTTATCACCAGAAATACATAGCTAAGATAGCTTCCAACTGAGGTTGTGGCCTTCCATTTATAACTTGGGGGTAAAATTGATATGTACAGTGTGCAGTATGTGTACTCCAAGAGGACAGCTAAACATGAAAACACCCTGGACACACATTTGGAATTTCCTTCAGAGATCCTCTGGGCAACCAAGATATCTTTTCCCCTTTCCCTACCCATTAGGGTAATTGAAACCTTCAATCTAGCCTTGTAACTAATATAATCCTAACCATAAGCTAAACCTTAGTCCCATCCCAGTACATAAACCCAATAAGAACAGCAGGCTTGACACCAAATCTAACCCTAATCCTATCCCTAGACCCATAACTGGGATATTGCATTAAGTCCTTGAACTGTTAACAGTTTGCCAGGAGTGCTCATTTCCAGTGATCTCCACATGCGCTTAGATTGGCAACTTGGACCAGATTGATTCAGACAAGTCTTTCTCCTTGTATTCCTCTCAGCAGCCTGTCTATCATCCTTGTCACAGCCATTGCTATGACCACATCCCTCCCTCTACACAGGCAGGCTCCATCTTGTTCTCTATCTGTTCGAACCTTAATCATGCCTAGAAGATTCTGGGCACTCACAGTTGACCTGTGGTCTGGTAAGACCTCTGTACCTTCCACTGCCGAACTTAGTCTGACTTCTGAATTTAATCTGTTTTCAAAGATGGATAGTGGTGGAAATTGTCTTCCAAGTCATAAGTGCTTTGCTGTGTTTCACGTGTTCTTTACTGCCCCCTGTTCTTTTCAAAAAACTCTTGCTAAGTTGTATGTATGACCCTACTTCATAAATTGGAAACATAATTCTTTCTCTGCCACATAGAGAATCGTCCTTCTTTGGGGGTCCAACATGCTTTTCCTACGGTATTTCACTAGAGTCGACTTGAGGGTACTGCTAACATGGGCTGTGTAGTGTGAATGAGTTCTTTGTTTACTAAAGCATCTAGTCTTAGACAAATGTCACTTACTTCTATCTTCCTGAGACAGGGGTCATCAGCCTGGAACCAGCCTTCTTTTTTGTCAAGTATATAACTTAGTATAAACCATGCATTCATTTTAAGACTATCTAATCTTTTCTAATTACAGCATTGGAGTGTTAGAAATTTCTTTAGAGGCCTGTACCTCGATAGGAATCGCACATGTATGACAGGTATGTAGAGTGGGAGGTGTAAACTAGTGACCCTTGATGTGCTCTATGCGGGTTTCTCACTTTATGTTGGCTCCAATCAGTTCCATCTTTCTGTCAAGGATGTCATAGTTCTTTTGGCACTAAAAGGTTGCTTTCTTAATTGTGCATAAGACCGGCCCCTTTACTGCTTTAAAATGCATACATTAGAAGGTCAGTTGTGGGCCTTTTCTAGGATTGGTCATCCCAGAATGCTCAAGTTCTTGTCTCGTTGAGGAAGATAGTATTGTCCCAGATTCCTGTGCCCATACAGGAATGCTAACCACAATGGAGTGGTTAAAATAGCAATCACATCCCCCTTACCATCCATATATCTGCCCCTGTGTGGAGGGAGAGGAACTGACTCACTTGTGGGATGCTGGGAGACTCACATTTTGTTGGCTTCTTTTATTTAGACAAAGTTAAGATGAAAAGTAACATGCTCCCTGGGAATTAACTTCTACTCAGCTCCTCAGTCTTCCTTGAGGAATTGCCTTGGCTGCAATGAAAATTCCTTCTTATTTTTCTTATAGGCAGCAAACCTTACAAGGTTCTGTTTCTTCAAGAAAGGAAGGCAGGACAAGGAGAAAGACACCTACATTTATTTAGGTGCATTGCCTGTGACTCAGTAGGTGAATTCAACTAATTCGGGCATGGAGGAAGAATGTAGTAAAAGATGCATGTGACCAGGCTTGAAGCTATGTTTTCTTATCCACGGCATCTAGCAATAATATGAGTATTGTTATATCCTTGACTCGTGCCCATCTCAGTTTCTCAGTTTGTTTGGAATTCAGAGAAGGAAAAATAGTGTAAGTTATCCAACCAACCTGAGGAGTCTTTCCTAGACCAGATAACTCTCCTCTGATTCATCTGTGCTGACAAGGCATGACCTAAAATGTCTTCTGTCCTATCACTAAAACAAATACCGCCCACCATCATCCCCTATTACCATGCATATTTGGTCTCCTGCCACATTTTTGGTACCCGCCACATCCCTTCATCCCAGGAAGGACCTCTTGCCCTCCGGCTGGATCACAATGGCACTCCTCAGTTTTTGTCTCATTGCTTTGAAGGAATGAACTAAGCAAGCCCTTTCTTCTTTCTTTATGAGTCAATATTATTCATTGAATCTGTTATTAAGTCTGATTTATAGATGCTAGAAGGTGTAAATGTTCACTTCCATTGGGTTTGTTTTTTTCTGTCTTAGTTAAGGAGAATTTTATTAGCCCTGTACAATAAGGCTCTGTATAATATTTAATAAGCTCTTGGGTGAAACCAAAGACAAACCAAACTTAATTTGGAGTAAATTAATTTATTGTTTCAGATATCTGGAAATCTAGGGAAAAGTCTGAATTTGGAATTTGTGAAACTTGGGATGCAGCTCCCTCTGCCTCTGTCTTCTGCATTTCTTCTGTACTGGCTTCCTTCATGGTCTTATTCAGTAGTTTGGGTCTTTATAAACACATAAGACAATCTCTAAATAAATAATATGGTACTGAGCATTTCCTAATGGTTCCAGAAAGACAAAATATTTAAGAATTTTAATAAAGTTTCCAGAGCTTCAACCTTTTCTTCAGATAAAACTGTCATATGTTCTCTCTCTCTCTCTCTCTCTCTCTCTCTCTCTCTCTCTCTCTCTCTCTGTGTGTGTGTGTGTGTGTGTGTGTGTGTGTGTGGTTATGAGTAATGGTCAGAGGTCAATATAGAGATCCTCTACCATTTTCTACTTTGTTTTTGGACACTGGGTCATCTCAAGAATTTGGAGAGAAAAGTGAGAAGGGGAAGATGGGGGGAACTTGGGGAAACAGGATGATTGGGATAAAGGAAGGCTGGATAGGGGAGCACGGAAGCACAATTCTTAGTTAAGGGAGCCACTTTAGGGCTGGCAAGAGACTTGAACCTAGAGTGGCTCCCAGGAGCCCAAGGCGATGTCCCCAGTTAGTTCCTTGGGCAGATGAGGATAGGGAACCTGAAACGACCCTATCCTATAGCAATACTGACGAATATCTTGCATATCACCATAGAACCTTCATCTGGTGATGGATGGAGATAGAGACAGAGACCCACACTGGAGCACTGGACTGAGCTCCCAAGGTCCCAATGTGGAGCGGAAGGAGGGAGAAGATGAGCAAGGAAATCAGGACCACGAGGGGTGCACCCCCCCACTGAGACAGTGGGGCTGATCTATTGGGAGCTCACCAAGGCCAGCTGGACTATGACTGAAAAAATCAGAAACTCCAATAACAACTTCGGTCATTTGTTCATTTGTTTTGATTTAAAAATAACTAATCAATATTATTTGTACTTATTAATGAAATTTTCTGACACACCTTAAATGGTCTGTCCCTGGCTCAAGCTGTGGTTGGTGTAGCGGAACCCTCCTGAGGAGTTCTGGCCTCAGTACACACACTGTGATGGATTTTAAGGCTCAGTGCCTGGGACTCCAGATCGATAATGCTCCCCGTGGCTAGAGGCCTGTGAGATGCATTCTCATGGCAACGCTACCTTCTCTCTGAGAAGAAAATGTGAGAACACTAGAAAAAACACCCATGCTAAGCAGCTTGCAATAACCAGCAAGTCTCTAAGAAGCAGGAAGGTTTAGTGACAATTTCTCTTTTATGAGCTAGGACAGTAATGCAAGAGACACTGAGAAGTGCCATGGGTGGGTGGCAGCCTGAGAAACTTTAAGAGGAATAAAATGACATCAAATGCACTGTTGTTTGATAGAGCTTTTATTTTTGGACTTACAGGGGGGAAAGCCCTATCATTAAAAGCAGGTGCTTGGATAAATAGAATCAATTATTGCTTAGTATGTCTTTGTCAGCCGTTACACATCTCTGAGAGTGAACTAGCTGATTCTTCCCCACATGCAATACCTGGTGTTAAAGCAAAAGTTCAACTCTGAAACTACAGAAGAGACTAAACAGTTCAACGTTGACATCAGGAGGAACAAGCGTTTGAGGAGTGTGGTGAATTCAGAGTGTGTATGACCTTAGATAAAGCTAATATGATTTTCAGAAATCATGGAAGCCAGCAGCACTTCCTTAAGTAGCCCACAGCTTATCTTCTATAGCTCTCTCTGTAAAGTTCCTTTATTTCTAATTAACATCTACACTCCAGCTGCCAAGAAAAACAGACAATGGCATACATTAGACAATCAAACTTTTATTGAGCGAATAAATGATTGAAAGAAAATGTGAAATGGAATTTTTCCTTCTATAAAATTTTAATTCTAATTTAATTTGTTATTATTAGTTATCATGACTTCTTCCTTTTTTAAAAATAAAACTTGGAGTCAATGAAAAACAGTGATTTGCTTTCTACTTGAGAAAGTAAATGCTGAAAGGAAGCCTATAGGAAAGTCTTCAGTATTGTCACGCCAGGGTCATTATCTGTTCTCTGAGATCATGTTTGGGGGCGTAAAATAGTCTCTGAGGTGTCTGCTGCAGATTCTGCATCCTTTGTCTCAGTCCTCAGGCACTTTGGTCCATCTGCCTATCTTCTCTGTTTCTGAATGGTTGCTTCTAACATTTACCCACTAACACACCGAGGAAGCTGTGTTTATTTGTGTGTATGTGTGGCGGGGGCGGGAGGTTCTACTGGGGATTTTGTTTCCATATCACTCACTAGGTTTTGCAGAGACACTGAGCACACCCTGTGTGGCCCTTCATGGTTTCTGACACCTGGGATGTAATGTTAGCTTAGTTCTGGAGGATCTGACTTGCTTCACCTAGAGCAAGATGTTAAAGCCAGATGCAGGAGCCCATGCCTGCAACCTCAGTATTTAAAGATTCAAGGGGGGAGGATCTGTTGGCCTAAGTCTGAGGCCAACCTGTGCTCTATGTCTCCCTGTCTAAAAAAAGGAAGGAAGGAAGGAAGGAAGGAAGGAAGGAAGGAAGGAAGGAAGGAAGGAAGGAAGGAAGGAAGGAAGGAAAGAAGGAAAGAAGGAAAGAAGGAAAGAAGGAAGGAAGGAAAACGAAGGAAGAATTTGGAGGGAGATTTGAACCATGAAATGAGGATATTAAAACATCAAATAAAGAATCAGAGGGCTTAGGGCTTCTTTCAAAATAACATTTTGGTAAGGGTCCAGTTTAGATGATGTACCAGAAGCCAGTGGCCTTGAACCAGTCAAACAACTCACTGCAGAGAACACTTGCAGGTAAAGCTGAATGGACAAAATGGTATACCGCATGACACAGCACAGTTCCCAATGCCACTAAGATGAATAAAGAGCTGGTGGAGAGGTAGGAAAGACAGAGGAGCAAGTGTTTTGTTTTTTGTTTTTAATTAATACCTTTTAAATTTTCTTTTAGGGATGATTTGGGAGTGAGGAGGGTATATGGAGGGACTGAGGATGGAGAGGGATTTGGGGTACATGGTGTGAAATTCCCCCAAAAAATCAATAAAAATCATGTTTTAAAAGCCCAAATTTTCAGAATTACAACATCTGAGAACTTTCCTTGAGCATGCTAGGACACCATCAGAGGGGCCTCTTGAGACCCCTGGGGCCATCAACCTTGACTTGCCTCATCTGAATCCAGCTGTGTTACTGGATTCAGATAACAGTTATAGATCTTATTTGGGTTCAAGTATTCCCTGCTCCTGTGGACTGTAATCTTTCTGCCTCCCATCCATGATGCAAAAAAAATGGAGGTCACAGGAAGACTTGGGGGATGGTTGAACTGGATTGTTAACTTGACAAGATTTAGAATCATCCAGGAACCAAATTTCTGGGTATTCTCCTCTGTGAAGATATTTTTTGAAAGCTTTAGCAGAGACGGGAAGAGCTACAGTGCATATTTATTTATTTATTTGTTTATTTATTTATTTATTTATTTGGTGTGGAGGGGCACATGTGGAGGCCAGAAGAGGCTATGGGTTTTCCTGGAGCTGGAGTAGCAGGTGGTTGGGAACTGCCTGAGGTGGACACTGAGAACACAACCTCAAGTCCTCTGCAACTGCAGGCAATCTTTTCTTTTTTCTTTTGTAAGAAAGAGGGTGTTTATTTTATCATACAGTTCATGTTACAGTTAGTTATAATGGGAAAGTCGAGGCAGCAGGAGCGTATAGTACCTGGTCACATCACAACCACAGTGAAGAACCAGGGATCGATGAAATCGATGCTGCTCACCTCATTTTCTCCAGGATTCTAGCCAGGGAAAGGTGCCACCTGGAGTGGACTTATCTTCCAGTTTCAATGAAAAAAAAATCAAGATAGTCCCTTACAGAAGTGCTTAGAAGCCATCTCCAAGGTGTATAAGCAGAGACTGTGCTTTACCTCAGACCATGGCCTAATAGCCTGCTATCTAAAAGACTATTGGCTGAATGCATTCCCACAACAAAGGTAAATCTAGAGTCTGTTATGTCTACATGTAACGCTAACTGCAATACTAACCATTGCAATTTGGGTCCTCTGGAAAGCTTAAATGGGCTTTGAAGGACATGCTTACTCAGAGGAAAATTTATGAAAGGTAATGGGGACTGTTCTGGCTCAGACTTTCTCTAAGCTGCACCAATGGCTGATCCTCTATGTCCCCAATTCTGCTTGCTACTACTGCTGCTATGACAGATTCTAGAACTGTACGTAGCCCAGAGGATCTGCCAGCATATGCTGTCTCCAGTCCCCATTACCTTTCATAAATTTTCCTCTGAGTAAGCATGTCCTTCAAATCTTCTCTTTAATATTTTATTTTTCATTGATTTTATCACACTATACATTTTTCTCTGCTCTCTTCCCTTCCTCCCCTCTCCCCTTCTACCCTCTCCTGTGACTTATGCTCCCAATTTACTCAGGAGATCTTGACTTTTTCTACTTACCATGTAGATTAGAACCATGTATGTCTATCTTAGGGCCTTTTTTGTTCTCTGTGTTCTATGGGACTGTGAATTGTAGACTGCTTTTACTTTGCTTTATGTCTAAAAGCCCCTTATGAGTGAGTACATATTATATTTGTATTTCTGGGTCTGGGTTACCTCACTCAATATGATGTTTTCTAGATCCATTCATTTGCCTGCAAATTTCAAGATGTCATCATTTTTTCCTTCTGTGTAGTACTCCATTGTGTGAATGTATCACATCTTCTTTATCCATTCTTTGGTTGAGGCTCATTTAGGCTCTTTCCAGGTTCTGGCTATGAGAAATAAGGCTTCTTTGAACATAGTTGAGCACATATCCTTATGGTATGATTGAGCAACTTTGGGTATATACCTAAAAGTGATATTACTGAGTCTTGAGGTAGATTGTTTTCTAATTTGCTGAGAAAATTGCTATACTGATTTCCAAAGCATCATTAATAGGTTGCACTCCTACCAGCAATGGAGGAATGTTCCACTTACCCCACATCCTCTCCAGCATAAGCTGTCAAGAACAAATAATCTAATAAAATAATGGGGTACAGACCTAAACAGAGAACTCTCAACAGATGAATCTCAAATGCCCAAAAGACACCTAAGGAAATGCTCAACATCCTTAGCCACCAGAGAAATGCAAATCAAAATAACTCTGAGATTCTATGTAACACTTGTAAGAATGGCCAAGATCAAGTGCCAAAATCTGAATCACAGGATCAGCTATCTAGACCCAACTCTTCCTTTTGCAAGTTGCTTTTGTCAGGCATTTTTACCAGGGAGAAAAGTAACTAAAATAAAAAAAAAATGACAGTGAAGGGTGGGGCGGTGGCTGTGCTCCACCTGAGCACATGGTTCTTAGGGCTTCAGAACTGGTTGGTGGAAAGACTATCAACTATATCCCATAAAAATGTGATCCAAATAGACTTTCCCTTTTTACACTTTCTTTTGTTGGATGTTTTGTTACAGCATTGAGAGAAATAACTAATTTGTGAGGAGCCTAAGTAGTTCACCCGGTAAGTGGCAGTTTTCCAATCCCCAGACATTTGTCTGACATGTGCTACTGGCTCTTTGCTCTCCTCTGCCTCACTGTGCTCATCAACAGTGAAAGCCTTACTTACAGGGACACTGATGCTATGTATACGTTTATGTGCACCTGTCTTTTGATTGACAACTGTCTCTGTCCAAGGCCTGTCTAAATAGTATCAGTGACAGGGTCCACCAGTACGAAATAGTGTTTACTACAATTATATTGAGCAGAACACTAATCGAATATGATAATAAATTCCAGTTAGCACTCCTGTATCTAGGTGATACTTCTGTCATTTTGATTTTTGAACCTTCTGCTGAACGTCAGTAAAAAAGACTCAAAGCTTCCCTAATTTCATGAGAATCAAAGAAAGATATTTTTAAGTCTCCATGAAAAGAGACCTGGAGGTCACATAGGAAAATTTTGTTTGTGTGTGTGTGTGTGTGTGTGTGTGTGTGTGTGTGTGTGTGGCTTAAACCGAGTCTAGACCTCTTGTGATAAGAGATGACAGAACACATTTTGAGCTAAAGCTATTAACACTTGGGACTTTGATCACAAACTTTAACTTTCCATTTCAAAGCGTCACTCTCATGATCATTCTACATGCAGGAAATACCATTCTTCCTTGGGCTCATGAACCTGGAGAAGAATGCAATTTACACTCGGAGACTGCTGTGTAATAGCTTGTGCTATTAAAAATGATATGCTCTTAAATATTTATAATGGGAAAAGTAATATTCAGCATCTTACATGTATTATTAACAATCTCTAAATACATCCTCTAAATCAATTACAGTGTGTATTGTGATCCTGCCACTGAAATCTACCTTCTTGTTTTTTGGTTATTGGATTGAGGACAAGAAATGATGAGTCCCCCAGGAATGCTGTGACCTAGATTCAGTTTCCATATGTTCAATGATTCCTGAGGTGTTCATATCTGTTCAGATACCGACTATTCGTTATGTGTCTTCATAGTCATATGAAATTTAAAATTTCCATTATTGGATTTTCAGAAATACAATAGAAGAATGAGACCATTTGACTGGGGTTTGAGCAACCTGCATTCTAGTCCTGGCTTTGATGTTGATTTACAGTGAACCTTGGCCATGTTGCTTTTGTGTTTCATTTTCATCCACTGGAAATAGGTAGCCTGTCCTTCCTTGAGCATAGTGGAACTGGGACCCCAACCTGCCTGGCTGCAGGCAATGCACCTAGTAGGGACTGGAGAGTGTTTTGCTGACACAGCATGCTTATGGGACCAAACAATCAAAACATCAGAAAACAAATCTCAGACAGGTGAATACTTCTGTTTGTTTATTTGAGGCAGGAGCCATGATTGGATTAGAACTTCATGTTTTGGGGACTCAAAAGAAGCAGACTCTTGGGCACTCTGGAATGAGAAATGATAAGGTTCATAGAAGTAAAGAGAAAGAGTATGTAGTCTCCATGGTGAAATAATAGGACCCATACTCATGGTGTGGGGATGCCCATAGTGAGTGCTGTGTATTGAGACGGCTCCATATGGGAAGGCAGTGGTATTTGGCAGAGACTTTAGTTTGGCTCAGGTCTCTGAATCCAAGATAAATTGCTTCTTAAAATCTTTAAAGTCATTCTCCTGGCTTATTGAGATTATCCTTATCATGTCCTCAGGCATAACTAAGGTCGGAGTTTTGCTATGGAATAGTGGACAACAGTGTCCCTGTCTCCTATTCAGGCTGATACTGGATGCTAGTGACTGTGGAGAAGGAAGACAAATGCAGTGCTGGGGCTACCAGGAAATAACCAGGGGACTTGTTCCATGACCAGCGGGCTTTTGGGAAGATCTGTGACATGATGTCAAGAGAGGATACAAGTCTTTGGAAAGTAAGAACCGCACGTGTATACTACTGGAAATCTTTTGCAACTTGCGGAAACGGAAGGATACTCAAGTCTCTTGAGTCTCATGTTTCACTGAAGTAACCTTAGAGACAGCAAAGGACACATTAAACATGAGCGACAGAAAGCAGCCTCTTGTCACCCTGCATCCTATGCTGGGTGTAAAAATGCCAGGACCTCAGTTGGGGGCTTTAGATGTCTGGAAGACAACTGTTCTTTTCATCTTTATTTTCATCTTGGACTCGAAGTAGTTCAAAGCCTCCATTCTAGCACTCCCCCATAGAGCATAGAACAATGAAGTCATTTAACATATTGGCAATGATTGCTACCTGAGCCTTCAAAAAACGTAGAGAGAAAATTCAATTCAAAATTTCTATGTATGCATGTGCACATGTAGATGAAGTTTTCTTGTCCTGCAACTGCTCTCAAATAAACACTCAGAGGCTTAATATAAATTATAAATGCTTGGTTGATAGCTCAGGCTTTTTACTAATTAACTCTTACATTTAAACTAACCCACTTTCTTATCTATGCTTTGCCATGTGCTCATGGCTTGTTACTTCACTTTCTACACATCTTGCTTCTTAGCAGCTGGCTGGAGTCTCCTCTGACTTGGACCTTCCTCTTCCCATCTTTCTCAATTTGACTTTCCTGCCTAACCTTATCCTGTTCAGCTATCGGCCAGTCGGTTTGTTTATTAAACCAATCATAGTGAAATATAGTCACACGGTGTATAGAAGGAGTATTCCACAGCATGTACATGTGTGTCTGTCTACACATCTGTATGGAATAGCATGTATTTGGTAATTGGACTTTAGGGCAGGAAATCTCAGGTTCATGACAGAGAAAGCACCAGGCAGGTGTTAAATTTTTGTTTCTGCCCTTGGACCAGAACTGTGGCAATTCACTGTTTAATTCTAGATAGAGGATGGTTCACCTAAACCTCCACGCCCCTTTCTTCCACATGGAGGTGGAAGCTAGACCTCTAAGAGCTTTGCCATATCTAATACTTCTAGCTCATAAGTGATCCTGTCCAAAATCACATCTTAGGGCTAGTATACATTGTACAGATATCAGGAGTTAAGTTCAATGGTAGGCTCTATCTTCATTTTGTAGGAAAAAATGAGAAAAAAAGGAAGAATATATTGAAGTTGACCTTGGCATTTTCGTTTTTGAAAAAAAAAATTTCAAAATAGTATGAACTAGCAAAAAATAATCTAAGCAAATAATAGATAGATGCTTTGCCATGGAAACAACAAACAATAGAGACTGTTCTAGGGAAGCAAGTGAAGCTGACAGTTTGAACATGTAGCACTTTTTGGGGGAATTTCTGCCTCACCCAAGAATAGAAAAAGTCTGATCTTCTGGCATCTGTGTATCTATAAGAAATAAAGGTCTGAATTCAAAAATATAATGGTGTTATATTCACTTATATTAAAAGTAGGCATATTTTGTTAAGCCTTTATTGTGAGAGCCTCATCTGTGCTGTGTGGCCTGTATAGTGGTATCCTGGCCACTTATTAGATACCAGCTACAGACAGTGGGCTCATCTCCTCTTTATGGAGATGTAAAACATGTTGACTATTGAATATCCTCTGGGCATAAATTTGCCTACTCTGCTAGAAGGGAGATTTCTGTCAAGTCTGTGTGAATAGGCAGTGTTGGTGTGAGGCTTGGCTGTCCTGTTTAACATTGGTAGAAGTTTGTAAGCGGTTTGTAAGCCTTCTTTCTTCGTCTCTGAAGGGAGGGAATGATGCCGACCATCTCCCGGGGTCGTGCTAGGATGGGATTCAAGATTATACATGTGAAATGCCTAGAAAGCAGGTGTGTATGAACAAATGTCTGAGGAGCGGGTAGTGGGGGAGGGTTTGAACCTACTCTAGTCCAAAGAAACAAGTCAAGGAAGATGGTGTGCATTCATATTTGGGTGAGGAAATCGACATTATACCACAAAATTATTCTCATTGTGCTTTTAATCAGAGAGTAAAGGGTGAGCCGAGGTGTGTCTCTGAGCACCTAGCAGGCATCAGATACTATAACGGCTCCTTTGTGAGCAGAGCCTCATTTGATCTCTCAGCTCTCATGTGAAGTATTTGTGTAGGGCCAGTTTTCGGAGGCTGTAATGGAGGCTAAGAGAAGAAATTCTACCTGGTGCTTTATGGAGATAGAGGATTTGTTCAAGTTTAAAGCTCATGTTCTTTCCACTTCCCCAAAGATAAGACTAGTACCCAGTCTACTAGAATTGAAAATAATATATTTATATCAAAGGCCATCCAACATGAATTTAAAGGGAAAAAAAGACTTATTCAGCATTGTGTCTTGCCTAGCTGCAAATAATTGTAGCGGAAGTGAGTTTGCTTCATGACACTGAGTTTCAGGGATCATTATAATAGCCCAGAGAGGCCTGTGGCTCAGACTTCAAAACACACATTGGCTGGCAAATACAGCCCAGGACAAGAGAATGCTAGAAATCTAAGTTATTCTAATATTCAATTAAAAACGAAGCGATGGTGGTGATTCTTTGCCAGCTCTCTTCTGCTAAATCCATGTGTTTGAGAGGTCTTCCTTTTGGTCCTTTCTGTCCCCAATCTTTCATGCTGGCGGAGGGGAAAACCCTGATTCATGGCTCAGGGAATTGGGTTGCGTTGCTTTTGAAATATTAGCGATGGTAGGAATGGTTTCCAATTACAGTGAACTGAGTGTACAATCCCCACGCTGTTCTATTTAAATAACTGCTGAATCGCCGGGTCTGCCTTCCTGTTTGTAGCTCCCCTGAACAGGTAAATAATGAAAAGCAGAAAGAAAATCAGCACCTGCAATAAATAACCCCGCAACCTGGTGTTGGACTCTCTTCCCCGCCTGCATTTCTTCCCCTCCGCCATGGTTTCCTAATCGTAACAGAAAATAAAAAGTGGCCTTTTCTATGGAGATTGAGGAATCCAAAGTTCTCTTGGGGTTGTGAGGTTAAGAATGTTTATAGCAGTCTGTTGCAGTGGGAAAAAGCATAGACTCTGGAGTCAGAGAGAATCGGTGTTGATTTCCAGCAATATTGTCAGCCAGGATGTCCCGTGGAAGTAACTCTCACGTTTGAAGTTTGCCTTCCACAGAAACTGAGAACCCTGGAGCTTGATCTTTGCGTCTCATCATAGGCAGATGGTGCCCAGGATAGTATATACACAGCCCCCAGCAGAGTTGCTAATGTGTCATGGGCTGGCAGTGCAGGATGGGAGTAGCTCACTGCTCCTGTCAGTTTCTTTGCTAGATGGAGCCACAATCATCAGATTGTGTAAGCTACAAAGCACACAGAGATGGCAGTACGCAAGCCACAGCAGGTATTCAGAGAATATGCGGCATCGGGAGAATGCCAAGCAGACTGGAGGTTTACCTTGTTATGGGGATGATATATCAACTTTGTGAGATCTTTTATGACAAGTGGGTGATAGTACTTGTTGGTGTCTACGACTCAACACTTCATTAATGAATGGGAGAGGTAGTTTGTGTGTGCCCTTGCGCACGAGCAATCTCGCACATGCTCATGTGTGTGTGTGTGTGTGTGTGTGTGTTAGAGTTAGATAGAATAATAGGAAATGAACTCACTACTCCATTTCTGTGCCAGATGATTTTTTTTCAGAGGGACAGAATTTTGTGTTTCCCATACTGGTCCCTCAGTATCTGAGGATGACCTTGAACCCCGGGTACTAGCTGCCTCTACTTCCCAAGTGGCAGGGTTACAAATGTGTATTACAATGCCAGTTTTATGGGGTCCTCAGACCCAAACTTAGCATCTTATACATTCTAACTAATTATTCAACCATCTAAGACACATGCTCATTGATTTGTGAACTTTGAAGACAGTCCCTCTGGCCGGCCCTGGGAAGCAGAGGCAGATATGCTCCTCGGGCAGCAGGATATAGCAATGGACCTCTGAATCACAGTAGATAACAGGGTTCGCAAGGAGCTGCTGACTTTACTGCCCATTACAGTTGTCCAGAGGGATATCCCTAGTCCTTCTGGTACTTTGGTGCCAGGGAGGTCACTGTATCCCGAGGTGAGCAGTTGTAAAGATTAGTGAAGAGTGTTCCTCTCTAGTTAGACTCTAGCCTTGTCCTCCTATGGCTCATTTATGGGTCTTCATCCTTATGACTGGGCAATCTGTTCTCCTCATGTATGTGAGTGCTTCTAGATTTTGAAGGCATATATTATCTCCTCAGCTGCAGCATCCCTGCTCTCTGGATGGCTTTTCAGGAACAGAATTGGACTGAAACTGCTTCTTGGAGTTTGCAGTGTAAGACTAGCCACACCTTGCATGATACCGTAAATCACTGGAGCTGAGGGATCTACCACCTCACAGAAAGAGCCTGGCCGCTTACCCACTCCTTGACCTGGTTATGCATTCCTACCCATGAAATAGGAAGAATGCTTGTTAAATTTGTGAGGCTTAAACCAAATCATTATGTGGAAATTCACTGTAAATAATGAACCACTGTACGATTATGTTGTCCGCCTGTAAAGGCATCGACGGAAATTGTTTTATGCCTGTTTCGCTTGGATTTTAATCGGTCCTGGAAGCACTTCGCCGACAGGTTATTAGCTTGAGGAGCGAGTCTCCTTTTTTTGCCTTTTGTTGTTCTGTTTGTAAAGTGTATGTGTGTCTGCACACATCTCAGGCCCTTGCTGTCACTGGACACAGATGTGCACAGACAGATGGCTTTATCACTGGCCGGGTCAAATGTGGTGCGAAGAGATCCAAGTCGAAATGTAGGCCAGTCTCCTTCCTTAATGGTGAAAACAACAGATCTGCTTTTTGAAACAGAATAAAGTGTTCCCATCTTGGACGTCAGCTATGTTTGAAAGATTTGTTCATTCAAGTATGACAGCTTTTATGTTTATGTGGAGCTTCGCTGTTGGCTAGCCATCTTGTCACTAGGGGTCTCCTTGACTAATCCAATATTCTTCCCTCTTTGACACTGGTTTAGTCTTGGGCCTTAGCTGTGGGTCTAGAGTTCAGAAGAGTGAACTCAGGGTACATCCACCTCTGTAAAGACAAGAACGTGGTCACAGTCACCAGGCAAGTGACCAAAGAGTTTGCAAGATGAACTGGGGAGATGGCTTTATTTGTAAGTGCCTGCTGTGCAAGCAGGAGGATCAGAGTTCAAATCCTCACCACCCATACAAAAGACTCAAGTAAGGGTATGTCTGTAACCCCAAATGGTAGATTTGGGAAGGTCAGTCCTCAGAGTTTGCTGATAAGCCAGTTGATGGAGGGTAGTCATTGGGTTCAGTGAGATACCTTATCCCAAAAGCTAAGTTGGAGAGCCACTAAAAAGACAACAGACACTAGCTTAGATTCTCCACATGTGCAGGCGTGCACACACACACGCACACACACACACACACACACACACACACAGTTTGCAAGATGCCATGGGAAAGGAATGAGCTTCCAAAGCAGTCTAGGCAGGTTTGTTCTTTTTTGTCTTTTCTCTTTTTGGCTCCACCTTCACAATCTGTGGCTGTGTTTGCCACATGACAGTTAATGAGAAACCACACTCTCCTGTTTTCCATCAGCCCGAGCATCTCAAATGCCAGGAATGATGACCAACTTTTATCTTCTTTATTTTTATCTTCTTCTAATTAGCCAGCATGGTTTCTGACACAGCAGAGAGCCAACCAATGTGTAGTAAATGAATGACAAATGGAGGAATGAGGTGACAATTGAGCTTGAAGGAATCTTACTTGAAGAAATATTTGAAGCTCTCCCTTGTAAAAATACAATTCCCATTGGCTTAAAGGACAGCAATATATTTCTGGGTTCTTTGAGCCAAGGCTGGGAAGTAGGGTGGACTGGTTCCCCTGGGGGTAGCAGGTAGAGAATGGAAAATAGGTGACTATAGGGGTTGTCATGAGGTCTCTAAGATTCTCAAGTGACTTTATCATACAATGAGGCAAACTTTATATTGAAATTTATTTTTTATTTTGTGGATAGCTAGTAAAAAGTTATAAGCAATAAGGTATAATTTAGGGAGAATGTCACTGAGAATAGATTGTGTTAGGAGAGAGCTTGAAGTTGAAAGTCTAACTAGAAAAATCCTAATGCCATAATCCAGGTAAATGTCATGGGATTCAGGAGTAAGGGTCTAAGAACAGAGCAGAGTGTCTTCTGACTTATTGCCAAAGTCACCATCACTGTCATTTGTTGAGGGCTTGCCCTATGTCATTAGCCACCTTTCTTTCTTTTATTTTAAAGATTTATTTTATTTTTTAAAATTTTATTTAAATAACATTTGTTTCACAAGCTGACTGTAGTTTCCCTTACCTTCTCTCCTCCTGTTTCCCTTCTCCCCATCCATTCCTCCACTGTCTCCATTCAGAAAGGGTCAGTTCTCCCACGGACTTGAACAAAGCATGCCATCAAGTTGAGGCAGAATGAAGCTCGTCTCTTTGCATCAAGGCTGGGCGAGGTAATCAAGCATGAGGAATAGGTTCCCAAACCAGTGAAGCATCAGGGACAGGTCCTGATCTCACTAGACATTAGCCATCTTTAAAAACTTGTTGATGGGGCTGAAGGGATGGCTCGGCGGTTAAAGGCGTGGCTCACAACCAGAAATAAAAACTCATTGATGACAACAAAAATCTTGGGAAGGATGTCTATGTCGTGTGTTGTGCCCATTTTTAAGATGTGTTGGCTAAAGCCTGGGGAGATAAAATAAATTTCTAAACTTCACAAAGCACTTAAGTGGCTGTGTAGGATCTGTCGTGCAGATTTGCTGAGCTGTGAGCTGAGCTCATTGTACCTAAGGTATACATACAAAGGCATCTGAGCTACATCCCTTGGAAACTCACCCCTTCTCTAACACCATGCTTTGAGACTGTGGTGCTGACTCACTTCTCAGCTGTGAGGTTCAGCTGTACCCATTCGCATGCTTCTCATCTCTGCCCCTCATTGTGTTGCCCCTGACTGTCTCTCCACCTCTCTCCACCCATTCAAACTCAACAGGACTGTTCTGAGGAGCTCTTTTCTCAAAACCCTTGTCATCATGCCATGTATATCAGCCTCACTCGGGATGTTATTCAAGGGAGGTGAGGTCTGAAGTAGAGAAGTGGCCTCCTGAGAGACAGTGAGCACCATTCCTCTCCCAGCTTAATACCAGCTGGCTTTCAAAGAGAGGACATTTTCCCTTGAAAGTTGTCACAGAAGAGAGTTTAACATATGGCAGGTAGTTTAATTATAGAAAACGGGGCCACTATCCTTGGATGGGGAAACTCACTTTGGAAAAGCGATTTCTATGTTGACAAAATATCTAACTCCATACATCTGCTGCTCTGTGTATTTGAAAAATACCCGTGCCTGTATCTGTCTGCACTCTGGTTCGTCTTAGGCATGAGTTGGATCAATCCTGAACCAGGCTATAGATGCAGAAAATAACAACAAACAAACTACAAACACATGAATAATTCATGAGCATCTCTCTGTGGGGGCTTAAGGTCAAGGGCTATGAAAGGTGCATAATTCATTCTGGCATCTCTGCTACCTTTTAGGACCACACTGCATGTATGGACTATCTACTATAGGCTAGATATTACACTTACGAACTGTCTCAAACTTTTAACTAGCATAGTTATCTGAGAGAC
This sequence comes from Microtus pennsylvanicus, assembly GCF_037038515.1. NCBI lineage: Eukaryota > Metazoa > Chordata > Mammalia > Rodentia > Cricetidae > Microtus > Microtus pennsylvanicus. The sequence goes on from NC_134586.1 coordinate 93,364,013, forward strand.
TTTGTAAGAAATTAGTTCCTCTATTTCAGATGAGCACATGGCATTTAGAGAAGCAGAGATATACGCTCAAAGTGGAAAATCTAGAATAATAGCTTTGAACAGAAAAAGGCTGAACAGAAGGCAAAAGGCATGCAAATGGAACATAAAATATAGGAAGACGTAGGCATGGGGTAAATGCAACTTCTTTGAGATAGACTATCAAGCTGCTGCCTGGTATATATGCTTCTGCTACCCTTCAGGACCACACTGCATGTGTGATGTATCTACTGAAGACTATATACTACCTGGATGAACTGTGTCAAACTTGTTATCTAACAGAGTTAGTCAATCGACTCTGGAATAAACATTAGTTTCTCGATTTCAGATGTGCACTTCCTGATAAAGGAACTAGGAATATCATTTTCGTGGCAGTCCAGTTTCTAGTAAAGTTTGAAAGAGTGGAAAGGATGGTCCTGTGTGGTACAGGCGTCAAAGGGAAAAGGAAGCTAGAAGTTTCATTGTTTGCATTTATTCAGTGTATATGGCATCACAGGATTCTACACCTTGACGTTAGGGGACAGAACACAGACTTCCTGATACTTCCGTGCACACCTAATGCTTGAGGCTAAATACCCACTGATGTATTTTAAACAGTATATGAAACAGGCATTTACTTTAAATGGACAAGCAGACATGTCCTTTTCCAAGCAAAAAGATAATGATATGATGTAGGTGAGTCTTCTATCTATCTGTTCCTTTCATTGGTTAATTAATAAAGAAAACTGCTTTGCCTGATAGGGCAGAATTTAGATAGGCAGAGTAGACCAAACAGAATGCTGGGAGAAAAAAGCAGAGTCAGGCAGATGCCATAACTCTCCTCTCCAAGATGGACGCAGGTTAAGATCCTTCCCAGTAAGCCACCACCTCGTGGTGCTACACTCATTATTAGAAATGGGTTAGTCAAGATGTGAGAGTTGGCCAGTAAGAGACTAGAGATAATGGGCCAGGCAGTGTTTAATAGAATACAGTTTCCATGTTATTATTTCCAGGTCTAAGCTAGCCATGCGGAGCTGGGTGGGACAAAAAGCAGGCCTGTTTGCCTCATTACTACAAAGATGATTGTATCCTCAATAAAAAATACTTTTTTCTCTTTAATATCAAGACAGTCTCAGAACTGTGATCAGAGAAATCTGATAAACTTAGTATTAAGTGAATTTTGCAGGGCAAGTGTTAGAAACATATGGGCTCCAGGCTAAATCTGATGACTTCATACCTGTATTTATAAATAAAGTTTTATTGGAACATAGCCATGCTCAATTTTTTTTTAAAAAAGATGTCCTTCATTGCCTTTATGTTCCAGTAACAGAGCTGTGTAATTGCAGACTATACAGCTTACAAAAGCTTTAAATATTTACTCTCTTGCTTTTTACAAAGATTGCTTTGGAAATCTTTGATATACACTATAGTAAGCTTGATGCCCCTTACTTTTTGTTTCTCCATTTCATAGTTTCGTTTTTTGCAAGTCTCCCTGTCTTGTCTCTCTTCCCTTGAGTTACAGTGTTTCACTTAACCTCAGAAACTTGCAAATGACTCAACTTCAAAGAAAACTTAGATAGAATGAAAAGAGGGTTATTGGTCCATATGTTCAAGTCTGAGTTGTCTTTATAAACTCTGGAATTGTAGACTATGTAATCAAAACATTTGTGTTCATTCTCTATTTGTATGTGCATGCATGTAAGTGTGTGTGTGTGTGTGTGTGTTATTTTCACTTTGGGGACAAACAATGACTGCTAGATGCTATGACTCTTGGTAGGTGGAGTGTTTCTTTACCCTAGATGCTGTGATTCTTGGTAGGTGGAGTGTTTCTTTACCCTTGCCAAAGCTGAAAAGTCTCAGAAGACTTTCTTTGGTGTTAGGCTCATGCTCGTTTCTGTAACCAGTCACAAAGGTCAACAGTGAAAGCTCCTGATACACAGGCATGGGTCTACTTCGGCTCCTGGGTCTGTGATCTGTCAGAAATGGAAGGAAGATAGCAGGTACAGACTTTTTGGGATTGAGAGTTTTCTTGTCCTGTGTGTCACCCAGAATGGCTCTCTTGCATTATTAGCAGAACCTGGTGACTCCAGTCCCTTTGTATGTGTAGAGCATGTCTCTGCTCTCTTTTTCAGCTGTGGGGTTCGGTTTCTGTTCTTGGTACAAGCAGAGGATTCTGATTTGTGAGTCTAAATAAATAACCATCTATTATTCTCAATTCTGAGCTAGTGTGGGATTTCTTTTAAGCATTCTTCTTCATCAGAATCCTCATCCTATGGTGAAAATGTTTGCAGTAGTTTGCATGCAATTGGCCCCCATGAGCTCATAGGGAGTGGCACTATTAGAGGAGTGGACTTGTTGGAGTGGGTGTGGCCTTGTTGGAGGAAGTATATCACTGCGCAGGTGGGCTGTGAGGTCTCCTTTGCTCAAGCTACACACAGTGTGACACTTAGTTCACTTCCTGTTGCCTGTGGATCAGCATGTAGGACTCTCAGCTCCTATTCCTAGCACTGTGTCTGCATTCCACTGTGTCCTGCCATGATGACAATGGACTAAACTCTAAGCCACCCCAATTTAATGTTTTCTTTTATAAGCATTGTTGTGGTCATAGTGTCTCTTCACAGCAATAGAAGTGTTGACTAAGGCAATGTCTGTAATACTTTTTAGAGAGGGAAATTTTTTAAATACAGTATTTTAATATATACACCCATGTTGAAGTGGGCATCTATTACAATACAAAATAATATTTCTGGTATCCTAATTAGATATTCTAAGCTCATCTTCACAGCACAACACAAGACCTAGCAAACATGTTATGATCTTGAGAGCCCCAGTTACTTAGTAGTATTTTCTACTTATTTAAACTTTATATTTCATGATAAGATTTAGAAGTAGAAACTCCAGATTTAGGTCTTGCTTCTTCCATTTATGACTAATCATGGAGAATTTTTAATTTAGTTTCTTGAACTTGTCTTTCTATATTTATATACAGCCACCTTTTCCTGGTTACTGACTAAAGATAAGACCTTGCATAAGGGCATAATTTTAAATCCGAAATGCAATAAAAGTACCCAATTATTACTAAAAATAAAAATCAAATCCTTTACACTTATGCTATTTGATAGATGACTTTCATGGGAAAATATACTTCAATGCTCCCTGCCACAATTTAATATTTTCTCTGATGAGGTGTGGTGCAGAGAATCACGGGCACTTTAATTACGTGGCTGAAAGACAGCTTTGGCAGCACTTAACAACTGCTGGAGGAGGACTCTGACAGGTTTGCTATAGAAGCCAAACCAGCATTAACAGATGTGCCTGGCACTTCATGGGCCCCACACTGGAGAGGTGCAGCTGCCTCTCTGATTTTATGTCCAGTAGTTTGACTTGTGCCTGCCATTTCCCGATGACCCCCCTAACCCCTGCAAGCTTTATTATCTTCTCTTTTCCGAAGAATGGCCATTTTCTTGACAACTCCATGCTGACGCACAATCACAAAGATGCTCTGCAGACGATTATAGGTACCGAGGGAATAACAGGATGGGAGGCGCAAGTTCCACAGCCAGGCATGCATCTGCAATGCCGAGAGCTGACTGACAGATGCTCACAGTGAAGGCAGCAGTTGTCAACATGGTGATGGGACAGTTAGTCACCGGATTCTGTGAGATGCTTGCATATTTGCTGATGTGCCTCACAGTTCCCTCCCCTTCCCTTGGAACAAAGCCAATTCAAGCATCATTTGGAAGAAGACAAGGCTTAAAGGTGGCAGGTGAGAAAGTCTAAGCTTCCCAGACATTTTCAGTCCTTACATTCACTCTCTGGCCTTGATCACACGGTATCAATATTTTGAGAAGGCTGGTGTTTTTATTTCAGGTTTTCATAGCTCTTCTCAGCTGACTACACACAGAGTGGTATTTGGAGATAACCGCTTGCTAGGTGTTTGGGGCGAAATGTTTATTCTGCTTTTTGCAAACTAGACATTTTTCAAATAGAACTCATTTTACATTCTGAGCCCCAACAAGTGATAAACAGTAAACCAAGCATAGGCAGATGGCCAGTGTCCCATCAATATTAAAAATGCATTAGTAAGTCTAAGTTTTCCTTCTGTGTTTCCCAAGAATTGTCAATCACGAATGAATAGGTCCTATTTGTAGAGAAAGGACAGATTTAAAATGACAAAATCAGAACATTTCTCAGAATCCTGGGAAGGATGGCACTTAAAAAAAATCAATGTCACCAAAACTTCAAGTGAGTTGTCTTGGGTGTCTGTCAGATTTAAGATGCATTGCTCTCTCAGAGCCCGTGTATTCTGGATGAAGCAGTTGCTGAAGAAAAACAATCATGGTGATAGTCATGAAAGTTTACTTGGCAAGAAAATTAGGATTGAACTCAGGCTGTTATGACATAACGTAGGAGTTTATAATTGCGATTTGTTATGCAACAATTGGATTAGGTTCCAAAGATCAATGTTTTAATGCTCCATGGAGACATTGGGAAGAAATATACCATCATCAGGATGGATATGACAACAGAGTACAGGCTCTCTTAGCATTAGCAAGCCCACTGAAGTCCCGTGTGTCCCTTCATCAGCCAGGTCAAGAAACTCAATCTTACTACTGCCACAGAGCTGATTATTGTAAAAGTCGACTCCTGTCTTATCAACTCAGATATTGAAGCTCAAAACAATGGGACTTGTTATCCAAGAAGGATAAAACTCTTAGCAAAGCCAGACATTCATCCTTCTTTCCTTTGTATCTCTCTGTCTCTCTTTCTTCCTGTGTGTGTACATGCATGTAAATATAAAAGCCAGAGGTCAATTTGGATGTTGCTTATCAGGAGCCCTTAACCTCATCTTTTGAGACAGGTTGTCTCACTAGCTTGGATCTCAGTACTCCCGGGTAGGGACCAGTCAGTCCCAGAATGCTGTCCATCCCTCTGTGACCAGCACTGTGATTATGAGCATGTGGCACAATCCCTATTTTGCTCTTGTTTTGTTTGTTTGTTTATAATGTAGGTTCTGGAGCTGGAGCTTAAGCCCTCATACTTGCATCACCTTACTGAGCTACCTTCCAGGCTTTCTTTTGGTTTAACCAATGTCCTGCCTATAGGCAAACTCCAGCAGAAGTCAATATTGCCCAGGGATTCAGTATCACTAAATCTAAGCAGCTATGTAAGCAAAACATAACTAGCATTATGATGCACCTTAAGCATAATGCACATTAAGAAAATGGAGTACTGGAGGCTCCACCTGATCACCTTCTGCCTAAGAGAGCTCTTGTGTTTCTACTCCAACATCCCCAGAACAGTGCCCTTTCTCTATTTCTCTGTTGTTAATGATCCTCAAACACAACCTTTGCATCTTTTCTTAACTTATAGTGATGTTTTTGAACTAAAATTAGGACCATGCTGGATGCCTCGCTTTCTGTTTAAACAGATATTCTTTAAATACTTGTTCAGCATTGTGAGCTCTGTGAGTGCTGCACAGAGGGAGCTTAAAAGCGGAGCCCGGTGGTGGCACTTGGCCTCTGCTGGTCCAGATAGCCCCTGCCTGGCCCAGTTTTGCATTTCCCACTCAACAGAAAATGCTCTGCTGGGCACAGGATAGACCTTCCTAAAACAGTAGCATAAAATGACGGTATTACTTGAACTAGGTTTTCTGATCAGAAATTTCTCTGGGAAATAGAATCTCGTATATTAATTTTTGATTCACGTGTGATTTTTTTTAACTCTGGGGATGTTTCACAGGTGTTTCAGATCTGATGCGGTGTTAGTCACCTGCAGGCATGTTCCTTGTCCAGCTAAATCCAGAGACTTTTGTTTCTCTTGGCTTTCAAAGATTGACTCTAGTAATAATGTAAAGTAAGCATAATCTGTAGCCTTCTCAAATGTTCCCTTTCTAAAACCATTCTATTGCTAATATATTCACCTAGGCGATAAATATTATTACCATCTAGGCAATGAACTATAACCATCATACATAGATATGTGAGGCACGGTCACTTGCTGAAGTCCCTGTTTATGAGGGAGATGGGTCTGTAAGCAGACTAATGTAAATGCATTGATGAAGAAGAGACATGCTGGGAATATAGGGAGGAGCAACCTACTGCAGATCAGAGTGTGGAATTCAAAAAGGCTTCCCTGGTGTGGGGCTACTTTGGGGATGAGAAAGAGACAGGGGACGATGTGCAGGCAGAGGAGAAGTCATCTCACTTTTGTGGAGCTGAGTTCATAGCTTCCATACAAAGGTGTTTTCACTCCTCCATCCTGGGCTTTTCTTTGACAATAATACTTGCTATAAGAGTAGATGTCAGAGTCTTTTTATTAAGTTACAAACACTGGCATTTGCTTTTCACTAAGCAACAGCTCGTTATTAAACATATTCATAACTTCCTTTTGGTTTTCCAAATAAGCTACAAAAATAGAGGTTCTCAATTGGAGTGATGTCATTTGCAGACAACATATAGAGATATTCCTGACTTCCAAACTGGGAAGGTTGTTATTGGCAACCACTAAGTGTGGAGGTGCTGCTAAGAATTCTACAGTGTGTGCACTATCTCTCCTCACAACAAAGAATTATCCATCCTGTATTCCTCTAGGACCAAGATTTAAAAAAAAAAAAAACCAAAACCCCAAACAGAAAAAAAATGTCTTCATATCTTCTCTATGTAGAAAAGGAACCTATTTTTTATAACTTTCTTTGTCTAATTAAATATGATTATTTTTGACAAACCAGTCTACTGTGTTATAGTTGATTTTCCCATAAAATGAATATAGGGTAAATGACTTATCGAAGTGATTCTTAACCTGCCTAATGCTGAGACTCTTTAATACAGTTCCTCAAGTTGTGATGACCCACAACCATAAAATTATTGATGTTGCTACTTCATAACTGTAGTTTTGCTACTGTTATGAATTATAATGTAAATATTTTGGGAGACAGGGGCTTACTGAAGGGGTGTGACCAATAGGTTGCCAGCTCTTTTCCAGTTCTAAGTTCTTGGTTGACCAATTTTCAAATAATCTTCTCATTGCAGATATTATTGTTGTGGTATATATTGCTGATTCTAGCTGAAGCGTTATCTATGTGTTAAGAAGGACTCTCTCAGCTAGATCCTGGGATGCCTTCAAGGCATGTGGCTGGGATCCTGCTGTCTGTCTGCAGAAAGGTTCCCTCTCTGGTCCTACAAATGCTGCTGTAAGTTCCCTATTATCCTCAACCACTTCCAGAAATGCAAGCATCATACAAGAATCATTGCTATAGTAATAACGTGACTACCATAGCTGCAGCTTGCCAGTGGTCCTCAGTCCCTCCTCTCTCATCCCCAGCACCCCATCCCCTGATTCCCTGAACACTATGATCAGAGTCAGGGGATAGAAAATGAGGGTGAGAACAGTACCTCTGCTGAAGAGTACTCCAGTTATAGAATACTGTCTATAGAAAGAATAATGCCACCTGTCAGAGCTTGCTAGACTAATTCTGTGTACTATCCTGAAGAGAAATGTTACAGTTTTCATTGGGAAAGGGAGAAACTGAGGCTCAGAAAAGTTGAGTAATTTGCCCTGACTGTTTAAAAAGGAAGTAACATAAAGTTAATGAATGCCACAGTGTTGCATTGGTTGTTGTTTGGCTCATAGTACCCATGAGGAAGCAATGGCTCCACACCTGTCTTGGGATGGTGGAGCAGGGAGGCATGAGAGGGAAAGCACACCTTCTGTAACCCCAACTTTCTTCACTTAAAACACCAATGCACAGATTTTTGATTTGCGAGTTGGGTGTAAGAATGTAAGAGTGGTTGCTGAATATCAATCACGGCCACAGAATAGCATATGCTCAATATATAATGACAGTTATCATGACTGCTCTTTTCTCGTTGGCCCATATGCGATCTCTAATATCTTCAAATTTAGAAGATGTGGTCAACTTAAAGGATTTGGAATTATAGGACATGAGACTATTGGGTATTAGCATATTTTATAGACTGGATTAATTCCTTGTACATCCATCACAGACAAACAATAGTCTATCCTATAAAACCCATCATAGCTGCTTGCAAAGTCTTGTTCAACTGAATTAAAAAATGTAAACTGTTTAAAAAACTATATTGTCTGCCAATCTATTCAACTATTTTTTGCCATCCTGAATATACTATTGAAGGAAATATTTCATGTTTAGATTTAATAGAAAATAACTGTAGTTCTTTTTTATCTATTATGTGAAGCAGCAGCATTCATTGCTTTGGTTCCCATGGAGATACTTACAGTGGGGCTATCAATGATGATTCTTAGTGATCCCTAGCAATCTAATGCTGCTGTTGAGTCTGATACCTCTCTCTCTCTCTCTCTCTCTCTCTCTCTCTCTCTCTCTCTCTCTCTCTCTCTCTCCTCTCTCTCTCTCTCTCTCCCCCTCTCTCTCTCTCCTCTCTCTCTCTCTCTCTCTCTCTCTCTTTCTCTCTCTCTCTCTCTCTCTCTCTCTCTCTCTCTCTCTCTCTCTCTCTCCTCTTCCCAGTTTCCAAAGAAAAAGAGCAGACTAGTAGAGACAATGGGCATCAGGAGAGAGATGCTTCCTATTATTAGAAATCATTGAGTAAGGTCAACACGAAGAGTCCACAAAATGATTACACTCGGCAGTTTCCAGTCACAGAGCAGAAGTCTTTTTATTGGAGACATAAGAAAGGCTTAAAGAATCACAGTGGATACAATTATGTTGAACATATCTTACAGACAAGTGTTTTCATTTTTCTCAGGAAAAACAGTACTGTATTGAATCATGTTTCATGTAAATCAATGTCCATCAGGAACATTAGACTTTGACTTCCTTTGGAGTTAAGGTCTTTGGATATATGATTTAAGATGAGTTTTTTTTTTTTTCTGAGAAGTAGAATGGAACCTAAATCCAGTAAAAAAAAAGAATAAAAAAGAAAGAACAGAAGGAAGGAAGAAAAGAAAGAAAGAAAGAAAGAAAGAAAGAAAGAAAGAAAGAAAGAAAGAAAGAAAGGAAAAGACTCATGGACTATAAGAGACACAGAGGCGGAAGCTGGTGCATTAGGAACCATTGCACAAGGAAACATTCCACTCAACAGTAGGCTAACAGGTGACACAATTTTTCACAGAAGCTTGGGAAAACTAATATGGAAACAGTTTTAAACTATATCAGTAAATGACCCTTTTGAGAGGATTTTGAAACAGAAATGCTTGGTTCTGGACTGGATAGACCAAATCAATCACTCAGAATTGATTGGGGTTGTCTACTGGGAGCACTACTTACCCTTAACCTTCAAGGGTACCTGAAATATAAAACAGTCCCTCAGACATTCTTTGATACAGACGAAAACCTGGATGGAAATAGCCAGGCCCTTGAAAGTTAACACAACGTGCCTTCCCAGCTTAGAATTCTCCTCTATTTTTCATTTGGCTGTTGTTTCATTTTGCTTTTCAATTGACCTTTGTTTTAAATTGAACTTGAGCAAAAATAATGGGATTTGATATGACAATACGATTTTGGTTCAGTTTTCTATTACCGGGAGAATTCAATTCATAGCGCACAGGGTGTCAAGGGGTCTTGCTGAAGGTGCTCAATGTTTGATTAGTATTTTAAAGGAGGTATGTTAGATATGAATCCTATTCACCCTAAAAGAAGCCTAGACAAAGGCAAAGTCATTCTCTCCCTGTCAGAACCACCTTCCTAATGCAGGACTCAAATTTTTGACCTATTTTATGGTATAGGAGTCACAAAAGAAAGTATATAACTTAAAATTTAGTACTTATGAGACTGAAGGATGGCTCAGTGGTTAAGGGCACTGACTTCTCTTTCAGAGGACCCAGGTTTGATTTCCAGTACCCACAAGACAGTTTTAACGTTTTATATCATGGGTAGAACTGCATGCGTATGACACACAGAGATACATGCAGAAAAAGCACTCACAAAATTTAAAAATGAAATAAAATAAAACCAAAGCAAATCAGAACGCAGTACTTAGGTTAGTAATGAATGCCTGCAACTAGTAAGTATGTGGAAGGATGGTCTTGCTGGCAACCAGCAAGAACGTGACAGTTTAGGAACTCCCGTTTGGCTAGGGTAAGAAGTCTTGGGGTCAGGCCATTCATTTCTATGGCCATGGCCATTTGATATTTCTATAAGGCTCTGCAAAGTTAAGGAATATAGGGGAAGTGGAGAAGAAATAGGGTAGATTATTATGGATATCTGTCTGATTCTTGTCTGGAGGTAAATGTAGACCAAAGATGAGAAGGATCCAACAGTCTACATGCCTTCCCTCCTCCCTGAAGTACAACTGAACTTGACCATCTTCTGTACAGGTATTTCATTACCAGAGATATCCAGTAGACAGTGGGTGCTTTCTTCTTTAAACTGGTCACATATTCCTCTGGTAGCAGATCAATTCCAGTAGCAACCAATGAATGCACTTCCAAGCAAAGGGGTCATAGTTATAACCCAAAGTAATAATGTTATTATATGTGAGTACTCTATGTGTTTAGCAGCCTTGAGCTTGCACAAAACTTGTAATTATGTTTGGTTTTGCTTTTTTGTTTTAGTGAATCGGAGATATTTTTGATACTTTAAATAAGAAACTATGTAGGAAAGTTAACACATGTGCCTGAGATCACATAATTCAATTAAGGTTTGACGTTCTCATTTTCCCAATGCACAGTGCATGCTCTTAGCCCTGCTATAAATCAAAACACAAAGACTCAGTGTTTGTATCCCCCATAGTGGCCCAAGTACCAGGTTTAGATGGAACCATGTGTGATGTTAGAGAGACCAAGTGATGTGCCAAGGATAGTTATTAATTGCCTGTTGTCTTACGTGTGTGATGAAGAGCCTGTGGTGTAATAATAAATGTCAGATATAAAACCTGATGACTTAAAGTCAATATCCTCAAAATGAACTACCAGCGATAGTAAATGTTTCCAAAGACTGACACTGAAAGTGGAGTTGGCATATGATGTCTCTGTATAGTAATTTCCCTCTAATTAAAGCATTCTTTCCAAGGACAATGAACATTTACCAGCCTCAGTGAGTGAGCAAATGACTCACTCACAAGTCTTAAAAAGCCCCCGAAACTAATAAGATTCACAAGGTGTCATCTTTCTCAAAGTTACATAAGCAGTAAAGACTGTGGGAAAAGGGGAGAGACTCTTCAACCAGGTGAGCTGCCTTCAAGCCGTGCAGAGAGTTCCAGGAATGTGGCCCTGGTGAGATGTCACACAGGCTGAGATGGAGTTTTGGCGACAGAGCTGTCTTTGAGTTGTCCCTGTTCCTATAAGTAACTTTCTACCTATACTGCTCTAAGCAACTGCAGTAAACTCATTGGTTCGCCAAGCTGGATTCTGGTGTAATTGTTACTTCGTCTGCTGTTTCATCTCTAGCTGAGGTGGGCAGATGTTTCTTCAGGAAAAGTCTTGCACAACAGATAGGCTACTGTCCCTGAGAAAAGAACAGGAGGATTTGACTTACCTGGCATGGTGGCACAAGCCAAACATCATAGCACTTGGAGGATTGCAGAAAGATTGCCACAAATATGAGACCAGCTTGGGCTTTAAGAGGACCCTTCCCCTTAATAGCTGAGACTAGATATTTTCTATAAGACACGAAGAGTAGTATGTGCAAAGATCCAGGCAAACGAGAGTTGAGAGGTAGAATAGTGCCAAGAAAGACTAAACAGAAAAGGCAGAGAGAAGACGTCTAAAGAGCCACATCCTGTTGCTTTCTGTAATGTGCGGACAGGTCATGGGTTTACTTCTGCTGAGCTCATGAAGGCTCCTTAATTCTTCTCCTCACTGAAGCTTCATCTTTAACCACTTCCCAGGATACTCTGCTAAATCAACATCACTAGCTCTTTTTTTTAATTTTTTTTGGTAGCTTACGTAGGATTTTTCCACATTAAAAACATGTGATTTGCCAATATGGGCACTTTTGTTTCCTTTTTGTATGCCAATTATTCTACTAGAAATTTGTTTTTGCATTTTTGCACTTTTTCTAGTACTGCCAGCAGAACACTGAATAGAAATGATGAGCTGGGTACTCTCTTATTTCTTTGGTTTTTTTCATTAAGTCTTAATACAAAGTTTTTCAGTATAAGTTTATGAATAAGCTTCCCCAGTATGTATTATCATAATTTTAAAAAGTTTCCATTCATTCTTATTTATAATGAATTTTATGCTATAATTACTTTTTATATTTTGAGTAGGTGATAGGTTTTTGTCAGTATTTTATACATTGATTGATAATGTCTATTTTCTTTCTTTCTGTAGACTGTTACACCAAATTTCATTCCTAGGATAAAACCAATTTGGTAATGATATATCATGCAATTGGAATTTTAAGTATTTTATGCAATTTTGCATAATATTCACAAGGAATATTTGTTTATAGTTTTTAAAAGTTCTTTGACAAATTTTGCCAAAAAAATGAGTAGAGACAAACTTCTTCCACCTCCTAAGTTTGTGTGACATAGGGTCTTATTTATTCCTTCAGTGTTTGCTAGAACTTACCAATCAGACTGTGTGGCTTTAAGTTATTTTCATGAAAAGATTTTGATAAATGTAATTCATGTTTTAAATTGATATGGTGGCTTTAAATTCTTCTGTTTCATCCTCTCAAAGTTTTGAGATTCATCCAATTCAGAAGTCTACTTAGAATTAATTTTGTACCACTTCATGTAGGATGTAGAAACCATGCTCAGTAGTATTTGGGCTATTTTATACAAGTGCACTAGTGCCCTCAAAGACAATGTAATCTTTTGATGAACAGTCTCGTGTATTTGAGATGAAATAAGAAAGAAAAGTGATGCTTCTCATTTATGTCTTTCCTGGGTTTGGAACTCCACATTCCTCTCCAAGGTTTATATTTCCATCTAGCATTTGGTTCTTTCAACTGAAGAACTCCACTTAGCATTGCTGTAATTCACTTCCGGTGGCAGACAAAGCCCTGAGCTGTTCTTTCCACTTACTTCGTTCTCTCCATACTTGCAGTATATTTTCTGTAGATGTGGGCTTTGGGGTTAAAATTTCTTCTGCTCTTTAGTGATTGTGATCGATCTATTCTCTTTATTTTGTTGTTCCTGATGAAAAGTCATTGATAAATGTAAACATTATTTCCATATTCTTAATTCCTCTTTCCTCTGGATACTCCTGAGATTGTCTTTCCTTTTGTCTTCCACTGGTTTGAGCAGAATAAGCAAAGGCTCATTTCCCTTTATCTTTGTCCCTCCTGTGAGTCATCTTGAATCTATAGCTATACCTTTCTCTAATGTGTGTGGCCACAGAATTGTCTCTGGATGCTCTGTCCTCTTTTGGAAACTTCAATTACTTTTTAAAAATTTTTGAAATATAAAAGTCTCAGAGGGTTTGTTGATATTTTTTCCACTCTTTTGTCCCCTATATGTTGCAAGGAGAGGGCTGTTTGTTTGTTCCAGTTACCCAGCTTGCTTATCCCTGAAATAACCACACTGAAAAGTGTATTAATTAAATCACTGCTTGGCCCATTAGCTCTAGTTTCTTATTGGTTAATTCTTACATCTTAATTTAACCCATTTTTATTAATATGTATATCGCCACGTGGCAGTGGCTTACCAGGTAAAATTCAGCACATCTATCTCCAGCGGCAGATAGTGTCTCCTTGACTCTGCCCTTCTTTCTCCCAGCATTCAGTTTTGTCTTCCCTGCCTGCCTAAGTTCTGCCCTATCAACAGGCCCAAAACAGTTTCTTTATTAACCAATGAGAGAAACACAAAGACAGAAGGACCTCCCATACCACCTAAATGTCTATCTATGTTGGGTAATTTATGTTAATCTACTTTTAAATTCTATGACTCTTTTGTTGAACCTGTTAAGCCCACTCAAAAATGTTCTGTTTCAGGCATGTGTTTGTTAGTTCTCAAGGTAGTTTTTCAGTAGTTTACCTTTTGTTACAGTTCTCATATGTATTTCTAATATATATATATATTATGTAACATAATTATGTTTTACATATAACATAATAAATTAGACTGATCTAAAATCTTTGTCTGCAGATTCTAATGTCTCGGCTATTCAATGATTAATCCATTGGAAAAATTTGTTTGGAAAGAGCCAGATTATAGTGAGCTCATATGCTATGAGCAAGACTTATATTTCCTCATTTCTTACTGTATAGCAAACAATCACAATAGAAATTTTATCGTGACAAACTTACTGCAAGTATTTAAGCTCACTTATTTCTGTTATTCACATTTCTTCCTACATACTGACCCCCTTTACTTTCATGTCTTTCCTTTTATATTCCACATATAAGTAAAAAAATATGCTTGTCTTAAATGTGTTTCTTACTACTTGGGTCTCTCTTCCTGCAAATGGCATTTCAGTCTTCACAATATCTGAACACTTTCCTGTTTCATTGCTGTGTTGATGGAAGCCTAGATTGACCTCATGACTCGGATATATGAATAGTGCAGAAATTAATAGTGCGGGTCTCTCTCTCTCTCTGCTGTGCTGCAATTGGTCCTTTGGAATATTGTCTGCTTCCTTTTATATTGCTATGATAAAACTCCAAGACCAAGGCAAATCAGAGAAGTCAAGGTTTATTGAGCTTAAGGTTCCAGATGGGTAATAGTCCATGATGGTGCAGCAGAGGTAACAGGCTGCCCAGCAGGCAGTGGGGGTGAGAGAAGAGTGCTCACATTTTGAACCACAGACAAAAAACAGGGGACTCATGGTGCAAGTCTTTCAGCTTTCAACTCAAGCCCTTAGTCATAATCTGCCTTCAGTAAGGCCACTCCTCCTAAGTCTCCCCAAATGGAGCCACCAACAGAGCTCTATTCTATTATACAGGACAGCTCACTCAATCACCATTAACACATACCCAAGAGTAGTTGAGTTTGATCACGTGACTTCTACTTTTTCATTTTTAACGAAACACCATATTGATTTCTTTTATGGAGATGCTAATTTACCTTGCCATCAACAGTGTATCAGAAATCCTTAATGTTATTTTTTTCTTTCATTTATTATTTTTCTACAACTGTTAAGAAATGTTAAACATATCCATAACTTCCAGGCTATTAATAATTAAGCCATCCCTGGGTTTGTTTTGTATACTTTGCTGACTTACTTCCTAGAAGATGGACCATGTTTCACTTTTCCTTTGTGTGCCAGATAATTTACTTTTATAACCAGGAAATGGCTTGTTCTGGATGATGAAACATCCATATTCTGCCATATTGTAGTTCAAAGAATTTTTATTTTCTGTGTAAGTTTTGAAGTTTCAGGGATAGAGATTAGCTGGAAGTTTACTTGGTTAGGCTCAGACCCTGTTGGCAGCTCAACTTGGGGTCAACTGTCTCATCCTCAGCCCAGCTACTTGGAGTGATCTCTGTCGAAAGCAAAGATAAGGGTTCATCCAAGGATCTGGCGCAGGCCCTACACTTGCAATTAACTGATTGGGCTCAGGCAAATCATTAGCTTTCATTCTTTCCAGTCCTGGGGTGGGGGCATGAGGCACACTACTTTTAGGTCTAGCATGAGAAAGCCAAGGCCTTCCCTTAGGCAAAACTACAAAAAACAGATAGATTCATTCTGTTATTAGGCTCTTTCAAATGTCAGCACCTCTCTAAAACACACTATCTTCAGACTGTTCTCCAGGTATGTTTGTTAATACTGTTTGCATTTTCTCTGATGTTTCCCAGGAACTCCATGCCCCACCACCGCAAGCTTTCTGGTGCTGAGCCTTGTTTAGTTGGGTTGCAGAAGAAACCAAAACATGTATTTTATATGATACATCATTTTTTTTGTTAATTTTTATTGAGCTCTAGATTTTTTTCTGCTCTGCTCCCTGCCTCTTTCCTCCCCTTCAACCCTCTCCCAATTTCCCCATGCTCCCAATTTACTCAGGAGAGCTTGTCTTCATCTACTACCCATGTAGATTAGATCTATGTATGCCTTTCTTAGGGTACTCATTTTTGTCTAGGTTCTCTGGGATTGTGATTTGTGGGCTGGTTTTCTTTGCTTTATGTTTCAAAATCACTTATGGGTGAGTACATGTGATAATTGTCTTTCTGGGTCTGGGTTACCTCACTCAAAATTATGCTTTCTTGCTCAATCAATTTGCTTGCAAAATTCAAGATGCTGTTATTTTTTCTTCTGTGTAGTACTCCACTGTGTAAATGTACCACATTTTACTTATCCATTCTTTGGTCAAAGGGCATTTAGATTGTTTCCACGTTCTGGCTATGACAACAATGCTGCTATGAACATAGTTGAGCACATGTCCTTGTGGCACGATTGAGCATCCTTTGGATACCCAAAAGTGGTATTGCTGGATCTTGAGAAAGGTTGTTTCCTAATTTTCTGAGAAATTTCCACACTGACATCCAAAGCGGCTGTAACAGCTTGCATTCCGACCAGCAATGCAGGAGTGTTCATGTTACCCCACAACCTCTCCAGCATAAGTTGTCATCAGTGTTTTTGATCTTTTATAGATATGCAACTTGTAACATGAAATCAAGCTAATTGGTTAAATCATTTCAGAGCTGTTTCATGCTCAAAGTTACTTTCATCAATTTCTGACTTGTGCGGTTGTCTGCTTTTCCTGTTTTGTTTTGTTTTTCCATGAAATAGCTTCTGTGCCATCAAAAATATCAGTAGTCTGACATTTCATTAAAACCACTAATGCACTGTCATCTTTAAGACTTTCTTCCACATGAACTCTTTTGTTAGTTTTGGAGTCTCATCTTATAGAAGGCTTGTCTCTCTGTGGATAGAAACTGCTTGAATGACAGTGTTTTCTACATGCTATGTCTTCAAGTTGTGATTAATGGTCTTCTAATTGAAACATTTCCTAGGTACTACTATCTACTGACAAGGAGGTGTAAGTATCAAGCTTACAGGTACATGTCATGATGATGTCACAAGGGTCACCTGAGCAACAGCATCTATGAGATAACATGATATTTCAAAACTGATGAAGCTGGCTTTTTCAACTCTTAAAGATCTCCACATCACTGGGGAATCTTCATGTCTCCCCTATTTTTAGACAGCTCAGTTTTGACTTGGGTTCACTGGCATACCCTTCTGAACCATACTTCACACTAAGTAATACCAGCTACCTCTCAGACTCAGCCACTTCTTTGAGAGTCACAGCATACTTTACTTCTAGCCAGACATTGATGTGAACCCAGTTACATGGCCAATCTTAACTGCAGTGAAGACTGGGAAATACAGGCCATAATGCGCTCAGGGATAGAACAAGCAAATGATGTCACTGGTTCATAGAGGCTAAAATTTGCCCAAGTTGTTAAGCAAGTAATTATCAGAGCTGAGAATAAAATAGTGATTGAAACAGTATTCTTTGGAATTAGAATTTTTCTTCAGTCTTAGCCTCTTTTTGTTTAAAGATTTATCTAATTTTGTGTATATGTGGGTATATGTCTTTTTGCATGTATGCACATGTACCTATGGAGCCAAGAAGAGAATGTTACTTTGTATGAAACTTGAGATGTGAGTATTTGTGCCACCAAGCAGACTTGAATTCAGTCCCTGGGACTCATATGACAGAAGGAGAGAACTAACTTCTACATGCTGTCCTCTGACCTCCACGCATGTACTATACAACGGCACATACCCTTCTATACAATACATATACCCACGGGTACATGAATTGAAAATATAATTAAATTTTAAAGAAGTAAGGGCTGGAGAGAGAGACATGGCTTGATAGTTCAGAGTGCCTGGTGCTCTACCAGGGGACCAGGGTTCACCCATATGGGTGAATTTAGCTCTCACATGGGGTGAATTACAAAGAAAGAAACTATACCAGCAAATAAAGCAAGGTACTGGTACGTGGATTGTATACTCCACCAAAATGTATAAAATACACTTTGTAACAAATCCTGCACATAGTACGTCCTATACAATATTATTTCAAAGCTCTAAAACTTTCCAGTACATTACAAATGTACTTTTCTCCTGTCTGAATGGATTCTGTTGATTAAGACTTCACTGTGAGCTATGTACTTGGTTACATTTTACATGTTTTCCTAATAATCACATAAGATGAGCTTTAGGACTGTCTGCATGGCATAGATAAGGAATTGAGTTTGGAAAGGTTAAATATTCAGATTTCTTTTCTTCCCAATTCCTTTGAGGATTCTGCACAGCTCAACTTAGTCTTTTCTTGAGGAGCATAAGCTGACCACCACATACCATACCGGCCCTGGAGAAATAACTTCTGTGTGTAATCCCTACCCTGCACAGGATACTTGAAGAACTCAAAGGTATTCTAAATATCCATTGTCTTATTAATTAACAAAGCAGGATAGAACACCTACTGCCTTCATCTCCTACAGTCTTTCTCAAACACGAATATGCTTAAAGCTATCTTATCTCCTTCCTACAGAAGCCCATGCACATTTCTGTTTAGAGAGCACCCTGCCTCCCCCACCAATCTCATCTTCTTTCTGAGTCTGCCTCATCCAGCAAAGTCAATGGTTGCAATTAACACAGTACCCTATTTCTTTGCTCCTGCTGAGGCCATCTTCCTCCCTCTACCACAAAGTAGATCTTTCAGGACTCATAACAGGAACCTTGATCTCTACAAGGTTCAGCTAATACCTTGAAACACTCCTAAAGTCCCCTACCATCACCCACTCAATCGTGCAGAATATTATCGCAGAAATAACAGATGCACATATTGATTTTCTTGCCTATCTTGGTAATGTGGCAAATTTGAATATACTCATTTATGTAACATTAAAAACTAGTGACTAGTTAAGACTCTAGTTTCAATTAATAAAGATTTTTTTTGAGAGCTTCACTTTGTCTACTACAAAATTTGGATAATCAATTCATATTCTCCGTGTTGTCCAGATAAAATTCCTGTGAGCATTCCTGGCTCTAGACTGCTATGTATTGAATTTCACCTGCAGAGACTCTGCTGAGTTCACCACCAGTTCCCCATCTGCCAGGGTTGCTTAATCAGCATAACCATGGGCTGCTGGTGGCTGGTCTTCAACCCAGCTCGGTGGCAGGGTGGCAGTTCAGGGGGACTTCTTGCTGCCTCTCCGTGTGCCACAGAAAAACCAGTGCACATGCTAACTTCAACCACCCAATTCCCTCACATACTTTCCTACCTCTCCCTTTGAACATGTCCATTTCCTCAGATCTCTTCCAGAGAGCTTGCTTTTACTAAAGCATGTTGAACATTTTATAGTGCTTTACAATTTATAAAGATTATTCTGTTTTATCCAAAAGCAATCCTGTGAATTATCATGATTAGTATCTTGATTATGGGGATTGGCACCTTCTAAACTGTGCTAAGCAACATATCACAGCAGCAAAGGTCTTGGAAGAGGATCTCAAAATGAATTTATTGAATGTTTGTAGCATGGTAAGCTTTGAAAATCACTGGGTTTAAGGCAATAGGGACTAGAAAGCTGTTCAAAATATAATCCTCATGATCTAATGGCTAATATTCTAGTAGTAGGCAATAAACATACAGTACAGGATTAATAGTAGTAACAACGACAGACAGTTTCGGGTGTCTGCAGTGTGTCACCCACTTACATATATCTAATATGTTTTATTTAATTTGATTATTATGTTTCTTTGAGATAGGCATTGCAATTCCATTCTTAGGCTTATAGGATCTAGTTTAAGTCTAAAAATTTAATTTCAGATTTTAGAGATGTTTGGAGACTTTTTCCAAGTCTCTAGCTAAGTTCATGACTATGGCCATCTGGCTTCCAAGTACCTGCTGTTTCTATTGTACCACACAGTTTGGCATGAAGTCAAACATGTTACAGTGTACATGCATGATAGATGGCAGAGAACAAAAAGTTTAGTTCCCAAGAAAAGAATTTAGCATTTGTGTTGGGTTGATGCAAGGGTAGCATTAACTGGGAGAAGATGGGACTAGAGTTGGAAGTTAAAGTACCCAGGTAAAGGAAACAGCCTGTGCTGCAATGTGGGTGTGCAGGAGAAAAATGACTGATCGCCTATGAAATAAGTCCATAAAGGTAAGTAGGAGGTAGACCCATGAGAGGATAAATACAGACCTTAGAAACTCTGAGTGATGATGCAGAGCAGGGGTTTTCAACTTTCCTAGTGCTGCAACCTAAATACAGTTCCTCTTGGGGTGACCCCCAACTATAAAATTATTTGATTGCTACTTCACAACTGTAGCTTTGTGTTTTGAATCATGATGTAAACATCTATGTTTTCTGATGGTCTTAGGTGACCCCTTTAAGATCAGGTTGATAACCACTGACATTATTCCCATTAGGAAGGGAATTGATTGAGTTCTGGGAGTGATGAAGTGCAAGGGATCATGCAGTGGTTCTGTGATGTTTTTATGTCTGGAAAGCTGAGAAAAAAATACAGACAGATACTAATACACCCCCCCACCCCCCACGCACACACTTCATATGAACAGACATACATGAAAATAAGCATCTGGGGAAGAAAAGACAATGAGTTTTGTTCAGAGCATAAATACTGATTAGTTGATTTTTCGTTGATTATACATGGGAATTGGCCAACATTAAGGACTCATTAAGGCCAATGTCCAAGTTGCTTGCAGTGTGTAATTCAATGTGTGCCATGGTGCTCTGGTCTTCTCTACTCCTCCTTTGCTTTGACCAGAACAAGAAGGAAATTTTAAGGCAGTATTGTCAGCTCAAGTTTGATAGATGACTTGGCCCTTCTCCTCCCCCCAGTGTTTTAATAAAGGTACGAGGCTGTCCAGAGATTAGAATCATGCTAAGCAGGCCTGCGGCTGCCCTTAACTCTATAGAAGTAATTGAGATTTATGAACTCTTTATTAGGTCCTTAAAGCAAAATGAGGAACCTGAAATTCCCATCTGTCAAGATTAAGGAAGGAAGGTTTTATGTTTGCTCTTCAAATCCGTAATGATTCCTCTTCACCTTTCCCCTCATATCACAGGAGAGTGACATCCCCACGATGAGTTAAAGATGGGTTAGGCACAGAGAACTGGAAGCTTGACTCTTGTTTTCAGTTCTGCATTTAAAGGTTGAACATTCAGCGCATCCCTAGTCTGCCCGATGCTTCGAGGATGAACAAATGGCGTCGGTGTCTCAGATTTGTGTTGAATGAAATCATTATGATTTGTACCTACTATGCATCGGGACAGTCATAGTTTCTCACAAAGTTTGGAAAATTCTTCCTCAAGGTTATACTAACAAAGAAAGAAAGATGAACCAATTGGCCAGACTTAAACAGTGAAAGTTGGGACTCCATCCCAGATCCAATGCCAGATTTTTAGAAATCTGGACTGTTCTTTTGTTCGGTGTATACATTCACAGATGGCTACTGAGAACCTTTGGGCTCTGGCTTCCAGTCAAACCAAGTATTTCTGGCTGACTACCCAGAGGCCAGTGCCAGGATTTTGCCCAGGGGATAAAGTGCCCAGTCAGCACAACAAAGGGTATGTGGGTGTGCGTGTGGCTGCATATGTAGAAGGTTTTGCTGTACTCTCACCCTGCAGTGGGCTGTGGTCCTGCTTGTACAGTTTTCCCCAGAGTCTATTTTGTGAGCTATAATTGAAATCGAAACACCAGTGATTTTTAATCATACTCTCAATTTATATCTCATGTAACCATATGCCAGTGTTCTCCGAGTGTTACAGGGATATGAATTATGTTGAAATTGGATTAGGCAAATACACATTTTCCTTAAAAAATAGATACCCAGAGCAGTAATTTAATTCCGCCAACTCTAAAGATTCTCTCCGAAATACTCTGTGTATCTTATCAGCAACTCATTGTGAAATTTCTTCTGGGCTACTTTCTTTGCCTTTTCATTTTCTTCTAGAATGCAATGTATTTAACAAACATTAGTAGCCATATGAAGTCCATTTATATCAAAGCGATCCCTAAATGTAAGAAAATCAGGTCTTTCAAAGGAAGCCATTAGGGTTCTTCTTCCAATTCTTCAGTCTGGGGGAGGCAAAATAAAATGCAATTAAGGGCTCTTTCTCTTCTCAGTAGATACATTAAGCTGCATCATGACCTGAGTATTTAAAGTTATTAGGTAAACCAGAGTTGCAGAATCCAGTAGTTTGTAAAACAGGCATTATCTTAGTGTCTAGAATAGCCTGTACTTTGCTGAGGATACAATTGTCTCAAACCATACATTCTCCTAGAATGATTCCCCAAATACTAACAAATGTAGATATTTAAACATATATCTGAAAAAAAACCCTTTTTTGGTAAATGTTAGATTACAGTCCTCTTGCAAAAGCAATCCCCCAGATTGCTTCTATATTACTTCTGAAGTGAGAGCATGGTACAACTGTGGCTTCTGGCACCAGAAGGCCCTATTGCATCCTAGCCCATGGAATGGTTACCCACAGTGGGCATGACTTCTCCCCTCAATTAAGCTTATGAGAATTTTCTACAGGCATGCCTAGAAGCCTATCTCCTGCGATAGTCTGCAGCTCATTCACTTGATAATCAAGATGAGCCATCATGGAAACCACATATGGATTTGGGATTTGACCAAAATCCTTTTATTTTGCTCCTTAAATAAAAACGTTTTCATCCCTTCAACTCTACTTCCAAATGGCTCCACAGGAATTTGGTCTTCCCTGATATTTTCTAATAACTCAGAAATCTGTCACAGTCTCACAAGAGACCTGTGCCATGGAAAATGTCCACATAATCAAAGCCTGACTTTTGCCAACCTTTAGATGCTAGGACCTCACTGTTGACCTCAAATGCCTGAGTGTTCTCTAATCCCCACAGCCTAAGGGTTGAATCTATGTATAATACATGAATCTTCTTTATGGAGGCTGATCTTCCTGGGGTGGGCCTTTTTCTGATGTGGGATTTCCCTCTGTATGTTGTGAATACTAGTGGTTAATAAAGAAACTGTCTTGGGCCTGCACATGGAACAGAGCTAGATGAGGAAAACTAAACTGAATGTTGGGAGAAGGAAGGCAGAGTTTAGAGAGAAGCCTTGTAGCCCCGCTAGAGATGGAAACCAGAACTTGATCCAGTAAGCCATGGCCTCATGGTGATACATAGATAACTAGAAATTGGTTAAATTAATATGTGTAAGAGTTAGCCAATAAGAAGCTAGAGCTAATGGGCCAAGCAGTGGTTTAAATAATATGGTTTCTGTATGATTATTTTGGGGTTCTAAGCAGCCCAGGACCAACAAGCAGCCCTTCCTCCTACACCTGACAGCATAAGAACTGAATCTATGTATAATATGTGCATCTTCTTTATGGAGGCGGGTCTTGGTGAACCTCTTTCATCTTTTTGTAGGCTGGCAAGATAGGAAATTTGCTTACTTATTCACAAAGTTCCACCCCCAACTTCTTTGCAACCCCTGAAGAGCTCATCTTCTACATTTGAAAAGCTTCAAGCATGCAGGATCATATTTGTCCCTAATAGTCATTCAGTCCTCTTATTTCAAAATCCATCTCCTTCCCACATTTTCCTTTCTCTCCTTTCTCCCTCATACCTGAGAGCTGTGTGAAGGTTCTTATCTGTACATTTTCACATAAAAATCATTACAGTTTGGTGAGCCAGGAAGTGATCACACTGGATAAAAGCCATCTGAGTTTGTTGTTTTGTCCTGAATCTATTCTGGGTAGAGAAGGTCAGTCTAGCACAGAGAATGTGATAGCCTGGGTTTCTCAGTCAAGCTGTAGTTGTAGTAAGCACAGGTAGCCCAAGACAGGCAGCTCATTTCGGAGAGCAGACATGGAGGAGCTAAAGAACGAGAAAAGAATTTACCTGCATCATGTAAGAAACACCGAGCATGGGCCACAGTCCTGGCTCTGTACTTCCTTTTCATTCTTCTTCTCTTCCTTTTTCCCCTTCTCCTTTCCTTTCTTCCTCCTTCCTTCCCCTCTCTCCTCTTTGTTCTCCCCACCCCTTTTCCTTCTTCCTTCTTTCCTTATCCCATATCTTTTCCTCCACCTGCTTTTAGTACTGAAAGTATAGATTTATTGAAATGAGAGCAGAAGCATAGTAGTCATTCCACAGCATGAGAACCGGCTCCAGAAAACACATGGCTGAGATCTAGCTTTCATTTCTGGTAGTACATAGCACCCACCTCTTACCTATTTTGCTTCCATCTGATTCTACCAACTTTTGTCTAAATGTGGGCAGGAAATATGTAGTGATACAGTTTTGTACACTTTAGATCCTGAACTGGAATGTGGTAGAGAAATTATATACTGTAAATAGGATCAGACAACTACTCAAAATTATAAACAATGTTAATTAAAGAATAAGACTTTTGTACCTATATAGAAAATCCTTTCAAGTTACTACCATAAATATAACTACGAAGTGTATGATATTTTCAATAAAAAAGAGGTAGAAAAATATTGCTTCTACATGTAAAGTATAACCCCACATATTCACCCATACATCACATGCGTTGAAAGCAATGAAAACAATTTGGTGTGTGTGTGTGTGTGTGTGTGTGTGTGTTATAAAGTAGGAGGATATTCTCTGAGGAGAAAATACATGATATGATAGTTACCCAGAGAGTTGAATGACATCAGACTGGACTCAGGTCATGATGAAGAGGTGCAATACACACGAGACTTACAAATCTGACCCATTGTCAAGGTCTTCCCTCTTCCCGAAATGCAGACTGATTGCATAAAGAGAAATTAACTATTTAGACGATAAACTCTTTTCTTCATTAATATGGATGAAGATAAAATGATATGTTACTAACCCACGCCCATCGCATCTTTAGTGAGATATTCACACACTACAATGGAGGAAGAAGAACTTACAGGGATGGGGGACAAGAGAGAGTAATGGATTATAGGTGACATGAAATCATAAGTGTGAACTATTTAGGGGGACAATGCAATAAGGGAAAAAGGAGATGGGAAAGGGAAATAGAGAATTGTCTAAGAACTAGGCATCATGATGCACATATGTTTAAAAATTTAATAATGGGATTCAGCTTGTTTTTAATGATAACTGAAATTTTAATAATGATATCTACCAAGAAATATTTAAAAATCACGCTAATAAAAAATATTATATTCATAATTCCCTTTTCCACATAGTTATGAAGTTATATTTGAGGAAGTTTTGACACCCAGCAAATTTCTATCCTGACATTATCTGACTGCAGAGTCAATGGAAGCAATATTACAGAACGGCAAACAGAGACAGCAAAAGAAAAAAAAATCAGCTCTTCAAATATTTACTAATACCTCCCAGGAAGTAGGGCCTAAGGAAAGTTTTGAAGAGACCAAAAAAAGCAACCTGGACTTTGGTGTTATCTGTACTGTGGCTTGCCCTGAACTTCATGTCTGTGTATGTTGTTTCTCTTCAGGAAGAGTTTTGTCACACCACAAAAGCATGTCACTTTACTTGATGTTTTTGAAATATAGGTTATGGGCATCAAACTCAGGTTCTCATGCTTGCAAGGCAGGCATGTTAGCAACTGAGCCATTTCTCCAGCCCTTATCTATTTTCTTTAATATTTAACAATGTTTTCTAGAATTAAATGCTTATACTTCTTTGAGTTCACCCGAGATCTTATTTTAGTCCTGCCTTTTTGGAATTTTGATACCTCATCATACTCATGCCCCTTGTACTTCACTTAGGAATATCAAAGATAAATATAGCACTCAGTGGGCTCGCCTTAGTTTTATAATTAAATAGAACTACCATCCACAAAAGATTACTATGTGAATGAGGAATCACTGAATTATCCCTAGGTGACTTCCCACAGTGATGTCTCATGCTACTGCTGACTTTCATTAAATAGATTAAAATAATAATTTTATATTTTCTTCGAGATGTATTTTTTTGCTTTGCTTCAGTTAATTTTTTTACCAACCTTTTGCTAATTGTGACTGAGAAATATTCAGCAACATTGTTCTCAAATTCCAGATCTTGACCTTGACTGATATTACATAAAATTCAGTTTTAAAAGAAGTATGCTATTCAGTAAGGAAGAGGGTGAATCACTTTTCTTTTTAAATATGTTGATTATTTATTGTAAAATTAATGGATCCATTGGGCAAAAAGCAAGCTCCTTCAGAGAGCCAGTGGTAGAGCGTTCCTGTTATGACTGTGGTTTAAAAAGGCTTTCAAGAAAACTTAGGAGATTAGGAAAGTGAGTCACCCTCCCGGGTGCATAAAAGTGAAAGTTCTTTAAAATGCAAATGAATGTACAAAAAAATGAGGGTGTATTTTTAAATCTATGGCACAAGCTGAAAGCTCAGGAAATCTATTTCCATTTTGTCATGTAAATTTTGTGAATGGGCTGAAAGGTCTTTATCCGGAAAGTGCAGCCTGTGGGTGCCCCTGCAATCACGTCAAAATCAGAGAAGGGGGCCCTACCCTCAGACAAAGAGAAGGGCCTGGATCAGAGGGCTGGGGGAGCTGCATGGGAGGGAGGCCTTTAAAAACCCAGTTGTCTGATCACTCTAAAGAACATTAGCAGGGAAGGCAGCCTGCGTGCTTTGCGTTTTGAATTTTCAAATTAGAATATGTTCATTTATGCGCAGATATTTTAAAAGTCAGCGTTTAAGTTCCCGACATACTTTTAATTTCCTACTCTTTCTCAGAAGAAGTTGCATTTCAGAGCACTTGGACTTCCCACAGGGCAGGGAACCCTGACTGATCTTAGGACTGGAGAGGGAGGGGGGAAAGGAGTGGGGGGAGGGGGAGAGGGGCGGGAGGAGGGGGAGGGAAATGGGAGGCTGGGAGGAGGCGGAAATATTTTTTTCAATAAAAAATAAAATAACCAAAACCAAAACCGAAAGAAGCCCTTGCCATTCTCGGAGACTCTTCTTCTGGCAAGCTTTTTGAAATTCATGTTCTTGAGTGATGGGGCGCTTTGCAAAAGCACCAGAGTCTGGCTTTCGTTTAGTTGGTCTTTCTGAGAAGAAACCCCTTGGTATGTTACACACCAGTGTGGGAAACAGTCCCGGCTGTTTAATTGGTACTCTTGCTGTTGTCTTGTCCATAGATCCTGAGCCACTGCTTACATTTCCCAAAGAGTCCCTTGCTTTGTTTTTATTGCCTTTCATTTGAAGAAAGAATGGTAGATGATGAGCAATTTTCAGAATCAGTACTCTGCCTTCCTTCCAAGATAAAATCCTCTGAGAATCGAAACTTAATGAGATGGCTCTGTGCCTAACAGAATTGTCACCTGATATTTAATCTAAGATTTTTGACAATTTCAGGGAAACGTTAAACCTTCTCTTCTGAACAACAAACATTTGCAACCATACTCAGAATTTTAAGGACTTTAGCTTTCTCTGAAACCCATTCAGGGACTCCTTTGGGGTTCTCAAGGGACCCAGGTGAAGTTTAGTACCTAAATTCTATGACATGCTCACCCAGTGTTCCCTAGTTCTTTAGAAAAACTCTATGACTTCCTTTTATCCTAAGTTTAGTCCATTGTAACATTCTAAATTCTTCTTTTTATTGAGCCAAAATGTATGTACCATCAATTTTATTTAATTGTTTATTTAATTGTATAAATAATTGCTTGATAATTTATTTATTAAATAATTGTAAATAATTGTTTAATAATTTATTTATTTAATGTGCCACAGTCCTTTTATTTCTACTTCCTGAATTCATACAGAACATTCAATTCCTCTTCCTTAGGCTGCTTTTCCTTGGGTCATGTTTTAAATTCCCTCTGAATTTCACCAGTCTTCATTTTACCTGATTTCTAACTTTTCTTAGCGACTTTAATATTCAGTATAGATAGGACTGTGAATTCCATGTGCTTTAGATGAGCTGGTAGGACGTAAACCTCACGGATGATAGTTTCAATGCAAAGAAAGGGTTCGCACAAGTCAGGCAACCTTAGTCAAGCAGTGATCTGATGTCTTCAGAAAATGCTTCAAGATTTCCTGCTAGTGCGCCAAATAAGAAGTGAGGGTTGGCACAGGCAAAATTTGTAAACCGGTGTTCTGGGAGATGAAGACAAATTTGTAACAACAGGCAAGCGAAAGGTGAAAACTCCCATGTATTTGTAGGTATTCTCGTGGAGACCCAGTGCATAGCCACTGCCGCTTGCCAGCTGTTCCATAAAAGACTCAAAATGACGTCTTTTGGAGGCAAAGCAGAAGAATAAATTTCAGTTCAAGAAGAATTGATCCTACTGCACGTACTGGCTTTGTAGGAGCCTAGGCAGTTTGAATGCTCACCTTACTAGAACTGGATGGAGGTGGGGGTTCCTTGGTCTTCCCACAGGGCAGGGAACCCTGATTGCTCTTTGGGCTGAGGAGGGAGGGGCACTTGATTGGGGGAGGGGGAGGGAAATGGAAGGCGGTGGTGGGGAAGAGACAGAAATCTTTAATAAATAAATAAATAAATAAATAAACAAACAAATAAATAAATAAAAGAAGGATGTTTTCCAATGAAGCATCTTGACATCAGATTCCGAGCCCAGCTCCGTTCCTTTAGTGTCTTTGTAAAGTACAGCAAGTTGCTTCTCATTTCACGTCCTTGCCTGTCCTATCATGAGCAAACAAACACAAATGGGGAAGACAGGCAGTTCCTAAGGTAGTCATGAAGCGCAGTGAATAATATGTTAATCGTTGGCAATATGTAGAGACATGGAAATGGTTACAATTCCTTCCTGATCCAAACTATTATTTCATCTTTGTTTTTACTGATCTGTATCCACGTCACAGGTAGGGCAGGTATAATTATCAATATTTCGTGATAGGTGATAGATTGCCCGAGCCACAGAAACCAGAAGTACTGACTGAGGCTGTCCGTCATTGCCTAACGGCTATCAGTCAACTAGGTCCCACATGCTAGGGCCAGCAGTTTCTAAAGATAAAATTACTCTGTCAGAACAGACAAGCTGAGGAGGAGGAGGAAGCTTTGCAAACTATTCATACACCCCCCCCCCCACTCTATCAACTTCCCATACCCAAGTCCCCTGCAACCCCTATAAGCACCCAGCCCAGTTGCCTTCCCTTAGCAGACATTTCATTCTTATGGGAGAGAGGCTGCTTTTGATGTGTGTGCTAATAAATGCAGACTCCTCTGTTGAGGTCAGACTCTGTTCTCTTTCCTGACTTCAGTTCCTTTATTCTGCACTCCTAAGTCCAACAGTAACTGTGTACATTCGAAATTTTATTATTAGCCTGGTGCTAGGAAACGAAGCAGCTCTCCCCTCAAAGGTCTTACAGTCTTGTCAGAGAAGTAGTCATCTCAGCAAATATGGGATACTGGTGATGTGGGAAATCAAAATATATTATTTAGAGGACTAGATTTTCGGACCCTACAATATGTGTCCCTTCTGTATGACAATGAATCAAACTTCATCATGGGAAAAAAAGTAAGAAAAGAGTGTAGTTTCTCTTTTTCCCATTTTAAACTTAACAAAGATATTAACACACATCATACCCTCCCACCCTCCCCATTGTAGGCAGGGAGGACTAATCCTTAGAGAAAAGGATAAGCCAGTTTGATAAGGAGCAAAAAAAAAATCCAACAAGAAGGAAATTGCCACTCCATTTTCTGTCCCTCTTGTCACGCAGAGTAAACTCTAGAGTTCTTGTGTGGTCAATGAGTAGCGGTGAGAAGAAGAGAAAAAGCAACAAGGGTATGAAAACCTTAAGTGGAAGACTTTTTTTTTTCTGAAGCAAGAGACTTATGTGAATAATGAGAAAAACACTTCATTGTGCCTTATTCCTTGACTCTGGATGTCAAGGTTGTTTCCTCTATAAGCTGTAGAACATGGGAAAACTAAGGCTCGTCTGTGGGCTCAATACATTTATGGTCAGGAGGCAATCATTAGCTTGTATGCTTCCTGAAGGCAATGCATAGAGCAAGCCCTGATGTTCCGCAAAAGAGTGTTGGAAGACGTTGCTGTCTGGTCAAAGGCAAAGCTTCCTGCTCTCTACCTGCCCTTATCTGGAGAATGTCCCTGGGTTTGCAGGACTGGCCTATCTCTAAAACCAGATGCCTGATCCATATTTAGTTTAACCTTTGGCACAGATCCCTGCTGAGAAGACTTGTGCCAGGAGCTCCGCTATAGGATCCTATTACCATGTATGAAGACTTATGATAGCAGTGTGCCACTTAATGCAAATTAGGGCTTGTCCCCAGGCTTCTCAATCCTATACATTCCTTATAACCTGGAATAAAATTGAGCAGATTCACTGAAATCTGTCTCTCGGATGGCTGTCTCCGTGCACACAGGTCACCAAAGCTTTCTGTTGCCCCAGCTGCCTTCTTTCCCTTCTTCCCCTGGTGGCCAACAGACCCAGAGGGAATAAGGACTTCCACGGATGTTTTGATTTTATAGGAATTTAAAAGACAAATTTAGAGATTGTGTGGTTAAGAGAAACCCATTCACGTCAATGTTTCTATAGTGATTCTTAAAGTTGTCTGCTAGGTTGAAAGCAGAGTGAGTGCTGGGGGAAAGGCTGGAGAACAATTTGGGAATCTAGTGCAGAAATTTTGATAAAAAATAAGGGGTTGCAGAACTGGGCTATATTTTACAGGGATCCTCCATGAGTTTTTGATGAGTTGGGTATAGAGAGGGAGAGAAGATTGAACCAGACTGAGCAATGGGAGAATGGGGAGATCATCAGCCTTAACTGGAAAGCCATGGTAGGCAGCAGGTTCATAGGGGAAACTGGATGACTTCATTTTACTAAACACAATGATTTTAGGATGGTAAGTAGATAAGAAAATGCAGGCAGCTGTTTGATATATTTATCCTAAACTCAAACGAGAAATCTAGTGGGAGATATACAATTGAGAATAACCAGGATATATATATATGTGTGTGTGTGTGTGTGTGTGTGTGTGTGTGTGTGTGTGTGTATGTATATGTATGTATGTATATATACACGCACATATATATGTATATGTATATACACACACACATATATATATGTATGTATATATATAATTCTACTTTAAGTCCTAAGTCTGAATGAGGTCATCTAAGGGGTACAGGATGGATTGGAAACAGAAGAGCAAGAACAGTGTTCCTGGAACACGCCAGTATTTAGAGACTAGGCTGATAAGAGTAAGAAGTTATGGGACTAGCAATTAGAAGACTATGCAAGTACTGTATCCATTACTTTCTTATACTGTAAAGCCGTGGTTCTCGACCTGTGGGCCTTGACTCCCTTGGGGGTTGAATGATGCTTTCACCAGAGGTTGCCTAAGACCATCAGAACACACATATATTTACATTACAATTCAGAACATAGAATTCAGCTATGGAGTAGCTGTAATTGTACTATGAAGTAGTACAAGAGTAATTTTCTGTTTGTTTATTCTGGTGGAGAAGGCATGGCAGTAGTGGGTAGACGGCATGGGTAGTGGGTAGAAAGGGGACAGGAAGCAGGGCCAGGCCATAAAAGTTCAAGCCTCACACCCTAGAGATCCATTCCTTGAGAGAGACCTGTTTGCTAAGGTTCCATGGGCTCCCAAAACAGCACTACTATCTGGAGACAAATTGTTTATGTGGATGAGCTTAGAGTGGTCATTTTTCATCATATATTTATATCCAGAAACTCAATGAAGTGCTTGAATGGGGGGAGTGATTAGCTGTCTTCAGAAAGTCGGATGTGATCAGTTGTGTCAAACACTAAGTTCAGCAATACGAAGATATCGACAACAGCTGTCTCCATGCTGTGTTAGATAGGAAAGCCTAATGACAATGGCTTTCAAAGGAGAGGGCAGAAAAACAAAGGAAGCTGATGAAGATAGTGACAAAAGACAGATGTGTGAGGAGGAACAGAAAACTCAGAGACAGAGAATGTGGAAACATAGACTAGTGTTATGTCCAAAATCCCTGACTGCATTCTAGTGTATTGACAAAGACAACCAACTTCATATGAGAAATGGGTTCTATACAAGACCAATGAGAATATGGAAGAGAATGGGGTAGACCCCTTGGAGTAGAAAAAACAAGGGGATTCCTGTGCTAAAGGATGCGAAAGTTCTAAGCTAGAAAAGTCAGCTTGCTTGTTCCTAAGTAAAGGGAGGGGACATTTTTATAGGTATATAGCATGCACTGGTATTTTAGTCCAAGGATGGTGTTAGTGCTTAAAGCTGTGGTCTGTACAGGTCTATTCAATCTCCATGAAATACTATGTGTTAATTCCTATGGCATCTATAACTAAGTACTGAGTGAGGTTGGCTTGATTTATACATGTGCATAATGCAGTAATTCTTGCGGTTTAGTCTTTTTGAAGAAGCATACAGCGCATGTCAACTGCCAAGGTGTTTTGAAGATTGTGGAGAAGCATAAAGGGTGAAGTAGTGATCCTGGAGAATGAGAATATCAATGCGGTTGTATCTGCATCTGGGGGCACCATCATTGATGCCATATTTGAAGCTTGTGACCATGAATTTAAATTGCGGTGGAAAGATTTGAATGTGTTCATATTTACCCCTGACCTCAGTTTAGTCTTATGTGGCTATTTAAATGTGCGTATAAAATAGATTGAGAGTTAGATTAGACAAGTTGAGTGTTTGTGCAGCAAAGTATTACAATGGTGGGGCAAAGGTCAATTGGCAAGTAAGGAAATAGGTATGAGGATAGAAGGAGAGAGGAAAGGTGTTGGGTTGGAGCTTTTGGCTGGGTCATAGAGCTTTTGGAGTCACACCATTAAAGAAAATGTGGGGTAAAAATATGTGGGCAGAGACTGAACGGCTTACAATAGGAATTTGGGGAGAAGTATGCCACTGACCATTAGAAGGTCTAAGGGTGTACCAATGAAAGTGAGTGATAAATGAATAAAAGTGAAGATTTGGTTAAAACATTGAGAGAAGAGTTATTCATTGGCTTGATTACATACTTGGGTTGCAAATGATCACGAGGGAAGATAGGAACAGAAACAAAGAGGTAAATGCCAACCAAGAAGTCTTGAGTGCATTTGAAAGATGCTGTGAGTGCATGGATGACCTCACAGGGAGGTGTAATAGCTGATGGATGTGTCACAAATGGCACAAGTGTTTCTTTTTCTCTGCTTTTTTTCAGGGAAAATGAAAATAATAATACCAAAAAGTGTTCATGGACTGTCTAAGCCCTGCTGAATCCCAACTCCAAACCCTGTAATAAGAGAATGTAGGGGACATTGCCTGGGTAGCTGGTTGGTGGTATGAATCTGCTATTCCTTGCTCCATGTGTTTAGTGAATTGCAGAAAATTAATTAAAGAGTTGAAACTGCACTAACCCGGGTTCACATCTCATCTCTTGTAGTCACTGAGTATAGGTGGTTAGATTGTTATGTATCACAGAGCTCCGGGCAGCTACTCTGCGCATGGTGTGCCCTTTATGTAGGTGAGATATTATAAAGAGAATATTCTCACCTGCTGGACTTTGTTCTCTCTGGACCCTCTCACCAGTCGATGTGCGTGTTTTTGTGCACTTGATCATTTATTCAAAATTTTGACTGGTCTGCTTTATGCTAGGTCTTGTGGAGATCAATAAAATCGAAGACTTCAAAGGCCCTGAAGTCACTGGCCTTGTTTTTGATGGTTTTTATCCCCTGGTATGTGTAGAGGCATTTACAAAACAGAAGTCACAACTATCACTATGTCTGAGCTCTATGAACAAAGTTTTGAGAGTGACTTATCTGTGGTGACAAGTAAGCCAGTCTTGATTCCCGTTCTGAGTCCCCAGCCATGGCCCTCACCTCAGACCACATGACTAATCCTACATATTCCAGAAGTGCAAATTTCTGCCTCATGTATTTTCCTTCCATGGCGGAAGAGTTTCATCAATTTAAGAAGCCAGTTTGGTCTAAGAAACTTTTTGGTCACAAGTAGAACTGCGACTCAATTGCACGGCAGCAGAGTTATGTGTAGGAAGCTTTATCCTCTGGATTATTGTACAGAAACAGAGGGCGGATCTCTTTTTATAGCCAGGAAC
Organism: Microtus pennsylvanicus; assembly: GCF_037038515.1. Taxonomy (NCBI): domain Eukaryota; kingdom Metazoa; phylum Chordata; class Mammalia; order Rodentia; family Cricetidae; genus Microtus; species Microtus pennsylvanicus. Next base: position 93,397,899 of record NC_134586.1, read on the forward strand.
TATAGTAAGGTCAGAGAAATCAAATTTAAAAAAACATCCTGTCAAATACAATCTAGTTACACTGTTCAAGGAGATGACTCAGGTGATGGAACAGAAATCTTACATTCTGTCACCACTACTGTGTGTTTGATGACTATGTGGGGGCACATGCGTGTGTGCAGACGTTAGAGGAAAAGTTGGCGGGGTCTGCTCTCTCTTCATTCCTTGACTACGGGGATCAAACTCAGTTTCCAAGGCTTTTACAGCAACGGTAGCCTAAGAGTCCAGCTCTTCAAGGCCACCTCCAGGGTTTGAGGAAGAAGATCACAATGAAGCACAACTGAGCTTACCTTCGTATCTAAGGAGTCACAAACACAATCCGAGGGTCGTGCTGTTTCTTGCTCTCTAGGTTCAATTCTACCTCCACAGCTTCTAGTTCTCCTTTGTTTCAATTCTCTCTTCCAGTTCTCTCTTGCTTCCTTGCTCACCTGGCCTAAATACATTTTTTTTTTAAACAGGAGACTTAGGCCATAGGAAAAATGTTACAAGAAAATTACAGGTTATATCATTAGTGAGCCATTTACCATGGCAACGAAAGATTTCAAGGTTCCAGGTGTAAGACTGTGACCAGACGCCAGGGACACAGTGCACAGGTAAGACAAGCTGCAGAGAGATCTGCACAGAGAGTCAGGTCTTTACCAGCCAGACTTGGCAAGCAAAGAACTGGCCTGATGTTTTCAGGTTGCTTTGTGTTAGTAGCCTTGTGTTAGATATCTGCACCTCTGACCTTGAGCATGTCTGTAAAGTTTTTCATTTATGATCTACATACAGAAACATCTAGTCTAGTTTGAATTTGCTCTGAGGTGAAAACGAGTTAATTGTGTGTAGCTTGTCTTAGACTGGGGAGAAATTATTGTTTTCTCGTCTTTGTCTGAGTAAAGGGATCAAAGCAGGCTTTTAAGTGTCTTACAGTACTCATGTAGCAATAGGTCTAGTTAAGAAGCATATCCTAGTATATTTTTCTATATATTAAAGAATACAGCTTAATGAGGTATCATCTTCCTGATCATTCACAGATATATGTGTCCATAATATTATAGTGGCATTTCACTTGTATTGTAATAAGTAAAACCAACCTGAAGACCAGAAAAGAAAAAAAAATAAACAGTTACTGGCTTTAACCTTGATCTCAGTCTGAAAATGAACATCCTGCCTCCAGGGATTTCAGAATGAGCCTGAGCCTGAGCCTGAGAACTGTCTCTTCCCATTTTATAATAGTCTCTAGTTCTAGGATTAAAGGCATGTACCACTACCTCTGGGTTTCTATGGCAAGCTAGTGTGTCTTCTGGGATTAAAGGTGTGTGTTATTACTGCCTGGTCTGTAAGGCTGGAGAGTGTAGCTGTCTTACTTTTTTGATCCTCAGGCAAGTTTAATTTATTAAAATTCAGATGAAATTCTACTACATGATTTTGAGATGCAATTTAAAATTACACATATATATTATATGAAATTGCACACTACACTGCAGGTATTGGGGAGCACCATAACTGTTTTAAAACTATGAAATTACAGACATGAACAGCGGTTTTCAGAGTTGGTGGTCCTGTAGGCCCTGCCTGGATGAGACTCTCCTCCATTAGAGAATCATTTCTCTGGCAGGTTGACACCTAAATACTGGTTGTTACCTGTTTCAACTCTCATGGCCTCCAACAGTGCAGTAGGTATCTGGATGTTTGAGCCATCTTGCCAGTCTAGGATAGAATAATTTTTAATTGAATAGTAATCTGCTAAGTGTAGGGCTTAATATTCCTACACTTTAGGAAAAACTATCTTCAAAGAATCAACCCCTGCCCTTGGTATGAGGAACTCTTTGCAGGATTTCTTTTTTTATTATTATTATTTTTTTTCCATTCAAAAAATTTACACTTCCTCCCCTCCTCCCATTCCCCTCCAGCTCCCCCACTCACACTCCTCTCTTTCCCTCCCTCCTTAAGAGAGGGCAGGAAACCCTGCCCTGTGGGAAGTCCAAGCCCTCCCCATCCAGTCCTAGGAAGCTTTGCATCCAAATAGACTAGGGTCCCAGAAAGCCAGTACGTGCAGTAGAAACAAGTCCCAGTGCCTTTATCAATGGCTTCTCAGTCAGCCCCCATTTTCAGCCACATTCAGAGAGTCCGGTTTTATCCCATGCATTTTCAGTCCCAGTCCAGCTGGATTTGGTGAGCTCCCATTAGATCAGGCACACTATCTCAGTGGGTGGACCAACCCCTAGCAGTCCAGACTTCCTTGCTCATCTTCTCCCTCCTTCTGCTCTTCAACTGGACCTTGGGGGCTCAGTCCGTTGCTCTGATGAGGGACTTTATCTCCATCTGTCGATAGATGAAGACCCTACGGTGATATTCAAGATAATCATCAGTGTGATAGTGGGGCAAGGCCAGTTCAGGCACCCTCTACTCTGCTGCCAAAGGACCTATCTGGGGACATCCCTGTGGACACCTGGGATCCCCTCTAGAGTCAAGTCTCTTGCCAACCCTAAAATGGCTCCTTTAATGTAGATATCTTCTTCCCTGCTTCTATATCTGCCCTTCCTTCATCTCCACCCTCCCACTCCCCAAACACTCTTCAGTCTTTCCCTTTTCCCTTCTCTCTCCCCCTCTCCCCTTCCCCTACCCCCACCCCCATGCTCCCAACTTTTGCCCTGCAATCTTGTTTGCTTCCAATTTCCAAGAAGATCTATATATGTTTTTCTTTGGTTTGACCTTGTTATTTGGCTTTTCTAGGCTTGTCAACTATAGGCTTAATGTCCTTTGTTTATGGCTAGAGTCCACTAATAAGTGAGTACATTCCATATTCATCTTTTTGGGTCTGGGTTATCTCACTCAGGATAATGTTTTCTATTTCCATCCAATTGCATGCAAAATTCAAAATGTCATTTTTTACCGCTGAGTAGTACTCTAATGTGTATATAGTCCACACTTTATCCATTCTTCCATGGATAAAGTGCATCCATTGAAGGGCATCTAGGTTGTTTCCTGGATCTGGCAATTACAAATAATGCTGCCATGAACATAGTTGAACAAATGTTTTTGTAGTATGGTTGGGCATCTCTTGGGTATATTCCCAAGAGTGGTATTGCTGGATCCTGAGGTAGATTGATTCCTAATTTCCTGAGAAACTGCCACAGTGATTTCCAAAGTGGCTATACAAGTTTGCATTCCCACCAGCAATGGATGCGTGTTCCTGTTACTCCACATCCTCTCCAGCATAGGCTATCATTGGTGTTTTTGATTTTAGTCATTCTGACAGGTGTAAAATGGTATCTCAAAGTTGTTTTGATTTGCATTTCCCTGATCGCTAAGGAGGTTGAGCATGAACTTAAGTGTCTTTTGGCCATTTAAACTTCATCTGCTGAGAATTCTCTTTTCAGTTCAGTACCCCATTTTTTAATAGGATTAATTAGAATTTTCATGTCCAGTTTCTTGAGTTCTTTATATATTTTGGAGATCAGATCTTTGTCTGATGTGGAGTTGGTGAGGATCTTCTCCCATTCAGTAGAATGCCTTTTTGTCTTAATGACAGTGTCCTTTGCTTTACAGAAGCTTCTCAGTTTCAGGAGGTTCCATTTATTCACTGCCCCATTTTAGGGCTAAAATGGGGCATTTAGCTCAGTGCCCCATTTTATAATTGGGTTGATTAGCATTTTACAGTCTAGTTTCTTGAGTTCTTTATATATTTTGGAGATCAGACCTTTGTCTGTTGCAGGGTTGGTGAAGATCTTCTCCCAGTCAGTGGGTTGCCTTTTTGTCTTAGTGACAGTGTCCTTTGCTTTACATAAGCTTCTCAGTCTCAGGAGGTTCCATTTATTCAATGAGGCCCTTAATGTCTGTGCTGCTGGGGTTATACGTAGGAAGTGGTCTCCTGTGCCCATGTGTTGCAGTCTATTTCCCACTTTCTCTTCTATCAGGTTCAGTGTGGTTGGATTTACATTGAGGTCTTTAATCCATTTGGACTTGAGTTTTGTGCATGATGATAGATATGGATCTATTTTCATTCTTCTACAGGTTGACATCTAGTTATGCCAGCACCATTTGTTGAAGATGCTCTCTTTCTTCCAGTGTATACTTTTAGCTCCCTTGTCAAAAATCAGGTGTTCATAAGTTTGTGGGTTAATATCCGGGTCTTCAATTTGATTCCATTAGTCAACGTCTTTGTTTTTATGCCAATACCAAGCTGTTTTCATTACTATAGCTCTGTAATAGAGTTTGAAGTCAGGGATAGTAATGCCTCCAGAAGTTCCTTTATTGTATAGGATTGTTTTGGCTATCCTGGGTTTTTTGTTTTTCTATATAAAGTTGATTATTGTTCTTTCAAGGTCTGTGAAGAATTTTGTTGGGATTTTGATAGAGATTGCATTGAATTTATAAATTGCCTTTGGTAGAATTGCCATTTTTACTATGTTGATCCTACCCATTCAAGAGCATGGGAGATCCTTCCATTTTTTGGTCTCCTCCTCAATTTCTTTCTTCAAAGCCTTAAAGTTCTTGTCAAATAGACCTTTCACTTCTTTGGTTAGTGTAATCCCAAGATACTTTATGCTATTTGTGGCTATCGTGAAAGGTGAAGTTTCTCTGATTTCCCTCTCTGCTTCTCTATCCTTTGTGTATAGAAGGGCTACTGATTTTTTTTTGGAGTTGATCTTGTATCCTGCCACATCACTGAAGGTGTTTTTCAGCTGTAGGAGTTCTTCGGTAGAGTTTTTGGGGTCATCAATGTACACAATCATATCATCTTTCTTGCAGTATTTCTTTAAGGAATTCTTTGCAGGCAAACTCAGGGAGAGCTTTTAAGCTTGTATTCCCCCCCCCCCACATTTGACCACTGTAGATGTATTATAATGATTACCAGGTAGAGAATTATTTCTCCTGAAGACTGACTGGTGGAAGTGCAAGGCTCATCTCTTATCTCTAGGAAGCCCTAGTGGATATACAACAAAACTATTGTAAAGATTGACAAGATGTCAGAGCTCCAAATGAGGACCTTAAGTATGAAGATATGCAGGCAGCTAAAAGGTGATGAGCCACATACTGCTCTCTTCTGCATACAGCCTTGCTACATAGCAGCTCTCCATGGAAGGATTTGATATTTGGAATACTAAAGTCCAGGGAGTCACTCATCAGAGAGAGTAGGAGAAGAGACTACCAGGACCTGGTCTTTGCCCCCGTTCTGTCCTCATCACCCCGCCTTGGTTCTCTGGAAAGCCTCCACTGTTGGCTGATTAAAAGAATATCACAACAAAGCTTCACTCATAAGCGCATTGAAAAATCATTCTTTATAGGATCTAGGATGTAATTCAAGGTTACAAATTTGTAGAACAGGTCATATCACATACTATTACCTGTATTCTTTAATAAAGGTGTCAGTTTTGTTTCCTTCATAGATAATTTAAATGTTTTCAGCTCATTAATGGAATATATTTAAAATGCCTTTTGCATTTATCTTTTTGTTTTTGTTGTTCATTTCTTTTTTTTCTGACTACCTTCATGGCTAGGGATAGACCGCCAAGACATGGATGCAAAATTCTGGACAGCAAAGTTTTTCTCCCTTCTTTCTTTCTGCATTTCTTCATGGAGAGGATAAATTTAGCTTTCTCTTCCAAATACTGTGCTGTGCACAGTTGAGCTTGGCACTTTTGCTGAAAACTATGAGTCATTTTTCATAAACAGAGATTGTCGAAAGTGCTTGATTCACATTCTAACAACAAATACAGAAAAAAGCCCCAAACTGAATGAGCTCCAAATTTTTCAGATGTTCTTCAAAGAGAATGAGGTGAGAAAATAATGGTCTTTGAAGATGTGTCTTGGCTTTTTAGTCTCGATTATTTTCCACGTTTGAAATTAGGAGGATAACTGGCATTTAAAGCCATATAGTCAGCCTCACAGAAACCATCTCAAGGTCATTGTGGGATGTTAGTTCCAGGATTGCCTTATTTTCTGTGACTTCTGAAGATTACACATGTAACTGACAGTGCAGTCTGTTGCATTTTATAGGTTATTAAAGTCTAGTACTTCAAACTAAATTAATTTTTAGGGAGGAATACTTATATACAGCAGCAAAATCTGAATATTTCAAATATTTAAATCAGCAGAATGTCATCCGGCAGTGCAGGCAATTTAATAAAGCAGACAGACCACATCCAATGTAGTCTGTGATGGGCAATTACTTTTCTACCTGGAAGGTGTGATTTCCACATAAAGGTAACTTGAGTTTATTGTGTCCCATCAGTGAAACGAATCCAAGTAGACATTGCATGATAGCTACTTAGAAAGAAATAAAATTATGTACTCTATGAGTGCTAAGTTAAGACTCTTGCATGTCTGTGACAAGCAGAAAGCATATATAATGCAGCTCACTAACTGCCATGCCATTCAGTAGAACCAGTTATCAAAGAACACAACGGACCGGAATTCAGCTGATATTCTAAGAGATATGACTACAGAGTACCACGTGACAGAAAGATGCTCGGTGGCATTGTAAGAGTAAATGCGGTAAACGCTGGAGGCAGATTTTTCTGTGGAAAGTCTTTGATAATGGATTCATGAGGTTATATTATGAAGAAGGCTATAACCCTAACTGCTGGGTTATACACTCTCTGTTTTTCTGTATTCATTGAAACAGAACCATCACACACTCATCAGCATACCCAAATAAAATGTCTTCTCTCTGAGCCAAGTTCTTTTAAAGTGATATTCACATGCCCCATTTTTTTTGTCTCTCACTGAGCAATATCTCAGTTACAAGAGACAAATAAACAACTCAAAGAGGAAATAGAGCATTAACTCATGTCCAGTAAACTGGAAGGGAAAATAGACTTTACAAAGTCAAAGGTTTCATTTTAAAGTTAAGAGATAGTTGTAGAGAAAAAGTCTACATTTCCAGATTGTTTTGCAGCTACAGAAATGCAAAGTTATGTACTCGGTAGTATGAAGACAGCCTTTGGCACAAGCTCCCTGCTACCCAGTCCTTCATTGTGCAATCCAGATTACGGTTGTTAGAGTTCCTGTGGCTAGTTGGTTACCATGAGGTGTCCTTTAGGACAGAAGTCATGTATCCATATTTTACACTCAGAATGACAATAGGGTAAATTGCTTCTGAGAACACAGTCCTTACCAGTCAGGAGTTACCTGGGCCTTGAGTCACTGTATATTTATTTCCTTTTTATTTTTCCTTATTTTACTGGGTTTGACTGCAGCATCAGAACTGATGCTTAGTAACACATCCAGAAAGTGTGAGGAGAAGATAATGCAATGTTTTCAAATACACTGATGAGTGAGAGAAAGAGTGGGGGGAAGGAATGAGGGCTTAGGTCAACTCCAGTACTTCAAGAGGAAGTATGTATGAGCATTAGCTAATGCTCAAACAACAAAGAGCTCAACTTTTCATGGTTCTGATCCAAGAATTTGAATTTAGGAATTTAAGTATTGGTGTTTACTTGGTATTTTATGCTTTCAGTGAGTACTTTCTCCATGGAAATCCATTATGGAAGAGAGTTTGTCAACAGCAAAATCAGAGCATCTAAATTCTAACTTACCACTATCTTGTTAGAATATTGTTAATGGGAGTGACCATAAGTCCTGTAGCAACTCCAACAAATAATCTTGTAGAATGAAGACTTTACCCTTCACATCAAAGACAAACTGATTCCTAGGGATTCTACATTGATCATGGTTGAACTGTTAGTTAACAATAGATCTCTAGAATTCAAATTCATAGCTACATTACTATGAAATCTGTTCAACACTTCTTTGTTAAGCAACAACATCTGTCAATTATTACAAAACAACTATAGCCCAATAATATGTCACACATTACAATGATGTTTTCAATCTAAGAACAGTGTTATAGATAATAAAAATAAATGCTACAGAGACTGGGCCATTTGACCAATGTTCAATGGCTAAAGTGTTGCGGTTATGCTTCAAGCTCACCACTGACTGAGAACAAAATATCAGTCTTCGAACAGAAATCTTGGCAGTGCACTTTCTGAGCACCGGAGACTAATCATTAGAATTGAAACAGACACCAAGATATGTGAGGGCAGATGGCATTGAATTTGAGTATGCTGAAGAGAACATGTCCTTGGGTTTGTGATGGGCAGCTGTCTGTGTATCTGCCTGGTACAGTGTGCCATAAGAGGGGAAAGTGATGCAGGTTAGAGGGGAAAGGGAAGCTTGCTTTCCCCTCTACTTATGTTGCTTGGCACAGAGCTCTATAATTTCCTAGGTCTGAAAGCATTAGAAAAGATTCACTCTGATGTGTAGAGAAGGGTTGTGCATTTTTGGCGTTGGCAAGCTGCTTTTAGGAAAAGGACCTTTCAAGTCTCCCATTTTGCAGTACACTTCTCAGGCTATTCAAGTAGTTCAAAGTAAATTTGAAAGCCTACTTGAATAGTGTAAATAAATAGACACTTAGGATAGATAAAATTCTGTGTTAAACTTCAAGAGAACACTAGGCTGGGAGGTAGGAAGCCTCCATGTGCTGCCAGTTTGACACTTATTCTGGTGGTGACCTTGGAGAACTCATTTCAATCAGGGACTCACTTTCCCCCTTTTATTTGTAAACTGAAGTATTAGATACAATAACACCTTCTGACAGTTCCCTCAGTACTGTCTAGACTTTCAGATGGAAGGTCTTACATCCTTGGAACACTTCAGTTTTAGTAAAACCAGCTTGGGCTTGGTTGGTCTGTGTCACAATAAGCTTTACATGATGTTAATTTGCAGGTCTCTGACTCTATATAGTGCCCTCTGTCTTTTTGGGCTTCCTATGTAAACACTTTATATTTCGACTCAATGAACAGATTGAGGTTCGTGTAATCAGTGACTCTTCTTTTCCCAGGCTTGAAATATGTCTTCAGAAATTCCTCAGTCCCAGACAAACAGAGACAGTTGGTAGTCTTTGGAGCCAGGCCCTGCCCTTCAACTTCTACAAGTGCTGCGACTCAAGCCTTACTTGTAGAAGGCTTGACCTATGTTGGCCTGGCATGGTAGCCCTTGGATCTCATAAAGTTATAAACAGAGAGTAGAGCTGGCATCTCTAAAATTCTGATGACAAACTACCAGGCCAAAAGGAGCAAACCTAGAGTCTTCCTGGTGCTGTCAGAGATCCTGGTCTTGCCTAATCAATGAGGGGGAACTAAGAAATGTTGCCTGACAGCCTAGAAACAGGTGCTGTCAGAGGTCCTGACTGCTCCTGGCCAATAAAGCGCGGCCATCATGTAATGTCAACTGTCAGTGGATCGAGCACATATAGTTGTCCCTTGTTGCTTAATAAATAAGTCTGTTGTAGGCCTTCTACCTGACTCCTTGAGTCTGAGATGTTGACACTGCGCCTTCTCACCCTTCCCCCCAAGGGAAGTTGTTAGGGCCCAGCAACAAAGATCTTTAAACTTTTCCCATCTTAATCAAGTTTATTCAAAATTACTTAATACAGAACATACTCAGACATGCGTTGATTTCATATATTTTCGCACCAAGAAAAGATCACTTAATACCATGAGAATCTATACATCTTCAAAAGAGGACTGTGTGTTTATAATGATGTAAATTCAAATATTTCCTTAACTTTTGAAAGAATTTTATGCTCTCTTATCAAGTGTCTGAGAAGAAAGAGAATACCTTAGCACTTTTCAGAATGACACAGTTTTGACTAGTAGGGATGGTTACCCTTGAAATTCCAAGTTCAGATAGGAATAACTTAAGTTTGAGACTGTAAATCTGGGGTCACACACTAGTTCTGCTGGAGTGGTTCTCAAACTTGACAGTCACATATCAGATATCCTATATATCAGCTATTAACATTGCAATTCATAGCAGTATTTAAACTACAGTTATATAGTAGCAATGGGAATAATTTTTTGGTTGTGGGTCACCACAGCACAAGGAGCTATATTAAAGATCTCAGTATTAGGAAGGCTGAGACCTCAGGTCTGCTAGGGTAATTCTCTTCGAGGACTTAGTTGTCACTGTAGTGTTTCAGGGCAAGAAACCCCAATAGTCACCTGTCTGCCATCATGACATTGCTGTGGCACGAGAACTATGGCTCACAATCTTGCTCCTGTTGTATTGTACCTCCCTCTGAAAATACTTGTTTTATGAGAAAGAGCCTGTCTGTCTCATTGACATCTGGATAAGTTCAGTTGTTTGCTTTGTTCCATTGGGTATAGGCAGATTTGGAAGATGCCATGTACTTTGACTTTGTCTTAATCTCTCCTTTTGTTCTGCAATAAGGCCAGTATATGAATGAGCCTATGTGGGTATCTTAACAAAGTACCATACACAAGGAAACTTAACACTAGACATTTATTATCTCATGGTTTAGGAAGGTGGAAGACCAACGTTAAGATATTGCATATACCTTGGAACACTGAGCCCTTAATGGAATTCCTCCATCAAATCCCTCCCTTCATGGCTCATTGAATCCTATGGAAGAGGAGGAGGAGGAAAGAGTAAAGAGTTTCCTTTTCCTTATATTATGGCTTCCAGTTTAATGTTTCATGGAATTCTTGAGTGTGCGAACGACTGCGTCTCTGTTTCGTGTGCCTTTTTTGGGCTCTATTCCTTTTGTCTGTTTATTTTGTCCAATTCGGGTGTGTGATATTTTTGTTTTATCTTACTTTATTCCATTATTATACCTTAAAAGCCTGTTTGTTTTCTAATGATACAGAGTGGGATCTGGTTGGGAGAGAGCGAGGAGATGGGAGGAGTAGAGGGAGGGGACAGCATAGTCAAGATATATTATGTGAGAATTCTCTTTTCAATAAAAAATTCTTTTTTCAATAAAAAGAAAAAAATGTAAAAAACAAATAAGTGATTTGAAATGTTTTCCAACTGGGGGGAAATGACATTGTCTACAGGGCTACTGCTTTTACTCAAGGCTGAGAGGTCAGTATCTATTTTATGTTTCTTTCCTGAATTCCAACATTTGACCGGAAGCCTTTGGTATTCTCAGGCACTCATCAACAGAAACTTTGTCTCTTCCTTCATCTTTATTTGGTGCTCCCCTTGCATGCGTATCTGCCTGTAGGTTCATACTTTCTCTCTCTCTTTATTAATATCAGACAAGTTGCATTGAACTTTTACCCTAGTGACCTTGCCTAAATTTTTCTGAACAGATTGTATTACTAAATTAGATAATAGATGTTCAGAGGTTAGGACTTTATAACCAGCCACATCGTGAATCCTTGAGTGCAAATAGTGTGGAAGTCGGGAGGTAGTGACACAGCTGGGTGGTGGTGACACAGTCGGGTGGTGGAGTACCCAGGAGGCAGAGGCAGGCAGATCTCTGTGAGGCCAACCTGGTCAACAGAGTGAGTTCCAGGAAAGCCAGGTTATTACACAGATAAACCTGTCTCAAAAACAAAAACTCTGTGGAATATGACCACACTCAAACTAGTCTGTATATGAACATGAACAAAACTGGAAATCTTTGCTGTTGAATTAGGCATTGTTTATTGCCCCAAATAAACAAACCAAAAGACTTATGGTTATGAACATGAACTAGATCAGGTGCTTGTTAGAATCTTACGACTTACATATCTTTATTTGGAATGGAGAAATAGGGTGGATTCCTTTTCTAGTAAATCCTGTATCCCAATGTAATCAGACATCCTGTTGCTGAGATCTCCAGATGACTGAATAGGAAAAGCACCAGTCTGTGAGCCAGAAGATCCTTCCTATCCTGGATCAACCTATCGTGGTGTATTATTTGTGTTTTAATAAATAAAGCTTGCCTGAAGACAAGAGGGCAAAGTAGCCACACTAGTCAGTCATACAGGCCAGACAGTGGTGGGACACACCTTTAATCCAAGAATTTGGTAGATAGAGGTTGATGGATCCCTGTGCATTCAAGGCTACCCTGGGTGACACAGATAGATCCAGAAACAGGTCTCGGTGGTGGTGGTTCACAACTTGAATCCCAGTATTTGGGAGTCAGACAGCTTTAATCCCAGCACCAGGGACATAGATATAGGAGCTGTATGGCTGGGCAGAGAGAGGAATATAAAGGGGGAGAGATAGGAACTCACTGGAATGTGGAGTCTGAGGCTTCACAGAGACAGGATCTCGCCCTTTCGCTCTGAAGATTTGATAGAGGTAAAAGGTCTTTCTAGTGGTTGGCTGTTTCACTTCTCTGATTTATCATCTTGAACCCCAATATCTGTCTCTGGGTTATTATTATTTGTGCTATGTCCACCACTGCTTGATTTTAAACTATGCTTTCCTCCCTCTACTTCAAGTTCCCCATCCCCACGATAAGGACCCGTGGCACTCAGTCATTCATTGCTCTCATCCACCACTGTTGCTTGGGTTAAAGCCGCCCGATGTCTGATTCTCCTGGGCATGTTGCTTTCTGAAGGGCAGCTGTGTCTGAATAGCTAATGGATGTAATCAAAGAGGCAGTAAGTACTGCCTCATGAAGATAGGACTGTGTCAAAGCACGGCGTTATTTTAGAAATTTCCATCCCAGGAAATGAGTGGGATTGTCTGGTTTGAGTCAGAAGTAGCCCCAGTGATTGGCATTTATCTGAGGAACAATGTGCTGCGGTGGAAGTGGCCAAGTGTGGGTTGCCTCCAAGAAGATGGGCAGCCTTGGAGCATTCACCCAAGGGCCACCTGGAGCTATGGCAGCCCCGATTCCCATGACCTTCATGATCTTTGCAACAACCTTACACCCGGAAGCTACAATTTGCCCATTTGAAAAGAGGTCTTTGAAACAGTTGGTAGTAGGGATCACAGCAACACAGTTACATAGCATAGCTATGAAACTTTAAATAGTGCACAGGTTATTTTTAGATAGGTGTCTGAAAAGTTACCTTTGAAGTTACAGTCTTAACCCCAGCTCCACACATTCTGCAAAAATTACTTCATCCCTAAGAGAGCAAGTTTACTCATTTATGAAATGGGCACACTCGGTAATAAGTGAGCTTGCACAAATAATGTTATCAGAGCTCTTTACACCTAACAGTATAAAGAGCTCTTCCACACCCGGTGGCTTGTTTAGACTGGATCTAAGAAATGCACAAAACTAAATCTCAGATATTTTCAAGCTCCTGGTTTTATGGATAAGAAAACTGAAATGTAAAGAAAAATGAAATGTCTTATTCAAGGTGTTATAGCCAAAAATGAAAGAGACATTTGAAGCCAGATGTCCTGTTACCTCTGTTGACAGTCTTTCCACCCCACTAAGCTTCCTGTGAACATACGTTGTTCTAAAAGAGTGAAACAGAAGTGTCATCATCGGACATAAAACCCCCCAAGCTCATTTGTATGAATACTTGGCACCTAGATGGCCATGGTCCTTTGGGTAGCTCTGGAATCTTTAAGAGGTTTAGTGTAGCTGGGAGAAATCATTAGGAGCCAGGGCTTGAGGGTCAGAGCATAGCCCTGCTTCAGGCCTTAGTCTCTCTTCTTGTGTACCTGCTGAGAGGTGAGCAAACAACTTTACACGCTTACTGCCACAGCCATAGGTTGTTCCCCCATCATACGGTTCATGCTATAATGTCCTATGTCCTCCACCCTTCAGCTGAGAGAATCATCCCTCCCTTATGTTCCTTTTTGTCAATTATTTTGTCACACCAATGAGAAAATTATTCTTCAAGTTATATTATATCTTACATATAAAACCTTAACTAGGTTCATCATCTCCTCATAACCATTTCTATTTCAATCCAGTAGTTGGCACAAAAGGAGACTGGCAACATGGCAATGGTAGAACTCCTCCTAGGTTGTATGGAGAATTTGTCTTGGTTCTCATTTTAGTCTTGACAAATAGGATACACATACGTTATCCCAGAGAAAATAGCTTCTGATTTGTGTTCCTTCCCAGTTGGAGTTGATCTCTGGGACTTGGAAACAATGAATAGACAGGCATTGCCTTGATATTTGGCAAGGAGATTTGGGTGGGAGACGGAGAATGTTTTTCCTGACTAGTCCCTGTTTTACCAGGGACTACCATCATTATTTTATTATTTTATGCTCCGTAGAGTCACTGCTAGTCATTTTACCCCTATTGAACTCATTAAATCCTGAAAAATTCAGGAGTTTTTATGGGATGCTCCAGAATTCGCCATGGAGTCTTTAATGTATAGGTGTGTGTCAAGAGACGGGTGAAAGACAATAATAGTATATTCACTCATTCCTCTCTAGCGTGTCCTGCTGGCTTGTGTGCAAAGATCCTTGAGTTCGGGGAGCCTGGGGAAAAGATAGCTATCATTTTATACACTTTACTCTTTTATCCCCAGAGGAAATGAGGCTGACCTGATTAACCCAACTTAGAAACAGGTCACCACATGAAAAATTCTTTCATTTCTCTCTTCCCTGTGGAATGTATAGGTCTCCAGCTTCTCTTCCACGTGATTAGTCATCCTGAAAAGCTCTTTGCTAGGTGGAGAACCCTAGATTCTCTGACAGGTCCCTGTGGGAGCAAGTAAGTAAATTTAGTTGTAAGGATGGAATGAAGAGGGGCTCCCAGGGGAAAACAAAACAAAAAAAAATAAAACAAACAAAAAAAAACAAGCTATAACATATGTCCAGATCGATGTCTCTGGTTCAGTTTAATCAGCAATTGAACTTACATTTTTATCCTGACTCCTCTTTAAGTTTTTGGTTGGTTCCGGTGAATTGTAGATGTGCCTAAATTCATCCTTCCTTTTTGCACTAAAATATGGAAGAAGGAAGAAAGCTTTCTAAGTTTACTGAGCTTGATTCATGAATGGTTTCCCATGCATTCAAATCATCTATGTTAGGAAGTTATGATATTCTGTCACCAGAAGTGCAGGTGGACAGGACAGGCAGCCTATATGGTCAAGCAATGAATCTTGAAGTATCTGTTCTGGTTCAGGTATCAGTTTTGCACAGCCTTATCTCGTGTCTTGGATGACACAAGACTGAGCTGCAGGGCCCACAGTGCCTTGTGTATTTATCCTCCATACTTTAGTGTAATGGAAAACTAGGTGGGTCTTTCCCCCCCTCCCGAGACTTCCTTTCCCCTGCATTTCTATGCAAAATGTAATGTGTTTCCTTCTAAATCTAATCACTGCAACGAAGTGCAGGGGCAATTGTATTAATAAGTAGAGAATAAGTAGAGAGGACAAATGTTATGAAAGGGACCACTAAGGCATAAATTTCTTACTTAATGAGAAAAATTGTAGCACAATGATCCAATAAAGATTACAATATGGAACTCAAGTGGCATTGTTCTCATTTACTTAAACAATGTTAGACTTTTTGTTATGTTATCATTTGGGATCCAGTCATGGTAATTCAACCTTTATGCTTTCTTGTCAACGTGAGTCTTTCTTACTTCCTGCATCTTACATTTTCTTCCATTACAAGCAGAATAAGTGATTTTAGAATGTGTTAAAGAATAAAGCTTTAAAACCGGGATTATGGTCAACTACTTAGAAAAAGTAGGACCTAGGAGAAGGTGGTAACACCCGAATGCACCAGGTTATTATCTAGGTTTTTATTTTCTAGAATTAGCCATGAACTACAGCCCCTCTGGCTGGCTATGTGCTCATTCCTCTTTGGGGTTGTTTTATTATACAGATGTGACTGGAATACCACACCCATATTTTTTGTCCTATCTTGCCTAAGAACAAGCCTGTAAATCTTTGGATAGACTACCCTAGTTAACCAAGTTTCCTCCAGTCCGTGAATTTCTGTCCATATTTCTCTCTTAGCTGCTCTGTCCATCTACACAGGTCATTTGCTCAAGAAAGTCTATTTAGATTCACAGAAAGGCCAGATACCATCAGTGAAGTTGCCAGGATAGTAAGAAAATAGAAAACTGTACTTGATATAGGGAAGTGACATTGGGTGCCATCAGACACCCAATGGAATAATTAGGGGAAGTCTGGACCTAAGAAGTATAATCAAAATAGCACAGACTAAAGCAGGGTTACAAGTGGAATCTGGGCTCTTTCAAAGGTATGACTCTCCAGGCTTATAAGACAAGCCCACGGATATTTATTTATTTACTATTTTGTTTCTACTGCATTATCTTTGCGAAGTTATGACATTTGCTCTCTGATTCTTACTTTGACATGCTATCTGATGCTTTCTACTTACCAAATGATTAGATACTATCCAACTGCACTGATCTATTAGAGTGGCATCAACAAATAGAGGAGCAAGTGCCTTTTCTCAAATCTCTCGAAAGTATAAAACTGTAAGAATGAATTTTTTAAAATAAATTTAGATACTATTTTGGTATAATTTACAAAGTCCAGTTGTAAATAATAACATTTCTCATTAATGTAGGACTAAACTGTTGACAGCATATTTCTAACTGCTTGCTCATTTTTGTCTAATTGAAGTCCATGGCCGTAGTAGCTACAGGAGACTGCTTCTACTCTTTCTCTTGAAGACTGACAAGGACCTCTCCAGACAAGGGATACAGCTTATAAAGTGTCATTTCTCATTCTTTGGTGAAGTGAAGATCACTAGCTATCTCTTGCCAGCCATGACAGTGGGTGCCTATCTAAGGAGTATTGGGTGCTCACATGGTGAGTGTTAGATGATCACACAGTGAGTGAGGGGGGCTCACATGGTGAGTGTTAGGTGCTCACAGGGTTAGTGTTGGATGCTTTCATAGTGAGTGTTGGGTGCTCACACAGTAAGTGTTAGGTGCTCACATGATGAGTATTGGGTGCTTGTACAGTGAGTGTTGAGTGCTCACGTGATGAATGTGTGAAGGCGTAAGTCACAAACAATGCCACACTAATTTGGGATTATGATTAATAGGGTGATATTTATTTAAAGGGGAAAAAACTTACAGATCACTGTCCCAGGCAACGGCCCTCTACGCAACGCAACCAGGAGTCTAGTCCGGCGGAGCAGGAAGTGAAGAGAGAGAGGAGAGGGAAGTGGCTGCTTTTTTAAAGGGAGAGAGACCACGCCCCAATGGGCTGGTATCTCAGCGGCTATTGGCTGGAGGAGTGGGAGGACCTCCCGCAACAAATGTGTTAGGTACTCACATGTGTTAGGGGTAGAGAAAGGAATATATGATTAGTGGGGTGAATTGTCCATTACTGAGTCTTTGCTTCTTTTCAAAAAATTAAAGAAATAAATATATTTATCAAAGGTCTTTCTTAAGTTTTTTTCACTCTAAGTCATTAAATAGCCTATAGGTAATCAGTTATGCAAACTTAGGAAGTTGCAAATAAATTTTGTAAAAAATTGTATTTACATTTATTTATTTATTTAGTGCCTGTTTCTCTCTGTATGTATGTCATGACATGCATATGAAAGTCTGTGTATGTGTGTGTATCTGTGCATTCCTTGGTATGTATGTAAGGATCGGAGGACAGCTACCAGAAGTGGGTTCTCTCCTGTCACCATATGTATCTAGGGATCAAACACGCATGCCTTAGGATAAATTCTTCTAGTTACAGAGCCAGCTCTCTGGCCTAATAAATTCTTTTTGAAAAATAATTAGAATTTTTATTCATTTTACATATAGACCACAGTTTCCCCTCCCTTCTCTCTTGCTGTCCCCTCCCATCTAACCCTTCCCCATTCACTTCTCCTGCACCTGTACTCCTCTTGTACACTCCATCTTGTACCTGTCAGAATGACTGAGATCAAAATCACTGATGACTGCCCATATTGTAGAGAAAGTGGACCAAGGAGAATACTCCTCCATTGCTAGTAGGGGTGAAAACTTGTACAGCCACTTTGGAAAGTGAAATGGTGGTTTCTCAGAAAACTGGGAGTCAATCTAACTCAAGACCCAGATATACCAATCTTGGGCATATACCCAAAGAATGCTCAGTCATACCATAAGGACACTTGCTCAACTATGTTTATAGCAGCATTATTTGTAATAGCCAGAACCTGTAAACATCCTAGATGTCCCTCAACCAAAGAATGGATAAGGAAAATGTGGCACATTTACACAGTGAAGTGTTACTCAGCTATAAAAACAATGACATCATGAAATTTGCAGAGAAATGGATGAAAGTAGAAAAAATTATTCTGAGTTAACCTTGACCCCAAAAAACAAGCATGGTGTGTACTCACTCATAAGTGGATATTAGGAGTAAAGTATAGGATAATCAACCTACAATCCACAGCCCCAGAAAGGCTAGATAACAAGGAGGGCCATAAAAGAGATGGGTGGATTTCCCTGGGGAGGGGAAATAAAACATCTTCCTGGGTAAACTGGGCATTGGGGTGGGGGGATGGGAACTTGACAGGGTGGGTTAGGTGGGCTAGGTGTGGGAGGCAGTTTGGGGGTGGGATGGGGAAAAGTAATAAAAAAGGCCTCTTGATAGGGGGCTCATTTGGGGATTAGGGAAAAACCAAATAAATTCTTAATATGCTCTCCCCAGAAGAAACTATGTTGCTTATTATCTCTTCGCCTGATGATCTAACTGTAGTCATAAATGAAAATTAGCAATAACAAATGAAAAGATAACACTACTTAAAAGTAAAACCCGAGTACTTCCTACCTAAATGGAAACAAAAATGCAACAAGCTTATTTAAAACACATTAAAAACTCCTGGGCAAAGTAGAGAATATGGAAAAGACTATATTTAAAATGAAAAGAACAATACAGAATATTTTCCTTACTGAAAAGATCAAGCACAATGAAAACAAATTGAGTTAATTAAGCACAAAATTTAGAAAGTTTTATTATGGGTAGCAACAATAAAAGAATAAAGAAATGCAAGAGAAAAGGCAACATACATAGAAGTCAAAGAATTTATAAGCCAAAGAGAAGAATGGATAAACTGAAAATAATTTTTTTTATTGAAAAAACCAAAATGGTACTTTATTAATGCATGTGGGAATCAAATATATACAAAAATTGTGTGTGTGTGTAAACAGAAGAAATCAAATGTATTCTAAAAAGGAAAAAATGAATAAAAATGGAATAAAAAGACTGAGAAATTGTGCTGCTGATTGACACCAGGTTCTCACAATTTTGTGCATTTCATAGTTTTATGGAATGATTCTGTGACTTATGGGTCTTGACTGGGGTTGTCTTCTAAGCTAGTTAAAGAATTAACTGACAGGAAAATCTCAAGGGTGACAGGTAGCAGAGGGGAAATTCTCAAGTGTAACAGGAAGAATCCACCAGAAAAGAAAGGCTTTTATTAGGGGTGAGGAAATGTACACACACACACACACACACACACACACACGGAGGCAATTAGGGAGAGAGAGAGAGAGAGAGAGAGAGAGAGAGAGAGAGAGAGAGACAGACAGAGACAGAGACAGAGACAGAGAGAGACAGAGACAGACAGACAGAACGACCATCTCTATTAAGCAGAGCCTGGGCACAGGATCCTGAAACACCTACATTCTCCTTGAAGGCTGAAGGTTTTACAGTCTTTCAAGGGTCTTCCTCTCTAATTTGGAGATGGTTGGAGATGGTCAGTTCAAACAAAGACAGTATGGCTGGTTGGCCTACAGCTGTTGTATAAATGCAACCTGAACAGGCCTTGAGTTTGGCAGCCTACTCAATCAGCATAGTGCTGAAATGAGAGGGGGGGGGGCTTCTTTGTCCCACCCAGCTAGCTTATACCCAAAATAACCACACAGAAACTGTATTCATTTAAATACTGCCTGCCCCATTAGTTCTCTTATTGGCTAACTCTCACATCTTGATCTAACACATTTCTAATAATCTGTGTAGCACCACAAGGTCATGGCTTACCAGGAAAGATTCTAACCATCATCAGTCTCAGACAGGAGCTTCATGGCATCTGCCACACTGCCTTCTTCCTCCCACAATTCAGTTCTCTTTTCCATGCCTACCTAAGCTCTTCCCTATCAAAAGGCCAAGGCAGTTTCTTTATTCAACCAATGAAAGCAACACAAATACAGAAGGACCTCCTTCACTAGCATGGTGTTGGTGGGAGATCTTTGTTTCAGTAGCCCAGCTTGTGTCTAAGATGAGGGTGAGGAAGAAGCTCACCATCTTGGAAACCGGCTATCATTATTACCTGGTCACAGCCCTTCTTCCTAGGTGGCTGTCCATCCATAATCTGTCTAGTCCTCCTCCCTCAACTTCTATGCTATTGAAATTATTCCCGGGCACAGGAAAGCTCAAAATACCACACATCAATTTCACCCAAGCCTGACAAGTGCAGAACAATAAAGCTATGAGTCACCTGTATTTTTGGAAATAAACAAGAAAGAAAAGAAACGAAAAACCTTTAAGTAATGCCAAGAATCTGACACCTAAAATTGCCTGAAGATTAATATAATGTGACCACATGGGTTGTATGATTATAATAAAATTCTTACATGAAATTAGTTGTATTATTTTTAGTATATCTAATTCATGGATTGAAAGGGAAATATTTGTCAGTTATTTCAAAGGGGGCTGAGATATCATTTAATGGCATTAATGTCCCATTTCAGATGAATGAATAAAAGTAACAGCCCCTCCCAACAATGTGGAGCAAACTGGGACTCTAAGGGCATTTCTGCAGTATTATAGAGAACATGTAAAAATCAAAAACCAATTGCATATCACTTGATACATTAGAGGCTTTTCCATTAAAATTGAGAGTAGGTGAAGGCTACACAAGCTCATTATCACAGGATTTCAAGAAGCCACTAACGCTAAAAAAAAAAAAATGTTCCCCTAAGTTCTATCAGGCCTAAGGGGTCTGGATGTGGGACAGTGGTCATGCTGTCCCTGATTCCCAATGTTTCATTATTCAGTTAATTTAACCTTTAACCACTTCAATTTAGTGCTTTGTAGACACCCTGATGCCATCAGAATAATAAATAACTTGATAATGTCCTGTCCCTGTTTATTACTATTCCTACCTGAATACAAGACATGAGTAGCAGATGGCCAATCAATGTTCTGTGCTATTCTTTTAAACCAGTACAGTTATAAGCAGTCTGCTCTAAGCCTTTTGTTTTGCAAAATCTGTAAAATGAGAGTATAGGTCACTGTCTGTGTGTCCTTAATCTGTGTGACTACAATTATCATTTTATCTGTAAAAACCCTTTATTTTCATAGGTGGCTTGTCCCAACTTGCCTCTTAGTTTGACAAATCTTAGATAATCCAGTAACATATGATGAACAAGCATTTCAGTGATCAAAGAGCCCAGTATCTGGAATATTCAAGAGACTCCACAACGTTAGAATAAAAATATAATTTTAGCAATATGGCTTGATTTTGAAAAGTTGGAACTGCTTATATAGCTATTAGATGTTACTAGGTAATGTGGGATTCCCCTCTGTAGGCTGTGAATACCATTGCTGAATAAAGAAACTGCCTTGGCCTGTTGATAGGGCAGAACTTAGGTGGGGCAAACTAAACTGAATGCTGGGAGATAGGAGGCAGAATCAGAGAGAAGCCATGGAGCCCTGCCAGAGAAGATGCCGGAACTTTAGCCATTAAGCCACAGCCATGTGGAGATACAGAGATTAATAGAAATGGGTTAAATTAATATGTAAGATTTAGCCAATAAGAAGCTAGAGCTAATGGACCAAGCAGTGATTTAATTAATAAAGTTTTGTGTGGTTATTTCGGGTCTGAGCTGCCAGGTGGTCAGGGAACAAAACAAGAGGCCTCCTCTAACAACTAGGTAAAAGTGACAAGGCTGCCTTGCCCAACCCTGATATGAGGGCAGTGGGGCATCCTTATACTAGAAAGAACAGTGAGCGAGCATCCGTGAGAGTTGGAGGAGGAGGAAGAAAAGGAAAACCCACAGCAGCCAAACTCTTAGAGGGGACAAACTAATCCAAAACCATGTGGCTGGGAAGTAGAGACAATAAATACTGCCAATCAATGCTCCTCCCTCCTCTATCCCCTAAACTTAAACCAGACACTAGGACACTAGGAATCAAAATAGCCCCTTCAAGAATCTTAGGAGATGCCTACTGGAGATAGATCATATTGAGCAAAGTAGCTAGATTCTGAGAGTAATTCCTGCATAGCAACAGACATTATCTCATGACATGCCAAAGCTGACAATGGACCTGAACACAGTCTACAAATACCCTTTCACAGCTATTGATCCAACCAATATTCATTGAGTACCTATCTGATGCACAGGGGCATTAGTATGGTATAAATCAATAAGGAAGGCAAGATTATTGGATAAATGGCATTAGAAAATTGAGTAGCACTTTAGAAAAATTAGATTAGAGCCTTTGCAGGGACTGGGCAAATGGACTCATTCAGCACATGGCTTGGCTTCTGGTTTATGTCACAGAGAAAGGAAGCCTAAGCCCATGGGCTGTGCAGCACAGGACTTCAAAGCACAGACCTCTTCAGCCTGACAGTTTGGGTAGCATTTCTTCAGTCATCCATCAGCTCTGGGATATAAGGGAATGACTTAGCCTCTCTGGTTCCCACTGTTCTTGTATGTAAAGTGGTAATAATACTATTATAAGATGTTGTGAAAATTCAGTTAGATGTGTTTAAAGAAGCACTTGCATCATATAGTTTTGACTGATGTTAGAACCTTAGCCTTCAGTTTTATCTTGCAGACACAATTTTTATCAGAGAGTGGAATGGTGTCCTGGGGAAGGAGCTACTGTTGTGGGGGTCTACGCCACATACCCCAGTTGGGGCAGTGGGAGATTTTCTCAGAACACACCCACAGTGTGATTGCAGATACCTTGTTCTTGGTTATGTCATATCCAAAATAGGCTCCTTGGTCCTTTCGCTGAGTTTGCAATGTAGTTTAAACTCTGAAAAAGAGTCTTGTTAGCACAAACCAGTTAAATGAATGGGCTGTTTGACTACTGTAGACCCCTGTCTCCTGCCAAAATAAAATTGCACACTCAGACAGAGAAGTACCTGATTATCAAAAACTAAGTAATTTAAGTAAAAAACAAAACAAAAACTAACCCCCAAAAATCAACGAAAGAAAGAAACGAACATAACTAAAGGACACATGTGTAGTGCATTCCTGCATAGCCCCAGCATGGGAAAAGGAAAAAGAACTGTCAGTTCAGGGACAAAAAATCCTAAAAGAGGTGACTTCGTTGTTTCTATGTCACTTCAGGAATGAAAATGTACGTAGCCATTCAAAAGGAGAATTTCAACAAGGTAATAGCTGCACTCTTAAAAATTAGAATCTATAGAAATTATTATGAAGTGCGAAGCAGCAATAGAATGAGTCTGAAGAACATCAGCAGATACTATGTGTGAAGTAAGGATATAGAGCTAGATATGCTATAATAATAACTCAACAACAAACAAATTAAAAACAAAGAATCAATTTTTTTCTTTGCCAGGCATTGGCCAAAAATAAAGATATTAAGGGTTTATCTTCAAGCCAGGAGTGAAGGTAGTGGTTAACTGTGCTCATTCACTGTTGGTGGGAATATAGACTGGCAAAGTCAGTCTGGCGGAAGATTTGGTAATATTTACTGAAGCTTTATGCAACCCATTCCTGGCTCTGAACGCTTACTTCAAGCTGGGGCTGGAACATGGAAAACAGCTTGAAAACCAATTCTATTTCAGGCAATTGCCCTCAGCCACTCTCTGACTCTTCCTGACTCTGCGGCTCCCTGCAAATCTCTCCAGCCACTGATCCGCAGTGCCAAGCTCAGAAATTTGGATCTGAGAGGGTTTGGAACCTCACTCATGTCAAACTGTTCAAACTTTGGCTGTCAAATTGTGCCTGGCATTTTTTTTTTAACTCAGACATTGTAGCTTGCCCAGGTCACGTATATACTTCGAACCAGACATGCCACTCCAGCCCACCCTGGACATGCCCGTATCCAGCCCTGACTAGCTCCAGCTAGACTGTCTGCTCCCTTGCATTTCTGCTCATTCTACCATGCTAAAAAGAAATAGTGGAGCATCCCTCAACTACACTCAAAGTTAATTCAGTTTCTTTAACACAGAAACCAACACACAAGGCTTTCAATCAGCACCATCAAAGGTTACTTAATGTTAAATTGTCTTCTTCTTTATTTGATACTATTGCTGTGGCTGAACCCGAACCCGTAAGGTGCTATCTCTTGATAACCACTTTCAAAAAAATGTAATTTCTCTGACTCCATCCTCTGGATCTTTGATATAAACCTTTTATGTGATTACTATTCTCTTTCAACAGTTTTGAATCTTTCCTTTTCCAGAGACGTATAATTCCTCCCTTCTCATTTAAAAATCAGTGAATTTTGTGGATTGTGGCTTCAGGAAAATCCCTACCTTCTCCCTCTCTAAATTTCAGGCAAAATATGCGTTGTCTTTAAAGGAAAATTGGAAAAGGTGCTCTTTATATTCCTTCCCTATTCTTTGCTGTGGCTCCACTTAACATGGGTCATTTTGTAACAGTTAATTCTCTGTAGCTATCAAAATGAATTTTGAAGAGCTCGTGAGTGGGTTTGAATAAATGGCAAGTATAGCCAGCCAGCCAAGGATCTTTACTTTCTCATTTCAGCACCTATAATAGCCTTTCTCAAGTATCGTATTGACTGTCCTGGGGGAGAGGCAGCAGTCGGGTATTTATCTGAAGATTGCCTACTTCTGAAGTTCAAATAGGATAACAATCCCTCAGAGGTGACATACTTTCCTTAAATGTCTGTCTCACACACACATACTTATTCTCTTTCTTTCTCTCTCTCTCTTACTCTCTGTGTGTGTCTGTCTGTCTATCTGTCTCTGTCTCTGTCTCTCTCTCTCTCTCTCTCTCTCTCTCTCTCTCTCTCTCTCTCTCTCTCTCTCTCACACACACACACACACCTCCCAATGGTTAAAGTTTCCTTACTTTACTAAATGTTCTTATCTATTAGAGAAGTAAGAAGAGATGCCTGATCATCTTAATATCCACTGGCGAAGTTTAACTTGAATCAATGAAGCAAAGCAAAGAAAATAAAATGTTAGGCATATGCACAGCCAGGTAGTACGAAATATGTTTGTTAGAAGGATGTCAAGTTTACCGACAAAATTAGTTAAATATCATCTATGTATCACTCACTGGGGGACATTAAGACCTTAATAAAACTACAGACAGGCAGTGCGGGGGGATAAAAAGAAGAGACAAACTTACAATAGAGGTGACTTTTGTGATGATCAGTGGTGCTAGAAGGGCAGGATGGAGTATGGCAGCTACCAAGACCCGTGAAAACTCAATGGGGGCTTTATAAAGGACATTTGAATTTGAATATAAATATACAAGAAAATCAAGAAGGCCAAAGGGGAAAGTTTACTGAAGATGGCAATCTACAGGGTGAAAATAGTGAGATTAGGCAGAATTAAAATTTCTGGGTTGTTAAACGTAATAGTTGGGACCCCTTGAATAGGTACGTAGATTGCCAGGCAAAATGTGTAGAAATTTTTGTCCAGCAGCATCATTCTTAGAGACTATCTCAAAGAAAGAATGTGGAAGAATTGAAGAAAAAAAGGTTGTGAGCTATTTCTATCGGGTCTTCATAATATTAACATATGAGAAGCACTGCCAAGGTCTGACCAGAAGTCTGCAAAAGGATGTAATTATTGTTCAGGGTTCAAATTGTGTTTTCATCAGATATGAAAACAATTACCCAACATAAATCTAAAGCAATGTGCTTGAAGCACAGAGACAAAAGGATTAAAATAAAACATGATTGTAAAAATGCCACAGAGCAAAATCTTTAGATTTTTTTTAAGGTTTTAAATTCAATAATACCTGTTCTAAAAGACCTTTACCCCCCACCACCTCTAAAAAAAAAAAAAAGAAAATCCAGGTATACAGAGCTCTGAGTATCTCTGCTTAGACTTGAACTTGTATTTGAATTTAAACTTCTCATTTGATATAAAGTCTAGGAACTCAACCTGGCCTTGCAAAAAAAAGGTAGATATACTAAATCAGAATTTAAATTAAGTGAGCTTTAATCATAGTATAAAACTATGATAGCTTTTACTGACAAGGAGGTTGGTGTCCTACTAATTTCAATAAGGATTTATTAGGATGACTTAGCTGGTTTTCTATAAGCCATTGGTCAGGGTTTCACCTTATTGGCCAAGAAGACAAGGATACAGGATATAATTCTGCTGCAGCTAATGCCTCAGTAGTAACCAGTTTCTCATTGAAGCTGTGATGAGAAAGAATGGTCTTCATTTTACCTATCCTGTCCCCCTAGCTGATAGGTTAAATTCAGAAGTTATCTGAGACATCCCCCACAATCCTTCATGGGCTCTCAGTGTCTTAACTGGAAATCTAGAACCACACAGCAGACTGCACCAACATCTCTTGGGATGCATAGTAGAGGCTCATCCTCAGATACTAACAAGCCTTGAGAAAAGTTTGGAGACTTTACTACCAAGAACTACCATCAGTGTTGACTCCCTGAATCCTGTAACGCAGGATAGTTGGACTGAACCAATGCACCAGCTGGTGATAATTTGAAATATGGAAGAGGGGAGGTAACTGCAGGTCAGTACTGATAGTGATCTCAAATGGGCAGGTACTAGGGAGGATTCAGCCTCTGAATGGAAAAAGCTTCACAAAGTCTATATTTCTATAATATTTTCCCCGGTGTTAGATTCAGACTCTGTAGATGTGGGTGTACAATTTAAGGACAATGCAGATGCCTTCCAGGAGTCAGGATCTGAGATCGAAACCACCCTGACTTCTGAGAACTGAGGGGAAGATGTTAAAGAAAGAAATTAGGAACCACGAGGACTCTAAAACTCAGATGCACACGTCCCTGGAAATCTTGTCTGGTCCCCAGGCTGTTGGAGTCATGATTCTAAAGTTCCAAAGTTGAAATGACCCTGGAATGTGAGAAGCTGGGCAGAAAGTGTGTGAGCATTTACTGCCAATCACAGCATCTAACATTAGTCCTAGAGAAGCAAGATCAGTAGAAGATCTTCACCAACCCCGCAACAGACAAAGGTCTGATCTCCAAAATATATAGAGAACTCAGGAAACTAGACTTTAAAATGCTAATTAACCCAATTAAAAAATGGGGCACTGAACTGAACAGAGAATTCTCAACAGAAGAAGTTCAAATGGCCAAAAGACACTTAAGGTCATGCTCAACCTCCTTAGCGATCAGGGAAATGCAAATCAAAACAATTTTGAGGTATCATCTTACACCTGTCAGAATGGCTAAAATAAAAAACTCCAATGATAGCCTTTGCTGGAGAGGCTGTGGAGGAAGGGCTACCCTCATCCATTGCTGGTGGGAATGCAATCTTGTGCAACCACTTTGGAAATCAGAGTTTCGGTTTCTCAGGAAATTTGGGATCAACCTACCCCTGGACCCAGCAATACCACTCCTGGGAATATACCTAAGAGATGCCCTATCATATGACAAGAGCATTTGTTCAACTATGTTCATAGCAGTATTATTTGTAATAGCCAGAACCTGGAAACAACCTAGATGTCCTTCAATGGAAGAATGGATGAAGAAAGTGTGGAATAGCTATACATTAGAGTACTACGCTGCGGTAAAAAACAATGACTTCTCGAATTTTGCATGCAAATGGATGGAAATAGAAAACACTATACTGAGTGAGGTAACCCAGACCCAAAGAGATGAACATGGGATGTACTCACTCATAGTTGGTTTCTAACCATAAATAAGGGTCACGGAGTCTACAATTGGTGAACCTAAAGAAGCTAAGTAAGAAGGTGAACCCCCAAAAAAACCATATAGTTATCCTCTTGGCTATGGGAAGTAGACAAAATTGCTGGGGAGAAAATTGGGATCTTGGGGGTGGGGTGGGATGGGGGTAAGGGGAGACGGGGAGAGAAAAGGGAGAAAGGGAGGATGGGGGGAACTTGGGGAAACAGGATGATTGGGAAGCACAATTCTCAGTTAAAGGAGCCACCTTAGGGTTGGCAAGAGACTTGAACCTAGAGTGGCTCCCAGGAGCCCAAGGCGATGTCCCCAGTTAGTTCCTTGGGCAGCTGAGGATAGGGAACCTGAAATGATCCTATCCTATAGCAATACTGACGAATATCTTGCATATCACCATAGAACCTTCATCTGGTGATGGATGGAGATAGAGACAGAGACCCACACTGGAGCACTGGACTGAGCACCCAAGGTCCCAATGAGGAGCAGAAGGAGGGAGAACATGAGCAAGGAAGTCGGGACCACCAGGGGTGCACCCACCCACTGAGACAGTGGGGCTGATCTATTGGGAGCTGACCGAGGCCAGCTGGACTATGACTGAAAAAGCATGGGATAAAACTGGACTCTCTGAACATGGCGAACAATGAGGGATGATGAGAAACCAAGGACAATGGCACGGGGTTTTGATCCTACTTCATGTTCTGGCTTTGTGGGAGCCTAGCCAGTTTGGATGTTCACCTTCCTAGATATGGACGGAGAAGGGAGGACCTTGGACTTTCCACAGGGCAGGGAACCCTGACTGCTCTTTGGACTGGAGAGGGAGGGGGAAAGGAGTAAGGGGAGGGGGGGAATTGTAGGAGGAGGGGGAGAAGGGTGGGAGGAGGGGGAGGGAAATGCGAGGCTGGGAGGAGGCGGAAACTTGTTGTTTTTCCTTTTCTCAATAAAAAAATAGAGAAAAAATATGGTAAATAATATTCTGGGATGACCAATTATTTAGGTGGAGGATGGGAGAATTTACAGAGACAATAATGGTACAAATGGAAAATACTGAAAATTCTAAATTAAATTCTAACTAGAACAAACACATATGTATGTATATGGTAAACTTAAATTTAAATGGACAGGTCAATACCTAAGTTTTAGCTACAGAACTGATATAACGTTAAAAATAATTTCCGCTAAAAAAAGAGAAAGTAAAATTAGAAGCTATAAAATTAACTATATGACCTGTAAGAATTTATCAGGCTAATGCACACATAACTGAAGTAGAAGGAACAAGAACATAGAAAGTCAAAAATATCTGAAGAATGAAAAATTTCCAATCATCAAAAATCAGAAACCACAAAAATATCTGTGAAGTTCATAAAAGATAAACACAAAGAAAGTCATATCCATATGTAAGTATATTGTTACCAAATTTCAGAAATCATTAATTTAAAAATCTTGAAAGAGACTTGGGGTAGATTAAAAGATACACTGTGTTTAGAATGAGAATGACACCTGGCTGACAGAATGGAGTGAGGAATAAAAGGGAAGCATATTGCAAATTGCTGAAGCTCTTAAAGTTTTATCCAGCAAAGATATATGTCACAAGTGAAGGAGAAATGGATTTTGTAAAATATGTCACGAGTAGCCCTATATCCCAGCAGCTTTTATGAAGGCTCTGTGTATAAAACAGACCACCAAATGGAACTAGTTGTCTGTGAGAAGGAATGGGGGCTTAGAGTGGTAAATAGATTATGAATATTAAAGCTTTTAGAAGTCGTTTTAGTCGGGCGGTGGTGGTACACGCCTTTAATCCCAGCACTCGGGAGACAGAGGCAGGCGGATCTCTGTGAGTTTGAAGCCAGCCTGGTCTACAAAAGCTAGTTTCCAGGACAGGCTCCAAAGCTACAGAGAAACCCTGACTCGAAAAAA
Source organism: Microtus pennsylvanicus (assembly GCF_037038515.1). Classification (NCBI taxonomy): domain Eukaryota; kingdom Metazoa; phylum Chordata; class Mammalia; order Rodentia; family Cricetidae; genus Microtus; species Microtus pennsylvanicus. The sequence continues at coordinate 93,427,346 of NC_134586.1, forward strand.
AAAGAAAAAAGAAAAAAAAAGTCATTTTAAAAGATTTGATTATTTCAGTGCAAAATAATGGCCGAGTAGCTCTGCAGGGTTTAATGGTGAAATCTGGGGCAACAGTAGTGTGGGGTTTGCGTTTATTAGTGACACAAGGAAAGATTATGTTCATCCCAGGTGAAATCCTGACGTTATTCACTGGAGCAAGCTGTGGGTGTGATGTAAAAATACAGAGGTAAAAAATTAAACAGAAGAATGAAAAAACTGTAAAAAAAAAATTGTCACAAAAAAGGAAAGAGAGCGAGGGGGGAGAGGAGGGGGACAAGGAACAAAGAGCTGCATGCGTTTATTTAAATTATGAGAGTGAATTTAAAACATTACCAGATCAACAGTGACATTTGAATATAAGTGATAAACAGCTTCAGTTAGGAAGCAGCATCTTCAGAATGAGTTTTCAAAAATAGCTATAGCACTGAGGTGCTGTGGGCCCTTGACTTCTGGGGGAAAGCGTCAGTTTTCTTCACGGCTGTAGATTCTGGCAGACCCACCATCCTCCAGTGGATGAATCCATGCTGACTAGGGCACAGACAGCACAAAATGGATTCAAGCTGTTATTAAAATTAAAAAGAAGATACAAACTGGGTACTATGGAGGTGGGAATGGACTTTTGGGGGGAGGAGTAGAGGATAGGTATCTTTGAAAGGTGTTGACTGATATTTCTGTCCCACCAGATCCTGCATCTGTTTAGTCCCAAATAAACTACAGAGAGGTCTACATTAATCATGAACTGGTTGGCCTAGTAGCTAGCTCAGGTTTCTTATTAACTCTTATAACTTATATTAGCCCATAATTCTTGTCTGTGTTAGCCGTGTGGCTTGGTACTTTTTTAGGCGAGGCAGTCACATCTTGCTTGCTCTGTGTCTGGCTTCCTCTGTGTATGGGTAACAACTTCAGACTGAATCTATTCTCTTCCCAGAATTCTCCTGTTCTCATGGTCCCACTTCTACTTCCTGCCTGTTTGCCCCACCTATACTTCCTGCCTGGCCACTGGCCAATCAGCATTTTATTAAAATACAGTTAACAGGGTACAGACCATTGTCCCACAGCAGAAAGACACTGTATAAAAGATTCAAAGTATTAGAAAATATTTATTAAATATAAAAATATAGCTATATAATACTGCTTGCAATACACAACCTTTAGGTTAAAATGCCTTGTTGAAAGTACCAGAGTAGCAATACTGTCCATGAGAAAGAGTGCTGCTGACATACAAAAGAAATGCTCAAGAAGGGGACACAGGAATCAGAGAAGGTTTCGTCATGACAAAAGGCCTTTCTCAATCATAGGACACATCAACAGTAAGGATGTGAAAAATTTGAGTAACACAATTAAACGGCTTGCTACTAATTGACATTAAGAAAATCACTAAGGAAAAAAAGCCTTGTGAAAAACAACTGTAGAGCAAACACTCTTTTGAAGTTCATATGATAGATTCACAAAGAAAGAAAGAAAGAAAGAAAGAAAGAAAGAAAGAAAGAAAGAAAGAAAGAAAGAAAGAAAGGTTTACTAAAACTTTTTAAGACCCCCCCACATAAAATTAAAGCTATGAAATAGATTTATAAACCCCTATAGTTGAAGATTTAAATATGCGCACAGTGCAAAGGTAAATATCAATACATTAGCTTCTCATTCAAAGTAAATTTCCCACTGTCTCACTATTCTTTTAACCCAGATATGATTCTTTGTAGTTATTCCATTGCACCTCTGTATCACAGACAATTACAAATAAAGATACAATCATGGCTATGCTGCATAAAATTTTTGTTATATAGACAGTCTAATAAATGCAGTTCCGTGGTTCTAATTTTTATAGTCTTAGCATAGACTGTTGCTTAATTCTTCTACATAAAATCTTTGCTGAAACAAAAAAAAATGAAAAAATAACTCAATAATTATCTATAGGATATCTGAAAATTTGGCTCATATTTCAAAATATTGCTTGGATCAATAAGAAAATATCAATGTGACCAATGCATTATGAACTAGTTGCATCAAGTAAAAAGTACAGTAAACGAAATTTATCATGGGTGAAACAAGTCCATTACTACAGAGTCTACAAACACATTTTGACAATAAAATATAGATGTTCAACAGTTTACTGAAATGGAAAACTCATCTGAAGTCTTCACAGGTGATCTCAATATACAGCTGGGGATCCACTCTCTGCATCTGAAGGATGCTGTGTGCCCACCACTATCTGTCTGCCCTGTCTCTAGTCTACCACAACATGTCTCTAAGGGTATGGATTATGGGCTAGAAGTCAGAAGGCTATACTGCAGGGCAGCACAGTAGTTGGCCTTTCTCCTGGACTTACTTTTGGGATTCAGCAGGGGTTTGATGCAGCCATAGCTCTTTAGATACTACATAGATTAATAGCAACATTGACTTTCTTGGCACAAGAGGGAAGGACAGCGGCAATCCTGGCATAGATGCCATTTGCACTTGAAAGAGCTCTTCCCCAGAGTCTTTGCAGCCACTGAATGCCTTTCTTGGGGAGGTCATCTCTGTGTTATGGCTATCTGCCACTCCCTCACTTAGCTCAAATCTGTTTAACTATTATAAAGGCAGATTCCACCTTCCATTCGAGAATAACACATTTCTCATCCATATCCATTTTCTCTTGCTGGTTCTCCAGTGTTAATTATTGCACTTAGCAGCACTTCAGCCATCTCAACTCTTCATGACACATTTGGTTTATTTACTCATTGTTTCTCTTAGGGAATCATAATGATGGCCAACGTTGTTTTCTGTTCACCCGGCTATTCAAAGAATATGCAGCATAAAATAAATGGTGAATCAATAGCAGATTTAATGAGTACAATATCCTCTGTGTCCTTTTCCCTCCGTGGTCATAATAGCAGAGGGGAAATGTGAGTAAAGATGCTTATGTCCTTTGAGAATTTATTATACTTAATGCAGATCAATTTTGTAAATTCCACAGCACCGACGACTAATTAATTCTGCATTGCTAAACTGTTTACAGTCCTCTTCTTCTTTCTAGATAGTCGTCTCTCCGCTTTCTCTTTGTCTTACCATTTGTTTCATCTACTACTTCTCCAAGGAAGACATTCAAAACACTTGAAACTTTCCAGAGCAAGAAATCCTGCTATGCTGTTCACTAATGAATGACTGTCATGAGTTCAGATGACTAACCTGGACATTTTTAATTGCCCTCTTTCCCAAATATTTCCTGTGACTTCCCTGAAAACTGTGGTCCAACCCTGATCTTCTTTGTCTCACAGTGTTGGGCCTCCAGAAAGCTGTAAATTCTGCAGTGTAGAGTGAGCTACATACATGGGAGGCTTTGAATGTTAATCGTGCTTTTAAAAGCCTTGTCCAGTATCTGTATCATAGATGCTTCCTAGTCCCTGAGTTTGGGTCCAAAAACCCATCAAGGAGTATATCAGGTTGGGTATGGTTTTAGGACTTTGTGTCTAAAATCTAAATAACAATGATTCACAAGGTGATAGATGTTATTTTACTGTGCTCTCCAGATGTAATCATCTCTGTTAACTATAGGCCGTAGATTTTGCATGAAGTCCAACTCCAACATTCCTAGTGTTTCTATCTTTGTTTATTCAGTCTTAAACTGCACACTTTCTCATCCCCATTCCAGAAGGTCTGAAAATTGGCATGAAATGGACAGGCATGTCCCATCTCTTCAGGAACACAGGGAGTCGGACAATGCTTTGGTTTGCATTTTATTAGTCAGAACTTGGTCACATGACTAAACTCAGCTTTAAGGAAAGCTTAGACACTGCTCCTGGGAAAACGTGCAGACAGCTCAACTTCATAACTGACTTTACTGTAGGAAGGGGCAGTGGTTAGAATAATATAGAGCTCAGTTCTCAAAGTAAAAGACAGTAGATTTGTTTGATTTATTTACCCCAAATCTTCAGTGCCATCCTTGAAATTGAGACCCAACAGCAGAGCCTTTGATGTTCTCATTGAACAGTGCCATGATCTGGTATGTGTATTCTAACACAATTAATTGATCATTTAGATAGTCACTATGGCCTGCTTTTCAATTTTGCAAGCCCTCAAAATAAGTGGATACAGGCTTGTGTCGAAGAAACCTTTGGACACAGTCTTAAGGTTTATGCCCCTGTCTCCCTGATGCGTTCATAAGATCCTCATCTCAAGACGAAAGTGTTGAGTAATGGGGTCCATGGTAAGATCATCCATTTGGGGACATGAACTCTTTCTAAAAAAGATATCAGAGAACTCCCTCCTGTCACTCATGAAAGATTAATTTGTGGGTGGCCCCTTCAGGGATAGAGACTCATACTAAGCATCCAGCCTGCTGGTACCTTGATCGTGGATTTTTTTAACTTCTAAACGATGAAAAATATATTTCTGTTCTTCATAATGCATCTAGTTTATAGTATTTTTGTTTTAGCGCTGTGGACAGACTACAATATTCTCAAGAGATCATATAAGCCAGAAAAAGAACTTAATTTAGAAGGAGAAAAGTGACTATTGATTTTCCACGGGCTGCTTATGTTGAAGGATCAGAGGAAGTCACAAAAAAAGGATGAAAGAAATCCAGGATGGTGATGTTTCAGTCTAAAGAATAAAAACATCGGATTTCCCAAATAATCAATACAAGAAACTTAGGCAACTTCAGTGGGAATTCTTATTTTACAGAATTGTAGGACTTGGGAGTACTTAAGGATTATTTAGTTCAACCTTGATTTCTGAGAAATTAGGAACAGAAATCCAAATTAAGGAAGTGACTTGCCAAATAAAAATAAAAGAAGAAAGAAAAATCTCATAGCTCATTAGAAGTGGAATAAGGAATAAACAAAATACGACAAAATAACCACAGTTCCTTATTTCACAGTAGAATGAGCCCCTTTCTGTTTAATTTACAGCACACTTCAACCATCACTTCATTTGTTCATTCAATAAGCTTAAACTTTTTAAAATATGCATATTTATTTGAGCAGATAAAACCACAATTCTATAATAATCACTCAGATCAAGAAACAGAATGTTATCAATGGCTTCGAGGCCCTCCTAATATCCCTCACATTCAACAGTTAAGTTAGCTTAGATAAAATCATTCAATAAATCTTTTAAGATGATACAAAGGTAGCTATGATCTTTATACACATAGCACCTTAGAGTAATTTAGTCACTTTCTTAAGGTAAACAGTCATATGTATGTATTATTTTGTTCAATATTATGTTAATAACACTTGTCTTTATCCCTGAATATAAAATTATTCATTTCATAGCAATAGTGCATGTCTCTGTTGAACATAGAATACATTATTTATCCTCTGTAGTGTATAAATTATTGTCCACAGCTTCCTGGTGAGTTGAACAATACAACTTTTCAGAGTCCTCTACGTATCTTTGGGTGCACTAATGTATAGATGCTGGGGATGCACACCTGAGAACTTCTTCACAGCAGCTGGCCATTTCGAAGCTTTGCAGACATGGTCCAGAGGCCGCTGTCAATAACCATCAGCAGTAAATGAGAATTCTGGGTGCTTTGTGTTATAACAGTATTTACTCCCAGCATTCCTTACAGTTTACCTTGTGGTTGGTGTTTATTGGAAAGAAAATGAAAGAACTCTCTTTATAAAGAGTGTTCACTCAAAGCCTGTGAAGAACCTCAGGCTTGTGTTCAAGTTTTAGGAATTACTCCTTTGCTGTCATGAAAAATACAAAGATACTTGTTGCCATTACTTCTACTTAATCTTGGGTTTAATATTTTAGCCAGCATAGTTAAACAAAATGAGTAAGCAAATGTGGTACTTAATTTTGATCATCAATCTTGTGGGATTTACGGTCACCATGGAAACAAAACCTCTGTGCATATCTGTGTGGGTTCATCTAGATTAGGTTAACTGAGGTGAGAAGATATGTACCAGTCCATGGGATGGGGTCCAGTAGTTGGAAGAACACACTCAGTGTGTGCCAGCCAATGGAATGGGGTCCAGGAGTGGGAAGAACACACTAAATGTGTAGCAGTCCATGGGATGGGGTCTATAGTAGAAAGAACATGCTAAGTGTATACAAATCACGGGTTGGGATCCACACAAAAATAAAAATTATATTCATATACATAGACTAGAATGTAGGAAACATCTTAAATTTTCAGAGAAAGATGGCTACTGAAACGGATAGTTATAATAATAAAGACAGACACCTTATACTAGAATAAACTATATTTTCAGATCCAAACAAATAAAAATATATACCTACTAGATGAAAGTAGGAGATAATTTGAACAAAAGAGGGCCTTTCTAGGCATGATGGTTGGTGAAATAAGATATTGATACATTCTATCCCATAGTAACAACATGGTCAAATTCACTACATCACTATGTCATTGGTGCAAGTATATAAAACTTATGCACAGAGGACAGTTTCTCAAAAAAAAGAGTTGACCTGTTACTGTCTAGCGTTCCTGATGGTGCTCATTTTCTCTGCCTATTAAATAATTTAAAAGGAATGAAAAAATCTCCAGTGCAACAGGTAGCATCAATAAAGTCCTTGAGTGCAGTAAACAAGAGCAGACAGACTTTGTTGGGCAAGAAAGGCTTTTGGAGGGGTGTGGAGACACAGACAAGGCAAGCATATAGATAGAAAAGACTCATAGCAGAAGGAACACTCCAGAGACTGAAGTGCAGCTCTCCTTGGGGGCTCTATTTTCTTTGTTTGTTTTTTAAGTCTCTGAAGAGTCTTCCTCAACCGAATTAGGTTTGGTCTGTTTGAAGGAAGACAGGAAGCTTGATTGGCCCACAACTATTGTGCAAGCTTGTCTCAGACTGGCCTGAACTTGTTGATCCAGTCTGTCAGCAGTGGCCCTGCTGACAGAGAAAAATCCCATCAGGCCTTTGCTTTCAGCTGCCATGCTTTTGTCTCAGGTCAGGATAGCAAGGAAGAAGCCAGCCATCTTGGAATTTCATTACCTTTACAACTCATTCATGGCCCTTCTCCCCATTTGTCTGCATCTCAAGATCTGTGTAACCCCCAGTCCCTCAAATGAATAAGATAGACTTTAACCCCTCCTAAGGTAGGGCTCCCTTATGCAGGCACCTCCCACTATGTCCCACCTCCCAACACCTCCCACTGAGTTCCCAAAACAGAAATTTGGAGAGACACAAACAAATGTAACCATAGCTATACAGTTCCCTATATCCTGGGGATGGAGGAGGAATGGATCCAGGGAAATTTACCCCTGAGTGTTGGATAAACCAGTTGGGCACAGTCTGCGAAATTCCACTTGCTAGAGAATAGGGAAGTCCCTCACACTATGTGCATAGAATTGAGCACGCAGCCTTCAGAAGTCTTGGATATCCTTAGAACAAACTAGATAGCTCTTAAAAACCTAGTGTTATGGGGAAAAGAAGGAAGAAATATGTAGTATATAGCATGACATTATTTGTGTACATATACAGTTTATGCAAAACCATTTATGCATAACACAGGAAATGCATAGCAAGAACTAGGGTAGAGTCCTCTGGTGAGGATGAAGGCTGGTAGAAATGGGAATTGGAAATGGAAACCAATCAAGAAAGAACATGTTTAATAAATAGAAGCCTATATTAGACTCCTGAAAAAAATCATCTATCTATCTATCTATCTATCTATCTATCTATCTATCTATCTATCTATCTATCTAGTCCTTAAGTCTTTCATATTATCTCCTTATGCAATAAATCCATATCCTGAAGTATATTCTGATGGGGTGACTAAAAATAAAGAGAAGGTATTCACCCAGATATTCACAGCAGCATTTTTCAATATAAAGTTGTATAAACTATGCAAATATTTAATAATGAATGCAATGATTAAATAAACCATGGGATATCCATTAGTAGAATAATTTGCAGCCACTAAATCATGTTTACATGAAGTTTGTATTGACATTAGTGACACTGGCAGTATAGTAAGAAATGAAATGTAAGATATAAAATTGTTTTTGTGAGCACAATGGAAAATAAGGAATATTTTGAAGTATTATTAAAGAATGATCCACATACATGAATATGATTTTAAATAGTAGGCAGGACTATACACAATTTCTTCTTTCTCTTCAACTTTCAAATTTAATTTAATGAGTAAGTATTACTTCAAAAATGTAAGGCAGATTATACCAAGAAAAAGAAAAATTATTTCCAGTATAAATACAAACATGTTAAGAAATGTGGGCAATTATGGTCTGCATTAGTTTTTCTAAGCATAAGGAAACAGGACAAATTACAAAGCCACTGAGCTCCTGGGAAGGGTGGACCCCCAGTGCATGCTAGTTTCTTTAAGAAGCAGGGTATTAAATGGATGGTTTGACTAAATCAATTTGATAGAAAAGAGATGGATCACTGTGGTGCAAAGTAGGGAATTCACTGTGGCATGATGGAGGACTCATTTAGACAACCCTCAAATCAATGCTGTAGTTTGTTTGGACTGCTGTAAAAAGTATCACAAACTGAATGGTTTATAAACAGCTCACATTTATGCCTCCCATTTCTAGGAAGCTGGTAAAGTCACCATCAAGGTGCCAGCAGATACCGTGTCTGGCAAATTTCTGTCTCTTGGTTCATAAGTAACTTTTTTATTCTGTCATCGCAGGGTAGAAAAGGCATGTCTTAAGAGCACCCATGAGCAGTAGCGTCGGCTATTACAATCAGGAAATTTTCTGTATTGAGGTGCTAATCATGTTATTCACTTTTCAGTGCTTTACTCTTTCCCCTAGAATCCCCTCTGTATAACACCCCCACAACCCTCCACTCATGTGGTCACACCCTGAAGGACTTGGGAATCTCTGCTATCAACATGGAACAACACATAAAAGGCATTTTATATACAAAACACTATAGAGAAACTTTTATAGACCACTGGTTCTCACTCTTCCTGATGCTGTGACCCTTTAATACAGTTCCTGCTGTCATGGTAACCCAAGCCACAAATGTATTTTCAACAATACTTCATAACTGTAATTTTGCTACTCTTACAGATTGTAATGCAAATATCTATGTTTTCTGGTGGTCTTAGGCAATCCCTGTGAAAGAGTCTTTCAATCCCCAAAAGGTCCCGACCCACAGGTTGAGAACCACTGTGACAGACACTAACTGCTGGTACCTGCTGCCCCATGTAAAAGTGAGGGGATGGCTGCTCAAGCCAGTAGATCATCTGAAACTGTCCCTCAAAAGCCACGAGCGAGTTTAGCAGCCATCATTTCCAAACTCCTTTGCTCATTCTATTATGCCACTTTTTCCTCCTCCAGTGACTCGATGACTTGGGTCTATTTGTTGGACTCTATTTTGTTCTCTTGTCAATCCACAGTTCATAAGCAATAGCGAATCTCATTCGAAAATGGAAATACCATGCATTGAGTCATCAGATGTTCTTTCAGGAGAGTTGTCATAGACAAACATTGATTCACTACAGCCTTTCACAGGACTGCTCTCTTGGCTGAGTTAAACAGGCCTCTGTGCACATTAGGGGTCCTTCTGGTAGCTTCGTGCCAGGCCTGGCTCTCAGGGCCAGGAACAGGAACATTTTTAATTTTGAAAATTTAATAATATGTGCAGTGTTTCTTTGTCATATCCATACCCAACTTCTTTCGGCTCTCATCTCCCTCCCAATTTCTTGTCTTTGTAAAGGTAACTAATTATGCTCAGTTAGTAATACCTATATGCACCTACATGTGGGGCCACCCTTGAAGTCATAGGCAACCTATCAACAGCTGTTGCTGCATACTGACAAAAAAAAATTGACTTCCCACTCCCCCACACAACACACACCCAGCTCATCATCTATCAACTTCCATTACCACCTCAGGTAATGGAATTTTTAACTCTTTTACCCTGTAGATGTTTCACATGGTTATCCATAGCTGATGTGAGTTCATGTGTCATAGAACAACCAGAATTTCACAGCACTTATTCCTGTTCTCTGGCTCTTGTATTCATTCTGTCCTCTCTTTCCCCATATTGCCTGGATCCTGTGAGGAGACATTGAATAAACGGACTTACGTTACTCCCTATTCTCAGCATTGAAACAGTTCTTAGCTACTACACAGCCTTTGCTTCTCTGACTAAACTTGAGAGCAGCACAAATCAAAGGTTATAAACATAAATACTGAAATTCAAGTTTGACACCATGACTATTTATTTACCCAGCAACATCATCTGCTCATTATCCATTCATTCACTCAGGGCTTCCTGACTCCTCAAAGGCAAACAGGAGTGATGGCCATAGCCTACATTGTCTTGGATACCTCTAAGACATCCTTGACCATTGACTTATAGGGATGTAACTGATACTTGACATTAAGATTTTAATTTAATAACTCATGTCTTCTGGGAGCAGCAGTGTTCATCCATGTTGGGTACTATGTTTAAATTCCTTTTAATTTTTTTTAAAATATAGCTTAGTTCCTTAAACTACTTAAACTACTGGAATTGCTGGGTGATGGTGGTGCATGCCTTTGATCTCAGCACTCGGGAGGCAGAGGCCATTGAATCTCTGTGAGTTCGAGGCCAGCCTGGTTTACAAGAACTAGTTACAGGACAGGCTCCAAAGTTACAAAGAAACCCTGTCTCAAAAAAAAAAAAAAAAACCAAAAACAAACAATCAAACAAAAAAAACACTACTGGAATTTCACATAGCTTATTTAAATATCTTTAGTTTGGGTCAACTTACTGCTACCCCTTATTTCCCATTCCTTTGCTCCTCATCTTCACTTAAACCCTTAGCTTCCAGAATCCAACCTGATATTTCTATCACATGTCATCTACTATTCCATCTTACCATGTTTTCACAAGGGTTTTGAGAGCATAGGTCCCCATGCCATTCCTTCATGCAAACTTCATTGATTAACTCTTTACTTGATCCTTCATTTTCCCATCCCCCTTCCTGTACTAGCTGCCCCCAGCACCCCTCTTTTTACTGTTATCTCCCCTTTAAGCTACTGTACCACTTCCCTAAACACATCTCTCTACTTATTGGCCCATTATTAACTTCCTGGCTAAACACACAAGGCATATTATTGAAAGTTAGCAGCCACATATGAGAGAACAACACTTGTCTTTCTGAGCCTGGGTGACCTAAGTATATTTTTTTCTCCATTTCCGTCCATTTACTTGTAAAGATCATTATTTCACTTATTTACCTCTGAAAAAATATCCCATGGTGCATATTTATCATATTTTTTGTATCATCAGTTGATAGACACAGGTTGATACCCTTGCCTAGCTTTTCTGAACAGAGTAACAAAGAACATGGATATACACGGATGCAGGAATATGCCTAAGATTGGGTAGAAGGGTCCCATGGTGATACTATTTCAAGTTTATTTGAAAACCTCCAGGCCTATTTCCAAAGTTATCGCACTAGTTTACATTCACAGCAACGGTGTGGACAAGTTTCTTGTCCCCCACATCCAGCAGCAGTTGTCACCTGTATTCCCGAGGACAGTCATTCGGGCTGGAGTGGGATGAGATCTGCAAGTAGTTTAAGATCCTTTTTCCTGGAACCTGAGGGTGTTGAGCACTTTTTTATTTTGAGACAGTGTCTCACTATGTATCCCTGGCTGGCTGTGACCTCATGGGATCTGCCTGCCTGTGCCTTATAGGCTGGATTCAACAGCATTCGCCAGCATGCTTCCTCGAGGGCTTTTTAGCTGGCAAAGATTTTCTCCCATTTTTTGGTTTATATGATTGACAGTTTCCTTTGCTCCATTTCATGAGATCCTGTTAGTCATTGGATGTTATTTCCTGTGCCATTGATGTCCTATTCAAAAAGTCCTTACCTAGTCGTCTAAGTTGAAGAGTGCTTCCCCATAGTTTTCTTATCAGCTATTTATGGTATTGTGTCTTATGCTGAGATCTTTAATCCACTGCAGTTGAATTTTGTGCAGGATGAGATGTATGGATCTAGCTTTACCTTACTGTGTATTGAAATCCAGGTTTCCCTGCAGTGTTTGTAGACGCTATCTTTTCTCTAAAGTATATTTTGACATGTTTGTCAAAGACCAGGTAGCTGCGGTTGCATGAAGTTATATATGGATTCTCCGTTCTATTCCAGTGATTTATGTGACTGTTTTGTGTAGGGACCATGCTGTTTTTATTACTATGGCTCTGTAGTACAGTTTGAAATCAGGGATGGTGATACATCTCACAGTGTACTTTTTGCTCACGCATGATTGCTTTGCCTCTTTTTGATATTTTGTGCACTAAATACATTTTTGAATTCTTTCTTTTCCCATGTCTGTGAAGAATGACGTTAGAATTTTTATTGGGTTTTCATTGACACTCTAGATGGCTTTTGGTAGGATGAGCATTCCTACAATGTTTGTTTCGCCATTCTGTGAGGATTGGGAAGCTTTTGATGGTCTGGTGACTTTCATTTCTTTTGTCCATGTTTTAAAGTTTCCATTGCAGTAGGAGTCTCATTTCATTGGTTAGTTTTATTCTGAGGGATTTTATAGTTGTTTGTAGCTATTAAGAAAGGAAGTTGTTTGCTGGTCAGTGGTAGTGCATGCCTTTAATCTCAGCACTCAGGAGGCAGAGGCAGGTGGATTTTTGAGTTTGTGGCCAACATAGTCTACAGATTGACTTCCAGGACAGCCAGGGCTACATGGAGTAATTCTATCTCAACAAACGAACAAGTTGTTTTCCTGATCTCTCTTTCAGTGTCATTTTTATTGGTATAGGGGAAGGCTACTGATTTTTGTGTGCTAATTATCTTATCACTTCGGGTACAGCTATTTTAGGATCTCCAACACACTAATTGAAACCATATAAACCATATAATACTTTTTAATAATCTTTTTAAAAAGCTTTATATAAGAAATTATAAGCATAATATGCAGTTACTTTTTCTATTTTTATAAAGCTTAGTAAATTAACTCCTTTGAAGGTGGATGGGGACTTGCATGCCATTGAACACTAGGAGAGGTCAGAAGACAACTTTTCAGGATGGTTTTTCTCCTTCCATTGAAGGTTCTGAGGCTAGACCTCAAGTGGTCAGGCATGATTTTATATCCACTGAGCCATCTCACTGGCCCTGCTCCACTTTTTTTTTAAGAGCTTTTGGCCAGCATATGATAAACAACTTAATATTTTTAACAACACAGGGGAAACCTGCTGACTGAGACCTTGGTCCCACTGTGATAGACATAGGTACCTTGAATATTACCCAATAGATGGATCTCTGATTCTGAAGTTCATGATAAAAAAGAAAAAAGCCTCAATATAGAAGCCAGATTCTATTTTAACTCTGATATGTACTTGTACTTGGAAATTTTACTGGAGACTGACAACACAGCCTAGGTGATTTTGTATATCTATCACATAGTCCATCCAGGGTTTGTTTGGATTTAAAAACTCTAACGACGATTTATTTTATGTTCAATGTACATACTGCTCATTTCTCTAATACACATAATTTTAACATTAAAAGAGCTCACTGCTGTTAATCACTGTCTACCAGAGGTTTGCTATAAATACTCTAACACATTAGCAGAACATATTAACTATATTTTTCTCTGTAAGGAGAAGGGAGGCATTAATCATCATAGGAAATCATATAAATCAGGATAATGGCTTCAGATTAGAATACCTGGATGAAAATGGTGGTGGGCTAACTGCAAGACATGTGATCACTTGTGTGTGTGGGGGGGGGGTGTGGGCAGGTATGCATTCACGTGTGTCTCTGTATGGAAGCCAGAGGCTGACCTCTCATGCTCCTCAAGAGCCGTCCAGCTTGTTGGTTGAGATAAGGCCTTCCACTGACCAGTGAGCTCCAGGGACACCTTTGTCACCGTCTCCTCAGGGTTTGTTTGATTTTAAGATTTACTTATTATCTATACAGTGTTCGGCCTTCAGGCCAGAAGAGGGCACCAGATCAAATTAAGGATGGCTGTGAGCCACCATGAGGTTTCTGGGAATTGAACTCAGGACCTCTGGAAGAGTAGCCAGTGATCTTAGCCTCTGAGCCATCTCTCCAGCCCTAGTGTTTTTATATAAACATGTGCCACAGCACCTGTCTTTCTATGTTCTTGGGGTCAAGCTCAGCTCCTCATAGTTGAATGGCAAACATCTTACATCCCAAGTCATCTATTTAGGTTCATGATGTGATCTTGAAGTGGCCTCGTACCAAGTCTCAATGCTCCCATTTGCTCCCCAGTGACAGTGAGATCCCAGCTGACCTAAGGTTCACTAAGATGATAACTGATGACCTCAGCTCCGAATCTGCGAGTCTATGTCCACAGTTTCCTTCCTGATGCTGGGGACTTCTCTTCTTAAATTAGTTCATTAGTATAAACAAATACATTTGAGATACCTTTGTAGATAATAGAGTTTTCCAAGGAAGCAAAATCATTCTAGCTAGCCCCGTAAGTTTAGAGAGTTAAAATTATGTTAGAATTTGCTGCTTAAAGTTACTCTGATAGGTGGATTTTTCCCCTAAGTAGCCCATATTAAATTCCAAATGTAATCCTACTGTAAAAATAGGGCTCCAATATTAGCCACCCACCTTGAGGGCTCTTGTCATCTTGACAGATTTGACAGGCAGACAAATTTAATTTATTAAAATATTCTGTCTAGCATTTTTAAAAGACAAGGGGTTTTTAGACCGCAAATGGACTGTTTTCACAGGCTTATTAAAATAAATACATAAAGTCAGCTGTTTTCCTTGGAATTCATTAACATAAGATTTGCTATAGAAGGAAGTACAGTACAGTCTTGGCACACTTGAACCTGAATTTGTGGCAATGTTTTCCACCTTTGCATGGATTATGAAATTTTCCTTTTCCTTTTTTTAAACAAATGGGAATTCCATATAAGAAGGCATGCTTTTTGCTTATACAATGGTCTGGATTTTTATGGAGATATTTGCTGCAATTAGTAGAGGCATTTAGGAAACCCAGGCTTCCTGCCAAGGGCTGCTTTCAAAATAGGAGACATCTTAGTTTCTTTGGATAACAGACTTAGGTTTGATTTATCTAAAAGTTATGTTTTTATTTACAGACAAATAAAAAATATCACACCTCACAGATTTCTTTAGCAGAGACCATTTTGAATTAAGCATAACGGTCTTCATAACTGAGTGGTTGTATAAATTGTGAGCCAATATCACTTCTTAGAGTGACTAGTTCTGGCTTAGTAACCATCCAATTCAAGTAGTGATTTTTCTTTGATTAGTGAGTCTTGACCCTAAAAGACTTTCTGGAGCATGCATCTGACCAGTTCACTGTGGCTGACACATCCTGGAGCTGTCCTGTCTCTCCTTGAATGAGATTATCCCTTCAGAGTTCATAACTGCTTTGGACTCAGCCAACTCCAGGAAGCCTCAATATTTGCAACCTTTCCATTACACAATTCATCCCAACCTTGTGAACGAAGTCTTAATAAACAAACCAATCTACCTATCAATCAAAGATCCTGTCTACAGTGCATGGTAAACTGATTGGTAAATTGTACTTAATAGCATAGTAATTGTGATAGCTCAACAGCAAAAGGTCTTTGCCACTGTACACTTAAATCTTCCTTCTAAGCTATTTTAGGATCAAATAGGATACAGATAGACTTTTACATAGTAATATCAGATGATAGACTATTATATTTAAGTGACAAGAATAAAATATTTACTTCTATTTTCCAAAACTATTAAAAATCCATCAGAAATGTGTAATTATTTTGGAAACACCATTCAAATCTTCAATGCCTTTAATGCATACATTCTTATGACCCTTTCCTAGAAGCTAAAGAATTAAAAATAATTGTACCTTCATAATTAGCTATGCTTTAGGCTGTAGTAGATTAGAGCTAATGATGTTTCTGTCTCGATCACCAGATCTCCTTCTAATTAATCAATTAATATCAGAGTCCCATTAGTGCCATTCATATGCACATAGGTATGGGGTCATCCAGGTGGACACAAACAATCTACCAATGTCCACACTCTTAAAGAAAAATGACCTTTTCCCCATTGGCAGCCATCAACTACACCAATAGCAGCCTCATTTAGGACCCCAGCACATCTAAGTTGGAATTTTTAAGCCACTTGATCTTGCACAGAAACTGGGTGGATAACTACCGTTGCTTGGATTTATGTGTGTAACAGATGTATCACATCTGAAACACATCCTTTTCCAACATCCCTCCCTGTGTTCTGGCTCTCTCACTCTCTGGCTCTCCATAATGTTCACCAAGCCTTGAGGAGAGAAGAATTTATTCCATAGCCGTGACAGTGATGGCGGAGCACAAACTTGTTGCTTATTTTTTATCACTTTGAATAGTAACAGAGAAGTCAGTCTTAAACTGGCCAGGAAATTTTCCCTACTGGATAGCTTTCATGGTGTTAGAAGATGCTCTCTGCTGATTGGGGAAGAGATGACACCACCAGCCTTATTCAGTGCTGGACCCCGCATGTTACAATGATGACCTTCCAGGTAAGAAATGCCCACCAGTATAAGAATGGAAGACTGTTTACCTAATAACTAGCTGCTCTCTTGATTGGATGTGAGGCCTGTTTACCGTTTTAGTTCTTGAAGTTTGGCTAACTTTGTTATCATGTGACTGAAGACAAAGGATTGGGCTCAAGCCTCACACTCTAATACCAGCAACTGGGAGAAGGAAGAAAGAGATCCGGAGTTCAAGGTCATCTTTGGTTACATGGTAAGCTTGGGCCGCATGAGACCTATCTCAAAATCAGTAACTAGAGGAAGAAATTCATAAATAAATATAACATTTACTGTTGTCATAATAAGGTTTGTTACTTTTGCAAAAAGTAAATGGAGTTGAGTCATATCAGCACCAGCTGAGCATCAAATGTGGATAAGTTAATAACTGCTACTAAAACCAAACGTGGCAGTGCCAGGTCCTGACTCTAGAGTAAATCTATTTCAGAAGGCAAAACGGGTTCCTATTAACTTAACTGTCTTTGATGGAACTTGGATCCTGAAAATTGGAAAAGTATATGGACGAAATACATGTTCAAGGTCTGGATAAACTGTCCTGGGAACTCAATGTGGGAGGATTCACTAGGCTTATTGATTTCATGTTGCCTGTTGCCATTGAAGTGGAGTGACAGGAAGAGGAGCTTCATAGAGGAGCCCTGAGGGGAAACCAGGATCTTACCAAGATGTGGAACAGAGGTGGCTTTGAAATAGGGCCAGGTAGGGGAGAAGGAGTTTCTCCAGAAATAAACCAGACACAGTGATAAGTTTTGGGAGTCAGGTAAGGTCTACTGCATATGACTTTCAGTAGTTATAGGTCAGGATGATACTCTGGAGGTCAGAGAAGCTGTAAGCGTTGTAGGGAGGTTGAGTGGGACCAAATAGAATATAATTTTTAGTGCTGTGTAGGAGCCATTTTTTTCTGCATTAAGTTATGGAAAGTCCTTTAAGGCTCCACTTGGATGGCTTTTTAAAATTTTTTTATTTATTTATTTTAGTATATAGACATTGGAGGAACTTACCAATAGCCTGTTCTTTTTTGTTCTCTTTTGTCAACCCTGTCTCATAAGATCATGCCCAGATAAGGCCAAATTCTGAATTCTGAAATGAGAATGGTGAAGATACTTAATGAAAAACCTCCTCTGTCTACTTTGGAATTCATTGGAAATTGGTCTTTGGGAGAAAGTTATGCCTCACCAGTATCCCCGATTCTTTATTTTTTTTTTTGTTTGTTTGTTTTCGAGACAGGGTTTCTCTGTGGTTTTGGAGCCTGTCCTGGAACTAGCTCTTGTAGACCAGGCTGGTCTCGAACTCACAGAGATCCGCCTGCCTCTGCCTCCCAAGTGCTGGGATTAAAGGCGTGCGCCACCACCGCCCGGCCCCCCGATTCTTTAGATTTCAAATCTAAAATTAGTATTTGTAGTTCATTCTAAAAATGTCATTCCTGAGCTTATGTAGCCCCCACCTTGCACTTAACAGGATATATAGTTTAAAATACCAAGTTGAAATGGTTTTTCCTTAGGTACTGACAACCACAGCCTGACCCAAACCATATTAAATTCTATTAAACACCTAGGGGTTCGAAGAGAATAATAACTTCTTGGAAAACTCCAGGGCTCTCTTCCTAAGAATTCTGGATAAAAATATTAAATATAGAAGCATATATATTTCATAAGACATTAATTTAGCTACATTTTTTAGTGCTCAACTTCAATTTAAATTATTCTAGCTGTTCAACCAGCCTGGAGGTCCAAATGACATCAATCAAAGGAGGCTGATTTTCTTCACACCCTGCCACCAACATATGGATGTCAAGCAAGTAGACTTATCCTTTTTCACGCATGATGTGGGTATAATTGCTTAGGGGTAAGATTGGGAAGGATTTGCCTTGCAAGAAGCAAAGAGGTCTTCGGTTTTCAGTAGACTTTTCTATACTGACTGAACATCTTGGGGCAGAGTCTTGAGCCCATTAAATCACATTTAAAATTTCTTGTTTCATGTCTATATTTTGAAATCCAGTCCTTGGTTGCCTATAAAATTTGCAGTTAAGTTGTGTAACCTAGGCAGAAGTTAAGTTGCCAAGAGTGTATTTCCATAGGCATGAAAATCATGAAGGTCATTCATGAAGAAATGTATATATCACTATGCTGAAGACAGAGAAAACTTTTATACTATATATAACTAAACTCTTAACCATTTGGAATATAGTGCAATATATTGTAATATAGAGCAAAATTTGCAATATAATGCAATAGGAAGCTTTCATGATTTGAGCTAGTTTCCTGAATAGAAAGTAGTCTCTCACTGAGTGATGTATAGAGAGTACCACAAAAATTCGTGTTCAAATTTTGGTAATTTTATTACCATGGAAAACTATCTCTGCCCTTCTCGGGATTTCCCATCCATTCAATTAGGTAGTGATAGGCTTTGCAGCTATACAGCATGAGCAAGTACAGGGTCTCCTTGTCCCCTGCAGACCAAACAGGCATGAGAGAAGAGACACAACTGACATTTATCACAGAAGAAAGAGTGTGTGTCAGTGTCCTAGGCAAAATATAATGGAAATTTCCAGAAGAAAATGACCAAAATTGCTCTATGGATTTGGGTGGATCTTGGTCAGGAAAGGTAAATAAATATGGGTTTGTTGTTCTAGAACTGAGATGGGAGAGCTGGTAAAATGGACAGGATAGGATGTCATGGAAGCCTGCATGAAAACTGCATGTTCTACAAAATGTAGATGGCTTGAACCTTACAGCTGTAGGACATGCAGCTGGAAAGGGACAGGTTCATAATGTATAGGATCATGATTGTCCTACTAGCCTCTGTGGTGATGAATTTTGTGAGCAACGAAACCGTGTGGAAAAATCACCATGACAACAGGTGTTCAGACAGAAGAACCATGGAGGGGAGACAAGTGAGGAAGCCATGGGAACAACAGGGTATCAGGTGGGGACCCAACTTGAGTAAATAACACATGTAATTAAAACAACTGGTGTAGAGTATTTCTCGTTGTATTCAGGAAAGGTTTACACAGAAAAAAAAACCCTCAATGGCATATCCGGTAATAGGAGGGTAGGTGGGGATGCTTGAAAGCCTTTTGCCAATCCTCTTTCACAAAGACACATCCAACTCCCTCAGTAATTACGGGGCCTGTGAACTAGTCTTTCTAGGGCTCTGAAATCTCTGTTCATTCCTGCATATGAACACGGTTTGGGCCCAAAAGACATGTAAGAGGTGTGAAAGCCCTAGAACTGTGGGTAGGACGTCTGCTCTTAGTTTGACAACTCTGAACCTCAAGGTCTACACTAAGGCGACTCCTTAGAGATGGTCCACTTCCTCCTGAATATGACCGGGCACGGTGCGATCACTTACCATCTAGTTTCCCTAAGCATAGCTTCTACTGTTATCTGTATCGTAGATATAACGCACAGATTCTCTAACAACTGTTTGCCATTTATCTGGGATGTAGATCTAATGGAAGCACACTACAGTTCTGTGAGCTGTGTCCTGCCCTGAGCCATGCTTCTTTTGGGCTCAGGTCCCGCAACCCCAGACACATGCTACCAGTCGGAAACAAAAGACAGAGTGTGCAATTGGGAACTGCAGCCTGTTAAAATTATCCTCAGTGACTCTCACAGATGTGTGCACTGTTTAGGAGCATCTGAAACCTGAAGACAGAGGGCTTCATACTTGGTGAAAAGCTGGCATGCTGTAGAGAAATAGCTGAACTGATAATAACTTAAATTTGTTGATACAAACATCGGTATACTTACAATGAAATACTCTCATGTTTCCCTCTGGGACATGTACAGGATATTAATATCTGAATTGATGTCACAGACAATTGCTGCTGGAAGCAATAAAAATAATAAATAAAGAGAAAAAGAAAGAAGAAAGTAAGAATGCGAGAGAGTGAGAGAGAGAGAGAGAGAGAGAGAGAGAGAGAGAGAGAGAGAGAGAGAAGAATCAAATATGATGTCACTATTGTTGCTTGAACCTTGGATTGTCGTTTTGATGGACTTTCAAAGTGTGGATCAGGCTGGCTCAAGTTTACACTTTTCCTGACTCAGAATCCAGAGGTTTGGATGATATGTGTGTGCCTGGCTTACACTGACTTTCGGAGCATTTATTTTGAACTGGAAATTAAGATATTGGCTCTATTCATACCTAGTATTTCATAAATACCTACTGTTCAGATAAAACTAAGTTTGAAACTTACATTAACATACAAAAGTAAATGGATTATAAAAGCTGACAAGCATAGCAATTATCTTAGTGTCTACTAATGAGTAATGTTTAATTAAAAAAACAAAACAAAAAACCCTGACCAAATGACATCAAATCTAATTATCCTAGCGAGGTAAGTCTGCATTCTGTCTTTGTCTACAAACGAAGAACATTTTTATGTCTTATGACTGTAGCAAGAGCTGCAATAATAACTTCCTCTGAATGAATAATCTTGTGATTGTGTGCAAGAAAAATCCCTCTTTGAGGTGTGAGAGAGAGACAAATGTGGGAGAAGCCAGAGTCAGAATTAATAGTTTGCTTTCATCTTTATGACCAAATGACAAGAGATGAGCTTTTACATTTTTTGAATCCCTAGAGTTTTCTAGAGGCAAAACTGAATATTCCAGACACCCTTGAATATGAAGCCCTCGGGCCCAAGCCTCCTGAGGAGCAGTTCTGTGAGCTCTCAGAGGCGTCCTTGTCAATTTTAGCAATGGAAGCTTATGCCACCTCCATACCTAAGGCAAATGGTATGCTCTTTGAATTTCTGAGTGATCAAGAGTTACTGAAAACCATCAAATCAAGACACCTGTTGTGCCTACTATGCGCCAGCTGCTGTCATCCATACCAGAGAAACTGGTGAAAGCCTGAAGCTGGCGGCCCGCTCCCATGGATATGCTGTACCCAAAGCATGGATCTTAACTGGCCCTCCTAACAAGGGCAGAAAAGACCATTTTCCACCCCCAACATATTCAAACACTTGAAATACTTACATTGTGGCATCCAGTGAGGTAACATACAGCCTCCAAAGTAAACTTTGAGTCATGCAGCGAGAGACCCTCATACGTTATTGAAAGGTAAGAAAATAGGGTCTTAGGTTTCCTCTGTTGTCTTCAGTTAGAATGGAGAATAGATATTCCCCATTGTAAAACTTATTAACTCATTACGTTTCATAACCTCCACTGTTGCCCCCCTCCTGATCTTTTCAGCTTTCCTTTGAATCTTGCTTTTGATTATGTTTTTCTAGCCAAAAAGGTGAAACTAAGCTGGATATAGCAGTACCTGTTCATAATTCCAGCCTTCAAGAGGTGTAGGCAAAAGGACCATTCTGAGGTTGAAGCCAATAGCCTGATCTACACTGAAAGTTCCAGGCCAGCCAGGGTTACATAGTGAGACCCTGTCTCAACAAACAAGCCAAAATTAAAATGATAATTAGCAGTGGGTGGCAGTGTGTGTGTGTGTGTGTGGTGTGTGTGTGGTGTGTGTGGTGTGTGTGTGGTGTGTGTGGTGTGTGTGTGTGTGGTGTGTGTGTGTGTGTGGTGTGTGTGGTGTGTGTGTGTGTATGTGTGTGTGTGTGTGTGTGTGTGTGTGTGTGTGTGGTGTGTGTGTGTGTGTGTGTGTGTGTGTGTGTGTGTGTGTGTCCGGGGCGGGAGACAACTAAAAGCTAACTGTTTAAGTTTGTTGTTTGTGCTTGGTTTAGCCACAGCTCTTTGCTGCTCAAGTAAGCATGAAATATGTTAACACTTAACCTCTGGACATTCTGCCTTCTGTTTTTATAAATTTTATGCTACTTTTCATTCTAGTCTTTAAAGAAAAAAATCTTCGGGCTTGTGTGCGTGTCCCTCCATCCACCCTGTGTGTGTGTGTGTGTGTGTGTGTGACAAAATGTTTAGCTATTGGCAGAAATTTATATATGGAAATGTACATGAATATCATTATGAACAGTCACATATGTGTATTCCTCTAATAGTTAAAACTTTAACTATTAAAGAAAATGAACTGACAGGGTCTTAGGTGAAATATTCTCCAACAGAAGCTCTTAACATTTCAAGGAGCAGGGAAGTCTGCACTTTTCTTCGGTAGTCTTTCCTGCATGCGGCAAATCATCTCTCAAAAGCAAACACAAGCCAGTATCTTCATCTGTTGTAAGAAAAGACATGATGGGCCACAGCTCCATCATGCAAAGGGCCCAAATTCCACTTCAACTCCAATGGCAAACATAAAATAAAGCAAAAAACCAGCAAGGAGCTTTAAAAACAGGCATGCGGAGAAGAGAAAATTAGGGGCCTTCTGTTGCTGTGTTAGGTACTATTGATTTTCCTTCATTTTTACTTTACTCTCTGTGTTAGGTGACTTGACCCTTTTAATTCTTAGAGATGCTGAAAACAGAAGAGAAACAGTCATCAGGGGATGCTGGAAGAGCATGAGGATAAATAAACTGAGGTCTCAGGAAATTTGTCATTTTGTAAATATCAAAAAATACATTTCTGAAAAATGCCATTATTCATTCAAAAGTGTTCATCAAAGAAACACGATATTGAAAAGGAAACATGAACTTAAAATATCATGTAATATCAATGGACTTAAAACTTGCTTCTGTGTCTGACAAACTATTATATTTTCTAAATGCAGATTAGCATATGTAATTCTTTTACTAACATGTGGTCATAAAGGTCATTTAAATGTTAAATACTGAAGGACATTTTATACCTACCAATTTAGCTCATTGGTACAGCTGATTTTTTCTTCTTTTTAATTTAGCACACACAACTTCTACAAGATTTCTTTTTCAAACAAAAGAGTATACTTTAAGAGTAATGGCATTCGAGAGCTTTATTTTTCAAAAGTATGCCCAATGTACCTTTCGCATCTGTTGTTTGCTTGCTTTTTAATGCAGTAAAGCTCTCTGAGAAACATCTGCATTTTAAATTTCTGTTTTCTGATAGTAGTTTGCTTTGGAGATATGCCCCTTTGCAGGGGAGAAAAGGTAGAGGTGGCCTCTGCTTTGGTGAGGGTTGGACAGAACACAGCTTCACCCCCTCCGGATCATGGGACAACAAAAACTAAATTGTCCTAAAACTAAAACGTTATTGTCCTTTTGCAAATGGTAGGAGACTCATGGCTTGATTCCTGCAACTAGTACATTCTAGAGAAAACAGTATTCGCCCATAATAAAACTCAAGTGACAGCTACAAAAGGATCTTCAACTTTTGCGGATCTAGCGACAGCAGCCTCAATAATGCTTTAAAATGGAAATCCCTTACCTAGGCAGTGGTGGAGCACGCCTTTAATCCTAGCACTTGAAAGGCAGAAGCAGACAGATCTCTGTGAGTTCATGGCTGCCTGGTCTATAGAGTGAGTTCCAGGACAGGCTCCAAAGCTACAGAGAAACCCAGTAATGAAAAACCAAAAACCAAACATAAATAAATAAATAAATAAAATAGAAATCCCTTTTCCTGATCAAGCAATTAGATAAGATTCTCTCTAAAATGTACTCTGAAAGGTTTGTGCTAACAATCACCATGAGATAGCAATCATTTCCATAGGAACATAAGAAACCATAAAACTCCCTTTAAAATTTTTGATCGTTGTTTTCTTATTGTGAATTTGAAAAACTATTATCATCCACTAAGTCCTTGGTAAATCAATCTAACCATAAATGGTCTTGCTTTCGTTTTCATTGTCATCAAATTTCAGCTGATGAACCAGTCCCCTCTTGGCATGGCATACGTTTCATAAAAGGAGTAATTCAGTTTGGGACCTGATAGAGACCAATGCGCTTCTTTTGCCCACTCACTTACAGGTGGAAGACACAATGTCAAGAAGGAGTCCCAAGGGAACAAGTGCTTATGATGGTATTTAATTCAGCAGGAGCCAAGATACAGTAGGAGGACACAGGAAAGGATATGGCGTGTGGAGACACAGTAAAGAATTTCGGTTTATGGACACCGATCTGTCATTTGCCAAAAGACTAAGTTAGAGAAAGAAATGACTTTCAGTTCTCCATACATGCAAAGGTTAAGTTTAGTTGTTACGAAGTTTTGCTGTTGGATGTGCTGAAAGGAAAAGCATACACAGTTTTAAAAAATAAATCACTCCGTTGGCTTCAGAAAAATACTTTAGTTCATATTTCATTGATTTGACCTTTTGACTCGAGATCAGAGGATGAATCCAACATGAAAACAAAACGAAACAAAAGAAAGCAACAACAACAAAAAAAATCCCCACAAAACAGAAACAAACCCTTTAGCATGGGAAAGGCATTTCCCTGTCGGCTAACCTCCACTGGTTTTTATTGCATTGTTTTCAAACGCCAAGGAACTGGCTTTGGACGTAGTATTTGCTGTTCAACTGAGACACATCTGTCACTACTATGCAATTGCTCACAACCATTAGCTAAACACCGTGATTTGACAAACTCTCTCAGGAGACTGTATATGTTCTCAGGTGTGTCTAGCACACGGAATCAAGTAACGACCAGTTAGGCTGTGGCTGTATCTTTTGGAGAAAATCCACAACTCTTGCCCAAAGGAAGGAGCTTCACATAACTGTGTTTGGAAAGACACACCTTCTGTCCTGGTTCTAAGAGCGCCTCCCTCTTCTCAGGAATAAGCAGCAGGACAGGCTACAGGGGCGGCCCCAAAGCCCACCAACTCTTGATTCCTTTTGAAGGGGACCAAGAGGTGAGGTGCAAAGATGAAATGAGGAAGTTCATGATGATGATGATGATGATATACAACATGAAGAAAAGAACCCTCATGGAACTTGCTAGCAATCACCAAAGCAGCAGACCCTTGAACTGACAAAAATTCAGTACAATATACACACCAATGAACAGCTCCACCATCACAGGGCAACTCCAAAAAGTCAGGGGGAAAAAAGTAAATATAATATCCCCAAACAGAATTCTCATAAGAGCTGAGAAAAACCAGAGTGAAAGGCAATGTCAGCTAAACTCTTAGCTTAATTCCACTCCTAATGGCCCCCAGTATTTAAGCTATCATGGATTAAAGCCATGAAAATAAAAATTTCAATTTGAAATTTCATTAGCAGGTTGCTAAATATGATCAAGAGAAGCATCGACACTGTAGGCTTTGTTGACAACGTTGGAAAACTGCTGTTCCGGTTTTATAAACAACCTCCACCTCCCCCCTGCCTTCTAAGATCTTCTAGTTAGAAAAAGCCAAACTAAAGACACTGGCTAGGCTGTCCTAATGCTGGTTTCTGGAATGTTGTAGATTCTCCCTGCCTTCTCCTCCAGTCCCTTGGAAAACCAGATTCTCTGAAACTCGGAGCAAGGAGGGAAGCAATCAAGGGGTTCCGAGCAAAAAAGCCTCCTTCTTTTTACATTCAAGAGACCACACACCAGGTGAATTAGCTCCTTTTCCGGAGCCGGCAGGCCCTCCTCCCTCTAAGAGGTGCTGAGCCATTTTCCTCCAGGGACCTAGAAGGCTTCCCTTCTGTCAAGGGTCGGTCAGTCCGGGAGCTGGCGTCTGCTTCCAGCTGTGCAAACAGGGAAGCCAAACCTATCTAGCTCAGCCCAGAGTCTGGAATGCATTGTCAGGAGACCTTGGGCTGGAGAGCTGCAAAACAGTTCCTGGCAGCCTCAGGGTAACCTGGAGTCCCCGAAGTGCTCCCAAGTACACAGGACAGGCTCGGTTTCTGAGATCCGGGGACACATCCCCTCGGGAGTTCAATTGTGCCCCCAAAAGAACAATTCTCACCTCCAACTGGTCTGTGTGTGCGCATCTGGGGGGTGACGGTCCCCTGTGACTAAAGGGTATTTGCCCTGTCTGGTGAAAGATCACTGACCATTGGCTCGTGGGAAGGGTCGTGTCCTTGCTCCCCTTTGCCCTTTCCCCGTTTCCCTGTCACAACCCAGGGGAAAGGCGCAGGCTGGGTCACCCCGGCATGGTCACCAACACCAAGGGCTGTCTTAGGGGAGCATAGCTGTGCCCGCCCAGTGCCGTTGTGAGTTCCTGAAGCTTCCAGCGGCTGGCCCTGGACTGGCGAGCTAGGGGGTGTGGGGTGCAGAGCTGCGGGGACAGGAAAGGAGCTCCGGACGTGAGAAAAAGCGCGGAAGGCTGCTGCTCTGGGCTACTCCTTGTCGTCCACAAAGTCCTCGAGCTCCTGCAGCACTCGCAGGCGGCCACAGGCGTCTATGCGCCGCTTCTCGCGGATGAGGTCCTCCAGGCTGTGGAAGCGGGCCGTGTGGACTTTGTTCTCCTCCAGATGCACCTTGAGATAATACTGCTGCTGCGGAGGTGGCGTGCCTGCCGGGACCTCCCCGCCAGCCTTGAACTCGCGCTTTCCAAAGCGGCACCAGGCAGCGAAGCTCTCGGAGTTCGTCCAGCAGATCTCCTCGCTCTTGAGGCCCAGGTGGCCGCAGGCGTTCTGCACCACCAGCTCGGCCACCAGCGGGCGGTAGCGGTACCAGCTATTCACCACCCGGCCCACGTTGGCCGCGCCCGCCTGGTACAGGCTGTCCTGGCGGATCTCGCCTTGGTGCAGGTGGATGATCTGCCCGCCGCCCACGTAGACGGCCCAGTGTGGGGCTGGAGCTGGCTGCTCGGACGCTGGCTGTAACCACAGCAGCTCCAGCAGGTCTCCGGGCTCGCAGATCGCAGGCAGTGCGCTGACCGCGTAGACACTCAAGTCGGCGCCCTGAGGGCCGCCGGTTACTTTGGAAAAAATGCATTCCTGGCCCCGGAAGGCTGAAAACTGAGTCTCGTTGAGGACGAGTTGGTGCAGCAGGTGGTGGTGGTGGCGGCTGGGGCTCTCTGGGCAGGGGCTGCAACCTGGGGGGCCCTTTACACCAAACTTGTCCGGCTGCCCGCGTTCGTCCAGGTCCTCCTCCTCATCCGAGAAAAAGTAGGCAACCCCGACCCGTAGCTCGTCCTTCTCAATCCCAGATGGGTCCCCAGTGGGCAACTCGCTGTAGTTGAGGTGGGTGATGCGGTCCAGTTGGTTGCCCATCAATGACGCGGCGAGGCCAGGGCCAGGAACTGAGATCTAGCAAGGGAGAGAGGACAGACACCGTCAGAGTTCGGAATGACCCTCCTGGTGTCCCTCTCCCAGGTTGTTCAGTTTCCCAGGGGCCTGCAGCTTGGCTAAGCACCGGCACCAAAGTCGCCTGCGCCTGTCAACTTTGCAGGTCCTCCCTGGGGTAGGAAAGGGGACACAGAAGAAGCCGCCAGTCTGGAGGGCCAGAGCAGACACCATACCTCTCAACCAGCCTCCGACCTGCCCGGGAACCCTGCCCTGTAACTTCCACAGGAGAAATCACAGGCGGGCTAGAGAACATGCGGGGTTCAAGTGGGCGAAGAGAGCGCAGATTCTGGCAGGGTGGGAGATGGACACCCAGACGGAAAGGTGGATGTCAAGTGAAGCCCTAAGACCCAAAGCTAGAGAAAGCTGAGCTCACATCGTGGTTGCCATCCTGTGCAGCCCACCTGCCCGTTTTGCGCTGGGTCACACCCCATCCCTGACAGCGACTTGCACAATGACAGACTCGCTAAAAGCATTCACTTGACATCAGCAACATTTTGCACACTTGGAGTCCAGACACTGACAGCCTGGTACATACACCCACAGTGTTAATGTCATACACCCATAATGACACATCTTGGCGACCACACATTGTCAGCCTCTCCCCCCACCCCATTCCTACACAATTCCGGACGTACGCCTGCACACTTGCCAATGCACGGACACTCAAGCACCGGGGCACACCTGCCCACGCAGGCAGGTACACTCTGCCCTCTCCTTGCTCGCCTTCTCGCTAGCAGAGTCAATCGGACTGCGCCAGGGCGAGGCAGCTCTGTCTAAAATAACCTAACAAAGAGACGGGGAAGCAAGGCGAAACCGGTGGTGAGTATTAGTGCGGAGTGTGTGTGTGTGTGTGTGTGTGTGTGTGTGTGTGTGTGTGTAAAAGAGGTCTGCTTTCAACCCAAAGAGCCCCTCTCTTTCCTACCCCAGCGCACGATCCACACAATCGGACGAAGAAAAACCATTTTTTAAGGCAAAGAAAGCGGCTTATCCGTACCCGTGATTTCCCTGCTCCCGAAACCCCAAACTCCTTTTAAAGTCTCCAGGTCCCCATGGGTGCTGTGGAGGCGGCAGTGGCGAGTGGGTCCTGGCGGCGCGTGGGATTGCGGTTCAGATCTACCCGGAGGCAAGCAGTGCGGTGAGGTGCCCAGAGCGGTGCGGGTGCGCTCCGTGTCTACGCTGGCTTTAGCGTCTGATCCACCTGGCAAGTCCTGGCTCCACTCGGCTTTCCACAGCCGCGCCGACGACTCTTAAATCGCCTGAACAGCCGTTTTCCAGGCCCGCCCCGGAACGCGCCCATTGGCCGGGGCGAGTGCCCGAGTCCTGCCAATCTCTGCTGAGGGTGGGATCAGGGGCGGGTTTCCTTTATGTTCCGCCCTTCCCAGCCCCCGCGTTCCCCAATCTCTCTGCCTTGGGAGCGTAGGTGTTAGCACCGTGGGGGAGCGCACCAGGGGCGTGGTTTGTGCACCCAGCTGCTCCTTTGCAACCGAGTCCCTGGCAACTGAGAACACAGTCCGCCCGCGTTCGTGTTCTGTATTCCAAGGGGACAGATTTCAGAAGGAAAGCTGAGTTTGGGGGTGGAGGAGACAAAAAAAAATCCACTCTGCGTGGTTCAGGCACTGCGAGTGGCTGGGAACCTGGAACCCGTCTTTGAGGCTAACACTTGGGGCTTTGATGGGACTTCGGAGTCTTGTTTGGCTCCTGACTGTCGCGGAGTCGCTTCTGTTCCTGTCAGTCACAGACGCCTTAGGAATTGCAGAATGGCGCTCAGCGCCTGTCCTTTGAGCCAAGTGAAAGTGCTGACCCAGCACCGGCGCCTGAATTTAAAAGGAGAGCCCCCGTAGGAGTCAAAGAATGTTTGAGCCTTAGCTGCCCCCTTGCCTGAAGGCCTGTGACTTCAACCTCCCATTTCACATGAAAGGATTGGATCTCAAGTGCTGCTAGTTGGTACTAGTGCACGAAACTGCTTCACAATTCTAGAACTAAGGAATTTTGTTTGGTTTGGTTTGGGGTGGGGGTGGGGTTGCGGAGGAGGTGTCTGTTAATCCTTGAGGATAGAAACTCAGAGAATGAACGTGCTAAAGATACTGGGTGCTACAAGATGACCTTCGTAAATGAAAATTCTAGGCTAACATTTTTCCAGACTTCATTGTCCTATGTTATGGAAGAGTTCTTAGAATTTCTGGTTCCTGTCTTAATGCTACCTTACACTCCCCCCCAATGTTTCTACACACGGTACCCCCTTCTGCCCTTTGGGCAGCTGGTACACACTCAGAGCCCGTTTCCTTTCATTACAAACGTGTTTCCATTTACCTGCCTAACTGAACGTGTGCTTTAGGCTGCCTACTACACAGCTGAGTTCTGGACTTTCCTCCCATTGGCTGACGCAGGATGGGCTTCGTCGGTAGTAACCAAAGGGAAACTGACCACAGCGGCCACCTTCTCTGCACTGAGAGGTTAAGTGGACCATTTCATCCTCAGACTTCTATAGGGTCTTCCCGAATTATCTGATGGATCCCAAGGTCAGGCAGCACCAACAATCTAGTCAAAGTTTATGGGAAGTCCAGTTAGTTTTTAAACAAACTGTAGTGTTTGTAGACGAACTAAATCTTGTGTCACGGTATTAAAAAAAAAAGCAACAAAAGCCAAGTGTTTCAAACAAGCTGCCTGGTTGGCCCAGGTTCATAGGAGAATGGTGCGCGATGTCTGACTCGCTCTGCTAAACTGTCTCCCGGGATCTTTCCAAGGTGCATGGCCTCCACTTGATGCTCTCTTTGGCTTTGTTTTCATGACTGTGCTGTCTACCTTCATTGCCCTGGAGTGTAGTGATTTATCAAAGCAGAAACTTAATAAGTATTGATGAAAGAGATGATTTTAAATCAGCCATCTGTATAGTTGTTTTTGCTTAAATCATTTCTGAAAATTGGCCATTGTTCAAGTGGTGGCTTGAATAGGAAGGGACTATATAGGCTCATATTTTTGTGTTCTTGGTTAGTTGGTGAACCTGTTTGAGAAGGATTAGGAGGTGTGGCCATGTTGGAAGAGATGTGTCATTGTGGGTGGACTTTGAGGTTTTAGAAACCCAGGCAATTCCCAGTTCTCTCTGCCTCTCTCTGTCTCTGAGTCCCCCCCCCCCCCGCACCTCTTTCCCTTGCATTCGTGGATATGGTTGTATAGTCTAAGCTAATGCTCTAGTACCATGCACACGTTCCTACTGCCATGTTCCCACCATGATGGCCATGGACTTTAACCCTCTGAAACGCTAACCCCTGAATAAATGTTTTTGTTTTAATAAATTGCCTTTTGGTCATCGTGTCTCTCCACAGCAATAGAATAGTAACTATGACAGTTCACATAGAAGTTGTTAGAAAGCAAATTGTCCTTGAAAGTACTAACTTCAGGTTTCAATAGCCCTGGTCATATTTTCATACGTAACAAGCAACTCGTGTCTTGGCTAGGAAGTCAAGAGAGTTTAACAAGTAATTTCTGAAATCATGAAGTGCTGTTGTTCTTGTTATTGACTGGACTACGGAATGTTGAGGAGGTGGGTTCTGGTCAAATATAGGAGATGTGCAGATTTTGATTTTAAATAACCTTACATTTTAGCCCTCCATTCCCAAGGTCAGCATCACACACCTGGGTAGCCTAGAAGCCATTCAGTCCTACCTGTAGTGTTTCATATCACCCAGAGTGCAGAATGAGACGGCTGCTCTTTGCTTCTTAGTATCCTACCTCTCCCAAGGATATTTCATGTAAAATAGTGTGTCACTTTCCTTAAAGTTTAAATGCCACTATGCATATTTTGTTTCTCTCTTCCATTCGCTCTCCCCTCCCAGGATGAAAAGCTGATTGCTTTATTCACAAGGGAGAATACATAACCAGGAGGCCCTCGGAAACATAATGAAACTGGGGGAAGAAGGAAGCTAAGAGTAAAGTGAGGTGAAGGCAGAGACTACTTGTTTATTTCCGGTCACCCAGACCAGAATAATCAAGCAGAAACTTTATTAATTACAACACTACTTGGCCTATTAGCTCAGGCTTCTTATTAACTAGCTCTTACATCTTATACTAACTCATTTCTATTAATCTGTGTATTGGCAAAGGCTGTGGCTACTGGTAAGGATCTGGCATCTGTCTCCTTTGGCAGCTACTTGGCATCTCTCTGACTCTGCCTACTTTCTCTCTCTCTCTCTCTCTCTCTCTCTCTCTCTCTCTCTCTCTCTCTCTCTCTCTCTCTCTCAGGCTGTATTCTGCCCTGCTATAGGACAAAGCAGCTTCTTTATTAACCAATGGTATAAGACATATTTATAACATACAGAGGGGAAATCCCATCAGTGAGGTCTATGTATCTGTTCTATATAAACTTTGACAATTACAAAGAGAAAAAATAGAAAGAACCCAGCATTTAGAAATGTTCATGTTCACCAGAAGATAATGTTTGTGAATTGTTTTGTGTTAATTATTTTAAGCCCACATCCCATGTTTCTACATAGAAGAATTACAGAGGCATCAAAACTAGAAGATAGTAGTTAAAAACTCAACTGATGTCAGCTAAGTTTGAATTGTGCTTCAACACTGGAAGCTTACTTTGGCTGTCAGTTTCTTATCTGTATAAAAGGATAGATAATAATAGCATCTGCCTCATGGGGCTGCTGCACATTTGTGGATCTGAGTATAGTACCTGGCATACTGATCCTTCATCAGTCCTATCTAGTTATTATTTTTATTATTATTGTTGTTGTTGTTATTGATAGAATCAGTGAGAGAATCCTATGCTTCAGTTATGGTAACAGCTACAGCTTAGGTGTCCAAGGCTCTCCTTACCTAAGGAATGGAATTTCTTCTAAGGGTTTGAAGAGCCTTTTGAGCACCCTGAGAGCAGGTCTATATCTAAAACTCTTTGAGCATTTATATATGTGAACCCTTAGACTAATTACACCTGGGCATCCAGAAGACTTTGAATCATTTAGATGAACATTTCAAGCTTGAGTAACAGAGACAGGGAAATCTTGGAGAGTCTTAATGGTTTTATATCTGCATGTTACTTTTTCTGTTGATGCCATTTTT
The DNA here is from genome assembly GCF_037038515.1 of Microtus pennsylvanicus. Classification (NCBI taxonomy): domain Eukaryota; kingdom Metazoa; phylum Chordata; class Mammalia; order Rodentia; family Cricetidae; genus Microtus; species Microtus pennsylvanicus. Next base: position 93,459,930 of record NC_134586.1, read on the forward strand.
CTTCTTTCCCTCTTTGCTCCTGCTTCATCACCAGAATAGTCTTTCTTTCAGCTTTTACGACTGAATCCTTGGGTCCTTGGATTAGGCTGTGTCATCCCTTCAGCTGACTCTGGAGGAAACAACTCAGCAGTGTGTGTTTTCCCTCAACACTGATTTCTATCATTGTCTGCTAAGCAATGCTCTTGTTTTTAATTATCTGTCCTACTTTTAGCATGTATCACTTAGTGAAATAAACTGTCCCATTTCCTGTCCTTGGCTTTCTTAGGCAGTTGGCATGCTTACCAAGATCTGTACTGAAGAATACTTTGTAGCCACTTGGGAGCAGAGGCTGTTGCTTCACCAAGCCCATTGCTTTCTTTAGGACATCTTGCTAAATGCCAAGACCCAGAATGCAGTGTGAATGGATGCAGACTAAATCACTGACTCCCAGATTGATCTTCTGAATCGTTAATGTGATCATCCTTGAAGGACCCATGCTAGAATTCCTAAGATCTCCAAAGGTGGAAGCATCATTAGACAGAAGGAGACCATAGTTCCTGAGTGGCTGTGTACAGTAGATAATGTCCTTTCCCAAATGTATTGGGCTGTAGTAAAAAGAAACAAACCATATTGGGTGAAGACTCTGGAATATTAGTGCTTATATGTAATAACAGCTACTCTATAGAGTTTGTTCATCTCAAAATAACAACTGTTTCTATGTTTCTTTTTCTCTTAATATCTTCCTGTTTTCAAGATTGACTTGCCTGGGGTCCCTGAGGTCTTCCAACAAGTTCACATCACCCAGATAACTTTGAGGTGGTGGTCCTTCACCCATACTGATCTATAATACATAGATCTCAGAATTTAAGGAATCTGCAATGCTGCCTTGCCTTTATTGCGTCCCATCTCAGATCTCCCCAGTGTTCTCTCAAAATTCCCATAGCTCCCCTGCAATGAACTTATTCATGTTCACTAAATATCCTCCCTGCTGTCCTATTCTTTTCGACTACATAAATGGTGGGGTAACCTTATGGCTAAGAGTAACAGGAACCCTGCTTCCTTCACCCATTCTTATGTATGGACATAGAACCCTGCTTCCTTCACATGTTTTCATGTATGGACATAGAACCCTGCTTCCTTCACATGTTCTCATGTATAAACATAGAACCCTGCTTCCTTTACCTGTTCTCATGTATGAACATTCACATGTTCTACTTCTCCTTAGTTGGGAGTTTGAATTTGACTTTCACCATTTGTTGTTATTTTTGCTTGTTTCAGTTTCAATTCCTGTCTATAAAGGAATTCTTATTAAAGTACCTTTAGTGACATCTTACCATTGAATTTCTAAAGACTCATGAATAGTCTCCAAAAAAGCCTTCAGGAGTTATGTGTTTCATATTTTCCAGTGTTTGTATTATGCAAGGATGTCTACACTGAGCATAGGTTTGTCCTCTTGTGTGTCTTCCCATGTGTCCTCTTGTGTGTCTTCCCATGTGTCCTCTTGTGTGTCTTCCCATGTGTCCTCTTGTGTGTCCTCTTGTGTGTCTTCCCATGTGTCCTCTTGTGTGTCCTCTTGTGTGTCTTCCCGTGTGTCCTCTTGTGTGTCTTCCCATGTGTCCTCTTGTGTATCCTCTTGTGTGTCTTCCCATGTGTCCTCTTGTGTGTCCTCTTGTGTGTCTTCCCGTGTGTCCTCTTGTGCGTCTTCCCATGCTCTTGTGTGTCTTCCTGTGTATCCTCTTACACTCTCAGGCATGCTTTGGGGAAGGTTTCCTGTAGCTTTTTGGGGTTATCCTGGGTTAACTACACATACCTCAGTTATTTCTCTTTTTGTTTGTTTATTTTTGTTTCCTTCTTCATCCAGCTTCCACTCAACATGTACGGCTCTTTCAAGTGCCAGACATTGTAATCTATGTCTCCTCAGTCCATTCTAACCACGGTCATCCTTTGTGTTCTTATAGCACAGAGTGTGTGTTGACCGTGAGCTGTCAAAGATGTCAAAACACTTCTTCAAAACCAAGCATGTCATAGATGAATTTTTTTTATTTCATTTTATTTTCCTGGGCAGACTAAGAAGTCCTTGAGGGAAAACCCCCCAAAATAGTCAAATTTGCTTGCCTTCCGTCAAACATAAATGAGACTTGGTACCTACTATAACTTCATGGAATTGGCCAGACTCAATTCATGCATGCATGATGGTTTCTATCTTAAGCACCAAGCATTAGGTGTTTGTGGTTGTTTCATTTTCTATTTTTTTTTACTACCTTGAACACACTAACATCCAACACATGTTTTAAAATATGTCCCGTACAAAAATGACAGCTATGCATTATGCAGCCATTGGGCTTTCAAATGGTCCTCTGACATCCTTTGTATGGATGAGAAAAATGCAGAATCTCCATGCTGGACATGGTTCAGTGGGCAAGAGTACCATTGAGTAAGTGTGATGACCTGTATTCAAATCCCCAAATTACCTACAAAAATTCAGGCATAGCCCAGTACAATTGTAACACTGGTAAGGTAGTAGGGATGGGTGGACACTGTAGAGAGACAAGAGTATCACTTGTGCTGGCTAACCAACCTACTGAAGAAACAACAAGCTCCAAGTTCAATGAGAGACTCTGTTATAAGGGAATAAGTTTGACAACAATAGAGACCGATTGATTTTTTCCTCTGACTTCCATGGGGCACAATGTGCACATTTGCGCACGTACACACACACACACACACACACCCACACCCACACACACACACACCTTATTCGTCCAGATTCTCTAAGAGAACAGAACTTGTAGTCCAACAATGGCTGTCTACCAATGGAACAAGAATTCAGTAATTGTTCAGTCCATGAGGCTGGATGCCTCAGCTGGTCTTCAGTATAGCCTGGGATCCTGAAGAAGTAGGTTTAATGTCAGTAAAGGAACGGACTTGCAATGAAAGCAAGAGCAAGCAAGCAAATGGCAAGGGCTTCCTTTTTAATGTCTTTTATATAGGCTGCCAATAGAAGGTGTGGTCCAGGTTAAAGGTGGATCTCTCTACCTCAAAAGATCTGTATTAAAGTTGGATCTTCCCACTGAAAATAATTTAATTAAGAAAAACAAGTCTATCCCTCTGTTTGGGTTTTAGGTAGTTCCAGTTGTCGTCCAGTTGGCAACTAAGAATAGTGATCACAAACACACACCACCACCATTACCACTGCCGCCATCTACAACAACAAATGCAGATTACCAGGCTCATCCCCAACCCATGGAAACAATCTCAGGATTGACTCTACAAAGGGGCTGGAGAGATGGCTCAGCAGTTAAGAGCACTGGCTGCTCTTCTAAAGGACCCAGATTCAACTCTCAGCATCCGATGGCAGCTCTCAACTACTCCAAGATCCGACACCCTCACACAGATAGACATGTGGGCAAAACACCAATGCACATGAAATAAAAATAATTAAGTTTAAGAGAAAAGGAAAGAATATGCATTTAAAATAGCATACAAGGCATGCTGTCTAGTGTTTTACACTCACTAGCAAAGCACAAATCATATGTAGGAATCAGTTTTGAACTCTCCAGTACAGCAACAACAGGAGGTAGTTCCTTAGTGAACACTTGGGATTTGGCTCTGCAGCATTTCTGGTCCATTCTAACAGAAGTGAAAGTCATTTTAGACTTGTTCACACTAAGTTGATTTGAAAAGATAACAATTTGCATGCCAAAGCAGCGTGGCAAGTCTGGGCTTTGTCCCTTTCCCTTTCTACTCTCTCTCTCTGCGTTGTTCTTCACTGCTGATTGGTTGTATCTGAGAATGCAGCGAGAGTACAGACTCATTAAGTATTTGCAATGATCACACTTTTATTCCCATCACTGAGTGCTATCCGGGAGTTAGACAGAAGGTTAATACACAGCGGTGCAAAAAAATTAAATTGGCAATTCTTAACAGCCAAGGTTGCCCCCTTTACTTCCCAGCCTTTCCTTTCCCTCCCCACTTTCCTGCTCTCTGCCTTCTTTCTCTACTCCCTTCCTCCCATCATCTTCTTTTTACTCCCAACATCTTCCCTTTACTCCTCTCCCCTCCTCACCTCCTTTTCCTTCCCCCACTTCTCCTCTTCTTTCCCCTTTTCTTCTGCTTCCTTCCTCTTTCCCCTTCCTTCAGTATTGCTTATCCTTCTCTACTCCCTGCCTTCAAATTACTTCCTTTTACCAGTGGAACCACAGAGTAAAGAATCAGAGGCAGACTTTAATAACTATTATTTATTGACAGAGACACTTTAATGCTAAATATAAGTGGGTAACTTATTATTATTATTATAGCAGCAAAAAGAACAGTGGCTGCATGGATGTGTGCCATAATTGTTCATCAGAGTGCTTTCTTCCTGTGCCATGGGATATTTTTCTAACACTCCATGGTGATTAGTTTGTTTCTTGCTTAACATTTATCTTTCTCATAATGAAGTATTCAAACGTTTTCAAGATGTCAAAGTTTGACTCTAATCACAGACGACCAGTAGTTAATACAGTTTCTATTTAAACATGTATACTTAGTAACTACTCCAAACACATACTCAGTCTGTTGTCTACATTGCCAAGGGCAAGGAACTGAATTTATGTATGTCCTATTGTGCCCACTCCATCATTCCTCTAGCACTGATATTGTTTTAATTGTCTTATGTCTTTGCCTCTGATCCTAACATCAGAGCTTATTCACTTATCACAGAATGGCTTTACCACAAAGGTCCTATTTTCTCATACATAGTTTGAAGCTGTGGTCTCGCTACTTGACAGCTGTATAGGCTTGCATGAGATACTTGATCCCTAATTCACCTTACCTATAAAATACAGAAGATGATAGCCCTCTATAGGGAGCTTTAATCAGCATTAAATATGAGACTATGTTCATTTATTTAGCACAGTGTCTGCATCAGAAGAAGGTCTCAGTAAGTATTCAGTCTAATTAAAGACTTCTGTCTCATTCATCTTTAACAATAGTCACTATTATCTTTAATAATAATAATTAGTAATCATTCCACAGTGGAGAAGACACATCTCTGTGGAGCCGGCATTACATGGGCAGAGAACACTAGGGCATGAACAAATGCAGACTAAAGGAACCTAATGGGAACCATTCTGTAAAGCCCAGAGGAGGGAGGGAATCACCAACTGTGTGCGCATTCAGGATAAGGCTGTTTGGAGAAGAGACGTTACCTAAACAGGGCATTCCTGAGCAGGAAATAACGGAAAGGTGCTATAGTATAATGCCCACTCCAAAGCTCAATGTTGACGTTTCTTTGTATTAAATTCCGAGTTAGGATTGTAAGAGGACTCCACCTCCATGATGGATGAGTGCCTCAGGTGGCATGAGTTGTCACTGAGTTCTCCCTGTTTGTCCCTGTGCTCTCTGGCTTTCTCCCACTGTGTCACAGGCTTATCTGTCCTTTTACTAAGTTATAGGACATGCAGGCCCCCACAAACCTTTACTCTTGGACGTCTACGCTTCTGGTGCTATGAAGGTCATAATATGCTCTTGCTCTCATTGACTCTCATGGCAGCCTCAGACTAGAAGTCACATCTGTGGAGGTGTGAGTGATTCCGTATGGTGTATGGTTGATGCTGGGTAAGTGTAGAGTAGGCACGATCAAGAAAGAACCTTCTGGGACACCACGTGTCCCGAGGTGTACTGAAACAAAGGCACCAGAGGCCTGATATTACTAATGGAACATTGGCAAGATGACCAGAGTCTTAGTCACTTCAGAATGCAGCACCAAAGACCACATAAGAGTTTGTCACCAACAAAAACTTACTTCTGTGTAGGAATCTGGATTTCAAGATAGCATCCTGCTCTGGTCCGGTATGAACCCATTTCTAAGCTTATAAATCGCCATTCACTTGCTGTCAGGTTATCCACTGAGGAACGGGAAGAGTTTTCTATGTTAGAGTAACACTAATGCTTTCATGCACCCTACTTTCATAATAATTGTTCTTCCAATGTACAGCATCTAAATTCAAAATGCTACCACAATGAGGATTATTGTTCTAATATATGAATCCTGCGTGAACTTAAATGTTTAGCTGGCAGTAACCAGTGAGTCAACCTTAGGGGCCTAGGAGAAAGCATAGGTGGTAGGCTCATAGAGGAGTATGTGTGTTTGAAATCTAGGTAGAAGATATAACCACTGTGGATTAGTGACTATGTGGGTGACTGGGTTTGTGGGATAAGTTTAAGAGAGTGGGTGATTTTCCCAGCCCTAATGTTGCTCCCCCAAAATGTGGTTTTGCGCTTTTTTTCCACGTCAACATATGATCCAGTCCCAACTCTATATGAATACTTTTTTTCCATGTCTCACTCACTGTTCGCCAGTGCCTTTCACCTCCACTAAAAAAGAGCTCTGTAGTGAAGAGGCAAGCAGGCCTGCTTTCTTTCCTGCCTGGCTCCTGCATGGCTAGCTTTACACCCAAAATAACAACACACAAATTGTATTCATTTAAACACTGCCTGTCCCATTATATCTAGCCTCTTCTTGGCTAACTCTCATATCTTGATTAACCCATTTCTATTAATGTGTGTAACACCATGAGGTGGTGGCTTATTGGGAAGATTCTAACGTGCATCCATCTCAGAGAGGAGAGCTATGGCAGTTGCCTGACTCTGCTTTATTTCTCCCAGCATTCTGTTCAGTCTACTCTGCCTATCTAAATTCTGCCCTATCAAAAAGCCAAGGCAGTTTCTTTATTAACCAATGAAAGTAACACATAGACAGATGACCCTCCTACATCAGAGATCCCTACTTCCTATATCCTGCACACGGGCTCTTGTCCTCCTTCCACAGGATGCAGGCTCTGGCATCTCCACTCTTCGCTTACTCCTTGGAAACTTTGTTGAGTTACAAAGGATGACGCTGCTCTTTTCTGTGTCTGACTCTCACCTTTACTCTCCTCTGTGAGACGGACTTGTCCCTTCCTGGTTAGGCAAGGAGATTGTGTATCTCATCTCCTGCAATTAGAGTCTTTACCCTGTGACCCTCATCACTGGGAGCCTGAGCAGAACAGAGCATGTACGTCACTTTGTGCTTGGACACTTGGGAGCATCCCTTTCTGTCCATGCATCCTGAAGAAAGAACTCCAATATGATGAGGTTGAAAGAGGGAAATGTCGGAGGATGACATGTCTAATTTAAACTTTGTAGGAGCGACCAAGAGCAAAGCAGCATATGAACCTTATCCTGGTTAGCTCCCACGAGCCAGGAGCCAACTTATTATCACAGCAAGGTATATCTGTCATGCACAACCAAACCCCACTTCTTGGTATCTTATGGGATCTAAACTAAATTACATTATGGATCCTTTTTTTTTAAAAAATCACATTGTCTTTCTTGATTCATAAATACATCTTGCGTATATTTTATGTAAGTACCACACACTGACAGATTGTGTCGCTGAGGTGCCATATGGATACATTTTGAATGGAATCATATCATGTATTTTTATTATCTAATGAAAGTAGATCTCCTCAGATACATGGTAAGTTCATGACCAAGCATTAGTCTTGTCCTATTTCTCTTTTCCCCTACTTTAAAAATAACAGTTGATCCTCTCGTGTACCTGACTTTACTTCCTTATTTCAGGTCAGAAAATGGACAGTGTTAATCATGGCACTTTGAGCAGCTCTTAATCATATTCTACTTATTTGACTTATCCTTTGTGTTTGTGACTATAAGGAAAACAGAAGAAATGAAGCTTGTCTGCTTCTGACCGTTAAGCTCATTTGGGAGATTCAGGCATGTACCAGAATCTCCTGGTTATTCAGAAATGCCCATCCCAGACGACACCTTGATAACTGTTTCTGCGGTTCCAGGAAACTGGGCCACTGTTTACCCACTTGCTGGTAACAATGTCTTTTAACATCTTTTCCCTTAATATTTCTGTGTTGGTGTGAAGCCACCAATTTAAAATTTGTGCCAATTGCCTCTTGCTCGTGTGCATTGCTTCTCAACCTGTGGGTTGCAAACCCTTTTGGGGATCAAACAGCTCTCCCACAGGAGTCACTTATCACCACTCGGAAGCATAGAGACTTATATTACAATTCATAACAGTGGTAAAATTACAGTTATGAAGTAGCAACAAAAATAATGATAGAGTTGGTGGTTACCACAACATGAGGAACTGCATAAAATGGTTGCATGGTAGGAAGTTTGAGAAGCAACGCTCTTACGGCTCTTCATCAAAAGAAGATGTCTTAACTAAAATGGAACCTTGATCATTTGCTCCTGCCCTGCTGTTTATTTTACAATGAAATCTCCACACATCCATGGGACTTTGATTTTTAAAGTATTATCACCGAGTGATTTTTAGGAACATTACAAATAATCATAGCAATGATTGGAAAGCAAAGGGGAATTCCATCTGGATGACAGCAGCCATGCACCAAGACCCTCAAGCAGTCTCCTTGCAGAAACTCTTAACCTAATTCACAGGATGATTTAATAGAAAATTGCAACTGCTGTGTCTTCTGTGTCTTTTTATTTTCTTCCTTTCCCAAGGAAGTTAAATGTTCAGGGGAAATCTTCCCTCCTGATTATGGCAAACATATGCTCTTAAGACTTTGAAAGTATTTCTGTTTTTATCCCCCTAATGAAGAGGACCTTGAATAAGAAACAGAATTAGGAGATTTGAGCCAGTCTTAGTCACAGAGTCTCTGACTGTCTGGCTTTCAGTTGCCAGTGTATTTTTTTGGAACTCTGCCTACTATTGAATTAAACAAGTGTCTGACTACATTTTGGGCCTCACCAGGAATACACATTAGAACAGAGAGCACCTTAAAACATTCTTAAAGGTAACACTCCTCTGTTCTGTCCAAACTTAAATCATGGTATTTAGGGGAAAGGCCCGAGGCATTTTTTGGTCTGGAAAGTTACTGTGCATTCTATGAACACAGGTATAAAGTGGAAGCTGTCTGAAGCATGGGATGGAACAGGAAGTCAGACTGTGGGGAAGTTTTGCAGTCAAGATATCCGTGTGTGGCTGGATGCCCTTGGAAAAGGATTATCACAGTACCTGGAGGAGCCAGAGCTAAACAATACCTCCTGTGATTAGGATCAACTAGACAAACTCCAGAATTACTGGGAGTCAAGTGTCCTGGCATGCTTGTAGGAGATTGTCTAAATGACTTAAGTTGATGTGGGAAGACACATGTTAACTATGGTGAGATCATTCCTTGGTTAGGGGATTCTGGACTGTATAAAGTGGGGAAAATAATCTAAGCACACATGCATGCATGCATTGTTCTTTGGTTCATTTATAATGTGATGAGACCAGCTTCCTGAAGCTCTTGCTTGCCACTGTGACTGCCCTGCTGTGGTGAATTGTACCCTGCAACTCTGAGACATTGATTCTATCAGAAAATTTGCTCACACCAGAAGAGAAACTAAGACACTTCTGTTCCCATTCTGCCAGACCCAGATTCCCTACTTACTGGCTTTTGCATGATTGCTTTATGGTATGTATATGATATATATATATATATATATGTTTGTTGTTAGAATGCATTCTGGATTTCCCTCTGCAACCTCCCAGATAATCTGTGGTTGAACTTCCAAGCCACCTTCCTTAGTTTAAATTGATTCCTAATAGAGGTATAGGGATATAAAGAAAGGGCAATCAAACTGAAAACTGACAAGTCTGACTTTGTCAGGTAGTCAGTTTTATTAAATTTACCTCTTAAATTAAATTTACCTGAGGGTTATTATATACAGTTAAAGTATACATGTGAATTGTAAGGTGAAGGAAGGGGTGAAAAATTAATGAAACAGTTACTATCTTTCTGGGCTAGCAAGAGCAAAGATTTACAAACAACTAAGATAAGTCCAGGAGGTGTAGATACTAAGTAAAGCCCAAGGGAACAATGAGATTCATAAAAGCTGCCAATTGTAACTGGGCTAAGTGGGGAGACTTAATTTGCTTAAGCCTCTAGGAGGCTTTCTAGAAAAACCAGGCAGAGTAGAATTTCCTTTCTTCCTAGGGAGTGTCAACACAAAAACACAGCTCTCAAAGGGAATCAGAGACGTTTTATTTTGGAGCCAAAACATGAGTGACCATGGCCCCGGAACAAAGTGTTAGGTCACCTTAGGTTCTGTGTTCCAATGTGGAAGCAAGAACATGGAACTTTTATGGTAACAAAACATAGAAAGTTATAAATCAAGCCATTTAAAAATACATTGGTGGAAATATTAAGTGGAGAATATCTTAGACATGGCCTTAGATGTAAACTGAAATAATTCTCCATTCTTGCAGTGGGGGTGGATAGACTTCTGTACAGTTAATACATATATTCCAAGGTTTTCTTATTATTATTATTTTTTAAATTTGCTGTCAGGATTTTAGGTTTGGCTTTTAACAGAATTTTAGATCCGGGAGTGAGGGAGGCAAGGATAGTTAGATAGACAGACAGACAGACAGACAGACAGACAGACAGACAGAGACAGAGAGACAGAGAGAGAGAGCACTAAAAATTGTCCCTATTGAATAGTAATTGGTATTAGAAATTGCAAAATCCCAACCTCTCACATCTTTGAAGTTTTAATTAGTCAATATGCCTAAATAGACGGCTTCTTTGCAGAAATTTTCATTTACAGGAGGCACATAGAAAGATGTCTAGTTATTATAATCGCTTTTATTTGTTCCTTCCCCAACAGTAGGAGAATCTGGTCTCTTAAAGGAGTACTGAACGTGGCACATTGCTTGTCATTCTTGGGCAGCTTTGTAAGGACTCTCCTGTCCCTCCACTGTTTCATGACCTTCTGTCCTGCAATTCTCTGCTTTGTGAAGGTGGGGAAGCAGTTTTCCCCTTCTGTGTGTTTTCTTTTCCCATTGTACCGTGCACACAAGAAGAGCAAAGGTGATGCTAGTTAAACAAATAAAGCTCCGTTTCACATAGATCTCTGAGATAAAAATGAATAACCAACCAATGGGGGTATTGGTAAGCAGAACGTGTTTTATTTAGAAGAGACGAGGCAGTATTCCTATCTATAGATCCCACAGGAGCATCGCGTTCTTTACGAAGGCACAAGATCTCCTTTTACAGACAGGGAAACTGAGATACATAGCGGCCCTGGGGCACAATGAAATCTCACAGAGTGTAGTTGGTGAAGCACACAGGGAAAGCCTTTTCCCTGTTCCCATCTGCGTAGGGTGTGGGAGGCACAGAGATCGGGTGCATTTTTTTTTTCAGGTGAGGACACAAGGCTCAAGGAGAGGAAATTTTAGCTAGGAGTTACTGAGAGAGATGGGGAGCTCTGTTGCATAACACTACAATAAATAGAACACTTTGAGGGATGCTGATGGACCCCTGGCAGCCTGCTCTGTGGGAGTTACTTAAGTGCACACAGGTCAGAATGCCTCTCTAATGGAAGACAAGGTGGCTGACTTGGGTCACTAGGGCAGAAGAGACCTGGAAACACACTCTTGAATATGCGTCCTCATCCTGACTCCCTCATGGATTTCTGACAGCTGGGAAAACTTACTTCCCTTTTGCTTGATTTTATTTTCTTCAGCCCTCACCCTACAAAAGAGAGTTGAGCCGAGATAATTTATAAGGTCCCTCATAGTTGAAACATGCTGAGTATGATATACAGGCATATCACATTACAGAAATTATTTTAGAATAGTAGCCTATTTACCAACGATTCTAAAAATGCTTTAAGCTAAATCATGTTTAAATCTAATTTTCTCTAAAAAAAATTATTCAATGTTTCACATATGGAAAGGAACGAAGATGGAGGCACAAATAATTCAAAACATCCTTCGATGCCACCTAATGATGAAGTACAGAATAAAGCACGAGGCATTGTCTCCCCAGCTCCATCGTATGTTACAAAGTATGACAGTGGAGCAGGGGGATCTCCGTGCTTCAATTCAGTTACTTCCTTTGCAAGTAAGAATGAAATACTAGCCTGGCCTCTTCCCAGTGTAATGGCATATTGATCATGTGTAATACTGGATGCGCCAGTAGCTTGTAAACTGTAGAGAGCCTTGCAAGGTATAGAGTGGTGTGTGTACTGTAAAGGTGAAGCATTTTTTATCATCGGTTACCCAGCGACTTCTGGTACATTGGTCTGAGGACAGCAAGCCATCCTTGGCTGACTTACTCAATTCCAGCCTCAAAGTTGGGCTTAGGGAAAAGAGCAGATCTATTTCTGTTAGCTTTATCTAAATCCCTGAAGTGACCTGGCCGCTTTCCCAGAACTTCATCAAAGCAGAGAGTAAACCAACGGGGCTGGCCGGCCTGAAAAGTGAAGAAAATCCATTATGGCTTCCCTTTTGCTAGGCGCTTGACATGTTCAAGGGGTTTTACATACCTGGTCCATTTCCTGCTTGAGTGGTAACTTGCGTGTTTGACCTTGAAAGAGTCATGCACTGCTCCTTTCTAAGCCTGGGCTTCTTGAGCTGCTCAGCTTAGCTGTGTTGACAGGATGAAGCTGTTTACAACCCCTTGAAATAATAAGATTTTCAAATGAAGGATTTGACATAAACCAGGGTCTAGGCCCCTCCCACAGACTGTTCTCAAAGTCAGTGTCTCCTTCTGTCCGGATAACTGCTGTCTGGACATTTTACTTCTCTCCTCTCCTCTCCTCTCCTCTCCTCTCCTCTCCTCTCCTCTCCTCTCCTCTCCTCTCCTCTCCTCTCCTCTCCTCTCCTCTCCTCTCCTCTCCTCTTCCCTCTCTCATATATATAGATGAGACACCAAATCAGTCCTTGACTGTGTGTTACTTGGCAGTTACATCTGAGGCCTCTGGACACAGACAGAAGCTAAAGATGAAATCTGCTTGCCTTCCGCACTCCTCATTTCCCAGCGTTCTGGGCCAGCATTTTGAAATCTGTGCTCTAGATTTGTTACCTCTAGGACAGGGCGATCACTGAAGAATTACAGTTGAGGGAGCTCGAATAATTAGGCAAGGCAATGCGTGGTCATAGGAGGCAAAACCAAAGAGAGCCAAGGACGTTATCCGCATGATGGCAGAACAGCGGAGTTCAGAGGATAGGACTGCAGGAAGGGGCACGTATGAAATTCTGGTTCTCAAGGCATGCTGGGTGGGGTTACTTACTTTATAATTAGCTATCTAAAGATAATTTGCTGACTTGATATCTTCCCATGTCTGTCACATTTTTTTCAGATGTTAAAGTGTCTGATGACTCTGGGGAAGCCTATGATAGGCCTGGAAACAGCTAACCACTCTCTAAGTGTTCTTGAGTGCATCATCCAAAGTGATGGCTCTCTTTTCTCCATCAGACCTCATGTGTTAAAGTGTCCTAAGTCAGAAAATGACACAATCGGAGGAAACTCTGTTTTGTACGTTCTAGCCCCACCCTCAAGCCTTGCTGTCCTCATATAGTATGTTTGAGGCAGCTTTTCTCTCCCGTGCTTCCTCTTTTCTTCCTAGTCTGTCTTCCCCCTCCCTCCCTCTCTTCCCCAACATTTTTTATCTTTCAAAAGTCCTTCTTCCTTCACCCTCCCCATTCCTCTCACCTTCCCTTCCTCTTTCTCCCCTCTCCTCCCTCTATCCTCATTCCTTCCCTCCTTCCCTACTCCCTTCACCCTCCCTCTCTCCTTCCCTTTTACTTCCTCCCTCTATCTCTCCATCCCTACTCACTTCCTTCCTTCTTTCTTTTTCTAGAGCAGAGGAAGGGATTTTTCCAGCACTTTGTAAAATGCATAGTGGTTATGTCCTGGCTCCTACCCTTTTCTTTAAACCCAGATTCTACTTCCTGGCTCTTCTACTGACTCTTCAAATCATTCAAGCCTTGCTGCTGAAAGAATTGGTTCCGCTCCTATCATTCCAACTGCTGAACATGTATACCTGGTCTGTAGCTGAACTTCTGCCTCCTACCTGCTTCTTACAAATTCCTTCCTTAGCAGCCTCCCAAGAGTACCTGCCACGCCAGGCCTGTAGAAGAGACTCAGACTCACTGAGCAGCTTAGCATCTCAGAAACCAATGGATCAGCAAAGTGAAATCTTACTGAAAAGAATGCCCTCCCCCATCCATGGAAAGCCCACACAGAACCCTTCAGAATGTTTCTGTAGTTTTCTACACTGCACCCAAACTGAGAAGGCTGATAGGAAACAATACAGTAGAAACACAGCTGTGGTAGAGAAGGCGTTCCTCCCCAAATTCCTACCCTTCCACTCAAAATTTACTCATGCTTACTGTGAGAAACATGACAAAATAAAAACAAATGAAACATTCGGCAGTAGAAAAGTCTTCGCCAGGGCTGGGGAGATAACATGGTGGTTAAAGTGCCTGCGGTTGCAGCATGAGGACCTGGAAAGGATCCCTAGTCCTCAGGACAAGGCTGAGCCTGACAGATACCTGGAACCCTAGCACTGGGCGGCAGAATTGGATCTCATTGGTGGGTTCCTGGAAGGCATTGGCCAGGTGGCTTAGCTGAATCAATGAGCTCCAAATTCAGGGAGATAAAGAAGGTGCAGGGCAGTTTAGGAAGACACTCCTCATTGACTTCTGGCATCCATGTATGAGTTCATACATGTGCCCCCACATGAGCATTTTTATATAACACATGTGCGCAGGCACACCCACACACATGACATTCTTTATAACTTAGCTTGCATTGCAGCACAGTAAGCTATTAATTTCAGTAATCAATGAATAGTTGATAAAGACAAATGGACCCCATGTTTTTAGATGAACATTAGTATTAGCTAATATCATCTCCTTTCCCTTCTCTTCTGCACACATAAGTGTATCTCAGTTTCTTTGTCATTGAGTAGAACTGTAAGATTTGTCTCAAGGTGACAACTGGCCTCCCAGGTGGAAGCACTGTAAAGCCAGCTTGCACTTCTCTAGCCTTTGACTCTCTTCCCTTTCATGGTAGGGTATGAGGCCACGTGAATGGGCTGGAATTGGTGGTTGAGAAGCCACACCAGTGTCACTCTCCCCTGCACTGTAATTTGCACATGTGAAATATGGATATCAGTGCCATATTCCCAAAGTTTCAGAGTTGTTTCCTACGGTACTACCCAGCTTTCTCTGAGCCATGACTCTCCCCAGGATGCTGGTTGATATACACAGACTTTCATTGGGAGCATCCATGCTTCTAAGCAGGATATTTATCCTTATCTACATCCTTTACTCTTCTCCTTTGCAAACCATGGGGCAGAATAAAAACAACAGCACATCCACATGTCAAAAGAACGTGGCCACGTTTTGACTTCCTTTGTCTGAGAGGTCGGTGACTCTGTGCCTTGTGTGGTCCTGGATAGAAGTGTGTTCTGGTTCTTTCCCCCCAGGAAACTGTGAGTGGCAAGCGGAAGTGGAGAGGGTCACCACATGGCCGCTAACATGATTAATTAAAGTGTTTAGTATAAATGCCTGGTAGTATTTAGTCGTCCCTTAGAGGGATTAAAGCTGGAGGGTAGATTAATGAATGAGTCAGCAGCAGTGAAAGGGGGTAGGTTATTTTTTAGTGGAGCAGTTAATAGACATCCCTACCTCCACATTACATGCGAGGGATCTCAGCTTAATCCTTTAAATGCTTTCACCATCTGTAATTAGGTAATTAGTTTGGGGAGAATTGTAGCACATGTAGAAGGAGAGAGGAAAACAACAACTGCATATGAATAAATACGAGCTGTTTATTTCATAGCAAAGCGATGCTATTTGATTCTCCACTGGCCCAGCATTGTATTGGTCCCAGGATTGACTCTGGCCTTCCAGAGATCAAGGAGGACTGCATTGTTCTCCGCACAGTTACTATAGAACTTTGACTTCTTGATCCAACAGTAGGTGCCCTTGATTAATTTCTAAGCAGGCATCAGAGGAGAACTTAAGGCTATGCTCTGAAGGACTTCTGAGAGCTACCCGGTCTGAAATGAGCCTAGTCTGATATATATATAAAGAATGCCTTGGTGTACCCTTAAATTCCATGATGTCTGGTTCTCATCCTGTCTCTCTTTCGTCCTTAATTATTCCCCTCTCAATGACATTCTAGTGCTGTGACCTTTTTATGTTTTCGAGAGAGGCTAAATGCAAGAGGAAGTTGAAGATCTTACCTTTGAGAAGTTTGCAATTTGTTTTTAGTTTGATAAGTAAGACATGTGGATCAGTGAATCATAAGGTAGTGGGAGCATCTTTACCTAATCAAGGGGCCATATGTGAGGGGCGTCTCTATCAGCCTCGAGACACTGGCTTCAATGTCCTTTCTCCTTTGTGCTTTTCTCACCTCCTCCAGAAGATATTTTCATTTTTCTTCTCTGGGTCTGCAGCTGACCTGTGCCTGCCACATTGTACCTTGCGGTTAACAGCATAATGGAGCTGAAGGTTGTTTTTAAAATACATTGTCACTGTGACATGTCACAAAAAAAAAAAAAAAACAGGTGCTGCTTGTCTTTATGGCAAAGACAATTTTCAATTAGGCTCAATGGTCTGGGAAAAGCTGTGGATTGTTCTTTATTATTTGAGTTTCAAGAGAAAGAACATCTCATTTTGGAGAAGGAAAGGAAATGCAGAGTTTATAACACAAAGAAATTAGAAGAATTAGGAATGCAAAGAAATTATACCTGATAGTTAGCCTGAGGTGTTCAATTATTTGCTTAATAATGGACAGCGAGAGTTAGTGAAATGAGAAAGAAGATTCAAAAAGTGATGTTATGGATGGCATTAATGATGAAAAGGCATGCGTAAAATATCCATTTTTGCCTCTTAGAAGGAATTTCTCAAGAAAGTGCAATAATTTTAAAACAGACACTCTTCAGTATACAACGGGATTCTGTCTCAGTGTACCCTTAATATGTCAAACTGCATTAAATTCCTTTATCCCACTCAGTAGCTCCCACTATTCAACACAGTGTGGTATAGGGAATCTGTAGTTCCCTTGGTGACCATAAGACTGACTCATTACTGTTACCCAGTGCTAAAAAGATGTCCATCAATCGTTGTCATCAATCCATGTTCATCAAGAGGGTTTCATTCTACATATCATTGGTCTTGGAAAATATCACAGTTTAAGGATAGTTGGTATTGAATGTGTACTGCACTGTAATATTGTAAAATCCAGAAATGATAAGTCATCCATCATTAAGTCAAATGTTAGCGTTATGAGTCCTGTATTGAATTGTTGATGCCATTATATCCAAACACTTTTTATAAAGCAAAAATAACAAATATTTTAAGCAAACTGCATACTTTGATGCTCTGTATTAACTACCTACCTAACCCCATCCTCAGGAGATCAGTCTTATTCTCGCTTTATTAGTCCTATGGGTGGATTTGGATGTGCCACATGGTGCTCAGGAAGTGAACAGAATTAGCGTATGTATCCAATTTGTATCCAAACTGTAAACACAATTTCTCACCAATTTGGAATTAAGTGTATTAGAAGAGGCTTTATAGTATGTCTCCTGATTAAAAAAAAAAATCTCCAGGATGTTCCCCTGCCAGCTGGTTGGGATGCTGGCTTCTTCCCCTTATATGGCTCAGCAACACTGAGCTCTAGAGAAGTGACATTATAGCTGCATCGGTACTGTTATGCACTAACAATGAACCAAAGTTCCAAGAGTTTATGGTCTACTTTGCAAGATAGGAGTATGATGTGGAAAGGGGGATCCAACGAAAATGATTCTGATAATTGAGTTGGCTCACGCTTTTTCCAAAATTGTATGAGTATGGGCGTTTTGTCTGCGTGTATATCTGTGTACCACATATATGCCCAGTGCCCAAGCAGGCCGGAAGAGAGCATCGGATCCCTTGTGTCCAAAGTTATACATAGCTGTAAGCTACCGTGTTGGTCCTTGGAATTGAATCCAGGTCCTCTTGAAGAGTGCCAGTGCTCTTAACAGCTGAACCATCTCTTTAGGGCCTTGTGCCCATTTTTTACATGTCCTTTTCCTTCATAGAAGCCAACCAGCTCCACTATGCCACATTAACCTAAGAGTTCTTGTTACTTTACCTCCACATCAATCTCCATTATTTCATTATTTAGTTGTTTACCTTTTGTTTCCCTATCTTATTTTTACTTCCTTTTTTTTTTACTTATTTTTACTTTGAACATAAATTTTTATTTTCATTGTCTCTACACTCATCTGTTCAGGTGACAAGTCTTGATTAGCATTACATTGAGCCTTGGTGACAAAGATGTGGAGGATATAAGATGGTGACTTTCAGGAGGCTCATAAATTGTTACTTGAAAGACTCGTAGTTTCTTTTGAAAACGATGTTGTGGTTGGTTTTATGGGGCAACTATATAAAAAAGACAAGCTTTAATGAGGACCAGGAAGAAGGCAGGCATAGAAGGGTGGTAGGATATGTAACCCAATGCCAGTTTATAAGAATGGTGTTTGTGTCCAGAGCTCTCTACTTTTCTGTCTTGGTCACTTCTAGTCAAGCCTTAGCCTCATAAAGACAATGTCACAGGGACACAGTCTTTACTCCTTCTTTAATGGCTTAACAGTTTTTGATTCGAGTGCACCTAGAATTCCACGAGACAGTATGAAGAACATCTTTAAAGGTTTTGAATTGCAAGTTTTTATCATTTCTTCCTAATGTAAAGAAATACAATTGACTTTTATAAGAACGCCGTCGCCAGTAGCTTGCTA
This sequence comes from Microtus pennsylvanicus, assembly GCF_037038515.1. Lineage (NCBI taxonomy): Eukaryota > Metazoa > Chordata > Mammalia > Rodentia > Cricetidae > Microtus > Microtus pennsylvanicus. The sequence goes on from NC_134586.1 coordinate 93,478,494, forward strand.
AACTGATTAGTTCTAATAGAGCATATTGTCTTTTGTACTTCCTACAGTACCATCCAGCATGATCAACAAATAGACTGTCCCATGAGTCTATTATTTACTGTTCTGATCAGATTTCATTCGAATATTATTTCCTCTCTAAATGTTTGAATATTTTTATGAACCAATTATAACTGTGATGAAAACTTAGTCTAATGTGACTACATTTCCCTGTATTGTTTCAGCACATTCACGGTGGCTGTTTTAAAGTCTGTATGAGCTCTCTCTAATTCCTTTAACTCTGTTTTGTTCCGTCTTCCTTCTATTAGGTTTCGGTCACACAGTCCTGTGGGGTTACATGCCTGTTGATTTTAGTTGAGTACCTTATCTATGTTTCTAGCCTTCAACTTAAACCCAGGATCTAAGTAAATCCATCAGTACTCAATGACTTTTGTGCTCTTCTGCCAAGGACTTCCTTCCCTGGAGTTCTACAATCTTTTTTCTTTTTCCTGATCAATTCTCTGATTCTTTGAGATGTGCTTACTTGCTTGTTTATTTTAATCTGTCATTTTGGACTATTTATGTGGAATAATTACTATGCCTTGAAGATGTCCTCACATCTGAGATACTCAAAGGATATTTTCAAATTTAATGCAATTGGAGAGTTGATATCCTTTCCTCAAAATAGTAGGCAGGACAAGTAGAGAATAACTAGTAACTGAACCAAGGAACCAAATGTGATGGTTAATCTTGATTGACATTTTGACTATATCTAGAATAAACTGGGCACACCTGTGAAGAACATTTGTTGATTGGATCATTTGAGATCGAAGACTGACTCTAAATCCAAGCCATGCCTTCTCTTTGTAGCCCATATGAAAAGACATATGCTTCTTGCCTGATTGACCATACTCATGCTGGCAGGCTTATCTATTCTTGTTGCTGGGCTATTCCTTTATTGGTATTAGAACCTCCATCTTTGGGATTCCAATGTAGATCAAGGAACAGAAACTCTCTAGGACCCCAGGACCAGATTGAGACTGCTGAGACATCTGGGCTGGTGGATGCGACAACTACTGGATCCTTGACCTTTCTGTAAGGAGGCATCAGTTGTTGGATTCCTGGGACTACCGCCTGTAAGTCACTCTAAGAAATCCTATATATCAGCCCTGTTCTTCTTGCCAGCCCAGATTAATGCACTGACCAAAGTGTCAACCAACCAACCAATTAACCAGTAATCAAGCAACTAGCCAATCCTTAAACAACTGTGGGAGGGTGGTCAGTCAACATTCCACAGGCTGCTCTGAAACTGACCATTTTGAGGTAAACAAATTGATATGCGATATTGTTTGAAATGCCCTGGACATTCTGTTGGACCAAGAGGCACAGCTGTGGTTTTCTGTTAATTAAAATATGTATTTGGAAAAGATGGAACTTTCTTTCTGACTCCATTTTTAGGAGAAAAGATTGAACAACTCGAACAACAGACAACACCTGTTCTACCCATGACTTTAAAGCATCCCAAAAGAAACAAAGAAAACAGATTAAACTACACAACATTTCACGGAGGTAAACAGCCATTCTTATTTTCTGATTCCCTTAAGATTCATTCCCTAATTACAATACCGCGCCACTCTGTGATAAATGGCTAGCATTATTTTGGGGGGAGGAGGCTTGCTTGTTTCCTACGTGGAATCTCAATATCCCAGTGTGTAAAATGAAGGAGTTGAAGGAAATGATAGCAAAACTGTCATTTTTTTTCTAATTCCCATATCGGATGAGGGGGAAGCATATTTTTTTCTTCATGTATGTCTGAATGTATTAATTTACATAACCAGAGTTACCCTTTAAAAATTCTGTATTTAGTGGCTATGAGGATTTCCCCTAAACCTCCGTGGTATGCTCACCTCAACCATGCGTTATCCTTAATACATCTTACTATAGTGAGTTAAACCGTAATGCAGAAAATCATTACCTTTTATTGTGAAATGGCAGGATCCACTTCAGGAACTTTCTGAGGCTATTATACCTAATGGTCACAATTGAGCAGAGCTTTGTCCATTCAAAGCAAAGCCGAAGTTGCTTCAGATGTCAAGGCTGAGCTCATGCAGTGATTAGTTGGATGAAACAGATATTGAACATTTTTTAATGTTAAAAACTATAATTCACTTGAAACTCCATCTTGCATTCTATCTCTTTCTCTCTCTTTAAAATTTGAAATGGGTTTGAACATCAGACATAAACGTTTGATCTCTATCACTTGTGACCATGAAAATTCAGAGCCATGGATAGTCTTCTGTTAGACACCGCGGGATCCTTCCTTGAAGTGAACCAGATGCAGTGAAGTCTAGATAATCAGTCTGATGACTCCAGGATGGATCATGAGCCTTTGCAGTTCTTCTTTCAACAAACTCACAGTACTGTGTAATGGATTAAGAGTTGCAGGGCTGGGAAGGATGCTAGCCTAGCTCTCCCATGGAGCAGTTTAAAGACTGTTGAGAATCAGCCTTTTCCTCTCATTCTGACTTCATCTTTCCTGTGAAGGGGGATGGATATTGCTGGGAGTTTCATAGTCTATGTGACTTTGAAGAGGGGACAGGAAGGGTCCAGTGCCACTTTCCTGGGATAGCTTTGGAAAATGATGAAGGTGCTTTTAGTTTCTACCCTAAATGGGAGTGGTTATTACAAGCACTTGGGAAGCCTAGGAAAGCCTAGACATGCTTCCACATGCAGAGTGATTGTACTCACTGATGTGCCCACAAATTCTTTCCACATTAGCAAATGGCATCCAATGTTGTTTCCCTGTTGGTATTTTTCAAAAGACTCCTAAGATTTTCCTCATTCATATTCTAAACAGATCGCTGCAGAAAGTCAGGTTCAGGATGCCGTCTATGACTCTCTCCTCTTTTCCTTCTTCAGATATTGCTGACACTGTGTCAGGAATCGAAAGTATTTTGGCCCTGTGATTATGTGGTATCCAAATATGTAAAGAGACTTTCTTGTCTGGGCATTTTCTCTTCCCAACTCATCTGAAATGAGTTTTGCTTCCTTCCTTCCTTTTCTCAAAAGGGGAAGGTCAGGAGAAGGAGTCTCCTGAAGCAGAACTGGTTTCAGCAAGCTAAAAGGTCCTTTCGTGATTCTGCCAACATTATTTTCCTCCATGAATGAAATCTTTCCTTTCCTTTCTACCTGAGTCGCATAGGAGGCTCGAGGGAACAGGTGGGAGACTCAGGCACCAGCAAGCAACCAGAAACATGTCTGTTTTCCCTTATCTTAACCACTTACCTTTCCTGCTTGTACTGAAGTTAATGAACCTTTCCCAGAAACTTCCCAAAGAGAAAACCTATTTCCAAAAAAAAGTGGGGGGGGTCTGGAAAGATGCTTCACCGGTTAAGGGTACAGGCTACTCTTCCAGAGGATACAGATGCTATATTTTAGGACTCACATAGTGACTCACAACTGTCTGTAACTCCAGTTCCAGAGGATATGATGCTCTTTTCAGGCCTCTGTGGGTGGGGGGTACATGTGACACACAGAGAGACATGCAAACAAAATACCCACATACATAAAATAAACATAAAAGCATGGAACAAATCACATGAAATTTGTTGACCCAGTCAATCAAGTTGCTATGATTTGGATACATTTTCCCATGGACCATAGTGTGAAATGCTTGGGTCCTAGCACATGGCTAATTGTGATGAAGTGGGATTCAAGAAGTAGAGGCCAAAGGGAAGAAGTCTGGCTACTGGGGACATTCCTTTGAAGGGGACACTACGATTCTAAATGTTTCTTCTTTTTCTTTGCTTCTAGGCCACATTGGCTAGTAGATTTCTCTCTTTTGTCATCCCACTGTGATGTTCTCCTCTCTGCAGACTCAAAGGCAACAGAGCCGAGAAGCTAAGCAGTGAAGTCTGTGAAAGCCAGAGTTAAACACTCTTTCTTTCTAAGTTGACTATCTCCGTTATTTTAACACCTGCTCTCAGAAGCATTTTGAGAGATTTTGTTCTTGTCAGTTAGTATCCCAGCCTCCACTTCCTCTAATCATAGAGTGTTATATGTGATGTCTTTTGGTCAGGTTCTGTTACCATGTATGCCTCAGGTCCTCTAAAATTTCATCTCTCTCCCAACATTTTATCTTAAAGGTTTAGAGCTAGGGAACAGTGAGTTGGAGGTGCTTACTGTGTGAGTATACATAGTCCAGCAAGAGAAACAAACGTGATCCTGTATCTAAAAGGTGGAAGGAAAAAACCTGAAGGAGACCTCCGAACAGTGGGTGCTTCCTCCTGGACCCACCCAAACACTTGTTTTCACAGCAAGATTCTTTATTGAGTGCGGAAGAAAAGTTAAACTTTCTGCTTTCTGATTCAGGCAGAAAAATGGCAGCAAATCACCTTGCAGGTGTTATTCTTACGAGACAAAGGGAGGTCTGTGTTAGAACAGGCATGTATGAAGTGATAAAGGAGACAGAGGGTGAGGGAGAAGGGGACAAGGGAAAGGGGCAGGGATATTTGTCACAGAGGGACAAAGGACTGCCTCTGAATAGAGAGGAGACAGACAGGACACATAGGATGGTGGTAGTTTAGAAAGGTAAAGGAGGAAACACCATGTTAGGATGAGGTGTTTATTTTATTTGGACATGTTAATTTAGGTGAATCAAAGGGGGGTTTGATTTCTATACTTTGGTAGCCAACCTCAGGAAGCGTGAGTAGCCAAATAAGGGACTAGACCTTAGTGGGTAAATTTAGGAATGCAATTTAACAGTATTTAGCAAGACAGAGGGAGTGGGGGAGAAGGGCAAGCCTGCCAGAGCCAAATGTTAGAATGGGCTGGTGTCCCTTCAGAACCAACTCCTGAAAGTTGTCCTATATCCTCCACACATGCACCGTGCACAGGTCTTACTGTACACACACACACACACACACACACACACACACACACACACACACACACGATGATGTGAAAATGGTAGTGATAATAATATTTTTTTAAGTGTTTGGAGCATTGATGAACAAAATCTGAGGTGTTCTGAAATAGCCAACTGATTTAATAACTCAGAGAGGAACATCTAAAAAATACAAAACAAATTGTATCTATAATTTTAAATCTTCTAGAACCAAAATAAAAATGATGATGATAAAAAGAGGGGGATTACCTTAAATATACTTTATGATAAACTCAACACATCCAGAATATTTTAATTTCTATTTATCCAGCATAAATTTCTTGGTAAACTATTCATATTTTCATATTAAAAAAGAGTTGATATCTGCTCTGTACCTAGGAGCATCTGGAGCTACAGGTGAAGCACTAACTTACTGTATGTGACTATTTTAAAATAGATTGGAAAGCAAAGAACAAATGCCGGATGCCTTGCTTGGCGTTGGTGGCACGAGGTCCCCGTGGAACTGCTCTTCATTGCTTTGGCAGTCTTTCTCCATCAGCGAGAGACGTGATAGCGCCTCTAGTTTGTGGAACTTCATTTTCTAAAACGGTTTCTAAGAACACTACTCCTAGGAGATAAAGTACCAAAAAGAGGTTTTATAGTCATCTGATTTGGGAAATAATCTACAGTAGTAGGTATTCAAATATACAACAATATTTTAAAGACATCGACAGTATGGCAAAGGAGCAATTTTCTAAATACCTCATTTAAAAATCTTTTGACTAGGGGACTGTTTCATTTTGTTCTCTCCCACTACCTCCACTACCTACTCCATGGAATATACTTAGAGAAACATCACAGTGCGTTTGTATTCAAGGTGAGGAAAACTATATTGATGTTTGTAGATGATTATCAAACTTAGGCTAACACACTAATTGTCAGCATTTCAAGTTTATCTTACTATTTTACATATGATGTGGGAGTCCCCTCTATATGCTGTGATTACCATTAATGAATAAAAGAACTGCTTTGGGCCTGTAACAGAGCTGTGGGGTAACAAAGCTAGGTGGGGAAAACTAAACAGAATGCTGGGAGAAAGGAGGTGGAGTTAGAAGCCATGTAGCCCCACTGGAGCTGGATAGAACTTTACCCAATAAGCCACAGCCACATGACGATACACAGATTACTAGAAATGGGTTAAATTAAGATGTAAGAGTTAGCCAATAAGAAGGTAGAGCTAACGGGCCAAGCAATGTTTTATATCTGTGCAATTATTTTAGGGCTAAGCAGCCGGGAACTAACTAGCAGCTTCTTTATAATATATATATATATATGAAATTATATAGATGTTTATAGATTAGTCTATAGATGTTTCAGCACTGTACTTTCTTCTAGGGGCATAGAAATTTTAATGCCACCATCCTCTTTACTTCTTCATTATTGTCAATAATAATGCATGTAATGTAGAAGAAAACTTTGGCCACAAAATTCTTATTTTAAGATGGTAATCTCCCATCTTATCTGGGAGCAGCCCAATTGGGTGCTGAGGATCTGAACTCAGGTCCTCACGATTACACTGACTGATCCATCAGTGTGGGTCTATCCCTTCATGAATCCCTTTCCACCGTGTCCATTCCCTTTCTGTATCCTAATTTCTCTTTTGCTTTTTCCTCACTATTTCCAGTCATCTAAAACAATCTTCTGAGCTGGATAAGCAGCTTCCATAGAATTCTTATTTTTTGAGACAAGACCCACGCCAAATGTTTGGTTAAAGAAGAATTACTGTTTAGACTTAGCTTTCAGAAATGTTGCTTTCTGGTAGAGATAATCCATATAAACTGAGATAAGAGTGATCATGAAAGAACAGAATCCTCTGGAAATTACTGGAAGTCCCCCTAGAGATGGAGTGGTGACTTTTCTGGGGAAGGTGGGAAGAGAAGTGTTTCTGGAATGTGCCACTGACCAGGGCAAAGGAGGGCCATTATACAGGAAGTCTAGTAAGCAGCTTCCAGCACAGAGGGCTCATGGCCAACTGCAGTGGGAGAAGTGGCAACCATGAACTGGGACATTCAAATCCTTTAATACTTAGTGGAAATTGTGAAGTGGGAATCACACCCCCAGTAGCCTTTGGGCAGTGCCTTCCCAGCATTTGACATTTTCCCTGGGAGCTAGCATTTCTTTCCTTTCTCTTTCTGGACCAAGAGGAAAGAACTTCTACCTGGCACCTTGTGAATGGGAGTCCAAGCAAAGGAGTTCATATTTGTGGTTTCCAGTGACAAGCCTTTCTATTACGGACATGAAAGGATGAGACTTCCTCAGACCCAGAGAAAGGGGATAACTGAAAACATTTACTTTATCAGATGCTGTTTTAGATGAAAGGCCAGGATTCATCTTCATATTCAGCAAGGCATGCACGAGCTTTCAGGAAAGAGATGTGCTGACAGGCATTCGCTCTCTCGGTTATTAAACGTGCTGGAACATATTTTAAAAACAGTTTAGAACCAAAATCATGCCCATTTATGTCTCCCATTCCTTTGAGGCCTTTTAGTGACAGACAAGTCCGGATTGCATTTATTCATGTGGGAGAAGAATTATCTTTGATTACCAAATGCTTTCTGTGTGCATAAAAGCTATAATAAACCACTTTTTGCGTGTGTTGGAGTAGGTGTGTTCTTGCGAAATAAAAGAGGGGGAACAGTTAGAAGAAAGGAAATTTCGTGCAAGCATAAAAAGTGCACTTATTCCCACATCTCTCTTCAGTCCTGGCTTTAATTTTTAACATGCAGCCATTTAGAGGGAAACCTTTGAGTTACTTTTGTTGTTGCTGTTGAACCTCTAAGTGGGCCTTTCCGGAGGGATAGACCCACACTTACATAGGTGGTTGTCTGGGGTTTAAGAGAGATGGGTCAGCCTCCCAAAGTACTTGCTGTGCAATCAGGAGGCCCTGAGTGTGAATCCCATAGAAAAGCTAGATGTAGCTGTCTGTGCTTGGTGGGCAATGCAGGTGGAGAGAGGATGGTTGCTGGGGAATCACTGGCTGGTTAGTCCATCTCACTAAATACATGGTAGGGTTTGGGTTCAGTCATAGACCCTCTCTCAAGGGAATAAGCTGGCTAGTGATCAAGCAGGACACTGGTGTAGGAAGTAGGCTGCTTGCTTGTTTCCTGGCTTCCCAGACTCCAGAAATAATCACACAGAAACTGTATTAATTAAATCACTGCTTAGCCCATTAGCCCTAGCTTCTTATTGGCTAACTCTTACATATTAATTTAACTCATTTCTATTAATCTGTGTTTGAGCACATGGCTGTGGCTTCCTGGCTAAAATTCTGGTGTCTGTCTCTGGCTGGGCTACATGGCTTTTCCTTGACTCTGCTCTTTTTTTCTCCCAGCATTCAGTTTAGTTTTCCCTGCCTACCTCTATTCTTGTGCCCTATCAGGCCAAGCCAGTTTTCTTTATTAATTAACCAATCGTATTCACAGCATGCAAAGGGGGAATCTCATACCTCCTCCTCCTTTCTGTTTAAAAAAAATCACACTGGCATTGTCCTATGGCTTCTGCATATTTAAGCACACCCCCACACATTTGTAAATATATACATACCACATACACAATTGTAAACATATACATACAGCACACACATACAGCAGAGAGAGAGAGAGAGAGAGAGAGAGAGAGAGAGAGAGAGAGAGAGAGAGAGAGAGAGAGAGAGATTTCTGTAAACTGCAACATAGTGAAATAGACATTCGAATCCTTAGCTCTTCTCTGTCATTGCCATGGACAAATGTAATTGATCACACTGACCAGCTTGATCAGCCTTTTCAGTCACATATTGACTCTTCTCACTTGTAGAGATAGACTTGAAAAACCAAATTTCTGATATGCATGATCATAACTCCATCACATTGAAATTGTTTCTCTTTTTTTCCTCTACAAAGCAATGAATGCTCATTACAGACACACAGAGAATATAGACAGGTAAGGAGAAGAAACTAAAGTTCCCAGGGAGGTCTTACTCCTGAAAAACATCAACATTCAGCAATTATATTATATGATTTTTTTCTCTTATACATTTTGCAATACTGAAGAAATCAGATTACATTATAAAAATTATTTTGAAGCCCAACTTTCTCATTTTAAATGTCTAAAATAAAAATATTGTGAAGTTAATAAACATTTCTGACAGACAAAATTTACATAGATGTATGCTATTTCATTATAAAGATAGATCCCAATATACTTAAATCAAAGATTACTTTTGGGTATTTGGTTTCCATTCTTGCCATATTGTAAACAAAATTGCAGGAAATACCCTACTCACTATATTCTACTTTGAATTAAATTTGACTTCTTAAAATGCCTACCAAAGGGAATTTCTTGGTCAAATGCTGCTCATACTTTCTCTTGCTTTTGACATGCTTTGGGAAATACCCCAATAAACATATTCTTGTTTGCATTGCAGGTGTAAGTTCCCAAGAGTGCTTAATTCCAACCAAAATGACCAATTCTACTAACTTGTTTTGGCTAGTTTGTTTAAAATTCTTGGGATTTGCTATTTCCCTTTATATACTGGGTATAATATGATATAGATTAAGGTGGTATGATTAGGATTAAGTCCTTTAAGGGAGGCAGAGGCACCTCCTCCATAGTAAGAGTCCTGATGTAAACGGGCCTGGGAAAATGGCTCTCAGTGGGTAAGAGAGCTTGTTTTGCAAGTGAGATAACCTGAGTTCAAAGCCTGAGTTCAAAGACTTCATGTGCCTGGAACCTCAGTACATGGGGTTTCAAGTAGGCAGATCTGTAGAACTTTCTGGCCAGCGAGCCCTGAAGAAACCTGAACTTGTGATTCAGTGACAGACTCTATTCAAAGCATTCAAATAGAGACCAGACAGGGGAATGTGGGCACCCAAATTTCTCCTCTGGCCTCCACATGAAAATGTGTGGATATACACAATAGGACTCTAATGGACATGCAATATGCTCACACACAGATGATGTGGGAAGTTCTTCTGTATATGTGTTGCTTTTATTCGCTAGTGAGTAAAGCTGCTTTGGCCTATGGCAGAGCATAACATAGCCAATTAGGAAGAGACATAGAGAGAGAGTAGGCAGAGTCAAAGTGACACCATGTAGCTGCCAAAGGAGACAGGTGCTGGAACTTTACCCAGCAAGCCACAGCCTTGTGGCAACACACAGAATAACTAGAAATGGGTTAATTTAAGATGTAAGAGTTAGTTAATAAGAAACCTGAGCTAATAGGCCAAGCAGTATTGTAATTAATATAGTTTCTGTGTGATTAATCGGATCAGAGTGACCAGGAAATGAAAAAGCAGTCTCCGCCTACACAGCTACACAGAGACACATAGACACACATGCAGACCCTCAGTGGGGGGAGCTTAAGTTCATGGTGAGCAGTGAGCTCACAGATATCCTTAGGTGACTGACAGTCTTTCCACGTGATTTGTAGGAATTTTATGATAAGGACCAGGTTCACCTCTGTGCATCCATGCCCACTGTAAGGTAGAAAGAAAGACATGCTTCAGGAACTCTGAGAATCAATTCAAAATCAAGTGAGACAAGTGGACTTGGGCAGTCATAGGGTCCTAAGGTTGGGTAATTTAAAGTGAATGTAGATATTGGCAAATAACTGGAAAAGTCACAAAAATAGAAAGAGGAAAATGATTGCTCATGAGCTCTTTTCATTGAGCTTCATTCAACATTGTGATATTGGTTTGTAGGGAAAAATCACCCCTCCCTTTTTTCTCCCCTGGGCTGTGAAGCAATAGAACAGAATGGTAAACCAGGATGGGTATGTGGACCAGCCACTTGATTGCTAATTGAACTTGAATTATTCTCCACGCCTATATTTATGTTTATAAGGGATAGCCATGATGTTGAGAAGAGTCTGAGAGGATAAAACAAGGGAATTCAGGAAGTCACTTAGCAGAGGGCCTGACGATTAAGAACCATCCACCGTGTAGATGCTATTGTGTTTTCTTGCAGTCTGGCCCTTTGCCTTCAGATACACAAAGGACTTACTGACTGAGGATGTTGTAAGCTATTGGCTAGGCTAGAGAGGTCAACAAGCGCTACCCCTGCCATTCATCACTGTCTGCAATGTCCTCTTGAGCAAGAGCATCATGGGAAACACTTGCTCCTTGTTTTCTAAAATGTAATAACATGGTTTATTGTTGTTACTGTCCTTTTAATGCCTTGTTTTGTCTTCCAGAGTTACATAGGCTATTGTGTCTCCCTTTCTGTACTGGTGGCTAAGAAGCTTAGGAGTGAATTTATGACTGATCCCTCTCTGATATGTAGGGCTTCACAGAATGCATTTCATATACCAGCCACCCTGCCAGCTATATCTTATCTTTCTTATATTCATTCCCCACCTGCTTACATTTTCTCAAATTTAATTTTATCTTGTATATATTTTGTAAGCAACTTCAAATTGCTTTTAGATCAAGGCACAGCAGAACTAAAGAAATAAAAGAGTAAAACATAAAAACTGATCTTGGAAGCATCAAGTCTAAGGTAAATCCTACTCCAAGATCTTTGTAATTTCCTTTTCTGCTCCTTTTCCCATGGAACTATCTCTCCCTCCATCATCCATCTGTCCACTCACTCATCTCCCTTACCTGAAGATATGTGATTTGCATCTTTCCTGTAATATTAGCTTGTAAATATTTTCTTCCATGATTTAAAAAAAAAATCAGAAGCCAGGTACGATGGCTCCTGCCTAAAATCCCAGCATGCAGGGGGCGAGTCACCATGAGTCTGAGGCCAGCCAAGGCCACATAGTAAATTTTACTTCAGTCTTAGCCACAGAGTAAGAACATTATCTGTAACAACACCAGACAAACAAACCATAATGGTTGCCCTGTCTTATCCTCAAATCATGTAGAGTGAACATGATTTACTTAGCAATTTTTCTGTCATTAAACTTGAGTTTGGGACTGAGGAGATGACTTAGTTGAAAAAAATTCTTAGTCACCTCTGTAAAAAGCCAGGCATGGCAGAAGGCACCTGTGAGTGAGAGGGCTGGGGAGAATGGGACAGGAATGTCCCTGGGACTTGCTCTCCAGGCAGTCTGGCTGAATTGGTGAGCTCCAAGCTCAGTGAGAGACTGTTTCTACAAAGAGGTGGGGTACAAGTGAAGACCTTGACCCCTGGACTCCACACATACTCTACACAGCATGTGCTTCTGTACATAAATAAACTCCAAGGGTTTGTTTCCATAATTTTCCCTTTGCTGTGTAATTTTTTTATTTATTTATTAAAGATTTCTGTCTCTTCCCCGCCAACGCCTCCCATTCCCCTCCCCCTCCTCTGATCAAGTCCCCCTCCCTCATCAGCCCGAAGAGCAATCAGGGTTCCCTGTCCTGTGGGAAGTCCAAGGACCACCCACCTCCATCCAGGTCTAGTAAGGTAGAGCATCCAACGTGCCTAGGCTCCCACAAAGCCAGTATGTGCAGTAGGATCAAAAACCCTTTGCCATTGTTCTTGAGTTCTCAGTAGTCCTCATTGTCCACTATGTTCAGCGAGTGCTGTGTAATGTTTATACAGGTTAAATTTTAGTTGTTCATTTCTAATATGTTCTCATAATTTTCTACTCTTTCAAAGACTAGCTTCATCGAGTGCTCTTAGCAATGTTTCTTCCCTATTGAATTAAATAAAGGCTTCTAGTGACTTGTTTTTGGCCTAGAGAGCTCAAATATTATTCCTTGAACCAGTTCTCTACAAGTTAAGAAACTTATAAAACATGGGATGAAAATACCTCTTCCTTTGACATTGGAGAGTTTGCTGGAGAAGCCGGTGATGAGCAGATAAGGCTCAACAATTAACGCAGCGTCACAGTGCTTCTTCCCCGAGTTTCCCAAGACACAATGTCTACATCTGATATGTTTGAGGAAGGGCGATAGTCTTTGCTGGTGCCCTTTTCTCGTGTGGTACCTGGGTTCACAAGGCTTCATCAAACCTTCCTCTCAGGCTGGATTCTTCCTCACCTGCCTTTCAATAAAAAAATACAACCATCTCACATGGAAGGTTATTTTGAGGGTTTTTGAGTTGGAGATTTCTCCAGATCAGTTGGTGAGGTGTGAAGGGCATTTAAAAATAGAACATGCTTGAGCTGTTAACTTTTCTCTTTAATTAAGGATAAAGAGCAACATTTTAAATTTGTCTAAGAACTCTGTGTCTTCAGCTTCCCTGCCTTGTGCCTGTACAGGCAAGCCTCTGTACGGATGGTTTCATGTTGTGTCCTTCCTACACTTCCAGACTGCTAAGGAGTCATGCTTATACCTCTCTCAAAATGACCCTGTTTTCCACGTTGATCTTTGTGATGTGAATCTCTGTGTTAGCAAGCATGGCTCTTCTTTGTGATGCTTTCCAAAAAACAAGCCAAGGTGGCTTCAGACCTTAGCGTCTGTCACCATGATCAGCAGGCAGAATTTCCGTCCTCATCTCCACACTGGGGAAGTAATTCACTCTTTACAGTGTTATCATGCAAGTGATCTGTAAGAGATGAGACAGCATGCCAGTCTGCTGACAGACGGACAGACAGATGAAGAGATGGCATGCCAATCCACCGACAGACTGACACTTAAGCATGCCATTCCACACACAGAAAGATGCTTAGCAGAAGTCTACTCCATTGCAACAACTTGCTCTGAATTTGAGGGTTTACCCTGGGCATAGTGGATCAGACTCATGAGAAGGCACTTTCTCTTTCTTCCTCCCTTCCTCACTTCCTCCCCTCCTTCCTCCCTCCCTCCCTCCCTCACTCCCTCCCTCCCTTCCTCCTATCTTTCCTTCTCTCTCTCTGTCTGTCTCTTTCTCTGTCTCTGTCTCTCTCCTCCTCTCTCTGTAGTATGCTGCTATAATTGTGCAGATGTACATACCTTTTTAAATTCCCAGGAAGGTCAGAGGAGGATGTTAGGTGTGTTAGTTGTCATACTGTACAGGCTTTCCACCTTCTTGTCCAGAGGCAATGCCACTCACTACACAAGACGTTTGCTCTTTCAGCATGACTGGCTAGCCAGGGAGCTCTGAGGATCTGCTGGTCTCTAGCTACTAGCACAGGAGTTACTTTGGCTCTGCAGCCTTATCCATGCCAGGTTTTTCCATAGGTGATGGGTATGCAAACTGGTCCTCATGCTGACCAAGCAAGTGGCCCGACCCACAGAGCCTTGTCCCCTCACCACTCTGTTGATGTATGTCCCTGTTAGCATCCACAGACTTTGGTCATCCCTGCATCTATAGACAAGTTAAATGGCTGATGGAAGTGAAGAGCTAGAGAAAACCAAAGCCATAATTTGAGTCAAACAGAAAGCTTTATAATCTGTTTTTTTTTTCCCTATTTGAGTATTTTGCCTAGAGCCGAAAGAAAGGGCCACGACCATGTTTATCTTTAAAGATTAATTGGAGGCATAAACATAGTTAGGCCTGAAGACTGTGGCCTGCTTGTGAATCTCACCGCCCACAAATAACCACCCCCTTTGTACCTCCCAGACAATTATACTCCCATCCTGGAACTCATTGCTGTGACCAGCTCTGTTTACTCCTACGGAGTATAAATGGTGACTTTGATCCGCTGAGCGGCCATCATGCTTGCTTCCCTCCCACCAACTGAGAATGACCTGCGGTTAGGCAGCTGGTGTGGGAATGGCGCTTCTTAAAGGTTAGCAATGGTTAAACAAATACCCTTAGAAGATGTCATAATTAATTACTTGATAATACATTCATTAATTTGTTAATTAGTATGTTGATTAATTTATTAATAAATACATTAATTACTGTCTTCCTTCTGAAGCTGATCACTTCCATGTAATCAGGTAATTCACTCATTTTTGCCTTTTCTGCCTCTGCGATTCAAATCTTCAAACACATGGTCTTCAAACACCCTCTACTATACGTTCAAAATCACACGGAGCCATAACAATGCTGATTCTTCAGTCTTCTCAGTATCTTTTTCTCCATTCTAAGTTTGTGATACTGATGGGAGGGAAAGGAGTTTTATTTCTGCTTTGGTAAAGTCGAAGTTGAGAAGGATGAAACCTTGGTTAATTGTATTCAGAGAAAATACCTGGACCAAGTCTTACTATCTCAATGGACACAGACCAGTATATCAACAGTCTCTGTAGTAGAGGGCCTAGTTTGTGGCTTCCTGCTCCTAATATTGTACTTAGGGAGAGACATTGGTCCATTGGAGAAACTACTTTGATTTAAGGAAGCTTGTTAGAAGTTTAGGCTCAGTCAAGCAAGGGTGGCGCTGCTACTTACAGGGTGTGGGATGCTAGTGTGTGCTGGGCACTGTGCAGGAGGTGGTGGCCAGGTCTTTGAAGCCAAAAGCCTGGGCTTCCATGAGTAAGAGCATTGAAGGTGTGTCTACCGCTGGGCCCAGGCTAACTTTATAATATGCTATGTCTCACAATACTAGGTGTGAGCTTTGGGACTTTGCAGTGTAGCTACACTTTCCAGTGGCCCAGGCAGGTTCAGACAACACCCACTTTCAGGAACCTAGGATCTTTCCCCTTTCCTGTAGGAAAATGAGCTTTTCCTTGGGAAACTTTGAAATACTAAGGATTCAACTAAATATTCTTTTGTAAGAGTGAATCTGAAGACCACCATCTGTGTAGGCCACCTTTCGGATTCCAGCATGGCTCCTGCATGCATCTCTGTCAACCGTGTGACTGCTTTGTGATTGATCTCTTGCAAAAGAATGAAGAGAAAAACATGCAGATAGCTACTCAACCGCCACCTCTCTTCTATCTGTTCAGAAGGTAAACTCAAGGGACCAGGATGTAATAAACAAATCAGAAAGCTCTAAACATGACAGAGAGGAACTTACCGTTTCTTCACACTTCATTCTCCAGAATCTACACAGTGTTTAACACTTAAAATTTATTCTTGAGGGAACAGCCCTCCCACTTGGTCTCTTTCCAGTGATGTTGGGACATAGCTCAGATTCAATTTCCCTGGCCCTTAATACTCTTGACTCCTCTTGAATTCCCTTCCCTGATCTCCATCAGTCTCAGGTCCCAGAACATCACTCGGGGCTAGCCCGGCCCCTTCAGTGATCTAGGGAGGACAGTGCTTGCCTGGTCATGCTGTGTTATAAATTGTTCTGAGAGTCATGAACCCCGGGAAAAAGATAGCTGAGTTAATATATGCCATCCCAGTGCCTCAATAACTCATTACTTCCTAAGCAATAGGACAGGGTGTTAGCTTGACTTATTGGTAGATTATGAAAAGTAAACAAATATTTGAGGAAAAAATTTAAAAGAAGGAATCTTCTTTTTTTTCTATCAACCTTGCCACAATGTGAAGAAGACCCTTAACTTAGAATCAATAAATCATGAAAAATAAAAACAGAAATAAAACCTGTCTGTAAGACGCATACAGGATTAATTAGATGTACATTCAATGGCTGATTTGAAAGAGAGCTAAGCTACCATGAGAGCGTCCTCAAGGCAGGTCTCCATCACCAAGTACATGTGAGGCCTGTACCATCATTAACCTGTGGGACCCTCTTAGCTCTGCCTTGTAAACAAAGGGTAGGGCACTGATATTGTATAATTCTATAAGGATGTCACTTCACAGACAATGTGATAAGAACAAAGAGACCTTCCATTATGCGTAATTTGGTTTTTAGTGTAAGGATAAACCTTGATATTTAGAAAATAACAGAATCATGTTGCTCCCTATATAGCCATTTGAAGTTAATTAGGCAATGAATCTTAATTACCAGCATTAGCTGAACCTGCAAAATAAAATGAGAGAGTTTCTGCATGCTGTCTGTCATTGTCTGTGACGTGCATAGTCAGACAGTCAAACACTCATCGTGTTGGTCAACAGCCACGAACTCGAGGGTGTTTTAAATCAGAGCCATGTTTTCGCCCAAGCTGACACAGTTCCCAGATCAAAAGTAAGCCCCAGTTTCGTACTGGTGAGCTCTAGGCTTGACGGAGAGCCCCTGCCTCAGTGAATGAAGTAGAGGAGAGACAGGAAGAATCCTCATCATAAGACATAGGCTTCCACATGCACACACATGTATTCATGTTCACCAGTAATGTGTGTCCACTCAAAGACAAACACACAAGTGCATCACACACGCGTGAGAATGGAAGGAGAGAAAGAAAATTGTGTGTGTGCAAAATATCTTGGAACTGTGAAATGCGCAGCACCAAAACCATATACCTTAGACTAACACATATTTCAGTTTCCAGAGTTCAGTGCAGCATTTACTCACTCCCTTCTTCACTATGTAGAGCAAAGGCATCTAAAGACCAGACATTTATACTTTCTTGTCTCCTTTTTCGCTATAAGAAAATCGGGACTTAACAGGGTCGATTATTTTACCTAAAGCCATGGAGCAGCTAGTAGCAAACCCGAATTGGAATGCTGTCTTTTGACTTCAGTGTATTAGGAAATGTCTATGTTTCATTTCATGAAACGGATGTACTCAAAAAAAAAAAAAAAACACAAAACCCACTGTGCATGGAAGGAAAGCTATTTCTAAAGGTTAGTAAAGTTAACACAAATGCTTTCTCCAAATGGCTCCTAAACTCTTTGATGCAGGTAAAAATGTCTGAGTGGGTCCTGATCATCTTTCATTTTGCCATTGTCCAGGCACAGTTTCTATCACAGTATCTGGAAATAAGGTAATAAGTCATTTAAACAGAATTTGGGTTTTTTTTTGAGACTCTGAAGGAGAAAAAAAATTGGTAAAATTTAGAAATGACATGATTGTGTCTATGCCTTTACATGACACAGCTAAGAGGCCATCTGCTGTTAGAGACAGAAGCCCGTCCCTTGAAAAAAGGCTCGGGCAGGACGATAATGAAAGAAGATATATCTATCCATGAGTCTAGAGTCTCCCTGGCCTCGTTCCTCCAGGTGCAATGCTGAGTCACCTCTGGGCTCCACCTTTCAAGGATGATGTCACGGAAGAGTTAGATACTTCCCTAAAAACAACTGTGGACGTCATTGCGTTTGAAATGGGAAAAGAAAATATTATCATGGTGGGACACGTTGGAATGTTTTGAGGAGAGAGGCACTGAAGTTTTATGTAGTGGCAATGTTTGACAATGGAAACTATGACCATGGCATCAGGACATCATTCCTTAATTAGTCAGTACTTGCTTACAGTCCAGCGCATGCCAGGCTTCACGCTATTAAGTGAAGCAGGATTACCCAACAGGTGATAGACAGGTATAGAGGGCAGAATTACCCAACAGGTGACCGACAGGTATAGAGGGCAGGATTACCCAACAGGTGATCGACAGGTATAGAGGGCAGGATTAGTCAACAGGTGATCGACAGGTATAGAGGGAAGGATTAGTCAACAGGAGATCAGCAAGCGACTCCTGTACCTGCCCTGCATGTGCCCTTGGCAAAAGCAGATGCACAGGCCACTTTAGGACTGTTATGCATGTACATCTGGTCATGTAGCTCAACAGTTGTTCTGTAACCTTCTTCCTTGGGCTTCCGCTTTAAGGAAGCATGAGAGAGGTCCTTTTGCTTTTATTTCTCAAAGCCCCATCCTCATTTGAGGCACAGAATCCAGGAAGACTGTACATTAAGCTGAGAAGGTTCTAGATATCTTAGACTTCACCCTATAGAATAGCTAACTACAACCTCCGAGCCAGTGAAATATTCAAAATCACAGCTTTGGTAGCAATGGGGAAATACAGAACAGCGAGGAGAGGGATTCAACAATTTGAAATTGTTTCTAAATTTCTCATCCATCTTTTCACTCTATAGGATCATCCTATGGGATGGAAAATGTATAGTGCATGTGATAGCTGACACAGGATATGGATATGGGTGCTGTTTTTTTTTTTCTCTTTCCATAAAGGGAAAGGCTTGGAGTGTGTCTCTTCCCTTCTGACATTCGTGTTCCCTTCTATTAGTCTACTAGTGCAGAAGCCATTGGCTTCATTAGTATTTCATGAGTGTGAGGCCGGTGCCTCTTTCATTTTAACGTTAGTGCGGATTGCCTGGAGGTTTGTTGAAAAAAAGAGTGACGGCTGGAGATCCACCCTCAGAGGATCTGATTTAGTGGATCTGGTGGAGGCACGATAGCTGCATATGTCTGACAGGTATCCCTGTTTAGCGGGAGACCACAGCATGGACCTCAGTGCTTTCGGCAACATTTTCTTCCTCTTTGGCTTTTCAAATGAGGACGATGGGTTCTACGTTTTGCTTTCCATTCCAGGAGATCAAACTTACCTTAAGTGGCCCTGCTCACCCTTGGGGCAGCAATGTCTGCCTGCACAAAGAGAGGACCCGGAGGCATGTATGATTGGCCCAAGAGCAAGATGAAAGGAAGCAAAGCTAATGATCCAGCTGCCACGCTTGGTTCCACATGAGTGTAGAAGAGACAGAGGGAACGTTGAAAGTGGATTAAAGTCTGTTCAACTTCATCCAGCTACTGAGAAAGAAAATGAAAAAAGAGAAAAGAGATCCCTCAGAGACTTAGCTATCTATGATAGAGAAGAGATAGAAGAAATAAATTTAGTTGCAAAAAGAAAAGCTATTTAAAGTCTGGAAAACGCTAGCATGGAAGGATGGGAGGCATGGCCAGGAGCATGTGGTCTGGGCATGTTGATTCGACCTGACTGCTGTACCCACGCATGCTTTGACATCTGGGAATTTGCTGAAGGGGATTTTTAAACAGAGACGGATGGAGATGATGGGCAAGATGACCCGTAAGACAAAAGTCCCTTAAATCTACAGACTGTGACGAGAGGAAGGATCCGAAGCCATGAATGTGGAGGGGAAAATGTGCTTGGGATTCTTGCTGTGAGTGGAGACTAAACAGTCTCAAGGAAACAAGGGATGGAGGTAGATCTGACATATAAATGTGGGTAAGCCTCATAAGAGA
The DNA here is from genome assembly GCF_037038515.1 of Microtus pennsylvanicus. Taxonomy (NCBI): domain Eukaryota; kingdom Metazoa; phylum Chordata; class Mammalia; order Rodentia; family Cricetidae; genus Microtus; species Microtus pennsylvanicus. Next base: position 93,498,242 of record NC_134586.1, read on the forward strand.
CAGAGTCTCTGGACAGAGACCACACAGTTGATTCTTTGGTTCTGGAATGCACAGTTCAACAATGGAGAGAAACTTTCAGAGGGGCTATGCTAAAGAGAGTTTCTGAGACTTGGAAGAGGGCAAGATATGGCACTTGTACCTCCTGGAGAGGCTTGCAACAGACATTTATTTTTCTTTCAAGAAATCAGAAAGTCATAGTTCCGCTCTCAGCAGGAGATGTCTTCACTGGCATTAGATCTCGACCCTGCTGTTACAAGCAGGGATCTGGAGCCAGAGGGCATAAGCTGAGATTTCCAGGGTTTTATGCCCCAGAACAAAGAATTGGACCAGAGACATGTGTACAGTGCTAGAAGCCGAGTTAATTTATTAAGAGAGAGAGAAGCAGTCTGGAGAAAGGAAATAGGACAGAGCTAGAAATGTAAGGTTAAGAACTTGGATGGTCCCTCAGCCACAAGTATGGTTAGCTTTTATGAGTCATTTACCCTCCTGTGTCTAGAGATGTAAGCTTGTCTTGAGCATGATGTGTCCTCTTACTGGTAGTTTGAAGCGAGGGGAGAGGCATCTGTCTTTGGTCACTGTTTTGTTTTGTTTTTGAGACAGAGACTCTGTGTAACAGACCTAGCTGCCCTGGAACTAGCTCTGTAGGCCAGGCTGGCCTCTACCTGCCCAGTGCTGGGATTAAGGACGTGTGCCACCACTGCCAGGCACTGATTTCTTTCATACATTAACCTTGATGTCTCTGAAATCTCTCTCTGCCCTATTTTCCTGCCACACGACGTAGATAGTATAGGCATCTATAAAAGTGAGCCCGCCTTTGTGACTGTTGGAGGAAGATTGCACAGTGGACTGTGTACCCTCTGGCTCACGTCTGAAGAGTTGGGAGCAGCTCTGTACACGAGAGCTACCTCAGAATGGTGGTCTGTGTCATCTGCCAACTCTGTGTAGGAACTGATGTGCTGCTGTAACTCTTTTCCAAATCTCATGGAAATGGAGCTAAGAAAGTTGGATGTCCTGTCACACCATGCCAGAGAGGGGCAAACAGCTCTAACTGTTTAGAATAAGGTGGCCCCTACCTCCCAGTGTGCAGCATCTGGCTGAGACAGAAGATGTGGAATGGAAAAAAGTTTAATCATGTTTGGGCAGACCAAAGACACAATTACATATGCCATGGCTTCAAGCAGCCACGTTTATCTTTTGTTTCTATATGCCTGAAATGGGTCTCAATATGCTGGAATTCAGGTTTTAGCAGGTTTACCATTGTCTAGAGTTGGCTGCAGGGAGAATTCTTTACCTTCCGTAGATTCAAAGAGACTGCCTATACTCACTAACTCTTATTTTCTTCCACAAACCAGCAACATAAGGCTAAGTCCTTCCTACACTGTCATTCCCCTGCTTCAGATTCCTCTTTCCCACCCACAGACTGTGACTATTACATTGGGTCCACTCAGGAAATTAAGGAAAATTTCTATTATACTCCGATTCTACTTAAAATTTCAAAGTTTCTTTTCCATGTCAGGCTCCAGAAACTTTGGAGGATCACTATATCTCTCACACAGGCTCCAGAGAGTTTGGGGGAATCACTATTTCTCTAACACAGGCCCCAGAGAACTTTGATTTCCATTCTCTAGCCTTTCAGTGGCTAATTTGTTTTGGTTTCGCATCTTCTGGGATGCAGGAATGGGAAGATCCACATTGAAATGGGGCATTTTCATATCTGTGTGCAGTGTACACCTTGTCATGCAGGACTCAGATGGCGTGGCTAGAACCTAACTTGAAATGAGTTATAGAATCATGATGAATTCTCAGCTTCGGTGAGGCTTATTTAGCTAATGTTCTATTCTGGCTCATTGTAAGGACTTCTGGGTAAATGCTTGAATTGTTTATGTCATAGGGAGGAGAACAAGAGGGCCCTTCAATGCACCAGTAGTCTTCCCTAGGTATGCCTGCTGACCAACTTCCTGGTCTTTGACGTAATAGTTTAAGAGAATCTGGAAATGAGAGAGGGGGCTTTTCTTCCTATGTCGGAGAAGGCATGCTCTCTTCCCTGCGAACAGAGAACACTGTGTGCAGAAACGCCTGCTTCTTTCTTTCTTTTTTTCTTTTTCTAACACTTTCTTTGGGCCCCTACTCTTATGGCTGCTGAAAGCTGTGTTTCTCTTTCTCTTCTTGGTGCACCAATCAGTGAAAGGGAAGCTAGCGGGATAATACTCCATTTATCCACTGTCCTCACATGGTATGCCGCCTGTGAGTGGGTAAGAAACAACGGGAGTTTGTCTATAGACCCCATTATGAGAAAGAACTTGAGAAGGACACTCATTGGTTCTCAGGTCTGTGTAATAGTCTCCAAATTGGTTTTATCAAGAAACCCCAGGTGACTGGTTCTTATACAATTTCTAGAATTAGTAAAGACTTCACATTCCCCCTTTTTACCACTATTTCTTGAAATTACTTTGAATGGTAAAACTCAGCAGGTAGAAGAATGAGTTCTTGGCTCCTGCAAGCCTTCATGACACCTGGGACAGAACTGCAAGGATTTTAAGGAGAGGCAAACAGAATGTGTTAAAACACTTCCCCTGTTTTCACCAAACCTGTGACCTGCGTTACTATCCACACCTTTTCGCATATATATTCACATTTATGGAGTGGATGCTGTAATCCTTTAAGAGAATGTTTGAAAAATTATTGGGATTAAGTGGAGCCGGGGGTGGGTGAGTGCGATGTATCACATTGCTGCAACACATGTCTTGTAATCAGAGGACCACATTGTGGAGTAAATTCTCTCCTTCTACTTTTGTGTTAGTTTTGGGGATCCAACACAGGCCACCAGGCTTGCGCAGCAGACATTTCACCTTCCAAGCCAGCTCGCAAGGCTTTGGAGGCTGTGCTCTTCACCAATAAGATCCTCATTCGAAGTGGCAGATGGCAGCAATGCACCTGCCTCCGCATTTAAAGCAGGATCTGAATCACGGTGGGAAGGTCGGCAGCCTAAAGAAGTCTTTAAAGATCCGTGGTAGAATCTGAAGAGTTTGTGGCCAACAGTCGAACCAATAGATTAATAAATGGTCTAAGCAGGCAAGGAGTTTCTTAACCGGAAAACTGAAGTTCTGTGTACGAAAGTCTTACTAATACATTGACATACGGTTTTTAAATGTTATTGTCTTTTACCTATTTCTCATTGTAATCATTTTAGCTTATTACAGGACATACTACCAAAGAGCCTGCAGGGGAGAATTGTGATTTTGTGTCCTAGCGCATAGCTGGCAGCCCTCTATCTTCTATTCACCTGAGCCGGTGTATACCTTTATTAGACTGTGCTGTTTCTGGGCATTTTGCTCCAACATGGGCTTCTGATCCAGCTGTCCAGCTTTGTTTTCTGTTTCTTTTTTGAAAAAAAAAAAAGCCAGTCTTCAGTAACATTTGTTACCCGTTGGTGAATCCCTCAGGCTAGTCGACCTTGAAGACAGGGTCACTGGATACACAGAGGGGGATGGTCCAACCTGTTGATCCCCTGAGCATTTGTGCTGTTGTCTGAATTCAGTGTATTTTTTTTCAGCCTGTTTTTCCTTTTGATGAAACAAGATGCTTTGAACTCTTTGAAACACTCATTTCTGTTTGTTCAGAACAAATGATTAGCCGACAGCTCGTGTTTATAATCTTTTCCCATCACCAAAAGAATGGAATTAAAACTGACCCACTCCTCCCCTCCACATCACCATTTTGTTTTCTTCTCTACCAGCTAAAAATTGAGCAGAAGGATTTTTTTTTATTTGTATGTATAAATTTGGGGGCTCAAGTACAAAAACCAGTAGCTTCTACATTGATTCAACTTTAAAGTGACATCCCAGAGGAGCGTTCTGAATTGGATCACATTTTAAATCCCTTGGCCACTTTCTTCCTGTCTTCCATGTCAGATGCTTCTTTATTAGCGGCTGGGCGTTCCCGTCTCTCTCTCCTCCCCCAGTGCTTTTTGCACATTCTTTTCCATAAGCTGCAGATTTACTGAAATAGAGTGGCATGAGCCTGGCTGCATAAAGATGCTATCAGCTGTTTTATGTGGCAACCGTTCTCAAGTACTTTCATTTGATCTTTTAAGGCACAATATAGTGTGTGGGCAAATTAAAGGCGATTTCTTCTTTCTGTGGAAGGGAAAAACACACATACCGTTTCTCAACTTTATTTCCCTTCCTTGTTGACTCTATCTCTGACTTCCTATAGCTACAGAAATGCTTGAGGTCTATTAGCAGTTGGTTATTTCTGAGACCTCAAGGCCACACAGCTGGGGAAAGCAGGAGGATTCCGGAGCTTACTATTTAGTACTGGTGTTCTTTGGTCCTGGAGCTGACTTCCCTTTCCTCCTGAAAAGACAGAAATAGTTTGTGTTTAACTGATTGAAGGGACACACAGGATCCTTGACTGAAGGGCTCTCACCGAGCAGGACATTCTTTCTCATGCAAATTGCTCAAGCGGCAGGTGTGACTCCCGGGAAGGAAAGGGAAATCATGGTATATCTGAAGGGAGCTGTTTGAAAGCGATTTCCCCAAAGCTCTTCATTAGCCCATTCAGCGTGTCTGAAGCACTTTTGCTGGGTCAGGAATGTTCTAGTTCCAGAGATACAGGATGAGACGAAAGTATACAAACAGCCTTGACTCTCATAGCTCAAGTCGAACCAGTGTCTTAGTATCTGATTTGTTGCTATTATTTATTTGAGGTGACATTCATCAGATCGCTCTTTCTGTAAGTGATAATTTTGTTGGTGGAACAGTTGTTATTGTTTTACAGGAAGCTTAGAACCCGTCTGGCAGCATGGTCAGCAAGTCATGTTCTATGTTCTGAGATATCCACCTACTCGGCTGGCTTCCTAATATCTACTCTGTGTAATTAATGTACGTAGACCTGGACTTTTCACTTAGGACTGTGTTGCGTCTCTATGCTGTCCACACAAGCTTACCTTTAAAGCTGTTGTCTTAGATTTGAGTTTTAAGCAAATAATTTGAAGTGAAAATGGAAATAGCATTGTTTTTGTACCAGATGAGTTCAAAATAAATTAGCTTTCCATCGGAGAGAAATATTTATTTGTGTTTGAAGGGCCGTTGGGAGGTGGTAAATTAGATGAACAAAGTTCAGGGCAAACAGTGACACATTTTGTCACTTTTTGAGCTTGCTTGCTGTTTGTGTATCTGTTGCTGTTGAAGCATTACAGATAAACATTGTTAGCAACTGTCTTTGGTTCTTTATACTTACCCCAGAATACATAGTAGACAATTGGCTGATGTTCTTGCCAATAGATCTTAGCTTTTATTGTATTTATTTCAGTGGGAAGTACAGGCTTTAGCTTAATGAAGGGCATTCATAATATTGACTATTAAAAGACAGACATTGTGGGAAATAAGTTGCTGCTGACCACATAGACAAGTACAAGCTTTGGGAACTGTTCCCCATCTTTGAGAATCCATATCACCACTGGCTCATATTTTCTTGTAATGTTCAGCTGTCTACCTGTTTTAAGACATGTCAAGTGCATTTTATTCAATATGTTTCAATCAGAAGTATTTCAGATTTCTTTATTTTTAAATATTTGCATTTATATAATGAGATATTGTGGATGTTGGGGCACAAGAGGAAACAAATTCTTCAGGTTTCTTAGACACCCATGCAAATAATCTGACACAAAGTTAAACAATATTTTTAGTCTGCATTTTGATTCCAATCTGTTCAGTGAAGTCAGGAGTGTGGTTTTTGGTGTTTTCTACTTATGACATCTTGGTGTGTGCATGTGTGTGTGTGTGTGTGTGCACTTATGTGCGTGTGTGTAGGGGTAGGTACATGTGAATGTGTGTGTGCCTGACTATGTGATTCAGGGATTGACATCACAAGTCTTCTCCAATTGCTCTCAACCTAATTTTTGAAATTTTAATAGAATGTGTTCTTTGACAGTTTCATACATCTCTTTCTTTCCCTCCCTCCTTCCCTTCCATCCTTCTTTCCTTCCTCTTTTATTCTTTTTTGAAGCCCATTGAGTCTATCCAGAATTACTAGCATGACCATGAGTTTGGAAGAGCCCATCAGGCTATAATGGATAGTTTCATATCTAGTTACCTTTCTGAGATAGGGCTTCTTATTGAGCCTGGAGTTTGTTGATTCAGCAAGACTGGCTGGCCAGAGATTCCTAGAGATCATCCTGGTTTTCACATCGCCAGCCCTGACATTGTTGGCAGGCACACGTCAAGCTTTTCTGTGTGTGCCGAGCATCAAATCTGGGTACTTACACTTGTGTGGCAAGCCCTTTGCCAGCAGAACCACTGCCCCAGACTTTTTGACTGTTGGTTCTTGCTGAAGCTAATGACGTATGGAATTCTGAAGCATTTTATATCTTCAGATTAGGATCCTATTTCCTTCTCCTTTCCTCTCTTTCTACTTTCCTCATTTGATCTCTTGACTGTGCTCTTTCTTTTGCTGGCTTTTATCATGGCTGCTCCTGTAATGCTGACAACATTAGGAAGTCAAAACCATGTGTTTGTCTCATTATTCTGACCACACACTAGCTGAGATTTTAATGCTATCAGCAGAGGTAGAGAGCTCTTGAAATGTGCAAATAAGATGGGTTGTGCCACACGCCTTTAATCCCAGCACTCGGGAGGCAGAGGCAGGCGGATCTCTGTGAGTTCGAGACCAGCCTGGTCTACAAGAGCTAGTTCCAGGACAGGCTTCAAAGCTACAGAGAGACAAAACCCCCCCCAAAAAAAAGTACAAATATGTCTGACACACTGGAAAATTGCTGAGGATCCCTGGGGGTACCAACAGCAGCTAATCACCAGGAGTCTGACACACTGGAATTACTGGGGATACCTGGGGGTACTCACAGCAGCTAATCACCAGGATAGTGTCCTGTGAGGCAGTCCTGCTGGGTGACTTGCACACATGCTCCCATCCTATCCCCACAGAACCTACCTGAGAGGCAACCCTGGATGAGGGAGGATCAATACCATGCTTGCGGATTCCCCTGTTTGTAAACACCAAGTCAGAATTAATATGCAGGACATTTAAATTCTAGAACTAGAGATTTTCTACACCGGAAGAAAGATAAAAATTTATATTCAGGGAAGCCAAGGGCAGGCTGGATAGATGTTAAAGAAGTCGTCACAGAGGCAACACCTGTATACCCAAGTGAAATATTTCTCCTGACATTCCAATGCGATAGACATCACTCTGCTGTTGCAGGTGTAATATGACAGCTTCACACATCTTCCTTAATCAGATTAGCTAAATCATACAGCATTAATAATTATAATTAGTTGTTTAATCAAGTAGTCGGAATGACCCTACTTCCCTACATACTGCATGGCTTAGTACCACTCAAATTTATGCACCCCGCCCCCAACTATGGACCTTATTTGTATTTTCCTTCTCCCACTTGACTTTGAAAGTTATCATTTGCTTCTTATATAGTTTGTTCTCAGATTTGGAACTAGCTCAGCTAAGCCTCCCATTGCACAGGACACCACTAGGTCTTCTTCGGGAGACTTAAGCGTTTTCCAGTCATCTGGGTGCTGGGTGACAATGGTTGGACCTAGTTTCTGCTTCTCTTTCTCGCTTGTAGGTATCAAAGAAACTGTAGAACATGTCGAGTGTTCTGAAATGTGTATTCCAAGAGCAGAAACCAGCTGTGAGCACTCAGAGCCTGTCTTAGTTCTTTCTGGAAATCGATGTCCCTTAATGCTTTATTTCTCTGTGCTGTGCTCCTTATTGTGCTTTCTTGGGATGTGAACTGAAGGCAGGCTTTCTTTTTCATTTTCTTCTTTTCTCTCCTTCCTGAATGTGGATGCAATGTGACTAGCTACCTCAACTTGTGGCTACTGTGACTGTCCCACCTGGTGCACTGCATGCCTTCTTAAACTGTAAATCAAAGTGAATCTGTACTCCCTTAGGTTGTTTGCCCCTAGGTAGCAAGTCATGGCAATGAGAGAAGTAACCAGTAAGGTTCACGTGGGAACCTGTGCTCACTGAGCCTGCCTCACAAGTGCCTTTTCATTGGGTTCCTGGTTTCTGCCTCCTACCACACCAATGTCATAGACTTTAGTACATAGGCTTCAGTCTAAAAGGCCTGCTCCTATATTTTTAATCCTCAAAAGTGGCTTCAACCGACGCTGTGACTGACATTTACTGAAGGTGAGTGAGGGGCAATGGAGGTTACAGAGCAGTGCTTGGGATAATAAAGTAAAAATCCTTTGGCCTCATTTCTCTACCTTAACTTTTACAACCCTCTCCTTTTGATTTTGCGGTGTATTTCAAATCACCCCCTTCGCCATTGAAGTGGGGTTTTGTGGCGAAACTAGGAGTTTCTATCTAACAGACTACACTTGAGTCCATGGTAACCTTGCCCTCACATTTCATGCTTTAACTACTCTTCCTTCCTTTCTTATTTTTTTTCCCCTCAAATGAACAATTGTCTCAGGGTGTTAAAGAAGTAAAGATGCAGTGATTAGCCTTAGCAAGGATTTTGCTCATGGCTCTTGCTATAGAAAGTACACATAGCTTTTTGAATCTTGGGCCGTACTTTCCTCCCATTCTGTTTTGAGCACCAAGTCCTCTCTGAGCCTTCATGGATTTTGTTTGCTTCTCGGAGCAGCTTGTGGGTAGAGGCTGTGAGGCAGCGAGATGGGGAATAAAACAGACTATTTGCAATCAACTACTCCCATTATATCTGAGATGTAATGGCTATTCATATGAGCCTCCTCTGATAAAAGTAATGTGATTCCTGGCTGGTGAGATCCTTCCTAATTCAGACAGAAAACACCTCCTATTTCTGGAGACCTGTTTCAGGTGCCGGAATGCCAACTTTATGCCATGCTCTGATACAAACAGGATGGTTAACTGTCACTAGTCTTTACAGATTGCATCTTCATTGGTTGGCATTAGCATTGGGTGTAGATGATAGGTGCTCCCGTTCTCCAGACAAGGGTCAAGACCCCTTGTGACGAGTAGAAAATTTTTATTTTCCACCATGAGGAAAGACTGAAGCCATATGGTTGAAAAGAAATGTGATGTATCTGAGGGCATGTTAGGCAATGATCAGAATGTCTGTCCCTGTCGTGAGGAATGTATTTATAGTCTCCAGAAGGTCCTCCCTTGATACACTGCTTGTAGAAGCCTGCCGCTTTCCGAGCTCTAATTCAGAAAGGTATAACTTTAGATTTCACTTCCCCTTTTCACACCAGGACATACCCCTAAGGCTTTTGGCACTCGGGGCATGTTCACAGTCCAAGAGTCCCTGCCTACATCTGCTCCTCCATCGCTGAGGTTGCTTGCTGTCTGTCCTCTAAATCAGAAAGCACGAACGGCCTTTCTGATGCTCTTTCCTCTTTTTCAGTGCCTGGAAAAGGCTGACATTTTTCAGTTTGTCTCTTCCCACCCCCACCCCTTTAAAGTAATTAGCCTCAAACACCAAAAATATTGTTCTTTAAATTCCCTTCTGTGTCTTTAAAAAAGTATTTTATCTCTGAGACCATGACTCTGCCATAAGTACCTGTTGTTCCTGGTGACGTCACCCCAGTCTATTGCAGAGTGAACCCCTCCTAGAAGCCAGTTTTTAGACAGACTCCTCTATATAGGCACACCAGATGTTCTACTTAGGATAGAAGCTTCTGGACTGCATCTTCAAAGGAAGCCATGGTTTTCTTTCCCATGAGAAACAATTCTTTTCAGTACAATGGCCCACTTGCTTCCGGAGGAGCCATGCTCTTAGCTACTAGAAACCTTGTGCCAAGTATGCTCTTGAAGCATCATGGAAGTCAGGAAACATCCTACTTAGAAATGAAAAGCAAAGCGAGTTTCTGATTCCATCTCAACAGTGGTCAATCAAAGGCCCCTGTCACTGGATCGTTTCTGAGTCTTTACCCATTTCTACTGTTCTAAGATTCTGTGATTCTATGCCATGGTCTGAAAAACTCAGCAAAAATTTTCACAAAGAATAAACAATTTACGATTTATTAGTTGAAAAAATGAAAAATAATAGTCACAATTCTTTCTTAGATGAAGTCATTTATCTGAAGCACTGTAATCTATTCCAGGTTATAAAAAATACCCCAATTACTACATTTAGCAAATTCATGTGGCATGAATTTTCTGTCATATTTATCTATAATGGGCTTCATTTTATTCTGCTTTATTTTGTCTCATTTGATTTAATTGTTCCTGCAATAACCTCCATTTTTCTATAAATTTAGAGAAATTCATTTCCCCTTACATGTGACAAATCTGTTGTTTAGGAATTGAAGGAAAAAATAACCTGAATTCCATTTTCCATTTCCATGTGATATTTGTAAGTTTAGTTAATTTTTAAGAAGCAGTATTTTTCTTTTACTTTGAGATTACAATTATATTAATTCTGCCATCCCTTCTTCCATTCAAACCATCTCATTCACCCCTCCTTGACATCATTCAAATTCATGGTCCTTTTTTTAAATTATGGCTACAAATATATATATATATATATATATATATATATATATATATTCCCAAATATAACCTGTTTAGTCTGAATAAATTATATCACATGATCTTACATTCTTTTTAATAATCAATCTCCAAGCTGTCAATTATTCTAACTAATTTTTATGAATTCCAATTACTTCAGAATTCTTTAGATCACATGGTGTGTTGTAATACAAGTGGCGGGGCTGTGTCCCTGGCACCCGGCCGCCCACATGGCTAGCTCTAGCTTATGCCCTGAAATAATTACACGGAAACTGTATTCATTTAAACACTGCTTGGCCCATTATATCTAGCCTTTTCTCGGCTAACTCTCACACCTGGACTAGCCCATTTCTTATAATCTGTGTAGCCCACGAGCTAGCTTACCAGGAATGATCTTAACTTGCGTCTGCGTGGAGTGGAAGAATCATGGCAACTCTCTGACTCAGTTTCTTTCTCCCAGCATTCTGTTCTGTTTACTCCACCCACCTATGTTTTAACCTATGAGGGCCAAGCAGTTTCTTTATTGCTTAACCAATGAAATCAACAGATTGATATATGACACTCCCCCATCAATGGTGCTTTCAAATGGCTGCTGCATTATGTATGCTTGGTAGTGATGACAAACAACAGGATAAGCAATGTCACTTTTACCTGCATTTCTCAGAGGCAGCAGAATAAAAGGTACCTGTAATGTAATTCAAGGTATGCACTTGTCATTTCTTCTGTACATTGTGCACAAAATGCATAAAGATTCATAGTCTGTTAGTATACTGTATTTCCCCATCAAAAATACATTAACGTAACAATTGAAATAAGTCAACTGTTCAAAGATTGTTTTGTAAATCACAATTAGAAAAGAAATGTAAAGCTTCAAGGTGTAATAGCAGTCATTAGAGTGTAATTCAATAAAATTCTAGGCTCTTCTATTATCAAATTAATCATGAGATTAAATTGGAAAAACATATGAGCCAGCCTTCAACCTAAAATTGACACTACTACCTTTTTGCAAACAGAAAGCTCAGTTAGTTAGGGAAAGCCATCTTAAGAGGGTCTATAATTTTTAAAAATATCTAGATATGGGTTTGGGCAGTCTTTCATTATACAATTCTGTAGAATTTTAGAGCAAAATGTCATCTTGTATATCTTCTAGTATTATGACGATTCAAGGAATTGCAGTGTTTTAGGGTTGTTGAATAGTTCTTTAGCCTGGGGTCTACGGAGAGGGCTCAGTTGTCAAAATTCTTGCATTGCAAAATTAAAGATGAAATTTGACCTCAAGAATTTATAAATCATGCATGCTAGTGGATACTTGTAATGCCACTACTGGAGCTGGAGAGGCGGTGGACTTCTTTAACTCTTGGGCTAGCCAGCCCAGTTTAATCTGGAGGTCTAGGACAAATGCACAGATGTGTGACACTATTAAGTCTCTAATAAACTCAACTACTTTGTATTTAAATAATGATTTCCCCCCCCTTGAGACATTGAGAATTTTTTAAAGAGTTCAAAAAAGGCATTTTCTGACATCTATCTTAAGAAATAGAATTTGGTAAGCATCTTATTTCCCCCGTTTCTTTTGTTTGGTTGGCTGGCTGTAGAGTACTCTGAGTACAACACCAAGTTCTTTGTGGGACTGAGGTGGAGGTCAGGGGGAAAATGCTTGTCCAGTATGGCAAGATCTTCAGCTTGATGCTCACCACTGTATACCAAGAACAAATGAGAAATATCCAAGGATATTAGCCATTGCTGGTTACCCCTGCATGTGCAGACAGGTAAAGTGAGGCCTGAATGTCACAATGATCAGCATAGCTCATTACTTGGAAACACCACCCCCTGGATCCAGCCAGATCTTCACTATTCTCCACACTGCCCAGAAAACCCAGAAAGGCTGCCTTTTTCTTCCTTGCCAAATTGAACAGTAGGAAGTTGAAGTGCCCATTAAAATTCTGCTCACTAATTCATGATAAGGCATTAAAAATTTAAAATCTATCCCTTTTGTCAAGTACGTTTCCTTTATTAATTATCTAATCACAGCAGGCTCAATTGATTAATCACCCTTGCTACATGCATTTCCAGCTTATTGATAAGGTGCACATGGGTGCGATCATGGACAGGAAGGAAAGTTTATTTAAAAATTATCAGAGCACTTAAAACAAAGGCAGGTCAAACCGAGTCTCAACAGAATTGTGGGAAGCTAATGTGCGATTGGGGTTTCTTTCCAAGGGTGATGTTAAGAAGGTTCATTCCTCAGCATAGAGCCTGCAGAATGTAACATCTTAAATACAAATTTCATTTCCCGGTGGCAGAGGAGCTTAAACAGCTGGAGCCCTAGAACGAAAATAGCCTCGAGTGGTAGGGAGGGTGAAATTCCAATGCACGCCATGAACACAAGCACCTGATACGCTTATTGATGTAAATTATTCTGACGGGAAGCAAGTAAATATTTAAAAAACAGAGTCAATAATTTTCTTTCATATTTGCTCAGACAAATGAAAAGGTCACTCTCCACCCTCCTCCTAAGGAGTGCTCCCAGGAAATATGACCAGTGTAGTGAATTTTCAGCCTGGCAATTACTGTCAGTTTGCAAAGAGCGTACACATTTGCATAATTATATAAAGCAATGTGTTAGCAATGCAGCCAGTCAGGATACATCATCCAGATCTTGGAAAATGAGCTAGGCCAAAGGGGGAATGAACTCTTTTAGCCTACACATGATAGTCCCAGGGTCTTCAGAAAGTAGATGCGCTGGAGGTGGGTGGTGGGGACAGATGTTTCCTGTGATGCCTGTAGCCTCTGCAGATGGTGTACAAGGTGTGACAAGACTGAACAGCAGCACATTCGAGATGACCCCTCCTGCTGAGGTACAGAGAATCCAGGATCTTGCCCAGAGCCTGTTATGGTAGAAAATGGTTCAAATGGCCTGGAAGCTTGTTTTATGTGCTTCAGATTAGGTTTGTCTGAGATTTTTTCCATGAAACAAATATGCCATTATTCAGTGTCTTAGGATCTCAAAGTTCACATTATAAGCACCTGCAAGCGGACCCTTGTGTAACTTTTTCCTGAGGCATGTGAATGAATGTCTGTTCATTGCTGAGATGGGAGCAAAAGGCTGACTGAAGTAATGATTCCCACTGTGAAGAAATGAGTTGACTAGGCTTACTTATGGAGCATGCTTGAGGAGTTACAAACACAGAAGGCTCAAGGGTGGCTCCATCCACAGAAAACCCACTGATGCATGGGTGATAACTTCCAAACCTACATCCCCAGGGCTCTGTGCCTGACTTCTGTGAGGCTCAGTAGTTGGGCAAAGAGTCTTTTCTTCAAAGTTGTTACTGCTTTGAAGACCATGGGGATCTGCCATAGAGGGCTTCTACATCTGAGAAACCTCCCCATGATGATGATAATGATGATGATGATGTGTGTGTGTGTGTTCTTTCTGGGTCTTAGAGGAGCCTCCCTCCAGGATGTATTGTTTCAAATAATAGGAGATGGTTACACAAGATGGCTAATAATTTCTTCTGAATCATGTCACTCCTTTTAACGTAGATACATAAGGCTTAGGTGTGGGACAGTGCAAGAGAGGGCGTGAACCCACAAACCTGTCCAACTTGCAACCCAAGGGCTGTGTGTTATGAAGGAAGACCAATATAAAATTGCAAATGTACTTCAAATGTAACAAGATACTTTTGTGTGATTTTATTTGTTAGTTTATCTCGGTCAGGCAGTTTTTAAAAGTGAACTTTGTAGGTGTTCAGACAGTGTGGTGACACAATGCCCAAATGTTTGGCATTTCTGCTAGTCAAGTGATTTCCCAATCAAGTCTCAACAGTGCCCTGTGGCAATCAGGTCTATTGGCTTTCCTGGCTGATGGTTCCTGGTGACACAAAAACATTGTATTCCTTCCCAAATTGGTTTACTTTTTTTTTTTTATTGAAAAAAATTTCCTCCTCCTCCCAGCCTCCCACTCCTCTCCCCTCCCCCACTCCTCTCCCCCTCCCCCACTCCCCTCCCCTCCCCCCACTCCCCTCCCCCACCTTCTCCAGTCCAAAGAGCAGTCAGGTTTCCCTGCCCTGTGGGAAGTCCAAGGTCCTCCCCACTCCATCCATGTCTAGGAAGGTGAGCATCCAGACTGGTTAGGCTCCCACAAAGCCAGTACATGCAGTAGGATCAAAACTCAGTGCCATTTCCTTGGCTTCTCATCAGCCCTCATTGTCTGCCATGTTCAGAGAGTCCGTTTTCATCCCATGCTTTTTCAGTCCCAGTCCAGCTGGCCCTGGTAAGCTCCCCCAGATTGGTTTACTTTTTGCAAAGGGACTGGTCACACTAGCATGGTCTACTTCTCAGAGGGCAGAACACGGCATGAGGTAAATATTTAAGGAAACAATTCAAAAGGCGCAATGACTAAAGGCAGTTCTAAGAAGTTCTAGGGCCAAGTTGCTGTTCAAACTTATCAGTGAATAGACCAATGCTGCCAGATGCTCCATTCCGATCATACCTGGCCTTGCTGGCCTTGACAACTCTCTTTAATCTCCCCTGTGGCTCCACCCTCATCTTCAAATTCCTCAAGCTTTATTTTCTATAATGTTTCCTGTTTGTTAATCTTCTATGCAAATTGTTAACAGTGCTATGCCCTAAAAGCTGGCTCGTATTTGCATTTTATTCAAAATTTAAAACAAATGTCATGAGTGACGTTCAGAATTTCTTTCCTCAAACTCTGAAGACATCTGTGCAATTTCTCCTATTCTATACTTAACCTGGTTCCAAGGATCTTGAAAGAAGACAAAATAAGGACTACATTGCAGATTTTTTAAAAACTTTTAAAAGGAGTTAAGTTATAATTGCTTTGATTTCAAGTAAATTCATCTAAAAGTTTTCAAAACTAAATAGAAAAGGACTTAGCCTCAGACTGTTGACTCCACAATTCCACTCTGAGTATCATCCTGAAGTTACTTTATGACTTGGGAAAGTCATTGCTCTATGAGCTCAAGTATAATGTGATTAGTTGGCTGCTAAGAATCCTGCCAGGCTGCAGCCATGTGGACAGTCCATAGTGAGATATCCTGCAACAGAACAAGGTTTTCCATGGCTTAGTGGCAGGTATCTGTTACTCCAGGCTTACGGGGAACATTCTAGGTCTGAACATATGGTTCACTTGAGTATTCTTCAGCATGCTCATGAAATAACGATGGATCAGGGTTTCAGAACATTTTGACAGGTTTGTAGTAGTTAACTAGTCCTGAATCTGCAAGTTCACAAAGGCTCAGCACCCACGTTGCCTTTCATTTATGGTTAGTGGCTAGTTATAAAGTAGCAAATGTCTCAACTGTACTTTAATGATGAACTCACTACAACCACATGCTTTTCTAAAAATTATGGTTATTTGGTTTTTAAAATATTTTTGACATTATAATTGTATAATTTCACCTTACAAACTCTCCTATGTATCCCATTCCCTCTACTTTTTTTTTAACTTACTTTTTAAAAAGCCTATTCTGTCTATATAATTCATGCTTCAAAGGCTGACCATTTAGTATCACTCAACCGGTTGGAGAGCTCTTATCTAAGGAAGACTATTTTATCCTACTTTCAACATTACAAGCTTTTAAACAAAACGTGATTAAAAAAAAATGGATAGGAATTTTAGTGTAAGTAGTTCCCAAAGCTTTTCACATTGAGAAAAGGTGAACTATCGAAGAACTTTAAAGCACAGGCTGCATGAAGAGACTGAAGTGTAGGGAGTACACATCCTTTTGGTGGGCTTCCTCGCCTCCTCTAAGCAGGAAACCTGTCAAGGTTCTTTAGTGGATTAGAAATGGGAGGTAGGCTTCTCTGTCTGCTCACTTTTGTCGAACTGTTGGAACTGAGGGTTCTTACTTATGAAATTGTCGATTTCTACCCTACTTGCCCTTTGAGTTAAGAGACTCAGATGAGATGAAAGATTCAAAATTCTTGGAAATTGTAAACATCTGTTCACTACTGCTGGTACCAGTCATGAAGTTAATCTTACTACCCAGGGGATGTTTCAGAGAGACAAATTTTTATACAACCGGGAGAGAAAAAGGTGGTAACTACATGCAATACATGGGATATGATTATGGCTTTAAGATGGAAAAGGCAGGAGAGGTTTCTGAGAAGAACTGACTCAAGCTAAACCCTAAAGGAAAAAGTGAGACTCCTATCTAGGGTAGATTGGATACTTCAAGTCCTGGACTCCATTCTCCCGTGGTTTCATCTGACTCTTGGCACTGGCACTCAGCCTAGGGTTTCACAAGACTCTACTTCTGCTTCCTCAGAATTTTTACTTCCTCTAGCAGAAAATACATGAGCCTTATTTTGTTTTATTTATTTAGGAGCAGTGTGTGTGTGTGTGTGTGTGTGTGTGTGTGTTGGAAGATCAGAGGTCAATTCATGAGAATCTGTTCTCTTCTATCATGTGGGTCCTAGGAATCAAACTCAGATTGTTAGATTTGGCATCAATGCCTTCACCAAAAAGACCCTGCACATAGATACATGTACAGATAATCTGTGGCTGAGCTGATGGTGCATTAGGCTGGCTCTACCTCAATAGATTAGCTCTGAGTCTAATCTATTAAATAGCTTGCCCAGGCTGAGGTAGAAGATAATTTTTCTCTTCAAATAGCAGGTGCAGAAATAGTTGCCAGACTATGTAAAGGATCCTAAGGAATCCTCTCCCTTAGTCTACATTCCCTCTGATGAAGCCAGACTTTAGAACCAGGAGACATGTTTTCTGCTTCCCCCTTCTCTAGAAATACTATGACCCTACTTTCTGAATCTGTAGCTCTTGAGTATTAGTTTTACATTCTACACAAGGGAGAAAACTTTTTTCCAGTTTGTGTGTCAGTCTGTATATATAGAGACTATTGTCAGATGGTTCTCCCCAGTTTCTTTCCACTCTTCCTATTCCCTTTTCCTTGTACCTTAGTTCCTGCCGCTTTTGGGAATCAGTGCTATCCCCATTTCTGTTTCATCTTTCTGCTGCTTTTCTTCCTCTTATTCTTTTCCATAGCAACATTTTTATCTTTATATCAAGATATCATGATCAGAGAACACTTGGTAGAGAACTGTTAGATATATAGACTGCTGCCCAAATGAAAAGTATGGACAATCATGTTCCTTTTGTAGAAGAGGAAATGAAACTCAAGAGCTGTAGCTAAAGAAAATGGGTCCGTACTTCTACTAAGAGATAGAGGGACCAGGAAAGCATGGCCTAATCCAAAAGTCTGTGGTGCTATCCACATTTATAATTGAAGATGATTCAATCACACAGTGTTCTATGCTCTTTTGCTTCTCTTGATCTGTGGTACTGGAAACTCATGCATTTTCTTATTTGTGGAATTAAAATGTAGTTGTTTGGTTGCCTGTAACAGGAGCTTGAAATGGAAGAAAGGACTTCAGGGTTCTAAGGTCACTCAGCTCTCCCCTTGGGCTCAGTGAGCTCAGGAAGTGGACATGGATGCAGAACTTCTCTGTCAGGTGGTTTATTCACTGCGTGGAGCAGGGCATTGATGCTGTATGTTGTATGTTGAGTTCTCAAGATATTTAAAATGTTATAGCCAACCATGCAGTCAATTCTCTGTTGGCCCCATTTGCTGTATATGATGGCCCTGACTTCTTAGTTGTACAAAATATGCATGACCACATTAAGGGTTTATGTGACCTATAACCGGCAATAACATCAGCTACATCAGTGTCTTCAATTAATTTCTTTCTTGATTTGTGATTTCTTTAATTATTTTAAGATGAACTCTTCCTGGGTTTATAGATAACTCCTAAAAATTTTCAAACCACTATGAGAAATGTGTCTGTAAATCACTTGCCTTCTCTCCCTCCCTCCCCCCTCTCTCTTTTTTTCTCTCTCTCTCACTTTTGCCTACCTTCTGTCATGTTGGGAAAATTCTGGGAGGCTGTCAGGACAGAAGACCTTTGCTCTAACTGATCTCTGAAACCAGTCTTCTTACAACAATGACTATCCTTAGCTGCCTATAATAACTCGCAGTTTGAACTGCTCATGTGCTCATTCATCCTTTCTACTAGTCACTACCTTTTGTGATGGATTGGCTCTGGCAGGCCCTGCCCTCTGGTGAATAACCCAAGATCCTTGTGTGAAAGGAGCTTATGGAATAACATCAATGCAAGAGGCTGAGCAAACTCTCATGAAGTGATGCCTTACATTCTAATGGGAGTGTAAAGCAAGGCATTGAGTAGACAATCAAAGCAGGAGAGACTTCACTGTGCTTACAGCTTTTGAGTTTTCCCAAGAAGGGAACTGTGGTGAATGAGCACAGAGGACTCTCAATAGGAAAATCAACTCAAGATGTGGTGATAATAGTAACTGACATGTTTTCTTAACCTGTTTTCCTATCTGGAAACTGTCTTCTCCAGACAAGAACAAACTAGAACTCTCAGGGGAGATCCAAGATAGCCAGGCTGTCCTGAGATAATGAGGAAGACAGAAGCCAGGTTCTGATGTGTGTGTGTGTGTGTGTGTGTGTGTGTGTGTGTGTGTGTGTGTGTGTGTGTTCATGAGAAAGAGACATTGACCTTCTCATTGACAAATCTAATTTCTGAGCCCTAAGATTGAGTTCTCAACCCTGATGTTGCCATGCCAGTGTTGGTAGAATCCTGAGTAACAGATAAAAGAGAGACCCAGGATGCTAAGCGTATTCCAATTTAGCAGAAGAAGCCTCCTGGGGTTTTCTCTAAGATTCTGTGTGTAGAAATGACACTTCCTGGCTTTAAAGTGTGGTTTTGAAACTATCTGGTAAGCTGTTCTCCTTGTGTTGATTGTTTTAACTGTGTGTGAGTACTACCATTGATCTCGATGGGGGTTTATTTTCATGTGAGCTGAGAAGGACTTTTACTTCCCACCGCCTCATATGCCTGCTCTGGGACATGAAGCTTTGTTTGTCACATAGACAACAGACAGGAAATCGAAGACTCAGGAGGTGACATGGTATCTCTCAGTTGGCCTGTGATTCGCAAGGCCAGTTCAACTTTCTTGGACTTTGGAAAGAAGAATATTAAAACACATAAAACTATATTTCCAGATTTTACACTTTTTTGGTTTTTAGAGAGTTCTTTCTTCCGAGGGCACTGTTGGTGGAGAGTAGATGCCCAAGAGCAGCAAAGGTGGGCAGGAGGTGCATGCGTTGGGTAGGAATGGGCTACAGCGAGATAACTGCCATCCAGGAATGGCTCTGCTGATATCTTACTGCCAGATCCTCTTGCTTGGATGCGCAGGACTGAGATCTACATGCTGTCCAGCGGCAGACATGATGCTGGTACACTACTTTTGCTACCCTATATGCCTGTGTCATCTGGACATGGTTGTTTCCCTGCCTGGTAATGCTTCAGACTTTATTGATGTTACAAGTGAATCCTCCTAGTTGTGTAGTCCAGAGGGGATGTATTATGTCAAATGTCATCTTGATGATTAACTCACCTGCCTGATCATTCCAGACACAAGGCAATATGCTATCTAAATGGGGCTCTGGGAAAGTATAGCTTTAAAGAAGATCTCTACATTTATGTGTGACAGAAGTGGTTTCATGGTGGATGCTGTGGGTATTTTTATGGTTTACAAATAATCAGTATAAGCCTCAAAATAGGGCTATGAAAAGGAAAGATGAACTCAATAAAAAACTTACTCTGAACATATAATTTTAGGAACAGTCATCTCAATTAATTATGAAATTATCATTGGTAAATAACCAATGAAATTTCCTGTTAATTCATTAGTGCTTTTATTTTTTCTTGGTTCTGGAACAGAAAATGCAACCCAAAATAAACATTTATTCCAGCACAACTCTCTGATATCAAATACCAGTCTTGCTGCCTGCTCATACTTTTCAGGTGAGTCTCCTCCCCCGAGCTTTCTTTGACAGGCTTTGAGATTATGCATGAGCAATTAGGATCACGGAACTGGCCGTCAAATGGGTGAGTTTCGGAGATCTGTTTAACAAGAAAGCAAAACAGTGATCAAAGTAGGCAGCTGATTGGGAAGGGAATAGTAAACATTGGGGAGACAGGAGGAGGTGGACATAAAGGGACAACTTTATGATATGGGTACATGTGATTAAACTCTCAAACAGACAGCAAAGAAACGGAAGAAGAACGGAGGTGCCACTGGGAGCTGTGGGTCTAGTGAACACTGGCAGAAGATGCGTCATTCTTTCTGGTTACAAAGCTCCTTCATGTCCCCACTTTGATCTCAGCAGTCTGCAAGGAGAGCTGGGTAGTACAGCCATTCCCATGTCACAGACGGTGAGAAATGTCTTTCCCGGAGAGATCCATCTTGTTTTGAACACAGTGACAACAGAGTCAATTCTTGCCAATAAACCATGGCTAACCTGAGCCATATTATTTTTTTACCTCTGCTCCACTGTCTTCCTAAGAGAGGCTGTCATTCGATGGCTGTGAGGCAGCTTGAGAAGAGCTCACACACGTCTGAGTCACCTTTAGTGATCCTCACTCCCAATAGCAGAGTCCGCAGGAATCTCTCAAAAATCATACTTTTGATTCCCTATATTTACTTTAAATGTGATCACAGCTTAAAGGAAATAAAATAAAATAAAAGAGGTTAATGGGAAGGCTGGCTGAAGGGCTGTGTGGACCCATTATTTGAAAGTAGCTATTAATCTTACAGTGTGTAGAACCATATCAGATGTCTCAGCTTTGCGGTCATCTTCACCCACAGCTTAAGCAAGGTCCATCTCACCATTTGCTGCTCCCTAAACATGCCTGTCATTTTCCCATCCCTGCACACTGGAAAATGCTCACTCAACAAAAACAAAAACATCCAACCCTTTTCTCTCCACCTTCTCCCTTCCTTCCTTTGTCTAACTTACTTCTTACAGTACTTTCAATGTTGTAATATTTATTGCAATGGATTCTAGCTTTCTTTTTTTTAACCTTCTACAAAGTTAGTGGCTTAAAAATGGTGCTTGTTGGAGGGAGGGGGCCACTTCTTTTTCCCAGCCGCCTGGCCAGCTTGCACCCAAAATAATCGCCCAGAAACTGTATTAATTAAATCACTGCTTGGCCCGTTAGCTCTAACTTCTTATTGGCTAACTCTTACATATTAATTTAGCCCATCTCCATTAATATGTGTATCACCACAACGTCATGGCTTACCAGCAAAGTTTTAGCACATCTATCTCCAGCGGCTCCATGGAGTGACTCTGCCTTCTTCCTCCCAGCATTATGTTTAGTTTTCCCTGCCTACCTAAGTTCTGCCCTAACAACAGGCCACTGCAGTGTCTTTATTCATTAATGGTAACCACAGCACACAGAGGGGAATCCCACATCAGTGCTTTCTATCTTATTGACTGTATTAAAGGTCTTGAGATGGCTCTGCTACGGTGAATGTCAAGGTGTAGATGGGCTGAGTCATTCTGCAGGTTGTAGTGAGAATCTGTTTTTCTTGCCCCTGTCAGTTTTTAGATACTATCAAAATTTTCTTATTCCTTATGCAATGCCAATAACATTAGATAGTGTCCTTATGCTGGTATAGTTCTGCTTTTTTCTAAACATATGTTGCCTTTTATTGTTAGTGGACAACAAGATAGTCTCACTTCTAAATGTCATCCAATTGGCAAAAGAGTTCTACCTTGTAGACTTAATTACCTGTGTGTATAGGGTAACAGAGCCATGAGGTTCAAGGACTTGGATGTAGAGAGCTTTGGGTACCATAAGTTTGCCTCCCACATGGTGCATAATGCAAGTTAACATAGGGTTTGTGAATATCATTTCTTTTATCCTCTTAGGAGCTGTTTACAAATAGTGATGGTCCATATTTTCCAAGTTGAAAAAGCAGGGTTGAAGAAGGTTATATGTTTCCCCATATATCAAATAACCCATTTAGGGTCACAGAAAACAGAAAGAGAAGTCGTTGGAACTTGACTGCATGGTGAGCTCAGAGGCAGCTGTGTTTTCCCAGTGAATGGAGAGGATAGCCATCTGGTTACTCAAGCCATTAACAAATTGCTTCCTGCAGAACTTCTGAATTTTCCTCTCTACATTTTCCATTTCATATCCCAAATATATTTTTGAGCCTACATTGTATAAAAGTTTTGAATAGGGTCAATTTTCTTTATCCTCTGCTGTGTGAGAGTCTATGGCATATCCCAGGCACTACTCAAACTTAACCACCTGCTCTGCCTTGTCCTAATTGGTACTCCTCTTCCTCGGAATGACTTTTCTGAACATATCTATTTGGGCACACCCAAATTAAAGCCCTTCAAGGTTATTGTCGACCTCCAAAGTTTTCACTGACTGTAGTGAGTATGGCTTTTATCTGGTGCTTATGGGCATTAACTAATCTCTCTCATTCTGTGCTATGGCAAAGCAAACTATTTCACCCTGACAAAGCTTTGCCTGGAATAAAATATCCCCCGGGCCTCTTACCTGCCTCTTTGTTACTGTCCCATATCGTATCACATCAGATGTCACCTTTCTCAAGAGTTTGTGCTCTACATCTTCATTCCTTGCCATCCCAATATGTGGCAGGATTCTCTCATTTTCTGGACCACACAGTAACATGATGATCTTGAACAGCGTGAGCTCCTCTCACCAACATTACCACTGACAGAAAAGACAGAAATGTAGTACTGTTGCTATTCTTTCCCAACTCTAAATTCGGAAACCCCTTCATCCGCTAACTTTGATTTCAGGTTTCTTTCCTCCTGTGGTTTCTTCTGTTCCACTGTATCTTCAGCACATGCACCCCTAGTCTTAGTTCCTTCATTAAGCTTCAAAATTACAAATTCTACTGCCTGGTAGGAATCTGTGCTTGGACATCTAATTCACCAATTGACTTAATACAATTGTGATGGTTACTGATGATGTACATCTGGACAGGATCTAGACTCACCTAAGAGATAAAAGACTAACTTCTGGACATGTCTGTGGAGGAAATTCCACGTGAGATAAGTTAAAAAGAGAAGACCTAACATAAATACAGATAGTGCAATCCTGACGGCTCGGGTCCTGCACTAAATATAAAGGAGAAAGAGAGCTGAGTGCCTTCATTCATATCTCTCTCTCTCTCTCTCTCTCTCTCTCTCTCTCTCTCTCTCTCTCTCTCTCTCTCTCTCTCTTCTCCTTCCTGACCATGTGGTCACAGTGAGATGAGCCTCCTGACTCTTCTGCCACCATGACTTCTCTGCCACAATGAACAGTACTCTTGATCCGCACGTGAGCCTAAAGAAACATTTCCTTAAATTGCCGTTGCCAAGTGTTTTATCAGAGAAACAATACAAGTAGCAAATAGAATGGTTATCTGGGAGCTCTTTATTCTATTCTCTCACCTACTCAATCTAGTGCTGGAGCAAACTGTTTCTCTGCCTGCTCGGGACAAAGACCTGGCTTCTTTTTAATCCATAAGTTTTCCTTTCTGTATCTATAGCCAATCCATCAGCTCATTCTCTCTGCTCTTCTACAATGCTACATCTCCAGTCTGTCTACTTCTCTTTCTCCCCAATGTACTCGAGGCAGGCTCATTTCATTTTCTTCCTGAGTAACTCCAATAGTCCTTAAATGATCTCTTCTCCCATTTTGCTCACCTAGCAACTATCCATTCTCCGTGCAGTAGCCAGAATGGTATTTTAAAAACCATAAATCAGATCATATCATCTCCCGACTTCAAATCTTCTTGAGGTTCCCTACTGCTTTTAAAGGGATATGTGAGCTTCTTAGTGTGGCCTGCACTGGCCTTGGGTAAGGCTGTCTTTTCTGTTTATTTTTGCCTCCTCAACACCCGAAGTTTATTTCTCCCTTTAGTTTTGAGTATTTGCTCCCGCTTGCGTTTTAGTTCTTCCACTGCAAAATTTTCCTTGTGGTGATTTTCCTGTCACTCCAGGTTTGTGTTCTCCAGATGGCTCTTTGTGGAAGACGACTCACATTTCAGGACCTAATTATCACCCTCCCAATCCTCATTCAAAGTCACCAGTGCTGGAAAGCCTGTTACCCCACACTGAAAGCAGGGTCTTCTCTGGGATCATTTACTTTGCAGTCACAGGGCCTGACAAGAGCAACTGGAGGCTCACCATATGTGATGTTTCGCCCCTTCCACTGTCCTCAGGGTCATTTAATCTCTTTTGGTAGGCTGTCAGTTCTTCAGACCTATGTTGGTCACACTCCTCAAAATGTGCCTCACAGAACCTAGGATGGTGCAGATGCACAGCTGTGTGCATCTCCATACACAGGGGCTCAACGTTGTGTTAGTTAAGTTTTCCTGTATCTTTCTTCTCTGGACACTACTAGAAACACACTGGAGTGTGTTTTGCCCAACCACAATTTCTAATAAGTGTTAACAAAAAAGTGAATATTTGTAAACGTTTTTGAGTCTTCTTTGTATTCCACAATCACCCTGGCCCATTACCAGAAACTACTCCTGAACTCAGAACTGAAGAATTCCACATACAAAGGCAAGCACCTCACAAAAATGCCTGGTTCATATCCTGCTTAAAGACCATAAGTTGTGTGTATTGCTTGCTAATCTCCCTACATGGAAGTCACATATTGGAATGCTAGTTGTCTTGAAAGCATTGAAGATAGAGTCTATGTAGAAGTGTCTAATAGATACAATAACCATCATTTTCCTTCAAGTATTTTAAACATCAATTTTTGATATTTTATTAAATAACTAACACAGCTGTTTAAGAACCAGAAAGTCTTGCATTCAAATCACAGTGGAGACATTCCCAAAGGGTGTCATGTAGCAAGTCATGCTACTATTGTTAGCAGGCTCCCCGGGCACAGCTCTACAGCCATTGCCTATTGAGTATCAAGCAGTGAAGCAGCTCTATTTGGGCTTCACGACTCTGGAAATGTAGATTTGAAACAATTGCCCCACATGCTGGTTCTGGAGATGAATTGAAAGTGGTCTATTTAGACTATTTGGCAGATCACAAGGTCATAATGAATATTCATTTTATTATTTTTAATTTTGCGACGAGGTCCTGGGATGTTGTCAGAAACACTGGTCTGAGAATGTTTTCCACCACCACTTGCAAGAGGGTACTTTCAGCTCTTTAAATTCCCACAAACATATAATTTGGCTCCTGGTAGATTGGGGTTGATTATTGTTTATAGTTGAATGTTGTGCTTTCATCTGTGAAGACTTCATTAGACAGAGAATGAAGCAGGTGCTACTCTGTGGCATGCGGGCACCAGGCAGAGCTTTCCTTATTGTCATTCTGGCTTAGACAAAGAACATTCTAGGGCGGAGAGCATTGCTTGAGTGATCAAAGAAATATTCGCCTCAGCATACTGTCTACATAGTCAACTCATTTCCTACAGAAAAGAGGCTGAGTCCAGTGTCCACATGTGACCATTCAGTATATCAGCCTTCTTGTCCCCTGGCTTACAAGTGTTATACAGGGAGGGAGCATGTTAAATGGAGTTTCCTTGCGTGAGGGACAGTACTCGCCTCCCGCCAGAAGTTATAGGTTGCTAAATAAAAGTCCCAGTGCCGGATGTAGAATTCTGCTCTTAGAACTGTCAGATAAGGGTGTCCCAACAATCCCCCAAAGTATACGGTCTATTGCCATTGCTCTTGATTGTTCAACAGAACTTGATGGTATAGCTCAGTTGCTGAAGAGACCACACTCTAATTACAGGCCAGGCAGAAATCAAGGTGGAGCTGGTACTCTGAAAGCTATCCACCAGAGAGGAAACTAAAACACCAGATTGCTAGGAAGGAGAATCGTTAACAGTCTTATCCACTGTGAACTCTGTGAGCTACAATCATGACTAGCCAAGTAAGGTATGCCTATGGGTACAAAAGTGGCATGGATCTCACAGGGGTAGCCAACCACTTTCTGATTGGTTTTAAGACCCACTAAACCCAAGAAAGCTTATTTTTGGTATAGTAAATCTGGCCTCAAACCCATAATCCATAAAGGTGAATCTATTAGAATTATTTTTTTTTCTCAATGGGCAGATTACCAATTGCCCCAAACTACTGTATCAAAGAAGCTTCTCAGTACAGTGGTGAGGAGTTAATCCAGAGGTTCACAACTGGTAAGGGTACAGAGAGTAAGTGTCTGTGGAGTACCCAGCCATAAATGTGACATCTATCACCACACCCTCCCTCAACCCAAGGCTCAGAGAACATCACGGATGAGCAAAGAGTGGTAAGAGCTGGAAGTTTTCTGAAGAGTTGAGTTGAACTGTTTTCTAGAAATGATAGGACTATTGTAGTCATGAACTCACAGATGTGTTTGCTTGAACGAGAGCAAGCTAGTAAACATTCAATTACATATGGGGGAAAGGGCACATGAGATCTCACACCCGGCTGAGAGTCATTGGCAGTTGATGGCTGCTAGGGAGGAAGAGTGACTTTTGTTGGAAGTTTGTTCATAGGTAGACACACTGTGACCTGGTGTGTGGTCTTACAACCATGCACAATTGAAGCACAAATTAGACTTAATGGTTACCAAAAACAAACAAGCAAGCAAGCAAGCAAGCAAACAAACAAACAAGACTTAAAGTATGGGAGGGTATTTGACAGGGACAACCGGGAAAGAGTTGGAGGTAGAGAGTAGAGGGTGTATATAATCAAAATATACCATATAGATTTGTGAAATTATCAAAGAATAAATAAAACTATTTACTTTACTAAAAATAAGCAATGGCAAAAATCTAAAGAGCCTATTACAGGGTAATAGGGCAAAGATATAACAGAGAATCAGCAGCTATAATTCCCAAATACCAGTCCAAACTACTTTATAATCTGAGATTCACTATTAAAAGTAGACAAAATCTACAGCAGATCTCATGTGACAGATCAAAATCAAAACAAGCCATACTAAAATAATTGTATAAAATTACCTGTGGATTCTGTATGTAAGTTGTGTAGGAAATACAAATCCTGCCTTGATTCTTTAATAGGATGATGATTAGAGTGTGGAACAATAATTTCTAAAGGGTTAATAGTGTACCCACCTAACAGCAGCTACTGTACAAAAGCCCTTTGCCCTCCCTTGGCTTGGGTTTCTTGTGTCTCGTTAAGAACTTCAGCCATTTTTTTCATTTTCTATTCATTTTGCACTTCTCACTGTTCTACCTTTCTGGAAGAAAATTTAATACAAAAGTGATTTCATGATTTCAGTGCACCTAGGGACTGGACACCTAACCTAAAGAATAGTCTTCAGAGTCTCAGGAGCCATTTCTTCTGAGGCCACTGAAAAAGAACTCACATTTTTGATATTTGAGTTCAACAGAGAGATTGTCTAGTGGTAGAGCATTTATGACCTTGTTCAATTGATAAAATGTGTATTTGTACCCAGATTTCATAGAACATTTCAGAAGAAAGAGAAGCAATGAGAGAAATTGAACTTTGAAGTGTGCGTAAGTGGGGCCACCAGAGTCTTAAAAGAAAGGTAATGTTTAGACAAGAAGCTGGAAAAACTTGCAAATGGTTTTGGTTGTAAAAGACTCTATAATTTAGGTGCTTGTAATTTTAAAGACAACATCAAGATAATGACAGTTAGCATGAGCTGGTTTTGGTATGAGGCAATCAAGTCGTGGATTTATTTCTAGCTTAGTTTCTCTCAATTCCTAATGCTTTGTTATTTTATTTGAGGAGTTTGGTCACCCCTTTCTTGGCCCCAATTTAGAGTGACCTTTCTTCAATGCAGAGGGAATTCCTTCTGTTCAAAGAAATAGTTCAGTTTTATGGATGACTCTACATTATAAAAATATAAGAGTTTAGATTACCAAAACTAGAATGTTCCTTGAGAGTGTCCTAAGTTGTCTATTTCTAAGAGACTAGGACACTACAGTCTACCTGGATTAAATATCTTAATCAATATAATGCAATCAGATATTGATGAAATGTTTTGCCTTTTATATTTATGTGTTTATATGAAACCTATTTTAAAATGTAATTTCATCATTTCTTCCAGTTCTCTTCCTCTTCCCTCCAACTCCATGCTTCTCCTAATCCCTTTCAAATTCATGGACTCATTTTCTGTAATTATTGTTGTTTTACACACAAATAACATGCATACACACAAATATATAAACAGAATCTACTGAGTCTGTTTAATATTGCTTGTATGTATATGTTTTTAGGGTTGAGCACTTGATATTGGATAACCTTTTAGGGGCTCATCCTTAGGGCTGACTAATTCTCTCTCTCTCAGCTGTCTTTTTTTGTTTGTTTGTTTTGTTTTTCGAGACAGGGTTTCTCTGTGGTTTTGGAGCCTGTCCTGGAACTAGCTCTGTAGACCAGGCTGGTCTCGAACTCACAGAGATCCGCCTGCCTCTGCCTCCCGAGTGCTGGGATTAAAGGCGTGCGCCACCACCGCCCGGCTCTCAGCTGTCTTTAATTGCCTATAACTCTCCATCTGCCGTGGGTCCCTGTGAGATTCTCCCCATGCATATTGGCACGTTAACTGCTGTTCAGGTCGTTTGAATAGCCGCTGTGCTGAGAATTCCTGGTGTACCTTCACTGCCATATCTAGAAGACAAGTGACTTCTCAGTCCTCCAGATCACACCATCTTTCCAATCCCCTAGTGCTTTCTGAACTTTTGCCATAGCTGTTGTGTTGTAAAATGTATCAGTTGGGGCCGGTCACCTCACGGTCAGTTCTCTGCCTTTCAGTAATGACTTTCTGTAGCTGTCTTGCTTTCTGATCCGTCTTATCATACGCCCTATAACTAGCGATGTTTCTATAAGCGGGGGGAAGTTACTGATCCATCTATGTGTAAGATTAAATTGTTCTTTTGATTAAGCTTTCATTTGGGTCACTAGTCATTCATTTAACAACTGATCTTGTCACACTCCATAGCCTTCCATCAAATCTTCAAATTAGGGGACAACTTGAGAGTGCTGTCCTTAACATCTTTCAGAATATAGTGATACCGTGGGTGGCATTTCTGGAGAGTAAACATGGTAATTCTTTTACAATCCCAGTCACAGGCAGGCAGCTAAGTACAATGCAAGTTAGTGCAGGCCCTGACTTGTTCTTTCTCACTGTCATTTTAAACACAATACCCTATGTCAAAACCGGTTCTACCCCCCCATTCCTCTTTTTTTTTCATTTTTGTTGATTTTGTTTCAAAACTTTAATCCTTTATTCTTAAACCACAGACATTCTTTCCCCCTCAAGCTTCACATGCTCCTAATGTCTGTGGTCTCTATTTAAATGTATTTATTTGACTGTGTCCTAAAATGCTTATGTCTTTCTAAAATTGAAGAGTTCGGTGAACGGCTTGTAAAAATGAGCATTCTCCTTTGTTTTGCTTCATTGTGATGGTTTGCAGTTTGATCTTATCTCTCTTTAGTGCCACAGCAACCTCATGAAGTGGTAGTTTAGGGACTATCCTACAAATCTGGAAACAGAGGCTGCTTGGTTTACAGACATCCATTCGGTTGGTTTTCAGATGAGAACAGTTTCTCTCTTTCGAGCTTAGTTTCATCACTAACAACAATCTCTATATTCTGTCTAGTAAATCAGGGTCTGGTCCCTGTGACCCCATTTAAGACAATCCAGACACTTTGGAAGGAATCTGTGTAGTTTATTCTACCTCTACATTCAACATCGTGTCCCACTTCCAGTCCCTACAGATGTTCCTGATGGACAACACCTTTGCTGAATCCTTTACATTTCCCTTCTTAACTAACGCTCCTTCCTCAATGTGTCCAGCCTCATGTTTACCCCTGGACTCTGAGGATGACAGAAACAAATTTCCAGCCTGCTCAGAGTTTCCTAAACTGACAGAAACCTTTCTTCTTTGTTTCCCACGCTGGAATCATAGCTGTGAAACTTGTCTAACACCTGTTCCTAGGTGATTTCTCAGTTTTAGACTAATTCCAGTCATGTTGAAACAAAACAGACTTGTGAAACACCAGCTCAGATTTCAGAGGCTAAGAATTAATGGTGTTTGTTCTTATTCTTTCATGCAGCCCGAGAATGAGAAATATTGTGTGTGGAATGGATGAGTATTTGTAGATAGCTCATTGGAACTGGCACCCTGGTGGTCAGGGGAACTGGAGACGAGCTAGTAACCTGGTTGGACTCTCTCAATCACCTTTAGTACCATCTTCATTAAGAAAGGCATGTTCCAACCATCAACCTGATATTCTTTCTCTATGTTGAGAGAGAATCCCCGGAAAGCAACAGTGCTGTGAACAGGGTGCTCACTCTGGAACTGGTGGTTTCTTCCTTTATAATAAGGGATCCTCACCCTGAGAAGGGTTCTGTGGACTTCAAAGGTCTCCCATTGTTAGTTCTTCCTTGAGTACCAATTTCACGCCTTAATTAGGGACTACTCCCTGGATATTTGGGGACAATATTAAATCACAAAGGTTGCCTTTGATCCCCCTGATAGGTGGCTCCCAGTATTTTAAATACAGCTATAACCCCTGTCTGATCATAATGTAAGTGGTGACAGCCTGTCGCCTCGAGAGAGAGTGGGTGTGAACCAGGGCCCACACCCACCTCTTCAGCTTCTCCATGGCTTCATTCACCACATAAGACCTGGGAGACAAGCCTCTGACTTTCTCCTTTTGAGAGTATTCTTGCAAAGCAGGCCATTCTGGTTATGGAGATTGCACTATGTGGCTTAGTCCCCGAGGGGTGTGTGGAGAAACAAACCCAGGTATTTGCACAGAACTGTAAATCATGAACTTCAGAAACAAGTAGGAAGCTATAAACCCAAGACCAGGCATCCTACTGTGGTAAAGCCAGCGGCAAGTTACTGAGCCATCTTCAGTCTTCCTTTTCTTACTTATGAGGGAGTCTGCATTGATGGCTCCTTTGGTTATGAGCTCAGATGACGTAATGCATACGAAGTGATGAATTTTTCACATGGTAGATGTTAAATGGATATCAGTTTCCTGCCAGATGATTCACACGTACACTGGTATCTCTTCCTCATCGGCCTGTCCACACTTCCCATGCCTGGACCTGTCCGTCTCTAGTCCCAGAGAGTACTTCGGTCAAGTGATTCGGCAAAATGAACATGTTCCTCATGTATTTGTTCATTTGTTTACTTAGTCTATTAACTTTCCTTAAGGTCCTCAGATCTAAGATTCAGAAAAATTATGTCCCTGTTACAATGTTGACCAATCTGTAAGAGATACACTAAATCAATAGAGATGTTTTATAATTGAGGAACAATATAAAGTAGTCAGACGCTCACTTGAGACTCGAATTGCCTGCCAAACTATTTTACTGGAATATACTGTTTTTATGTCTTAGTCCATTAGAGATGCTACAACAAAATACCATAATATTGGTAGATCGTAAAAAAGAAAAGTTTATTTCTCATAGTTTCAGAGGCTAGGAATCAAAGAGACAGGCTTAAACAGATTCAGTGCTGATGGATCTCCTTGGTTAATAGACATACTTCCCTCTTAAACACAAACACTGTTCCCCAATCAGCTTTCCCATCTCTCTTCCCAAGCTGTCTCATTATTATAGGGTTGCATAGCAGATGGAATATATATACACCCTCTCAGTCCTCTTTGCTAAGGACATAAATCCCAGGGTGCTCATGCCTAAATCATCGCCAAGAGACCATCCTACCCAAATTCTATTCCATGAAATGTGTGTGTGTGTGGGGGGGTTATAAAATATTATAATATGTACCTTAATATTGTAGAGTAAATACTGAATATACAAGGAACAATAGGACATACATCTTATATACATATATATGTATATGTTTACAGAAATAAAGGGTAATCTGTTATTTGCTAATGAGAAACTTTCATATTTATATTATTCAAGGATTGTAGCTTACTATACTTCAAATTTTGCACAATTAGCACACCTTGGAATAGTTTCATTTAAACAAATACTTCCAAGGTAACTATTATGTAGTCATGACTGTATGACTCTGTTTCCCTAAATGCTTCATTCAGTTGGTCAACTTCCTAAAAATGTGCAAAACTGAAGGTTGAGGCTTGCTAAAATGTTATGGACAGAGTGTCATAAGTTAAATAGGATCTAAAATAGAATGTTGAACTGAAAATGCAGCAATGCATCTGAGTGGAATTATGAAGTCAAGTGGTGGATGAGAAAAGGGTGCGAAGCGAGACAGGAAAGTCGATTGGGGAACAGTGCTTGTGGCTAAGAGTAAAGTGATACCACTCAATCTCAATAAAGGCTTTATATTTAACTTCCCATTTATATAATAAAACACCAAAGGAAATAATTTGTTAGTGAGAAAAAGTTTAATAGAGTTCATAGTTTTGGAAGGTTCATTCCATGATATATTGGGACTTACTGAGATATTCTGTCTTTGGTACTACTTGGAGATACTAATATAAGAAGCCTGTTCTCCTCATGGAGTTTTGTTTACGGGCTGTGCCTTCTGTGTTTTAAAGTAAAAAGTAGGTAGAAGATAATGTGGTCATAAATGTTTGAGGCTGGCATGCCTTTATTCTATATGGCATTTAATAGTTAATAACTACATTTTCTTTTTTAATCCATACACACGGAAATTGGCTATAAATGGATTTAATGAATAATGTATTTAGAGGGATAGAACATGTTGGTCAAAATACAGGAACAGATGCTTTCATTGACAGCTGTATTTTTCATCTAAAATTTATTAAATGCCTCAGTATGGTTCCATTTTTGATAGACTGATTCTTTCTTTGCATCCTAGAGGGGGCAGAAATAAAAGCCGAAAATGAAGCAAATACACATCATGAATTTGTAATAGAAAATTATTCCCCCAAAACACCTGATCCACTATTTTCATGGAAACCGTCAACTCATACTCTGGTGCAGGAGAATGGGAAGAAATATGTAGGGAGTTGTGGGAAAAGGCACCATGAGGTCTGACCAGGATTTGCGAGGTGGTTCCCACTCTTCATCCTGTAAAAAATTTGTAGTAAGAATCAGAGCAAGTAGCTTGAAGCTCTCTTTTTTCTTCTGATGACAAAAGGATAGTGTTTAGTTTGTGTCTAGAGTCTAAACCAGACAGATGAGACTAACTCATTAGACATCACCAAAGATTAATAGGAGCATGTGCTCACCAGCACAGAATTTGAGATTATTATCCTCATAGTGAATTTCAGAATTAACTGTTTTTTTTTTTCGAGACAGGGTTTCTCCATAGCTTTTGGTTCCTGTCCTGGAACTAGCTCTTGTAGACCAGGCAGGCCTCAAACTCACAGAGATCCGCCTGCCTCTGCCTCCCGAGTGCTGGGATTAAAGGCGTGCGCTACCAGCGCCGGGCTAACTGTGGTGTTTTGTTTTTTTTTTAAAGAAATCTAAAAGTTAAAAATGAAAACCATGAGTACATAGTTTTCACCTTATACTAATTAAAACAATGGATTGTGTCATCTTGAGCCTTGTCCCTCAGCTCCCATAGACAAGAAGAGAATACACATGAGGGCCCCAATGGAATAATTTTAAGGAGCATCTACATCAAGTTTCCATATGACTTTTTCAAAATGTCTTATACATTAGATATGTACGTAAATATAAAGAGTTTAAATGGGGCTACCACATACTGGGGTAATGGTGTCCCTGCTGGATACCACAGTCTAATAAATAAAAATCCTAGTGCTACAAAATGGGTTACCCCTATTGGAATTGTTGGCCAGTGGGGTCCCATAGACTCCAAACTTACAGGCTATTGCCAGTACTCTTGTTCACCCTCTAGGACTTGTAAAACCCATGTGCCAGAGCCATAGCTCACGAGAAATCAAGCTGGTATTTCCTGGGAAATTTTATGCCTACTGGCTAGATTTCCTAATATTGGGAAGCTTTAGACATGACACAAAAGGAGAAAAGTAATCACTAATTCTGCTGTCACTTCTGTGACTTCTCTTCAACTTATCTTGCAGGACATAGCCACTGGTACAATAGTGCTAGAGGTGTCATGGCAATATCTCACCATGTTCTGGTTGAATTTAAGGCCAGCTCTACAGATTGAAGCCCTTATGTGGCACTGATTTTGAAGACAAGAGTTTGCAGCTAGGCAGGTCCTACGGAAGAAACTACTACTAATGTCCCATTAAATGGGCCAAGTATTGAACCTGTTCCTTGTGACTTATTATATTTATGGATTACTGTACCTCCTAACACTTATCAGAGAAGCTTCTGCAGTAGATGGCAGTAAACACAAAGACCCCACAACTGGTCAAGATGCAGAGAACAAGAAACTGTGGAATACTCATCCCTAAAAAGAACATCAGCATCACAGCTCTCATTTCAAAGGCTCAGGGATCATGGAGGAATAGGAACAGAAAAAAGTGTAAGAACCACAGACAGTGAATAACACTAACACACAGTATTTTACATACATACAGCAGAATTGTATATATGAACTCACAGCAGTAGAGGTAGCATACAAAAGACCTGCACAAGCTCAAGATAGCTGAAATCATAGCAAGAAGAGCAAGGGTAGGCAAAAAGTTCCACTGTAGCCTAGGAATTGCTGGCCGTTAATAGCTCCTGGGTGATGGAGAGAAGGGTTTCTTTATAGGTCCAGCCACTCTTGGGTTGACCATGTTTGGGTTAACCACAGTCTAGTGGAAGGCCACATGTCTAAGATATATGGGCAGTAAAAACTGTATGATGGTTTTTGAAAAATGAGGACAAAAAAAAAAAACCTGGACGCATAGGAAAGAAGGGTAGATCTGGAGGAGTCATCAGGGGTACATGTGATGAAAATATATGATACTGAATCCTCAAAGAGCTAATAAAAATGAGAAAAAAAGGCATAGATGGAAAAAACTGTTCTGAACACACACATAAAACATTTTAAATGATGATTATCAAATATATCAAGCAAAATGATATCCTGTCCAGTTGTGTGTGTGTAGTATGTATGGGTTTGCTAGTGGCTCATAGTGTTAGACTTGCAGACTTTGCTACTCACAGTAATTTTTAAAATTTTATTTATTTTCCTGACCTTTACTTTCATGAATTTGTATGAGTGCTGAGTTGTTGTGAAATATTACTTTATGTAAAGGTGTATTGCATTTGGTTATGCTGCATTTGTTTAACTTTGTAAAACTATGTTGCTTTTTCAGCATGCCTGTCTAAGGAACCTGATTGGTCTAATAAAAAGCTGAATGACCAATAGCTAGGCAGTAGAGGGTTAGGCAGGTTTGGCAGGCAAAGAGAATAAGTGGGAGGAGGAATCTAGGCTGAAGAGAACTAGGAAGAAAGAGAAAGAAACCCCAGGGGCCAACCAGTCAGGCAGACTACAGTCAGCCAGACACAGAGGAAGCAGGGGAGTAAGACATTCAGATAAAAGAGATGCAAAAAGGTACTGAGGCAAAACGCAGATGAAAAGAAACAGATTAAAATAAGTTATAAAGAGCGAGTGGGACAAGCCTAAACTAAGGCGGAGAAGTCATAACTAATAATAAGTCTCAGTGTCATGATTTGGGGAACTGGTTGTCTGAGAAAGCCTGCTACAGTGGGCCAAATATTTTCCAAAGCATGGGTGCCACAGGGAAAGATCTGAGCTTGAATTCTGTTGCCAGGACTTATTTTTGACCATGTAAAGCTTTGATAGCACTGCCCTGTGTTCTCCTCTCTCCTCAAAATTGTTGTGCCCCATGTGTCTAAGAGTTCTACTTCCTCTTGGTCTACTTCTTTTCTCTCCTGTTTGCAATTAGCTATGCAAAGAGATGAGGGTTAATATGTGTTGAATGCAGAGACACAGTCAATGCTGTGATTGGACAGTCTGGTTCTAAAATGTCTGAAAAAAATGTAACCGCCTAAAGACAGGTCTGTGGAAGGAAATGCTGAAATATTAACTGCCCTGTTGAAGTTATTACGGTTTGCCGAGCACTTTTAGAAATGATTTTCAACATGAAACATTTGAACTTTCCAGCCATTCCATTCTATAAGTCAGGCATAAATTGTGTTTCCAGTTTTCTGGGGTTCTGTTTCAGACCCAGGAATGTTAAATGACCAGACTGAGGGTTTATTGTTATTACAGCAATTGTACCTAAATGCCAATCAGGAGTTCTCAATACAATTGTGCCTTCTCTCTTCAGTCTTCCTGTTTGCGCCCACATTATGGCAGATGTAATGAATATGGCATTGTCCGTGTTTATATTGTTATAGTAACTGTAAAAAATGCATCGATGTATATTTTAATTTCACCAGTCCAATATTAGAAGAGTAGAAACTAGGTTTTCGATTAAATTATTTGCCCAACTTGGTGAGCATTGCAAGTGATAGAATTACTCTTCAATTATCCAAACTCTTGGTGCATGGAAACTATGTCCATAATTTCTTTGTTTAGCTCTGAACTTTTATTCTTTGATAATCTTCTTTTCTGGTAAAAGTGTTTGATTAAATTTACAAAAATATGACACTAAGTGCTAGTGTGGTGGCAAGGTAGATAAAGGCAATTGTTGCTGAGCCTGACGGTCTGAGTCCAATCCTGGATATCCACATGGTAGAAGAATAAAATAGACTCCTCCCATGTCAAAGATGCATGGTAACACTCACAAATGCAAGAATATGCACACACACACACACACACACACACACACACCACAGAATTAAATAAATAGAAAACGACCTGTCATCCTATATGCGAGAGTACTAGCTTATTATACAAAAATCTAAGTGACAAATTACTTCACTGTAAGATTGTGGTATACCTCTGAACTATGAATGTTGCTGATTCATCTGAAATTTTATTATGCTCATTAATTCATTAAGAATTTCATATATGTATATATTGTGTTTTAATTATATACAACCCCACTCCTCTTCCTAACTCCTCACACATCCACCCCTCTCCCTTCTACCACCTCCTCCAGGTTTATGTTTTCTTTCTTTATTGTTATTATTATTTTTTATTATTAATATTATTTGGATTTTCAAGACAGAGTTTCACAATGTTGGGTAGGAATAGCCATTCTGGATCTCAGAGATCTGTAGACCAGGCTGGGCTTGAACTCACAGAGATCCGCCTGTCTCTGCCTCCTGAGTGCTAGGGTTAAAGGCATGTGCCAACACAATCCAGCCTTTTATTTTTTGATAACCTATTGAATTTAATTTGTACTGCTCATATATTCATGAATGTTGGGTCATCTGTTGCAAAGTGGGTGCTACCAAGGATCATACTTTTAAATAAAACTCACTTTCCCTTTCCCCAAAGCCATGAACTGTCCATAACTCCTCAGGTGTTGGGGATTGTGAGCCCCTCATCACTTCACACTGGAATGTTGATTGCTTTGATCCTGTGTATTTTTTTTATTGTGTGCGTACAGGCAACAACAGTTGCTGTGAGTTTCTGAATGCTGGAATCATTTCAAGTCCAGAACACACTGTTTCAATTGAACTTATTGTCAACTTGACAAACCTAGAATCAATGGGAGTCTCAGTGAAGGACTATCTCCTCATTGACTTAGCCTGTTGGGATGTCTATGTGGAATTGTTTTTATTATATTAATTCACATGGGAAGATGTAGCTAACTATGAGGGGACTCACTCCCTACACAGCCAGCTCATGAAATGTATGGATGGAGAAATAAAACTAGGCATATCCAAGCAGGCAAGAGAGCAAGCATGCATTCCTTTCTCTTATCTCTTGATGGTGGATGTGATGGAGCCAGCTGTTTGAAGTTCCTCTCTTGACTTCCCCACAATGATAGACTATAGCCTGGGATTATAAACTGAAATAAAACCCCCTCTCTACTAAGTTGATCTCTGTCAAGGTGATTTTATCACAGGAACAGAAATGAAACTGAAACAGGAAAGCTGCTGATCTGGGTTTTGTGATGATTTTTAAGTCCCAAAGTCGTTTCAAAAATTAAGCACTGAAGTTAACTAATTTTATACCTTGCTCATTCATAAATGTCTTCTCTAATGGTACCTCAGTTCATCTTATTATTAATTTGTTGTGTTTCATTCAAACCTTTTCTAAAACCTGTTCCTAATCAAGTTACCTTTTCTGTACTAATCTGGCATCTATCTCTACAGGTTACCAGACATTTACATTACACTTTACAGTAAAAACACCTGTGTGCATTAATTTATGCAACTTCAACATAGTGGGTGACATGAAAGTAAACATAGTATGAGTCTTGGTTCACATATGAGAGAAACTGATTGGTGCTAATGACAAGAGCCTTTAGAAATTAAGTATGAACTTGTTTCTGCTACTCACAGTACAGTTACACTTATACCTACACTATAAATCCTAAACCTACGAAAGATATTGCTTTCTTTGTCTATGATTTCTGTGTGGTCAATGGACCCATTTTGCAAGCATTTGAGATATAGTGGGCACTTCCCATTTGAGCTGTATGCTCATAACTATAGATCACCGTCCAACCAAAAATATAATAAGAAAGATTCCAGAATGGGTTGTCAGTTCTGTAAAGAAAAATGGTCTGAGCTTATCCATGTTCCCAAATGTTATGCATTTAATGCATGTTTCTTTTTATGAGTTTCTGCTCTTTCTTGGAGAATTGTTTTTGCTGTTCTTTGTTCTACTTATAGATGTGTTTTGTTGAACCACCAAATAAAAAAAGTACAAAGAAGGAGAAAAAGCCCACAACATTTACATGTTATGATTTATTGTCAGAATGGTTCTGGTGGTGAGCAGGGATTCACTCCCGTTTATGAATAATATATTTACACTATTGAGTCTTCCAGTGAATTCATAAGATTGATGTTCAAATGAGAGACTCTAAGTGTGATGAATTGCTACAACATAAAGGCAGTCAATCTTTATCAGCTTCTGTTCAAAGTGAGAGGCAGTGGCTGCAGGATTGCTGGGAAATTTCCAAGCATTGCTTTCTGCTGTATTCTTGCAATCCCTTTGGAGAGGGGAAATTTATATTGGACAGCACACCCAAGTGTTCTTCTATCTGACATAGGCGCAGCAACAGTGTGTGCTGGGACTTATTGTTTGAGAAAGTGAGACAAAAATCTAAGACCCAGAACTGGAAAGTTGGGAGCAAATGAATGGCTCATATTTCAGTTCTTCAAAATACTACATGCACAGAATTAGACAGCAAGTGATGCCATGATTCTAATTGGAATTGGAAAAACTGAGGTGATGAATCCTTGTAGCTAGAAATATCAATGCTTTCTTATTTCTTCATTCAATGTATATTTGTAGTGATATTTCATTTGTATT
This sequence comes from Microtus pennsylvanicus, assembly GCF_037038515.1. Lineage (NCBI taxonomy): Eukaryota > Metazoa > Chordata > Mammalia > Rodentia > Cricetidae > Microtus > Microtus pennsylvanicus. Next base: position 93,537,824 of record NC_134586.1, read on the forward strand.
TTAATAAATAAAGCTTGCCTAAAGATCAGAGAGTAAAACAGTCCCACTGCTCCGCCTTACAGACCAGGTAGTGATGATATGGGAAATCCTTCTGTATATATGTTGCATTTATTGGTTAATGAATAAAGAAACTGCATAGGCCTGTGATAGGATGGTGAGGAGGGTGGCGGGAGGGGGACTAAACTGAATGCTGGGAGAAAGAAAGCAGAGTTGAAAGATACCATGAAGTCACCAGAGGGGAAAGACAGGAGCTGCCAGCTGGAACCTTGCCAGTAGGCCACGAGCCTCATGGTAAATTATAAAATAACAAAAATGGGTTAATTTCAAATGTTAGGGCTAGCTAGCAATATGCTCAAGCTATTGGCTAAACAGCACTGCAAAGAATATAGTTTCTGAGTGATTATTTCAGATCTGAGAAGCTGGGAACAAACAAGTGGCCTCTGACAACACAATGGTGACACACACCTTTAATACCAGCGGCCACATTAGTTGCCATAGAAACGGGGTGGTTTGTGCCTTTAATCCCAGTGGTGCACACCTTTAATCCCAGCACTAAAGAGAATTATAAAGTGGGAGGAGATAGCTCTCAGACATAGTCTCATTCTGAGATTCTTGGAGGCAGGATCACCATTTTGGACTGAGGTCAAGGTAAGAGCCAGTGACTGGCTGTTTGGCTTTTTGGGTTTTCAGGTTGAAACCCAATTTCTCTTAGTTGTTATTAATCATGCATCATGTATTGATTCAATACCTACTGTGACACAAGCATTGGTATAAGTGTTTTGGATGCATCAAGAATAAAATAAGTAACTGCCAGTCGGTGGTGGTGCACGCCTTTAATCCCAGCACTCGGGAGGCAGAGGCAGGCAGATCTCTGGGAGTTCGAGGCCAGCCTGTTCTACAAGAGCTAGTTCCAGGACAGGCACCAAAAGCTACAGAGAAACCCTGTCTTGAAAAACCAAAAAAAAAAAAAAAGAAAGAAAAAGAATAAAATAAGCTTAGCCTGTACCTTTAAGTGTTCTGCATGTAAGAGACAGAATGTAACTAGTAAGCAATTTATGATAGAGGATGGAAATGACCATGGAGGAAAATGAAGATTTTTAAGTACATAAAACAAGTGTACTAGGGCAGACACAGAGAAAGATTACTTTTCTATTTCGCTTATTTTAGATTCAATTTAATTTTTATGTGTTCGTACATGTATATAAAGATGGTCACCCCATGGTGCTTATGTGAAGGTCAGAGGAAAACTTTGCATGCCCACCTTTGCCTCCCATCTGTTGCTTTAACCCATTTGCTAGGCTATGAACTCCTAGCTGTTTTCCTGTCTCTGCTTCCTTTTATACAGTAGCAGTGATTGGGATTACAGATTCTGGATTTCCATGTCTGGCTACTGTGTGTGTTCTGGGGATCTGAACTCAGGTTTTCAGGTTTGTATAGTAAGCATTTTACCGACTGGAGTCCCTCACCCCCATTCTTGCTTTTCTGTTTCAATTGCTTATTGAAAGCACCCAATACAGGGAACACGCAGGAAGTATGACTGCTAAGCCACAGGCAAGGGCATTCAGGTAGGGGATGACTATAAACTCTCATCTAGAAGTGGGCTTGGCTTATCTGAGATGAATGAACAGGGAGGAGACTTAGAAATAGTGTTAAGATGTCCCTAAAATAAAATAAAAAATAATAAAAATGATGTCTCAGTGTGGGTGGTACTAGGAGCACCAGTGCAACAAGGAAGAAATGAAGGATTGTATGAGGAGAAAGAGCACACACTAAAGCCCTCTTATAGGCTGGGCTCTGAGAGTTCCAGTGTCAGCACTCCTGTATACCTCTTCAAAACTCTCCTTACAACTGGGTCTGAGCTACATAATGGAGAAACACATAAAGATGCCCATCAACTGCCCAAGCCCTACGCTTTTAGGCTCCAAGTCATTGCTTAGTCCAGATTTCTTCTTCTAAGATTAACCTTTAGCTCCTCAAAGTAGTTAAGACTTAGACTTTAACATTTGACAGTGCCTGTAGTTTGACACAAGATCTGTTTGTTCAGCTTAAAGTAACTCTGATTTTTCATTCCTCTTTAGTTCTCTAGATCGTTGATGTTCTTGTTAATAATCTTCCCGACTGTGTCTTCAGAGACTTCTTTCTTGGCATTGCCTCCAGGTCATCTTCTCACATCTGCCCCTGGCCTCAGGGTTGATTGCAGGACAGGGGGAAGACAGAATGTTTGTTCTCAGGAATCCTTTAGAGAAAAGTACCTGTCAAACTCACTGGCAGAGGTTGGCCTGATACGCACGCTCAAAGGAACAGATGAAGTGATGCATGAGTTTAAAGGGTGGCAGCTTCACTCCGATAGGAAAGCAATAGAACCTCCTTGGTTCGTATCTTTGAAAACGACAGTAGGCAGCAGAGCCTGAGTGGAGGAAATACCTGAGGAGCCATTCCTAAAAACGTGAGCATGTCTGAAAATACGCCGTATGTTCAAGGGCTGTGAATTGCCCTTTCAGCTGGGTGGTGTTGTCTGGGGATGAACAGAAGAATTCAATCACAAGGCATCAAAGTGACAATACATAATCTCCAAGGCGACAACAAGCTTTCTAACCGTGTTTCCCCATGATTGTAATTGGCATTCTATGTGATCAATTTATTTTAATGGAATTATTTTTCCTAACATGTCATTAGATGATTTAAATTTACATTTGAAAAATAATAACACTTGGGATCATGCCCTGTATGGGGGACTCAAAAGTTGCCAATTTGACATTCATTGATACTTAATATGTATATATCAAAAACGTATCTTAACCCTAGAAAGAGAGTTTCATTTAATTCCTACAGAAAGTTGACCATGTGGCACTACTATGCTTTTAATACTACAGACAAGGGCACTGTCACAGAAAGGGGAACTGTGGTGTGAGCCTGAGAATCACATAGTCAGAGCCTCCCTGAGTGGGAAAATTCAGAGAGAGGGGGTGTTCAGTTCACAGTCTCAAGGCAAACAAAGCCCAGAGTTGTGGAAGGACTCTTAGTAGGACAAAACACTTGTCCTTTCGCTCTAGGTTCTGGAATACTCTTATAATTGACATCATTGGAGTATATTTAAACCCTTGTTTTATGTCTTTATGCCCTTTTGTCAAACTATTAGATGAAGTACAGAGAAACACTTCTCTCTAGAACCCAAGAAATCTCAAGAAATCTTCAACACTCCTAGTAAGAACTGATGAGCCACCACTAGTGATCAAATCATTCTGATGCTTTACAAGCAGAACAAGTAGAACAAGTGAAAGTTTGGAACATTTCAAAGTTTGAACCACCCAGACATTGTCACATCCCTCTCCTTCTTGCCCCACCGGAGAAAATCTGCTGTGTTGTGCTGGCACCAAAGCTGGCAGGGTAAAAGAGAGCTCAGGGCAGAATGTGTAGGCACAGCATATGATTTTGAGTTGTAAATTTAGAGTTGGCACTGGCTTCTGCCTATCTCATGAATTTCAATCAGTGCCATTCCTCTTAGGACACTGTGCTAAGGCCAACTCACCCACATGTCTAGCCCTGCATGATACATTAGTGACAGTTTTATATAACTTCATCACATGTATCCTTTACTCAGGTGGATTGCTTTCTCCTCCTCCTGCCTGTCCCTCCTCCTCCTGCCTGTCCCTCCTCCTCCTGCCTGTCCCTCCTCCTCCTTTTCTTCTTCTTCCTCCTCCTCCTCTTTTTCCCTCTCTTTCTCTCCTTCTTCTTTTGCATAGGAACTTGTTACTCCCAAGAATTCTTCCCAAATCTATGTTGACTGATAATAAAAACACCTTTTATAATTTTTTTAAATTTGTTGTTTGTGAATTTTATATATGTACATTTTAAACATGTGCATAAATATACCTTCTGTTCCTCCCCTCTAGTACCTCCTGTGTCCCCCAACAGTTTCTTCAAACTTACTGGGTTTATTTAGTGCTGCCTGTAGTCAGATGTTTCTCTCCCATCCACCTGGTCCCAAATGCCCGATAGTTGCTTCCCAAATTACCGCACAGTGGCTTATATTAATTATTAATGCTCAGCCCGTAGCTCAAGCATGTTACTAGCTAATTCTTACATTTTAAGTTAACCAATATTCCACACTCTGCCACATGACATTGCCTTTATTAGCATGGCATGTTCGTCTCCTCTTCCCTCTTTGTCTGTCTGATGACTCTCTGACTCCCCCTTCCTCTTTCCAGAATTCTTTAATTTTGTCACCCTGCCTATACTTTCTGCCTGGTTACTGGCCAATCAGCATTTCATTAAATCAATATGAGTGACAAATCTTTGCAGTGTACAGAGGATTATTCCACAGCAGCTTCCTGTGTATATAGGGGGCAGGACCATCTACTGGAATATGGGTAGCTTTTCAAGGGGTGCATCTCAGAACAAATCTTGATACCAGGTAATGGTTTGCTGTAACTGTGGGCCCTGTTGTCTGTGAGATCTTCAGAAGTAAGTATTATGAGGCTATGGAACACCTGGGTTCTAGAGACAGATCTCACATTGTTTGTTTATGACAGGTCCCAGTTTTCTCCTTGATTATGTGGCTCACTCACTAAAAAGTGGAATGTTATATGAAGCAGCTCTTCAATATCTAATCTGTATAGTCAGGGTTCATGATTCTAGTACATTGCCACATGTTCAGAGCAACAAAGAGTCCCTGTTGGAGTCTGTTCAGTCTAGCATCTACTGCATTAAAAATTAAATATCCCAGTGCAAAAAACCTCCATCCCAAAGCTGTGGGCTGGGAAATGCTTCTGAAGCTTTCTACACAACCTTGAATGAATCTCCTGGATATCTGTATCTATCTGTCTGTCTGACTGTCTGTAGCTATCTATCTATCTATCTATCTATCTATCTATCTATCTATCTATCTATCTATATATCATCTCTATATATGTAAGAATACATAACTCAACCAGTGTGGGGTGAATTAAGCACAGTTTAGTGTAACCATATACTATGCACCATGGCTGTCAAAAAACACTGAGCTGCAGACACACAGAGTCATGTACCATGGCTATCAAAAATGCCAAATTATAGACACACAAAGGGGATTTTTTCATCATGTGTTATAAGTCAGAGTTTATCTGGTTGAATTTGACATATTTGTAACAAACCCCAGAGTTTTATGATCTGAAATGAAGGCATCTTCTGTTGCAGAGATATACTGTAGGACACTCAGAACTCAGTGGCCAGGCTACCGCTAACACCATAGACAAGGGCATCCTAGGGAATCTGTAATTAGCTCGAGCTTAGTAAAGTCACATTCATGCTTCGGAGTCAGCACAAGAGTGTGCGCAGTTACACCCGCAGTTCTGAGTTTTAAAAATCAGAGCCAATGCCCTCATAAGCAGATCTATAATCTTGAGATGTTTTCAATAAAACCTAATGAAATTTATTACCATTCCACCTATGAGACTAAGTGGATTTGCAGATGGATAAGGATAAGCTGAGCTCATCTCCTTAGACGAAATTGCCCATCCAGACAGATCTGACCACTGTAATAGATTCAGGAGTGGTTTGCAGCAAATTACCTTAAGTGACTTAACATCGCCAAGTTCTGCTGGAGACATTCTGTGAGGAGTCCTGCTTGCTGGGATTTCTAAGTCTGATTTTGTCTCTGCTCTTGAATTTCTAAAGCTCTTAGCCTGGTGTAAAGTATGCCAATAAAGTGTAATGAAGTTGATAAGGCGTGTAAAGAAAATGAGCTTTGAGGGGCCACAAAAATTAAAACTTGATTATGCTTATAGGAAGGTTGAAACCGCAGCGAGGACGCAGGTAGAAGCTGCGTGCACGCCACAGATGTGCTTCTACATTTATAGACTGAACTCTTACTGGGTGTTAGACATTGGAATTTGAGCAAAAGTTGCCAAGAAGGGATCCCAATCCAGCCAGAGCCACAGCAGTCTCTCCTGTGGTGACAGTACCTATGAAGGATGTGAGACTAGGAGAGGTGTCTTAGTTTCATAGGCTTGTAATTTATCAGAGACATTTTGACTCAAAACAATGCCATTTGTAATCAATGGATTGGGTAGCTCAGAAATTCAGTGCTGGTTTTGCTGTCCAAAAATCAAAGTATCACGAGGGCTTCCTTCCTTCTGGAGGTTCTGGGGGTACCTTTCCCTTTTCCTCCACATTTCAAGGGCAACTCAAGGAGCTAAATAGAATTCTGGTCTGTCATTTCATTGCATAGTCCTCTTTGTCAAAGCGAGAGAATGACATATTTCAAGGTCACTGTCTTGAGTTGAAACTTTCAGGATGTGTGTTCTCGAATTTTTACTCTTGCTCTGCATCTTGAAAATGTAGAGAAAAGATCTACTCCTTTGCCTAGGCACACGGTCTGACCATCAGCATTGTGTAATAGCCAGCATTTGCTGGATGCTCACAGTGGCAACAGACAGCCTTCTTAGTACTTTATATATATTAGCTCATTTAATTCTCATAGTACCAGATGCCCAGTGACTTGTGCAGTATGTTTGCAGGAGCACAGAGACCTAAAAATGCCTCCTGTCCTCTCTTTATTGTATCTACCCTTCAATGCAGGATTTATCACAGCTTTGCCTATTTATTCCTATGCTGAATTTTACTGTAGAGGTAAATTTACCCTGCTTCTTATGGGATTACCTCCTGAATTGCTTTTAGGTATTGCTTGTTTGTTTGTGTACTAGTGGTTTATCTAATCCTGATTTGGTCTAGAGGAACAATTAAAAATATTTATAAATATCTAAATTCAGCCTCTCAGTCTGTATAATGTAACTTGTATGTATTTGATTTCAGGGCTGATCACCGGTATTGTATCACGAATTAGGGGGTTCTTCTCTGGCAAAGAAGGCTCTCCAGTTCTCAGATTTTCTTAGTTGCTGTAGGCTGTAGGTCTTTATTGAGGTTTCAGGTCTCTTAAGATTTTCCCCTGACACATTGTCATGTCTATTTGTATTGCTGTTGTTCAGGGCTTGTTTAAACAGTCATGTTGATGAGACTTCATGCATATGTGTGTGTATAAAATTTAACCATAATTATAGAAAATTAGACAATGAATTGAAAAGAATAGGGGTACAAGAGAGAGGTTGGCGAAAAGGAAATGGGGCAATGATGTAGTTATACTAAATTCAAAAAATATTAAATTCAAATTACTAAATTCTAAATTACTAAAATACTAAATTCAAATTAAAAATAGCAAAAATATGTGTTCTTGGGAAAGAATAATAGTTCTTGAAAATGGCTATGTCCTAATCTTCCCAAATGATAACAGTTGCTCAACAGGACAAAATAGATTTTTCAGTTGTGATTAAGGACTGTGTGTGTACATGCAGATATGTGTGTGTGTGTGTGTGTGTGTGTGTATGTGCTCGTGTAAATCAGAGTCAACCTTGAGTGACATTCTTCAGGCATTGTTCATATGTTCACCGTTTGGGAGGCAGGATTTCTCCCTGGCCTGGAAGCTGGACCGCCTGTCTCTGCTCCTCAGTTCTGCAGTTGTAAGCATGCAACCTCACATGTGATTTTTGCCTCTTAAAATTTTCATGCATATAGTTTTGAGGATTTCATGCATATGTAGAATAAAATATGTTTGTATCTGCCCATAAAGCCCTGGTGGGTAACCGAGGGCAATGGCAATAATCTGTGTTGTTTTGAAGATCTCCAGATCCTCCTTGGGCAATAATTTATAGGGAGAGATCTCCTGTCCCATACCACAGTTTCCATTTAATAACCCATGTATAACCCATGTAGGACAATTCTGTTGGGTTTTGAAATTATATTACTAACTTAAGGATTTGCATAAAGCTTTTTCACATGCCCTTAGTTTTGGTTAACCTACCTCTTATCTTCCCCTTCTCTCTCCTTCCTACCCTAAAACTCTGCTTAGTCTTTTAACCCCTAGTACCCCTCTCTCAGTTCTTGTCACTGTGTCCTGCTCTCCCTCCACTGAAGCACTAGGCTATGAGGGCACATGGATAAGGACGTGTTGAAAGGCTACTGACAGAGCCATCTCCTTTAGTAATTAAGGATCGAAAAATGTGATATTTTCCTGGATTGTGCAGGTGGTGATAGCTAATGGTGAGAAACTGGAGAAATAAATTGGGAAACGGTGACATGCTGGTGGAATCTGGAGCCCAGAGTAATGTAACAGCTACCTGGGCCAATGAGTCAAGGATTGAAGCCTGTCAGTAGAAGCTGGAAAAGGCAAGGAGAGTGACCTTAGCCTCCAGGAGGGATGTATAGTTCTGTCTAAATTCTCTCGGTTTGGGAGATCCACATCAGACTTCTGACCTCCTGCCAGTAAGATAATACATTGTGCTGTTTTAAGTCATAAGGTTTTGTTGTTGTTGTTGTTTTGTTTTTTTTAACAGTGGCGGTGGGAAGTTATTTTACTAGGTTTCTTATTTTGCTCAGTATTAGGGAAACAATTGTAGAATAAACACCCTCAGGTTAGGAAACAAAATAAATTCAGCCTTATTAAAAAGTAAGAAGGTATACATGAACAAATCATTTAATTGTTCTCAGCCATGTCTTTGTTGACAAAATCTAATTCCCTTACCTTTCTAAGGAGGGGGTTGGGAGTGGTATACAATCTAGTACATTATGGGGATATTAGGAATGACACCTGATAAACCTTTATCATTTTTTGAATAGTTAATTCTTATTTTACTTTTGCTTCTGACTTCCAGAAAATATTTGCCCAGAGATCTCCCCAGAGAAAAGAAAAACGATCTGGAGCCCATTGCCTTTGCTCATTTTACTCTTCTCATTGAGCATGTGAGTCGAATTATTTTCCTAGCCTTTGTGATTTTTCCAAATTTATGTCTAGATTTACAGGTCATAGATGTAATTAGGCTGTTTATTATTTCTATATAAATTATGTATAGCTATGATAAACAAAGAACACCTTTAAATGGCTCTGACATGTGAGTATGTATATTTGTATGTTTATAAAGGTCACAGTTATATCACCCAGTGTACCTTACATCTGTTTCAAAGACATCCTCCTTTGTGTTCATTCCTGAATACAGGTTATTTCCTTATTATATGTTATATTCTCTACAACACTTCTGTAAATTATTTCCATGAATAATTTTTATTTAAAGACTTTAGCTGACAAGAATTCACAGGGCAGCTTTCAGAGGTTGGTTGTCTCCGTCCACTATGTCTCCTGGGCATGACACTCCGGGTATCAGGCTTGGTGGCGGCCTGTTGTGTGTGCTTTGCCCTCTCCCTGGCCCTACACTCGCAGTTTCAGATGACAGTGAAATCATGTGACACTTGCATTTCTGTTCCCGACTTACTTCCCTTAACACAATCTTATCCAGGTCCACGGATGTTGTTGCATATGTCAGCATTTCATTGTCTTTTACGGCTGGGAGATACTCCACTGTGTATACACACCAAACACTCTCCATTCATCTCGTGATGAATTGGGATGTTTCCATTCCTTGACAATCGCTGGTGTTCCTGGGACAAAGGAGTAGAGCCATTTCCTGGAATGATTTCATACCTTTGAATTTATACCTGGGACTGAAGCTCCTGGATCACTTGGGGCTCCACTTTTAAGTTTTGAGGAAATTCTCTGCTGTTTCCAGAATGGCTACATTAATTTACACTCTTTCTAATGGGGTAAAATGGTGCTTTTGTTCCTTCCCATTCTCCTATTGTCTTTTGTTGTATTGGTAATAGTCATTCTTCTTGGAGTACAAGGAACTCCCTTTGTGGTTTTGATTTTCATTTCCCTGATGACTAGCAGTACTGAGCACATTTTATTCAGATCCCCGACAACCCTTCATGTTCAGTCTCTTGAGAAATATCTATTCAGGCCCTGCCTTCACTGTTTTTTCATTTTATTTTCATGAGACAGGTCTTTTTTATGAGTCCCTGGCTACCCTGGAACTTATCATGTATACCAGGCTGGCTTTGAACTTACAGAGATTGACCTGCTTTTGTTCTAGAGTGCTGGGATTAGAGATATGTACCCTCAAACTAGGCCTTACTTCCTTTCTTTAAATTGGATATTTTAAATATTATTATTTATGTAGGTACGAGTGTGACTGCACATGGGTGCCCTGTCCTACTTAGCATTTAAGTCCTTTTAAATTCTGTATATGAACCCTTTTCATAAGTAGATTTCAGTTGGTCTATTGTTACTTCTACTATACCTAAGCTGTTAGTTTGATGTAATATTTGTTCTCTCCTCCCTCCCAGGCCCACCTCTCTCATTTGTTTGGCTTGTTTTAGGAAACTTAGCTAAAGCATTCTGCACCATGCCAATGTCCTGATGCCTTATTTATTTATTTGTTCATTTATTTATTTCATTGCCATGGGTGATATACTTAAGCCTTCAATCTTTTCTGAGTTGATTTTTGTAACATGGCAGAAAAAAGGGTCTAGATTTTTTGTTCTTTTTATGGATAGTCTGAAGAGACCATTCTTTCTTTTAAAAAATATTTATATTTTGTTTGATTCCATTGTGTGTATGAAGTTGATGGTGGTTTGTAGGGGTAGATGGGCATCTGGTCGTGCATACAGAGGTCAGAGGACAAATGGCAGTAGTTGGTTTGTTCTTTCTTTCCGCAGTGGGATCTGGGTATCAAAATTAGGTCATCAGGCCTGGAAAACAAGCACTTTTAGCAGCAGTACTACGTTACCAGCCCGAGAGTCTTTTCTAAATGCATATTCTCAGGGCTTTAGTAAAAGTTTCTATAGATGCATAGGCTTGGTGATAAGTCCTCTGTTAGATCCTATTTCATAGTCTCACCCTCTCCTTCTCCATCTCTGTCATCGCTTGATCAATATTGTGTTATTTAGATTTCAGAGATTCATAGGATATTTTTAGGTACAAAATTCTACAATTTTGTATAATATCTCCTGCTTTATTAGTTGTGGCAAAACTGCTTTGATGACTCAGGGTTAAGGGGTGTGTGTGTGTGTGTGTGCACTAGGATGTGCACATGTGTGCTAGCATGTGCATGCACGCACACTTATATTTGTATGCCTATCTTAAATTTTCTATAATTATGTGATGAGTACAATTGGTAACTTTTTAAGGAGCTGAATCAAGTTTGTAGTCAGTGTTTAGTAATACAAACATAAAAAAAAAACTATTCTTGCAATCCATTGACATAGTATGCCTTTTCTTTGTTTAACATATTCTCTAGTTCCTTTCATCATGGTAGAGATATATCACTGCTTTGGTTATATTTATTATTGGGATTTTGTAGCTTTTTAAAATGAGATTACTCTTTCATTTTCTACCTTGCGTAATTGGCTACTTCCAGTAGTACTACTAATTGGTATCATCTTGTGTCTTTCCTGAATTCTTTCAGTAGCTACACTAGGGTTTTGGTATGGTCTACATATAAGACCACATGATCTGTAAATATGGGCGATTTGATACATACATACATATATACAAAATTTGGATACCCTTCTTTTCTTCCACTTGCCTGTTTGTTCTGGCTGAGATTCACCCTGAAATGCTAAAAGCAATTGGTCAAATTGTGTCTCCTGTTCTTTCTCAGATATTTTAGAAAATTTTTATGTATATCTCCCATATACTATGATAATAGCTATTGACTTATTATGTGCGGTCTCTATTATGATGAAGTCTGTTCATTATATAACTAATATTGTGTCACTTTCTATCATGAAGATATGTTAAATTTTATCAAAAACTTCTTATTTGTTAAGAAGATAATGTTTGTTTTGAATTCTACTGAAATATTTTACATATTTATTGATTTGAGTAGTTTGAGTCTTGTTTTTATTATTTAGATGAGTCTTATTTGATTATGGTAAAACCTTTTGAATTTACTTTTGATATTTTGCTTAGATTTTGTTAAAATTCTAGTATCTATGATGTCTAAGGATGTTGACCTTTATCCCCTTTTCTCCCTCATACTGTCCTAATTTTTATGTCTGGGGAAGGCTGCCTTCATAAAATGAGGTAGATGAATTGTAGGATGAATTAGTTTCTCTTAACAAGACAGGGTTTCTCTGTAGCTTTTGGAGCCTGTCCTGGAACTAGCTCCTGTAGACCAATTTAATAAGTTTTAAAATTCTTCTACCATGTTTCACTTCCTATCCATCTTCCTCTTCCTCTCCTCCTCATCTTCCTCCCTCCTTTATTCCCCCTCCCATTTTTAAGTGGTACAGCTCAGGGTCTTGTGGGTGTGAGCCAAGAGCTCCATCACCTCCTAATAGGCCATTATGTGTCATTGAAACCTTCTCAGAAAGCTTGGTAGAACTAAGTAGTGATTCTTTGAGTCCTGGGCCTTGTTTTGATGAGAACTCTTTATGACAGTTTCAACCCTGTTATTGATTATTGGTTCATTTACATATGTATTTTTACATTATTCCATCTTGGTAAGGTATATTTTCACATTTATTATTTCAGAATCTATGTTTTCATTCAATAATTTCATTTTAGATGTTTTAGTGTATTATCATACATACAATAGATGTGTATTTGTTTAAGTTATTAATAACTATGATATGCTATTTTCATGTGTAGTTACAACAACCTTTTCTTAACAGAAAGAAGAATACTTAGACTTCTGATATTATAAATACATTGTGATTAAGCCAATAAAATTTAACAAGAATTTTTAACACTCACAATTTTTTTACATTAATGTTTTTATAGAAATTATGAGGACAAGCCAATTTTTTAACCTATAAATTTGTACCAGGTGATCCAAAATTAATTTATACTGAAGAGTAGGATTATTGTTTCCCTTGTGTCAGCTTCCTTGGTTGCCTAGGCCTTCATCCTGGACCCCTCAGATTGTCAGTCTGAGCTGAAGACTGAAGACTGACTGTGTGAGTCTGCCACTCCCAATCTGTGTTCTGCTGTGACACTTTCTGAACGTTTGAATACAAAACTTACGCTCTCTCACCTTGAAGGTAGAATAAAATATCATACATATCCTTCACTTTAAAACATTCCTTTTAAAATATGTTTCAGGTGAACATTCATTCTTCCCAAGGGTAAGAAGAGCATTTAATTGTAACCTCACCAACATTGTACAATGTCAACCTTCAATTTTGTGAGTCATGGGGAAACATCTTTTTTTGTTTTGTATATATTAGCTTTATAACTGATATATTGAACCAATATGTCTATTGGTGATTTTTACTATTTTAGAGACAGGGTTTCAATATTGAGTCCAGGATGACTTTGAAGTCACTATCCTCCTGCCTCATCCTTCCAAGTGTAGGATTACAGGTCTGTTCTACCAAGTCCAGATCTTAATAGATATTTTCATTATCATTTTTTCTTTTCATTCCCATGACAAAGATATTTCAGGGCCTCATTAATGAAAGAAAAGTACTTTGCCACTGAGCTATACTCTAACAGATTTGGATATTTTCTTAATATGTGTGAACTTATTTTCATTTTTGCTTATGTATTTTTCCTCCTTTATTTTGGACTGCATGGAATTTTCAAATGTTCTTTCTCCTTTCAATTAAATTTATTGAGGTTTAATTGCTCCAACAGCTTTAATGTTACACAATTCAACAACTGTATAATTTCTAATTTAAAGTATGCAATTCAATATATTGAGTACCTTGACAGATCAGAGTAGCCATTGCTTTAACCAATTTTAGGACAATTTCCTTAATAAAAAGAAAAGTTAAGTCTTCTTGGAAGTCATGTCCCCCATTACCTCCCTTTTCACTGGGCTCTGAGAGTCTTTAATTTGCTTTCTACCTCTGTATAGTTGCTAACTATATGTATTTCACATAAATGGAATTTTTTTGTTTTGTTTTTTGTAGCTGCCTAGTTTAACTATGGTAAAGCCTGTTTTCACTGTGTATTATCTTGTAACCTGCATCCGGACATCATTCTTACTATTTTTTGAGATGGCCTTATTGTTGGACACTATTTATTTATTTATTAAATGATAGACATTTGAGTTGCTGCTGTTCTTGGTCTATATGAACAATGCATCTATTTTTATTCATATATGAGGGTATTTTTCTGCAAACATTTCCACTTAGGTTGGCTTAATCAGCAGGAGTGGAGATGGTAACATGTCTTGTATGCTTGACATTTCAAAAAAAAGCAAAAATGATTTCCAAAGTAGAATTTCCACTATTTTACCAACAATGTTTGAGGGGTTTAATTTTACTGCCCCCTCGTTAGTATGGGATTTTATGTTTGGGGGATGTGGTTATCACAGTAGGTATTTCATTGTGATTTTGATTTGCATTTTCCGATATCTAATGATAGAAATTGTCTTTCCATGTGCTCATACGTTTGTGTCCCTTTGGGGAGTGTCTAGCTATACACTCTTGCCTTATTTAGCTGGGTTGCTCATCTTATTGCTATTGAGTCATAAACATTATGCATGTCTTGATGTTCCATTCCTCCCTGATCAAAGATTTGAATATATTTTCTCTAATTCTACATGTTTCTCCACTATCTGGGGTTGTTTGTTGTGGCATAACTATATTAACTTTGGTGAGGTCTAACTTGTGTATCTCTGAATTTGTCTTGTGTCATCTGACCAATACATTTACATGCAGTAAAGTTCACTTTTGTTCTCTGTGTGTGTTAGAGAGAGGGGGGAGGGAGGGAAGGAGAGAAAGAGGGAGGAAGAGAGAGAGAGAAAGTTTTCAAGATTCTGTTCTCTTCTGCCACTTTATAGGCTTCAGAGATTGGACTTAGGTCATCAGATGTGAATAGATGAGCTTGTACCTGCTGAGCCATCTCACCTGCCCTGCAGACTAAATGTCTTCAGGCTTTGACAAATGCATGCTTTTCAGCACAGTAACCAAGATGCAGAACTGTCCTGTTACAGTCAGTTATTACCTGAATCATTTTGATCTATTTGCTTTCCTTAAGTAGTTATTTTCCTCAAGAATATCCAATCAATAGAGTTACAGACAGCACAGCAGTAAATATGAGGAGGTTTGTAATGGTAATACTGTTTAGTTTTAATGAATTAGATTCTCCTGAACTGTTTTTTAAATATTCAAGCCACTTATTTTTTGAATTGTCAGTGTTATTCCTGCTTATGTCTGCATTCATTTTTACATTTTGATCTCACTGTTGTTTAGTTTTAGTTGGCTCCTTTATGTTACACACACAGTCCATAAAAATCTCAGCATTCTTTCACTCACACTTCTAAATCTCCTAAGCAAAATGCCCGGAATCACATCTTCAGACTTGGTATAAATTAGAGAAGTTTCCATCTAGACAAAGACATTGCAAATGTGTGAATATAGCAATTGTCCAACTCTTCTTTCTTCTTTGATATTTTGCTATCTGAGAACATGTTCTTCCAATTTCACCTCGAACCTCAGATAGAAGCTTACATATAAATACAAGGAAGCAGAGTTTGTCCTTTGGATTCTGATAAGAATCCCTGCCTTATCTCCTTTGTACCTTTGGAACGCAGCTTAGGTCCCACCCACATAAAGTTAGTTTGTAGACTGAGCTAGGCTCAGTTCTTAAGCCTGGATCATTAGAACAGTGTCAAGACTGGGAAAGAAGGAGAAATGGAGTCATGTAGCGTGGTGATGGGATTCTGATGGCACACAATGGGTTTCTATGTTGCTCCTCACTGCTCTATCCTCACAAGAAGAAATGATGACTACTGTCCCACTGCAGTGAAGAAATAGTTCATGACAATTAACAAGATAATTCCACAATCATTTTTAGAAAACAGGCTCAGAATCAGAATGATTGAATAGAGGAGAGAAAATTGTGGAAATAGGCTCAAAGTTGCAGAGTCCGTTTTTGAAAGTGGTCAAGGTAGATTTTTCTTGACAGCACTGAACTGTTCTCAGCCTAGTGATGACACATGGTCCTCCCATGATAGCTGCCACCCAGCGCTCTCCTTATGCTTGTTACTCTGACCAGAAGCACAGAAAGAAATCTCTGTACCGATTCGACTCTGTCAACTTGACACAAGCTAGAGTCACCCGAAGAGAGGTACACGCTACTGAAGAACTGCCTCCGTCATATTGGCTTGTGGCCATTGTCCCCATCAATGATTGATATGAGAGGGTCCGGATCTCTGTTGGCAATGCCATCGTAGGAGGATACTCATGGGTTAGATATGAACAGAAGGTGAGCAAGCCATGAAGAGCAAGACAGCAAGAATTGCTCCTCCAAACCTTTGCCTCAGTTTCTGCGCCGTCTCCATCTTGGCTTCTCTGTGTGATTGACAGTGGCACAGAAGGGTAAACCAGCAAACCCTCTACTTTCCCAAGTTTCCTTTGGTCATGCTTTTAACCCAGTAGCGGAACCCAAACTAGGACAGTGTGTCAGAGTAGCCAATTTACCACGAAAATATTTATTCTAACCTTACAGAAATGTAGCACCTCCACCGCCACTAGAGTATCCCATGCACTATATTAAGTGGTATATATTTTCTTAACTTTTGTCCTCTTGCTTAGGATACTTTTTTTCTTCTACTTTTTCATGAACTGGGGCTTGAATCCAGGGCCATGTGCATACTCCTCAAAAGTGCTACCATCTTCAGGTCTAGAAATTTTTGTAAAAGAATGTGAAAGGGCATTTGTAGTTGTCATGTGTTTCTCTTTCTGTGTGTTCAGTCAGAAAGAACCTTCAGGGGAGACTTTCCTGTTATCTTTCCCGCTGCCCGTGCCTCCATCTTCATGTCCTCCACCGGGATGGGGAGCTGTCTGCCTCTCTGGGAATCCACCAGGGCCTTGCATGCATTTACCCTCCTCGCACCTTTGTATTCTCCTGTCTATTGTGGCCTCATTAGGAGGGGAAAATGCCTATGAGGCTGCTCCAACTTGTCTGTCTAAAGGTTGTTGGCAGTAATGCATTGGGGGACAGAATCTGGGGACTAAGCAAAATAACAAGCTTTCTAGACCTCAGGTAATAGGGAATATAAACTTATATTTCTGTATTTGGTTTCAATTTTGGTTTGTGTCTTTACTATGGCTTCTTTTACCTTATAACTTACATGCCTGCTCATTGCAATATGGAATTACTTTGGAGTTTTCTCATGACCTGGTTGATTGGCCCATCTGACTGTGGCCCGTTCCTATGGGTCAGGTATCCAGACATGGCCTCCGGGGGTCCTCTGTGCTAAGTCCTGCAGGGTAAAATGGAGATGTGAACAAATCTGTTTCCATGTGAAGCTCCACACAGAGATGAATGCCTTTCCCCACTCAGTTAGTTTGCTGGCAGAATTAATATTTTTGGATGTGAGTGAAGGTATTAGCTTTTGCTGGCTCAAGCCCAACCTCATATGTTAAGGCTGTCCACAGCTCCTCAATGTACTTGTTTCTTCCATATGCCACTTCCATTGTTGGGCATCCAAGACAGGTTCTTATTTCATTACTAACTAGTACAAAAAAAGACAGCTCCTCTTTTTGAAGTCTTTCAGCTAAGTCAATCTGACCCAGAAGACATTCACTTTGTATTTATTTCCAATGAATTTATTAGGGACCTTTAATTCCACCAGTGAAATCCCCCCTCTACCCTACTATGCAGTCTGGAGAGCATTGATTCTTAACCTGTGAAGTCATGACTCCTTTGTGGGTGAAATGACCCTTTCACAGGGCAGGTCAGAGACCATCAGAAAACACAGATGTTTATATTACAATTCCCGACTAGCAAAATTACAGTTATGAAGTCGCAAGGAAAATAATTTTATGGTTGGTGTCACCACAACATGAGGAACTGTATTAAAGGGTCACAACATTAGGAAGGTTGAGGACCAATGCTGTAAAGGGAGGTCGCACATCTTTACACACACTGAAACATATTTCATGAAGATCAGAATCAGGGAATGTTTTTTCACTGTTCAAAGTGGGGGGAGGTCCCCAAAGACCATCTCGTTAGGGAGAGTTTCCTGTCACTGTAATTGTGAGGCAAGGAGTTGGGACAGAATGCAGACAAGGGTCTCTGGGGGAAACATTGACTGAATAGCTATTCTTAAAGCCTAAAATAAAGGTTGTCTGAAGGATGAGACGTGAAACCTAAGAGTCAAAGTTTTCAGTAGAGAGGATTACAGGACATTAAGTCGACCAGCCAAGGTGCTATGGGTTAGGCTCAGTAGAAGATGCACAGAGAACTACAGCAGGGTTGAACACGACTTTTGACTCCTTCTGTGGGCATATCAGTTGCATCTAGAGCTGTGGGCCATTTTTCATAAGCAGTCACACGCATTTTCTTCATTGTGCGTTTCTGACTAGCCAATGAGAAGACCTGCTCCTTTAAAATTTAGCCTGTCTGCTCTCTTAAGCTAATGCCAAGGTCTTACAGGGAGGCAGACAGGCTCTGTTCCTGAATCTCCACTCCTATGGGACCTTTTTAATTAGGAAAGGGACTCTATGCATTCAGCTCACAGATAGCCAAGAAGAAGGAGTGTGTCTTACGGTGGAGCTGCCCTAATTTCTTCATGTAAGCTTATGTCATTACAGAGTCTGCTCAGGGGGATAAACCAAGTTCATTCATACCATGATTAAAGACTGTGAAAGTGTAAGCAAGTCCTGTTGGATTATTCGTTAATGACATATCAATCCCTCACTAAGAAAACATACAGGTTTTGGCCAGATGAAGAAAGAGCAAATAAAAGAAGGAAACACACATACAAACAAACAGAATTCAGTGGTTACAGTAACTGCAGGGGTGACAAGTTATCAGATATATTTAATATGAGTGTAGGATATAACAGACCTAACACACACACACAGAAATCACACACACACAGGCACATGCACATAGAGACACACACACAGAAAACACACACACAGGCACATGCACATAGAGACACACACACAGAAAACACACACACATGCACAGACACACACAGAAACACAGACACATTGAAACACAGACAGACACACATAGAAATCACACACACAGACACATGCACATAGAAACACACACAGAAAACACACATACATATGCACAGACACACACAGAAACACAGACACACACAGATACATAGTGAGAGAGGGAGAGAAACACAGACACAAACACAGAACCACAAATAGACAGACAGACAAACAGATACACACACAGAGAGAGCCACAGAAACACACAGAGAACCATAGACACACACACACACAGAACCACAGACACACACAGATACTTAGATGAGAGAGAAACACAGACGCACACACAGAACCACAGACAGACAGACAGACAAACAGAACCACAGACACACGCACAGAAAACCACAGACACACACACACACACAGAGGCTTCCTCCCCCATCTACCACCTCCTCCCCGAGTCATGGTGCAATATGCGCCAGTGTGATCAGAGATGCCATCTGGAAGACTTGCGAGGACTTGCTGACTGTGTACATTATGAGGAGGCACGCCAGTCTCTGGGGACTCTTGTTCCCTGAACTGGAGGCTGGGAAACTGGGAGACGGGTTACCAGAGTGGAGGGCAGTATGGGCATGTGGGCCACATGGATACTGAGACTCTAGACTGCTGGCAGCCCGCTGTCTCCCTGAGTCCTAGACACAGGGGCAGAGTGGTGCCTCAGGCAGGACTCAGCTCTGAGCACTGGAGGGCAGCATGCCAACCAAGGCAGGAAAATTAACTTAACAAGCACTTACCTGTCATATCGTCAAGCTCATTGAGAGCTTGAGGGATTCACAGTTGGGCGCATGTTCTTACTCTGGAATTGTTCCCAGGCGTGAATGCTGTTGTTGGCCGTCCAGTCTAAAGTGAATCAGATTCTGATCTTAGTTACACAGCAACCAGACTGGTGCCATAACTGCCAATATATTACGACAAAACAGGATTGAACATGTCACAGAGATAATGGCCTTAAATTTCACCAAAAGCATTTGAAATCCTCCTTGTTAAAGATTAACAAGATGACCTTGCTCACAATGCTGTCCATATTAAGCTTTCGGTAACATATAAGGAAGCTGTGTGTTACTCAGAACACAGAGCAATGGGAAAAAAGAAAATGCAACAGAATAGAAGTCTATGCTCGACATGAAATTGATATACAAAAATCCTTTTATGGTAAGGAAGGAGAAAGGAGGGGTTCATCTGTACAGAAACATGGCAATAAAACTATTACAAAGATTCTCTGAAAACCATGCTTTGCACACAGGTCCCCGCAATCTCATCCTTATAATGCTTCTGGAAAGAAGCTACCAGCAAACACCTGTTCAGCTTTGGACTGATATCACCTTTGTTATTAATTCTCATTGCCACAAATAATTGTTTCAAAACAATTTATTATAACCCTTTCCACTTTATCTTTAAAACATTTCCCCCCCTTGGAAGTTGGAGAGATGGCTCAGTGGTTAGGGGCACTTGCTGCTCTGGCAGAGGTACTGAGTTGGGTTCCTGCATGGTGGCTCACAGTCAGTCAACTGTAACTGCAGTTCCAGAGGAATTAAAACTCTTAGCATTCACATTCATTAACCCACATTCAGAAACACACACACACACACACACACACACACACACACACACACACACACACAAGCTAAAAACAATACGGAACTATTGTTGGCCACACCAGTCATGGAAGCAGGTATGCAGGCTTTGTTCTCCTTTCAAGCCTCCATCCAAGTCCCCAGTTTCATTTCCAGTCCTGTAGTAGACCCCTGCAGGGTCCAGTCCCCTTTGTGACTCCCTTCCCTATAGGATCCACAGATCCTTTTGACGATTCCATCTTCCCTCCCTCTTTTGAACTGCTCAGATACCCACCTTTGTAGCCCACCCCCATTCCTTCTTGTCAGCTCCCCATACCTAGGAACACTTTATCCCCACTAGCCACACCTAGCATGGACTCAGAAGTACTCCCTACCATGCAATCCACTGTTACTACATGCTCATGATATCCCGAGAGGGAAACAGAATCCCCCCAAATGGAACACCTCAAAGACAAGACCAGATGTCAACAACTAGACTTACAATATTCCCAATGCCACATTCCTAAAATTCTAGCATAAAAACACAATAAATAACTGCAATGACTAGACCCAGCAGCCCACCAGAGAAATACAATAAATATAACTGAAGCATAAGACAGGGACTTCAAAAATGCTGTTATGAATATGTTCAAGGGTCTTAAAGAGGATATGAAGAAAATTCATGAACAGAGTCTATGAAAACACAAGTAGTGAAATTAGAAGAACACTGGTCAGGTTATGAAAGTGGAGATGGAATCACTAAAGAAAACTCCAACTGAGGTAAAAATGGAAGTGAAAAATTTAGGTACTCAAAAAGGAACAACAGGGTCAGGCTTTACCAACATAATGTAAGAGATGGAAGAGGACCTCTCAGGCATTTAAGACTTGATAGAAGAAATGGATACCTCAGTCAAAGGAAATGCTAAATCTAAAAAAAAAAAAAAAAAAAAAAAAAAAGAAAGAAAAGAAAAAAGAAAAGGAAAGAAAATAAAATTCAGGCACAAAATATCTAGGAAATCTAGAAAACCATAAAAAGACCAAATCTAAGAATAATTGAAATAGAATAAGTATAAGAAACACAGATCAAAAGCACAGAAAATATTTATAACAAAATTATTGAAGAACATTTTTCTAACCTAAAAAAAGATATGCCTGTCAAGGTAAAAGAATCATATAGAACCCCAAATACATTGACCCAGAAAAAATTTCCTCATAACACATAATAAACAAAATATTAAATGTATAGAACAAAAAAGACTATTAAAAGCAGCAAGAGAAAAATACCAAGAAACATATAAAGGCAGATCTATTTGAATATCACCTGAGTTTTCAGTGAAGACTAAAAGCCAGAAGGGACTGGACAGATTTTCTCCAAATTCAAAGACACCACATATGCCATATCAGACTACTATACTCAGCAAAAGTTTCAAACATGATAGATGAAGACACAAACAGATTCCATGATAAAGCCAAATTTAATCAGTATCTATCTACAAACTCAGCCCCAAAGAAAGTGCTACAAGGAAAATGTTAACAAAGATTTTAACCACATATAGGAAAACACAAAGAATAAATTATCTCAGACCAGCAGATCAAAAGAGGGGATTAAAAAGCCCTCACCACCACAACAAAATAATGGGAACCAATGAAGAATGTTCTTTGATAGCTTTCAACATCAATGGTCTCAATTCCCCAACAAAAAGACCTAGACAAACAGATGGAAAAGGATGGGGAAAAGGTATTCAAAATGGAAGCAATCTATGGTGGCCATTTAAATATCTGACAAAATAGGCTTCAAACCAAAACTAATTAGAAAAGATAAGGAAGGACACTACATGCTTATCAAAGGAAAAATGCAACAAGAGAATATAAAAGTTATAAAAAATTATAAAAATCTATGCACCAAACACAAGGGCACCCAGGTTCATAAAGGAAACAGTACTACAGCTTAAATTGCATACTGTTCCTCACACACTGGTAAGGAGTAACTTTAATCCCCCACTCTCACCAAAGCAGGTCATCCAGACAAAAGGTAAGCAAAGAAATGCAGTAGCTAACACATTATAAACCAAATTGAACTAAGAGATACTTACAGAATATTCCACCCGTACAGGTTCAATGTATCTGGTTTATGTTGAGGTCTTTGTTTCTTTTGTAATTGAGTTTAGTGCTGTGTGGTAAGTAGGAATCTATTTGGATTCTCCTACATGCAGCCATCCAGTTGGACTAACACGATTTGTTGAAGATGTCTTTTCTCCCCCAGTGTTTTTCTGGCTTCTTTACCAAAAATTAGGCATTCATAGGAGCGATGACTTATATTTTGGTCAAGAATTCAATTTTGCTGACCAAAGTTTCTTTTTTTATGTCAATACCATGCTGATTTTATTATTATAGCTCTGTAGTACAATTTTTGATCAGGGATTGTGATAACTCCAGCATTTCTTTTATTCATAATTTAATAAGCTTTCTTTTGGGCCACCAACCAGCTCTCATATTATGACACAGAGACTTTCTATTACTAACAAATATCCAGTCTTACCTTAAGCTCTTATAAGAGCTTATAACTTATATTTAATCTTATACCTTATAACTTAATTTAATCTTTTTAACTTAATTTAATCTTTTTCTCTTTATCTATATTTTTTTCTCAGGGCTTTTTCCTTTCTTTCATTCTGTATGACTGATATAGGTGGGTCTTCTGTCTTTGTGCTACTTTCATTGGTTAATTAATAAAGAAAACTGCTTGGCCTGATAGGTCAGAACATAGGTAGGCAGGGAAGACAGAACAGAATTGTGGGAGAAAGAAAGCAGAGTCAGTTAACCGCCATGATTTTTCAACCCGAGATAGATGCAGGTTAGGATCTTTCCTGGTAAGCCACCACCTAGTGGTATTGTACAGAGTACTAAATATGGGTTAGAGCAAGATGTGAGAATTAGCCAATAAGAGGCTGAAACAAATGGGCCAGGCAGTGTTTAAACAAATACAGTTTGTGTGTTGTTATTTCTGGGGCTAAGCTAGCTGTGCAGGAGCTGGGCAAGATGAAAAGCAGACCTGCTCGCTCCCGTCACTACAAAATGGCACCCAACATGGATAACTGCATCCACAGAAAGCCTGAGAAAGCTTGGGGAAGAATAGAGTAAAGCATGTTTTCTTGGTAGCAGCAATTTCTCGGGTGGGCTCTGCTTGCTAGAGGCAAACAAGTGTTCTCATTTAAGAGAGGCTTCCTGACTCAGCTTTAGCTACAACCTTGCAGCTCTTTAACAGGTCCTGCCGCGAAACACTTAAATAGTGTTGATAAAAAGGTGACCTCATGCTTTTCGGTTTTCAGCTGTAGCAGGAAAAAAAGCCGCGCTGTTTTTAAATGTATAGTCCATATTTCTAGTCAATTAGTGCATTCAAGGAAATGTGCTGCTTGTTTTCAAATCCTTCTATCATAGCAACTCCCAGCATGACACATTGAAAGTAATTGTATTGCCGAGCAATGGTGGTGCACCCCTTTTATCCCATCACTCAGGAGGCAGAGTAGGCAGATCTCTATGAGTTTGAGGCTAGCCTGATCTACATAGCTAGTTCCAGACTATTCCAAGACTATTACACAGAGAGATCCTGTCTCAAAAAACTAAAACAAAAAACATAAACAAAACCAAAAAACAACAATAAAGTAATTATATCATTCAAATGAGCAAATTATAAAAGTAGTGGGACATTTTTCAATATTTTTTTTAAATATCAAAAGTCAGTTTTCTTCTTCCTGTCAAGTGTAAGCTTTTTCCTGATGAGCATTTAGAACATCTTTCAATAAGTACTTTAGAAGCAGTTAATTATGAGTATGAAAGCATGATTTTTAGATAAAAATAACTTTTTTATTATGGTAAAAACTGAAAAAAATTATCTAGATAGTATTTTGAAATTTAATATAATTAAGCCTTATTTTAAGATCATAGGGACTTGAGACTGATATAGTAGAAATTTCCATTGGTAGTTAAATTACTGAAAAAGCCAAAATTTTGAAAACATTGACTTGTTATGTATAGAGCTTATTTATGATATTCATGAACTTATTTGAATTAGTTTATAACTGGCATTGGTGGTGCACTTACACAATAATTTAAAACATCAAATATATTCTTAGTATCATTTTCAGGTAAGATCCACGTTAATATGACTTTATTTGTTTTACTCAAGCAGCTTAACGCACCTAATACTATAGGGTACTGTGCATCCCAGCATTCTTGCTATTCCCAGCTCTCCTGGATCACAAGAATAGAAACAATTGATTCTATCATTATTTTCAGAGACCACTTTTCCATGATAATTTCCATGGTAATTTTCATAAAACCTAAATGGAAATCCAATTTATTAAAAACCCATCTTTTCTTCATGTCCTCATTTTCAATTTAATTGGAACATTAACATGAATTTGAGACTAGACGAAAAATTAAATTAAAAACTGAATAAAAAAAACCCTCTTCAATTTAATGTGTTGGTATTGTCCTTAATGCAATATACCGCTATTTTTGGCCTATGGAGAGCTGAGTCTGGAGGTCCAGTTGCCTCTGCAGAACTCATTCATCTTGGAGACCAAGCTCCCATGCTAATCAGAAGCCAGTCACATCATGTGTGTCTTCTTTAAAAGGGTATTTTTCATTACTTTTGAGAATTTCTTGCATGTATGCCATTTGATCATCTCTACCCTCCATTTCTGTCTTTCTGCTCCCTGTATTCTCCCCAATAGGATTCTTGCCCAACTAGACGATTTTTCTTCCTTCCTTTTTCTCCCCCACACAGTACCATAGGTTATCCTCTGAATCTAGTTAGTGCTGCCCATATGTGCACAAGGGAGGGGGCATCCTACTGAGCAGTGGAAACATATCAATGGCCACATGCTCAAAAAAGGAATGATTTTCCCACACTTGGCAACTCTCCCTTGCCAATACCTTTGAGGGTCTAGAGATCATTTCTTTCATTTATTCCCAGATATTGGCTGATTTGATTTTATGAGGTCTTATGCAGATAACTATCGCTTCTGTGACTTCCTTGTGGTGATAGGCAAGGCACAGCCAGAGGATTGTTTCACAGTACCCTTTCCCACTTTCCTCTTACATCCTTTCTTCCGTCATGTTCTGGATGTCCTATGGTGTTCCCTGAGCCTTGGTGTTGGTGGTTGTCTGGTTAATAAAGATGGCAAACCTAGGGTTGAAACTTCGCTCTCCATTTCTCTGTACTTTGAATATTTGTGCATCTCTGCAGTAACTGTTGGTTGTCTCCTACAAAAAAAAGCTCCTCTGGCTGAGACTGTGAGTAGCCAGGGTGTATGAATACAAACGTAAATATTTAAGAGGCATTTTGACAGCAGTTTCCAGTCAGCAAAATAGCAATAGCAGTTTTTACCAGATTGTTTATGATTTCCCCAGCCATGAGTTCTTGAATGGGATCACAGTACCAGGCACGACACTGTATCTTAGTCCTCAGATCCAACATGGAAGCCATTATTTACCCTACAGGAGTTCCTCCTGCTATTTTACCAGTAGACACATCTTTCCTGCCCGGTCAGCACGGCAGCACACAGGGCCCAGCACTAGGTAGAAGCAACTGATGTCTTCTTTGCCTTCAGAGCAGACATTTTCCCTTCTGCAAGTATGAAAGCCAGCTATCGAGGTGAGAATATCCTGGTTGGCTTGAGATTTATCTTTCCACGTTCTGTAAACAAATGGCTTGCTGTCCAGCAGCAGGACCCTGCCAGGTAGTTAAGGTTCAAAACCAAAGGCTACAGAATAACATGTGTTGTCTTAAGGACTTCCCCAGCCTCCATGATTAATAACTTATAGGAAAGTATCCCATGCCCTTTTTTAAAAGAAATATTTTCAGAACCTCAGCAATATGAAATTAGACCTTTTAGTCTTCTTATTTAAATATGAATAATCATGAAGCTACCTACCCTTATCTTTTATTTCATAATACTCTAAACTAAAAAACAGAAATACAAACCAAAGCCAAACAATTACAAAGCCAAAAATTAATTTAAATTGTCCACAGTAATTTATTTTGTTGAAACAAAACTGCTGCTTCCAGGCTGTGGCATTGTCTGTCCCTTTGATTTTTAATGTACTGTCTGACTTCGTTGGATTGAAGTCAATTTTCTCGCCACTTTTTGTGCTCCCTCAGAACCTTCCTCCCCGCAGTTCACAGTGATGTCATTTGGAGTTCACACAGCAAGAATGCATCATTTGCCTACTAAATATGCCTCTGTTCTTTTCTCATTAGCCTGGGACAATTAAAGCAGCACCATTTGACTAGTGACAACTCATTTATAAACATAATTACAAACTTGGACACTGGAGCGGTGAGGGAGGGGTTAGAAATGAAACAGCCATACCAACAATTTAGAATATACTATTTTTAATTTGAAGAATGTTTAACCACGATTCTAAAAAATTTAAAGTGTCTTACAGTGAGATGTAAGACCTCGAAAATGTGTCCTTGGATTTCAGTTTATAAAAACAACCCTAAAATAACTCTGAAACAGTGCTATTTCTCACCCCATGTAATTTCTATCCTCCTTTAGTTTGACTTTGGCGAGAACTGCAGATAAAAGCTGGAGACAGGATAACAGAACCAGAAGAAGTTCAATTAGCAGGATATGTGTGAATGTTGACTGTGTAGCTTTGACATCTGGAAGGTCACCATAACTAACAAGAGAAAACTGTATACAACACGGATTTTCGTAACAGAACTGTTTCCCTGAGAACAGCCCTTTGGGATTGTCCCCCAAGGTCCAGTGTTGTCTTGCTGGCCAATATCTTGCATCACTTATAAGTTCAGGATCCCTATGTTGGTGAAGGATTTATGTGTGAAGATACACATTGATGTGTAATGGACTTTATGCAGAATATTAATAGATGCGGCAATGGAGGCTCCAGAAAGCTTTGATGGGTTCTGTTTTGGAAACAGATGTCTACCAGTGTCCAAGGATGCTGTTGTTAAACAAGGAACAAATCCCAGTTCTGACGGATTGTTTTATATCAACCTGATGCAAGTTAAAGTCATCTGAGAGGAAGAAAATGACTCCATAAGGTCATACTGTAGGCAAGCCTGTAGGGCATTTTCTTAATTAGTGATTGATGGGAGGAGGCCCAGCCCATTGTGGGTGGAGCCATCCCTGGGCTAGTGGTCCTAGGTTCTATAAGAAAGCAGACTGAGCAAGCCATGGGGAGCAAACCAGTAAGCAACACTCCTCCTGCCTCCAGGTTCCTGCCCTGTTTGAGTTCCTGTTTTGACTTCGCATTGATAACGGATTGTAGCTAGAAGCCTAAGTGGTAAGCCAAATAAACCCTTTCCCCCCCCAAACTGCAGCTGGTATGTAACTACAGCAATTTAAACCCCAGCTGAGACAAGTTGGTACCAGCTTAGTGGGGTACTGCTGTGACTGGCCTGCTATGTTTTAAGGATTGTAGAAGGACTTTGGAACTTTCAACTAGAAAGCACATAAAGAATTAAGAGTTCAGTAGGAGCCTGGAAGACAAAAATGTTGGGAAACAATATAAATGAAGGAGGCCTGACTTGTGAAGTTTCAGTGGAAAGTTAAAACTCTTCTGGACCATCTAAGTTATGGTTCTGGTCAGCCAGGGCTGAAGAAATCAGGGGTGATTCACAGAGACCAGAATCACTGAAACCTTTGCTTTGCTGGGACAATGGATCCTTGTCAGCTGGGACTGAAGGATCAAGAGACCAGCCTTCTGGGAAGTGTTTCCTCAGATCCAGCACACAGAAGGAGGCCAAGGTCGTAGCTCCTGCTGGCAGTTGAATTTGATAAGGTAAGAGGCACCCAGGTGGTGCTTGTTTTGAAAGCACGAAGGAATCATGGAGCGAAGCTTGGCACTGTGTGGTGGGACTGCACTCCCTGAAGAGAGCCCAGGAGAAGCTTTGGGTGAAAATGTAGCTCAGCGGCAAAGAGATCCCAGCGTTTTGGAGACACCAGTAGCATGAGATGGTCACTGAGAACAGCACAGGAGTGGAGTGGACCTGGCTTGAGCCCAGAAGACAACCTGTGTTTCTGTAGAGAGCAGAGCTGGAGAAGTGACCCCAGGCCCATTGGAGGAGCCCAAGTGACGGTGAGTGAATCCCACATATTGGATATTGAGTTTTTACACTGTTGGGGTTTGGTTTTGCTTTGTTCTGATTGTAACTGTGCCCTGGTTCTACTCTCTTGAAATAAGGAAGTATCTAATATGAATTTGATGTTTCACAGGAGACCACAGTTGAAAGATTTTGAATTTTAAAAGTAATTTTCCATTTTTAAAAAGAGAATGTTTAAAAGAGACGGAACTTTTAAGTGTTTGAATTTGTAAAGGCTGTGGGATTTCTAAGGCTTTCATTCATTTATTTTTATTTTATGTTCTTAAAAAAGAAAACAAACTATCTTTTTTATTTTACATACCAATCCCAGTTCCCACTTCCTCCCCTCCTCCCATTCCCTCCAACTTCTCCCCCACCGCACCCCAGCATCCACTCCTCAGAAAGAGTAAGACACATTGCTTTCAGGAAGGGCCAAGGCCCTCCCTGCTATATCTAGGCTTAGCAAGGTGTCTATCCAAAGAGAATGAGTTTCAAAAAGCCAGTACAGGCAGGAGGGACAAATCCTGGTGCCACTGCCAGTGGCCCTGCAATGTGCCCCAGCCATGCAACTGTCACCCACGTTGAGAGAGTCTATTTTGGTCCTATACTGGTTCCTTCCCTGTCTGGCTGGAGTTGATGAGCTCCCATTAGCCAGGTAAGCTGTTTCAGTGGGTGTCCCCATCATGGTCTTGACCTCTTTGCCCATGTTCTCACTCCTCCCACTCTTCAACTGGACTTTGGGAGGTCAGCCCAGTGCTCTGCTGTGGGTCTCTGCCCCTGTCTCCACCAGTTGCTGGATGAAGGTTCTATGGTGACATTTAATATAGTCATCAATCTGACCACAGGACAAGGCCAGTTCAGGCACCCTCTCCACTATTGCTTAAGTTTCTTACCTGGGGTCATCCTTGTGGATTCCTGGGAATTTCCTAAAGTTATCAATGTTTTAATGTGAGATCTTGGGAATGAGTGAGAAAGAAAAGATTGTGGCTTAATGGTAATGTGTTTTTGTGTCAAGGTGACAAGGGGTCAATTGAGCGCTTGATTGTTTTATGTCAACTTTGTAAAAGCTGAAGTCTTCTTAGAGGAGGGAACCTTAATCAAGAAAATGTGTAAGATCAGCCTGTAGGCAAACCTGTAGGGTATTTTTTTTTCTCACTGAAGATTGGCTCTTTATTTTTTTTTCTTTTTTTCCCCTTTATTTAACCTACAGACCACAGTTTTCCCTCCCTTCTCTTCTCTCTTTCCTCCCTTCTTTATCCTCCTTCCCATCTACCCACTCCTCCTTCATCTCTATTTAGAAAGGGCCTCCCATGGACTTGAACATAGCATAGTAAATCAAGTTGAAGCAGGACTGAGCTCCTCCCTTTATATAAAGGGTTTTCTTGAAGAAAGGGAGGAGGGGGCTTCAAATAATGACTGAGGAGCCCACAGAGACAGCTGTCCTGAGCTTGTGGGAGCCCATGGACTCTGGAGCAGCTGTTAGAGATCCTACATGGAACCAAACCTAGTTTCTCTGCATATGTGGGACAGTTGTGTAACATGGTCTGCTTGTAAGGCTCCTACCAGTGAGATCAGGACCTGTTCCTGGCATTTAGCTGGCTTTGGGGTATTTTCTTAATTAGTGACTGATTGGAGAGGGCCCAGCCCACTGCCATCCAGGGTTCTATAAGAAAGCAGACTGAGCAAGCTTGACAAGCAAGCCAGTAAGCAGCATTCCTTAATGGTTTCTGCATCCGCTCCTGTCTCCAGGTCCCTGTTGTGCTTGACTTCCTGTCCTGTCTTCCTTCGATAATGAACTGTGATATGGAAGCAGAAGCTGAATACATCCTTTCCTCCTCAACAGCAATGATAACTCTAAGACAACAGTTCCCAAGACTCTGGGCTCTACTGTGGACCTGGTGCACTAAACCTGAATGTTCTTGAAAAAGGGAGTTAGCCTTATGACAGTGTTTCTCCACATTCCTAATGCTTTAATATTTTATATTAGCCTTTTAATATAGATCCTTATGCTGTGGTGACCCTCAACCATAAAATTATTTTAATTGATGCATCGTCATAACTGTAATTTTGCTCCTGTTGTGAATTGTAATGTAAACATCTGCTAAGCAGGAGATCTGCTATGCAACCCTTGGGAAAAGGTCACCTGCCCCAGAGATTGAGACCCAGTGCTCTAGCATCAAGGGCCTTGCTGATGTAAGGAATATTGTTAGCACTTAGACCTTAAGGTTTCAATAAGGAACAAATAAAAAAAAGCTGAGAAGAGTCTTCATGTATTATTAGCCCAGGATGAGCTATTATGAGATATTATTGTTTAATATGGAATTGGACAGTGGCATGTAGACGTGGGAAAACATTATTCTTGAATAGTTGATTACAACCTTCTCGGTCGATAGCTCCAAGAATTTGTACGGAACAAGTTGACCTCAGGGATTCTGAGCCCTTGTTGAGTGATATGGTTGGATGGAAAGTTTCAAAATCTTCTAGGTGATTCAAAGAAGCAAATGTCTGAGATTCACTTATAGCTACAGAAGAGGTCTTAGTGTGACCTGGTGTCACAAATACTAGAGGTACATCAGGTCTTTTTCTAACCTGACAGTTGCTGACTGGTGTCCTTGGGTAAGACACTACCCCGTCCATTTTATTCCTTTATGTGGAATAAAAAACATATCTCATAGATCTGATACCACCTGCTCTAAAAGCTCAGAATAGAAGAAAACAAAATCTTAATAAACCCAAGTTTCTAGCGCTGATTATAAATTATTTTATAAAAAACTTTAATCAGTAAAATAGTTATTTTTAAATGACTGGCTTGAGTTGAAATCGAAACAAACATGAAAAAAGGTTCATATATTTGGTTTCGTTTAAAATATACAAAGATGATTAGATTTTAGTATTTGAAGACATGAAGGTGGGGATTTTAGCTGCATGTGAGACAGAAAATAGAAATCTATTTCAGCACATCACTCTGTTATCAAGCTTTCTTCTACCACTTACCACTTAACCAAGAACACCGAAGACTTGAGACTGTCTTGTATAACAATGTGGGTTCTGAGATATGCTAAGGTGACCTTTGTATTATAGGTCCTTGCTGTCAGGTTTCTGGATTTTATGAGCAGCTATATTTGTTTAGGGTTTAAGGTCATACATATGTTTGCATTTGATTATAATATCAGGCTCAATTTATTCCAACCCTAGACTATTTTTTTAACTACCTCTTAGTTGCTGGAGAAATGGCTCAGCAACTAGGCGTACTTGTTCTTACAGAGGATTGGGGTTGTATTCCCAGCACCCAGGTGTTACTTTCTGTAACTCTTGTTCTAGAGGATCTGATACTATCTGCTCGCCTCCATGGTGTACAACTGACAAAACACTTAGATACATAAAATAAATAAATCTATACCAAAATAGAAACTGCACTTAATGAAAGTTTGAGTAACCATTAAATGATATGTGTGTCATATAAAAGTACAATATTCATAGCAATCTATGGCTTATAAAATAATACCTTCAGGCTAAGCCATCACATGGGTTGATAAAAGGCTAGTATTTAAACTACAGTGAGCTATTAAATTGAATAAAGTGAGGGAATTTTGTGATCAAATACTGAAGACAGTACATTAGCTTCATAGTAAGTCTGTGCATGAAAAGTTTTTATTCCAATTTTATATATGAGAAAATGAGTGTATCTAGAGGTTGGATGATTTTCACGATGGTACCCATCCTGTAAGTAGCAAGGACCTGTATCCCATGGTAAATTTCAGGCATCTCTGGTACCAGTGGCATGTGGAGTAAGAATTACTAATTTCATGTGACCCAGACCCCTCAATCCTTCAGCTTTAGCTATAACTTTTTTTTATTCACATATACATTTTTTTAAATTTATTTATTTATTAAGGATTTCTGCCTCCTCCCCGCCATCGCCTCCCATTTCCCTCCCCCTCCCCCGATCAAGTCACCCTCCCTCATCTGCTCGAAGAGCAATCAGGGTTCCCTGACCTGTGGGAAGCCCAAGGACTGCCCACCTCTATCCAGGTCTCCTAAGGTGAGCATCCAAACTGCCTAGGCTCCCCCAAAGCCAGTACATGCAGTAGGATCAAAAACCCACTGCGATTGTTCTTGAGTTCCCATTCTTCCTCATTGTCCGCTATGTTCAGCTAGTCCAAATTTATCCCATGCTTTTTCAGACCCAGGCCAGCTGGAATGGGACCTCCTGAGACTGAGAAGCTTCTGTAAGGCAAAGGACACTGTCACTAAGACACAAAGGCAACCCACTTACTGGGAGAAGATTTTCACCAACCCCGCAACTGACAAAGGTCTGATCTCCAAAATATATAAAGAAATCAAGAGACTAGACCGTAAAAGGCTAATCAACCCAATTATAAAATGGGGCACTGAGCTGAACAGAGAATTCTCAATATAACTTTTTTTTTAACCCCTTGGTTGTTTCATATATTCCTTTTCTTTCTTCACTCTCATATCTGTTCATCTCCCGCTTACTCGCATGATCTTGTATTCTGTCTCTGACTTTCTTTATCTCCACCTTCTTTGTCGTTTTCCTTAAAAAGAATCTGGTAACTTCACAGGAGGGGGCCTTTTATATCTGCCCTGCGTGTCTATAACTCCTCTGAAGGCTGTCTTGGTGTTCCCGATGTGAGCCTTTCGTTGTCCTGGGTGTGACGATTTCTACTCCAGTCTCGAGCTTCTCAGCTAGGAGTGAATAACCTTCTGAGATGTTTCGTCAAATGCTGCATCCAGATTCCATCTCCCATTGACCCACTGAGAAGAGGAGAGTATTCACAAAGGAATCCTCACTGCTTTCTGCATTGGTCCTTCGATACTTAGACTCTTGTGTATGCAAGCCCTGCCTATTGAATAGGTGCTTGAAGTTTTTATGGACTTTGCATGAATGGCTGGAGTTTTTGTTTAGTTTGTGAACATGTTTGAGGTTCTTAATCTACTTTTCACACTCTAGTCTTTCCAAGGAAAAGCTACTTTTCCATTGACTCTTTCCTCCCTTTTACATGGGGTCCCAATTGCTAAGATACACATTCTTCTATGGCAGGATGTACCTTCCTCTCTTTCTGCAAGCTGAATCCTGATCAAAAATCACTTCATGAGGATTTGAGAATATCCAACTTCTTTAACTGGCAACTCTTAGATGCTGCGATCTTTTAACCTGTATAATACATTTATTTTAAGATCAAGGATTTTTTTTAAAAAAACTTGGAAATGTTATATAACCATGCTGTTGATCTCTATCCTAGAGGAAGGAAGTAACTACTGTATTTTCCACAGAACTCTCAATTTCATTGTAATATTCTCTACAGGCTTTTACAGAACATGTTTTTCCAGATGGTAAGATTATGATAATATCATTTGGATTATACCAGAATTTAATTCTGATATTATTCATGCACAGGACTATTTCTGGTTCAGGATGATTTAAGTCAATGATAGTTTTCTATATTCAGTAAAAAAAAAAAATGGCATTTTAATTTCTCTTTTCTTCTTTGTTATTTGGTATGTATTTTTTCTTTGAAATTAATGAATCAATTTTTATCAGATACACCTCTTAGCAGATGACTCACTTCTATGAATATTGAGACCCTATACGTAATAAGGTCCTATAAGTTTGAGTTATACAATACCACCATGGGATGTGAAGTCATTCTTATTCCTTTAGTTTTAAAATTATCTCTATTTCCCATATATCCTTACATCAGAGTCTAATGAGACCTGCCTTGTATATATAACCTTATTTTCTCCTCTATGACAAACTAAATTTACAGTAGATGCTGGCCAATGGCCTTTTTATTTTAGGCAATTTATGTATTTTATATTTATATCATTAAAGCATCTTGTATGACATATGTAAAACACAGTGATTTAGTTTTAAAAAAGAAAAATATTTTTTTTTTAATTCTAGGAAGCACTGAAAAATGAAATTGTTTCCCTAACTAGGTAAATAATGGTTTCTGTCATTCATACAAGCTGTTTTCTACTTTTGTCCTATTAATTCTCTTTCCTTCTCTCCCTTTTTTGCTGTGATTAAAATATCTTTATTGACACAGACCCTATGGGTCTTTAGAAAAATAAATGTCTTTTAAAACTATGCTGGAATTTTAGAATAAATGTTTAGTAATTCTGATATAGAAGTATGCCTATACTTCTGAATATAACCTAATATGACTTTGAAATATGGCCCATTCAAACATTTCAATTTTTTTTTAAAGAAAATGTTACTTCATCCCAATCAGATACTTTTTGTGGTCATTTGGAGCCTGTGATTGCATCATAATTGGAGAACCTCAATGAAAAATGTTTGCTATCTTTGGTCCTGTCTGTCTCCCCTTCTTACCTTCAGTCAGAAGATTTGGATTTCATTACAATCAACTACTCCCTGCATGTTGAATATGCTTTAATGTTTAGGGAATTTGGATACTTGATATTCTAATGGGAGCATAAACTCTTGTGAGCCACCAGGGCTTCTCAGAACTCTTTCAATTCTCAAAGGTCCTTCATTTGAAGAGGCAGTCACTAATGCTTTAGATAAGGTCCTTTAACCTCTCCATCTGCTTGCATTAAAATAAGGAAAATTGCTCCCTCTGCTTCCACAGCCCACAAGTGGGAAGCAGACAAGATTACTGTTCCCATTAATCAGAAGACAGATGTGTATGTGGTCTCTCCTGTTTTCTGCCTCTTTCTTCAGAACTCACAGCACACCACTATTGGAGGGAGTCTGTAGGGGACAAGAGCACATCGGCACACTGCACAGACTTGAAGGAGATTTTCATACAGTTTATAATTGTCCTACTTCGGCTGCTCAGTCTACAGCAAGTGACTTTAGACTGTCCATATTTGTATGAAAATTCTCTACTGGTAGGATTGAAATACATATTTTATAATTAAGGTGCTATATTTCTCTTAAGTGTCTAGCAGGCCATTTGGCAGTCCTAGAACCTTGCACACTAAGAACTCATTGGTATTACTGAAAGCTAGAGATCCTTCTCTATAAAAGACTCAGTCTTTTTGAAGATTTATTGTTTGGCATATTCACTTCCTATAGTTCTCGGTATAGCTCTTAGGGTAGCTCACTCGCTCACTCCTCACTCACTCATTGCTTTTGTTTGAACAGTTCTGATGAATATTCCAATTCCTTTGCTATAGGCAGGCTAAGCATTTGAACTAAACATTTGAAACTAGAAAATTATTTCAATGTTATTAACCCTATAGAAATATTTTTATATTTCTATATTTATTTTTATTTTCATATTTCTCTCAGTGTGTATATTGTATATATATAGTGAAAGTGAAATTGTATCTAGACATCAACAAATTATTGAAATTGATAAAATGTATATCACTATAGGAGAAATTGACAGGTTGTGAAAAGGAGGAAGTGGATAGCAGTTTGGTGTGTTTAGAAGAGACAAATTCATTTCACTTAATTTGAATTAAAGCCTAAGCTAGGAGAGACTAGAAATAAAGAAATGAAGTGTTGGGTCAGATTTTGGAAAACTGTCCACCAGTTAGATAGATATTAGATGCACATATTTGAGTATTTGGCTTTTAGGAAAGCAAGAGGAGAAATAGTTTGATATTTTACATTAAGTATCAAATAATTACAAAATTATTAAAATTGATATTTGATTAGTTTGAGTTCCATCTGGAAATAATTTTACACTCTTTATTAGTCCTAATCACTGGTGTCAATAACAATGTCTCTTCTGCATTGTCCTTTCTTCTGGACAAAACTCTGACTAGTAGAGAATCAGATGAGGGAAATACATTGGTTCAAATATTTAGCATGAGGTAATGTTACTGGAACGTAGCAATTATTGATTTATCCATTAAAACTATTTATTGATCTTAAATCAGGAATATAGAACAAGTATCAGTGAATACAGTTGGGAAAGACATGAGAAATTATACATATTTCAGAAGTGATCATAAAGATATTTCCAGTTTCACATTCACTGCCAGAATATTCTCCCTTGCTCTCAGATGGTAAAAGCTCTACCTTCTCCCACTTGGCCTTGGCCTTTCTGCTTCGACTAAACTGATGGGGTAGAGTAAGAGTAAATTCTGCGGCCAGGACTCCAATGGGGCACTGTCGCTTCTTGGGGCCCTGGACTTGCGAGCCTGAGTTGTCACTTGTGAAATCTAAAGCTACCATCTTTCATCTAAGGTCTTGCCATTAATCCTCTAGGGCTACCATGTCAGCTCACTCAAAGGGGTAAGAGGACGGGATTGATGCTCCGTCAGTCCTTGGGTGGTCTATCTTTCTCTCACTGTTTCAGCTCTAGCCAATGTCTGTTTGTGACAACAGAAGAGACTCCAAGCCACAGCTGGTAATTTGTGGGTAGTTCATAGATTCACTATGATCAGAAATGATGAATGATAAATAAAAGATTATTGTTGCAGACAAGCATGTTGGAACAATAGATAACCAGGATCAACTTTAAGTGTATTCCAATCCAATGGGAGATATTAGTCTCTAAGACGGATGTAAATTGCAACAGTCATTGCTGTGTGGTGAAGGTGGTATAAGGAGTAGAAGAGAGAAGCATGGAAAGCATCCTATGAGCTGAGAAGTGAGAATTCACTGTACTATCACAGACATTGAAAACTACGTGGAGGGTAAGCTAGTAGGTTAACTTAGCCTTGACCTAACGATACAAATTGGGCACAAAAAGAAAACTCTGCTAAACTGAATTCATATGTAATTATAGTATCTTATCCAATCCCAGAGGAAGATTAGCACTTCTCTGGGGCTTTGCCACCTGTCAGAATCAACCCCATGTTTTCACATGCTGAAAATTCATGTCTGTTTCCCTTGCTACTTCCTTATGTGAAAGATGCCAGGATTTATGGCATTCTCTATGTGTGCCAAAACGACACACCCAACACATGTCCCCCAGTCCAGCTCTGAGAAAATGGCGAAATGAGACAATGTCCTTGCTTCAAAGAAACTCACAGCCTGCTGCTCAAAAGATATAAAAGTGCTCAGAGTGGCAATGTAGGAGACTTTGAGTTATGGGAGAGCTTACTTCAGAGAAAATAGGTAGCAGGCAGGCGTAAATGAATAGCCACAGAGGTGAAATTTTATTCTAATGGAATCATTAGAATTCTACTTTCCCTGACTCAAAAGGAAGGGGAGAATTCCTGGTTAGAGGACACAGGAAGAAAAATAGTATCAAACACAAAGTGTGGTTTATTTGTTGAATGGCAAGAAGTTTAGAACTCAGAGTACAATAAACAACTATGGCTGAGAGATGAGTCTGGAGAGACAGCAGGAGCTATCTCACAGAGGGGCCTATAATGCCATATGCCGAGGACTCTGGGCTCCTTCTGGTAGGCAGTGGAGGGTGTCTGAAAGGTCCTGAGTGGTTGAGCCTGCTCACTCAGATCGTAATTATTTCTCATGTGGTTTTCTTGATGCGTGCTTTCTGGGCTGGGACATGCTTTTGGATGAAAAGTCATCTCACTTTTGCCTACTATAGATGCCATCTCTTTTTCCCCAGTGGATACCATTCACTGTAATGATTGGGCCTAATGTAGCCTGAAAGAATTGCCACTGTACAGGAGGTGATCTGTTTCAGAGTGTTTCCCACTCTCTGTTCCTTCTGGAAATGTGGATTTTCATGCTATGAACCTTTCATGATGCCATAAAGACATTAATTGTAATAATTTATAGGCGCTAGTTCAGTAAGACCCATTGATCTCCTAGAGATGAATTAATTACAACGTGACGGCCTCCCACTCCCCTATTCAAAACCACATTATTGGTCTATTCCCACTGTGAGGAAATCTGGTGCTAAATAATTCAAGACAAATGCATTCCCAGAGGAAAACTGCAAATGCCTGGATTTCGTGATCTATGACATCCCCTGTGACATGTGGGGTTGTGCCAATGGGACCATGTGCTCTTTAATGAAACTCTGATATTGGTCCCACTTCCATTGGCTCAGGCTATCTGATGTGCCTGAAGCCTGGTAATTCATCTGCTACAAAGAACAGCAATTCTTCCAGAAAATACATTTCCACATTTCTCCTCTTTTGTAAGGGGGATAGTGTGTGTGTGTTTGCATGTATGTCTCAGATCTTCAAGAATGAGTCAGTGTTAACCACTATTGTCTGCAGGCAATTATTTTAGTCTTATTTAATTAGATAATATGTTTTGCACAATTATAGCAATAGATTGCATTGTGAACAACAGAGGTGACACTAGGTCTCAGGGAGCTTACAGCTTTTAGCCCAGGGTTATCTAAAGAAGAAAACCGTCGAAAACAAGAGTGTCGTAGAATAGCTAAACCTGTTTCACTCATGATGTCCCCCTTGGGACCTCTTCTTGGGCACATTAACAGGCTTCAGGTCTATTCTGTTCTGGGGGTTGCTAAACTAGAGTCAGCATATCTCTGGGTCAGTCTCTGTCGTCTTTCCAGAAGACAAGTGCCTTGAGTGTTGGCTTCTAAAGTAATCAGTTTGCAGTGTACCACGTAACCTGCACTCTGGCTTTTCAGGAGCAGGACTGTTAACCGCATTTCACCAAGGAGGAAACATTTTGAAAAGTTCAGTAACTCGCCCCAGGTTACAGGGTGAGCCAGTGGAGGAGTTCAGCTCCCAGTCCAGAGCATCCTGGCTTCAAAGGCCTTTCTCATGTACTGTCTCTCAGGCACTCATGCACAATGATTTCTAGAAATTCTTTCAGCTTAGGACATTGAGAATATGGCAGAGGAACTGTTTAGCGATTATGAAGTCTTCTCATGCAGCTCGGTCATTTTCGTGATAATTAATATGGAGGACCTATCTTAGCTTCAGTCATCT
Organism: Microtus pennsylvanicus; assembly: GCF_037038515.1. NCBI lineage: Eukaryota > Metazoa > Chordata > Mammalia > Rodentia > Cricetidae > Microtus > Microtus pennsylvanicus. The sequence goes on from NC_134586.1 coordinate 93,577,154, forward strand.
GTCCTTTGAGATGTAGATAAAATCGACCCAAGTGCCTTCTTGTGCTAAGTGTTCATGTCTTGTGCCTGCTCTCCCCTCACTCACCCAGGAGTGGAAGGCAATCTTTGTTAGTTGATTCTGCCTAAGGGCATCTGTGTGTCTGAAAACAAGCTTAATATGATTTGGACCAGTGATTTGGTTTTAATTTGTAACGGCGCAAACAATATAAAATTGAGCTTATTAAGCATTCTGTCAAACTAAATATATAAATTTAATTATGGGGAGAATACAGTAGCTAGAGTTTATTACAAGTCATTCTAAATCAAAGAGAAATCAAGGTTTCCTTTCTCTCTATGTGCAGGCTGTACCATCCGTGTGTCATAGCTGCTAGGACAGTCTTAATGGACTGTCAACACTGTCACCCTTGTGCCTGATTCTCCTCGTCAGTGGCAGTCTCAGGCCATACATTTCTCCTCAAACCTACAGCTCCACCCTTCACTTTTGTAGGCGTAGATCAATTTTGTTTCATGCCTTTCTGGAACAGTATGCTTTATAAAGTAAAGGGTTTGTTACCTGCAAATACTCAGGTAAAGTTGTCTCTGAGTCTCCATCAATACAAAGATACCTCTCTGCTGTTCTCTTTCCTTACTCTCTAAACACACTTAAAATATTAAAAGAAGAATCTCTAAAATTGACCTTGTTGTGCAACAACAAACTGTATAAAGAACAAATTCTATCTCAAAGTAGTTTTTATTTTTTCTGGTTACTTTCCTAATTTAGGCATAGATGAAGGTTACAGGGAACTTCCTTCCACTTCAGGCTTGGTATTACCCACTTCTGCTGGGTCTTGCCTTCTCACTTCTCTAGCTGTTCATGATTTTTGCACACTTATTTCTACCTACTCGAGTCCTGGCTACACTCACACTTTTCAGATTGCGACTCATATTCGGGAACCCAACAGTGGTGTTCCAAATGGACCAAATAGGTTATCTTAAGGTTTGAGTTACACTGGGAAAGTATATGACCTCTCTCAGCTTCTATGTATCATCTGTATAATGATGATGACTCTATACTATATTGTGAGTCTTCTGAATTCTGGTTTTCATTGTTGTTTTGTTTTCTTGAGGCAGGGTCTCGGTATGGATCCTTGACTTGCTTATAACTCATTGACTTGGAACTTGGTATGAAGGTCAGGCTGACCGTTCACTCCTATAGATCTACCTTCTTCTCATTCCTAAGTACGGGGATTAAAGGTGCGCACCACTACACCTGGCCTGATCATTTGTACTTTGAGCTGTTTTGAGTTTCCATAATGGTCTCTGTCTATTGCAAAAAGAAATCTCTTTGATGAGGAATGAAAGCTGCACTTTTTGTGGGTATATATATTTTGAATGAGTTAGAAGCTATACTGCTTTATTCAAATGCCTCCTAATTTGCTATTCAATACTAAGTGATTAGCTCTGAAATAATATGTATGTATGTATATACATATATGTAATATTATACAAACTGAGAAGATTGTAATTAAGTATTTAGAAATATATAAAAATTCCTAGTTATTTGTATACATATTTATATAGAAATTTTTGTGCAATATATTATATAGTAGCATAGTATATACTTATGTGATTATATATTAATATATATTATAAATATATAAATTATACATGGATGTATATATATATATATAATGAAAAAGAGATCATGAATTTGAGATAGGGTGAGGTGGTACATGGGAAGGGATGGATTGGGAAATGACAAGAGGGTAAATGATGTAGTTCTATTTTAATTTTACAAAAAATTAACTGAGAAAATTCTGAAAGGAGCATATAGAAAGCTTTTCTTCTACTGACGTTATTTTATAGTATTAGTTGCATGACTTAAGGTTGGGGAGATTGTTCAGTGGGCAAATGCTTGCTATGTTAGTATAAGGAGTAGAGTTTAGATCCTCTGGACATACATTAACACAAGGTGAGTCTGCCAGCCCAGATGTTATCCAAGTACCTAGGATATGAAGACATGCGTCCCTGGAACAAGATGACTGTGCTAGGTAAAGTACTAGGTGAAGTCTGTATTCAAATGAAAAACTTACCCCAATATAAAAGTCTGAGAATGATCAAGAAGTCTACCTGACTTCATCTCTGTGCTTCGTATACATTCTCTCTCACACACACACCTGTGCCCCCCACACATGAAAGCACACATACACATATATGTGCAACCTATATACACATGTTTAATTATAAATCATAGCTTATATTATTATGATGGGTATAATTTCTCACCATCTTCAAAGTACCTCATCCTCGCTTCTCCTTTAAATGTTCTGCTGAGCAACCTACTACCCCTGTGTTCTATGCTTAAAGAAAGAGGGCACAGTTATTGTTGGGTCTTCTGAATTGAAGCCTACTATGCCTGGGTGGAGAGTAATATTCTCCCCCTCATGCTGTCTGAAAATACAATCAATAATTCCTTTTTGAACATTTTTCTGCCTAGTGTTTCAGGAGCACTGCTGCTCAATCATTTCTTCCAGGGGCTGTGTTTGCTGTACTAATTCTCGCAGTCCCCATTTTACAGAGGCTGAACTGAGAGCTGGAGGGATTGAGTCTTTGGAGGGATGCAGTCATACAACTCGAGAGATTCCCAAAGAGAACCTCAAACATTTTTTCTCTTTGAATAAGTCATTCAGCAAATAATATAGTATATTCAGGTAGTTGCTAAATAAGCAAGTTCTCAGAGAACTTCTGAAGACATGTGTCTATACCATTATTTAATGGAAAGGGATAGCTTATTCTTCTGCTGCCAGTAGATCTTTGCCTGTCTTTGAAGTGCTATCAAGCTGCAAGCAAGGGTTTGAAAATGCATTTACATAGGGCCTTGTGTGTTTCTCATTCTTCCTTGTAAAAAGGGTTCTCAAACAACAACAACAACCGAAAACCCAGTGTAAATTGTATGCAACCCAGTAAGAGAATGAAAATGCTAACTAGACTTTTCACCCTGGACCAAGTGAAACAGCTCCCGCTGGCCGGACTTCAGGTGGAAAACGTGAACTCCTCCAATCAGGCTGAGCACTGCTGGAAAGGCTAAGGTGGCATCTAAATTATGCCTTTTAGTGTTAAGAGGATGATGCTTCACAGAAATTTAGTTCCACTAAGAGAGAAATAGGTGCTCTCTATGGTCACCTTCATGGACATCACCACAGGGTACAGGTACCCCCAGGAAACACACAGCCTTGCTGAAAGAGGATCCAGTTTGCTTCTGGTAGGGTTCTAAATTTCTCTGAATACTTCCCAGTTTGGTTTCTTACTTCCTTTTGTGACAGTTCATCTACAGGTCTTATATGCATCTGACACACCGTTGCCTGATGTGGAGTCCCAAACCTACTCCACCATAGGTGCCAGACACCACTTCTAGCTACAAACCTGGTCAACCTCTTCTCGGTATCGTTGAAACTCCATAGCATTGCCAAAAAATGACTTAAAAATTTGGGGTTCTTCCCCTTTATTCTGTTTTGTGTTCCTTTCTACATTTTACATTTCCTTAATCCAAATAAAAACAATTCCTTATTCATTTCATGAAGGATGTCTTTGTCTTTCTTCCTCCACCCTGCTCTTCTCATGCCACAGGTGTGCCACACCCAGGGTGATAAAGGGCCATGCATGCAGAACGAACAACTCATGCTGACCTTTCCAAATAAGTACTTTTCCCCTTTAAGAGGAGTAGTTTAGAAGCCACAGATCTTGAGGTACCTTTAGCATATTGCCTTAAAAATTTTTTAGAACTTCAGTTTTTAACACACAGTCCTGGAGACAGTTTGTGGCATGGTATAATACTTGTATTTTTAAAGAGATAAACCAGGTTGAAATGAGAATTCTTCAAAATTTCTTGCTTCACCAAGGCCAGCTGGACTGTGACTGAAAAAGCATGGGTTAAAACTGGACTCTCTGAACATGGCGAACAATGAGAGCTGATGAGACACCAAGGACAATGGCACGGGGTTTTGATCCTACGCAATGTGCTGGCTTTGTGGGATCCTAGCCAATTTGGATGTTCACCTTCCTAGATATGGACAGAGAACTTACCACAGGGCAGGGAACCCTGACTGCTCTTTGGACTGGAGAGGGAGGGGGAGAGGAGTGGGAGGAGGGGGAGAAGGGTGGGAGGAGGAGGAGGGAAATGGGAGGCTGGGAGGAGGTGGAAACTTGTTTTTTTTTTCTTCCTTTTCTCAATAAAAAAAAATAAATAAAAATTCTTGCTTTTCAAAAATATGCCCTTCCCCTTCTCTTGAACATTTGAGTAATACTTCCACATGGGGCTCTGTAAGAATTAGACAATAAAGGCCATAAGCAAGAAATACTTAGTTGAGGAAATGCTAAATATACGTGGATCAACACACCTAAGAGGTGATGTATCACCTTTTCAAAATTATATTTTTGCCTCTCCAGCCACACACTCTGATTTCTCTTCTTTTTTATCCACAGGAAATCAGACTTATGTGAGTTGAAATGTAGCTGCATGGAAGGGAAAGTAAATATGGATGAGGGAGGTAAACAAGTTCTTCCACCAGGCAAAAAAGAGCCTTGATCTGAGGGTTGACTGTCCCCATTGGTGTAAAGTGACTCATACATAGGCACTCAGTAAACACACAGATTACCTTCTCATTGGTGTGAAAACTTGGTTCTTTGAAATTGCTTATCACCTTGGAAAACTATTACAAAATATCTAAAGCCAAGCAACAAAAGAGAGAATAAAAGTCTCCTGGAATTTGTCTGTATCCTGATCCTTAGAGACTAGGAATGTATAATCAGCTGTGCACAGCAGAAGGGGAATTCATGTGGTTGATGTGAAGATCGCCAACTCAACAATCTGGAAATAGTGAGATGTTCCTGGCTTATCTGAACTCGCCCAATAAAAATCATATGAATGTTTAAAAGGGAAAGGTGATGGCAAGAGAGGAGGGTCAGAACAAAATTATATATGTATATAATTTTGAGAATAAATGTAGGGGATCATGAACCAAAATATGCAAATATTCCAGAGACTGTAAATTGTAAATAATAATTGCTACATGCCTCCTGAATTTTTGATAATGTGTCAGATTTATGACTGAAAACCATTACCTGCTAATAAATCTGTGGATTTTTGCTGTTATTATGTTGGTGTTAGTTTTGTTCTAGATAAGTCTCATTATGTAGCTCAGGGGTGATCTGTAGTTCACTGTGATAACCCAGAATAGCCTCAAACTTGCAGTTCTTGTACTCTTGCCTTGTTGCCACCCTGCATGGCTCCTTCCTTTTTTTTTTCTTTTTAAATCACAAAGCACATGACCATTTATTACAGTTATCAGGAAATTGAAATGGAGCTAAGGTACAAGCTTGAGTTTCTGATGGCCAGTAGTCAGGTGCTTTTAGTCTTGTGGAGCTAAAAATAAGATTTATCAGCTAAGGAACTAAGGAGTTAGGTACACTAGTTCTTGAATGTTCTTGGATCATCAGTTCTACCAACTCAATGGATTCCCATCCTCTGCCTGTAGCTTATCAGAAAATCTCAGAGCAAACTGAAGTGTCTTTTTTGGTAATGGAAATGCAAGGTGCCTTCCTGCCTGTGTGGAAGAGATTTGAGCCATCTGTCTTCTATAATGCTTCTTGAAATGTCTCTAGCTAGTTCCAGTATGGCAAACATGGCTCTGGTAGGCCTTGCCCTTCCCTCTCATTTGCTCTGCCTCACTAAAAGCCATTAGGTTAGATGGCTAAAGATAGCCACCAACTTGTATTCAATTATTTTGCCGCTTTCTCTTCCTGAGGTTGACTCTCAAGGTCCAGTTATTGAAGTACTGAAGTCCAGCAGTCAAAAGGCCCCTTTGACTAATTAATATCCCCAACTAAAATTAAAATCCTTATCCTAACACAGGTGTGGTGGTTTGAAAGAAAATGGCCGTCAATGGGAGGGGCACTATTAGGAGGTGTGGCCTTATTGGAGTAGGTAGAGCCTTGTTGGTGGAAGTATGTCACTAGGAAGGCAGGCTTTGAGGTCTAATAAATGCTCAAGTCATGCCCATTGAGACAGACCACTTTGTGTTGCCTGTAAGATTAGGACTCTCAGCTACTTCTCCAGCACCACGTCCCACTGTGATGATAATGGACTGAACCTCTGAACTGTGAACAAGCCACCCTGACCAAATGTTTTCCGTTGTAAGAGTGGCTGACTTCATGGTGTCCTTGACAGCAATAGAAACCCTAACTAAGGCAACAGGGTTTTTCCCATTTACTTGTATAAACCACCATTTGCCTATGGGCTACATCTGTCTCCTCTCTATCCAGAGGGCGTCCTTCGTCCCACTTCAGGACAAATAGCCTTTCTCCCTCTCCCTTGTTCCCTTCTCCTTCTCCTCCATATGTCTCACTGTTGTCTCTTATTCCCTGCCCTCTAACCCTCTGGGTCAAGTAAATCTCCTTTGAACTGCGAATTTGTCTTGGTGGTCCTGAGCCAGTTCCTCTCCTTTCACTGCTCCTCAGGAATTGCTTGCTTTATTATTAGGAGCACAATAAGCAGAACCAGAAATTCTCTAGTACATTTCTACCAACGGAAGACAAGTGATATAAAGCAGATGTGAATACCTGTATTTAAGAAAATTAAAGCCAGGCACATTGATACATACCTATAAGGCCAAACTTGGGATGCTTGAGACAAGTACATCTCCTGTTCCAAATTAACCTGGTCTATATAGAGAGAGTTTGCGTCAAGAAAAATACAAACAAACAAACAGCAACAACACTAGCAATAATAGGAAACTAAAAGCCAGAAATGCCAAGTGAATTATCTTGAGGCAACCTACATACCTCAGTATCTTTGCTGAACTCCCTGCGGGAGCCCAGTCTTTGAGACGGAAGCTTGTGTTTTGTTTGCCACATCTTCCTGTATTACTGCCTTTCTTACAAGGCACACTTCTCCCTGCTTCTTTCAACAAACAAGCAATTAATGCCGTGCTAAAATATGTATCGCACCTTGGTTGGTGCTATTTCCCCTCCTCTGCCTTGAAACCAATGATATATACAGAGCTGTTTGAGAGATTAGACATCCAAAGCTCACTATTTCCAATAGATGCTGCATGTCAATCTGCGGCTTGTGGTACAGGAGAGCTATTATTTCACTACAATATCATCATATAAAATGCCATTGTGTTTTCCCGGGTACGAGCCTGTGATACAGAGTAACATTGAAATCAGAGGCCATTAGGACATTTTCCCAGAACAAAATGTGTCCCCGAAGAAACAATGCCACGTGGCTTGTCCTGGTGTGTTATTTTCTCCGAATCGCAGGCTGCCTCCCCTGCAAAGCTCACATATTTTAAGCTTCACAAATAACATTTTCAAGAGGACTGTGAAAGAAAAGGCCCACACGGTTATGGAGAACCCTAGGGGGCCATGTGTATGTGTTTGCTTTCCTTAGCCAGACTCTGAAAAGGCACAGATTGTGGGAGGTGTTCTGATGGTAGGGCTTCCCGAGGCCTGGGGAGAATCAAAAGAACTCCTTCATCAGCCTTATTGTTGCAAAACTTCAAAGTGAGGCCAAGGGAGTGCAGCAGTCAGCCGGGAAATTCCGCATCTCTTCTGTTTGTTCTAATTGTGTTGCACGTCTCTTGTCCACGTGGCTCTATACAGTGTTGGAAACTGTCAAGGGTGGTAAGCCCACCCACTCGTCAAACAGAAACGAATGTAAATTGGTACCTTCATTTTTCTTTTTTTCCTCTGACGATATTTGCCCTCAAGGCAAGGTGCTGAACTAAGAAGTGAGAAGAAATCATTTTGTGAACTAAGAGTATGTTTTATCCAAGAGATTGTATGTGAGGAAATGCTTATATTCATTTATTAATTGGTATAAGACATTTAAAAAGACCCCAAATTCAAGTGCATCCTGGATTGTGTAGCAATGTTGCCTTTTCTGTCCTCCAGACATCACATTATATATCCACTGGATATAAACACATTTAATAACTGGTTCCAACCTTGAAGACTTGTCACCTAGAGGAGGGAATGAGTTCCACATATGGAGAAAGTCCATGGCTAAGGCACATTTAACAATTGATGACATGGACACTAAGCAACATATTTTCAGAATATCAGCTGTGTTCAAAATACCAATCAGTATTTTGGACAAAAGCTAAGCGACACATATAATGGTCTGGGATGATTTGAAGGACCAGAGCAAATTCGGGACATTGGGTGCTGCTGCTCTGCTGCTTCTACTGCCGCTGCTGCCGCTGCATGTCTGCATGCATCCTTCTAGGTAGAGTCCCTAAACGAGCTCTGATGAGGAGGCTTTTCACGGGAAGAATGAATGAAAGAGGTAAGGCAAGGCTCCTGGGAGCCTTCAGTTTAACGTTTAAAGCTAGTTCTACAGCAGTCTGACAAGTTGTCCTTCAGCCCTGCTTGTGAAATGGCAGGCTCAAAGGATTCTTTGTGTGCAGTGGCTGTCATGAACACGGTCTTCTGGGGACAGAGTGGCAGGGAGCAGATTCAGACTGGCAGAGGATGTGCAGATGCTATAGGAACAGAAGGAAGCATGTTTGAAGGGCTGTGTGCACACAGGGTGGGAGATGCCTCTAATTCCTGATCCCAGCTTGCCTTCCATGAGGGAGCTAGTTTTTCCAGTTTACAATCTGGAACTTGGAAAGACATGAGCATGTGCTTTCAGTCAAAGGACTACTGTTTTGGAAGAGGTATCCTTGGCTCTGAGTCTGTTGTCCTTTCCGTGTTATCGGGCTGTGGGATAATCATGAGCACAGAATCACTGCACGTCCTGACTCAACCCCCACAGCAAGATAACTGCTGGTAGAGCCCACACCCTTCTTCAGTCCCGCCAACATGGTCAGGTCACCCCTCCACCCTGCTAAAAGTTGGGGGAAAAGAATCAAAATGAGAAGACTGACAATGTCTCTCTCAGTGTCAGCAAGACTGTTGCTACTAGTCAGTTATCGCCTTCAGTCCAGTAGGGGTGATTCCCGTCATGAGATGCATCCAGGAACCTTTCCCACACTTATGGATGTTCTTGGGGGAGGGGTCTTTCTTTTTAGATTTTTTTTTTTACTTTGGAGATGTGAATGGTGAGTCATAGCTTAGTTTTGGCTCTGCCTATAGAAATCTACTATCACGTGTTCAGTCATAGCCATGTACCTAGGCTTTCCATGTGGTGACTAGCTTAAACAAGGACGATCCAATTTCTGCCTGCCTCTCATAAAACTGAGGGGTCCCTGAGAACAGGGATGGCGGATTTTAAATATAAGTCCTAGATTTATCTCAAAATTTCACCTTGGCATGCTGAATTAAAGTGTGTTAAGAAGCCTTGTATCTGATGGTACAGGAAATAGCTCACCACTTCAAACATTTCTCATGAAAACAAAATTGGTAGGTGTGATTAATCACAACGATTAACCAATTGGACTAGGGTTTAATTAGAAGGGTTTCTTGTTGTGTAGGTTTCCTGCCTACTTATCTCAGAAATAAATAGTTACCAACTGGAAGCAGAATATACTCTGACTGATTTTCTATATCAATTCCTGCTTACCTTTTAATGAGCTTATTTTTAAGATTATTAATTCATATCCCTACAGTGCATATTTATTGCTTTATGTATGCCTATAGTTATAGGTGACATATTTATATTCTTTGTAATTTATTTTGGTCACTTCCATGATAGTGTACTAGTCTGTGACAGGAAGGGTATCAGATAGGAGCATCTGTAATAGGGGGCCTATTACACATCTCTAGCATGGTCAGGGACCTGGGATCCATCTTAGATAAGCACACATACAAATCACCCAATAGGATAACAGGCAACTTAGATTTTAGTTGTTCTTAGCCACACACTGATTTTGTGACATTGTATGGTTCTTGTTTTGTCCTATATATCAAAGTTGTCTTCTGAAAACAAACAGTTCATTCCTTGAAATGAATGCTAAGAAGTTGTTTTCAACTGGTCTCCGGTGTACAGATAAGGAATGGTGTGGGAACTGTATTGGAGGGTCAGTATTTTGACCACCAGTCTTGGAGTTTCTTAGGAGTCACAAGCTAACCAGGCAGGTTTGACCTGTTTGATATTTTTGCTTCCTGCCTGCTCGTCACTCAGTCTGGGTTATTGGGCAGCCCTTCAAATGCTCCTGGACTTTAATAAGTTAGGTAAATAGGACTTTCTAAACCTGGCCTTGGAGTAGGCATACATGTTAATGTTAAAGTCTCTTGGTTCTGACTTTTGTCTGTTAACAACTAGTTTTATTAAGCTGTTAACCTATAAACGTCAGCATTTAAAGTTTTGCCCATGAGAACATCATTATTCATACAGTGATTCATGTTCTGGTTTATACAAAAAATAAAAATAAAATGCTATCCCACTGTTAATCTAAGCCCTGGCGAAGGAGTAAGAACCGGTGTGGCTGACTCTGCTGGTTAATGCGAGAAGTCTGTAATTGTTTACATGAGATCTGCTGGGAGGTAAATGGATGATGTCTAATTATGGCAAAGCTTTACATAAAGATGATGAAGGAAGATCTGGAGAAATACGGGGTGAGGGAAGGATCCAGACTGCGTGAGTCATTCATCAGAGAGAGCCACAGGGGATAGGCAATTCTCTGAGATGAGCCAGGTTGTAATTAAGACCAGACTAGGATGCCAACAAAAAAGAAGGACAGGTGGGTAAGACTGTTCACCATCAAAAAGCAGAAAGACGAAACCAAAATAGAGAATGAACCTCAGAACAATCCAAAGGGGCGATATTTGATTTTACGAACTGTGTAGTACCCTAGTTATAGTGTGGAATAACTAACTTTAATATGGAAAATATTATAAAGTGACATGTTTTAATAGAACAGTAATACAGTGTCAAGTGAAAGAATTCCAGACGATGGAGGGATCTGATAGGCTGTGGCTCAAGCTGGCATGGGAACAAGCTGCGAGTGAATGACGATGGGTTCAGTTGGTCCTGAGACCAATCTGGGGACAGGTTTAAACTCTTCATTTTACTAAGACACAGCTACTAAGAAATATCTGAAGGCTGGTTGACTTAGACTGATTGGTTGGCATTTCCAAAACATTAAATTGAATAAATACATGAATGGTCCATCATGTTTCAAATCACATTACTAGAAAACAAACCCAGGAAAATGTGAATAGAGTAGACTTGTGCTAGAGAGGAGTGGAGAGGAGAGATGTATCATGGATTGAGGCTAAATAAAATAGGAGATACCCCAAGAGTGCATAGACGGGACAACCCGTGAAGCCAATGATAATATGGTGTCGAGGGTTAGAATTTCTTTAATGCAGTGGCCAAGAAGATCTTCAATGGACCAAAGGCCTAGAGTTCTGGTTGTAACTTTGCTACTAGTTTGCTTGAGGGGTGTCTGATAGTCTCTGGGAAGTATCCTGTGAAATCAGCAACGTTCTTAGAATCCATAAAGATCTTTGAATCACTAACTACCTTTTAGCATACAGTCTAAGTTGAGGCCCTCTGGAATCAAACGAGTACCTCCAGTTCAGGGTGACAGACTTGTGGCCTCCACTGGAGCACTCACCCTCCCTTCCTTTCACGGCTTCATGGTCACTGGCTCACAAATGAACAGAGACCCTGGGGGGAGGTACTGGGTGTGTGAGATCTCTGAAGTTTCTCCTCTGCCATGCCAGAAGACATTCATTGAAATATTCCGAAAACCCTACTTGTGGATCTTGCTCTTTTCTCTCTTAAAGTTAGAACTCTCCTGGTCACATTTGACAAGTGGAGCAGAACTCATAGACTTTGCAGGGCCCTTTCATTAGCCAAATACAGGAAAGTCTCATTAACAAGCAATCAGGAAAAGCTTTATCAGAATGAGATATTGGAGCCAAACTAAGGTAACCCCACACCAGGACAAGCTTCTTAATTGTGAAGAAACCCAAATAGCAATCTATTGAACTACAGCAGTAGATAGTTTCAAGTATTTTCAGGTTTGAATCTCTTGTTACATAATGAATTCATATGAATTATGCAATGCCTAATAGGAAAAAAGTCTTTATTTTCTTCAGTTCATATAGCCACTGTTCTCTGGTGTTCATACACTGCTAGCTGATGAGTGTTCAACTGGATCTTCATTAGATACTCAATGAGATTATACACAGAAATATTCATATTTGTGTAAAGAATAAATATTCATTATTATTTCTCTTATATTTTCCATTTAAGCTTCAGTGGATATTTTATGAGCAGAACCCAAATTCAGGTAATTCAGTCCAGTGGTCTTTTTTTTTAAGTGATACCTTAAGTCCTATTTGGAAGTCACCAAGCTAATCCAAACTCCTTCTGGTGAACAGAAACTGTGCTGTGTCACTTTACATGAAAAATGAAAGAATTGAGTGAATGAGCTTGTAAAATTCCCTCTGTTTCTTGGCATTGTTTGAATCACAGTGACTTCTAGACTTCCCTCAAAGAATAGCTACAGGCCATGTGACAAACACTCTATGCCTTGCGTTACCCTCCAACCCTCTCTAGTGATGGCGATTTATTTTCTGCTCCGTTCTGGTCCCCTTGCATCTTGAAGACCAGGCATTACTAGTTTGCTGAAAGCTGAGCTTGCTTAGGATCTGACAGGCAGAACTTAATCTTGTAGAAGATGCTGTTGTAGAATTTTCACTACTCCAGGCACTCCTTCAAAAAACTGAGCTTAGTGTATGATTTATAAAGCAGTGGGCTGACATAAATAAGACCATTCATAAAATAATGGTAGCAAACATCATCAGAAGCTATAGTAATAATCATAACAGAATAATAGCTAGAACAATTGTTTCTTTTAACCTGGGTTTAACTTCATAAGGTTTTAGCAAACTGTATTCAAGGGCTGTGGAAATATTAATGGGTATATTCCAGAAATAAAACACATCTTAAATAGCTTTCATAATGTCTTATTATAATTGTTCTATTTATATGTAGCTATTTATGTTTATACCTTAATTTGTCCAAAAATAAATTAATCCTTCCCATAGTATTATATACAGGAAAAAACCATAATACATACGGTTTGGCACTATTGTGGTTTCTGACATGAACTGGGTGTCTTGAAATATTTGTTCTATGGATAAGGAAAAGGACCTGGGTTTAAGTAATATACCTGCAATGCTAGTCAATGTCAGTTTCTTCTATATATAACTTGTTTAATTCAATTCTATGAGGTAAACACTTTTAGCATCCTAGTTTCTAGATGAGAAATTGAATAGTAAAGAGACAATGTAGTAATTCCTACATAACCTAAGTGTGAAGTATGGAAACTGACTTAGATTTAGTCAATCACAATAGGTAGTCCCTGTTTCTATGAAAATCCCATGTTAATATAATGAGAATATTATAAATGCAGTGAATAATTTTACATTTCAGTGCTTCAAGTTATTTATATACATGAATTTCTTGTTTGCAGATGAGATGCGTGAGATGAGAAAATAAGGGATTGTGAGTATGTTTATCTTTTGATGGGATTAAGTTCAAATCAATTTTTTCTCCATTTGCATTCACTGTTTATTTGAGCAGACTAACTCAAACCATAAGTCAGACCATGTTAGCAGAAGGCCCTGTGGTCCAGATTCAACTAACAATAAAATGTTGGGAAATATCTGCCAATTAGGTACTGGTCTTGTGATATGCTTCTCCGAGGACCTTTGTTCGGTTTCCCATGCCTCCTCTGTTGCTGCTTCTATCTCAGTGGTTGTGAACCTTCCTAATGCTGTAACCTTTTAATAGTTAGTTCCTCATGTTGTAGTGATCCCCAACCATACAATTATTTCATTGCTACTTGATGCCTGTAATTTTTCTGCTGTTATGTTAAGCATTGGATATGCAGAATATCTCACATGCGACACCTGTGCAAAAGGCCTGTGTGACCCCCAGAGGGGTTGCAGCCCACAGGTTGAGATCCACCGCTCTGCTCTGTTTTTCTCATCTTTGGAACTTTCTATTAATTTACCAAGGGTTAATGAAAGCTCCCAGGTGGATTTCAAGGTGGGATCCTCCAAGTTCACCTCTGTTGTGCCTTCCTGACAGACCTCTCTCTGTTGAAGGGACATTTTCAGCACCAACACATCATTTTCAGCATCCAGACGGTACCAGTTATAACTCTGGCTCTGCTTAGATGGTTTTAAATCTTCTACAAAGCACAGGGTCACAAGTCTCAGACTTAGCAGGGCGGAGTTGGGCTCTCAATACTGTCCCTTTTTAACTGTGTGACTGTGGACATGGCATTTAAGAACAATTTTTATTATTGGAAAGCTGGAACTTTATTGCATAGATTGAGAGCTCATGGACACAAAGAATAAATAGTGGTTAGTATTAGTCAGGTAATAAATGAACAGCTGATGAACAGCAGCTTTTCTTTACTCCTTCCTGAAAGAGAAATAGATGATGATTTGTGGGAACTTGGAACATAAAGTCAGAAGGACTGATGACTTAACTTTCCAGAAAGCAAACATTAAGACAAGTCACAAAGTTATAAAAATCATCTTTTGGTTGTTAAACGTCTGTTTTCTTCCTCATGGGTATCAGATCGATGCCCCGAAACACAGCTTCAAACATTTCACTGAGGATTTCCTATCTTTCAGTGATTCCTCTTTGACTGCGGGATCAAGTCTAAGCCTTCGGCCAGGCATTCAGAACTGCACAAAGCTGAACAAAATTAAAGCGAAATCATTATGTCTTGCTCTTCCTCCTTGTGACATTTTGTTCAGCAAAGTCAATCTGTTCAGTATTCCTGGAAGACACTTTCCTCATCCCGTTCATCGTCTATATCTCTTTTGGTGTGTTCTCGCTATATTTATTTTATCATGTTGTTCCTTAAATGCTGCCTTTGAAAGCTGTTACTGTAGAATGTCACATCATCATGTTCCACCAAAGCACAGCCTATTCCTTTTTCCATTTCTCTCTGCTGCTTTTTATCCCCTGCATCTGTTTCCTCTGTTTCACATTATAATTAATTAGTCAGGTAATCACTTTCCTCCTACATTCTTCACCTGTTTCAGAGCTGGGCTAGCCCTTGCCACATTTCGTTCTTATAAAACTTGACCCACCACCTCGCACAGTTGTCTGTCCTCTGTAAACATCTGTTCAGTGAATGACATATATAATTTTCAACCTCAGGGCTGGGCATCTGGATTCTAATCCTGGGTAATCTTGGAAATGCCATTCATCTACTCTACTTTCAAATTTTGCAGATATTAGAGTAAAAAGGATTATTGATTTTCCAATGGAGCTCCACAGAGCTGAAGAGAATTAGTGAGGCTCTGAAGGGAACACTCTTAGGAGGAAATTATATTCTGGGCTTCCCCTCCATTTTCACTAGCAATGTTCTCCTCTATCTGTTTTCGTCAGATTATCAAAAGAGTTTCCATTGAAACATGTTCCACACATTTATGAAATTCAGCTATGATATTATCTGATAATATGTGCGAAGCTGTTTCTCTGTCTCATTGTTGAGGTTTGTCACTTAAGCACATGAGATGAGGCATGCTAAAGACAACTGCTCCATTATAAGTGAGTCAGGCTCTTGAAACTCATTCAATTCATCAAAAGGCATAGAAATGAGGATTTCTTGAGCAATTAATATGCTTCTTTAACATCTACAATGTGCTAAGACCTAGAAATTCTAGTTTTTCTCTGATCTTAAAAATCAACAACATGGCTAACTTTCCATTATATGTAAGCAAAACTGCCAGGCTAAGAATGTCTGATCAAATCACCAACCAGGACTAGACACCTAGATAAAAGGCAGGAATGCCAAGGCTCAAACATTGTGAGCATTTCCCAACATGACATTTAAATTGATAAATATGGATTCTGGGGATTAAAATGTATAGAAGCCTTTGCAAAACAAAGAAGTAGTTCTGAGAGGCCCCCTCTCCTCCCAGTCTCTGAGATTCAGCCGTTGTTTGGGGGGTGACAGTCACTCAGACAGCCTCATTACATTTTCCCATCAGAAGTTTAGCTCAGACCAATGAATGGGATGATTGCAAAGCTGAAGCCGGCTTCTGTTCAGGCCAGAGACCATATGCCGAACCACGAGTTATTTCCATGCAGCCGGCTTGCATCTCTCTGTTGGATTATATTTGCTACCCAGAAAACACACAACAGTGTTTTAGCTAAAAAAAAAAAAAAAAAGTCCAGCAGAAAAGAAAACAAAAAGTTGCCTATTTTTGTTAGGCAGAGAAAGAGTTGCCACTGATCGAAGGGAGTTCCACAAGTTCAGTTGCTGGCATAGGGGCTACAGGATTGCTATACTGAAGTTTTTATTGGGGGAACTTGGGATACACATAAGGAGATTTAGGTCGATTGTAAAGTGAACTTTAGGGTTTCATATGAGACTACTTTGAAAAAGTGCTTTTATAGCATCTGGTCCAAGACAGAGCTCTATGAACTGCATCCTTGAGGAAGATATTTATGGGAGAGCTTTAGTTCTCAAGTGTCAAATGGTTTTGATTGTATCTCATGCCGAGGAGGGAAGTGCCCTGGACATCACACATATAATTTCTCTTTCCTGTTGAAAGTGAACTCGTTTAGAAAAATGTTTGCTCTGACCATAGGCATGAATGATACATGTCACACGAGAACTTTGAGGCTATGATTTGGAGCATTTTTCTCAGTGAAGTGTTCCTGTGTAGAGAATATCACAGAGCTCAAAATGATTGCCTGGGAAATAACTTTGTGATTGAAGGAACCTATAAAAACAGGCTTCCATATTTACTTAGCGAACACGTTGAAACCCAGATTATTATTGCCCTAAATATACATCTCTTTACCTTTTAGAGTTAATCAACCACAACAATAATCATCACCAACAAAGAATAATTAAGTCTTTCTTTTTCTTTTGAGACTTTCATTCATGAGTATAGCACATTTCCATCATATCTACCTAAACCCTTTCTATTTGCTACAGAAGACATATAACATAGAGACCCAGTTGGTCAAGGTGCAGAAAATAAGGGTTTGAGTGGTATACAATCATAAATGGGACATTTATATCACCTCTTCTAATCCTGAGACTCTGGAATCATTGCAGAATGAGGGACAAAAGCGGGAGAGTAGCAAATGTGAACTCACAGCAGTCGCAATGGCATGAAGAAGACCTATGAAAGCTCAACACAGACCAAATCCCAGCATGGTGGGGGGAGCTGGTGGGCACTACTGCCCACCCATGGTTAAGGAACAGTTGATAGCTTCACGGAGAGGAAGAGTCAGCTTTTCTTTAAGATCCTGGGCCTTGGTAAGTCAACCCTGCCCTGCTGGATAAGCACACATCCAAGAATATGGAGAGCACAAACTCTGCTCAATGGGTTTAAAAGAAGACAAAGTTGGGTGGGGATGAAAGGCAGGGTGGATCTGGGAGGGACTGGGAAAGAATAAAATATGATCAAAACATATTCTATGGAGTTTTCAAAGCACAAAGAAAAAAAGGTAAAGAGTTGATATTTCTGGAATGATGAACATGTTGTATTTTGAGTTTTCTGATATGATAAGCACTTATCACACATTACTATTGAGGATTAGAAATGTGTCTAGTGTGACGGAGGAACTGATTTCTCATTTTGTTTAATTAATTAAAATTTAACTTAAACCATGACATTTGGCATTTCGTTGACTAGTATAGTATATAAAAAGTACTTAGGAGCTAATTGAAAATGCCCCAAGTCTCATTTAAGATCTGTAAAATCAGAACCTACACCTAAAGAAGATTCTCAACTGCACTCTCTATGTGTTAAGTTCACAAGTTATCTCTTCAGCTGTTGAATGTTTAGCAGAATCACAGAAATAATACACAGATGACTGGGATTCATCTCTTGAGTTCTGATTTAGTTTGTCAGTAGAGTTAGTTTGGATACCAAGTTGAATTTTGGGAAAGTTCTCACATAATGGTGATGGCCCCATGAGTGCACTGTGAACCACTATTCTAGTAAACCTTTCCTTCCACATAAGCTCTGGGTTCTGGTTGACAACACTTTTCCTCAAGAATTGCTCAAAGTATTACTGGGATTTTTAGTAGTTATATGAATGTTTAAAAAGCATAGTATAAGGAGTGACTTGGGCCCCCATCCTTAACAAGGTTTATTGAAAGGTCTAGCAAAGTTCTCTATGAAAATCATTTTATTCAAGAAGCGGATTAAGAATGTTACCTAGTAAGGAGAACACCTGGGTCTTAGAGATCATTAAGCAAAGCTTACTTCCCACTGCAGGGCACAATATGAGTGTCAATAGGATTGTGATTATCTCAGAGTGAAATTCTAACCAAAGACACATGGCTCAGGGGATCCTAGCTGTGTGCTGATGAATCTTCTTGTTTTATCTCTCTGTTCTCTTCCTTGTCGTTTTCTCAGCCTCTGTGCAATGGAATTTTGAGTTTCTAATTTTAATCCATTGTGTCTTCATTTCCCTCTCCTTTTGTTTTTCATTTTCACGTTTTTATCCTTTCTAATAGCAATTTCCATATTCTTTGAGATCATGACTAGTGAATGCCAAGCAAATGTTATTTATATACTAAGTAGGGGCCAAATCAGATAAACAGCTGCTCCTTGGGTTTTGTTTTCTGTAGGCTTGACACTTTTAGATCAGTGAAAATGACAATGCTTGTCTGTTTTATTTCTACATTTCTTAGGATTATTTCAACTTTGTTCTGTCACTTAAAGACTTTTCAATTGTTGCCTCATGGGTTGTATTTAAAAGAAAGTTTACATTGGAAGCAGGTACTTGTTATTTTTTTTTATGAGATGAGTTTACTGCATTATTGGCCATGGTGTACCCATCAGGAAATCCTATTGAGGGGGTCACTTGCAAGAGAAAGCATTGCTTCTACAAGGGCCCTCAAGTAATAGAGCATATCTAAAAGAATTCTTAGACACAGTATTCTCCTATTCCTTACTTGATTTTATTGGAATATCAAGACTTTGGTAAAAATTGACATGCTCAAGGTCATAAGAATTCATTCTTCTCTTTTGTTCACTTTATCAATACAGCAGAGCTTATTTGAGACATAAAGCCCACTGTTAATAAGCATAAGCTATTGGCATTTGGCTTGAAGAGACTATTGAGCATCAGGTTCAGGAAGCTGGAGGTTGAGCTGGTCCTCAGCATCAGAGGTACATATGCTGCTAGGATCTATCTGTGTCCCTCACATCCCTGTGTCTTTCAGTATACCCCAGAGTTCTCATTACCTGCTTCTTTGAAGTGTTAGCTGTTATGATTTTATCTTGGAAGTATAAAAGTTGATGCTCTCATGAGAAAACATTTGGAAGAACACTTTGGAATTAACTCACAAAGCTTGTGTCAGTTAACTGTGGCAGGAATGGGGTTTTATACAAGATAACTTGCAATGCCATTTGGTATGATGGGGGGAAAAACAGTTTCAAGGAATAGAACCATGGTGCTTCTGGGTGAAGGGGCAGAAAATAATACAAATATAAAACTGTTTTTGCCACTTATGGTAAATGTTTGTAAATGTGATTGTATGAGTTAGGAGCAGAGGGCGTTGTTTAAAAATGCACAACTTTAAGTTGCCTTACAACCCAAAAGGTGGTAAATGGATTGAGTTATATCTATAGAAGTCCTGGGTCTCTGAGGTACAAGTGTTTATTTTTGAATTGTCTCATAAGCCTTGCTCCTTAGGCTTAAAGATAAATGAACACAAAGCTCACTAGACTATCATTTTCTAATGATACCCATTTATATCTATACCCATACTTACCTACCTGCCCTTATCTATGAGAGTCTATAAATATTTAATATATTTTAGATATTACTACTTCTATAGTATATCAAGCAATGGATCTGTATATAAGTTTTAACTTTTTACATCTATTTGAGGAGTTAAAGTAATTCCATGACATGTCTATTTAATTAGACTTTAGGAAGAACAGCTAAAGATTTCCTTTGGAATCAGTGCCTAAATTAAAGCAGAAAATCATATGTATGTGCGTACATACAGAAATCTAATTACAGACCTAAGTATATAGCTGAGAGATATAATTACTGATCTCTATAGTGTACACACACACACACACACACATATGTTGAATAGTATTAATATTTTTGGTATAATATTAATACTACCTAATAACTAAGTTAAATAACTAATAGCTAAGCTAAATAGCTCTTATGGCCTTGGTACTGTTTTTCTTGTATGTATTCTATTCCTATTTGTTTCTGTCCTCCATGCCTTCATAAAAAGGATTTTTTTGTTGCTGTAAATCATACAATAGTGGTAGAGCATATAGTCTCTTTAGAGTCAAAAAGTTTTCTTTGTGATCACTGGAGGCAAAAGTGGCCCCATCTTCAAGTGAGGGTCTATTTGTTTACTGGAGCAAGTGCACTGAAGGACTGTTTTCAGAATATTCAGTGGGGCTCCATTCTGCCATCAGGTCAGAGGTCAGGACAAAGACAGTTCTTCAAACTGAATGAAAAAGGGTGATTATTTCTTGTTGCCTGTGTTTCTCATTCTCCTGGCTCAGCAGAGGAGATGAAGAATGGTGTTTCCACATCTGATGGGGGTTGCATAGTCTCTTAACATTCATACTAGCTGCTGTAACGCTCGGTGCTGAAGACTGATGATGCCTTTTAGATCAGGAATAGGTTAGCACACTTTAGCACCTTTATTCAAAATGAGATTTAAGTACAAGCCAAAGAAATTAGGCAAGAGAAAAGAACCACCATGAAAATTAAAAATGAAAGTTCTCTAGTTTATACATGATATGATACCAAATATATAAATTTCTGATAATACCAATTTGTTAAAACTAATAAACACTAAAATTTCAAAATGTAGAATCGATACACAATTATTAGTTGCATATTCATAGTCTAGCTCACATGCCAAATATAAATAATTCTATGGGAACTGAAGACTAAAATACAAGGTAAGCAACAAAAACTCCGCCTTGTATTAGAAAAGACAAATGTTCCACTTCACTGGTTTACGGAAAGATCTCTGGATTTAACCACAAAGGTAAAAACAACAAGAGTAGTCAATGTGAGTGTGAAAGAGATTGTATTAAACTATAACAATTCTGCACTGTAAAGAATCTGACAATACAGTGCAGAGAAAATAAATGAATAAATCAGTATATTTATAAGCCATAGATCTCATAAAAGGTTAACATCCAATATTTGTAATGAACACATATAAATCATTAATAAGAAAAATCACTCAATTTTAATGTTGAACAAAACCATTAGCACAAACTCAAAACAAGTCATAACTATAGTCAAAAATCATCAGGAAATGCAAATTAAAACAAGATGAATTAGAGCCTTGTAACTGTTAGAATAGATATTATCTAAGTGACAAATGGTATCAGCAGTCACAAGGAATTAGAGGAAAGGGGCCATTGTATGCTGGAGGAAACATAAAATACTGTAGCTATTTATGAAAAATATCATATGAGTTTCTCAAAAATTAAAAATAGTTGAATAATATGCTTTTGTAATCTTTTATATATAATAAAAACATGTATGTATGTAAATAGTCAACAGAAGAGATATCTGTTTATTTTTCATAATAGTCAAGATACAGAATCAGATTTCTTTTCATTGATAGACAAAGAAAATACAATTCATAGTAGAATAGTATTTGTCCTTAAAAAGAAGCAAACTGTGCCGCTTGCAAGATGAATAAACATGGAAGACATGTTGCATAAAATCTTGCAAGCTCACTGTCTGATATCATTTCTGGATGGAATGTAAAATACTGAACTCATGGAAATAAAATGATCACTGGAGGCCGGTTAAGAGAGATTGGTGAGTTTTGATCAAAATACACACGATTTCAGTTAAATGGACGAATAGGTTTAAGATGCTAAAATCAGCAACAGTGTTTCGCATGTCTGAAATTTGATTCATGTGAATAATTCAACCATGATTTATCCATGGTTGTGATAAAAAGTTTGATAAAAACCAAAGTAGTTGGCAAGAAAGTTCTAAGCCCATTTTGGGAAGACACCAGTGAAGTGAGGAAGGAATTCTTTGCACAGTGAGAGCCATGTGCTCTCAACCTTCCTTAGTCTGAAGAAAAGATGGTTTAAAGTCAAACAACAGTAGTTCTGGGTAAGGGGGAATCATCAGGCCAGAAAGTATTTGAATGAATCTCCAGTGTAGGCTTCAAATGTGAGAATATTTATATTTAAATAGACGTTAAACAAGAGCAAAATACAACAACTAACAGCAAGAAAATCACTCTGGAGAGGAACTTCATGATCCGAATTTAATGAATGTAGTTCACACCCATTGTTATCCATCCAAATGGTTTTACAATGGATTCATCTCAGTACTTTTAGTGGAAAGTCATCTACTTTACCTCATAAAAGATGTCCTGTCTTATGCTGCTGAGCACACAACTTTTCATAAATAGGATTCAATTTGAGCCACAGGGAATCCATCAAGCTCTTGTAGGACCTGTCTGATATTCAGTTATAGATATTAGATCCTATTATATTTTCTTCCAATCCTGAAAGATACAGTGCTTCTGAGAGGAAACATTTAGCTATGTCCCCGTTTCAATTTTCTACCAATACTTCAAAGGCACACTGAATGCTATTTGTGCCACCATGGTATACCACGTATGCAAATACACAGTAACCCTATGATCTGAATATGGCCTTTCAATTTCTATTGAAATGTAATTATCAGAGTGATGCCATTGTAGGTAAAATGTGAAATACTCCCTACAGCCCCAGGCAAACAATTTGTTCCTGTTAATGATGGTGTTTTGAGGTGATGTTTGTTGAGACTTTATGAGATAGTGGGTTGCTGAGGGATAAACCTTAGGGCCATGGCCTAGTTTAACTTTTGCTTTTTTTTTTTTTTTTCCCGAGACAAGGTTTCGCTGTGGCTTTGGAGCCTGTCCTGGAACTAGCTCTGTAGACCAGGCTGGTCTCGAACTCACAGAGATCCGCCTGCCTCTGCCTCCCGAGTGCTGGGATTAAAGGCGTGCGCCACCATCGTCCGGCTAGCTTAACTTTTGGAAGAATTTTTCTTCTTTCTGGTTTTGTAATGTGTTATGGGACTCCAACCACATGTTTCTACCACCATGCAGCCTACCATGCTGGCTCTACCAGAACATACTATAACCCCTCAAATCACCAGCCAAAATCAATCTTTCTTCCCTTAAGTTACCTCTGTTGGGTTCTTTGTCACAATGACAGAAAAAGTAGCTAATATGGAGAGTATTGAAGTGCAGAAGTATCTGGTTATGAAAGTGTGGTTCTCATAAATCACACTTAATCTGATTATTAAACAGATTGATACAACTTTAGAGTTTTCTTAGCCTGTATAGTACCCATTTGCCTTCCCTATGCAAGGACATAGGAAGAAGGGTCATTTTGGAAGCAGAAACCAGCTCTCAGCAACTATGGGATGTGCCTGTACCTTGATCCTAGATGTCTTGGCCTCTAAAGATGTGAAATATTAAACACAGGAGTTGGATGGTGTAATACTGACAATCACTTTATCTAATTACCTAGTATTTTTTTTTTAATATTTTTGTACTTTTGCCTTTACTAGTTTACAGATTTTTAGAGACAGAGAAAAGCTAGCAACAGATCCATTTTACTTAACTTCTGGATTTCTGCCTATCTTGTCAAACACCTCCTGGCCCTAAAGAAACAAGGTGAAATGAGGATTCTGGTATTGACTTGGTTGATTAAGTGTAGTTTTCCAGAGGACATGGTTGTTACTGTTCAATGAAGCTAATAAAGAGAATGAATAACATTGAGAAGCTTCCCTGGCACCTGGCCCATCCTGTTGTTAAACAAGTTTGTTTCTTGATCGTCAGGATTATTCGTATTCACATCTATCCACAAGGAAGTTTTCTGTCACTTATGTAGATGTTGTTTCTGCTGAAGGATTTGAAGCACAGGGAAGGAAGACAAGTCATGGGTATCGACTAGAATATAGTGATTGGTTGTATGCTTAAGCACAGTATAGCATCTGCATATGTTTCCTTCTTACACATTAATTTAGTAATTGTAAAACATAACAGGTAAATTTTTATGTTCTACAACATACTCTGAGTAGTTAAAAAAGGGACAGCAGGGTAATAGTTATAAAAATATTATGATAAAATCACAAAGTATCACTCAACAGAAAATGGTACAATCAAGAGATACCGGGCATGTATTTTGGTGGACTCATCAATTGATATGGAAATCTCTCTCATTGAATCATAGGTTTATCAATAGATATTTTTCTTTGTAATAGACTGGGAAGGGATGTGTGTTTGGATGCCTTTTGCTAAAGGAATAAATAGTATCTACTTTGCCAGTTTACCTGTTCAATGTTGGAAACCCTGACTATTTAGATTAAACATCTAAACAGATGAATGTAGCAGATGGGAAAGGGAAGATAGTCCCCTTGCCCCCTGACAGAAAAAGTCTGGGTCTGTGAGTTAACTACAGTGGATCAGCTGCTCCCACTAAAGAAAAGGAATCTTGAGTGAATGCGGAGATACAAGGACTCTGTTAAAGGCTATAGCAGCAACAGCAGTGGGGGTAAGACGGTCTCCTAAAATAATTACTGTTCAAAGGCAGCAGGTATTCCAGATGAACCACCCAAGACTTGACCTCCGCTCTGTTTTCACTATCTTGGCTCATTCCTCAGCCTGGCATGCCAGCCTTCTAATTCTAACTGAGTTACCTGGTAACTTTCTAAAAAATTCCTCTCTTTCTCATATTAGCCAGTACTGTAGTTTGTTATTTTAAATCAAGATTGCTGCCTTGTTCAGGAGATCAAATTGTCAGTAGTCTGAGGGTAATAAACCTAAAGAAATCTTGGCCCCACTATCAGGAGCTCTCAAGAAGCCTGGAGCAAGAGTTCAAGAGGGGACCATTTGTTCTCAGGAGGGCTAAAAACAAAGGACAGTTTCATAAAGCAGGACTGAGCCAGCCTCAGGATTCTAAAGCCCTGATGACTCACGAACAAGACGGCGGTGAGCTGGGTATTAGTAAGTAGAATTTGCCCAGCGATTCATATTACAGGAAGAATCATTACATTGCAGGTGTTTTATAGACTGTGATAAACAGACTGCAGGCTTTTAAAATGTGGGAAACAGATCCTTTGTTTTTCAGTGATCCTGTAAGGTCAACCTATCTTTGCTACAACTGAGAAGGTACTTGCCATTTCCAGTGTTGACATTGCTGGTGACGCAAACAACAGCTATCTGGTTGAAAGGGTGAAGGAAGGCCTTGGCACAACACAGCTCTAACAGTTTTTTCTTTCTTTTTTTTTTTAATGAGAGGAAAACAAAAGGCCAATAACCTTTGATTGTGTCATAAAATATTACCTTATTAAATATCTCAACCCTTGGTTCACGCCTGGTTAATAGCCTGTGATGAAACGGAAAGCTCCCAATGAGGTAGTCTTTTCTAGCTTTGCTTCAACGTTTCCTAGCAACTTTTAAAACATTGTTCTCCTGAACATTCTACAAGCAGCACAACCGGACCTACCAGTCCTGCTTCTTAAATAGTTCATTCCGACAACAGGTAGGAACTTGAAGAATTAGTGTTTTGCCATGGGACAGAGATCAGTTAGTCACAGGTTCTGCCCACCAGGTCACTGTACTGCTTCTCAAACCTTGGACTCAGACTGGGTGTTGCCCTCATTTCCTGTTGCCCTTTGAATCTGGTGTGGCATCTTGCATTTTGTCACAGCAGCTTCACGGAATTCAGTTTCACAAGTAGATTACACTCTGAACGAATGGAGGATTGCGAACTTGAATCTGAGCTACCTCACTGTAGCTGTTTTCTAGTGTCAATAGATGTTAGTGCGTTTTCCTTGAGGATTGAGAATACATTGAGGAGTGCCTATGCGTCCAGTGAGATTGCCTTGTGGGTATTCTGGCAAATAGTCAGGGAATTGCAGACAAAAACTATTTGTACTATATTCTGGGGTCCAATGAATGGCTAAATGAAATGGTCATGTACATTTTTTGAGCTTAAGTTTAATTGGAAACTTTCTCTAAGAAACATTCTTACTTGAAAGACCCAGCATTTGACAGTGGCTCCTTGACCTTCAACACCTGACAAACATTTTCCCTAAAAAGAGTAAAGTGAACCTATAACATCAAGAGAAACAAATAGCAATGCATTTTGCAATTTTAAGCTTGTAGTTCCAGATAAATATTAGTTAAAAATGTATCTATTACAATGAGTTTGATAGAATTACAGTATTTGAGAATTTTATTAATGAAATCCACAGCTGTATTTATGAATGTTGATTTTTGAGTGTTGTATAATGGCATCTGTCCACCTTGTGACTGGCACAAGTCAATAAATCTCTATTTGCTAGGAGATCAATATAGGAAAAAAAGTATGAGTACATTTTTAGTCAAAGAGCCAAATGACACAAAATGTAAAAGAGACAACTGGTTTTTTAATGTGCCAGATTAATAGAAGTTAATTGAAATGGATTCAGATTCTGATTTCAGACTCTGAATTTCAGGTAGGTGTCAGCATCTTTCAGGTTTCCTCCTCTGGTATAGCAGTGAAATGGAAGAATGTTCACAACGATATGAAAAGCTGTTAACATAGTTCACCTTTTTCTAGGTTTGCTCTGTGTGTTTTAAGCAATTGAACATCACAACAGGTCAAATGCAAAAATAAAAATGAGATTTCAGCAGCCTATTGATGAAACCAGGTATTAATAAAATGTTTCCCAAATGCAAAAGAGTATCACTACTATTTTTCAAGAATAATTTTTATTTATTGTGAATATGTTTAGTACTTCTTAGTGGATGAATGAGTGAGAGTTCACATGTTCTCAATTTTGACGTGTTTGTAGATAGGCTCCCGTTCTGTTTGTCTCAGGTGCTGAGGCCTTGATTCTTCTCAGAACCCTCCCCAGGCTGCTGACCTTCTGTCAGTCTGTCACGTCATTAGAGAACTCCATCACCCCATGTTGAAAACTAATATTTGTAGCTTTCAATAGCTAAAACTTTAAAGGGTTCTTAATATCAAGTGTTTGGGAACCATGACATTAACCTTTCAGATGAGGGGAAGGAGGATTTTAGACAACTGAAAAAAAACCTGCTTGTAACAGTTGTAGGTTCGTCCCAACATCACAGAGTTTACCAGTGATAGTATCAGAATGTGACTTTATTTTCTAGAGGTTTTCCTTGCATTTTGTTAATTAATTTTTGTAGGGTGTAGGGAGCTACAAAACCAAGCAGTCGGCATGGGCAGAAGTCAGACTGCATATTACTGAGTCATTGACTTGGATATTATTTAATCCAGACAGTCCACTGTTGAAAAAAAGCCTGAGTTGTCTGATTACAGCATCATGGGAGAGGAGTTCACCAAGTCATTCATGGGTAGATGATGTCATTTTGGAGCCAAGGTATGATCAGGAGCCCTGAAATGACAGCACAGGAACACACTCTGCAGGACTCTGGAGTGGCTGATGGGACAGGGTTGGCTGAAAGGATCAAGGGTTGCAGTATTTAACCTCTGCACTAATGGAGTCATTCTGTCCTGCATTACGTGCCCTGGTTGCTGATGTGTACATGCTCATAAGCATCTCACTGGGCTGTTGGCTGCAAATGATTCTAGTTCTCCACTCTAGTGCTGAAAAAATCACTTTTCTAATGGCTGTCCCTTTTTGCTATTTGCAGAGCACTCTCCATCTTGTCTTTTTTTTTTTTTTTTTTTTTTTGGTTTTTCGAGACAGGGTTTCTCTGTGGTTTTGGAGCCTGTCCTGGAACTAGCTCTTGTAGACCAGGCTGGCCTCTAACTCCCAGAGATCTGCCTGCCTCTGCCTCCCGAGTGCTGGGATTAAAGGCGTGTGCCACCACCGCCCCGCTCCATCTTGGATTTTATCATCGCTTCCTTTGTGAGAGAGGAAGTGTGTGATGACCGTTCTGTTTTCGCCCCATCCACAGAGGGTGGGAAGCAGCATTTGTAGCTCATCTATGAGAATATTTCATCAACTTTATAGAAATGTCCCAGGAAGGAGTTTGAGAAGTGTCAGGGACGAATGTTTTCAAAGAGTTGTTGGACACAGCAACAGAAAGCAGAATTTTGTGAAACATAACCTTTGATTGTAGTATTCTGTTTACATTAAGCCAAACCTTAAGTCTTCCATTTCCCTATCTTTTGAGGTATAATAATCAAATTAAAATCATACACATTTGAGGTAAAAAAATAGCTTGGGGCTTTGATACACTTAAATATTATGAATTAAACACCACAATCAAACGACCACTCAGCATAGATGTCACCTCACATAGATATGCTTTCTCTTTTCTATTAATATTCTGTGGTGTCTTACAATCTACATCTTAGTAAAAGTTATATAGTCTACTGGTATTGATGAACTACATTCATCGCACGGTATGTTAGACTTCTGTAGCTTGTCTTGCATAGTGGAAACTTTATACCTTTGACCATTTGTCCATTGCCCACCCCTCAGGGGCTTGCAATCAGCTTTCTCCTCTCCACTTTTCAATGTTAGTATTTCGCTTGCACAGTTAAGTTAGATGATAGGAGACTTGTAGTTTCTCTCATCCTTAATTCTGCCAAGCACAATGTCCCCCTTCATACCTGTTATTGCAAAATAAAGAAGATCTTCTAGTTTTAGATCTCTGTGTGTGCATGTGCACGTGTGTGTGTGTGTGTGTGTGTGTGTGTGTGTGTGTGTGTGTGTTGTATAAACACACAGAGATAAGTTGTCTTTATCCTTTCATGAAGGACATTTAGCACATCCCCGTCTTAGCTCTTGTTTTGAATACTATAATTATGACAGGTGTACCGAGAACTCTTTAAGATGATTTTGTTCTCTGTCACAATAAGCCCGGAAAGTATGATTTGTGAACCATATGACAGCTCTCTTTTTACTTTTGATGGAAACTTAAAAATTGTTTTCCATAATGGTTATATAAACATGTGTCTCTAACAACAACAAAACTGACAAGATTCTTTTGTTTTTCCTCCACATCTTCACCAAAGTTTGTCATCTGTTGTTTTTTAAGTAATAGCCACCCTAATGACTGTGAAGCCTGTTTAACTTTTGTTTTGATGTTCACTTTGATGGCGACTTGTGATGTGAGGCACCTTTTCAAATACCTGCTGGCCAACTGAATATCTTTGGAGAAGTATCTCCTTTGGCCCTTTATCCATTTCTACTTAGGTTATTTACTTCTACTATATTAGGTGACTACTTTGTGTATTCTGGACAACATCTTATCAACTATATGGCTTGGAAATAATGTATTCCATATCATAAATTGTCTCTTTGCTATGTTGATTATTCCTTTTTCTCTGCAGAAGACTTTTTTTGTCCTTAGTTAATCTTACTTGCTTATTTCTACTTCTGTTGCCTTTTTTTTTGAGCCATGTAAAGAAATATTGGCCAAGAATATTTTATTTTTTTTTGGTGACAGCAAGGTAAAAGCAACTGACATACCAAGTCTGTTGACCTGAGTTTGATCATACTGGGGATTCACATGGCAAAAGAGAATTAAGTCACTCAAGTTGTTCTTTGACCTCTTTGTATGCATACACACATGTTTGTGCATGCATACATATAAAAATAAGTATTTAAAGATTAATATTTTTATATGTTTTATTCAAATGAGTTTGAGTGTTTCAGATTTTTATTTAAATGTCTTTAGATAATTTTCAGTTGTTTATGCATGCATGTGTATGTATGTGCATATATGTGTGTGTGTGCGTGTGTGTGTGTATTATAGTCCAATTTCTTACCCCATGTGGATGTCTGCTCTACCCAAAATATTTATCAAGGAAACTATTCTTTTCCTGCTGTATTTTCTCATAACTACAGAAAATTAATCGGCAATTTGTTTGGGGACTCTCTTTTTTTTATTGATGTTTATGGAGCTCTACATTGTTCTCTGCTCCCCCCTTTGCCTCTCCCCTTCCCTTCAACCCTCCCCCAAGGTCCCCATGCTCCCAATTTACTCAGGAGAGCTTGTCTTTTTCTACTTCCCATGTAGGTTATATCTATGTAAGTCTCTCTTAGTGTCCTCATTGTTTTCTAGGTTTTCTTGGGGTGGGGATTCTTGATTTGGGGTTTTATGCATGTTTCTTGAATGTTGAAACATTTTATGACATGGTTTCTAATCAGAACAGTCAGGTGTCAAGTATACTGCTACTTGGGGCTTCTTCATTGGCAGCTGCTGAAAAGGAAAAGCTGCCTTGAACCCGAAGAAAATAAAACTGGAGAAGTGGAGCTGGAGAAACCCTGAAGAAATGCTTAAGTCACAGGCCAAGTGGAACTTCCACAATAGCAAACCTTCCCTCATCTTAGGCCCCTTCAGACAAAACCTAGTGTGATTCCTTGCCAGATACAGCAGGTAGAATTCAGTCCCGGAAGGTTTTCTGGGGCTGCCCTGCTATAGAAAAATCAATAGCTACATAGGATAGGGTATTAGGCCATATTATGGTGTCTAAATTACAAATATTCTTTAATGTCCATGGATCAGGGTTGTTACTAGGCAATTGATCTTGGTTTTATTACTTCTCTCATTCCCGCTATACATAAACATAACAGCTTGGAATACCCTTGGGAGATGTACTTCCAAACCAACACCAACATTTAGAGAATTTAGATAGCAAAAACTGTATGATTTTTCTTTCTAGATTCATCATTTAGTAAGGAAGAATCTGTTTTCCAAGACCACCAAGATTGACATTAATCACATTGATAAACAAGGCTAAGTTGTTTCTAATAATTTCAGGGAAGATACACTATATGTCCATGCCAAAATGTCTGAGAAAAATTAATAAGTGCTAAGGTAATATGAGGAAAACAATCCAGTTTTGGGTTGTCTGCCTCCAGTGATTTGTTTTGAAACAGAATATTACCGTGATTCATGAAATTCACCATTCCTAATGCAGGCTAAGAACTAAAGGGTCCTGATGAATATTAGCTTGTATCTTTCAAAGTGCTGACATGTTAAGTCACAGCAACAGTATCAAAGCAAGATGCAACAAGAAACAGTGGAATGAATGTTACAGGCAAATACATCTTGCTGTCCATAAGGTGTATTGAGAATAAGGAAGAGTTGGCAACTCCAGTAGTGAACCACTGTGGAATCTATCCACAGCTATGATTTGAAACCAATTGTGATGGACGTTTGCTCTCTGGGAGTTATGTTTACATGGGGAAAGACATATTTATCTCTGTCCAGATGTAGATATGAACAGAAGGAATCTTAAAAAGAAACAGACTTAGCCTTGAGGTTTTTCTATTATTAAAACCTCTATAGAATCAACATCTGTTTGGAAACTCTCAATCTGCAACTGTGTCTTCTATTTCCCACCACTAGGAAACAGAACACTGTAAATACACGTGGTGTGGGATTCCCTTCTGTATGCTGAGATTACCATTAATGAATAAAGAAACTGCTTTGGACCTATAGCAGGGCAGAACTTAGCTAGGCAAAGCAACCTCCCCAACACACACAATCTAGTCTTAGGGACTTCCGTGTGCATTGAACACTGCTTCAAACTAAAAGTCACTGATGCCTTGTGTTGCATATTCAACCTGGATGCCATTGTGTGTGCTTGTTATCAGTTTTATTAATCTGGAAGCCTATATGTGAAAACATAACCTCCATTACCTATTCTTCACCTAAAGCCTCCCTCATCCTTTATATATTCAATACATTTACCCCATGGACTGTGTCTTCTGCTCCAGATACGAGTCCCTAAGTTATGGTCACTCGCATGATCCCAGTTACTTCCTGGTTATGAGCCTGTATGTCCCAATCTGGCTATTTCTTCATCCTGATTGGCACTCTGGCCATATCTTAGCAAGTTTTGTATTCCTGGCTATTTCATCGGGTGAGCACGCATAGGAACCAATGAGTAACTTTTTAATGGATTAATGTAGTTTTATTTTATGTACATTGGTGTTTTGCCTGCGTGTATGTCTGTGTGATGGTATCAGGTCCCCTGGAACTGGAGGTAGTCATTTGTGAGTTGCCATATGTTGCACGAGAAGGGTGGCCCTTTGTTTGTCCCTGCTGCCCAGCTAGCTTACACCTGAAATAACCACACAGAAATTGTATTAATTAAATCAATGCCCAGCTCATTATCTCTAGCCTACTATTGGCTAACTCTCATATCTTGATTTAACCCATTTCTATTAATCTTTATATCACCACAAGGTCGTGGCTTACCGGGAAAGATTCAGCATGTCTGATTCTGGCGGCTCCACGGCGGTTCTCTGACTCTGCTTTCTACCTCCCAGAATTCAGTTCTGTTTTCTCTGCCTATCTAAGTTCTGTCCTATCAACTAGGCCAAGGCAGTGGCTTTATTCATTTACCAATAAAAGCAACACACAAACAGAAGGATCTCCTATATCAACCATATAGATATTGGGCATTGGCCTGGTTCCTTTGTAAGAGCAGCCAGTGTTTTTAACCACTTAGCAATCTCTCCAGGCCCCAATGCACAAAGTAGAAGGACCAACGTTGTAAGCTAGAAATAATCTTTCTGAGTCAGTGCTGGAATGAACAGCTTTTAGTTGTTATTTCAAAAAAAAGACTCTTAGTAAAATACTCTCAATTTGTTAAACATATACTTTAATTTACTTCTAAACACTGCATTGGAGTTGAGCTAGAGCAAATGGAAGATCTGATGGAATATGTGCTTGGCATGAGTAAAGGGGGGGGGAGGAAGTGAATTTAACAATTATCTACTCAAGATTAAGCACAGTTAGTGTTTCAGGTATTAAAATCCTGACGCTAATGACCCACGATAGCTATCATCATCTCCCTTTCAGTGACGAGCATGTTAATTTCGCTTATCTTTAAGATTAGAGAGCAAATGTGTTATAGATTCTGAATTTAAGTTGTCTGACACCAAGACTTAAACTTTTGACCTTGAGTTCTAACATTTCTTACTCTGGCAGACTGCATGTTTTATGAAGTCAATACAAGAGTCAAAAGTTCAATCTTAGCTTGTTGACACTCAACTCTATGGGGTGAAAGTAGACACTAGGTTGATAGGCCCAAACATTTAAGTGTAGCCTGGTTAACAGAGAGAGAGACTCTGCCCCAAAAGGGAGGAGTTAGGGGGAGAGATTGATAAATTAAGATGCTGTTTTTATTGATAACTGAAAGGACCTTAGTATCTAGAAAAGGTTGGAACACTAGATGTGGTGAAGACAGAAAGAGTGTGTTGATTTTTTTATGCATGTCAGAGGTACTGGGGCAGGGGTCACCTCTGGAAATGACTCTAGGGATTGCCTTTCCTGGCATTTGAAGTAATCAGAGCCATGCTTTTTTCTGTGTTTGTCCAAAGGCAAAGTTGTTGCTTTTGGAGATGAGAGATTATATTTCTCAGCAGCAGATTCTTCACAATTAGGTGGATTCCAATGTGAGAGCAGTTTCCATTAGCTGAGTAGAAATGACTCTTTACAGCTGAGCTTTGATTACCAGTGTCATCTCCTATTAAACACATTTTAGATATCACACAGTGATCTTAATCTCAAAATCAATCCCCAAAATAAAAACATACTTTATTTATACTTAATACTTAATAAGAGTGGGACAAATTGAGGGCCACTTGCCTACTGTTCCCAAAGAGTCCTTGTACAAAGTCCCTCTTACTCTTTGTGATGTTCTCCTGGATGTTAACTTGTGGCTTTAGGAAAAGTGGTTCGCTTTGTTTGTTTAATTGGTTTTTTTTTCTCAATTCAGGGCTTATTTTTACTTTGCTGATATCGAATAATAAACAAACCTAGACTTAGGTTATCCAAAGTTTTTGAAAGAAGAAGTGGGACTGTAAAAATCAGCACAAGTTTTGATCAGGTGATCCAAGCAATGTTTATCTCCAAGTTCTCAGTGGAAAATACAAGACTTTTGTTTGTGAGAAATAAACATAGCTGGAAAACAAGTATGGGAAAATGAGGTGAAGGCTTGAATGGGTTAAAGTTCAGTCAGTGTTCTACCAAGAGCCTAGCCCATTATCAGGTTTGTGTGTGGGAAAAAATATTAATGAAATGTGTTCCAGCTTAGGCTGAGGTCAAGATTCAGAGACCTGGAACAAAGAAAGACAATTAAGCAAAACTGGATTAACATTTTGTTTTGATTAGTCATGGGGATAAACATTCCAGACAATCCTTTAAGAGACAAAAAACCGGGTCTGTGTCTGGTCCTATGCTTAAGTAAAAGAACACTTATTGTTTAGATAGGAAGCAGAAGGCTATTTTTTTTTTGCCATAAAGTCTTAAGGAATGCAAAGACATGGCTGGATTTCTCTTACCTCCCTCTGTGTGATAGGCCCGTAGGACTCAGGTAAAATGTGACATTGATACCCTGTTTAAAAGGGTATGAAGTCATATTGGTTCCAGACACAGTGGACCTCTGTCCTATAGCTGTTATGCTAGGTCCAGGGTAGATGCTCTTTGGAAACCATTCTCAAAGTATGGGGGGTGGTTTTTCCCTGATTTGAAAAGTCCATTTAAAGCCACTCTTTAGATTTTGATAAAATTATATTGCATGAGAATAAACTGGGATGCTAGGATCCAAAGTAAATAGCATCATAGAGAGTTTCTGGGCCGGCTCACTCACCATGGCTTGTTCAGCCTATATTCTTATGTATCCCAGGACTACTTTTCCAGAATTGACACCACCAACAGTGTGCTGGGGCCTCTGAGATTAATCATCAATCAAGAAAATGCCCTACAGACGTGTCTACAGATCAGTGTGATGAGGTCATCTACCCATCTGAAGATCCTGTTTCCTGGACGACTCTAGTCTTTGTCAAGTTGATAAAACCAAAAAGAATAAAGCATCTATCCCAGCACGCTACTGCTTCTCTTTTCCATTTCCCCTTAAAAATTCAGTGCTCATGCAAATGTCTCCTAACTACATAGGGTCCTTCTTTCTGTAGATCTTTACACAACTTACTTACATACTACCTTTGACATACAAGCATCACATTTCTGTAAGTTTTGTGTATGTTTCTCTGCCTGCTCACAGTAACCTGCAAGTCATAGCAGCCTCACATGCCAACCCTCAGAACACTGACTTGCCTAGTGAAGTGTGTCCCTAAATATTTGTGGAAAAATTAATATTGAGGGCCACTAAGATGTCCCTATAGGTTAAGTCATTTATCATTAAGATCAATTTGATAATCCCTGGGACTCAAGAAATAGAAGGAGAGGTTTGACCAATGACATTGAAAGTTATAATGTAGGCATGCTTACAACCCTTCTCTCTCTCTCTCTCTCTCTCTCTCTCTCTCTCTCTCTCTCTCTCTCTTTCTCTCTCTCTCTCAGTCAATAATTGTAATATTTTTAATTAGTCAAGAAAAAATCTGAACTCATTTAGATCGAATTGTGTCTTGAAGAAAGAACTAGTTTACTGGTCTGAGACAAATGCATTCATAGTGAATTAGACTTAATTGCCCCCCAAAGCAATAGGTGAAGCCCTGGTTTATATTTGCATAACTATATGGCCCCCTCTCATGCCATTTGGTTACGCATGTGTATGTGTTTTCTCTAACACAAACCACTACCTGCCTTAAATATAAACCCACCCTTGAGTAGCAAAGAAAAAAATCATGAATCTTTGAAGTGGCTTCTATTTCCATCTCAGCGTTTAAAGTAATAATTTAGTCTCAGCTCAAAATCTGGGTTATGCACGTTATTTTCAGAACTAACGATGTATAGTATAATTTGAGTTCTGCAAAATGATAATACCTATATTCATACTATGATTTACCATTTTCGAAGCAATTTCATGTTGGCTCATTTAGTTCTCATGAGTACTTTTTGTGAAAAAACACACTCATTTTAGAAATGAAGAAACTGCCAGCCATATCTATTACCTGACTTTCCCAATACCCTCCCCAGAGTTCAGAGCCAACGTTGGGACTGGAGCCAGTCGAGGTTTCTTGACTCTTGTCCAGTAGCCACTCCATGACAGCCTGCTGAGTCAGCCACAGGGGTGACTTGGCCTATTTCTATCTTTGTTTTAAATAGATTGTGTCTTTGGCCTGCTTTTCTAAATGAGAACCGTCGGTTGGATTTATCTCAAAGTGGATGGCATTCTTTGGCACAAGGCCTTCTTTTTCTAGGGAATGTTCTGCGTTAGAAAGGAACAGAGTACTTATTCCAAGACAATATCCCCACCATGTGGTTGGTCAGCCCAAACTTGATTGTCTGAACTGACAGGGAGCTCATTCCTAGTCTATATAGACTCTCCTTTATGTCTACATTTGCTTATGATTTGTGATGATTCCCAAGGCAGATACTTTGATTAGCTTTACAAATGGGGAAGGTGAGGTTCCAAATTAAGGACTGTGTGTAAGGTAAGAACTGTAGTCAGATTCGGGAGTTGACTCATCCAATTAGATCCCGGAGCTGCTTTATGTAAGGATCTCACCATGCTGACTTTCTACTCAAGTAGTGTGGTTTAATTACTGCAAAGGTCTCTGTAAGTGTTCATTTCTTATACAACGTGAGTGTACATGGATGTGTGTCCAAACCGATGAGGCTTAAAGCAAGGAGCTCATGATTCAGAGGTGTGGGTGTAGGCTATGTTTGCACCGTTTGGCTATGGCAGGATGGAATTGATCTGGTGCAAAGCAAATGTGTTGGCAAGCCTCTTTCTTCTTTAAACACTCCAGTCTCTCCATGGTGGTTCTGGAGATTTCAACTTTGGTGTTAGGCAACAACTGAAGTCAAAAGTAGAGTTTTGGTTACATCCCTGAGTGTGTTTAGACCATGAAGCAGCCCTTCATATTGTCTTCAGTGCATTATCTTTAAAATTGGATGTGAAGTCTAGACTACACGAAGTATCCCTATGTGTTTCTCAATATCTACATTAAACCTACCTCATATGTGAGCTATTTTTACCTATGATATAGATAATGAAACTTTTGAAGCGAAGATAACTCAGTCATTTTAATTTTTAGCCCAGCCACTCAAATCCAGTTTTCTAAGTTCTTTGCATTATTTCCCCCCCCCCCCCCCCTTAGAGCACCATCATGATTTATAAGTAATCTGAACAGACTTCTGGCTCTAGGTAGGGGTAGACTGGGCGGGGAAATGATTCTGCAGTACTGGCTCATTGGTCTTCTTCTTATTCACTACTAATGTGTGCTTCCTCTGCCAGCTTTTGGTTATCAACCTTTCCTCTTCAGAATCCACATGCTCTGCCAGCCTAACAGTCTTCCATCATAGTATCCCAGCTTTCTTCTTATCCAATATGGAGGTGGGAGAGGGTATTGTTCTGTGCATCCATCAATACACACAGGTACTTCTGAATGTTCCATGGTGGCAGCTAGAGTTCCATGGGACCATCAGGTGCAATCCTCTTGTTCTCCCTGTGTTTCACAAAATGCTTTTGGCATATAAATTCCATAAGTGGTCTGTGCTGACCCCAAGTTGCTACCCAAGGAAAGGAAGAGAGAACCCCAGCCTTACAACCCTTCCAGTTATGATTGGGGATTATCTGATTGATAGATTACTTGTCAAGCTAGGCTTGAAGATCAAGTTTTCATGCCTAGAACTCCCCCACACACAGTTCCCCAAACTTTCTGGATGGTTTCTGTCACTCCTCACTTTTACCCTCAACTGAAGCATGAAGTAAATCTTTCCACTAACGCTCACATATTGAGACCCATTTCATCTCTAAGCTTTCTGCCTTTGCTGTGCTCCAGGGAGACTCTTGTCACTTACAGAGCTGTTTAAAGAATCTACTACCAGCATTTCTTCTTCCACAGCCTACAGCTGATAACAGAACTCTGTATTCTAAGCACATTCCTAAAAGAGCTAGGGACAGCGGCAGTGATAAAAAGGCCTTTTCAATTCTCACAGTTGTTAAAATAGGATACTGAATGGGGCTCTTCCTATTGTCTTAGAATTTTGGCTAAAGTCCCAATCCTGAGAACAATAAGTTCTGCCATAATGAATAGAGCATCACGTTGCAGACAGTTACCTCCCTCGGTGCTTGGCCAAGAAGGCATTGCTAAACTAATCTGTGACCTCCATTCTCCCACCCCAAACAATTTAGGCAAAGAATAGAACAAACATTTGAAGAGAAGTGGGCAGAGGACAAGGCAAATTCCACACAGTTATCATCTGAAAGTATTCTCGTTTTTCTTATACTGGGGCAGAGGGCACGCTCAGTGAATGATTCAGAGCATTCCAAGGCATTGGCAAGAAGGGGATGAGAGTCCCACTTTCAGAAGGATGCTGAGCTGTAGAAACCCATTCCTCCTTGCAGTGCAGCCCATGAGTCTGTTGGCCAACTCTTGGGGAATTTGGTTGTGTGTCTTCTGGTTACTAAAGCGTGGGAACCCATCACTAGTTGAGACGCAGTGGGTGGCTGAGGATGTTATCAGAGGAAGGAACGAGGGAAGCCTGACTCAAGCTGAGTGCAGTGTGATGTTTGGAGTGACCAAGCAGATGCTCAGGAGTGTGTTTAGACTTGGGTTAGTCACTACAAGTTCATTAGCCTATCTTCAGGAACCAGGGGAGGCTATCAGAATCTGTGGGATGCTTTCTTTGTGAGAAAAGGAGAAGGTGAGAGGGACAGAAGGGAAGGGAAACTGTTGAAGTTAGAAGTCTGTGTGGTGAGAGGCATACCAGGAGGGGTTCTGAGAAACTCATATACTAGCTTCCTTAGATAATGCTGCATAGACACAGAGGTCACACGGGGGCGGAGACACATGTAGGGTAATGTGGCCAGTCAGCATCAACCTAAGAAGAACAATAGAAACAAACTTTAACATAACAGGAGGAAAATTCTCCTGTGTGCCATCCCATACCCCCCTCAAGAAAGGACCAGAGAGGGACAAGGACACTGTTGAGCTTATTCTAAGTTCTCTGAGCTGAGTCAGCCATGAGGCAAAGTATAAAGTGGGACTAAAGAGAATATTTTGGATTTGGTCTCAGAGTTATAGCACCTGAAGTACTTGCTGACTAAATCAACACTTGCTATTAGAGTGAACCAAACATGCACCCAAGTCAGAGTTGGGCTTAAATTGTTGCTAGAGTCCAGGAAATACATTTGGAGACAAAACTGTGTTTTCTTCACATGGGATAACAGTGTGCTAATTATTATTACATCCATGTTGTCTAAAAACATATTTCAGGCCTGGCGGTGGTGGCACATGCCTTTAATCCCAGCACTCGGGAGGTAGAGGCAGGCGGATCTTTGTGAGTTCGAGACCAGCCTGGTCTACAAGAGCTAGTTCCAGGACAGGCTCCAAAAACACAGAGAAACCCTGTCTCAAAATAAATAAATAAATAAATAAATAAAAACATATTTCAGGTGTCATTGTTAAGGATTTTACATTGTTCTTATTCATTTCTTTAAGGTATTTCTCTTTTAGGGCCAGCTTCACAACATCGTTAAATGGCAGCAATTAAGGAAGAAAAATTGTCCAAAAGAGAAAATGTCAATTAATATTTAAAATAACTTTTTTTTCACGTTGAAATTTGGTCTAGTGGTTATCTGAGAGGTGGCATTTTAATTTTAGTGCTTTAGGTACATCTTTATTGCCTACTATAGTCTAGGGATCAGTTGAAGGCAATAAGCAATTTTCTGGGGGTTTCATACTATTCGAGTTTCTCCCTAAATAGCAAATCAGTGCTTACCTGGTTTACTTTCTGAGTATTTGCAGAGATGCAGGCTTAATGTCCTTGGCTCTTCAGAACCCTCTCACATACCCCCAGTGTTAATAACATGTCCCTGAGGTGAGTGCTTCAGTGTCAAACAAGCCTCCCTGTCTCTCTTGCACTTGATTGTGTGTGCAGACATGCACATGAGGGGTAATGCACAAATGTAAGCCAATCCGTGTGCACAATTGTGTGCATGGAAGCCAGAGGAGAGCCCTGGGCATCCTCCTCTATCACCCTCTCTTATTTCTCTGAAGCAGAGTCTCTCAGTGAACATGGAGCCAGGATAGTAGCCAGCAAGCCTCATGTACCTTTGTCTGTGCTTCCTTCACACCGGGGCTATAGGTGACATTGTGACATCACCTGGCTCTTGATGTGGTACCTGGGGATTTACGTTCAGGTCCTCATGCTTCCAGGGCAAGCACTCTTACCTGCTGTGCCATCTCCCCAGGCCCTTACCATAGGACCATTCCCTCTAAAATAACTTCCCTGTTGCTGCCAGGGAGCTCCTCCCACTCTATCCTTGTTTAAAACTCACCCAGAGATTCCCACTGCAGGCTATAATGCGTACATCCTGCTTTAAAATAGCCTTCTAATGCAAGCACTTCTCTGTCTCCTGGCTCTCCCCTCTTTATCCTTTCTCCTCCTTGTTTGACGTTTTCATTGCTTTCTGAAAAGCCCATAGAATTTGCTCCTCTTTCATGCAAAAATCTTTCTCCCTGTTTTTCTGAATCTTTACTCCTGCCCCTTCACACACCCTGCTCCTCTCCTCCCCTGCAGCTGCTGGCAAACTGCTTTTCAAAAGCAACTTCCAGCCCTTTAGGCCAGGTCATTCCTCCTGCAAACCAACACTTCCTCATTGCTACTGTTCTGTTCACTGTGTCAGGCATTTCTCTTCCGGTAACTTGAGTACATCAGAGCAAACATGGAGTTCTTCCCCCCCCCCCCATGACTTTATGTCTACATACAGGCACATTAGTGGGGGTGCCATCAATTGGAGAGAGACAGAAGATAGTATCAATAAATATCCCAGAATCCCTATTTTGTCAGGTACATGCAGTAAAACAGAATCTAGAATAATATGACTTGAAAGAAAGAAAGAATTTTCTATACAATGCCTGTGCCCACCTTTGGGATTTTCAGAAATATTTGTGTGCCTGTTTGCTTAGTGAGCAGTTAGAATCTTAAAGAAAAAAAGCAAAACAAGAGAATTGAGGACAGAACCAAAGGCTGTTGCCGGACTAAAAGTTCTTTAACTGGATAAATCAGACAGCACAAACACTGTTCCTATGTGTTGACTTGTTATTGACGATCAGGCAGTACTGTTAAAAGTAGGAACACTGGGTGAGAAGGTAAAGGTAAAATTTATTTACCAAGGTCACAGAACTATTCTTCCGTATTTTAACTGGATCCACATTTGGGAGGATATTAACAGTACCAAATCTCATGCTCCAAATGCTTTTTCTCGGTCTGTTGTTAGAGGCAAGAAGCTGGCTCAGTTGGGGAACTGACTTTGCACAAGGGGGTTCAGACAGGGTTCAGTTCCTGAGATGGTGGAACAAGTACAGGTTGCTAGGTGGATAAGACAAAAGGCTGGCTGGAGGATGGGATATCCTTAAGGAAAGGGAAGATCATTTGGCAACAAGAGCAAAGTGGTCACTGAAGGAATCTACTTAAGTTTCTTTAAAAAAAAAATAGACTTTATATTTTTATATTTCAGTGCCCAGTGAAAACTGCAGGATATGTGGGAATTTTAATTATGCTTTTTGCTTCTAATGCTTATAACTTCCTTAGTCACCAGTTTCCCCCACTTGGGTAGTATATTTGTCACAAGGATCCCACATTGACACTTGATCATCCCCCAAAGTCTGTACTGACTGTTAGGATTCATTCTTGATGTCATATAATTCATGAGCTTTGACAAAGGTCTAATGACATAATCAGACCATTACAGTATCATATAGTATAGTATCAATGCTAAACATCTTCTGTGTTCTTCCTACTTACCTTTTTGGAACCCCTGAAAACCAATTTTAAAACTATTTCTATGGTTTCTGAATGTTATGCTTTGTATTCCCACCCTGTAGCTTCACCTGATGGTCATGTTTTGTTGTTCGATATGCACTTCACTTTCTTCCAGGCATTTTTCATGGCTTCGTAGCTTAACTGAGTTATAACACTTGATTGTTCAGGAGAACAATGGGTTAATTACCCATTTGCCTACCAAAGGACACTTGGGTGATCTAGATTTGTGGAATTAAGGATGAATCAGCTCTAAACATTCATGTTGCTATGTAGACAAAGATTTCAGTTCCCCTTGGTAAATACCAAGAGCATAGCTTCTCTAGTCTCTGGAAAAATCATGCTTGGCTTTAGAAGAAGCAGTCAACGTTCTTCCGAGGTGGTTGCACACTGTGCATGTGTAGCGGTAATGGATGAATGTCCTGACAACTCACATTCTCACCAGCATTTGGGGAATCAGAACTCTGGACTTGGCTCTTTGCAGTAGATGTGTATCAGAAAAGGAGATGACTTGATGCTGCTCCTGCGGATGGGAGGAGCTTGTGGGTCTTCGAAGAGTGGATAAACACTTCTCTTCATTACTGCCTCCAGTTCTCTTCTGTTCCCATCAGGCTGGGGAAGCACACGGTGTGGATCTTTTTTCTACACAGTTTTTTGTAGATTTTGTCCCATGGCAGGCCCAAATTTGTCTTCATATCTCTTCATTTCCTTTTCCAAAGTATGGTCTTACCAAAATTGAATTTTGCTGACTAATAATCCTCTAAGGCCTGATTTTGCTATTATCTAAAATAGAACACTTATGTGACTCACCCTGGGATTTGAGCTCAAAATATGCCTTTAGAAAAGATGCCAATTATTCTGCAATGGTTTGAAAGGGCATTTGACTTGGCATTTCCACCTGCCATCTGCATTCGCTTCCATCCCTGATTTACAAATGTTTGTGTCCTATCTGACAACACAGACTGTCTTCTATCATAGGGATTGTGCGTCTGGCCTGGTGATTTTGGTCCTGGTGAATGCCAGTAACCACTCAGAGGCAGTTTATTTGGAAATTAAAAGCTATATGTACATATTTATGCCCATGTTTTAATTTTACCTCATTCTAGAAGCCTGATAGAATCTTCCTTGCATTAGAAATTTATAATTCTGATGCAATTGTGTTTATATAACTCTGCAGCAACTTAGGGATTCTCTCAGGGAAGGTAGCAGGATATACCACAGTAGTTCTCCATGGTGATTCAGACAATGATAGTGAAGGAGTAGTCAGAGATTCACAAGAACTTACATTGACATTCTGTGAGAAATAGTGAACATGGAGCCCAGACTCTCCTTCGAGCAATGTGGCCATTGTATGCTTCAAAGGAGGAGGAAAGCACTTGTTTTCCCCATCATTGTTGCTATATAAGCTTCCTAGAGCTGCCCAGAACAAAAGTGCCATGGACTGTGTGGATAAAAATGGTATTAGTTTACCCTTATCTCTATCTGGAAGCTGCATGTCTGACATTAATATTGTTAGAGACTTGGTGCACGCTTTCCTTGTATCCTTGACTTATAACTATATTACTCTAGTTTTTGATTTTTCACTGTATAGTATTCTTCCTGTGTGTCTATTTTCATATAATCTTTGTTTTCCTAATAAGGATGCCAGTCTTGCTGGACTAATGGCTATATTATATTACAGTAATTATGACACTGCAATATGTACACTGGCTTATTTCCCTGGAATGTCATATTAACAGATACTGGATGGTAGTCCTTCTGGTATACACAATTTGACATGTATCTATAACTTTTGAGACATTTGACATTTAAAAACAACTGGTACTTGAGAGCTCAACAAATTAAGTACTTCTTCCTCCCATCCAGTTCCAGAATTCAGGGAATGTGATCTCTTTTTTGTCTCAAAAATGTTTGGATCTCATTAACAGTGATACATCTATCTCTAGTCTCCAATCTCCCTGTGTGTGCATGCATGTGTGCATGTATGTGTGTTAGAGAAGCAATATAAAACATGTGGTTGGTTATTGAGAAGAACAGGGAACAAAGCCCAAAGCCACCCAGGGAGGCTGCTAGTGGGTATCACTCCTGATGTCCAAGCTTCATACATGCAGTCAACCACATGGTTGCAGGGGCTCTAGTGGTTACATTCTGAGAATACATACATAGAAGGAAATGTTTAAATTTTTGTAAATTTAAATGTAGTTTAGATGTAAGAGCTATTTAATTAATTATGTGTCACAGGAGAAAAGAAACAACCAACGAAAATGAAATCTTGTCTTTTCTCCTCATTTTCCGGGAGGTGGAAATTGAGTATATCTGCCTAGGCCTGAAAGGTTTCGCACCTTTCTGGCCATGGGATGTACTGCTGAAGTAGGAGTTCAACGTACCTATTCGAACACCCTTAACAATACCACCTCCTAACTCTTGATAATTTCCAGCTTCTCTAAGTGACAGCTAAACACCCACACAAGTTTCTACTTCCAAATGGGTAGAATTTATGTCATATATTATGTAATCTCTAGATGGAGTCATAGAGAGGGCTGACTCCAACTGAGACTATGCTCTTGCTTGCCATTGCTTCTGTTAAATGGTGTTCAGAGAGATAGAAAAAGTGGGGTAGGCGATGGGCAACCAGATAGACAGCTAAGAGATAGATGTGAGTGATAGATGATAGGCATCTGCCTGTCATCAAAGACCAATGTTAGTCATGTTTATTTAAACCATCAGACATGTATAATGCACTCATGTGTGAGACTCCTGGCATATATCTATTTTATTACTTGGTAATAATATGCATCATTTTTTTTCGCTGGCAATCTGAGTCTGAGATAGATCAATAGGTGATTGATAAGCACATAGGTGGATGCATAAATATATGTCAGAAAGACTAGATTGATGATAGCTTGAGATGGATAGATAGTAGATATCCAGTCATTTTTTAGGGAAGTTGGTTCATGACTGTGGAATCTATGACGTCCCATGAGACTATTTTCAAGATGAAATACCAATTGGAGAGTGTAAAGGTGACTAAAGTCAAACTCAAAGCCCTCTGAACCCAGGAGTCAATGGTAGAAATTCAGGATTGAGGGCAAAGGTCTGAGACTCTTCAGCGGCAGTTGGGCACTGGTATAAATTCTGGGGCCTGAATGGACAAACTCAAGTTTTGATATCCATAAGTCGGAAATGTGTTCTTTCTTGAGAAGAAAGAGTAAACTGTGTTTATATTTC
Organism: Microtus pennsylvanicus; assembly: GCF_037038515.1. Lineage (NCBI taxonomy): Eukaryota > Metazoa > Chordata > Mammalia > Rodentia > Cricetidae > Microtus > Microtus pennsylvanicus. Next base: position 93,622,014 of record NC_134586.1, read on the forward strand.
ATCCTGCTCCCAGCAGATAGATAGGTATTGCTAGTCTCTATTGACAGTGGATCTTCTCTAAACACAGCCTGGCAGACTCATGATTTACCAACTATCTAGTTATTCTTTGGTCTTGCTAAATTGGCACTTATTCTAGCCTACTCTCTCTCTATTTACGTTTCTCATTACCCTTGTCCCAATAGAAACTCTTTTATTAATAACTTGAAAAAGATACTAATTCTGACTTCACTACTAGAGAAGCCAACCTAAGACAGCATTTTCAGATGTTGATTTAAATCATCTGGCATGTATAATGTTCCATGGTGTTAGATACAGGGATGTATATCTAGTCTATTATTTAGTAATCATGTCCATTGTTTTTACTGCAATGTGAGTCTGAGAAACTCACAGCTTTGTTGAGCCCAGAACTCAACTTTGTTTTTTTACAGATAATCTAATGGATTTAAGATGCCCTTACTTCATGATCTGTAAAGACACTAGATTTCCTAGGCAATCACATACAATCAACTTTAAAGAGATTTAAAACACAAAAACTAACCATGCCACCTTTGCAATACTCCTAAGTTCTTGGTCAGAGCTTCTCTTATGCATGTTGTGTGTAGACACCTTTTCCCCCAACACACATTCAAGGACTTGGCAATGTCTGTCCAGCCTGGCTGTAGTGCTCTAGAAGAAACTCTTCTTACTTCTAAGAGTATATATTTAGTATTAGTTTTTGTTTTTTCTTTAGTACCCAGATTGGGATGATTTAGCCACTTGGTCCATAGTGCTTTTCTATCCATTTTCCATGCTGTAGCTGTGAATAAAGCAAGGCATTCATCTTCACCTAATTTCTGTTTCCTCATCTCTACACGGTGTTAGACCATGTTGTCATTTCATGAAAAATGCAAATGACAATGTCCAGGATGCCTGTAAAAATCATAAACACTCTGTCTTGTCACTTTGCTTCTATCAGCACTCCATCACAACAGGTTTTCTATCTGCTGTTTTCTTTGATAGTCTAAAGCATAACCACCTGCAAGACCAAACCCTCATCATCTCCCTGTGAGGACAATAGGGAAGGGTAATGGTTAGGGCTTGTATTCAGCAACTGAAGGTATGCTCTGGTCTTTGTTCTTTGCTATATACTGCATGCATTGTTTTCCTAGCCAGGAACTCGAAGCTCTTTGGTGGTTAATTTTAAGAAGAAACCAGGACAAAAAAACTATTTTCACCCTGAGTCTGTCTCTCTGGTTGACTGATAATGGGTATGTTATTTTCTGGCTTCATTGTCCTTGATTACAAAATGAAAATAGAAACAGTAAACAATTCTCATAATGATTTAAAGACAAAATGGGAGAGTATGTTTGAGAGTACCTAGCAGGAAAATGATTTTAGTAGTATATAATGACTTACAGAGTGATAAATGCCACTCATTTGTAGGATAGACAAAAAGGTAACACTCTAGAAGTTAGTTTGCAGAAATGAACAGCAATTGAGACAGTAGATTCCACCAAAATAACTGATGACAAATTTCTAATTATCAGGAAAAAGAAAGTTAACTTGCAAACTAACTAGAAAAATGCAAAGGCATCTGTTTCTGCATCTTTAAAGTCATGGTGGCTGCTGGATAAATACGTAGAAACCCTAAGAGAGTTTCCAACTGTCTTAGTCACTGTTCTATGATGCCACAAACACAACTACTCTTATAAAAGCAATCATTTAATTGGGGCTTGATTACAGTTTCAGAAGTCTAGTCCGTTATCATCATGGTGGGGAGCATAGCAGAATGTAAGCAGAAATGGTACTGGAGAAGCTGACAATTCTATATCCAGATCCATAAGCAGCAAGAACAGAGAGCCACTATACCTGACTTGGGCTTCTGAAATGGCAAAGCCCTCCCCTAGCAACACAGTTCCTCCAAGAAGGCCACACTTTCTAATCCTTTTTACCAAGTGCCACTCCCTGATGACTAAGCATTCAAATGTATGAGCCTATGGAGACCATTCTGATTCATACCACCTCACTAAGCAAGTTTGAGTATAGATAGAATTTTCAGGTGTGTACCCAGCTGCTCAGTGGCTCAGACCCGAAATAATCACACAAAGACTGTATTAATTAAATCACTGCTTGGCAGATTAGCTCTATCTTCTTATTGGCTAACTCTTGCATATTAATTTATCCCATTTCTATTAATCTTTGTATCGCCATGTGATTGCGGCTTACTGGGTAAAGTTCCAGTGTCTGTCTCCGGCAGGGCTACATGGCTTTTCCCTTCACTCTGCCCTTCTTTCTCCCAGCATTCAGTTTAGTTTTCCACCTAATTAAGTTCTGCCCTACCACAGACTCAAGTTTCTTTACTAACCAAATGATATTCACAGCATACAGAGGGTGACCCAGCCAAGGCAGGCAATTTACTTGGTCAAGACAAAGATGTGCATTTGGTACAGAAAAGAGTATAAACTAGTGTAGTATAAGAGGAATTTTCCCATGGAAACTGCATTAAAAATGAAGCATAATAGTATTTGGATTTTGGAAGGGTAAAGACATAAGAACATAGAATTGGTTCTATGGAGACAGCAGAAAATTAGAACACTAATTGGTCTGGAAATAATGTGAGTTAGTTTTTGGTATTGCAAGTATCTGTGCAAAATTGTAAAAATGGTTTTATTTTTCTCAACTTTGATATTTTTTATCATGTAGAGATAGAGATTGTTTAAGCTTAAATTAATATATCAACTATTTCATATATCTAACATAGTATCTCAATAATTTCAATTCAGTATATATATTGGAGCTTATGATTAAGAAGTCTGATTGAATCATGAACTCAATCCAAACTTTAAATGCTGTCAAATTACAGAGGACGTCATAATCTTAAAATATGTCTGTTTCAGTAAACCTACTATGAGAAATACAAACTAGTTAACTATAAACATACATTTGAGGTAGATACAACCAACTCAGAGAGAAGAATAACTAAATCATAATTCACTAAAACGTATATGCCATGCAAAAATTGTACACACAGACAAAATTGGGCAGATCTCTATGCAAAATAAATATTTTGACTCTTGAAAAAAACATTTATTTTTGTCTTATGTATATAAAGGCTTGTCTGGAATATATGTCTGGATACCACATGGCAGTCAGAAGAAAGCAATGAATCTTCTGGAACTGGAATTACAGATGGCTGTGAGTTGCCATGTAGGTGCCAGAAACCTAACATGAGTCTTCTACAGGACCAAGAAGTACTCTTCACCACTGAGTTATCTCTCCACACCCCAATAAAGTTATCTTTAGTAAATAGCTACAGAGGCTTATTCCATCCTTTTAATATATCACTAAGGGTTATTGCTATTAAAGATGAGGGGATAAGAGAATCACAAGAAAAGAAGGGTTATCTGTAATGCATGCATGGTGCTTCCTTGGCCACTTAACATGTCTAGCCTCATCCTTATAAGGACTCCTTCCCTCTCATTAAAGCATAACAATTTTCCGTCTCTTTTAAATCAACTCAGACTCTAAATTCAACATCTAAGCTCCACTCTAACATCTTCCAGCATGGCTAACAAATCCCATGACTCTACTTCTGATAAAATTGAAACATTCTAAACTTCTCATTTTGTAGATACTTCACTGTTTTCTCCATCACAGGGCTTATATGTATGTTTCCCCCCTTTACTTTGTATCCCTTTTTGTCTGTCCCAAACACCTATTTACCCTCAAGGCCTTGTACAGAGGCATAGATGTTAAGGTGTTGAATGATGATGGACGTCACAAAATAATTCCGCACTGGTTCAGAATTATGAATAATAAAGGGTTATTTATTTAAGGGAAAAGCCTACAGATCACTGTCCTAGATAATCATCCTCTGAGTGAACAGGAACAGAGTCTAGCAGCTGGAAGCAGGAGCTGGAAGCAAGAGAGCCAGTTAATACTTTACAGCTGTTTTTATAATATAAGAGACCATTCCCAAGTGGGCTGGTATCTTAAAGGCTAATGGCTGAAAGAGTGGAATGTGCTCCCATAGCACCTCCTCCTTTTGTTCAAATAAGAGTGTTCCAAACACTATACAAAACTAGATACACTAGGAACAGATATTGAGTATAATTAGAATTACAACCAGCATAAACAATAGTAAGCAAGGAATATATGCTAAATATTTTAATAAACATATCTTAAGGAGTCTAAGTCTTGTACAGGAAATGGCTTGGCTAGATCATAATAGTACAGTAACTATGACTATCTAATCTTCAACCCCATCAAATGCCTTGGAAGGGAGATAATATTACTTGAGTAGGCAGAAAGTACAATCAAACAGCTTCCAAAGCCAGTGGTTGATTGTATATATGCATGTTTCTACCTCTGTTTAGGACATTTTGTATATTGGTACAACTTTTAGGATATATATATATATATATATATATATATATATATACACACACACACACATAACTCCTACGTCTGATCTTGATACTTATAGATTGTTTACATTTTGAGGTCATTGTCCTTCTTAGTTGCATATTTGTTTACAGATTATTTAATATTCTGACATGAAGTTTTTGTCTTTAAATTATACAGGTATTAAATATTATAGGTCAATAGTTGTTCATGTTTGTTGTACATACAGTCAGATCAATTAGGTTCTTTAGATACATAGATATTGTATTCTGTCTAGATAGGTAATCTTCAACCACTTCAAGAATCTTTAGAACATGACATTTAAATAACTTAGAGTTCTGCTGACATGAGACATGATTGCTTCTGACAGCACCAATCTACTCCCAAGAGAATGTTGAGCACAAAAGAAACTCCACTTGAAGTTTGTTTTCTTCTTGGCACAATTGGTCATTGGGCAAGGAACTGCCCACACCTCAACCACTGACAAAGTACATGGTATCCGGAAATGGACAAGCAGGACACAAGACTGTCAAATCTTGCCAAGGCAGTTCTAAAAAATTTCCTGCCTCTGAAAATGGTCTGTCAGTTACATTAGGCCTTAGCCAAAGTTTGTTGCTTCAACATTGCAAATGAGACTTTGGGTGATTGCTCAGGTAACTAATTGTATCCATCATATATTGCACTCTTTACAGCTGCTTTTACAGCTTAAGAGACTACGCCCAAGTGGGCTGGTATTTTAAAGACTATTGACTGAAGTAGCAGAATGTGCTCCCACAGCATTTGAACACCAGGCAAGACTTTGCTGGTAGCCTTTGAGATATATGGGTCTTGAAGCCCAGCTCTTTCTCCCTAAAATGTTTGGATAGTAATATCTGGCTAAAATTTTAAATAATTCATAATTAAAGCCAATTGAAAATTGTAGATATATACAAACCAGTTTTTCATTATATAGTCAGTCCTCAGAAATGTTAACCATAACTTATTTTCTCTATCCTTATTACCATCCCTTACCCTGTGGCTCAAAAGTATGGTACCATGAACTTGAAAGGGAGTTAGGATGGATATATGAAAGGGTTTTAAGGGAAGAAAGGGAAGGGAGAAATGATGCAATTATATTCTAATCTCAAAGGGGAAAGCCAAAAAACATTAACTTCAGACAATCTTCTGGAATACTCTCAGGTAAATTAGCCATTTGTCTCCCACATGCTCCTATAGGCCCAGGCTTTTAACACTTATATCATTCATCACAGAAAGCTGTGCTGTGATTATGTCTTTGCATCTTCAGTGCTCACGGGAGAAATCAAGCAAATCAACATAAAGTGAAAACGGTCTTGTCTAAATCTGGAGAGGAACTGATGAAAACCCTGTGACTAGATCCAGCAGTCTCTGATTACTGCTGCTGGTTACAATGCTACCACGGAAGGTGTCAAGGCCAATGTTTAAGGACACAGGCCCTCCCTTGGGCCAGATGCCTTGAATTCAAATATTACCTTCCCTACACACTATCTATTTGCTTTAGTAAATTTTCTGGCAAAACCCTCTTGGTTTCAGTTTTATTCTGTGTGAAATAGAGATTAAAACACATACTCACATAGTAGGGCTTCTGAGGGAACAAAATAAATGGAAAGGTACAATGTATTTTAAAATATCTACACATATTGCAAATATTTAAGAAATAATCAAACAACTTGCAAGAGCAACAATAAATGTTTTCATCTCCAAATCGGCATAAAACTTGGAGACAGAATGACATTTAATGTAATGGCAGAACTTAGCCCCCTAGTCTAGATAGTTCCATCTATCTTTAATATTTTGCTAACAGAAAAGTTTGATCAGAATATTATATGATAGGACAAATAAGTTGGTAGAGGATAGAAGAATAGTTTTTTTTTTTTTGTTTAAGACATACTGATAGAAGCCTAAGAGTCCTTGCCTATAGGATCGTAGTTTCAGAAGGGATCCACCATGTTGAAAATTAACAAATAATGCCTAATGCAAGTGCATTCATACATATGAAACAAAGGGCAGAAGGAGTTCTGTAATAAAGAATAATGACTTAAGGGACCACTTTGTGTAGACGTCACAGATAATTTTTTAAGTATTGTTCTTTGAGTTGATGCCTGAAGATGAAAGGATCAAAATGTGTAAAGAATTAAGAGAGTATCTGGGTTGGTGGAGTAGGTATGGATAAGGCTTTTAAATTACATGTCTTGATTGCCCTACAAGCCAACAAGGAGGCAAAATTACAGAGGCATGTTAGATAATAGGGAAAAATGGTGCGGGAGAATTGTCTGTATTCTGATATTCTGTCAATCATGTTTTAAGTAAACGCTGATTGGCCAGGCAGGAAGTAGAGGTGGGGAGATGAGAATAGGAGAATACTAGGAAGGAGGAATCTCAGTCCTCCCATTCCTGCCCATACCACAGGGAAGCAACATGTAACATGTCCTGCTGAAAAAGGTACTGAGCCACATGGCTAACGTAGATAAGAATAATGGATTAATATAAGTGATAAGAGCTAATAAGAAACATGAGCTAATGGGCCAATCACTTTATATCTAATGCAGACTGTCTGTGTGATTTTCTTTGGGGTTTGCCAGCTGTGGGGTACCGGGCAGGATGGAAACCCCAACAAGCCGGCCTCCATCACTACAGAAAAGGACTTGTTACAATGCCAAAATGGAGGTTTGTTGATCATTCGTAAGTGGCTGAGTGATAGATGCACTTTATATGTTTATAGGAGAAGGAGGTTTGGGAGTAAGACAAATGGAATAGCAAAGGCAGACAGACAGAAAGACACAGACACACACACACACACACACACACACACACACACACACACACGTGTCCATTTAGAAATACAATCAGTGACACCTTCCATTTGGGAAATTAGGCAGAGAGAGAAATACCTAAATGCCTTACCACAAATCTTACTTGATAATTGAATGCGAAGTGCTACCACTTAATGTAGTATAAAAGTACTTGGAGTGATGCAGAGTTCAGAAAGCTTCAGAAGGGCAATCAAGAATTAAATATTTCTTATGTTATATTTGAGGTATTAGAGGACCAAGTGGAGACATTCAGCAAATATTTGAGATTACAAAACTGGATTCTCAAGACAGACCAGGAGTGGAGGAAACTTTGGATTTATTAGCAAATAGAGGAGTAGCTCGCATCCTGTTGGTCACAACCTGTTTTGTGGGGGTCACATATCAGACATCCTGCATATCAGGTATTTATATTACAATTTGTAACAGCACCAAAATTACAGTTATTAAGTGCAATGGAATAATTTTGTGGTTGGGGGAGTCACAATAACATAAAAAAACTATATTAAAGAGTAGTAGTAGCATGAGGAAGGTTGAGAACCTCTGAAGTAGAGTCTTTATGGCTCTGTGAACAGAACAACGAGCCTAGCTATGAAAACTCACCTTAGCAGGAATCTTGAGGAGAAACACTAACACTTATTAGGATGGTAGCAAGCAGATAGTTGGCATTTGAAGATTAAAGGGGAAAAGGTGGATCAGAGAAGCTAGAGAATGGGAATGTTACAAGAAATTTGAAGGGATCTGAAAGGTTTAAATGGAGGTGCATTTGATAACACTGATGTGGGAGTTATGTATGCTGTGAATATGTTTTATTACCATTGGCTAATAAAGAAGCTGCTTTTGGCAAATATCTTACCAGAGTAAAGCCAAGCTAAAAGAGATATATAGAGAGAGTGGGTGGAGTCATAAATAAGCCGGGTAGCCACCAGCAGGAGACAGTAAGTCACAGCACATGTCAATACACAGATTAGTGGAGATGGGTTAGTTTAGGATATAAGAGCTAGCTAGAAATATGTTTAAGCTATTGGCCAAACAGTATTGCAAATAATAGTTTGTGTGTTTATTGTAGGACCAGACAGTATAGAAACCTCTGCCTATATAACACTAATTAACACAGAGAGGAATTTCAGTTGAGTCTCATTGGGAGGAGGATGGCAGTGCAGTGAACTATACACAAAATGATGGGGAGAGAAGATGCAGGCAATTCAAGATGTTTAATTGTGACAGAGATATGGGAATGTTCGGTACCTACAGAAGACTGTGATTTTAGGGATGTGTTTGCTGTGGTTTTTAAGAAGGCAAACTAGATAAATCAGAAAACTATTATGAATGACCCAGGAGCAGAGCAACAAATAAAAGCACTTGCTCTTGAAGAGGATCTAGGTTTGGTTCCTAGCACCTACATGGTTGTTCACAACCATGTGAATCTACAAGAGATTCAATGGTCTCTTTGACCAAGTGTGCATGTGATTTAAATACATACCTATAGGCAAAATACCCATACCCATAAAATAAAATGATCAAAAGTGTAAAAAGAATGACCTGGAACAGAGATTAGAAGGGTGGTACCAAAGAAGAATGTAGGAGAATGTAAGGAGCCAAAGAAATCATATTTCTTGTTGAGACACTGATAGAGACAATAGAAACAGAATGAAGAAGGTAACTGCAGTGTCCAGGTTGCAACAATGCACTGAAATATATCATGAGCAACTTTGCGGCAACACATTTGGGGTAAAAATGGACTTGCTGCCTGAGGACAGTTTACACTGGAGACCAGCCCATGCCTATGATTTTCATAATTATACTATCAACTCAGGCAAACTCTCGGGGCTTCTAAGTTTGGAACAAAGTCTATATGTTATGGCTTTTCCGTCTCTGGACATGTGTCTACAGAATGTTTTATTTCTGTAATTTCTTAAACACATTTTTATAACACAGTTTCTTGTGGCATATATGTTCCAAAGATCCTTGATAAAAATATTATGCATTTGAATCACTGTTCCTGAATATCCCCCAAATCACTCAAGGCATGGAAAAGGCATCCCTAGTAAAACAGTGGGAAATGATGGTGGAACCATGGGTTGTGTGAAGTTTTTATTTGCCTTCAAATTCTGTATTTGGTATTTCCAAAGTTTATGGTGTTGAGTGAGAACCTATGTTCTAATTTTTCCAATTCCAAAAATGGATTAAGCCAATATTAAATAAATTGTATTCTGTGCAATATTGAAGGTCGGTGAAATTCTTCTGGGGAGTTTCAACAAACACTGTTTGCCACGTTTACTGGGCAGTTTTCATAGACTGTGGAAATTTCAGTGACTCCAGATCTCACTAAGAGAAATAAAAAAAATTAGCCTAACTTCATTTAGGGAAACAGTAAAGACAGTATTATTAGCTTTTAAGTCAAGAATTCTGTTTTGTACAATATAAAGTATTTGTGAAGCACTTCAGGTAAACATTGGAGCCATTTTTGTTCAGAATAGATTTTTTTTAGAAAAAAAAAGAATTTGCATTTTTCTTTGAGTTCTGAGCTAAATAGCCATTTTTCTTTCATAGGACTTCAGACTTTATTTGAAAGAACAAATGAATTAGACTCAATTGTACTTATATCATTTGGCCGACATGGTCTCATAAGCAAAGTGAGCCTATTAATTCAAGGAAAACAAATAATAATATTTATCAACAATGATAAAAACTCTCACTCTCTGTTATGTGGTTTGAAACAGTTAATTACTTGTAAAGTCTTCAGAAGAGCCCCCACATAGTGTTGCATGAATGCTTATCCCATAGAGCATGCAAGGCACTGTGATGTTTTTATTAGATATAAGCAAAAACATGTGGAATTGGAGGAACTGGGGTGCATGGTAATAATTGCAATAATATCCCACCTTTACATTACTCCTAACTCCTTCTTAATTTGAAGCATAAATTCACAGCAATGCATAATTTGTAGAAACTAAATCTTTTAATTTTTATATATGCTTCTTTTCGCCTCTCACTTGTCGCTACTTCATTATTTCTCATTTTATTGTTTAATTTGAATAAAATTAAAGAATACATTGTATGGCTATGCTTCGTGTTATACAATGGCAACTAAGAAAGAAATGGTTTTAAAGACCCAGGATTTTTCTAAATTCAGCCTAGTGGGGGAAATAAAAACACAAATACATAATTATAGGCTTGTAAAAACATATTATTTAGGTGAAAAAGATTAAGTAGTCACAGAGAAGCAGGTGCCTACTTCTGGAACAAATATTTCAAAAGAAGGAATTAACCTTTAACAGAATTGTAAAGACAACAATTTTCCAATTAGACAAGGATGAACGTTTTTCTGAGAATGATTGTGTCATGAACAATAATAACAGAACACCTAAAGTCTGTAAGTTTTCTGTTTCATCTAGAAAGTTGGATAATGTTGGGGGGAGCAGTGAACGACAAGGTGAAACATGTTAGGTATCTAGATGGGGTGCTCCTGTGGTCCATGCGGGGGAGCCCCCTGGAGCCATGGATACCTGCAGCAAGACAAGTGCCTGAGTAGGAATAATATCTTATTATTTCTTTCTTCCTTTGTACCAGAGCTAGTGGTATCCTTTTGCCTAGAACTGGGGAAGCTGTCTGGATTTTGCAATAACCTTCATGTCTGTCCCTAACACCAGTGGACACCCCTAGACCTCTGGACCATTCTGAAGCTCATATTGAGAATTATGCTGGTTTTTGAAAATATTCCTGGCTGGCTCAGAGAAATATATTAGAGGAAACAGCAATGGTAGAGGGACTACCAGAGAACTGGAGAAACAGCCGCTGGGCTCTTTGTGAAGGCCTGGCTGGTCAGAAAAAAAGGTAGAGTAAGGGAGACAACATTTGATGTTGCAACTGGGAAAACTGTAATGGATATGCATATGAAAAGACATTAGTGTTCCAAAGATACTTACAGGATTAGGAGGTTAATATAGTGGGAGGTGACAGTAACCAGAATGCATTGTGCATTCACACATGCACAAATAACTCGCAAACACAAATATGAAAATATCCATGTACGCACAAAGGGCCAGTACAGTGGTGCCCAGCACAGAGTGGCCGTGCCCAGTACACAGGGCTAGTTCCTAGCACACAGTGGAAGCGCAGCATTAATTACCCTGGCACATAGAAGCAGTGCAGCAGTACCTAACATGCAGGGGCAGTGCCTGGCACACAGGGGAAGTTCCTGGCATATAGAGGCAGTACGGTAATAGCTTGACATACGGGAGCAGTACACAGGGCCAGTGCCCAGCACACAGGGGCAGTGCCCAGCACACAGGGCCAGTGCCCAGCACACAGGGGCAGTGTCCAGCACAAAGAGGCAGTGCCTAGCACACAGGGACAGTACCCAGCACACTGGGACAGTGCCCAGAACACAGGGACAGTGCCCATAACACACAGGGGCAGTGCCCAGCACATGGGAGCAGTGCCCAGCACACAGGGGCAGTGCCTACCACACAGGGGCAGTGCCCAGCACACAGGAGCAGTGCCTAGCACACAAGGGCACTGCCTAGCACACAGGGACAGTGCCCAGCATACAGGGGCAGTGCCCATCACAAAGAGGCACTGCCTAACACACAGGGGCAGTACCCAGCACACAGGGGCAGTGCCCAGCACACAGATACAGTACCCATAACACACAGGGGCAGTACCCATAACACATAGAGGCAGTACCCATAACACACAGGGGCAGTGCCCAGCACACAGGAGCAGTGTCCAGCACACAGGGACAGTGCCCAGCACACAGGGGCAGTGCCCAGCACACAGGGGCAGTGCCCAGCACACAGGGGCAGTGCCCAGCACAAAGAGGCACTGCCTAACACACAGGGGCGGTGCCTAGCACACAGGGGCAGTGCCCAGCACACAGGGGCGGTGCCCAGCACACAGGGGCGGTGCCCAGCACACAGGGGCGGTGCCCAGCACACAGGGGCGGTGCCCAGCACACAGGGGCGGTGCCCAGCACACAGGGGCAGTGCCCAGCACACAGGGGCAGTGCCTCGCACTCAGGGGCAGTCCCCTGTCACACAGGGGCAGTGCCCAGCACTCAGGGGCAGTCCCCTGACACACAAAGGCAGTGTGGTAGTCTCCCAGCACATAGCAGCGGTGGAGCAGTACTCTACCATACCAGTCTGAAACAGAATTTTTGCTTTGACTTTGATACCTGAGAACAAAATAATATTAAACAAGACAAGAACAGACTAGCTGAGTAGTTATTTTTTTCAAAGGGTGGTTTGTTTGCCCTGCTTTTCCTCACCATTCTCAGAAGTGTCTACATTTACTTTTCCTTTTGATTTCCTCAACGCTGTGACTAGGCAAAACAGCACAGCAAAGCTCTCCTATGGTGTGCCCCACAGAGCACAGCTCCTCCATAGGACACACTGCTACAGCAAGCTCCATTCCCCTTTTGAGGCAAGGATGCCAGATGAGCGGGAGGCAGCATTCTGACAGCCAACCCACTTAATCAGAGAGTAACTCAATCTCGCACCACAGGGCTTGTGACAGCGGCTGTTGTCCTTATAATTATGTTTCCTCAGGCAGTGGAGGGGAGTCCTGTGGTCAAGCAGTGTGACTAGCCCGTACTCCCAGCCTCAGGCTTGTTTGCAGGGGAGGTGGATAAGGCTAGTCTCTGCTGCCCCGACAATGAGTTATAAATTACTTTCAGTGAGCTAAGGTCAAAGGCATGGGCAGAATGGAAAGTGACAGGGCTAAGGATTTATATGGCCCCGTTCCTACAAGGAGACCACGCACTTCAGATATATGATCTAATTTGCCCTCCTCTGATCCCTGGGAAATAGAAGGCCCGTGGAAAGGCAGGTATGAAGCCTTTGGTTAACAACTTTGAATTATCAATAAGGCAGCATGGTTTCTCCTCTCTCTCAATTTTCTTTCCTTCTTTAAAGATAGCCAAGCTGATTGACGTTTCCAAGATGGCGTCTCACCTTGTTTCCCTGGGTCTATTTGATTGACACGGGGAACCATCCAACAACATTAATGATCCCACATTTAGTAGAGTGAGTTTGACTTGATTGCTTGGGAAAGTGTCAAATATAAATCAAGGTATATATTTACTATCAAGCTAAATAAACCAATGGAGCTTGGTATGAAGCAATCCTCAATAAGGTCATTTAAGATAAAACTTATCAAATATTGAAGATTAAATCTGTATAACTGGAGTATGTGCGCTTGATTGATTTTTCAGGTATTTGCATCTACTATGAACTTTCTGAAACCCTGCCATGAATGAGAACTCCATTTTCTGTTGGTGGTACACACCCGAGCAATCCACAGTCAATCAGAGACTTTCAGAAACTTTGACCTTATTCTATGTCTTCTGTTTCTCTCCTCGGTCTCTGTCTCAGTGTCTCACCAACGACTGTTTGCTACCATTCCTCACTCAAAGGAAACTAATTCTGAATCAGGTAGAAACCAGCACTACAGAGGCAAAGTAGTAAGGTAGGATTGGAGGAAATGCACAGGGAAAAAAGTGACAGCGTTTAAATGTTGGCATACTGCTCTGCTAAGTAGGAGTGGGGTGTGTGTGTGTGTGTACCTGTACATGGGCATATGTATGTGCGTGTGTGTGTGTATGTGTGTGTGCACCTGTACGTGTTCATGTGCATATGTATGTGCATGTGTGTGTATGTGATGACTGTTTACAGTTGTGTAGTTGTACAGGGCCATAAAATGATGATTTGGGGAGCCTGGACCTGGCATAGTGCTTGTAAACATAACTAGGCTCTCAGGAAACTCATCCAAAAGGAGAAATTAATAAGAACCAAAGAAAGTAAAAGCCCACACGTAAGATAATGAACTTGGATAAAAATGCAGTGAAGATTGTACACATTTACTTTTTAGCTGCTGGTGGAGAGAGGGACTGTTTTTTCTAAGACTGTTTTCTCTGTTTTATCTATTCCGTGATAAGTTGAGCATGCTCAGTGGAAGACCACACATCCAAGAATATTTGGGCAGTACACATTGGTCTTGACACAAGTTGTCACAGTATGGAAAGACATGGAACTGAGAAAATTTGGGGGCGAGAGGGAATATGATCCAATGATTCAAACCCTTTGTTGGATCCTCAAAATTCTCACAGGATGGACTAAATACATATGGTAAAAATGGCAATATGACAACTATGGTAATATGGCAAATATACGCATCACGTATGGGAAATATGGTAATATGGTAAATATAAACATGCCATATATGGCAAATATATAAATTACTATCTGTATTCACACCCATGAATAATTCATACATTTAATACATATGGTGAATATATAAATATATAAGCATATATATGTATGTGTGTTTGTGTATTTATCATAGTCATCTAGAAGTATCCCAGTTTTCAATAAAGAAAAAAGGATACAGTATGACAGAAGGTTAGATGCATATAGCATCTAATGGCACATGATCAGATGTTAAGGCTGGAATTTAGCTGCTAGCTCTTGTTTTCTAGTTGGTAGAGGTCAGAGTAAAGGTACAGGGTGGAACAAGGGAAGGTACCAGTAGGTAGTGCCTTCCTTGTTCTCAGGGCTACACTGGTGAGCTCACTGGTCCTTGTGTGAAGGAGAGATGTTCTAAGATATTTTTTCCACATATCCTGCTTGTAAGTAAGAAAGTGTGCTTCCGAGGAAGTGATTAGAATCCTAGTGTCCTGATACAGTCAGCTAGATAGCAGTATAAATGGACCACATGCACAGAAATGAAGTCCTTCCAGCATATTGCACATCATAGACACACCACACAATTCTTCAGGAACAGAAGAGAGTACGCCTGGCCCCTGCCACCAGACTCTCCAAATCAGGTAAACATTTAGCTTTAACTAGTTTGTGAGTTTTCTTCATTTGGGTTTCTTTTTTACTGTTTTCTTTGGTCTTTGGGTTGATGATGTATATCTAGATGCATTTGTCAGTTAACTTTGGGCTGTTCTCTTGATTTTAATTATGTATTCTAAAATTTTATACTTAATCATTCATAAGGTATTATACTTAATTAGAATTCTTTTTAGCTACACATTTATTGATCAGTTTAGTTAACTGCCATTCTTCATGTTCATGCAAATTCGGGAAATGGGGGAAGGAAAGGCTGTCTCTTTTCTCACAGGAATGAGCCTTATCTGGCGAAAGGCTAAGACTCAAGTGTTGCATTATCTGAGCTTCCTGACATTCAGTGGGAGACAATAACCTCTGGGGTGAATGTAGCCAAGGAAAGTCTGCACTCAAGTCCTTTGTTCCACAAATTTATCGTAACAGTACATCAATATATTGCAGAGTATTCATAGGTGTTCAGTGTAGAAAGTGAGTCCAGATGTACCCTGGAACTCAATGAATCATTTCTAAGGTCATGAATGATGTTAATCTTTTAGCACTAGGGACTACAAAATGAGCTGGCTGTACTGTTAACATTTTTAGCAGAAAACAGGGAAGTTTTAGATAAATGCCCAATGTCATAACCTTAAAAGGAAACAACTTTCTAAAACTTCCACTGATTATATCAGTTGCAGCTTTGCAATAGCCACTTCTCTTGTCATGGATAACTGTGTTATAAGGGTCTAGGAGTAGAGGGCGTGGAGCTCAGTTTGGCACCACTGAGACGTGGTGGAATGTTCCAGAAATGAGGATTTCTGGAGCACTGCAGGCCAGGAAGAATATCTGAGTTACTTTTTCTGTGATAAAGCACCTGCCAGAAGTAACATACTGGAGAAAGGGTTTATCTGGGTATCCAGTGTGAGGGTGTGGTTCATCGTGGTTGGAAAGCTCTGGGGTAGGAGCCAAAGGTAGTTGGCCACCTTGAAGCATGATCAGGAAGCTGATAATGATAAATGTTAGCGCTCAGCTCTATTGTCCCTAGCTATTGTTCTATATTTCTTGTTAGTCATCATACCTCAATGAACCTAATCTAAATAATCCCTTACACATGCACCCAGACTCTAACTCTACCCACATCCAATCAAGGCAATCCACATGCCCAAATTCCAACCATAATAGTCCACATGACCTGCCTCTAACCCAGTCTAGATAATCCCTTGCACACATACCCAGACTCTAACTTAATCCAGAAAGTTCATTAGATACTCTCCCAGACTCTAACCCAATTGTGATTATGGGCCTCACATATAGGTCCAAAATCTAACCCAATATAGACAATCCTTTATATACATGATCAAACTATAACCCAATGTAGGCAGTCCCTTACACAAATGACCGGATTCTACCCCAATCTAGGCAATCCCTCCCACACACCCAAAGTCTAACCCAATTTTATAGTTCATGACAGGATTATCCAGATGTTTGTCTTGTAGGTGACTCTAGATGTGTCCTGTAAAGTCAACAGTCAATAATAACTGTCACAGGGTGTGTGCCATTGGCCCCCTCTTCTGCTTTTATCCCACGGTAGATTAAATTTGTGTCTTTATTCTTCAGTTTGCTCTCCCACAAAAAGAAATATTAGAATCCCAAGGCAATGGGTCCTCTCTGTCTTGGATTGTATCCTCGAAATGTTGAGCCCAAATAAACCTTTTCTTTTCATAGATTAGTTATTTCAGATATTTCATGATAGTAACAGAAAACCAACTAACATGTATCTGCCCAGGGAAACTTTGTTATTTATACCATATTTAGTACTTTGTTGTTATCTTAGATTTTTTCCCCTCTAGTTTTCTTTGTCCTTGACAGACACTAGTCATTTACCAAGGCCGTGAATGTGAAGATATTCCCATTTGAAGTCTGAACACTCAGCAGTCATTATGAGCACTGCCAAGCCATCTACACTCCACTTAGTCAAAACCCATGTGGATTTTACTTAGGAAGTGGATTCCTAAGTACACTTAGGAAGACTTAATTTCTTCATCAAGTTAACAACACAATGCACAGGAGAATACTTAAGGATTTGGGAGATTCTAAGCCTTTGTAGTTAACCACTGTGATGACTTAAATGGAAGACACTAATTCAATTAAAAATTATAGGAATATTCTAGTAAATAGGTACTTCATTTTAATTGTTTATGGTCAAGTACTTGTGTGTTCCTTTTTCTTTTCCAGTCTGAGACAATGAAAAGGTACAATCAGAATATACTAAACAAGAATATATTATTATCTGAATAGTGATAAGCAGAACAATTTTTGCATTTTTTTGAAAATGTTAACACAGTTGCAAGAGAACGTTCTACATTCATGACAATCCAAGAAAGGATTTCTGCAGCAAAATGAGTGAGAGGTGTTTATCTTCCTAATGACTCTCTCCATGGAAGGATGTCCCCATGTTCCTTTCTCCTTGCTGATTCCTCTTTCTTCCTCCAGGCAGTTCTTTTCTAGTAATGGTGAACTCCCTGTTCCCTGCAGCTGCAAAAGCAGCATTCTATTAGCTAATCAATTGTGGGAATTGATTGGCAGATAAGTGTTGACCATAACCAGGGAGAGGAAATGAGAGTCTATGGATTTCCCTTCTTCATTATGTTTGTAAAGTAATTTGGGCTTGCTCCTGCCAGCATTAACAGCCTTGCTCATTTTGCTTTTTGCCTTGCAGAAGAGAGGGTACTGTGTACCTCTGACCACGGCCCTGGCTGGCTCATTCTGCTTTGATCCCTGTCTGCAGCTAATGGCTGTGTTGATTTGTTTCTGAAACATCTTTTACTTTGCCTTTCCTGTTTCAAGGAGCATCATTACAGAATTAACTCCCCTGACTAAATCTTAAATGATGGGCAGGAAACAGTTATAAAGAGGAGAAGCCTTTCCTGTAACGTTCATGGGTCTCAGACATTGACGTTGCCACATTTTTAAGCTCTTTTCTCCATAGAAGTAAATATCTGTGTAACTATACTGTTCATATACATTTTCTAAAAAAACAATCTCTAATATATATATATGCATATATTTATGTATATATGCAAACAAGTGCATGTCTGTGTGCTGTGCTTCTTTGCTTTTTGTTATTTTGACACAAGCAGGAATCATCTGTAAAGAGAGAATTTCAACTTATACAATAACACCTTCACCACACGGCCTATAAGTAAATCTGGGGTGGATCATTTTCTTGATCATTGACGATGTGGAAAGGGCTAGCCCACTGTATGTAGCACGACCCTCTGGGCAAGGGGGTGTATAAAACAACTGTTTGAGCCACAGAGAGCAGTATATTCCTCCATTGTCTCTGTTTTCGTTCCTGCCTCTATGTTCCTGTCTTGCGTTCCTGCCCTGACTTCCCCCAGTGATAGACTGTGATGAGGAAATGTAAGCCAAATCAAACCCTTCCCTCTGCAAGTTTGTTTTGGTCAGTATTATCTCAGCAACAGAAAATTAAAGTGGAACACACACACACAAACACACACACACACAGAGCACAGACCCAATACTGGCAAAGTAGTAAAGAAATCGACTTAAGAACATCAAGAAATGACCATTTTCTTCTTTTTAAAATAATTCTTCCTGGTCACTTTAGGAAGGAAACCTGTAAAGTGTTCCATGAGTTCAGGTATTGATACAAAACTATAACAATGCCTGTTGTTATTTGTTGTTTTTTACTTGTTGGTTTTTTTGTTTTGTTCATTTGTTTTTAAGAAGGGACAGAGACAAGACTAATCCTCCCCTGGGGAACTATCTACAGCCTGTTATATCTTCAAAGAATATTTCCTGGGGCCTCAGTACAAGCTGTTTTCTAGGGGCACTTTTTATGAAAGCTACATGGGATCTGAATTGATGTTGGCGAAACCTGCAGTTCAGCAGCTGCAAGGCCATGCCAGCAGAGGAAGAATGGACAGAGATCCCAAAGTTCATGGGTTTCCTTCCAATGATGTCCAGTTTTATAGGATTATCCTCACAGGTGTGCTTGGTGGATATCATGGCTATATGTATAGGCAGGTTTGGTCAGTATTGACTTCAGAGGAATGTCCAGAGTCATCTGTCCCTTTCTGGACATTTTAAAAGGTGGTTTCAAGATAACATGTACAATAATTCATAAAGGAAAATGAGCCAAGGAACCCTCTCCATTAAGATACATAAGACTTCAGAAATGTTCCTTTTGTTGAATATCACTAGCTGGGATTGGAATGGTAGTGTCTTTGAGAGTTGGAATATAGCTCTGTTGGTAACATGCATGCCTCGCTTGCCTGAGGGTCTGGGTTTGAGCTACAGCACCACATAAGCAGGATATAGAGGCTCGCACCCTTAGCCCCAGCACTGTGGATGTAGTGCAAGAAGATCAGAAGTTTAGTGTCATCCTCAGCCACATAGGGATTTCCAGTGCAGCTTGGGATACTGGAAACTCTGTCTAAATAATAAGAATAATAAAATTTCTATTATTATTAATATTTTACTGTTTTGATTGTTTCACACATCACTATGATTGTAGATCAGGTTTTCCATAAGGGCAAAAAATAAGAATTACATTGGAATTGGATACTGACCCCAGGCCCAGTGTCTTAGTCTGACATTTCTTGTGTAAATGTCCCATCTTTTTCTGGCTCCTTCAGAACCTCGAATGCAGTCTTCTCCTTTGGCACTGGCCACTGTGGTGAGAAAGGCCAAAGTCTTCTTTGTCCAAAAAAGGTTGGCCCAGGTGTCTCTCCTCAGTCCTGAAGATGAAGTTAGATGTGAGGGTCAAAGATGGAAAGACCCGACTCCCTGTGTCTGCTTTCACAGAGCCTAATTCTGCTGCGCTTCTTGTGGTGATTTCTGCCTTGCCAGGCCACAGGTAAATATCCAGAGGGCTGCAATCCCTGTCATTCAAAGATCCCTTCTCATATCTACACCAGAAATGTATTCACATCAGCTAAAAGTTCTCTTCTACAGAACAGGGTACGCATGATTGAAACCTCTTCCCAAGTCTAATTCTCTTTCCCTAAAGGAGGGGATGAGGGAAGGCAGGGAAGTCATGGCGTTTTAGTGCATTTGTGTTTGTCCAGAAAGTAATAATTTTATTTCACTCAAACAACAGTGGAACTTGAAAGCTTGGCGGGTTGGGTTGCAATGTTTGAAAGGTATATTAGAAACAGCGTTAGCTTTGGGCAAGAAAACATGTTTTAGTGTTTTGGAACTAAGTCAAACCTCTGAGTAGGAATGAACTGAGCCTTTACTTTTTTTTAAAAAAAAGGACCCACCCTTTCACAGCCAACTCTGGTGAGATTACATGTGTTCTCTCCTCCTTATATCTGCTGGTGGAAAAAAAGAGCTGGGTAGCTTCAGGGTCCTAGGATGAATAATGGACCTGGAAGTGCATTCAGAAATCCTTTCATGTGGCAAACGGATGCATTCAGTCGGTCTATCGATGCTTTTGGAAATTGCTGTAGAATTTTAATTTTTGGTAAGGTAAAACTTGGATTGTACTGATGCTTAGTTCTTTTTACTCTAACTTCTACATACATGACTGTTAGCTCTTAAGGAAAAGGGTGTGACTGTAAAGAACATGAGATTTCAATCAAGATAAAGCCTACAATCTCTGATTTGCTGTGGATTAAGTCTGTCCTTGGGGCACATGCCTTTATCCTTTCTGGATCTTAGTGGTGGTAGTGACATTATTGTCTGCCTAAATGACTTGCAATTTAATGACATTGTATATATGGACTTTTTAAACCATAAACTATAAAAAATGTGAGCAATCATTTCCCCTTTCTCTTTCAAAATCAGAAATATATTATGGTTTAATTTATAAGTTGTTAGATATGATTATAGATAGGAGAACAGGCATAAAGAACCAGGAGTTTAAGAACATCCTTGTCTTCATAACTAATTGATGGTACGACTTAACGGAGAATCTTGCATTTCTGTGGCCCATACTCCTTTCACCAAAGCCCAAATTTCATTCTTGCATCCTTGGTAGATTTTTTTTTCTTTGAGATGGAGAGAGTTGCCCCAGACATGCACCTGACTAGTTGTCTATTCTAGAATGAGATTTGTAATTGATGTATACCTGTTGAAATTTATTGTTTATGAGTGACTATATGTTAGACATGTATAGTATGTATATGTGTTCATCTTTGTGAGTACTCATATGCGTGCATTTGTGCATAAGTGCATGTTGGAGAACAGAGGTCAACTTTGGGTCCCTTTTTCTATTGCTCTTCAATTTTTGAGACAGTTTTTTCTCTCTCACTCTGGTATTCGCTGGATTACTAAATTGGTTGTCCAATGAATTCTGAGGATACACGTCTTCACTCTCCAGCACTAGTGTTATAGATGTGTGTTGCCCTCCCTGGCTTTTATGTAGATGCTAGAGGATTTGAACTTAGGTCCTCACATTTGCTCAACAGACCGTTATAGACTAAGTCATTAACCCATCCCCTATTCATTCGTTTATTTTTAACTGTCAGTTTTCCATTTTCTTTATACCTCCTTTGAAGAAAATGACATTTCATTTCTTTCTATTTTACCTTTATACCTAAAAATAAGAATATTGCATGCTGTCTAAGGTCATAAAGGAAGGATTTGAAGACATACTGAGCATGTCAAGCATTTCAAAGGTCAGAGGACAGACGGGTGAGTTCCTGGCTGGCCCTTTCCTGACTAACTAACATCTTGTGAAAGCCAGGGTTGTCTGATTTTCTGCTTCTGAGTGAGAAAAATACTCATTGGCCCACAGGACATTTCATCAGGCTTCTAACTCCCCTAAATGCTAGCTGACAATGCTTTGAGAAGAGCAACAAAATCATAATTGCACAGAAAAGGTCCCCAAAAGAGAGTTTCTAAGACATGCCCCCAAGAGTCTATGCTTCTAGCTAATGGGTTCCATTCAGAGTTTTCTCAAGATGAATAATGGCCTCACTCCATTCTGATGCCGACAGGAGGAATGTGGGTGTCTTGGAGTTAGACACAGTCACTAAAACAGTGTGATTGCTCTCCTGCCTGGAAAGATAAGGCTGCTCAGAAAAGCATGGCCAGCACTCAGAGAGGTTGACTGTGCTCTCTGACCTTTGTCAGCTGTGAAATCATTTTAATACTTATTTATTTTTTTTCTGTGTGCTTTTATATCATGTATCTTGATCTTATTCATTTCTCAGTCCCTTTGTACCTGCCCTCCACTACTGCAACACCCCCAATAAAACAAAATTTAAGAGAAAAAGGAAAATTAATTAAAATTACATTAAAAAAGGAAAAACTTTAAAATCTTGTGATGAAAGCTGCAGTGTGACCCAGGGAGTCACACCGTTAACCCCTTTGTCCAAATATCTTTACTGGCAAGTGTTCATTGCAAAAAGTCATTGGTCTGGCTCAAGGTCTCTGGTTTCTGCTGTGCTATTGAAGGAGGGCCCTCACTAGGCCTCCTCCTGGATAGCCTGTTGTTGACCTGCGTTGTGGAGATCCTGCGTCTTTGGGTTTGCAGGCCTGGTCCGTTCACATGCTCCAGTAGATCCTAGATGGGGTGAATGCTTGAGCAGGCCAAGTCATAACCTTGGGTCTGGGCCTGAGCAGCTGTAGGATTGGTCCATCAGATGTGAAATGGGACAACTCTCCCCTGCTTACAACTTCAGAGCTTATGACTTCAGACCTGGCTCACCCGCACCTGTGCTAATAGGTTGGCTTTCCTACTCTTATTACCACAAAGCCAGCTCTCCCACCTACCCCAGATGCTGATTGGCAGGGGTGGAGGTGAGGGTGGCTCAACACTGACTCTCCCCTGCCCATGCTGCCACAAGACAGGTAGCTAATGGGGACGTCTCTCCCATCCTCACAATTTCTGGGTTGGCTCATCCACACCTGTGCTAACAGGGTTGGCTCTATTGTGCTGCCCTGGAGAGGTACAGAGCCTGCTTTCCCAAGTGTTGCAACTGGTGACAATTGTGAAATCTTAACTTAGATATTCGGATGGTTTAATAATGATTGTAAACTTGCCAGGCTCTTGAATTCCCCAAGAGACAACCTTGAGGGCATCCCTGTTATGACTTACTTAGACTAGAACATCCTCTGGGCATACCTGGGTGGGAATTTATTGTTTATGTTAAGTGAATGGAGAAGCTCTACCAGGAATATGGGTGGTACTTCATTCTGCTGACTCACATATTAAGAGGACCAAGGGAAAAACTTTTGTTTTTATCCTGCTTGTCTTCAAATAACACCCCATTAAAAGATGAATGTTCTGTCTACTACTGAGAGCAGCCTTTTTATGGAACTGAGAACAATTGTCACCCATCTCTCAGGGGCAATGCATAATAGAACTCTTGGATCTTAGGAAATTAGAGATCCACTCTTGGGGGACTTGACCAGTTGGTAGTTTGTGGGCATGGTGATTCTTGAGGGTTCTGGGCTTTTATTTTTCAATCCAGGAACATGTAAACTAAGATTGTTAAAGACTGTAAACGTGGACAGCCTCCTTTTCCTTTTCCTAGTCTCTGTGCAGCCAATTGCACTTCACTTTCATGTCTAGGTAAAACTTTTAAATCTGAAACCTGAGGAGACTCACTTAGCTTTCTTAGAGTTTATATTTGCTTACTACCACTGTGTGTTTTTGACTGTTGCACTTATTAAAGAAGGAAAAAGTTTACAGTTAGTCAAATTGAGCTAATCCATGTGAGATTAATTGCTTTCCTTAGCCAGGATTTCAGAACTTCAACACCTTAAGTTAGAAATTTAAATTAGCATGGCCATTGCTTACATTCCTTAAACAAAACACAGAGACAGCAATGCTACCATCAACAAATAAGGTAGGAAAAGGTGGGTCAACTTTCTGCTAGTTAAAGAAATCAAGGTTTATTGTAATGCCCTCTTAATTTCATTTATTTTTGTTTTTACATTATTTTCTTTCCTTATTTTGCCATATTTTGTTCTTTCTAGAGCCTGGTTATTGGCTTGGAAATTTTTCCTTTCTAATACAAGCATTTGCTATTGTACAATTTCTCTTGGCATCATGTTAGTTCAATCCTACAAATTTTGGTAAATTTTAATTTAACTTTCATATATATACTTTTCATTTTTGTCCTATTTTTTGTTGTTGCAGGTAACAATCACTTCCACTCTGTCCCTACCTCTCCTGTGTCCCTCAATATCCCCTCTCAAATTTATGATCACTTAATATATATTACAACCTACCAAGTTCAAGTAATATTGACTTTTTTGTATGAGTTTAGGTTGACTACTTAGGAATGGGTATTTTTCCTTGAATGAGTTGGAAGGAGAGTTGGTTCCTCAAGCCTAACCAACAATTGGTTATCTTCAGGTCCTTCTGTAGGATGTGACCCTGTGAAATTTTCCTTCATTCATATTGTCATGTCTGTCTTCTCATGTAGTTTTTGACAGTGTTGTGCAGGCAAGTACATGGTTGAGAGTTCATGGGTAAAACATTATTGTCTAACTAAGGAGAAACTATCACTTAGTCTTCCTGGTCTTCTACAAGGTATTTCTTTAAGACAAATAGATTACTTAGAATTTTCATGTGTTTTGAAGTTGCTGTTCTACTGATTACTAATTTAATTTTAAATGTTTAAAAATGCATTTAACCAATGCCCTTTAAGTGGTATTTGTGCCTTGTTGGTGAGTGATGGTGAAATTTTATGTGTTCTTAAATATTTTCTTTATAATATTTCCAATTGTTGAGAGAGTAATTTTATTTTATTATCTGTATACGTGTATGAAAGTTTGTATGTAGTTCCATGCATTTTATACATGTCTAATACCTGTGAAACCAAAGATAGCTGGGAGTCACCAGGTAAGTGCTGAGAAATGAAATCAGGTCCTTAGGAAGCACAGTCAGTGGGTTTAATTGCTGAGCCATTTCTCCAGCATGAGAGTTGACATTTTAAGTCTCCAGCATATTTTGTTTTGGTTATTCCTTCTCCGGGTTCTATCATCACACTGTATGTCTGAGCTCTGGTGTTTGCTACATACATGTTTAGAAACGCTGCATCTTCTCAGTGTGTTAATCCTTTCACTCCTCTCTAAGGCTCTGATCTGCCTCTGGAATTTTATTTGTTCCTTAGTACTTGATAGTAATGCAGCTAATATACAATAATGCAGCCAAAGTATATCAATGAAATTATTTAATTTTATTTCTAACAATCTAATATTTTATTTGAGGTGGATTGCTGAGTCTCCAGTTGTTTTTCTAATTCATGCAACTGGGATGCTTGCCTTTAATATCATTCAGCTACACTAGAGAATATAATTTCATTTTGTTCTCTTCTGTTTACCATCTTCTCTCTATTTTGTTTTCATTGCTTTTTAAATATTGTCAGTCACATGGTTTTTAATTTCACTTAGAGCTGGCTTGTTTTGGGGTTATGTCTGTATATGACTTTCAGTCATCATATGAGGTATTCTGTTGAATGGAGGTACTTTGTTAAAAAAAATTCATAATTTTGTGTTCATCTGAAATGTCTTTTTGTTTGCTTTGTTTTCCAGTGCTGGAAATTAAGCCACTATATATGCCTGCTTGGGCAGGGCAGTACTCTGTCACTGAGTCTTATCCAAAGCTTCTGGATATTTCCTAACTCCTTTGTTCTTTTTTTTTCCTTTCATGTGTATGCGTTTGTGGTATGCATGTGTGTGGATACATGTGTCTGTAGGCATTCATGCATATGTGTGTATAAATTGATATTTGGAATAGTCTATGATTGACCCTTCATCCAAATTCTTTGAGGCAGGATATCTCAGTCAAAGGCAGGGCTCAGTGATTGCACTAATCTCACGTGGCAGCTTGCTGTGGTGATCCTCAATCTCTACCTTGTACACCTAGAATTACAAGTGAGACCCCCACCCCCATCCCAACCCCAGCCATGGACTTATGTGAGCACTGGGATCTGAATTCTTCCTGACATGGAAAGGGCTTTAATTGCTGAACCATGTGCCCAGCCAGTCTAAAAGCACATCTTTATTTTTAATTTACTCTGTCTAGAATTTGGGGTTGTTTTCCTTTGTTTAGCAAAAAGTATAATTTCTTTTTGTTCTCTATTTTCTTATGAAAAAATAAGATAGCATTCAGTTTGCTTTTCCTGTGTGGTAGGATGACATTTTTTCTCATCTCCAAGGTATTTTGCTAGCGGTTTGTTGTTGTTGCTGTACGTTTGTTGGCTTTGTTCTATAATCTGTGCGAATATAACACTCCTCTCTGCTGTCTGCATCCTATTTACTGAATCCTGAATGTGACAACCAGCTTTGCAGACATGTTGAAGAATTTGCAGGAGGGAAGATTAACAAGGTTTGTCTGAGTGGAGCCAAGGCACTAGCAAGAGTTCTTGGAGGAGGAGTGCTAGAGACAGACAGGAAGGGAGGTGGGAGAGCCTAGACAGGGAAGGGGTGGGACAGGTTAGACAGGGAAAGATGGGGGACAGGCTAGACAGGAAAGGAGGTGGGAGAGGCTAGACAGGGAAGGGGTGAAACAGGCTAGATGGGGAAGGAGGTGGGAGAGGCTAGACAGGGAAGGGGTGAAACAGGCTAGATGGGGAAGGAGGTGGGAGAGGCTAGACAGGGAAGGGGTGAAACAGGCTAGATGGGGAAGGAGGTGGGAGAGGCTAGACAGGGAAGGGGTGAAACAGGCTAGACAGGGAAGTGGTGAAACAGGCTAGATGGGGAAGGAGGTGGGAGAAGCTAGACGGGGAAGGGGTGAAACAGGCTAGATGGGGAAGGAGGTGGGAGAGGCTAGACAGGAACATTTGGAAAAGTGAGAGGGAGGGCAGAGGATAGAAGAGCAAGGTCTAGAAGAGAGAAACAGGAGTGGCCAGCTGGTGTGAGTTGAAAGGTCAAGGAAACAGAATTTCCCAAGGAGCTTCAGGGAAGGAACATAGCTGTCGTGATTAAGCTGTATTGATGGGTTTATATTCCTTAGGATACCTGCTAAGCAACGTTTTCAAATGCCTTATGATAAATTATTAAAACAGAAATTGAATGGTAGTATACATAGTTTATATATTCTCTTCGGGGATGTACACAAGGTCTTTAGGCAAAACTAATTTTTTCTTTATGCAGGTATTTCTACTTCCCACCACCATTCCTCTCCCCTTTTTCCTCCTGTGGGGACAGGAGGCGTTCTTTGGTTACAGTTCTGTGGATCTCTGCATCTCTGTAAGTGTCTAGTTCCTATAGATTAACCAGATTCCTTTTATTTTTAGCTCCAAAATTCTGATTTTTTCCCTTTCCCTTTCCATTCTTGAGTTGATGCTATTTGCTGAGTTTTTAAAAGTGAACTTATTATATAGAATCAAAAACTTCCGTTAAAGTTTTTGTATGTTCTATAGTTTTGTTGAGTGTTTCTGTGTCCCTCTTGCCATTTCTCAACTGGTGTAGGTCTTTATAACTGTGCACTGAAATATTTTTATGATGTTTACCTGTCTAACAATTCTAGGATCATTATTGTCTTAAAATTGGTGTCTTTTGTGTTTTGGGCAGATTCATGTTTGCCATGTTATTTGATGGATTATTTTTATATCAAAACCTGGGCATTTTTATTAGTTAGTGAGGTTATGGATTTCATTAATTTTCCTTTAGCTGGCCACTTCTACTATCCCTTCAGCAGAGGAAGTAGGCTCTGCTTTATTAGTGCCAAATTATGGGAGTCTAAATTCTCTCATTTTTCTCTGCTAATACCAAACTGACAGGGCCTTGTATCACAGTTGGTTTTCTTGCTGGCTTCTGCTGATACGATTCTGGCTCTGATGGGAGGGAACTCTTGTCACTGCTCCCTATCTGGACTCCACTGGTACCACTCAGCATTTCCCCTGGCCTCTGGGAGGCAGGCACAGTCCTTCCTTCTCATTAGTGCTATATGTCATCAACTTGGAATGATGGACAGAGGGCTCTTTGTAATTCTAGGTAGGGGTGGGGTTCAGACTCCTCACTTGTCTCCAGGCACACTAAGAGATGACGAGGCTGGAATGACTGCCAGGTGCTTTTGGAGAAGCCCTGGCTACATCTAGCATGATCTGCTCTATCCCATGGAAGCACTGAATACTTTTCTACAAATCCTTGAGATAGCATTCCAATCTCCCCACTCAGCTTTTTCAGGGCTGAGTGCAAATAAGACAGACTCTATGTTTTTCCCTAGCCCAGTTCTCTTTACTATTTGGATGGAGAGAGTAGGCTTTGCTTGAACTTCTGGTCTGCCTCCATTGGCATTTTCAAGTTGCACCATGTTGGGGAAAATATCAGAGACTTTGCAAATGGATTGTTCCTTAGATCCTCAGACTATTTCTCATCGGACTGTGTACTTTTACTTCTGAAGTGCATTACCTTATATTAGTTTTGTATATGTAACACCCAGGGATTTGTGCTATAAAGTCAGGGACAGGGAAAATACATTTTCTTTTTTTGTAAAAGCTAAAACTGACTCTCAGTGATTGCTTTACTGTCATAGCGATGTTTATTGTTTTCCAAATCTATTTTGTTTTAGAGTTCCTATTGTAATGTGTAGTTTTATATTTGAGTGCCTCTTAGTTTCTCTGCTTCTCCCTTTGGCAGTCCATAATTTCTTTATCTCTATCAGTGAGATTTGCTTAGTAGTCAGTGACACTTGGCTTGCCCTTTCAAAGTGCCTGTTTTAAGGAATTGAGATGTGCCATAGTAATAGAGTCACTTAATTATTTGTTTTCTGAATTGTTACAGTATTGAAATTGTTAAATACAGCAGACAAAGACTGCAGGAGTTTTCTACTCTGTTTCCATGTTCCAACCTGCTCATGTCTGGACCTATCTTCAGTGGCTGCAGTTATTTGGGGAATCTGACTAAGGGCAATTTAAAACAGAGACTATTTTGTTTGAACTTAGTTTAAAATTATGAGGTTCTCAGACTTTCATGTATAATTGTAATTTTCCTACTATATATATGGATTCCCCAGGGGATTGTAACAGAGCTAGGGAGTCTGAGAACTTACTAGATGAACACTGTTCCTGCTTGGAAGCTGTCTATTGCTGGAAGTAAGGCAAAGATAGAAGGAAGAATAAGGTTTATAATAGATCTACTGGCTCAGAAAATAAAAGTAGTCTCCCAAATATGAGGACTCATATTAAAAAATGTCCTCGATAAAACATCACATAATCACAGTCTTTACAGTTTACATGACTGTTATGCCCAAATCCGTGATGTCCCCCAACAGCCGCAAGGAGACAGAGTCCCATATGTACAAGCAAAGAGCCTTTATTTTATGCAAGCTTGAAAATTCGGTCTCTCTGCATGTCCAATGTATTGGAATAAAGGAAGAGCCCTGAACACAGTTAGAATAGGATTTTATAGTAGTAAACATGGGGGTGAAGGGTTTTTGAGGTTTAGAACACCTGATTTGTTGATATTTGTCTAGGGGTGTCCTGGTGAGCATAAGCTGGCAGGTGATCCTATCTACAGCATTTGGAATGTTAGGCATTTCCTTTGGATGGTCTGTTTTTGGGTGATGCTCGGGTAATCTCAGTTTGTGGTTCTTTCTGCAGCCAGGTATTGCTTCAGGGTAAACTACTGAGACTCAGGCCTTTATTAAATTTATCGATGGCTGAGTCCTACTTTGTCAGGTGATAATAGCTGGAAGTAAAGAACTTTCTTTGGGTGATCTGTACATATTTAGCTTTTCATGGCTGGCTCCTTCAATGACAGTGCCAATAATTTATTGTGAAGCTAAAAACAAAGTTTGTCACTATTAATAACAAAGAAAAATTTAATTTTGTTAACCATTGCAGAGGAAAGATTAAATTACCTTTCTATATGCTAGCCACGGGCACTACAATACAAGCCCTTTTCCTATCAAAAACAGTATTGCAAAATTTTTGTCTTGTGAAGATATAACCAATGAGTATGTTTCCTAAATCCATAGGAAATACGTCTCATGAACAGATGCCACACAGTTATGTAACTAAACATTTTCTTTGGTTTCTGGGTTCGCTGTTATTTGTGATATTGTTTACCTTTGGAAAAGCCTGTAGCTTGCAGTTTTATTCTTTAGAAGAATATTCATGTCAGTACCTAATTTTATAACTTTAAAAATGCCTTAAAATGACTCCCAAATAATAAGGCTTAGGTTTTGTAAAACTGATCTAACTCTGGGTTCACCTTTCCATCTGGTTACATAAAGCAGTTCAGTGAGAGCCATATAAATAATTTTTAAGAAAAACATTAAAATAAGTTACAATTCTCTCACTGAACTGCTTATGGGATAAAGATTTATTTCTAGTGCTAGAACTTGCATCTAAAAGCACATTGTGAAGTATCAGACTTTATTGACTTTTAATGGGAGAAAGGTGGAGGAAGCAGGAGGAGAGGTAGGAGTAGGAATGGGGATAGCTATGTAAAATGAGAAAAGATTGTATTAAAATTCTTAATAAAAAGGAAGAAAAGCTTAAAAAAGAAAATAATAAGGTATTTAGATGTTTTGCCTTTGATCCATCACATTTTACTAAGTACAATATGTCACTACTTAAAAAATTTATTCTAATACCAGAGATGCTAAATGAGATGTAAACTTTAAATCAATAAAATATGTTATATTAGTGTGTATAGCTCACAGACATATGGAGACATATTTGTTTGATTGGCAAAGATGCTTTAAAATCTATAAACAATTTTGAAACAAAACTAATAGTTGAACATATTTGGGGAATTTACCGAAAATTTACCATTAAACATTGTCACTTCGGTCACTTTTAATTCTTTAAAGTAGATCTCTTCATATCACGTTGGGAACTATGGGTTGAAGGGTTTTATACTTCTGTTTTTGCTTCAATACATGGGCTATTCTTTCGAAGAAGCTTCAGAACTGTTGGTTTTAAATATTAGTAGCAGCTG
Organism: Microtus pennsylvanicus; assembly: GCF_037038515.1. Classification (NCBI taxonomy): domain Eukaryota; kingdom Metazoa; phylum Chordata; class Mammalia; order Rodentia; family Cricetidae; genus Microtus; species Microtus pennsylvanicus. Next base: position 93,652,927 of record NC_134586.1, read on the forward strand.
ACATCAATGTTCAGTTGCACGTACAGTAAATCACCACAAAGTCTGTGGATAGAAACCACAAAGAATGGCTACCTTTTGGTTCTAGAGTCTGTAGGTCTGATTAGGACTGACATCAGTATAGAAGGAGCACAGTCCTCCTGCGGTCACTAGGGCCATCTGTCTATTCAGTCTCTCAGAGGGCTGAAACATCCCGTCTCCTACTCTTTTTCTTTTCTGTGTTCCCAAGGTGTATTACTTCACCCTCAGGTTGTCTCTCCTCTCTGGTCCTCTTTTTCAAACATCGGCCACTTCTGTGAGAGCTTGTGACCTTATAGGGTCTATGAATACTATGTCTTATTTTACTATTTTCTTAGCTTGTGTTAAATATTCCATTCCTAATTGAAATCGTTGATTCCTTTCCTTAACAGTGGCCACAGAGGCACCCCACTCCATCTGAGGAAGCTCACAAGCATAACAGGTTCTGCATTTTTTACATGGCCACTAAGTTGAACTAAGAATCCCCTAGAACCTGTCTAGGTGTCTCCAACTGTTCTTTTTATCACAGTTCAAAATAAGCACCTCAAATCTAAGTCCCTTCTCAAACTCTCCCTTCCACACTAAATTGATGAGCTAACTTCATATTTCAAACTGAAAACTGAAGCCATCGGATATGAATTGCTTTATCATTTCTGACATGGAAGCTCTCCTCATATATACTGTGTGACAGCTGGTGTTCACCTCTCCAGTGTGTGCTTCTAGGGCCATAAATTCTAAAAGCAAGCTATCCCTCCCATCACATCTTCCAGGTTGTGTATGGCTCTATCCTACATTTCTCATGGAATAAGGTTCTAAGTGGAGCAAAAGCTGATCTTTGGCCATTAACAAATGTTTCCTCCTCTTCCTCTTAAGACTCTGTTTTCTAGAAGCACCCATTTTCAAGAGGGATCTAGTATATACCAGAAGTCACCAATCACCTGCATAGAGATGTACATGTGGATCACAGAGGAGGAGCAGTGTAGGTCATTAAGGCTTTTCTTGGAGGCTCCATCTCTATAAAGCACACCAGCATATGACATTTCAACAGAGCATCTGGTGAAGTTTGCTTCTCCCACCAGACTCAATTTCAGAGGCACCAATAGAAGATTCCAGCATCTTCTACTTCCAATGGAGACAAAGTCTCTATGCAGGCTTATCTCTGGAAATCTACCAGAAGACTCCCAACATGACTTTACAAAGTGTATAAACCTGACCAACATTGTCTATCTGTTTTGTGCATATAAAGCATTTTTGCTATCGGCGACATTACTGCTATATTGAACTCCTTTCTCTATTGCTTTTCAGGGGCACCTATGATTGACTAGTTATTCTCTCACTTGAATCATAAATGTCTTCAGCGTCTTGTTCTCAGTTTCTCAGGAATATTGTTCAGCATTAACCATCTGAAAAATAAGCCCACTGCCTTTGCATCACTCAAAGTTTCATCTTACAAACTGCTGTTTCTGTGGTCTCCATGAATAAAACTCTCAAGAGACAACTTACACATCTTTTTGTTTATCAAAAGTTGGTAGTAGGAACTTATTTACCCTACATCCAGAATCAATAAAAAGATATTATTATTTTTACATTAATTATTGTATTTCAGGTATACCAGTCATAATACGCTTCCTTTGCTCCCCAATTCTAAGTTGAATTCAGTTCTAAGTCCCTTAAATGTGGCTAACTTAAATTTTTTGCTTCCTATATTCCACTGTGTCTTAGAGGATCCCATGTGTTCATTTGTATGTCACCCAGTAATTATGATTTAATATTGTGAATATAAACAAAAATCATTAGCATATGTTAGTTCCATAATGGTTTGTTGTGCAAATGTATTGCATTATTTGTGTTGCTCTAGGCATCTTAATACTTTTGTGAATTTTTATATTAGTTCAAACTGACGGGATGAATTTTACCAGTGTATGATGTATATGTTTCAGTTCAATCAAGCTTTTACTCTCCAAATTAGTTTTATAAATGCCATACATGTGCTATCACAGCTCTTTGCTTCTGGTCATATTTCCCTGATTTCCCGGGGGTCAGTGTTATTTTCATATTTATTAGTTATTTGTCTTCTAGGAATGGTCTGTTCAATTAAATCTTTTCTTATTAAATTACTGCTTTCTTTACCATCTTGACTAGCTGAAAGTCTTCTTTTATTACAGACTAAATTTCTTTGCTATACACTTATAAGTATGAAATACTTTGTGCCAATTGTTTTCTGAAGATTGACTTGTTGACATGTTTTATTTTGGGAAACCATAATATGTTTACACAAGACAAAAAAATCTGGTGCGAATTTGGACCACATGAAACATTGTAGAAAACAAAAGTTTATATGGTAGAGATTTAAATTGTTCCATAACCAAGCATATTGCTTTCATTTTATATACTGTCCTTTCTGAGAAAAGTTTTTCTAAAGATATTTGCCCAGATTTTTCTAAGTTCATCACAGAATCGGTTTTCTAGGTTTGATAGTCAATGTCTTTGAGATGTCTATAGAACAAGTCACTAGATTTTTTTCTTTTCTTTTATTGAGCTCTACATTTTTCTCTGCTTCCCTCCCATTCTCTTCCCTCCCCTTCAACCCTCTCCCATGGTCCTCATGCTCCCAATTTACTCAGGAGATCTTGTCTTTTTCTACTTCCCATGTAGATTAGATCTATGTAAGTCTCTCTTAGGGTTCTCCTTGTTGTCTAGGCTATCTGGGATTGTGATTTGTTGGCTGGTTTACTTTGCTTTATGTTTAAAAACCACTTATGAGTGAGTACATATGATAATTGTCTTTCTGAGTCTGGGTTACCTCACTCAATACAATGTTTTCTTGATCCATCCATTTGTCTACAAATTTCAAGATGTCATTTTTTTTTCTGCTGTGTGGTACTCCATTATGTAAATGTACCATATTTTCCTTATCCATTCTTCAGTTGAAGGGCATTTTGGTTGTTTTCAGGATCTGGCTATGACAAATAATGCTGTTATGAACATAGTTGAGCACATGTCCTTGCGGTACGATTGAGTGTCCTTTGGATATATACCAAAGTGTTAACCCCAGTAGCACAGACACTGAGAAAAACAGTTAATAAATGGGACTTCCTGAAACTGAAAAGCTTCTGTAAAGCAAAGGACACTGTCAACAAGGCAAAACGACAGCCTACAGATAGGGAAAATATCTTCATCAATCCCACTTCAAACAAAGGTCTGATCTCCAAAATATACAAAGAACTCAAGAAATTGGTCATCAAAAGAACAAATAATCCAATAAAAAGACAACTGAACCCCATTTTTTTTTGGCAAACTCAGCATCTCCCAATTGCTCACATACCATAATCGTCTGTGACTCATTGTCCTTATTTTTCTGCTTCTCGGGTTCTATGTTATGTTACTCTTAACACAGTCTTTGGATACAGGGTTTCTGTGTCTAGCTCTGGCTGTCCTGGCACTCACTCTGTCATCCAGGCTGACTTGAACTCAGAGATCCACTTGTGCATGCTTCCCGAGTACTAGGATTAAAGGCATGTGCTGCCACTGTCCAGAGCTTATTAAAATCATAAAATGTCTTAAGTCTAGTTGAAAAATATACTTTGTGGCTAGTTTTAGAATTGGTTTTAAAATAGCAAACAATTACTGCTTCAAGTAATGTTGGAATTCATTTGTTTAGTTCCAAGAAAAAATATATTGTTCTTAGAAAAAAATAGAAGATTTTGCTACAAATATCCCAGACATAGGAATTGTTCATATGGGAATTATTTATTTTAGGATGATGAAATTTTCTGCTTATGAATGAACTGTGTATATATTGATTTACATAGATTTTCTTTTCTTTAAACAGTGATTAACTTAAAATTTTTTAGTTGTATTACTGTATATATAAACATTTATGTGTGTTGGGCCATCTCTCAGCCCTGAATTGTCCTCTATGTCCTTCCATAACGTTCCATAATTTTCTTAATACAGTTTTTCTATTTATTTCACTATGCTCACTTCTACGTACCTTATGTTTAAGTTGCTTTTTTATAAATGATGAGATTAGTTAACTGAATGTAGAGCTTACATCTATGGATTCTGATTTCAACGTTATCAATAGCTCTACTTTCTTTCTAGCTTATTTTTAAAAATTCTCTATAGGTTTTTTCAAAAAGGGTTCTGTGATATTTTTATTTAATTTTGAGTTATGAACATTTTTTGCCATTACATAAAAACACGATATGGTTTTATGAATGTTTGAAGTGGAGACAAAGTTGTATAAATATCCATGGTGTAAATGATGGTCTTCCCGGAGTAGACAGAGAGTGTGGGTGTTTCTGTTTCTTGGGACTGGTCATCTATGAGCATCTACTAAAAAGCAAAGCCTTAACAATTAAATGGACAGAATATCTCTTTGTGAGGATATTGTTAACTTTCTTGCTTCCACCAACTCAGTGTTTTTAAAGGGCCATGTGAGCACTGTTACTATAGAAAATGAAATAGGAACTGTATACAGGCTCAGTGCATTAACTATCTCACCAAGGATGGTGTGGCTATTATCATTGCTGAATGCCTCACTTTCCAACAGCACAGATTGGTACTGGGGTCTGGTAACTTAAACTATTCTCTAAGAGAACGAGATGGACATCTAGAAACAGCTTGATTGCAATGGATTCAATCCATAATGGAGTGTGATTAGTTTTTTATATTCATAATAATTACCTTAAAATGAATTGGCCTTTATAGACATTTGTATCATGCATGCCTTTTCCTATAGGATTCAAAATAGGCATAATACCTTTGGCCAAAAAACTAATTTTAAGTGTAAAGTACACAGGTACCAGGCTAAACTGCACTATCCTTTTTATATGCTCTGACACTCACTAGACCTTGGAATGAACAGAATACGGAATAATACACGGCGGGATCAGATCAACTATGACCAATCAACACTTGTGAGGATGCTACGGTGGTTTCAGTGAACAGCTAAAATATGATGTCACTCCAATGGCAGAAGCATGACTTGGGACACAAAGAGCAGATGGAGGGCGACTCACCACTATTTCTTAAGGTTTATTATTTATTTCTTTTTGTATTCTAACAGTTTTAATACCATTCTTGTTTCTCCTGAGACTCCAAGAGAAGAAACCCTGGCAAGAAACTACACAATGGTTTCACTGTTTAGATTGCCACCTTCTAATTTGACCCGACACAGAACTGCTTGGAGAGGATTGCTTTTGCTTGTGATGAATAAAAACTAGGTGAACAGTTTGGATATAAGATCCTTTAGAAAAAGAATCCTAAACAGGTATAGATTGGGGCAAGAATAAAGGACGAAGTTAGGTGATGCTAAGATAAAGCAGCTTTACTTGTTCACTGATAGTTTCCCAACAATTATGGGCAAGGAAATGCAGCAATATATTCTTTCTTATATATATGCGTGTGTGTATATATATATATATGCACATACACACATATATTTATATGTATATATAAGTGTGTATGATGCATAATTTTATATAATTATGTTTAACTCTGTTGACAGGGAATATGTTGATACAAGTTTTAGCTGGCATTTCTGAGATCTGGAAGATGAAATAAGAATTCAATATAGTGCTCACCATTGTAGCACACACACTAAAGCTGGAAGGAAACAGAAATTAGCTTGCCATGGTGACAGCATATACTTGCATGTCAGTTGTGTGATGGTTAACTTTAGTTGTCACAATGATTGAATGAAGAAACCACCAGCATAATAGTGAGACACACTTTTAGGGTGTGTCTGTGAGTTCATTTTTAGCAATTAAGTGAGAGACATCTTTTCATGGGCTGTTCTCCTACACTGAATGAGAAAGGAGAAAGAAGACAGCCAACTGAGTACTGATCTTCTTTCCTTCCTTTTCTCCTTCTTTCCTTCTTTTCTTCCTTCCAGATTTCCTTCTTCCCTCCGTCCCTCCGTCCCTCCGTCCCTCCCTCCCTCCCTCCGTCCCTCCCTCCCTCCCTCCCTCCCTCCCTCCCTCCCTCCCTCCCTTCCTTCCTTGTGGGAATACTATACCCACAAACCACCAGCCCAAATAAATTCTCATTTCCTAAAGTCACTTCTAGCCATGCAATTGGTCATAGCCATGGAAAAAGCAACTACAAAGAGATGCGATTTCTTTATGTAACATCTTATTATCCAGTATAAGAGTTTTCAAGGGATGTGTGTAAAGATGTACTCCTTTCATTATTATAAAATGTGTTATTTACTTTTGACTAGATTTCTAATACCTGAGCCTTCTTTACAGAAAAATCTAACTCATTCTTCAAAACCCAGTAGGTATCTTTCTTCAAATATCCCTACTGAGAATATTCTCTGAGCTTATGCCCTGCAGTGGTTCTGAAACTCAACTCTGTGTATTTAATATGATGTCTTAAATCATTTAAATTTCTAAGTGAGGTCTTATTGTTTTTAGTTAAATATTGCTTGCTTTATAAATAAACATTGATGTGTGATGAACAAGTACACAGGGTACTTTTCAAATAGAATTACATTTTGATTTTGGATTTGGACTATAAGAGTCTAAAATAGGGCAAGTATTAGCTCTTTTATAGTAAAACCTTAATAAATAAAACAGTGACTCTGGGCATGCTATTAAGTTAATAATCCACATTTGTGTCTGAAGCTGAACACAGCAGTATAAATCCAAGCTTTCCAGAGGAAGGAAAAATAGTTTTACTACTCTTTTGGCTTCTATATGATTTAAATTCTCAAAAATGTTAACCTTCCCACCTATAGAGGACTTACATATTAGTTGGTCATACATTTTGCTTCCCTTGGAGACAAAAAAGAGTTCTGTGGGACTTAATAGGTGATTGTAAGGTATGGCATGGCAGGATATCTTTCCTGTATTTCCAGACCGGGAAAGGATAGGGCTACGCAAAGATTGTTACATTGCACCATGATAGAACAATAATAACTATTGAATGTTTATATGTTTAAATAAAATATTTTTAATAAAGTGATTACTAGCAGGCAGTATTTGAAACCATTGAATGAAGTTGCTTACCAATCCTCATATACTCAAAGCATAGCACTCTGTTATGCAGGAGCACAGATTTCAGGCACATGGATAAATATGTCTGAGTTACCGAAATAACAGCAGTATAAGTATGAGGTTGGAGAAGCCAGTGTCAAGTGCTGATATTTCCCATTGCATCTTGCTAGACTTCTGTAGATTTGGAATGCTGGTAGCCATTCACATTTTATTTAAATTTCTAAATTTAACTTTTAATTTTTAATTGAAAACTTCTAAGCTACTTCATGCTTTTCCTATTTTTAAGAGAGAGGTGTAGTTATTAGTATATAATCTGGGTAGTTCAGTAGAGAATAAAAGTTAGAACCCTATTATCCTTGGCCAGCATTGTTTGTTTAGGGTTTTTGCATAAACAATATCATAGTGTATGAATTATACATAGTTAAACTTGGGGAAAAGCAATCCATCTTGCACATCCTTTTATGACTAACAGTGGCAAATTTCTACTTCATTTTCTTATGGAATCTTTACCAGATTTCTGATACTTGCCTCATGCTGTTGGCTTTATGTTACTAGCAAATGTTTCATGTTGGAAAAAAAAAAGGGGGTTTGATGAATTCCGTTGGACACAACATTTTTCTCATTTTCAGATTGCTACACAGTGTTGAAATTACCCGGTCAAAGCCAGCCGCCTCTTATCTGATGCACTGGCTGGCTCCTAGAAACTTAATCATCTCCAGTGTTGCCTTTTTAATAATAAAATATATAATGCCAATCCATCTTCCAGTCCTGAAAACAGGTGCCCTCTACTTGCAAAGGACTTTTATGCTATGCCTGGCATGGGTTAGCTGCAGTGATCAACCTGTTAACCTTCATGCAGGCAACTTGAACATTAACTTTTCATCTCTTCCCCAAGGAGCCTTGCTTGACAGCAGCGACATGAGTAGACTTCTACCCAGACCTTTCTCGGCAGGCTCTTCACTAGCAGAAATTGCAAAATCAGCAGTGCATGAAAGAAAAGAACAAAAATTACTCCATAACCTGAATCCCTTTTTAAAATTAGCATCTAGCCATTTTAAACAATAGTGGAACTCTTTATGATGTTTTTAGAGATGTACAAAATATATTTCAATTATATGATGACTATATTACTATCATTTTTGTCCCATCATGTATTTCCTTGTCTCATATAAACTCTTTTATATTTAAAGTATCTTATATGTATAGGTGTGTGTATGGACTTTTGTGTATAAGACTGTAGGTATTAATAGGTTCCAGAAGAGGGCATTGGATTTCCTGAAGATTACAGGTGGATCTAGGTTCTTGGTACTGAACTTCTATCTTCTACAAGAACAAACCTTACTTTCAACTGCTGAGCTGACTCAGTAACTATGCTTTACCCCCTAGTTTTATATATTTTATTAAGTCTAGATTTTACACAAGAGGAAATAGACGTTTGTCTTTCTTATTCTTGTGTATCTTGATCAATATTATCAAAAATTCCTTCTACTTTCTTATAAATATTTTGTATTTTTCTCTGTAATTAAGAAAGAAAATTTCATTTTGAGTCCCTCTTAATTTTCTTTTAAATAGAAGCTAGAATAAAAAATATAAAACTATTCTTAACTTTACTACTCTATACTATGGCTTAGTAAATTATCTTTCTATTTAGTAATAAACTAATTTAGTACAGATGGTAGGATATATATATATATATATATATATATATATATATATATATATATGTATGTATGATGTATGCATGCAGCCTTCCCAGTACCTAGACCAGTTTTTCCAAGTCAGTCCTTAGCAGATTACATGCAGGGCTCTAAAACAACCAAGCAGGATCATGTAGACTTATAATTTTGATGCTTAGAAATGACATATGTATCTGATCTACCAAATTCATATTTGTAATAATATATAGAGTAACAATAATAACATCTCTGCTTCATTGTAATCCCAACATCTCAAGTTCTAAAAGAAATAATTTTATAAAAATTGAATTACTTCATATTCATTAAATTCAAATGTTTAATATTTGTGTGATATCAAGCTTGTATTGTTAATGTATTGATATTTTATATTTCGAGGAATGAAAAGGATAGGGTTTCCGCTGTCACTCCTCTGGCCAGGCTTTGTCCCATCTCCCTTCCCATTACCTGACTTGATCTTAGGGATGTTAAGCATATCAGATTAGTATAACGATAAAACTTGGAATTTAAAGCTTTCCTCTTGCATCTATTCCACCATACCTTCCAATTTAGACCTACCTCAGGCTTGCATGCATGCTTTTAGTATGAATATCTGGAGTCAGTTTCTACACCTCTACACATTGTTCTATCCGTTATTCCTCCACACTGCTCTGAATATTGAACTATTTGAAGCAGAAGCAAGAATCACAAATATTGACTAGCATTTTTCTTGAGATGGGCAGTGTGCTTGGGGTTGTTGCCCACTGAACAACACAAGGTCACAAGACACTACTGGGTTGTTGTCTCAACAGGGCTCTTTTGTGTGTTCCTTGGAAGTCTTCTTGCTGAATGTTTATCTAGTCAGTCACTCCCAAATGCCATTACCTTCCTCACATTCAGTGTCTAGAACACAGCTTCAGCTTCTGGAACCAACTGATCTTGCTAAGAGGCATATGTGGATACAGCTCCAGACATGACTGATGCTGATTTCCACAGGAGATCCACTAAGTTCTTATGCAAATCCACAGATGAATTTACAGCTGGAGGAAGAACGAAAGGCTGAACACCATAGACCTTTCTGGTTCCCTGAGCAGTCCCGGTGAAGCTCTCAGCTCTGAAATTTAATGCTGGAGAAAATGTAGTCCTTTCCAGAGTTGAAAAGACATGTTTTTGTATTCCCATATCTCAAATACCATGTGGTCCTTTGATAATAAGTTTAAGTGGTATATCCAGAGGGAGCGCTTGGAGAAATGATGTCATCTGAATTAAAACATGCCATGTAGTTGTGATAGTGTCAATTATCAATCTTGAATTATTCACAAAATGGGCTTCTGAGCATGACTGATTAAGATTATGTTCCACTGTTGTGAAAAGACCCATTTGAATTGTGGACAGGACTTGGGCGTACAATTTGAAAAAGGAAGTCGGGTACTAGCATGCATTCACTGCTCACTTCTGATTGTGAGAATTCTTCTGATTTTCAATGTGATTAGCTGATTCAAGCTTTATAGCTTGACTTCCCTGTCATGATGGACCGTAACTCAGAACTGTGAGCTAAATAAACCCCTTTGTTCTTCAAATGGCTAATGTCAGAGTATTACACTGCATCCCTGGAGAAGAAACTAAGGCAGTATGATGTTCCTGAGAATGGTCCAAGCTTCAATAAAACCTGGTATAATTCTGATCTCTACCATTTAAACATTTTGTGATTTAAAGGCTGTTATTTAATCCTTCAGCCGTCAGTATTTACAGATGTAGTGTCATATTGATTCCAAAATGAAGGGTGTTCTAGGAGAGACAGTTGCACACAGACATGCTCTCTTTCTCTTTTGTGTTGGTCTTTTCCTCCACGAAGTACAATCTACCTATCTATCTACCTCCTACAAAGGAAGGTAGGTCTTTTTATGAGAGGACCAACTCTCCTCTTCTGGCTTTGGCAAATATGCCATGTCCCCTTCTAGTGAAAGTACTTCTGTGGAACTGGCTCGGTGAGTTTTAGCATCTGAGAATGCAGTCTCTCATTTCAAAGCTGTCCAGGCTGAAGACTCAGATCCTCATAACTCTGAACATGGAATAAAATGGTGGAATTCTAAGTTTGATGAGTCCTTCATTCGATACCTGACATAGCTATTACATCTGATAGAAACAGATAACCATAGGTTATTCTTCTTACACTATTTAGAATTGTTTCATAGAAATAATGAAGTATTAGGTTCCTTTCAGTATTTCATCCATCTCACAGTATTGAAATTATATCTTGGGCTTGACCAAGGTCATTGGCAGTGAACAAATGAGCCCAACCACATTCTTTAGAATCAGGGTTTGATTTATGTAACCTCTAGTGATAAGAGACATTTTGCGAATCTGTTTGATTAAGACAGGAATTGTTTATCCTTAAACATATTTTCCTTAGTACCTTGGTCTTCCTGTGCCAATCGGAGTTCATTGAGTGCAACGAAGGGTGCTTAACAAAGCAAAATTATTCATCTATTCAAATGGAGCCTATGTATCCCCTTGTGAATTCTTTTGTTTGCAGCATTCTTTTCCTAGGATGCTTGGTCCATTATTCATTTATTTATCTAATGCAAATGCATGGACTCTGTGACTGGCATTGTTATGTCAAAATTGGAGCAGTTCTTTACACGATAGAAGACTCATGACTAGAATCCCAGAATGTGGATGGCATTGGCCACAAGAATTAGAAAGTTCAGCCCTGCTGATTGACATAATGTGATCTTGTCTTAACCAAAAACCAAAGTGACAGATGTCTCTCAGTGGTAGAACACTTGATCTACACCATGAAGCCATTGGTTCAATCCTTAATATGCCAAAAATGGCGGTAAAATGGTTTCCTGTTCTGCAAGTCTAATCCATTCTGCTTAACTGGAATTAAAATTTCCCCTTTGGCCTGGGGCAGATGACACCTGTCTTTAATCCCAGCACTAGGGAGGCAGAGCCAGGTGGGATATCTGTGAGTTTGAGGCCAGCGTGGTCTATAGAGCAAGTTCTAGGACAGCCAGGGCTGTTACACAAAAGAACCCTGTCACAAAAAAGAAAAGAATTTTTTTTGCCTGCATTGTCCAATTATAGTCCATTTGCACACTTGTGTGGTTGTGCCCATAATGTAAAAGTACTCTTATATCTGATTTCACTGATTGGAATTCCCTCTCCATTGAATTCCAATGTAGTTCTGAGACTGCACCAACAGAATAAGCCTGCTCAAGACCTAAACATGGCCTCTCCTGTCTTGTAGCACATAGGACCATCAGGGTAGAGACCTGATTCTCATTTATTTACCCTGTCTTGCAAATCTTTCCCACTCTGTAGTACATAAGAGACATGAAATACACCCTTTTCTAATGAATGTGTGAATGAATCATTCATGAATTGGATTTTCAGAATATGCCCATATAATACAGTAAAAGGACAATGAACAGTGCAGAGGACCTCCAGAATTTTTTACATTCTAGAAACAGGAATGCAGAACAGGCAGAAGAGACTTGGTTACTGCTGATATTATTATTATTATCACAACACAATTTTCATTAAATCCTTGGTTAATAAGTGATGTAACATAGGTTGTTTTATACTAATTGTAACTTTTAATATATATTGGTGCTCCATTAACTTGTAACAGGCCCTATATAAATCACAAATTTTTATATAAATTATGGACTTCTACATTATTAACAAACAGATTTGGTTGCCAGCAAACTATTAGGTCTTCTGTATTTGTAAGATCATAAATAGAGGTCATGTGACTCCTGCATGGTTACTGAAGCAATAATTCTCTTAATTGACTGACCAAAGACAAAACAACTACACAAAATGTTACATGGAGGAACCAGGTTTCTACCCGGAACATCTCTGTTCTTCACCTCACACATTAGTAGGTATTAGGTATTCAATAAAGTTAGTGGCTTTATTTTCCTGGAAGATTGTCAATGTATGATAATTAAATAGCACACACCTTCTCTGAATAGGTGTTAGCAAGAATAACAGTCCTACAATGCCGCCAAAATACCAAGCCAGGGACCTTGAAAGTTTCGCAGTAACAACAAAGACAAGAAGTAAATGTAATGTTAAAAACTGGACTGGGCCTGTGCTGTGAAGCCAGAGATCCAATCTAAAACAGCATTAATCTGAGAGACTAATTTTTTAACATTCTAGAAGATTTCAAAACCATGACCCAGGATAAATATACCAAAACAACATGTAAACATTTCAGCTAAAAAGAACAATTTAACACATACAACAGTCTCTAGAAACAATTTAAAAACAAGAGAGGGTGTCATGTCCTTTCTTGATAAACTGAAAACTTTGTTTCTGGATAACTCAACCACTCAGACTCAATTGCACAATGGCCTCAGGGTGCATGTTCTTTGAAATAAGAGCATATTTTCTCTTCCTGCAGCACCCGCATTTGCAGGTACATATCCCCACACCCTGTGCCTTCATACTTATCCTTAAGATACTGTCTTTCTTATAGTGACTTTTACTTACTGAGGTTTGTTGATAATATCAATTAGTTTTTAATTAAATATTACTTTCTTGATGATCTTCTATCTGGAGTGATTTCATGAGCTTACCCTTACAGGGGACATTGTTACAAGAGATTTTCCTCCCCAGAGAGAGAACCGTGAAAAGAAATGCAGTTGCTAGTATGCTTTAAAACATGCAAGTCCATCCAGCTCCCCTTCCTCTTAAATGAATGTAGACATATGTTTATAAGGTCTTTTTAGATTCACCCCATGCTCTTATCCATAGAGACTGCATTCTGTAATTTGGTAGTGCAGAATAAAATGACAGAGTGTTTTATAAAGGAGGTGAGAAAACCAAAAGTTAGAGAAGGTGGGAGAGTGAGGCTCAGAGGTCAGAGGACAGACAAAATGTTCTTTGGCAGCAAACGAGGGGAACCAACCGAGTAAAAAGAACAAGTGTACAAGCAGGGCTGGTGGGTATTAATTGAAACCCTGATTTATGGAGATGTACATGTTGCAATGACGGAGTAGATTTACTGTAAGATTATGCTTCAGTTTGACTTAATTAGTAGACGGGCCATTTAGTGGGCACCTCCTGACTCAGGTCTCAGCATGGAGGCATTGACTTCCCAGCTGTCTGCAATGCTGGCCAGTGAGAGCATAGCTGGACTTTGCTCCTGGCTGAAATCAGCTCTGTGGTCCAGTATTACTCACCTCCCATGAATGCAGATCACACCAATGACTGGCAGATATGGAGTGAAGCACTATGCCTGGCCTCTACTCATAGAGCTGGGGCATCCAGATACTTGTGCGACTGGCTACAACCTGTAGTGAGATGACGTCATTGCAGTTCATCTCCTTTGCCCAGGGCTGCTTTGCTCATGTCTTCACAGGTGACCATATCAAGGGCATCCCTCATCATCTGCAGTCAAATCTCAGTGGAGTCAAGACACCCATAATAACATAGTTTAAGATGCTTTAGATTAGAACACAGTACTCACGGTTTTCAAAATTCCGTCTTCATATCAAGGCAGTGTTTATATATAATTCCATGTATTTATCCAATGCATAATGATCAAATCAGGATAACTATCATTTTCATCTCAAGCAGCAAGCATCTCTGTGTTTGGAAACTTTAGATTCTACTAGTTAATTTGAAACACATATTGTAGCAACCTGTGGAGCCCCTGAGTGAATTCCACTTGTTTTACTGAACTTTGATTGTTTTCTGTCCATCCTCTACTTTTGTATCTTACGAGATTCTAGTTCCTAGTGACCATTCTCCTTTCTCTCTTCTGAGATCAATTCGTTCCTACAAGTGAGTGAAAACACACAGTTAGTTGCCCTTTGGTCCTCATCTGTGTTGCTAGACAGGAATTTTCTTCAGTTTCCTGATGTCTCAGATGTCTGTATTCTTTCTATGGTAGCCCATTGCCACATTTTGCTAACCATCCATGGATAGACACCTTGGTTGAATTTGTATTTTGCGTGTTGTGAATAAAGCTGCAAGGCACACACCAGTGCTAGCATCTTCCAACTTGCCGATCGAATTTCTTTTGGGTATGTGTTTCCAGTGGCATTGCTGCATCATTAGCGACGCCCCTTTTTAAACTCCTATGTAGTGCTTACGTTTACACCCAGGGCTTTGCATATGCTAAGCATTCACTGTAACCTTGAACCAAACCTCTAGGTCCATTTTTAGATATTTAAAAATGAGTTTCCATAACGACTGAAGTAATTTATGTACATTCTCACCAAAAATTTAAAGGTCTCCTTTTTTGACATCTACACCAGAATTTGCTGTATTTTGCCTTTTTTTTTTTTTGATTTTAAGTGTTCTACCTGAAATGAGAAGTCTATGTATTTCCTGGCTAATTGGTAATAGTCTCCAGTTTTCAAGTGCTTATTGCTATTTGCTTGTCTTCTTCTGAGAAATACCTATTAAGAATTTTTGACCATTTTAAAATTTGATTATTAGAGCTTTTGGTGTTGAGTTTTGTAAAAGTCAAACAAATTTGTAAAAGAATGCTCTAGATATTCACTCTTGTTAGATGAATAATACTTCAAATGTTTTCAAGTTTTTCTAACTTTTGATTTCTCGTTGCTTATTTTTTTACATGCAAATTCAGCCTGTATTAATTAAATCACTGCTTAGCCCATTAGCTCTAGCTCCTTCTTGACTAATCTCTTAGATATTAATTTAACCAATTTCTGTTAATCTGTATATCACCATGATGTTCTTGTAGCATCTTATCTGAATTAATCAAATTTTTATTTTATGGTCATGGCATTGCGCAAAATAATCCCTGACCTAAGTAATCTTTTTTTTTTTTTTTTAAATCTGGGTTGTATTCTTCTACTGTTTCAAATGCTGGCTATCAGTACTACTTTGTAATTGTTTGAACTTTCAGTCTCCCACTGATTATTTTATGTTTTTTATTAAAACATAATGCAATGAAACCAAAGTGTATGGTGTCTTCCATATAGGATCTTATGCCCTTCTGGAGGGCAGCTGCGAGGAACGGTAAGACTTTGCACTGTTTTCAAGGATTCTATGACCTCCCTAACCATCAACTATATAGAAGACACCCCACTTCTGGTTCTAGGTATTTTAGCCTAATAACCTCCTGCTTCTAGGATCCGTTTATCAAGGACTCTTGAAGGGATAATATTTACTGTCCTCTCTAATGTCCATGACTTACCTCCTAACACCTCTACCATTTCTCATATTAATTGTTGAACTTACTGACTTTGATTTAAATTTGCTCATTTTAAAATTAAAACATCTGTTTATGTGTTGAGGTAATAGTAATATTTTCCTCTTAGTTCTTCGGAGTCAGGATTATCACCACAGACACGTGTGTGTGAGATTCTATCTCAGTGAGGACAAGTTTTGTTTTGTCAGCTCTGCCCTGCCTTTAAGAATTGCTTTCACCGCTTCCATAGTCGGCATTCACTGTCAGTTTGACACAAGCCTAGATCACCTGGGAAGGAAGACCTCAACTGAAGAACTGCTCAAATCATTCTGCTCTATGAGGCATTTTCCTAACCGCTAAATGATGCAATAGGGCCCAACCCATGGTGGTGCTGTCCCAGGCCGTTGGACCTGGGCTGTGTAACAAAAGTGGTAAAGCAAGAAAGAGGGAGAGTGCTATTAAGCTGCATTTCCCATGGTTTCTGATTCAAGTTCCTGCCTTTGTGTCCCTAGGTGATGTCGAAATAGGTTGCTATTGGCCGTGCTATTTATCACAGCCACAGAAAGGTAGCAAGAACAAATGCATTTAATCCATTTTATTCTTTCAGTGTTCTGCTGTATAGACAGTGACTTCCCCAAATCTGTCAGTAATGTCTAGTCCTTTTTTTTTTTTTAACTTGTGGTGGTTTGAATGAGAATGTCCCTAACAGGGATATTTGAACACTGCATCATTACTTGGTGGTACTGTATAGAGAGGTGATACAGCTTTGCTGAAAGAAACACATTACTGGGATTGGGCTTGGGGAATCAACAACATTGATTCACTCCTATTCACTCTCTCTGCTTAGTGCTTTTGGTTTAAGACATGATATCCAAGCTTCCTCCTACAGCCACTGCTGCCGTGCTTTCTCACTGTATAGACTCTTCCTCAGAAACCTTAAGCAAAAGTAAGCTATTTATTTCATGATACTTTCAGTCGTGATATTTCATTGTAACAGCAAAGAGTAATGAATATAGGATTCCTTCTCTCTTTCTGTCTCTCTCTCTGTCTGTCTCTCTTTCTCTCCCTCTCTCCTTGATATTTGCTTTCTAAATGGCAGTTTTTGTTTTTCTCAGTGTTTGGATTGCTATGAATTGAGAAGTAATGTACTGACTTTGAAATCAATTAAGAATTGAGAGGTAATGTACTGATTTTGAAATCAATCAAGAAATCTTTGCTATTGCTATGTTTATTTTCTTCTCAAGACCTACCAAAATATTTTTAATCAACTCAATATCAGTTTAGATATTTTAAGATATTAATGTCTAGGCTGGGCGGTGGTGGCGCACGCCTTTAATCCCAGCACTCGGGAGGCAGAGGCAGGCGAATCTCTGTGAGTTCAAGGCCTGCCTGGTCTACAAGAGCTAGTTCCAGGACAGGAAACAAAAAGCTACAGAGAAACCCTGTCTCGAAAAATCAAAAAAAAAATATGTCTAGAGTTGCAATATTTTCCATTTTTCTTAGCTTCCCTTTCAGTCTTTTGAGTCATAATTTGTCTTCTCATGTTTTAAATTTCTGAAATATTGTGCTGTCCTTGTTGTTGGTTCATATCTGTATGTATCTGGAAATTCAAGTTTTGAGGTTAATGTAGATTTTCCACTATATTTTTCTTCTGACTGGAGTCCCCTCCGTGCTGACAGTGATGACAAGAATCAGAGTAACAAGACTCTTTACATCTACAGAATGTTCATAATCCAGTAGTGTTCCTTTGTGTAGGGGGCTGCTGGTGGAGCATCTAGTGTTGACCAAGAGGACTTGATGACATCTCCATTATCAGTTATTCTTCAGCATTGAGTGGAGAGATTTAGTTACTGCATCTGGTGGATGATGAGGGTTATGGGGTATAGGATGGAAGTTAAGTAAATAGAGAATGTGCAAATTTTCTTTCTTTCTGGTTCATTAAGCTGCCTGGAACATCTCTCTCTTCACCATGCCTTTTTTTCCTTTTCCTTAAATTTTCTTCCCCTTTCCACTGTTTCTCTGTTACCTCATAGTCATATTCTCTGCATTAACAGTGTGATGTGTTTCAGATGAATTTTAATTACTGGGAGAATTATGCAACTTCCAAAGTTAAGTTGGCAAGATGTTAACAACAGGCTATATTCCTTTGAAGTTGTGGGCTGTGCCACACCTCTATCTATATGGGACAGAAATTGAGGTAAAGAGAAAGCACAGTACACACAGGCATTTGTATTATTAAGAAAATTTTCTTTTCCGTTTAGTATTAAAAAGTTTGAGAATAATTTGAGTTTGTCGGGGTGAAAAAACTCCAAATGTATTCTCCTTCCCCAGTTATTAACACCTTCTGTTTGTGAGCTAATGCACTCACAGCTAATGCGCCAACATTGGTGTGTTTCTATTGACTCATGTTCACACTTCATTCCGATCAGCTTAGGTTTTCCGCATGATCTGATTTCCCCTGCAGGATCTCATTCAAGATATCAAAGTGGCTTTTAATAATGTCTCAGTAAAGTCTTCTTAGTTGTTACAGTTTTTCAAATTTCCTTTGATCTTGTTGCTTTGGCAGCTCTGATAGCTGCGTTCAGAGTCTTAGAAATTACTAAATATCGAGTTGTCACATGGTTCTCTTGATTTGACCAGGGTGGGATTGGTGGGACAAGAAGCACAGAGAGAAAGTGTCAAAGGCTCGTGCTGGGGTGATTGATCTGTGACTCTGATCACTTGGCAGAGTTGGAGCCTTTGCCACGTTTCTCAGCCACAGAGTTGGTTTGTTATTGTTGTTATTTGTTAGTTTTTAAATTTCTCTCCTTTGTGGTGTCTTTTTGGAGAGTGACTATATCCAGCTGTTGGGGGAATAACTATATCCAGCCCATATGAACGAGGCTACCAGTTCTGTTTCTTCAGGTGAGGAAACAACATTCAAGGAATGTTCTTAAGAGGAACATTTATCTCTCATCTTTATTTATCTGTGTATTCAATTTTTAAATTTATATTGCATATAAATATATTTATATATTTATTTTTACACTTCATGCTCTTTGCCTCTCTCTCTCTTCTTCCTCTCCCTTTCTTTCTCCAGTTCTTCTTCCTTCTCCTCCTTCTCTCCCTTCCAGACACTTCCATTATCTCTACTATCAGATACTTTGGAGATAATCCAAGCTCATTTCACATTTCTTTACCTCGCCAAAATCAGTCATTTCTCTGTGGAACTTTGGCTCTCTCTATTGAGTCATTATTAAAAAACCATGATCTGAATCCTTAGTATGTTACTGAGACTAGGATGATACTTCCAATATCTCTCATGTGATAAAAAGATGTTAATTTTAATATGTAAATAATCCACAAACAGTTAAAAGGTGAGAAATCCGCCCAGCTGCAGGAGTCTGTAGCCTGCCCCAGTTTCTATGCAGAGCTGACTGCAGCCACGTGAATGCTCAGTGGCCGCTTGAGAGTCTTGAGAAATTAAGTGATACTGCAGCCTCATCCTGTCGATACAAAAATCTGCCGCAAAGAGAAGAATAATGTAAAATGTAGATTCACCCTTACTCTGGGTATCTCTAGTAAGTACATTGGATTTCTGCCCAAGCTGTAACCTCTTACTTCTCCTTCAGTGTGGGTTTCATTTCTGTGCCCCCAAGCTCCCATTTGCTGCAATACTTCCAAGTGAGCAACTTGAAATAGTGGCTTCTTTGATCCTCATTTGCACACTGACCCATGTCATTGTAGTTTGGAGCGCTGCGATTTCTGACTGCTAACCTTCTGTGGTTAGTCCTTCCCCTCAACACCCCACCAGACATTTGGGCTCTCACTTCTATTGACTGTTTGTAGCTTTGCCCTTCTCAAAAGCTTGGCTAATTTGGCCAAATGTAATAAGCCTCAGTTTGGCATCTTTTGAGTTCAGATAAAATATAATTTTCAATGACCATACATTTGTAATAAGGGGTTTGGAATTTATTCCTTAACTTGTCTCCCTAGAGATTACATCTAAAGGAAACCTCTGATGGAAAGCTGAGAATTTCTTTCAGGTATTCACACTTCAATTTAAACAATAATCTTGAAAAGTTGAAATGTAAATATTAAATCAAGGTCTTACATCACCACCAGTTTTATTTTGGGTGTCTTTGAAGCAAGAAGAACACCCAGATAACAATCTCCTAATTGTTTGTACTTGGAAATTTATCTGTACTGTTAAAATGTCAAAATATTTTCTATCCCTGAGCTCTAGTTTCATGTAATAATATTGGCCAAACATAAAGTCACACCACTACTATGTTTGATCCTTATGCAAAAGGGTCACTTAAATTGCAAATAAAACCATTCATATTCCTACATGGAAAACTTCCCATTACCTCTGAGATGCATCCTCTGTGCTTCTAGTGTTACCTTCCACTTTTCTGGTCAGCATTTCCTGAGCATGGCTGTAGCTATAGCACTGAAGAAAATGTATCTCTTTCCCCCATCAATCATTAACTTCATTTACATCCTCAGGGAACATTGTAGTATTGTGAGTTCCCCTCTTTCCATGACAGAATGTTGATTATCCCAGTAGATTTCTTGCAAGTCATCAAAGCTTCAGGGAGTTCAGGTATGTAATGGCCATATTAGCCTGAAATTTAAAGTTCTACAACGCTCTACTCCTTCCTCTGGCTCTTACCTTCATTTGTTTGCCACCTCTTCTACAATATCATTTTTCTTATCTGGGTAATATCTCTTTAATCTCTTGGTAATTAGTGGAAGCTTTACCTTTCTTCAATTGCCCCTCCCACTTAGTTATCAACCTAGAGGCCAATTTTGTTATCTCTTACTTGAAATTTTCCGAGAAAATGCAATCCATTTTCTTCACTGTAAATGACTTTATTTATTTATTAAGATAACAAAGACTAATTCTACTGGCTAGTCAGTGCATGTAGGTGTGCATGAGTATTTTCACACACATACACACACACACATACTCATAATATATGCATACACACTGAATGAATATCACATCCAAGACTAACTAAATATGGGAAGAAATCAGATATTGTCATACTGAGATCTTCAGATTTACTATGTTTGTGTTAGTGATGATTTCATTTCCTACCCAATCTCTCAAATTCTGAATGAATGTAGGGATTTCTGGTTCACTGGAGCCATTATATAAATGTTGGCATAATGCCCTCAGGACCATTTCAGATAGAGTCCTTCTTAGATTCAAATTCATATGGTTTTGAGATTTCATGCTTATATGTGATACAAATGAAAAATACATATGTCATTGCTGTGTATGTTACTTGGGTTTCAATTCATTTCTTTTATGCTAAATTTATCTCTCCTTGCAAGATATGAATGGCTTCATCAATGGCCTCAACTTCATAAATAACAGTAGATTTGTGTAATTTATACCTTTGAAACAAACCAATCTCTAATATCTCAAAACACTTCAAATCCCATAGACTAGCCAAGGTGTCACTAGCCCTGAAAACCAATGCAGTGTGATTTTTTTCTATTGACTAAAAAACATTGATAATTATCTAATTGTAATATTAGACATATGAATCCATTTCTTTAAGCACAGTGGCTCAATTCCAGCAGCATAGCCTCTTGTTGGATGTTGAAGAGTTCAGTTAACAGTATTACTATGAAAGACTTACTGTACTGCTGTTCAGCTCTCACAATCTCTTTGTGGATATACCATAACATTTCGATTGTCTGAGACTCCATAAAGCTAACTGGATCCTTTTGCAAGATGTAAAATAAAAGCAAAAGCCATGTCCATGCAAATGAGGGCAATTTTCTTCTGTCGCCCCAAGTCTCTCATTAGTGTGCTGTGGAAGTTTATGGAGGTCTGTTTCATCAAAAGTGATGCCATGGAAGGTCTGAGTGGAAATGAGCAACTTAATGCACACCTGCAATTTTAGAAGTTAACATTCACTATGTCCAGTCTAGGCTTTCTAAGACCCTGTCTTAAAAGAAGAAAAAAGAAAAGAAAGACAAACCAAAACAAGAAGTTGTGTGCAGAAACAGATGTCCAAGTCATGAGGCTTCTTATAAGTCCAGATAGACTCAACAAAATCCAAAATAATGAACCTTCATTATAAATATTTGATAGTTAAATAATAATTAAAATATGTTGACAAAGTGACCCTATAGGTATTAAAAGATGAAATGTAATATTATATTTTTGTCCATAATGCAGTAGTTAATATTGGATATAATAACTTAAATAAAGAAAATTTGTAGAACTCTTCAATTTAGTAGTCCAATTATTTTCTGAGTCTTCACACATGCAGAACAACAATCTGTAGTGGTCTTGTGAAGATTGTGTGGTAAAAATCACTGGTAGAGTTCTTTGGGAGTTTCAGTATACACTGTGGCAATCAATGATATTATTCTTTCTAATATTCACTTAGGAAAAGTTAATGGTTATGAGACCCCTGAAATTAAATCAACCTCATACTTCCCTTTTACCTCTCATAGGTGGAGAATAATGATTCTCATCACTGTGTTTAAGTTATGGATTCTCTTCTGGCCATTATTTCAAGCAGCTAGATGTAGAACACATTCCCATGATGGTCTTTTAAACTTTTAATCTAAGTATGTTCTCAGTCAGTGTCTTTTATTATTAGCTCATTTTCTAGACACTAGAAGTGTGGCATACAAACCACTACTTTCCGAAAATATGTTGTAGTGCGATGAAGATGTTCAAATTGCTTTGCTTTTTTGACATGAGATAGACTAAATCAGTGAGAAGTGAAGCAGAAATATGGTGGGAGAGTGGAGTAGAATCCACAGAGTTCGCATGGAGAACATTCTGGAAACTGTGATGGTTAGTTTCAATCTCCAACTGGACACGACGTAGAACCACCTGTGAAGAAAGTCTCAATGGAGAATTGTTTAGATTGGGTTGGCATGTGGTCATGTATGTGGGAGATTATCTTGATTACATTGATTGAGGTGGGAAAATCCACCCACTCTGGCCACTGCTCCTTGAGAAGTTGATTCTGAACTGTTTAAGAACAGGGCATGTGCAGTGGGCACAAACATGCATACACTCATTGATCTCTTCTTCCGAGTGCATATATAATATGACCAGATCGGCTAAGCTCTGGCTGCTGTGTCTTTCCCGTCATAATGTACTAACCTGGAACTGTGTGCTAAATAAACCCATTTCCAGTTAATCTGCTTTCATTGTAGCAGTTAATCACAGCAGTAGGAAAGGTAACTAAGACATGCTTCTTAGTCATTTGGTCACTGCACTAAACACTTGCAGTCGTCCATTTAAGCATGGGACTAAACTAAGCCCTCTGACTGTGGGCAACAGTTGTGTTGCTTGGTGCATTTGACAGGCACCTGGCAGTGGGATCAGCATCTATCGCTGGTGCATGAACTAGCTTTGTGAAGCCCATTGCCTATGGTGGGATGCCTTGATCAACCTTGATGCAAGGGGAAAGGGCTTGGTCCTGCCTCAGCTTAAGGTGTCAGGCTTTGTAGACTCCCATGGGAGGCCTTACCCTTTCTGAGGAGTGGATGGCGGGATGGAGGGTAGGTGGGGGAGAAAGAGAGAGGAGGGGAAGGGGGGGAACTGTGATTCGTATATAAAATAAATAAAATTTTAAAATTAAAAAACAGACAAAGAATATGGAAAAAAGAGGGAACAGAAGACTATCATATAGTTGGGACAGAGATTATTATATCTCAAGTCAGCAAAACACACACTGGATTTGGGAGGATCTATGACAAGCAAATATTTATTGTTTCTATAGTGAAACTGAGAGGCAGTCAACAGTAGAAAAACAACAGACTGGAGACCAAAGATAAAATATTAAATGCTTTGTGGAATCCCATACCTAATACTGTATGTAAAAGAGACAGGAGCTAGTTCCAGGACAGGCTCCAAAGCTACAAAGAAACCCTGTCTCAAACACCCAATCAAATAAATAAACAAACAAACAAACAAACAAATAAAAGCCTTGTGGCTCTTTTCAGAATCAAACTAGACTTTTAAATTTAGCATTAACTAAAAGGGATAATTAAATATATAAATAAAGCTGAGAACTTTGAAAGATGTTTGCTGGTAGGATGTTTCACAAGGACTCTCCCAGGTTCACAACCACATAAAAAAAATCTCTCCAACCCCACAGCAATGAATGGTTTTACAAGGACATCTGCCCAGCATATATTTGTTTCACCTTGCACTGTTGTCAACCTTTATCACTAATTCTGGAATCCAGATATGCTATTTTCATAGTATGTTATATACTATTCCTTACTCTTTCTTTAAAGTGTTCCCTTTGCCTCAACTCCCTTGGATATATCTACAGTTGATTAGAGCAATGCATTTTCATTACAGGCCTCCACATAAGTATCCCTGCATTGTTATTCTTTGAAGAATCTCTTTTTGATTATAATTACATTGATACATTTAAATTGGAAGGGGACTGATATTCTAAGGTTGTCATTTAGACTGATAATGTATCCTACAAAGTCATATGCTTTTTACCCATCAAATGTCTTTGTAGCTGAAATTTTTCTTTAACAGACATAGCTGATTTTGGTTTTGTTAAGTCTAGTAATAACTCACTCCTTATTTAGAGATGTATAAATTAACCTCTTAAGAGTCTAAAGAAGCAAAGAAACAAGATGAACCCTAAGAAAAACATACATAGATCCACCTGGAAAGGGGAAATAGACAAGATTGCCTGACAAAATTGAGAGCATGAGGTTGGGGAAAGAAGGGAGGCTGGGAAGGGGAGGGGAGGGAAGAAAGGGAGGGGGTGGAGAACTTAACAGAATGGGATAGTCAAGATGGAGGAAGGAGAGATGAGAGCAAGGAAAGAGATATTTTGATTGAAGGAACCATTATAGGACTAGCAAGAAAACTGGCACTAGAGAAATTCCTAGAAATCCACAAGGATGATCCCATCTAAGACCCTAAACAATAGAGGAGAGGGTGTCTAAACTGGCCTTGTCCTGCAGTCAGACTGATGAATATCTTAAATACCACCAGAGAACTTTCATCCAGCAACTGATAGAAACAGAGGCAGAAACCCTCAGCAGAGCACAGGGCTGAGAAGTTGAAGAGTGGGAGGAGTGAGAATATGAGCAAAGAGATTAAGACCATGATGGGGACACTCACTGAAACAGTTTACCTGAGCTAATGGGAGCTCACCAACTCCAGATGCACAGGGAAGGAGCCAGCATAGGTCCAAGCTATTCCCTCTGAATGTGGGTGACAGTTGTATGGCTGGGGCAGGCTACAGGACCACTGGTAGTGGCACCAGAATGTATCCCTACTGCTTTTACTGGCCTTTTTGGAACCTATTCTTTCAGCCTAGATATAGTAGGAAGGGCCTTGGACCTTCCTGAAAGCAATGTGCCTTACCCTCTCTAAGGAGTGGTTGGGGGTGGGGTGGGAGAGTAGGTAGAAGGAATGGGAAGAGAGGAGGGAGTGGGAAGTGGGTTTGGTATGTAAAATGAAAAAAAGAAATCTTGTTTTTTTAAAAAAATAAAATAAATTAATATAAAATAGAATTTAAATTTAAATAATTATGAAACAACATAGTACTAATGTTTCTACTTTCTTCTTGCAGATGAATGAGTATATGAGAGTGTGTATGCATGAATATGCATTTATGCATGTAGGGATGAGAGGGAATTATGAAATATTGTTCTTCAGGTGCTTTCCACTTACCTGAGACTAGGTTTTTCTTTGGCCTGGAACATGCTAAGTTGGTTGACCTGTACCCTGTTAGGCTGATTGGCCTGTTCTCCTCAGGCATTCACCTAACTCTGCTGCACAGATCCTGCCATGTTCAAATTTTCCCATTGATTTGGGTACTGAACCCAGTACTCTTGCTTTGAAGGCAAACATCTTACTGACTTAATGATTTCCTCAAACTTATGAGAACCATTTGACATGAAGCCTGGAGATGGATCAGTTGTCCATTGTCTTCAGTCTTTGGAATTCCAGTCTTCAACATGACAGTGGGATTCTACTCCCCTACTCAGGTCTACCAGATGACTGCTACAAGTCTAAGCACAGAGACTCTACCCAATAGACATGAAAACAGGATTGAAATCTCATCCTTGTCTTTCTCTTTGATCACAGAAACTGTCTTAGAAGTCGCTTTGTAAACATATTACGCCTCCAAGATAAGAAGTGCGTAGCTTCTTCTCTCAAGGATAATCAATTTTTACACAAATTGTGATTCATACAGAAAGAGAGCTATATACCATCCTGCCTGAATAGAATTAGAAACCCGCTGTCAACGAAAAGGAATCGGCCAGATAGATGATACATAAACAACATTTTGCATTATGCCACTTGGACTTGTGAGTAGAAATTTACCCTGTGTTATTAATTGTGTATTTTGATTCTGATTTGAACATTCTGGCTCAATTGATTTACTGCTGAGACTTCATTCTGTAGCCTGGTGACACTGCAACATCCAGGTTGCTCGCTCTATCCAACTCAATCAACATGCATATAGCCAGATGCTCCATTGCCTCGCTCAGTAGATTCCACCTTTGGTCTCCTCTTCTTCCGGTGTTTTTCCATTGGGTGTTTGTTACCTTTATAAGTCTCATAAAATCTTCATTCAAACAGCAACTAACGCATATTTTTAGTATGAAATACCTAATATTCCTTACAATGTATGCAGAAGACTTTACAAAAATTTATAGTTCTTTTGTTGAGATTGATTATTCCAATTATGCCTCCAGTCCTTACTTTTGAATGCTTGAGTATTTGGAAGAACAGAACATTGCAAGTAAATCATGAACCTTGGTCTTATGGTACCATGTGATGCTGCAGATTTCCTCAAAGTGTAGTTGCTAGAGCAGCAGCAGTAGTACCTAGGAGTGGATGATGGGAAACTTAAGATATGAATTGGCATCCCTGGTATGGTACTCATCCATACGGCTTAGTAAGTCTACCTGGAAATATTGATAGACATGCCAAGTTGGATTGACATAGGAATAAAGGTTCCATAAATCTATAATTGACACATGTGGTTTATATCAAAGCAATGAACCTTTCTGATACTTGGTTGCAACTGAGAAAATAATACCTTGTAGTAATAGGGGGAGCGGCGGCGGGACTACATCCCCAAATCCCCAGCCGCCTGGCTCGGCTAGCTTATGCCCCAAATAATTACACGGACACTGTATTCTTTTAAACACTGCTCTGGCCCATTTCTAATCATCTGTGTAGCGCCCCTAGGTGCGCTTACCGGGAAGATTCTAGCCTAAGTCCATCCTGGGTCGGAGCTTCATAGCGTGCGTCTTCCCTGGAGCAGGTAGCATGGCGTCTCTCCTGAGGCGTCTGCTCCGGAGGAGAGGAGAGCTGCGGAGTCTGACCTCACTTCCTCTTCCTCCCAGAGTTCTGTTCTGTTTACTCCACCCACCTAAGGGTGGCCTATCCAATGGGCCTAGCAGTTTCTTTATTGCTTAGCCAATGAAATCAACAGATTGATATATGACACTCCCACATCAATACCTATTAGTAAAATACTAAGTTTATGAAGATTTAATAACCAATAACTATAAATGTCACTTGTTATTTTTTCTGTTGTTTTTCCTTTATCTTGAATGCTATTTATATTTTGAATCATATTTTAAATGTTAATCCTAGCTACTCATATTCAATTAATCATAGAAAATGTTTTATCCTAGCTCCTCCTTGAAAAAATCAGTATGTGTTCATCACTGAAACTTTTCTGCTCTTCGCTGCCCCCTCTCAAGCCTGCCTTTTCACTCTTCAATACCCAGTTTGTCGGTGAAATGAGGCAGCTGAGGTCTGGGGAGGTGCATACAAATGATTCTCAAAGTTGCATACTTTTCTTTTCTACTTCTCATCTTTTGATTGGGATTCATGCAGCTGGTATTTAATTTCCTTAACAGTCATCTTTCTTCAGGGTAAAATTGATGCCTGGATATGCCAAGTTTCATGGCTGTGGGATCGCAGTTGAGAAATATCACCGTCTGTTCATACCCTGCCAGAGGGTTGTTCTCCACTTGGTGTTGATGGTGGCTGCAAAATGGTTTCAGTTAGCAGGACTGTAGGGCTTCATTTATTGGCGCCCGATGTCACAGCATAAAATGGGCATCATTTCTGGTGCTACACACATGTTTCCAAGTAATTTCCAGCCCTGACTCTCCTGAGAAGGATGCTGGCTCTTCTCAGTATGGGTAATGAGTGATGCTGTTTCCAAATACTTCTATAGGAAAGACTAGCGCTTTTTTTTTCTTTAAAAAGAAAATTATAGGAACTATAGCATATTAAGAGCCTGTATTTTATAAGCCCTTATAATATGTGGATATTATTATATATGCTTTTCCCCTTTTATTAATTAAAAATTACATTTTATTTTACATACCAACTCTGCTTCCCTCACCCTCGCCTTCTCCCAACCTCCCCATCTCTTCCCTTCCTGTTCCCCATCCACTCCTTAGGGGGGATAAGGCCTTCCTAGAGACTGACTTGTCTATCTACAATAATGCTCCAAGATAGGTGCCATACCCAAACCTAACCTAACCAGCATTCATAGAAATGGTAAAGTGTTAGAAAATGTCACTTTTTTTCTGAAATTCACAATAACTAGTTAAACCCTTTGTCAAAACTAAATATCTTTGATTCTGCTTTCTCTGTCATGTAGAATGCATGGAAAAAAACATGATCAGGAATGTACAGTGAATACTTACATACTAAATATTTCATCTCTCTCATATATATATTAATATACTAACTGAGCAATTCTGAAAACACTTTGCATTGCTGGCATTAAGCTTCTACCATGTTACATTTCATAGAACTGTATGTCTAGTTAAATGGGAGAGGGAACAAGAACGTATTCATTTATTCTACTATTTACTACACAACCATTTATAGAGTATCCAACAACTGTTATATTCTTATTAGGTAATGCATCCTATACTAAGATCAAAGATGAAAGAACAGTATTTGACTCTATGAAACTTTGCCCCACTGAATCCTTTAAAGTCATTTAGATGATCATGTTAGGTATTTTAGAAATTAATTTGTGCCTTGATTTTAGGTCTGCCATGCTAAGTGGAGGGACATTTTTATTTATTGTACTTAGTTTCAGTTTATTTACTCATCTGTCACATATAACACAAGAATGACCACACTGGCAATTTCACAAGGTGAGTATAAAATAATGTGTGTGAGAGCAACGTGCATTTTAATGAATAACTAAATAGTCATTATTAATATATTAATAATTTGGTGTGACCATAATTTTGAAAGATCATTGGCTTATGTGTGTATGCAAATTAAAATCCAGAGAAGTTTACTAATTGATGTTCTTCACACAGAAATGAAGGACAACCGTATCTTCTCTTCTTAAAATATTTAGAAGTGTTTCTCTCTTGTTCTGATTATCCTTCCTTAAAACTGATGGGAACACTAGAAGGAGAAGGAATGAGAGCTAGAAAAGCAAGGAGACCACTTATAATGCCCGACTCAGAGGGGCCAGCATAACTCTCTTAAGAAATGTTCTTGCCAATAAATTTGGTTACCTGAGTTTGCAACCTAGAATCTACATGCTGAAAGCAGAGAAGTAACTCTCCAGTGTTGCCCCTGATCTCCTCATGTACACTGTGGTACTATGTATCCACATATACATACATACATACATACATACATACATACATACATATTGTGCCCATTGGGTTGTTTTGTCAACCTAATACAAATGTAGGCCATTCTTGAAGAATAACTTCAGTTAAGACAAAGTTTTCATCAGATTGGCCAACCAGTCTTTGGGACTTTTTCTCAATTAATGATTGAAAAAGGCAAGCTGAAGGAGCCATGGAGAACATGTAGCTTTTCTCCGTGGTTCTTGCCTCCAGGACCCTGCTTGAGTTCCTTGACTGCCTTCAATGACAGACTGAAACAGGGAAATAACTGTGAGCCAACAAACATTTTCCCCCAAGTTGCTTTTGTTGTCATAGTTTTTAATCACAGAAATAGAGAAGTAAGCTAACACACACACACACACACACACACACACACACACACACAAAGTCATCCTGCAATGTGTAAAAGTTGACCACCACTGGTTTCCAAACCACATGTCATATATTGAAAATCAAACCTGTATGTAGGGTTTGGAGACATCTCAGTTGGAGGTGGCATTTTCTGGGTAAACATGAAGACCTGAGTTCAAATCGCCAGATGAATGGAAAAGGCAGGTATGGCCCAGCATTGCTGTAACTTCAGCATCTAGGGCAGGGTGATGACAGACTGAGAGCTCACTGGCCAATCAACATAGCCTCAATAGTGAGCTCCAGGTTCAGTGAGAGACACTGTCTCAAAGGAATAAGGTAGAAAGAAATAAAGGATGTCATTCTATTAATCTTGACGTCCTTCCTTGGCTTTTGCATGAACACTAACAGGTGTGTTAACCTGCACACACATAGGCAAATATGCATATGCAAACAAATGCACATAGGCAATTCACACTTATTTTTGTAAAGTGCAAACTCTCATTTGGTACAGATCCTCTCCTTGGCTTTCCAAATATCTGTTCTTTGCTTCAGGTAACTTTTTCTAGAATTCTTGAATCTGCACAACACCTACTTCTTCCCATCTGTCTTTGATGTCACATTTCCATCCAGATCCCTGCCTTAGGTAACATTGCTTCCTGGCAGAGGAAATGAGCCCTTGTGTGCACTTAAGGAGCCAGCCCAGAAACTTACTGAAGTGTGGGGAAAAAAAAAAACTACCCAAAACTAATAAAAGTTTTTCTACAAAAATGTGATTCTTAAAATGATTGTTTTCTTCATGTGTAATGTTGTATTTTCACTTAATAACATGGAAATTAATATTATTTTTCTGAGAATTTTTCAAGTTAATTTAAGAACAGAGTAGGGGAGATGTAGTGTTAAAGACATCTAAACAAGCAGATATCTCATCCAAGTAGGGTTTCCTTCAAAAGAGATGACTTGTTCAGGGTAATAAGTTCATGTGAAAAACAAATCTTACAATCCCAGAGCTGCACTGGTTACCATAATTAAACCACTATTATGGCTGAGGGAATTCTAAAAAACTATGCTTATTTCATATCCCTTTTGATAAAATAATGTTGAAATTAAAATTTCTTTTATTGGTTTAAGTTTCCCAGAGTCTCACTGATATTCTCTTAGTGTACATTTCATTAAATGTAATTAAAAATTCTTGCTTACCTTCTTAACTATAGATCAGCAAACATGAATGGATACTGAAGGTATATGGAATCTAATGGTGCTGCTTCTGCACTCTTAACTATAGAGCAAACACATGTGTACTCTTCAATAGTAGAGCTTTTAAAAATTTTTTTATTGAGAAAAAGAAAAAAAAAGTTTCCGCCTCCTCCTAGCCTCCCATTTTTCTCCCCCTCCTCCCACCCTTTCCCCCTCCCCACATTCCTCTCCCCCTCCCTCTCCAGTCCAAAGAGCAATCAGGGTTCCCTGCCCTGTGGAAAGTCCAAGGTCCTCCCCCCTCCATCCATGTCTAGGAAGGTGAGCATCCAAACTGGCTAGGCTCCCACAAAGCCAGAACATAAAGTAGGATCAAAACCCCGTGCCATTGTCCTTGGCTTCTCATCAGCCCTCATTGTTCGCCATGTTCAGAGAGTCTGGTTTTATTCCATGCTTTTTCAGTCACAGTCCAGCTGGCCTTGGTGAGCTCCCAATACATCAGCCCTACTGTCTCAGTGGGTGGGTGCACCCCTCGTGGTCCTGACTTGCTTGCTCATCTTCTCCCTCCTTCCGCTCCTCATTGGGACCTTGGGAACTCAGTCCAGTGGATCTCTTTATCTCCATCCATCACCAGATGAAGGTTCTATGGTGATATACAAGATATTCGTCAGTATTGCTATATGATAAGGTCATTTCAGGTTCCCTATCCTCAGCTGCCCAAGGAACTAACTGGGGACATTTCCTTGGGCTCCTGGGAGCCACTCTAGGTTCAAGTCTCTTGCCAACCCTAAGGTGGCTCCCTTAACTAAGATTTGTGCTTCCCTGCTCCCCTATCCAACTTTCCTTTATCCCAATCATCCTGTTTTCCCAAGTTCCCCCCATCCTCCCCTTCTCACTTTTCTCTCCCCATCTCCCCTTACCCCCATCCCACCCCACCCCCAAGATCCCAATTTTCTCCCCGGCAATTTTGTCTACTTCCCATAGCCAGGAGGATAACTCTATGTTTTTCTTTGGGTTCACCTTCTTATTTAGCTTCTTTAGATCACCAATTATAGACTCTGTGACCTTTATTTATGGCTAGAAACCAATTATGAGTGAGTACATCCCATGTTCATCTTTTTTGGGTCTGGGTTACCTCAGTCAGGATAGTGTTTTCTATTTCCATCCGTTTGCATGCAAAATTTGAGAAGTCATTGTTTTTTACCACAGTGTAGTACTCTAATGTGTATATATTCCACACTTCCTTCATCCATTCTTTTATTGAAGGACATCTAGGTTGTTTCCAGGTTTGGCTATTACAAATAATGCTGCTATGAACATAGTTGAAAAAATGCTTTTGTCATATGATAGGATATTATAGCTTTTAAAATGGTTTCATCCTGTATTTCAAACAAGCCCTGTCAGTTGGCTGCTAATTTGTGGATCATAAATAATCATTCTCAGTGTGTGGGTGTACCCCTCGCGGTCCTGAGTTCCTTGTTCATGCTCCCTCTCCTACTGCTCCTAATTTGGACCTTGAGATTTCTATCCGGTGCTCCAATGTGGGTCTCTGTCTCTGTCTCCTTTCATTGCCTGATGAAGGTTAATATTCAGGAGGATGCCTACATGTTTGTTCTATCGGGAACTCACCAAGGCCAGCTGGCCTGGGTCTGAAAAAGCCTGGGATAAAACCGGACTTGCTGAACATAGCGGACAATGAGGACTACTGAGAACTCAAGAACAATGGCAATGGGTTTTTGATCCTACTGCACGTACTGGCTTTGTGGGAGCCTAGGCAGTTTGGATGCTCACCTTACTAGACCTGGATGGAGGTGGGTGGTCCTTGGACTTCTCACAGCTCAGGGAACCCTGATTGCTCTTTGAGCTGATGAGGGAGGGGGACTTGATGGGGGAGGGGGAGGGAAATGGGAGGCGGTGGAGGGGAGGAGGCAGAAATCCTTAATGAATAAATAAATTTAAAAAAAAATAAATAATCGTTCTCGCATATCTCTTAAAGTGTTGTTTTGTTTGATTTATTTTTTTCCTTCCATTTGGACTTGAGTTTTGTGCATCGTAATAGATATGTGTCTATTTTCATTCTTATACATGTTGATATCTAGTTATGCCTGTCTGTCTGCCTGCCTGCCTTCCTCTCTCTCTCTCTCTCTCTCTCTCTCTCTCTCTCTCTCTTTCTTTCTTTTTGTATTCTGCTCTCAATTTCCATCTCATAGTTTTCTTTCCCACAATCCTGTGCTGAAGCATTGTCTCTGCCTTCTAGGCTCCCATTTATATTTTGTTATCTTCCAGTTTAGCCTTTTTTCCATCGACTTGCTTTTATGAAACTGCCAGAGGTGGCTCTGTCATTTTAAAGAGATTTTAGTATTACTCACTCTTTCTTATGTTGGTCTTGGTAACCCTGGCCAGTATGCTTGACCCATTCATTTCTTGCATTCTTCCTAATGGATTCTCCCATATCTGAGTCTCCAGCATCCTTTGTGGAGATGTGCATGTGGTATTCCTTTTTATTTTGATGCTTTCTTATTTGTTTATTTATTTATTCCTTCAGTTTCCTAACTAATGCACTATAGTTTAAAATCCAGCCAACTGCTGGGTTTTGAATTGGTTTTCTTTGGTCAGTCACCTGAAGCTCCAGGCCTCAGTGGTGATTTGCTGTTGAGACAGCATCTCCTGAGTGCTTTGGAGAGCTTCAGATCAGATCATGCAGATTCAAAGTCGGATCTTTTTTAGGCCCACTTTTATGTCTGGATCTCATGTTTCTGGTAAGTGTCACCTACAATTATCTTTGAAAGATTCTTAGCACTCATCCTAATATACTTGTTCTGCCTTCCATACTTTTGTTAAACCTAACAACAATAGTAACAGCAAACTGGCATAAAATGTCCAGGAAATCTGGACACTATAAAAGATAAAATCTAGGAATAATAGAACTAGGGGAAGGATAAGAAACCCAGGTCAAAGTCACAGAAAATAGCATTAACAAAAAGCATACAAGATAATTTTTCTAAGGAGATGTCTATCAAGGTACAAAAAGTAAAAAGAATACCGAATAGACTGCACCAGAAAAGAAACTCCCCTCAGCACATAATAATCAAAACACTGAACATATAAAACAAAGACAGGATATTAAAAGCTGGAAGGGAAAATGACCAAGTAACATACACTTATTAGATCTGTTAGAATGACTTCATAATAGAAACTTTAAAAGCCTGATGATCCTAGATAGATGTTCTACAGCCTTCAAGAGACCACAGATGCCAGCTCAAGACAATTATACCCAGCAAAACTTTC
This sequence comes from Microtus pennsylvanicus, assembly GCF_037038515.1. NCBI lineage: Eukaryota > Metazoa > Chordata > Mammalia > Rodentia > Cricetidae > Microtus > Microtus pennsylvanicus. Next base: position 93,687,267 of record NC_134586.1, read on the forward strand.
AACCACAATAGATGGAGAAAATAAGACATTCTTTGCTATAAACAGAATTAAACAATATGTATCTACAAGTGCAGCCCTAGACATGACACTAGAAAGAAAACTCCAACCTAAAAAGGTTCACTATATCCAAGAAAACAAAATGTATGAATAACCCCATACCAGCATATCAAAAGGTAAATCAAGCCTTGCTCCCCTTTCTCTTCTAAAAAAAAAGGCACACAGAAAGAATAATTGCACACTCCAGTTTGTACCAGTCAACTATTCCTGAACATAAGGCTTGTCTTGGAGCATGGTTGATATACACAGTTTCATTGCACTGAAGCAAACTGATTGTCCTCTCCCAGAAGCTACTTCTAGGCCAGCAGTGGGACTTTGTGCTAATTTCCATTTCTCTGTATTTTCAGAAGGCCTCTAGAATTAGTTAATGCTCTCCATATTCTCTTGTTGCTTGTCCCCCAGTGACCCACCCTATTTAATACCCCTTTTTAATCTCTCCCTTCTCCCTTTAAATTTCTATAGTCTACTTCACCTTCCTTGGCAGATACCTTCTTCTGCAACCTCTGGTCTTTCCTATTTAACCTCTGTGGGTATTCTTTTTTTTAAAATTTATTTATTTATTAAGGATTTCTGCCTCCTCCCCGCCACCGTCTCCCATTTCCCTCCCCCTCCCCCGATCAAGTCCCATTCCCTCATCAGCTCAAAGAGCAATCAGGGTTCCTTGAGCTGTTGGAAGTCCAAGGACCGCCCACCTCCATCCAGGTCTAGTAAGGTGAGCATCCAAACTGCCTAGGCTCCCCCAAAGCCAGTACATGCAGTAGGATCTTGAATTTTGCATACAAATGGATGGAAATAGAAAACACTATCCTGAGTGAGGTAAGCCAGACCCAAAAAGAGGAACATGGGATGTATTCACTCATATTTGCTTTCTAGCCATAAATAAAGGACATTGAGTTTATAATTCACGATCCTAGAGAAGCTAAATAAGAACGTGAATCCAAAGACAAACACATAGGCATCCTCCTGAATATTAACCTTCATCAGGCGATGAAGGAGACAGAGACAGAGACCCACATTGGAGCACCGGACAGAAATCTCAAGGTCCAAATCAGGAGCAGAAGGAGAGAGAGCACGAGCAAGGAACTCAGGACCGCAAGGGGTGCACCCACACACTGGGACAATGGGGATGTTCTATTGGGAACTCACCAAGGCCAGCTGGCCTGGGTCTGAAAAAGCATGGGATAAAACCGGACTTGCTGAACATAGCGGACAATGAGGACTACTGATCCTCTGTGGGTATTCTAAATAAAACACACATATCTAAAGCTTAGAAGCTACTACTTCTAAGTGATGGGACTGTCCACACTGGGCTGGACCCTTCTGCCTCAAGACAATGACCCACAGACAAGCATAGGCTAGTCTGAGGGAGAAAATTCCTCATTTGAGATCATCTCTTGCTAGAGGACACTGGTTTGTGTGCAGTGACAACAAAAATAATCACCATTGCCCTGAGTGTGAGTGTATTCCCCTTTGTTCACTCTGCCATTCACTATTATATTTGTGTCATAAATAGCTCATAAGTTATACTAAACTGTTTTTATGGAAATAGTAAAAATGTATTTTAAAACAGAAAGAGAAAGGAAAAAATAAAGGAAGTGGAAAAGGAAAGCAAAAAGAACATTGGGAATAATTTTTCTGGATTTATAAGGAGTTTTAAGAGAGTTGGTTTGGCCACAGTTTTCCTGGATGCAGATATCCTCTTGACAGCGCTCCCCTATGACGTCGTCATCTACTGTCCTCGGGCTCAATGGTACAGATGATAAAACCACCGCCTCTCTTGTTCCCTCAGAGACAGCCCACTCAGCCTTGCTTATCTGTAAGGTCACCTTTTTGTTCTGTGAAAACTGCCCAGGACAAAACTTTCATTTCCAAAACCAAAGCTTTGAGTTTTATTTAGAATCATAAACACAGGGAAAAATAAACAGCGTTCTATTTTTTCTTCCTTTGAGATGACATGAAGCCCAAAGCCCAGTTGTTAGAATCAGAGGTGTTAATGGGATCTAGAGGAGAGGCATGCAGTTGGAGATGCTGAGCCAAAGGCAGGCTTGCTGTGCTGTTTCTTCCATCAAATCTTCATTACCTACCACACTGTGTCATTGCTTGCCCAGCTTAGCACCAACACACTACTCTGACACTCCTTTTCAGCCCCTTTCTTCTAGTCATAAAAGCTTATTGATCAGTAGTATCCATATCCAAAGCTGACGGGGATCCCTGAACATATTAAGTTTCTTTATTAAACTTGAGGATAATATGGAGTGAATTTGTTGATTTCCCCCTGGATTTGGGGTCATTTATATCTTTCTCTTGTAATCTTCCATTTGTAACATTCCATTACACATGCCCTCTAGCGCTTGGGGGTATTTTTCTTTGCTGAAGGAATTTTCTATCATGTTGCTTATTTTTTTCCAATCATTAAAATGTTGCTAGAAGGTCTACCAAGAAAGATGCAAAGTGTAGCTGTGGATGTCTATGAGCTTAGCGTGTGCTCGATTATATTTGCTTTCATTTGTGAGGGTGATTTGAGGCTGAGTTTCTGACCCAGAGTTTAACTATAACACCCATGCTTTAGTGTCCTTGTGTCTGTCCTAGCCATCCTTTCTTCTTTCACATCTCACAAATCGTTCCACAGCCTCATTTCTCCCATGGCATTTAAACATGGGTTTTAATTTCACCAAATCTCCCTTACTTGCTCACAGACTTTCTTTCTCTTGCCTCTCTGCTTTTCCCAGACACTGATTTCTTCTTTATCTAGATGTCTATATTTATCCTCTTAGAGTCTTCTTTTCTATGGATTTTTTTCTTTCAAACAGTTCCCATGCATGTGTCCACTTTTGGAACATGTAACATATTTGAAGTTTCTATCCATGGTTATGAGTCCTGGGGACAGGGAATATGTGCCTTCATTGTAGCTGGAGAATTTATATCTTGCATACAAAATACACTCTTAATAAAATTCTACTGAATTGCGCATAGGAGGAAGAAATAAATGCAGGAAATAAGATACCTGTGCATCCAATAATTTTTAAATTCCAGAAAGCAAAATGTGTAATAAACTTGTAGGTAAGTGAGATGCACAACTCTTGGAATGTTAATCTAGAAACTATATTAATGATATCCCAAGGAATATATAGTCAATATAATTCAGCTTGTTAGTTGATAGGTATGCACACTGGACTGTGAAAAAGACATGGGATTTCCTGGAGGTGCAGTCCAAACCCTCAGGGTGGGAGCCCAGGACTTTCAACCCCTGTTGTGTGTTACTGGGAAAGTGCAATCACCCCATTTTCACTAGATTTCCAGTGACACACGGTTATTTTCTACCTTCACAAAAGTCTATGTCACTCCTCAACACATATGGCTAGAAGCAGGGATTCTAAAGGAAGACTTTACCTTTCAAGTGGTACCAGAAACAATTTCATCCGATCTCCATAAGATACATTTGATTCATTGTGAACTAAGATGGCAACAACAGGCTCACAAAATGTTACTAAGAATATAGGTTTTACCAAGAGGTATATAATCTAACTAAACCACCAAACCTGAATATCCTAGGCTTTTCCTCGTGGTTAGTTTTCTTTATGCTATGAATATTCATGTCAGTGAATTACTTAGGCCTCCACAATAAGTATCAGAAGATAGTTAACTTTCTTACCTCCTGGGAACCATTGCGATAATTTCTAATAGAAATTGTTAAGGCTGATTAATGATAGTATAGGTGGCCTTAGAGAGTCTTCAATATTTTTAATGCTAAAATAGACATTATATCTTAGCTCTCAACAAAACCACAGACATTGCCTAAAATGTCAAGTTAGCTAGAATGTTTACAACTGGGACAAATGTAGTGATAAGAACGATTATAAGTATATACATAGTTCTTTGTCATAAACAACCAGAAGTAAAAGGAGTTAATGAATGTGGACACAGCACATAACTGGTAGGCATCAATTTCTAAATATTCTGTTCATAAACCCCTCCCCCCCCAAAAAAGAAAGAACCAAACAAACAACAGCAGTAGCCATCCTTAGTAATCACTCTTACTGTTCATTCATCCCTTAGCCACCACCCATGTCCTTAGATGTGAGAAGTTTGGTCCACTTGATAGTAACACCACTTCCACTTCCTAGGGCTCATATTTTTGAAGAAAATTCTATGGAAAGTAGCCACAGATGTTCTTATTTTACTGTGGCTGGATCCTGAAGAAGCCCATAGATGACTGAGCAGAATACTAACTGGGAACTACAAGGATCACTAAAGTCCCATATAGCTTGTGTTTACCCAGTTATGAGATTTTGAAGGACTTTGGTAAAGTGTCATGATTCAGCAGACTAACACAAAATTGGAGATTCCTTGCTTCTAGTTACACTTCTAATATCAAATGTAAGTAAGTGGATATAAAAGCTTGAGATGGTAGACTTTCTAATTTGCACGTATTCTAACAGTTGATCAGCGGTAGAGCACAATCATAAGAAATGCTGGATGCCCAGGACCTGCAGTGAAGTATCTCTTTAGTTTTACAATGTATGGAAGGCATGGCTCAATGAATGCAAACATGCTGAACTTTTGACTCATTCCAGTTCATGATTTGTAATGAATACGGATCACACAAAAATGCATTTTTCTGATGAAGACATGATGTGATGTAGAAAGATAATCTCAGGATGAAGTTATTAATGACTGCCTAGTTTGATGCTTCTGCAAGCTGCTATGTGAGCTTTGATAGGTCCTATCAGCTCTCTAGTCTCTGGGTAATTTGTTACCTTTCAGATTGAATGGGGTATTGCTAAGTGCACTCGGGGGAGACATATGGCACCTTTAAAGCTACCTTAAGAAAAAGGATGAAGCAGTTCTACTGTAATGAGGTCTCATTATCATCTCTTAAAGGCAGTAGTCACAATGCCCCATTTACATACCCTCCTGGCAAATTACTCAGTTGCATTTTCCTCTTAAATGTTCTCAAGTTGGTGGACACTTTGAACATCCAAACCTTGCATAAATGAGCCACCTCCTTAAACCACAGACAGTTTCTTCTAAGTTGGATGGTTATGTTTTTTTTTTTTTTTAGTTCCAACTCATGATACTTCCTTTCCTTTTCTGATTGATTGGTGATGGTAGAAAATAAAATTCAAAGGTGTCCCCCAACTGTGAAATGACTCATATAAATGGTTCAGAGTGTTCTACTTTGAAAAGTTCTTTGATTAGGCAAATGCTTCATTGCCTTAAAATATCCTGAATGAACTGCCCAATCCACTCAGACTGATCTAAAGGAGGATACAGGAGGGCTTTAGTCTCACTTTTCAAGCATCTTTTTATGGATGTAAATTTGAAACCCAGGTTCATTTCTGACTGAAAAGAGGAACAGGACAGAAAAGAAACAGCCCTATAGGATATTCGATATGTGTTTGCCTGGATGATCTGAATGTGCTCAAGAGAATAGAGGAGCCTCTATTATATGTTCAAAAAACAGAAAGGACATTAATTTAGTTCTAAAACATTCTTTTTCTTATTTGTTAATGGCAAGGTCTCATTGTACCACACAGAGGCTAGTCTAAAACTCATCATCCCCCTGCCTCTCAAGTGCTGGGAGTTCATATGTGCAATATCATGCCGAGAATCACTGTGGATCTTATTTTTGCAATGATTAAAAGGATGTCAAATAGTTGAATTTATTTATATTTATTTTATATACTTAAACAATTTGTTCAATAGCTTTATGAGATAGTAAAAGGAAATCAGCCTTTTATTTTATAAATAAAGAGAGAAGGGAACTCAGATAATTTAGATCATTTACCCATGAACAAGTGAGTTTGAAGTTGATACTTTGAATTATCATTTGTGTAGTTTTCTCCCTGCATATTTATCTCATTTGTGTTCATATTCTTGCCTTGTGCTTCATCTACAACCTAGTTAGCCATTATATGTCATGCACTGGGGTGGACTCATGTCAATTTCCTCCCTCAGTGGATGAGGAGGATATTTTATGTTCTCCAGGATTTCTAGAAGAAAAAATTTCTAATAAAACTCTATTCGTCTTTTATTCCTTTGTATGCCTAGTGATTAGTGATTTGATCTACCCCTCTCTGGGAACAGAAAGGCACAGAGGAATCAAAGCCACACATTGGGATGGTGACCTTTCAAAATTCCTAATTGCATTAATATATGCAGGGTGTTTTTCTTTTACAACTAGGCTTTGATGTCAATTCTCATGACAAAAAAAGTTTTGAACATATCAGTATTCATGTTTTCTTCTCATATTATAATATAAAGTGACTCGGAAAAAAGAGTAATAGTACTATATTTTGCATGACAAGTTAAGTTCCAAGCACTGCTCAGTTGGGTTTCCTGCATCAATTCCAATATTGCTTCTCATATACTTTTGGCACTTGAAAAGTTTAGAGTCAGACTTTGGATTTGACAGTGCTTAGGAAAACGGAAGCATTAAATGGTGACTCTTTGGTTTGAGAAGACCCAAAAGGGTAGAGGAAGACTTAACTGGATTGAAGCATGATTTTGAGTCTTTAAAAAACAGATAATAGTAATGTTAGGTTTACTGTCTTCCCTCTTTGGTAGAAAAAGGGTTGAAGTTTTCTATTTGCCGTTGTGAAGATGGGTTTGAAAGATGTCAGAAACTGTGAGCTGTTTCACCCTGTAGGAGGTCACTGTATTAAACTAATGGAAGATGGTGGTTATTTAGATGGTTAATCTTAAAATAACTCTCTTTATGAGAAGTGTATAATTTATTTATATCTTTCTTTGAAACATCATCATTAATATAAATACAAAAATTATATCTGTTGCCACCATAATATTTCTAATGGTGAAATGAAAAACAATAGTTAATTTTTATTTCACTTTTATAATAGAAGATCTGTCAAATTGACATATAAGACAAATATGTTTTTTTAATATTTATTTGTTATGCATACAATATTCTGTTTGTGTGTATGCCTGCAGGCCAGAAGAGGGCACCAGATCTCATTACAGATGGTTGTGAGCCACCATGTGGTTGCCAGGAATTGAACTCAGGACCTTTGGAAGAACAGGCAATGCTTTTAACCACTGAGCCATCTCTCCAGTCCCGGCAAATATGTTTTTATGATGTACACATATACGTGAACATTATCATTATACCCAAGGGCAATTAAGGAAATATCATTATCTACATTTTTTCAATTCCTTGAGAAAACTGGGGCTCAGAAAGGAACAGTACCTTACATAATAAAGTCAGCCTGTGGCAGAGACAGTCGGTAGAATATTTTCCATGGTAAGTCTTTTGATTCTTAAACCATGCACGTTCTCCATTGAAAAAATGTTATAACTTGAAAGTAAGACATTTGGCTCTTTAACTTTGAAAGTCCAAGACATAACAGATTCAAAGTCTGCAACAGATGCTTAGGAATATTTATTGACTTGAATTTTCTCTTTGAGCTCAGGCAGTGGGGTGTCTTTCATCCATAAAGCTGGAGACACAGAAACACTGTGAACACATGGAAAATGTAAATCAAACCACACTCTAAAACTATTGGTAAGAAAAAGGAAGTGTTCTTTTAAAAAAGACTGTGTGTGTGTGCACGCACCCATCCATGTATATGTGTACATGCCTGTGTGCATTGCATATGCTGTGTGTGTGTGTGTGTGTGTGTGTGTGTGTGAGAGAGAGAGAGAGAGAGAGAGAGAGAGAGAGAGAGAGAGAGAGAGAGAGAGAGAGAGCGAGCCTTTTGATGCTGGGAACTTAGGTCAGGCCCTTTTAGCTGTTGAACCATCTCTCCAGTCCTATAATAATTAAGCCCCTCTTGAGGTTTGTTTAACAAACAATGCTGAAACATAAATACTGAAGTAATTGGAGGCTCTTGGGCTCCTGTCTTCTCTCATATCAGTATGCCAATTGATAGCTTATTGTGTCATTCAATCAAGCTAGTGTTATTATCTGGGTTTCCAGGTAGACTCTGATGCTCAATGGGCTCTGGGGCAGGTAAAAGACAATGACCTATTGATTTTTGCTGCCTTTAGCTCTCAGTAATTCCAGGAATCAGGTGCCCAATTCTCTTCTGAAGAGAAATGGAGATTTTTATGTTAGTATCAGACTAGATCCTATGTCTGGGGTAGGCTCGTCTTTCCCCCTCTGACTTGTCTCGTAATATCTACTGTAGACCTTATATCTACTCAAGTGTACTAAAATTACTCAACTTTGGCAAGTACAAATCAATACCAAACTTTATTGATGAATGGATTGTTTGATCTATGAAACTTTTGGTGTATGGATAAGTTGTTGATAAATATAGAAGGACTTCAAGGCATTGTTCATGTGAATCACAAGGAATATAACACTAGCTTAGCTAAGTATGAAGAAACATCTGACATTAGTAAGTTCATCTATCTATCTATCTATCTATCTATCTATCTATCTATCTATCTATCTATCTATCTATCTAATATCCTGTTTGAATATTCTGTGATCTGAACATTTGTGTGCTCCACATCTTTTACTTAAACATTCAATTTGTTGACTTGTGGAATATTACTTTAGCTATGCAAAGTTGCATTACACTGGTTTATGCTGAATGTTTAAACAAAGATGTGTTACATTTGTTTATGCTGCATTGTTTAGTTATATAAAATTGTGTTGCTGTTTTACCTTGCCTGCCTAAGACACCTGTTTGGTCTAATACAAAGCTGAGCAGCCAATAGTGAGGCAGGAGAGGGATAGGCAGGTCTATCAGGGAGAGAGAATACATAGGAGGAGAACAGAAGGGTGAAGGGAGAAGAGAATGATAGACAAAGAGAGGGAGACACTTCGGGCCATCCAGTCAGCTGTCAGACAGACAGACACAGTAAGCAGTAAAAGTGGGACATACATAATGAAAGAAAAGCAAAAAGACCTGAGGCAAAACAAAGATGAAGAGAAACAGCTTTGTTTAAGTTATAAGAGCTACTGAAACACACATAGGGCTGAACATTTATAACTAATATTGTCTCCATATCATGATTCGGGAGCTGGTTGGTGGCCTTAAAGGAAACCTATTACACTGACTTCCAGGAGATGATCCTTTGGGGAGTGGTTAGGTTCTGGGATCAGAGTCTTTGTAAGTAGGGTTAATGCTCTCATGAGAAGAAAGCAAGCTGCTTGCTCTCTCTGCTCTGACCTCTATGGATGACATAATGAGAAGATTGTCAATGTAGCAACTAGGTTGTGAGTAGCTAATGACATTTCAAGCCAGATCTTGGAGTTTGAAATGTTGTTTATATGCCTCCCACTGCATATGACATTTTTCACCACTGCATGCAATTGATACCTCCTCTTTGCTGGACACCAGTATAGTAGATTGGACTAGTAGCTTCCAATTGTACTATGTGTGTGTGTATGTATGTGTGTGTGTATGTATGTGTATGTGTGTGTATACTATGTGGGTGTATATACATATATATGGAATGATTTAAAAGTGCAGAATTTTATTATGTTTCAGCTAAAACTTTCTTAGCATTTGGAGGCAGTCTTCCAGATTTTATTCTTGCCATCACTTATGTGAATTCGTGTCTGTGAAACTAAACCATGTCTTTTTATTTGCAAATATTGATGTGTATAAAAATATCTAGTCCTCATAAGCAGGTCATATATTGAAGATACTTGTAAATATGCAAAAGTAATTGGTAGTTTTCAATTCTACCAATTAAACAGCAATGTAAAATAGTCTTTTTTTTCGATTCATTGTCAAGATGCATGTATGTACTCCTGCCACAGTGTACCTGTGGAGGTGAGGGATAACTTAGTTCTCTCCTTCCATCTTGTGAATTCTCAGGATTGAGGTTAGCCAATGCCAGTATAGCCATCAGTTATCTTATTCATGTGTCTTGACTTAGCCTTTCTGATTTCAGGTCTCTGGTTTTCATGTCCACAAGTGGGATGATCTTTGGATCCTAACTCTCATATTCCATGTCCTTTATCATAAAATTAAGTTCATTCTACCAATTTTGTTTCCTTAATTCTAGTCCAGATAGTGTGTTCTTTGGGACCTAGCACAGGCAAAGGTCTGAGTGGTTATAGCACATTATCTGTACCCAATATTCTTGTATTTTTGTTATTTTTGTAAACATCTTTTCTGGCCTCTGAGCTGACTTGATTCATCTGAGACGTTTTAACCTAAGCATGGTAAGGTTAGAAAAAGGTCTATGATATAGAGACTTTTATACTTAACAAGACAAAAACAAACAAATGAACAAACAAACGAGTCAACATGAAATAACAAAGTAGCAATAAATCTCATCTTTTACCCACTCTTCCATGTGTCCCTACATACACATACTCGAGTTATGAAATGTAGGAGTTCAACTACACCCAGTGTCCTGCCACCCAAGCACTCCCTCCGAGTGGAAGGACGTAAGAAGTGGCACACAGGGTAAAACTGTGCTGCTGGTGCACAAGGAAGCAGCAAGTGGCAGAAGGCAGGAGCACCTGGGGACAGGTAATTGTGATGATTCACTTTTCTGGGTCGTTCCGCTGTTGGTTCTAAACAAATCCAGAGAAAAGGGCTTTTGGCAAATGCTAATAACTACAAATAAAGCCTCTGTGTTCCTCTCCACTTCATTTTCTAGGTCTGTGTCTCAATCAGTACTTAGAGAAACACAGAGGCAGACTCCACAGGCCTGGAGCTATTCTCCTGGGACATGCAGAAACTGAAAAAGAAAGCAGCTGCCTGGTATCGAATCTGTTCCATATTTGTTTCATAACGATTGCACCAGGTGGAATACTGAAACACAGGGAGACATTGGGACCATTTTCTGAAGCAATTTTCAAGTTCACTTTTTAAAGAGGCTGCTGTACTTGGGGGCAGTGATTGATATACATTTTCACTATAGGAACAGAATAAATACTTAGATTTTTTGTGGTCTATTAAGGCAGATGTAATACATCATCTACACTAGCATAGACGAGAGATACACATCCTCAGCTAGGGCTGTTTGCCCCTGATGGTTGAGGGCAACCAGGGTTTAGCTACAGTCGGGAATTCTTCAGAATTGGGACACATCTGTCCAGAAATTCAGACTAAAGGAGTTGCTTGCCTCAATCTCCGTGACTTCAAGATCTAGACAAGCTTCTTTCTCTTCTTGTAATGCACAGCCCTTTCAACTAGGCCATCTGGCTAGGCCAGGATGACTCACTGAATCATTGATTGTAGACTCAAGTTCCCACCACCCATCTTTAGCAGTTGCCAAGTAAAGGAGGCCACCACGTGTTTAGGGCAGGGAAGCCAAGTGTATCTCTGCAGCAAAGCTTAGCTGTATCCTGGCCAGCAAGACATAGGGTGGAATGGAGAATAAAATGAAAACCTAGCTGGGTTCTCCAGTTCAAGTTGCTCATCCATTGGGGTGGTCCTGGCAGACTGTACAAGATGTAGGATGCAGTTTGCTCAAAGGCAGTTACCTCTGGGTAAGAGTATGGCCAGTGATGGGCAGGATTTCAGTGAGGAGACATACTGAAAGGACATAGAAACCAGAAAGTAATACCCCTATAGAGACAGAGCAAGCTGCAGTTGACTGAGTATAGAACCAAAGGAAGAATGTAAAAGGTTTAGACATGGGACATGATTAGCGCCACAGGTGCTGACATGAAGGATGAGGGTAATTTCCTAAGCAGGGACTTTACAGTGGCAAGAGTTTAGAAGAAGGCCTACTTCATCGTATAAGCTGGCATGTTGCTCTCCATTTACCTATGGAGTGATTATCTATTCTGTCTAGTGTTGTGTGAATTGTAGGAAGCTCTCCGTGAGAGGAGAGTCATTGCCTCATTACTGGGTTTGGCCATACAACTTGCTTTGACTAATGAAGGCTAAGCACAGATGATGTACTGCTAGGTTGGAGCAGAATTTCTCTGAATCTATTTTATTCTCTGGCGGTAATTATTTTTGCTCCTCTTGGAATTAGAGGTGCTGCTGAAGCATACTGTCATTTAGCCTGTGGACTTGAACTGAAAGACAAATCTCTGGCTTTTACAGCTTTTGGGAGTTTTATGTACCTTACTATTGCAACAACACTAGTATGCAAGTCAATTTATTAACCAATTCATTTTTATTCTTTTAAGTTTTTTGTTCTTTGATAATTTCGTGCCTATCTACAATGTTCCTACATCATATCTACTCTCTACTTTCTCCTACCTTAAACTCTGAATCCTCCAAATTTCAAGTCACTTTGTCTTTTTTGTGATCTTTTTATTAGCTAATGAGTCCAACTAGTGCTGCCCATTTGCGCACTGATATAGAAAGGTCCATTAGTGCCTAGACTAGCCTTGAACTTTTTGTGTAACTGAGAATGGCCTTGATTCTCAACCCTTTTACTTCTACCTCTGATGTCCTGGGATCGCAGTACTGGTTATCTCTATGCCCAACCTCACTGAAACAATTTCTAATAGAGGAAAGATTGTGTTAATGACACCCATTGCTGGTTCATCAGTTCTCAGATCCCAGCTTGGGACAATAATAAGATGTCCTGAGGGTTTATTCCCTACATATGTGTTATGATGTCTGGGTAGAGATTTACATTTCAGGAAGATATTTTAACTGAATTACAAGAACAGGGCCACATTAATCTTGACCCAAAGTTGAGTCTTTTGATCATCTGTCTATGCACTGAGATTCTACCTGAGTACTACCATGAATTCAATCAATAGATAGGATTCAGAGATAGACTGATCTTTGAGGGCTTGGAAATATCTAGTCTCTCCCACAGATTCTATTAAATACTGCATCACTAAGTACAGTAAAGACTCGAGGGTAAGGACCAGTTACTCATGGAGAGGAGACATTATGAAGTTTCTACATATAAAGGTACAGTTGCTGTGTCTAGATTAAGTGACTAGAATCTACAACAGTGTGGAACCTTAATGATTTCCAAGCTTCTTAGATCCCTCTTGCCTCGCTAAAATTAGTGCAAGAAGTTCTTAAAATGTGGGTCATCGGCTACCTACATCAGAAGCAATTTCACAGCACAGTAGATTCTGTGTCCCCAACATCCCAAATCAGAATTTTTACATCAGAAATTTCAGAGTATGCTGTCCCTGTGCACACAGGTACCAGTATACCAGTCCTCTGGATTTCTTGTTACATACTGAAGCCAGACAGCCCAGACAGACTCAGTTTTCTGGGCCTCAAAATTAACTTCGTACTTTACTCTTTGAGATGTTCCAAAGCATACAGATGTCTAGACTCCACATAGAAATACTAATTTGACTTGTCTGGTATGGGGCTTGGATACTAGTGTGTTTTAGAAATTTTGTACATTTACTTTGGCACATCATCAGAGAACCATTAACACAGAAGTAGAATCAGCTCATCGTAGCTGTGGCTGAAAGATACCGTGCAGGATACTGTTGGAGGTATGCCAATCAAATTTCTAATAGTCTTTCTTGAAAGAAACTTAAAGTAATAAACTGTAGTGAGAAGATTAAACTTAGAGTGGTGTATCTTTTCAGAGCTGCATGTGGAAAGATTGAATGAGATTTATCCAAAGATTCTTAGCTGCTTAATTAAGCATTCTGGTTTATTCTCCAGTACACTAAGCTCCATAAGAACATAGAGGAAGGGGGAGATAAGAACATAGAAAGGCTAACAGGGGAGTTGAATAGACAAGAAAGAACCCTGATTATGGACTGGGCCCCAGCTTAGGGCACAGGAGTCCATACAACCACAAACCATGAAGCTCTTGACAGGGCAGTGTGGCTGAAAACATCTTTTTTGCCTTGGGAATGTACGCTTTCCATAGTCCGGCTTTGATATAGAACTTATTCTCAGGACATGTGTTACCTGCCAATTTTCAGTTATGCCCATTGCATTTTGGGGATAAAATTTTAAGAGCAATTGCTACAATATAATTTTTGTGAACTTGGAGAACTGAACATTTCTAATTAGGTTGCTATAGCCTGTAGCCAAATTACTGCAAATGTCATCTCTCTGCTCTCTTTTTGATGTGAAAATGTAGGACAGTCAGCAATATACACAATTTAATCTTAATGCAGGCAGCCGATGATCAGGATGGCAGAAGGGTCTGATTTTCATTAACCCAGATTCTACTTCATCAAGCCATTCCCTCATCACACAGCTTACTTCCAAAACCATGTCTAGGCTTTTCAAGTAGACTGCTGCTTTAGCCATTAACTGTCCAGAAAAAATGTGAGCCTTCTCTCAGGATGCTTAGTGTGGTGGTCACAACCAAGGCCATCCTTGGACTATTTGAGTGGCCTCCGTTGGCACGGTCCCAGGCTTCAGAGCTTCTGTGTTATTGGGACCCTTGATAAGAAAGGCAGTCGGCTTTCAAGTCATGTCATTGACCTTTCCGACTTTTGAAGACAACATTTATGTGTAGATATTTCTATTCTGTCCACTCAGTGACTGAGTTCCTCCTTGTATTGGCTTTCATATCCCAGTATCCCCATGCATAGATCATATATAGTTCCAACACCCTAGCCTAGAATAATTCAAATCCAAATAGTGCATAGCAAAACCAAACGAAAATGACTGAAGAAAACAGCAGTGATCTCTATCCCCCAAATATTTCTTCTGTATAGGGCTTCACCGAGTCCTTGGCAATCTTTACTCCTGTTAATTTTACGTAACAAGTTCTATGATGCTCCTACAATTTACAGGTAAGGAACTCAAGTCATTGGATATAAGGGACACTCTTTTTTATTTATTTATTTATTAAAGATTTTTGCCTCCTCCCCGCCACCACCTCCCATTTCCCTCTTGCCCCCCTCAATAAAGTACCCCTCCCTCATCAGCCCGAAGAGCAATCAGGGGTCCCTGCCCTGTGGGAAGTCCAAAGACCTCCCACCTCCTTCCAGGTCTAGTAAGGTGAGCATCCAAACTGCCTAGGCTCCCACAAAGCCAGTACATGCAGTAGGATCAAAACCCATTGCCATTGTTCTTGAGTTCTCAGTAGTCCTCATTGTCTGCTAGTTCAGTGAGTCTGGTTTTATCCCAGGCTTTTTCAGACCCAGGCCAGCTGGCCTTGGTGAGTTCCCGATAGAACACCCCCATTGTCTCAGAGTGTGGGTGCACCCCTCGCGGTCCTGAGTTCCTTGCTCATGCTCTCTCTCCTTCTGCTCCTGATTTGGACATTGGGATTTCAGTCCGGTGCTCCAATGTGGGACTCTGTCTCTGTCTCCTTTCATCACCTGATGAAGGTTAATATCCAGGAGGATGACGATATATATACCACTCTTGGGAATATATCCAAGAGATGCCCTATCACACAACAAAAGTATATGCTCAACTATGTTCATTAGCAGCATTGTTTGTAATAGCCAGAACCTGGAAACAACTTAGATGCCCTTCAATGGAAGAATGGATGAAGAAAGTATGGAATATATACACATTAGAGTACTACTCAGCAGTAAAAAACAATGACTTCTTCAATTTTGCTTGCAAATGGACAGAAATAGAAAACACTATCCTGAGTGAGGTAAGCCAGACCCAAAAAGAGAAACATGGGATGTACTCACTCATAATTGGTTTCTAGCCATAAATAAAGGACATTGAGCTTATAATTCATGTTCCTAGAGAAGCTAAATAAGAAGGTGAATCCAAAGAAAAACATTAGGTACACTCTTTTTATTTTTGGTTTTTTGAGACAGGGTTTCTCTGTAGCTTTAGTGCCTGTCCTAGAACTAGCTCTTGTAGACCAGGCTGGCCTCGAACTCCCAAAGATCCACCTGCCTCTGCCTCCTGAGTGCTGGGATTAAAGGTGTGCATCACCACCGCCTGGCTAAGGGACACTCTTGATATCAAAAACAAGATACGAAGTGACTTATTCTTTATTAGTCTGATCACATAGTGATTTCTTTTAACATCCTATCAAACTGATCCTCAATAACTGCTACCTTATCACATGGGATCTTTATCTTCAGATCAAATCAGCGAGCAACATAGTTAAACGTATCAATTATGCTTCCATGTTTTTGCTAGAGGAAAAGTGTTATATGGAGTTTTTCTCTGAATTGAAACAATCGTGGAGGGAGTAAGGGGCTCTTAAGACATAGGAAGTGAAGTGAAACTTACAAAGCTCAGGAAACAAGCAAAACTTAGAAAGCTCCTCAAACTTTCAGTATTTATAAAGCTTTTTGGAGAGATTACAAAATTAATAAACAATGTTGGGAAGAGGGAGCTGGAGATACAGTCTACTGTGAGCCACATGGTATGAATTCTGGGAAGCAAACCCAGGTCGTCTGCTAGAGCGGCAAGTACTCTTAATCACTGAGCCACCACTTCCGCTTCCATAGTGTGATTTTGTTTAAATGATAATATCCCTCTGTTTTGAAACCCTTCACTATATAACTAGACTTTTAGAATAAGTTCAATGTCCCTTACAAAAATCCAACAGGAATATTCTTAGTTCAACCTATTGGCAGCCCACCCCATCCCTTCTGAGTACTTATATATCATTTATTATATGATCTTGTAACTGTTTCTTTGTAAATGATTCTCTCACCTTGAGCGTCTTAGAGTCCTCAAGGGATGTATCTAATTAATTGCCCCTTCTTCCATTTCTAGAATGTTGCATGACACTAGGTATTCCGTTTGGCAGATCTTTGTTAAACACACGGATGAATTGGCCAATCAGGACAACCTAGGTCACCACCACCTTCCCCTTCTTTCCTGCTCAGGTAGCATCAGGAGAGTTTTTTTTTTTTTTTCACATCTACTCATAGGATAATGAGTGATCCCCAAAGGATCCGGGAAACTGCAAAGCAGCTCTCACATCACCTAAATCTAAACTAATGTCAGCTGAACTTTATTCTAGAAAATTAAAAAAAAAACTTTCACTCAAAGCAGTGAGTTTTTAAAAGTCAAATTTGAATCTGCCCAAAGATGGTGAAAGCAGAGATGATGTTTCAAATTATTACGAAATTGGTTTTTGCAACTGCAGTAGATAGAGGATAAAAGCAAAGAGGTTGATAATATTGATTCTTTAAAGGAAGTAAAAATTTTGCTGTGAGTAGAGCTAGGAACAGTGAATAATTCTCCCACTGCCTCTAGTCTCAGTGGCTTTAGGACAGAACTCTGTGAAAGTCCTTGGGGGTTCTGAGAGCAGACTTACAGCAGCTACTTATTGAATGCCATGCTGTGCAAGGCACTACATGAATCCTTAGGAATAAGGAACCAATCAAGATGTACACCTTGTTCCTGGAGTGTATGTGTGGGAGGGGAGTCGAGCACACAATGGATAATTATAAGGCCATCTGAAGTTTGAGAGATTTGAGAACAAACACAATACTCTTGAGTTTTAGAACAAAGAATCCCTAGAGGCCCTGAGAGCATTTTTGCAGAAGGAACATTTGACTGAGATGGGGTAAGATGAGTAACGCTTTTCTGAATTGCTTTGGAGAAAACAGCACTCCGGATTGGGGGTGGGGGATGGCTGACAATCTCATAAAGTGAAATAAGTGGTTAAGTAATGATGGAGGGTGACAGTGGCCTGCAGCAGGAAGTCTTACAGCCAGTGGTTACCCGCCCACTGGCGCGTGGCCTCTTATACTATGTACGCCAATGTAGAGCATGTGTCTGCTCTCTTTTCCGGCCTCTCTGTTCCGGTTGAGGATTTTGGTTTCTGATCTCCGTTCAAGCAGAGGATTCTGATTTGTGAGTCTACCCCTAAATAAATAACCATCTATTTCTCAATTCTGAGCTAGTGTGGGATTTCTTTTTAGTGTCCTTCTTCAGTGGCCTGGAGAAAGTGCTGCACGTATCTTGTGGAGAAAGTTGGGGAGAACCCTTGGTATTTCATATGATGGGAATGGGGAGCCCAGGGAGATTTGAAAGAGGACACTCACTTGGGAATTCTAATATAGTGTATTCAGGCAGTTTCTACAGGCTTAAAGTCTGGGCAACTTTGGATATTCAGAATGAGAGGAGTATTTTATATTTGTATCTTGTACTAATGTTAAACTAAGAACATGCCAATGAAAGATAGGGGCTCTTAAATTTGGCATCAGTTTCAAAGGCAAATGTTTCAGCTGCCTAATGGAAGGGAGACCACATTGATGCAATGTGCCCTCAGTCTCCTGTGACTCCTGAGGAGAAAGGCAGACTTGGTTTTGTCTGTAACGACACAGAAAGCAAATAGAAACTCTATTTGTAAGGAGTGACCTGGTCAGCAGAAAAATTACTTCTGACTGCTTCTGAAAATGTGTTTCCTTTTACTTTGTGTGGGAATGACATTGTGCTTCTGATAATCTAATGACCTGTAAATGATACCTTCTACTCCTGAAAGGGACCACTGAGCCAAGAATGTAGGAAGTCAGATGTATAGAACTTTATTATCTAGGTTCACCAGAAATTCTATGCTTAAATGTACGGCATTAACACTTCAACGATTTGTTCCATAAAGGAAAACACCATCCAAAACCACCCGTACCATACTCATTCTTCTGAACAGGATCTGTAATGAGTCATTTGCACACCTAATTCCGTTCTTTATCCATGTCTCTCTAGGAAGAAAATATATGTAACTATTACTTATATCTAATATTTTCTGTATCTCTTGTACTTTATAGCAGACATATGTTTTTAATTTCTGATACATTGTGTATCCTTAGAATCTGTGGGGTATTATGCTTTCTAAAACATTTCAACATTCAATACATCAGAAGAGCCTAAAGCAATAGATAATTCTCAGTGATGGAGATAAAAGCAGCTAACTTGACAGAATCGCCACTGGTCATAAACCATCCCTCTTAGCTGAGGACTCATTCTTACAAATGTCCAAATCCAGCCATTTTCTCAGCAAGGATTTTAGTTTCTTGAAGGTACTATGTTTTATAGAAGCACCATTATTGACATTGCTTGGGTTCCCACAAAAATTCTAATCATTTTTGTTTCAGTTGATAGTCTTGAGAATTCACCTAACGGTAATCATGAAAAAATTTAAGAATCAAATAGATTTATTTTTCTTCACCTTTCATAGGTTATCCAGTCAACTCATTGAAACCCATATCCTGAACAAAGATGTTCTTTTGATTCACGTTGACCTGCAGCTGTGATCTGATTTGTGAAAATATTGTGTCTCAGCTACTTAATATCATATGGTTCCTACACTAATTGAACTGTGTACCTATCTTATATATGTTTACCTGACTTCTTGACCAGAGCACTTAATCCTTCATTTCTATTTTCATTCTGAGCTAGGGTCAGCACTTGCAAGTCATAATGCCTTGACGCATGCGTAGGGCCTGCCTTAAATCATCGTATTTATATGCTCTGGTTCTCACCTCCTGTGACTGACTGTGGCTTCTTTTACATCTGAGAATCTTTGTATCTCCCACAGCACAGAATATAGTTCTAGTAAGATTTTCTAATTGCTAGAATGAATGAGTGGATCTGTCAGGTTCAGTGGTCTTTGATAAATCTTACCAGTACTATAACACATCTGCACTATAGGAGTCAGCTAGAGATGGCTCACAAATTTATAAATTTTCAAGTTCGACACTCCATGTTCACTCTTATCTCTAAATGTCATTTATATACCTTGGTGTTATGACGAGCAACACATTCTGATGGAGAGACTTATCCATCCAGGTCATTTCACAAGTCTCTTCTTCATGTGACAGGCAGATATAATCATCTCTTTCAAGGGAAAGAAGACAGATTTTTACTAACATTAAGAGTTTTAATGTAAGTGCATGTAAATTATGAACATCTTTGCTATAGATTAAACCTCTAACTTCAATGGCTTCAGGACAAAGCAGAGTCCTGGAACATCCTCGGGGTGTTCCTGTGATCAATATTCTTTCACTTTGACAGGTGCCATAAAGTAGCTTTTGAGAGTCAGGTGTGCAGGTATAAAGAAAGAACTCATCTTAGTACAAGGGAACAAATGTTTGAACATTAGGAGTACTTGGACAAAGAAGGACAAAAACCTAAGGATATTGCCATCCTCTCTGTCCGTAAATCTGGCAAGTCTCATCACCGACAAAGAAAAATTTCTCAGAATGCTTCTAGGAACAAGAAAAAGATAGACTCACTTATTCAGTGAAAGCAAATATATGCAACTGTATTCTTATAAAAAATGTTTTTTGTCGAAATTCTACAAGTCAGTGTTTGCATTGAGAAATAAGTTAA
This sequence comes from Microtus pennsylvanicus, assembly GCF_037038515.1. Classification (NCBI taxonomy): domain Eukaryota; kingdom Metazoa; phylum Chordata; class Mammalia; order Rodentia; family Cricetidae; genus Microtus; species Microtus pennsylvanicus. Next base: position 93,707,426 of record NC_134586.1, read on the forward strand.
GATCTATATTATCAATTTCATAGAATAAAACTGAGAGAACATCACATGGGAATTATGTGACTAGATGTTCCCAGTGAACTGAAAGGAAGGATGTTCTCAGTCCCACAGCCAAAAAAACCAAAATGAAGATACAGAATTTGAAAGTCAGAATGTAAGTTTTTCCTAAAAGGTTTTGAATTGTAAGGATAATTGATAAATCCTAAGCAATCTCTCTAAATATGAAAATACGTATGTTGAAAATAAATTGAATTTCATATACATGCTTCAGAGAAAAAGAGAGAACTAGTGTTATGTATTAATTAATTTAATTAGCAATTAATTGATTTAATTTACTTAACAATTATTTTGTAAACAATGCAATGCTCATAGAAAGACAAATATATCAGAGTAATAACCTTGCCTCTTTTATGTGTGTAGCCTATTAGTTTTAAGGTCTTTCATAAAATGCACAACATACTGTGGATTATAAACCAGAGAAACATCTTGTCTTTGGAGCTGGATGCTGGACTTTGAGAACACAGTTTCACTGAGATCACGATCTGGTCAGAATTGACTACTTGTGGTGGTGGTGGAACAATTTATGGTTTGTGCAAACATCGCCCTGACCATGCTGACATGCTTTTACCCACTGTTCTTTCTCTCTAGCCATCTTAGTTTCCAAACTGAGTCACACCACATGAGGGGCCAATCAAAAGCCTTGGTTTTAACTAAGGGCATACCACACATCTTTCCAAGCATCGCAATCTAGGGTACTGAGAGTTAGAGCTGCAAGGTCTTTGTTTGGAAGGAAACCACTGGACCTAAATATGGTACTTACAAACATTACAAAAATTGTTACAAGCAATCCTAGAATTTAATCAGACTTTCTCTATGATTTTGTTAATGACTAACAAATATTAAAACCATGGTGGACATATTAATTACTCTGTTCAATGCTGTGACAAAATACCTAACAAGAAGCAGCCTAAGGTAGGAAATATCAATGCTGGATGACAGTTTAAAGCTCTTTGAAGGCCGGGAAGTCACAGCAATATAAGGCACCTGATCAGATGAATACACAGTCAGGAAGCAGAGAAACATGAATGCTGGGCCAAGCTCATTGTCTCCTTCTTATTCAGTCTGGGACTCCAGCCTGTGGGATGGTACCACCTGTAATAAGGTTGATCATCCCATTTAGGTTAAGCCAAGCTAGTACATCCCTCGCCATCATGTCCTGAAACTAATGGCTCACAGTTGTGTCCAGCATCTTGTTTCCTAGGTGATTATAGAGCCTGTCACATTGATGCTATTAATTATCAGCATGGTGAAATGGCAAAAGTAAGTTTGAAACAGGTTAATTTAACTCTCAAAGAAAAGGAAGTGTGCAGCATTGTGAAAGCAACTCCATGAACTCAGAGGCTCTTTCCTGTTCCTTCACCATTTGCACATAAATGTGTCTTGTTGAGGGGCATTTTCATATAAATGTACTTATTGTCAGTTCAGCTAAGGTCATAAACAGCCTTTGGAAGGGAAATAGCAATTATAAAACCTGTATCAATAAGAGCCATTTCCTGTGAAAATAAATTTTACCTGGTATTTGTTCATCCTATCTCAAGCTTATTCATTGCATTTGCTGGAATAAACCACACCATAAAAACCACTATCACCAAAGTCTTGCATTATAATATTGTACATAGGATGAACTGTGGCTGTTTAAGAAAATCGATGGATAACTTTAAATCACAGTATTCCTCTGAGATCTAGTATTGTTATACTAAATATTACACATAACATTCACATGTATACATACGTGTATTCTTTGTATGACGACAGATAACACTAATGAAAATAAATTAAACCAAAACTCCAATGAAGCAAAAACCCCTCTAGATGAAAGGAGACATCAAAGTTAATGGAAAAAGGGAGGTGACTAAAATAAAGAACAAAGAAATTCATTTGATTTATAAGGATTGTTTTAATATCATATTTATTAAAATTATTTTGGATGATTAAAGAAACAACTATCAGATTTCAAAAGAACTTAAGCTCTTCTTTGTCTAATATAATGGCTTTAGAATTGCCTTTTGAACTATAAATCATCTTCATTAAGTCAGCTGAGTATATTGTGATCAGAATGAGGGGACTAAGCGGGTAGGAGAGCAGAAAGCACAGAGAAGCCGTGCTGAGATGAGCGTGCACACCCCAGCTGGCTGCAACACTCAGCACATTTCTAACTGTGGTCTCAGCCTGAGACTTCAAACCAGTGATCATCTGAGGGCAGCACCAGGGAAGATTCATCTTTGAGGTTTGAAATCAACAATAGGCTAAGTGGCCTCAGAAAAAAAGGATAAGAAAGATAAACTAATTATCTTTTTCATCCGTTCTTTTTTCCTCAAAAAATGTTAAACTCACTGGAAATATTAAAAAAAATAGGTACTTTACAGAGGAACATTAAATCACAGTCATTCTAAGTGAGCCCACTTAACCATGGGAACGACAACAAGGATATTAAATATTTTTAATAAAAGGCTGCAGTAAATTTAAAAGTAGACTTTGTTAAGTAGAAAAATATCAAGCAGTGAAAACCAGATAGCAGTACAATGAGTGGCCAAGAGTCTGTATTCAACTTCAGTGATTTTCAGCTACTTTTTCATCTCTTGGTTTCTTTTTGGGCCCTTCCACTTTCCCAATTTTGTTGATGACAGTTGTTGACAATATCACCAAGCCTATAAACTTGCACCATAATGACTGCTGTTAGTATCTTGTGGTCATATTTTCAGGAAATTTCAAAAAAATTGACAGATCACAGTGAGATACTGCTTTTCATATGGAACAACTATAATCAAAATGACAAAATAATAGTGTTGCCAATGATCTGGACAAACTGCATCCTTATATGTGACTGGTGAGAATGTAAAATAGTGTTGCCACTTTGAGATGAAGCTGTGAACCTCCTTGAAGTGTCCAGTGCAGCTACCATACAACCTCATAATTTCTCTCCACTAAAGAGAACTGAATACTTGTTCCTACAGTTAGACTTGTCCCGAACTTAGGAGAGCCAAAAGATAAAAACTGAGCTAGTAGGCAGTGAGCCTTCATTGTAAGCCTGGGAACCTGAGGACCTGAATTGGGAGCCTAGAGCTCAGATATTATGGTCAGGGAAGTGAATGCCTGGAACCTCAGAGTTAAGGGGGTGGAGACAGAAACTGGGAGTTTGCTGGCTAGTAGGTCTAGCCAAAATGGCAAGTAGTAGGTCAAGAGGAAACTCAATCTCTCTCTCTCTCTCTCTCTCTCTCTCTCTCTCTCTCTCTCTCTCTCTCTCTCTCTCTCATACACACACACACACACATACACACACACACACATACACGCACACACAAAAGGGAGAATGATAACCCAAGATACCTGGCATTGTCATGTGGCTCCCACATGAGCAAGCACTGCACAGAACCTGCTCACACACCCATACCCACTCAAGTACACAAAGATACAAACAGAAAAAGTGCCCATCACTTGACAACATGGATCAACCAAATATGGTCTGACCATACAGTGGAATGTTATTCTAGAAAGCAAACAAATGAAGAGCTGATTTGTTGTATGACGTGATGAACTGTGATTTATTAGGATAGGAAAACACAAGTCTGAAAACCCTACAGAGGAAAATGTCACTTCTGTGAAACATTCCCAACAGGTGACCCATGACCCAGGAAGGAGATTTCTGATTGCCAGAGAATGGAATGAAGAAGTTATAGAGGAAGAGAAAACTTTCCAAGCTCAGTTGCTTTTCTCCCCCTTTTCCTTTTATTTGATAGTGACCATGTTCAAAACTTTATTATGGCAGTGATTGTAAGTACCATGAATATACTAAAATCCACTGACTTGCGTAGATAGGTAAATTTCATGGTATATAAAACCATTGAATTGTTCTATTTACACATGTGGATGTGTTGGTATAGGAGATTTGCATCAACAACATGGTTGTTTTAATGCATTGTGAGAAAGGAAGCTACGGCAATGATATAAATGTAAGGCTTGCTCTCATTTCCAAAAGGTGGAAGAATGGATGAAGACCCCAAAGTTGATTATCATATATTTAGGTTGAGTTTAATACACATTTTAAAAAGTGAAAGACTAAGATAAATCTTGCAACCAAGCATTTTCATTGTCTTTGGAAATGGTTGTCAATTTGCGTAAATCCACACATGCCTACCTACCTGGTAACCTACTCATCTTTATTGTTCTGCTGAAAAAAAAAAGATCCATTTTGTTGTATGATCACCAGTTGTCCTGTCTGGCCACATCGCTTATTTATCTTCCCAGTGCTGATTCTGATCTCATCACATTGCCATATCCTTAGGGTGTATGGAACCATTCAGAGCCCTCTTGTCTGTCTTGGACAATTGCTATAAAATATGACTCAGGAAACCGATATCAAATAAACCTTGAAAATTAGGAGTTGACATTGTATCCACACTTGTTTATAGTGGTATACAAGGCAGATCGTTCACTGAAAGCCAAATCTGAGTTTTGACCCCTAGAGAAGAGTTGCTGTGGTTCCAGTTGGCTTATTGCAGCCTTTGTCTGGACTCTGTCCCTTACCCGGCTGTCACTGAATCTGTTCTGGCAACTGTGCTATGGGGTTCATTTATGAAACATAATAAATGCTATTATGCTCATAGCTGCATCCATGCATATATCAATGTGTGAAGCTTTAGAAAGGATGTTTTTTGTATCTTTAAAGGGCAAGCAGAGGCTCCGTAGCAGAGTAGCACTTCAGGTTAGCATCTGCACATTTGCCCCTTTTTAATACATCTCAATCTAAGTGACATATTTATCCACAGCTTCTCAGGAGCTGGGACAAGAAGTAAGTGCCACCTCTCTTTTAACAGAGATGCTAGAAATCCTCACACACCTGCCTCCCATGTCAGAATCAGGGTTAAGTCAACAAAAAACTGCTTTGTTTCTGCCTTTTGTAGCCTTATTGGGACCATGTGACCTTAGAGTGCAACCGCTGGGAGCAGAAAGGGCTCTACAGGCATACCCTGCTTGTGTCTTCTTTCAACAAAGAAATGAACGGCTAGCAGGTAAGAAGCAGACTTTTTTATTTTCTGATTTCTTCCAGAGAACTTGTTAAACAATTTTTGGCATTATTGTCCTTGAGTATGTCAGGCTAAGTTATGTCCTGGCCACCAAAAATATAAGAACAATTTTTAGAAACCAACTCTTAAATATGTATGTATATATATATATAATATATATTTATATATTATATATATAATATATGTATATATATATTAATCTTGGCTTGACAAGCTTCCACATGAACTGACACAGTTTTATTTCATAATTAAGCAAAATAGACTAGAACTCCTCTTTAGCTATTTATCTCCAACTCTCCATTAGACATGAATATAAGTTAATGCCAATAGTTATGCCGATTTCTGTTTTCTAGAAACTGTGGATGCTGATGAGGCAGAAGACATAAACGGACTTAAACCGAGTCTGCATGTGAAGTGGTTGCCTGCTTCGCTGCAGGCTTTTATTTCACCCATAAATACTTACTGGAAGTCGGTGGTCTGAGGCCTTTGCTAGAGGGAATGCTTCTCATTTCTATTGACTGATTACCCAAGTGGCCCTGAATAAAAACAGAAATAGCTTGGAGCGATTTCTTTTACTAACTCAGGCTTGTGGTTGTATATTACCCATGGTGCCCCGGAGTCACTTGGAAGATTCTCCTGTGCTTTGCTTTGATGTGTGCAAAACGGTAAGACTGTTTCTCTTCTGTCCCATTGGAGGGGTGCCATGCAAGGAAGCATGGAGCTGTGAATCCAGGGGCTTTTTCTCAAAAGCTTTGGAGAAGAGACCACGTCAGGATGGAGCCATGGGAACAGGCTGGCACCAGGTACAGCCGAGGAGTGACTCACTGTCTCTGTTTCTAAGGGGGTGACTGAAAGACCCCTACTTAGCAGCATTAAGTTAGCAGCAGCAATAACGCTATTTTACAAGGCTTGAATTTTGAGTAGTATAACTAAAAGCTAAGACAGGGGAGTTCAATTTAGAGATAAGGGCGTTGGCCAACTTAGGGGCAGGGGCGTTGAGCAAGGCAAGATATCTATGGTCAACCATCTGGACTGCCAGCAGGGGACTTGGGGTCCAGAAGAGGAGTTGTACCCTAGATAGGCCGAGGCAGCTTGTATATCTGATTTCTTGGAAACCGCGGAATTGTACTCAGTTTGAACCCGAGCCTTATTTGAATTGCCCAATCAGAACCCTGTAACTATGCATCTCGCTTCTGTTCCCGCACTTTTGCTTCCCTACCCTATAAAAAATCCACTGTCTCAACCTGAAGATGCGCTAGTCTCCCGAATGACTACGCCCCAGGTACCTGTGTATCTAATAAACCCTCTTGCTGATTGCATCCGCACGTGTGGCCTCGCTGATTCTTGGGGAGGGTCTCCCCGGACTGAAAGGCAGCCCACCTTGGGGGTCTTTCAGTGACAGTGACAAAGTAGATATGAGCTTAAATTGGTTTCTAGAATGTCTAGCCAAGTTCATGGTAAAGGGTGAGGGGTATCCAGGCAGTGAGGTTACAGGTGACAGTGCATTCTGAGTGTCTGTTGGCTTTCTAGTTACTCTGGATCCTTGAATCCTCAAACTAGCCAGTGTCTGAGAGAGGTATGTATATTGGGGGAAGGCAAGAGGCTATTCATGAAAGTGTGTGTATGTGCTTATGTGTGTGAGAGAAAAATGAAGGAGAAGAGAGAGTGCAGAGAGACACAGAGAGGGACTGACAGACAGACACAGAGAGATAAAGACAGACAGGAGGTGGGAGAAGAGGAGAAAGACAGATACAAAGAGATAGAGAGAGACAAAGATAGACATAGAGAGACAGTGACACACACAGAGACAGAAACACACAGAGATACAGACAAACAGAAGGTGGGATAAAAATAAAAGAGGAGAGAAAAGATAGAAAGAGACACACAGAAAGACAGAGATGGATAGAGAGATAAAAAGCTAGACAGAAATAGAGAAAGAGAAAGTGATGGAGAGAGAGACAGAGACAGAGACAGAGGAGAGAGAAGAGACGGGAGGTAGAAAGAGGAGAGAGGAAGAAGCAAGGTTAGAGAGACAAGCATACATAAGATTCTAGCTGTCTTGAAGAGAGAGTAACTGATATGAAGCAGCCTGTTCAGTCCATACAGGATAGAAAGAAGGTGAAAAAATTCTAGACAAGGGCTGAGGTCCAGAGCAGCCAAGTAAGGAGTGAACATGTGCTTCACCGGCTGGGAGAACAGAAACAAATCCCAGGCCCTGGTGGCAGGTCTGGGCTGTCTGAACAATAGTCAGGCTCAGCTCTGCTTTCTTATGGCACATTGTCTTGTGGCTGGAAGTCTTTAGGGCCACTGCTCCCTAGAGCTGATGAGAACAAGGAAGTCCTATAGCAATGAACTAGCTGCTTTCATAGAGGAATAAACAACCTTCCCAGGAGGGTTTTTTCAAGACTTAACTATTGGCTTTTCAGTGTCTTTCTAAGTTCATTTGGGCCTCACGAGTCAATAAAAATTGGATTCTTGCTTTTGTCCTACAAATTTTGATAATTGTATGGAAAAGTAGATCTTTAAAGAACGAACAAGACAAATGCAAACTAAAACATTTATTCTATTGAGTAGAGCTTTTGGGCACAGGCTACCTTTAGAGATTTAATGATGAGCATATGCCATCAAGGTAAAACTCTCGGAGGAAAATCTATTCTTATCTGGATGTGTTAATGCTGGGGATAAAAGGTAAATGTAAAGTGTGTGCTGGTGTCAATCATTTGAGAACTCCTCACCCGAGCATATGCTAATGCATTCCCTTCCCTCGCAATGTTTCTAATAGAACATCAGGGAAGGTGGAATGTGAGCATCCAGGGCAAGAGCCAAAATGTGCTGTTTCTGTTTCACTTGCATCACTTTCTGTCTAGTCTTGCCCTTGGCCTTCTGGTCTTTGCTGGTATCTCATCACCGGAAGTATGAGCCTCAGGCTGGAGGACTGGTATGCTATGATAGACTTTGTCTTTAATTCTCAACTGCAGAATTCCTTGAGGGCCAGGCATAGGTGGTGAACAGAGACCAAGGTGAGAGCTAGAACTCAGATATTTGGAAGTAAGAGGAACCAGCATTCAGCTAGATACAGAGGATGTCTTCTGGACACAATAGCAGAGCGTCAGTTTTGAGACGGAGTGTGAGAGGCAGTGAATATAATAACAACGCCTGCCAAGGGTGAGAGGGGGTCATAGCAACTGGGCAGTCTTTCAGGTCATATGTGAGCAAAAGTAAGTGGGGAGGATGAGGTCCAAGCGAGAGGCAGCAGGCTGGTTTGTGGCAGGGCAGGGAAAACAGTGGTTATAGAGGTAGCCAGTGTACATGTTTCTCATAGAGTAGAGTGCTCCATAGTCCACCATGTCGTTCTGAGAGCTCACAGAAGAGCAGGCTGCCCTGGGTGACAGTAAGGCTAGTGGTGGCTACCCCAGGGAACTCCTTTGCTCGAATACTCCTGCCACCTTTCGGCAAGTCTGTGTTGCTGTTGTCCTTTGGGTGTGAGATCTCCTGGGTGTCAGAATAACTGGCGTCTCCTTGGGCCAGTTCGCGTTGTGCTGCAGGAGGCTGAAAGTCGCAGCTGGAAAGAAGGTCAGGGATTCTTTTTAAGGAATTCTCAATAATAGTCCTCTGTATTCACTGCCAGCCTTGTATTGATGAGTTCACCTGGAGAAAGTGGTCCTTCAAAATGTGACACAGAGCTGCAACTGGTGGCAGAGGCCCACAATCCAAGTTATTTGGGAAGTTCACGCAGGGTGATTAGAAGTTCAACTTTTTTCTAGGCTCCACAGTAAGTTCAAGAGCAATCTCAGTGACTTAGTGCTACCCATCCCCTCAAAAATAAATGTTAATAAATGTAAAATAAGGACTAGTGATATAGATCAGTTGAATAGTACCTTATAGCATGTGGATGCACGAGTTCCAACCTTCATTGTAGCACACACAAGAATAATATCTAAATGAATATTCATGCTTGAAATAAAAGCTATCCTTGTGACTTTTACCAACCCCAATGGGCACTATTGAGATGTTTCATCATGAGCTAATGCAGGCTCCCTCTTCCTCACATCCATCCATCATCCATCCATCCATCTCTAACTGTCTTTTTGTCTATCTGTCTGTCTTTCTGTTTATCCATCTGTCTACAAACACAAATCTGCTAATCAAGGCAGGGAAGCATGTGTGTTTGTGTGTGTGTGTGTGTAGCTATATATGTATACATATGTAAACCTCAAGTGAATTCTTAATTTTTGATTAAAGTATTAACACCCAACTGTCTTATTATTAGTATTTCTTCTTTGTTACTTAGAGTGGTCAAGGGTCTTGACTTCTGAAATTTACTACGAACCCAGGATGCCTAGAATTTACAGCCCTCCTGCCTCAACACCTTGAGTTCTATGATTGTAGGTATAAGCCACCATGCTTCTCTGACAGAATTCCCCCCTTGGCATAACTTGGCTTATCACCTCACTAATGCTCCCCTTATTGGTGGTCCTAGGACCTCACCCCCAAAGTAGATGGATTCAATTCTGAGTTCTGCTTACAGAAAAACTACATATGAGGGAGGACAATCTTTTTTTATATACTCTTACTAATGGATTTTAAAAACCAGTGCTTGATTTCTTAGAATATTTTAAAATTATTTTAAACCATATTTCCCTAGAAAATTATGCTGTCATGACTGGAGCTGAGAAGTCTTTTCAAAGGTGGATAACAAACCATTATTTGTCACAGAGAGCTTAATAAATCATGCCATAAATGTTGAAGAACTTTCAAATAAAGTCAACGTATTTCAGTCTGAATGATTATAAAGTTTGACTTGGCAATTATATGAAATCAATCATACAACACATACCTAAATCTAGCTTTATCAGCTTCTGGCAGATGAAGAAAATGGTGTTTGTTGACTGTCAGGAAACTGCCCAGAAAGCATCGATATTTCACAAGGAGGCAATCTGCTAGGAAGCTCAGCCTTCACCCTTTGAACCCATAGCATATTTTTTTATATACTTACATTAAAAGTCTGAACATATCACTGAGATTTAACTACCACCAAATATAAAAGGGATTATGCAAAATTTTCCTGGGGACATGAATGCATATATATTCACCATAGATCAGACACCAATTACATACCAAAAAGACGATTCCAAACAAATCTTGATTGTGAATTAATTAATTTATTTATAGTTACCAGCAGTATGCATGAGGAGTTACTTAACAAATGAAGGAAAAAGATAATTTATTGGAGCATATAGAACTTACAAATAGCTACACCACTGAGGAAAATGGTTGTTTTTTTTCCTAGTGACCTTTAACAGCTTATATGCCCTCAGCAAGGGTAGGATCTTGTAAGCCCCTTTCCCTGCTATTACCAACTACAAGGATACCCTGAGTGATGGGCAGGGCACACATGAACACCTGCATCTCCTCTATAAGAGAGCATCCCTATCCCAAACTTTTGTGGGTTTAATGCAGGAAGTCAATAGCTACTGAGCATGCAAGAGCACAAAGTCATGTCTTGTCAACAGGGTTTCACAATAGGTGGTAGAAGAATCTGAAACTCAGTCCCAAAAGAATAGGGGCTACTGGCTATTTAAGGAGGGATCCACATAGCATTGCAAGCTGCCAAACTAAACCATTTACTGCCTTCCCAGCATGGTTTGAAGGCAATATTCACCTGGACCTGAAATATTACCACTATCATTTTGTTCCACATTACTAATCACAAAACAATATTCTTGTTTCTGCTGAAATTGCATCTTTAACATCTGTTTGTTCATTGCTCAAAGGAAAATGTGCTTATTTTTATATCAATGTTTTTTTAATTAGATATTAGAGAATGTCTTGACTAGGGGAAAGCAAAACTTTGTGACACCAAGTCCTCAAAAATGGAGTGAATTGCCTTTAAGACCTCTGTGTAAAATGTCAAAGCCAATAGTTTTCTAAGTCTTGAGTTCTTGACTCTTAATTAATCACCTTATAAGTCAAGCTAAACCAGCCAGGAAGCCTCTGTTGCTGAATAAGCTCAATCAGGGCCATTGCCTGAGAAGTCATTGGTATATTTTCAGTGGTTCAACAATGTCGACCAAGTGTTCTTGTCCCTCCAGCATCTAGTCTGGACACAGGAACAGAGAAGAATAAAAGTAAGCCAATCCCCTGCCAGTGTAGGCTACACACTAAACACTACATTGTCAGTGATTTCTAGGTGCACCGATATTGATGCTTCGTTAAAAAGAACCTCAGTGAAGAGATGGCTGCAGACATCTAGACTATCACTACCAGAAATACTCCAGTAGTGCCTCCTAAGAATACAGGCCCCTTCCATCCAACCACAAAGCCATTATTAGGCCCATGACTCTATCGTGTTACTTAACAAATAGATCACATTTCAATTTCCCAGTTCATTTCAAAATTATTTCCTAGGTGTTTTTTTTTCTGTTAGTTATTTTTTTTTTCAATTCAGAATCCAGTCTTTTTATTCTTGCATTCTAGAATAATATCCCATATTTTAAATCTGTTCTTCTTATTTTTTCCCAGTCCAGGTAGGTGGTATCCTGGCATGTCTCAAAATATGATTGCACCTGTTTCCTCTTGAATATATCCATGTTATTAAATACTTAGAAGTTTCCTCTACAGCCTTCTCTTCAGTGCTGCGCCACTTGCCCCATCCTGATGTAATTTGTCCTTATCATGAATTTACTTTGCCAGCATCTAAAATTTGAACCTATCCTTTATACCATTGTTAACAGTTCCTACTATTGGCTGTGTGGCAGAGAGTCCTGTGGATGCCATCTCTTTCCTACTGTCCATTGGAACTACTTCTTCCATCCTCACACAGCACAATGTTTGTATAAGATTTGTTTCTACTTTTGCATTTATGTATATAGGTGTTTGTGTTCCTGTCTATGTGCACACAGTCATGCAGTTCCCACAGAGGCCACAAAAAGGCATTGGATCCCCTGGAGCTAGATTTACAGGAGGTTGTAGGTCACCCAGTGTATCCAGGAATTGGACGCTGGTCCTCTACTAGTAGAGCAAACTCTCTAAACTGCTGAGAGACCTCTCATCCAATGCTATGAGTGACTGTGTGAATTCAATGTTCTAGGTGTCTTATCAGGCATGGCAAACTGATATATTAATAATAATATGAGCATCAAGATTCTAAAACTGTGAGGTAAGCATGGAGGGGAAAAAGAACACCTAAGGGCATCTTTGCTTTACACCATGCTTGCTCTATAAAGAATGCTGCTTAGGTGAGCCTGGATCCTATGGAGTTAAGGTTTACTTCACATAAGTCTCACATCTTAAGTCAACCAAAATATCCAATTGAGTTTTTTCCTTAGTTTGTAAAAAGTATGTATCATATGTGTGTGTGATTGGGGAAGGGTGTGTGCCACAGCATATCTTTGGAGGTCATGGAACAACCTATGTATTCAATTTCCTTTTCCTTCACCCATATTTATATGGGTTCCGGGGATTGAACTCTGGTCATTAGGCTTATGCAATACGTGCTTTTTACCACATTGAGGTATTTTCTTTAGAGATCAGATTTGTACATTGTTCTCTTTGATATGGAATGTGTTGTGGTATACCAGGGTTGAATTTTGAGATGTGTGTGTGTGACAAGGTTTTGTAACGACGTAAATGAATGCAGATAGATTGTAAAAATATATACAGCTTTAATGGGGAAATAGACTTACAGAACCACCATTCCTGCGGAGACAAGGAAAGCAGAAGCAAAGGCTGGGAGCATGCTCACCAGATTTATAGGTAAACGCGGGACTTATCCCTACAAGGTTTTCTAAATATGCTGCTTCATTCCTAAGCTTGTTACTGAGATGCCATGGTGGGCGTTAGAGTAGACTATAAATGTAAGACAAGTTTGTACACTATACAACATGGGAACAGATAGAAAACAGGACATTTTTCTTTCTTTTCTTCAACAGCTCTGCTAACCACTAGCATTATGACAATGGATCCCAACTAATAGTTCTCCTGAGTAAAGCCCAAACAAGAGAGCAGTATCAGAGGATGTAGTCTCAGTCAGAAGCCAGTTGCATTCACGCCAGAATGCATATCTGAGATGCCCCTTGAGGGATACAGTGCACTCCAGTTTGTGGGTTGGGGACAGTTGCAGCTAACTCTGGGGAAACCCTTTGGGGGTATAATTAGATTGTTTCTAGGTCAATCAGCAGGTGATTAGGTCCAGAGTGAGGCTTCCTCATGACTGAAACCTGTGTTGTTTCCCAAAGTTCTGTTTGTTTTTGAATGACCAATGTCAGAAAAGGATACATAGTGTAACTCAACATGGACTCTAGTCCAACATAGGGCAGAAATAGGAAGTCTTGGATCAAGACTTATCATCACTGGAGAATATTCTGCTCATGAGTTGAGGTTATTCATTATGAATTTTCCATCACCTACCCCATAGCATCTGGAGACCTCTATGGAACTGGGGCTTCTTCCTTCGCTTAGACTTGAAGGTATATTCTAGAACTTTCTGAATTTCATTTGCATGATATCATGGGAGGTTTCAGAACCAAAGCAGCAGAGGATATCTAGGGAAAAGTAAACATTTACCTTAGCATGTTTATTTATGCAGTCCCCAAACTGTGGTTTGTGTTCTGTGTACATGAAACTTTATGTCATTCTGAGGGAAACGTTTTAGGATATAGAAGAAATTGTTCCCACCTTCATAAGTAACATTCCTAAAAACTAACCCCACAGGAGACAGAGCATTCACCGCAGTGAACTTGCCTTCAAGGACAACCAGGTGCAGTTAATACCACAACTCTTCCATAATTTTTATGCACCAGCCAAGAATCCTTCTGCTTCCTGACCTCCTGAAGTCATGGCCTCATCATCACATCATCATCGTTCTGTAGGGTCGTTTGTGTTGTAATTGTTTTCAAAGTTTAAATAGTTCAAGATTTTGGTAGCCTCATTAAATTGGATTCCGTCAAGAAAGCTGAATAATCTTTTAAGGACCTAGAAAACCACTTTTCCTTCTCTTTTACTTTCCTGTGTAATTGTCTTGTTTGGTTTTTGTAGTTAGACACAGCTAGACCCTCTTCTGAGAGCTGAAATAACATGCAAGGCTCCTGTTGTGCTCACATGCCTCTTCCTCCTTCCTGTCAGAAAGAAAGAGCCATAAGTCAGCCATGGCCTTGAGTTTGAACTTTGTCTAGTACCGGCTCAGGCCTGACTAACTGATCCCATTATCCTTCTCCATGCCCTTGGGAACTTGAAACCAGAGTTTACAGCCTTTTAACATTTGAAATATTAAGACTGATGACAGGATGAAGATGAAAAGAAATGGGGATTTTCTTTTTTATCACTTAGTCTTGTGTAGATTTATTTTTTAGCAAGCTATGATTTTGTTAATACTCAATCTATGCTGGTCACAGAATCAGATGATTCATATACATTGCTTCGGATAATTACACATGGACACTATTAAGTGGAATCTGCCTGCAGGTTTTCAGAATTAGTAGATTCTCCAGAGCCTGGAGAGTTTCGAGTGTCTCATGCCACATAGTATATTCAGTGTGTCCTTAAAATTCGTGGAAAAGACAAACAACATACTATAAATATACTCTCTTGGGTACTTTAGGTCTGAGTACAGAATAAAACAACATATTTCAACATTTTTTCAAATGCAAATTGATTTGCTTTCTTAATATCTCAAAAATTGAGATCTCACAATGAAAACTGTTAAAATTATAAGCATCCATTTGACCATTGTGACACAGTTATTTCTTGCTTGAGTATGGATATTCACAATGTTAGCTTTAGTGGTGGTTTGAATGAGCATGACTCCGATAGGATCATATATTTTAATACTTGGTTCCCAGTTGCTAGAACTGTTTGAGAAGGACTAGGAGGCATAGCTTTTTTGGAGGAAGTATGTCACAGGAGTGGGCTTTGTGATTTCAGGAAACTTCTGTTGTCCCTAGTGCGATCTTTGTCACCTTGCTGCATAAGAAGACAACTTTCAGCTGTTTCTTCTTCCATGTTGCCTTGCTTTTCTTCAGTATCCTGGACTCTTATCCATGCAACCATAGCCAAATTAAATACTTCTCTCGTAAGTTACTTTGGTCAGGTTACTTAATCACAGCAACAGAAAAGTAATTAGACAGGCCTTTTAGTGCTAAACCAATAGAAGGATTCTACCTTTCCAGAAGAATAAAGACTTCTAGAGAACAGGAAAGTATGCTACAATATTCATTTAACTCTTGGATTTTACTCATGAATCATTAAGTAGCCCAATTAATAGTTCTTCAACTTTTAAACAGTTACAGCAATAAAATAAGAATTTTCCCCACAGTTTAATTGACAGCTATTTTCCTGTTTCATCAAATACTAGTAACACTTATAATGAGAACTGTCTTGTTTCTATAGAATGTGAGAGGAGATCAAAGCACTTTTATGTATTAGATAGTCAAGAGAATAAAAAGTTGGTGGGGTGGCACAAAGCTCATAAGGATTTAGTGTAGAAATCGGCCATTCTTTTCAGAGGCCTTAAAACATTGGAAATTTGCCACAATGTGATTAACATGGGCCTTCTTAGACAAAAAAGGGCAGTTGAGAATGTTGCTTTATATTTCTGAAGCTTATTGAAAACTTCCAGAGAGTTCCAAAAGGATTATGTGTGTTTTATCCAATTTTCTAGAGACATAATAATCCATGAGATAATTAATTTATATGTGAAGAATGCACATTTTGTTGTGATTTTCTAAATTTCTGATAATTTATTGTTATTGGCACGTATCAACTGTGCAAATTATCTTGACCCACTGTTTACCTTTCTTGCCATGTTGGAGGGCTCCATGACTGACTGTTGGTGCCATTGCTTGGAGTCCTTTGAGGAGGTAGCCCATCACAGAGAGTAGTGAATGCTGGAGCAGAGTATCACTACCTACGTCATGACCTGGAATAGAAAGGGGCGGGAATACCATAGTGCCCTTCATAGACAGGCTCCTAATTATTCAAAACCTTGCACCAGGTTCTCTTAAAGTTTCTGCTCTTACTGAAAGTGTATACTTTGCCATTAACACATTGGCTTTGGGAATCATTTTGGTTCCAAACAATAGCAATAAATGTAGACATCCATACATATCCACGTATTTATGTATATGTTAATATAAATTCATATGAAATATAAACACAAGTAACATGAATATATGTGTTTTAGTACTTTCTTAGTATTCTATCTCCTAATGCCTATTTTGATACTGGCAATGAGCTAGATATGGGGCAGTCAAGGAAAGCTGCAAATTTATCATGATAGCTGTCTCTTGATGGTCGTATTTTTTTGTGTGGTTAAACATTCTTGATGCTTCATTTGTTTTTTCTGTGGTGCCCAGAAATTAACGTTCCAGGACAATTTCCCAGTTGCCACCCATGTCTACAGATGAATGCTCTTCATCCTCCAAAGTTCCTAACTTCTTAAATCATCACTTTACTGCCATACCTTACGGAGTTTTCTACACGGTGCTTGCCACTATCCATAAGAATTTTTTTAAAAGAATCCACAGCACCAAATCCAGTGTATTGCATCTCCACTTCTGTTTCAGGCATCGTACCCCAATATCTTTTTAGAGGGCTTACTATGTACACCTTAACTTGAACCATCTTTGTCTCTTGACTGGGGTCTTCCCATCAGAAAGACAAGACTTGAAAGAAGTCCCTAACACTGTCACTAAGTTGTTTTGTTTTCTCTATTCCCTGTCTCCTCCTATACCCCAACTCAGTGGACTATAATTTGAAACTTAAAGTTGCTTTTCATTGAATATTTATATCATCCCTTAAGAAAACATAATCCTCACTGTGTATAACTTAAGGTGAGATGGGCTTTTCATCTCAGAGGCAGAGATTGGAATCTGGATTCACTGAATTGAACAATTCACTGGTTTCATCCTCTGGTTGCTAACCTGCAGGGTTGGAGAAACCTTGTCTATCCCAATAAGAATTTCCTTCCTTTTGAAAGCAAGCATCGCTTGCTGGACTGGGACCACTTCTTAAATAGTCTCTCTACAAGAATCCTGTACACACCATTTCCCCTTCATGTATTGTTAAAAACACATTTAAAAAGTTAATGTATCTTTCGAATATTCAGGCAATAAATCAGAATCAATCAACCTCTGATTTAGCTAAAATGTGAAGTAAGGGTGTCTCTCAGTGACGAGCAAATATTGATTGGAGCATCCTGGTCATTGGACAAGGTTTTCGGCGACTTCTTGGCGCCAGGTGCCACCTTTCCTGTCACCCGTGCAGTGATGCTGGTCAGAGGCTGTCACAGAATCTAGATCTTAGTGGATGTTTTGCTCAAATTCTTGCTTTATTTTTACTGGTAAGTGCAATTATAGCTGTGGGAAACTGTCACAACTGTCACAGGGAGGCTTCCAAATGTCAAAGAGAAAAACACAGTCAACATTTGGATTTGACACAAGAGTTATTAGTCATACTGGAAAAGGCAGGAAATTAAGAACATGAATTTCATGTGTTGATTTGGTAAAACTTTAATGTCTCAGCTTCTTTTGCCTAAACTGAGACCTTGATCAATTATAACTAACTCATCTGTAGTAATCTTGGGATCAGAGAAGCTATTTCTATTGATTATGCACTTAATAATGATTCTTATCATATGGAAATGAGTAACTATTAAATAAATAAATATTAAAATAAAATAATTCAGCTTTTTTAAAGGCACCTACAAAAAGCTTTAAGACTCTGTCCACAGCTTGTCCTATAATAACAGAAGCACTATTTCATAGTGTTCAGAGTGCTTGCCTCAAAATATCCTGGATGGTCAGCGTTATTAAGTCCATTTAGAGATAACTAAATAGAGGCTCAGAGACAGCAGAACACTCCCAGCCATTAAGCCCTTACCAAATCCCCTTCGTGTTCTGGCTATAAGTTCAGTGAATTCTCTTTCCAAACAAACATCTTCTCCATTTTGGCCGATATTCCCTTCTCTAAAGAAGTGTAGGAACGCAGGCTGACATGGTGCTACCTCCCTGGACTAACTAGAGCTAGGAGGGTAGAAAGGTGTTTTCTAGGAATCTTTTCTTGTTTTATGGAAAGACTCATTATCTTATTCCCAGCTAATAAGGGTTACTCCAGAGAAATCTAGGGAGGAAGCAGAAAGTCTTAAGTAAGTGTGATGGATCATGATGATACTCAGAGCAAAATGATGTTAACTGTTTCAATATTTCTTAACGGCCTTCATCTCATCAACTACTGATGTGATCTACTATCTTTGAGCAGCTCTATTTCCATCAAGAGCTGGAAAGTCACACTCTCGAGTCTGTCAGAACAGCTCCTTGCTAATGTGCATAATACTTTCCCCTGCTCTGAGGGGGGAGATGGGGTAGTTACTGTGTGCAACAGTTTATGTACCCAGGCTAAGCAGAAGATAGTAACTGTCAATTCATCATTTTCCAAAAGATTGAAAACCCACTTAACTCAGGCATTTAGCATCTTTTAGAACCTACTCTATAAATGTAAACCAACTTTTGTGCAAGTAATCAATGGGTTTTATCATATAGGTGAACTAATATTTGCTTATTTATATATACACATAATATCTAATATATAATAAATTATATATCACATGAATCTTAAAGCCTAGTTTTGCCTGAAACTCAATTCGTAGCAAAGGCTAGCCTTGAGTTATTTTTACTGTCTCTATCTATTTGCTTGAAATGAAAGAGTGTGTTATAATGAGTGCCTGCATATTTTAATACAACTGATTTTTTTTAAAAAAATCTATCCACTTATTTAATCATTAGTGAAATGAAAATTAAAATTACTTTGAGATTTCATCTTATGCCAATTGGAATGGCTATGTCAAAAGAAAGCAAAAGGAAAAAATAAATGCTGGTGATGATTTAGGTTCCCTAAATATAGTAGTTATATAAACTATCCCATTTATTATGGATGATAGATGGTAATGCATTGCAAAACTAAAATAGGATCTATCTATGACCCAGCTGTACCACTCCTGGGTGAATAACTGAAGGAAATGAAATAAATATTCATAAAAAATAGAGTTTTAGCTATTTGATGGTCAAGTGGCCAGTTTTATGAGGTCTTGGATATCTGTCTAGATCAAATAAGTTTGTTTCAAGGCTAGGCCAGATTTCAGACATGTACATCTGTCAGAAGAACCCTAGGTAGAGTGTCATGTGTGCAACAATGACAGACACATGTAATAGCAATGTCAAGTTACAGTGATCAAATATGAAGCAAATTACAGATTTTACCACTCCTGGAATACCAGTGAAAAAAGCATGTCCAGAGAATAATGAGATATGAACTGAGAAACATGAGAGAAAGATGGGAGGAAGTGGAATTTTCTTGCATTGATTATTTAGTTCTGAAGATAATGGTAAAGGAAATGGTGAAGGGCAGAAATCACTGAAAATATGCCTGACTTTGGATCTGGAGATCAGGCAAGTCAAGGGGCCTGAATTAATCAGGGTTGGCCTACCAAACTTTGGCATTTTGAATAAGAGAGTAGCTTTGTATAATTCTTTTCCTTTCAATTTTCTGTCCTGTCAAAACCTGTAAGGAAATGGTAAAGTTAGGCAAGAGCTCCCTGGCCCTATGCTGGATTAGAATATAGATGGTTTCAGGAGTTTCAGAAGAGCAGGCCCTACATAGAACAGCTTAATTTGAGATTATCCAGGCTCTCAGCCAACTCTGATGGAAGATAAGGCAGGCTTGAGACCCAGGCAAACTTTCCAATGGAAGCCTTTCCTGGCATCCACCACCCATTCAAACATGAAGGACTTCAGTGAGGGAGTAATAAATGGGTAAGCACAAACTAATGAATGCTTTTGCCTCCAGCATTCTATGCTCTAGGCTCCAGGGTGAGCAAAGGGTTTCACTGGTCTAGAGTAGCCTGACAATCTTGCCTTCATTCACTGCCTTGAGAAGTGGCATTTGGGGCATGATAGGAGCTGTTCTTTGTTCATTCATGGTTGGTGTCTAGATGCAGGCACAATCCTGGGCTGCACACATATGGAGAAACTGATGAGGTCAGTTGAGTCCTTGGTAGAGAGAAGTTCAACAGAGCAGGCACACAGCCTTTCCTAGCAATTTAGTGTACTGAAGACAAGGGACAAGTGTAAATAACTTGCCATTTTCATCAGGCCAGTGAACTACACATAGTAGACCAAGTCGCAGTCTGGAAGCAAAGTACATTTCCAGTAGTCAGACAAACTAACATTAGAACCCTATTTTTGTTACATATTTACCATGCACAAACCATTTCACATTTTTTTCCTTCTTTAAGAAGAGGAGAACCACAACATTATTTTTAGATTGTTTCTACAATTTTTATAAAAAAAAATCTGCATAGGACCAGCAAGATGACCATGGATAAAGTTACTTGTCGTAAAGGCTGATGATCTAAGTTTGACAAAGACCCACAAGGTAGAGGGAGAGAACTAACTCACGCAATTGTCTTCCCATTTTCAAATTCTTGTGATGCAATGCACACACACACACACACGAAAGTTAATAGTGAAGCAGTAGTGGTACACACCTTTAATCCCACATTCAGAAAGCAAAGGTAGGTACATCTCAACAGCCACGGCTATGCATCTTGAAACAACAAAAACAGCAAAATGCTAATATATATACAAATATACATGGTATGAGAATCCTCCTTCCTAATGTAATAGAGGAAATTAATGAGGAAAGAGTAAAGTCAGTGTTTGTGGGGAATCCAGAGAAATCAGCATTTTCCTAGTTTTCACTTTTATAAATTGATATTGTTTCAGGTTCCCTATCCTTAGCTGCCCAAGGAACTAACTGGGGACCTCGGCTGACGAATATCTTGCATATCATCATAGAACCTTCATCTGGTGATGGATGGGGATAGAGACAGAGACCCACAATAGAGCACTGGACTGAGCTCCCAAGGTCCCAATGAGGAGCAGAAGGAGGGAGAACATGAGCAAAGAAGTCGGGACCAAGAGGGGTGCACCCACCCACTGAGACAGTGGGCCTGATCTATTGGGAGCTCACCAAGGCCAGGTGGACTGTGACTGAAAAAGCATGGGATAAAACTGGACTCTCTGAACATGGCGAACAATGAGGGCTGATGAGAAGCCAAGGACAATGGCACGGGGTTTTGATCCTGTGTAATGTTCTGGCTTTGTGGGAACCTAGCCAGTTTGGATGTTCACCTTCCTAGATATGGACGGAGCGGGGAGGACCTAGGACTTACCACAGGGCAGGGAACCCTGACTGCTCTTTGGACTGGAGAGGGAGGGAGAGAGGAGTGTGGGGATGGGGAGAAGGGTGGGAGAAGGGGGAGAAGGGTGGGAGGAGGGGGAGGGAAATGGGAGGCTGGGAGGAGGTGGCAACTTGTTTTTTTTTTCCTTTTCTCAATAAAAAAAGAAAATCTATCATAAAGAAAAAAATAAATTGATATTGTTCACACTTTCATCTCTGTCTTTTCAAAGGATTCCTTGGCAATCACTGAGCTCACTGAATTAGCCCAGTGTCTAGGTATTCTCAAGGATAAGCTTACATTGACTATCTCCATTATGAGAACGCGACCAACTTTCTTTTTTTCCTACGAAAGAGATTAGGGATATTCATGTGTGACAGTATTTTAAACTCCTCCATGATATTCTCTAACAACATGTATAGTTGAATGGACTACATAGCATTTGCTAGAATAAAATGATTATGTCTGGGGTATATTCTTCAGCATCTACTTTCCTCCTAGATAGCTGTGGACTTACGATATGGTATGTCCCTTTGTATATGTGTTGCTTTATTGGTTGATAAATCTGTTTCAGCTAATGGCTTAGCAGATTACAGCCAAGCAGAGAAATCTGAAAGATATATATATATATATATATATATATATATATATATATATATATGAGAGAGAGAGAGAGAGAGAGAGAGAGAGCAAGAGAGAGTAGGCAAAGTCAGAGAGATGCTATGTAGTTGCTGAAGAAGAAAGACACCTAAACTTTTCTGGTAGACCACAGCATCGTGGTGATACATAGATTAATAGAAATGGGTTAACTTAAAATATAAGAGCTAGGTAGAAATATGCCTGAGACAACAGCCAAACAGTGCTGCTATTGATACAGTTTCTGTGTGATTATTTGGGTCTGGGCAGCTGGGAAATGTAGGAGTAGTCTCTGATTACAAAACAGCAACCACTATTTGAGGCATGGATCCTCATAAGACCATAAAAAAGCATAAAAATGTGTGTGTGGAGGGAGCTTCTAGACCCACAAAAATGGGAGCCGAGTACAGTTTCTTAGTAGCTGTAATATTTTTCAGATAGGCTGTTTGCTGACAGTGAGCAGAGACAGTAGCTCCTTTAAGAGAAGGATTCCTGACTCAGCATTAGCAGCAAAACCTGTCTTCTTTCACAGACAGCTTGACATCTTTGAGAGACAGCTTCCTGATTCATGCCAGCATGAACGGCTCTAGTTCTTTGAGGAGGTCAAACACTTAAATGGAGTTTGTGAGCAACTTGCTAGTAGTTGCTTGATGGTGACATAGATCCACTGCATCCCTGGAGCTGGGGCAGTGAGCATGGCCCACCGAGGTGGTGAACATTTCTCTGCCATATTGGATGGGGTGGAGCCAACAGACAGGGCCAAGGAGTTGGTCCTAGCCATGTCCACTTAACATTTAAAAGAAAGTTGTTTTTTTTTCTCCCCAGTCAGAAAATGATTAGAGATACACAGTAAAGACAGATTCAGACAAAAATAAACCTTAACAGGTCACAAAGTGTTTTTAAAATGTACATAGGCTTGGAAAAAAGAGGAAAAAGAGTATAGACAGTTATGAGTACAGAGAGTCATAGATTAAACAAGTAAAGATAGTAAAATAAATATTAAAAAGTAATAAAGTAAAAAAATAAGCCATGTAAAGATGGATTATGTATATTACTGAGTTTTCTTAGAAATTTTTGTTGCAGATAGATAATTGATTCTGGGGGCTGCTAAGCTAAACCAACATATCTATTTTCAAGGTATCTTGACTTAAAAATTTGTGTCTAAGGATATGTTACATTAGAAAAGAGGTTCTGCTTTTAGTTCCACAGAAGATGGGAACCTGTGTATTTCTTCCATGCTAATGTGGTTTGATGGGACAAGACTCCACAAAAGGTCTCTGTGAACCCTATAAATACTTTTCTCAACAAACAACAGAAAGCAATTTGGAGAAAACTCTGCCCAAAATCCCCAAACTATTGTTTATAAATGTTTGTTTTTATTTAAAGGAGGATATGATATAGAGATGAATATTTTGTATTTATATGAATCTTTGTCTATTTATCTGAATTTCATTATAATTGCCAGATATAAATGGAATAAATATTGTAACTATAATTATTGCTTCATACCTCTTTTGTTATATATAATTCTACTGTGTTGTAATTAAAATCCTCCATTTTAATTAGACAGAAAAGGGGAGATGATGTGGGATGTCCTTCTATATATGTATTGCTTTATTTGCTGACAAATAAAGCTGTTTCAACCAATGACTTAGAGCATATAGCTAAGCAGGAAACCTAAATGGAGCTATATAGAGAGAGTAGACAGAGTCAGAAAGACGCCGTGTATCTGCTGAAGGAGAGAGACACCAAAACTTTACTAGTAGGTCACAGCATTATGGTGATACATGGATTAATTGAAATAGACTAATTTAAAGATGTAAAAGCTACCTAGAAATTTGTCTGAGGCATCTGCCAGACAGTATTGTAATTAAAATAGTTTGTGTGTGACTATTTGTGTCTCGACAGCCAGGAAACAAAGGAACAGTCTATGATTACAGACTTAAACTATCTATGTATAAAGGAGAAGTCTGGCTGGAAGTTCCAGAGAGGGGATGCTCTTGAAAAAATACTAAATATGAAGTTAGTTAATGAAATGTTATTGTAAATTGTGGGTTTCTTGTTTTGTGGCAGCAACATCAATAGACTTGAGCTTCACTTTCCAATGCTGCTGCCTTGCATGTTACCATTAAGGGGCAACTTTCTTTTCTATTTTAACCTTCCCACTTTCTCCAGTGTTTCCAGATGCCATCTCCCAAAAACTATTCTTGACATCAGTGTCATATCTTAGTATATATTCAAGGGAACCAAGAATAAGACATGCTTTGGCTTTCTTCAGGTAATTGCCATTGAAGTTTATAGCCTGAAAGACCTGGATTCAAGCAAGACTTTTTACAAGGTATACAGTATATGAGATAGGCATTTGATGAGTATCAGTGAACAAGGTGATTTAGTCTCCTTTACTTTCTTCTCTTATACAATACACACTGACTCTAGTTCCCCTGCCTCTAGTCCCCCCAGTTTCCTGTCTCCCCCTCTCCCAGATCCCCTCTTCACTTTTTCTTCAGAAAAGATCAGACCTTCCAGGGATATCAACCTAATACAATATAACATGATACAATAAGACTAGGCACAAACCCTCATATCAAGGCCAGCTGAGGCACCCAAGTAGGAGGCATGGGGTCCTGAGAGCAGGCAAATGAGCCAGACACACTGTGCACTCCACTGTTAGTAGTCCCACAAGAAAGTCAAACTACACAACAATAATATATATGCAGAGCACGTAGTACAGACCTATGCAGGTTCTGTGATTGTTTCCTCCTTCTCTGTGAGCCCCTGTGGGCCCTACTTAGTTCTGTGGACTGTGTTCTCCAGGTAATCTCAACCCCTCTGACTCTCCAATCCTTTCTCCTCTTCTTCAGTGGGTTCTGTGAGCTCCACCTAATGACTGGCTGCGGGTCTGTGTCTGTTTCTGTCAGTTGTTGGATGAAACCTTTCTGATAACAATTGGGCTAGGCACCGATCTGTGAGTATAGCAAAATATTATTTCTCGTCCATTCAACTACATATTAACAGCTAGGTGGATGACATGTCAACTATTGTGAATAGTTTTTTTTTCTCCGTAGATTTTTTTATCCATGATTTTTTTTTATTATTGAGAAAAAGGAAAAAAAAGTTTCCCCCTCCTCCCAGCCTCCCATTTCCCTCCCCCTCCTCCTACCCTTCTCCCCCTCCCCCCACTCCTCTACCCCTCCCTCTCCAGTCCCAAGAGCAGTCAGGGTTCCCTGCCCTGTGGAAAGTCCAAGGTCCCCCCCCCCTCCGTCCATGTCTAGGAAGGTGAACATCCAAACTGGCTAGGCTCCCACACAGCCAGAACATGAAGTAGGATCAAAACCCCGTGCCATTGTCCTTGGCTTCTCATCAGCCCTCATGCAAATGGATGGAAATAGAAAACACTATCCTGAGTGAGAACCTTTATCTGGTGATGGATGGGGATAGAGACAGAGACCCACAATAGAGCACTGGACTGAGCTCCCAAGATCCCAATGAGGAGCAGAAGGAGGGAGAAGATGAGCAAGGAAGTCAGGACCACGAGGGGTGCACCCACCCACTGAGACAGTGGGGCTGATCTATTGGGAGCTCACCAAGGCCAGGTGGACTATGACTGAAAAAGCATGGGATAAAACCGGACTCTCTGAACATGTCGAACAATGAGGGCTGATGAGAAGCCAAGGACAATAGTTTTATAATAAAGATAAGCCTATAAGTATTTCTTTAACATTACTGCTTTTGTCTTCTTTGTATATGAAGGAAAGATGGATCATGCTCTGTTTTCAGAATCTTTTTGGGTTAGATCACAAAAAGGGACAAAAAAAAAAACTAGGACCGATGTAGGAAAATGATAACAATTAATACTCAAGGTCAGTTGCTAAAATCACTCAGAATTCCATTAATAGGAAAGATCAGATAATTATCTTAATCACAAAGCATCATTTTATATCCTAAAACATTTTAATTCCATAGCTTCCTATCAGTAATTTTATTATTATATGTTTATCACAAAGAATAATAACTATATAGAACCATATATATATATATATATATATATATATATATATATATATATATATATATATATATATATATATCCTATAAATTTAGGGTCAACTACTGACAATCTTTAGTCAAGTTTAAGAAAAGTGAGTCCTACTAAATCCTGGGAGTAGTACCCATATTCCTTAGGATGCTAATCAGCTTTCTCCGTTTTCCTTATCTTCATTATATGTCATGTCATCTACTGCCTTTCTTTTATTTTTATAGCAATAGTTATTACTTACTCATGCCTATGATATACTACTCAATTTTAGTTTTTGAGCTGTATGCCATCAGTGTGTGTTGACTTCTTGACTTTCATTCCATCACATCTTCAAGAGGTGAGCTGACTTTTCTATACCTGGACCAGTTTCAAGGATGTTGAAGACGGTGATGCTGTTGCTTTCAGTGATGTTCTACAGAGGAACCATTATCAGGCAGGAGTGCTGAGGAATAGAGACACAGCTTCAATCAGGGTCTCCAAGCAATTGTCCCAGCAACAGAAGAAAGCTTGCTTACTTCTCTGTTCAACAAAGTGCTTCTTGCCCTTTGTTCACATATCGATCAAGGCCTCGTAGTTTGTAATTGAATTCCCAAGAGGTTTGTGGATTCTTCCACTGTGTGTAGTTTTCTCAAAGGAGAAATGAAACATACTCAATGTTTCCAGGATACTTAGTGCTTATCCCTTCCCCTCCTTCCATCTCTCTCTGACACTATAAAATGACAAGGGTTATGAATATCTTTATCTGATAATTATTAGCTCCTTTTTTCATTCTTCCTCAAATGCCTTCATTTCATTCTGGCTTCTGGGTGGACATTTTCAGCTGAGAAATAGTTAAGCAGGTGGAGGGGTGAGACCAGCATACTGTGACTGTCTTGAGGTGCATGGCTGTGGTTTTTGGAGGACTGCCTTGGAATAAATTTTCAGATCTACGAATAGCTTAGTTACCTGAGACAAGCTCTTTACCTGAGACAAGCTCTTTTGACACCTTGACTTCAGATTATCTGAATAAAAAAGGGGCATAAGAAGATATATTACAAAGGAATTGGAGCATGAAGATTGAGCAGCATGAGGTATAAATGTGACATTGTATATAGCACACAGAAGAGGTTAGTGAATGCTAAACAGTATTTAATAGTAGAGACAACTCAAAGATAAATCCTGCTGTTTGGGCTCTAAATTGCATCACATCTAGTACAGAAAAATGCAATCAGGTACATTCTAATGAAAATATTACTATTTCATTTGAAGTCAGACCATTGACAAAATTGTCATGAGTGTGATAATTGTAGTTGTCACTGAATCCCAGTCCTTTCTTATATAATGATTATAGCTATTATGCTCTTATGATGCCTTATGCTGTTCTTATTAAACAATTTCCACAACAAACAGTATAGGAGTTTCTATGTATTAATCGTGCACAGTGTAATTCCAGGGAGAAGTGATTGGTTATATTTAAGGAAAAGAAACTGAATTTAGTCTATGAAATTCAATGTGTTTAAGTCTCAACTCTTACATCCTGTAGCTTTATCATTTAAATCCACTGAACTTGCCTTTCATAATGATCCATGGGGTAATACTACTTACCCAGAGATGACAAAAAGATTAAGTGCTAGCCAAAAGGTGATATTAGCTGTCATGGAATTAGGTCATTCATAGTTTTGAATGAGCTTTGGTATCCTCTGCAAATGTTGGCCAACTTCCTGAGAGTAATGCTTTAAAATAAATGTATATTGATGAGCCTGTACTCAACTTGTGTCACTTATTAAACAGACAAATGTGTCTAATAAAGTCTGTGAGCTCTTGGTACATAGAGGAATCCAACTTCTAAGTCTTCTTTTAACTTTTTGGAAGATTGGGGGCTGATTAAATTATTTAATCATTTCACCTAGGCTATTTTTAGTCTAAAATAATGAATTATTGGTGTCTAATGTGCAGCAAAGGAGGGAGAGTTACATTTACTAGTTTCCCCACACTTTGTAAAATTTGGATTTTAATAATTGGTTGTTAGGTTTGCTTTTATGGGTCTTAGTATTGCTTGTTTTCTGAATGTTGTTATGAGAAAACAAGTCAGAAAACTGACCATACTGAACTTCCAAATTGTAGTAATAAGAGCGGTGGGGCTGTGTCCCTATCACCCCGGCTGCCTGCTAGCTTATGCCCCGAAATAACAACACACAAACTGTATTCATTTAAACACTGCTTGGCCCATTTCTATCTAGCCTCTTCTAGGCTAATTCTCACATATTAATTTAGCCCATTTCTAATCATCTGTGTAGCACTGCTAGGTGCACTTACCGGGAAGATTCTCGCATCCATCCATCCTGGGTCGAAGCTTCATCACGCGCTTCTACCCGGGAGAGGGGAGCATGGCGTCTCCGCTCCAGAGAGCAGAACTGTTGAGTCTGAGCTCACTTCCTCTTCCTCCCAGCATTCTGTTCTGTTTACTCCTCCCACCTATGTTTTAACCTATCAGGGCCAAGCAGTTTCTTTATTGCTTAACCGAAATCAACAGATTGATATATGACACTCCCACATCACCAAATTTTCAACTTTATTATATAACTTTAATATGGAATTCTAAATGTTTACCCCTTAAATGTATAACTGAATATGATATTTTGAGAAGGGATTTAGGAATCATAAAGCAAACATTAATATTGAAATTTTAGACACTGATTTTAAAAATATAACTCTGATCTTTATATAATTGTGTCATTGACACTAGCATTTTTTTCTTCTTCAGAAAATAACAATTAAGATAAAACCTGTAAGGTATCCATGCAGTTTGTAGGTACTTGGTTTTTATTTTTTGAGTGTTGACTCCTCTTATATAGTTCTCAGAGTCCCTGTTGAGACTCCACAGCACAGAAGGATCCCTTTAATCTCACTACCTAGGGATAGTGTCCTAATTGAATCCTATTGACAATAACAGAGAAGAATGATTATGTTTACATGCAAATCTCTATTTCCATAAGGGACTTGTGGGAGAGACACTATTATGCTCATCTTTTTCAGTGATTAGCTAGTAAACATTCAGTCAATTTTGTTTAATCTGCCAATCAATCCAAGACAATCTAAATACAGTCCTATGTAGGTACATTAATTCCTGACAGAGAGCTATAATATCTTGCACAAGAGGAAGGAAGCAGGATTGTAAATTGTCAATTACAGTTTTCAAAAGGAACTAGAGAATCGATCCAGACATTTCTGTGTGGGGAAGACCAGAAAGTCATGGTAACATAGAGTCTTCAGTCCAGGACATTTGGGAAATAGCAGATGCAATGGGAGTGTTAGTATTTTAATAAAACTGAAACAGAATCATACTATATCATATTTGACTCTTCCATATAATCTGAGCACATTTAAGATACTATTAACTTTATACTAACCATTTGTAACTTTCATAAAAAACAAATGGAAAAGATTAAATTGATAATGAGAAGAAGATACAGTGCATTATTTGCTTAGGGAACCTTGGAACTTTTGTGTATTATTTATTTTGTTTTATAACAACCAAAGGAGCCAGGCGATGGTGGCGCACGCCTTTAATCCCAGCACTCAGGAGGCAGAGGCAGGCGGATCTCTGTGAGTTCAAGAGCAGCCTGGTCTACAGAGCTAGTTCCAGGACAGGCTCCAAAGCCACAGAGAAACCTGTCTCGAAAAACCAAAAAAAAAAAAAAAAAACAACTGGAGGAGAATGTCTATAAAAAGTTATCAAGTTTTCACCATCAGAGAATGTATTTTAGGTTCAAATATTTTGTTTGACCTTCCCAGGGATATCAAGATCTTCTACAAATAATCCATGTAACACATCAAGGGAAGTAATAATTTACCATTATGGCGCAATTGGATTTGCCCTTAAATTAGAATGTAGAACTCATATTAATATTTGTTAAGATGTTTCTTTTGGACTTCAGGTGTTCTTGATATGGAAAATTAGCAATTAATTGCTGGGGAGATATTCAGTATATAAAGCCCTTGCATGACAAGGGTGAGGACCACCATTCAAATCCTTAGAATCTGCACAAATGCTGATCCAGGTTTAGCATCAAGTTGACTGGCTAGACTGGCACTGCAAAGCTCTGAGTTCAGGTGAGAGACATTGCTTAAAAGAATAAGTTGAAGAGACCTTAAAAATGCTACTGATGTCAACCTTGGGCTACCACATACATACACATACACACAGTTGCATCTGTACACACACACATACACACACAGATACCTACACACATATGAACTCACGTATGCACATCCTGAAATCAATCAATCATCAGTGAATAAATAGTGAGCTCTATTTTAAAGGTATCATTCTGTTTTGGCATTTTACAAAATAATTCTTTACCCCTCTATCTTGAAGTAGGGAGTTTGATTTGTAATTAAAATATACCTTACTGTTGAATGCACTGATAATATGTATGTTAAATTCTATGTATTTATCACCACAATATCTGTGTTTTCCTTGGAGCATGAATTTAAATTAAACATTTCAGTAGGGCTTACATAGAAGTCATTGAAATAGAACCACTTTTGTTACCTGTTCACTACCCTTGCCCATTCATGTGCTCTAGCTACAGTTAATGATTGTTATGACTGACATTATGTTATGATCTGGAATTTGACACACTAACTGGCTTCAATTGCATTGTGACCATGGACATGCTGAAATTAACAAAGAAAAAATTTCATCATTTGCACGAGTGTGGAGGGTATCAGTCATTAAAGAAGCCCCTTTGTTCTGACCACCTACTGATTAGCTTCAGCAACTGCTGATCAGTTCTCTGTCTTGTGGTGTCTCCAAGTTTGGTCTTGGGTTTAACTCTGTTTCCTTTACTCTTTTCCCATCTTGACTCATGTTCTCACAGATACTTTTATTTACCCTCAATTATTTTTTATATGTTTTATTTTTTGGTATTTTTCCTGGATATTAATAAACTTATTTCATTGAGATTCATAAACAGAAGTCTTTTGTATTCAGTGTTTTGATGAAAGGCCGGGGGGCCTCAAAGTATTTTGTCCATCATTCTCATTATAAATTATTAGCATCTAGGTTCCCACTGGTAGGTACTTCTGTATTGACATTTTTATCCATCTTGGACAGTTAGCATTTATTGGGGATGGCATTTTAGGATTTTTTAAAAATTGTGTATCTACAACTTTCTTGAAACATGAATTGGCACTACACATGTCTCTAGAGCTTTAGCTAAAACATGAGGTTAGGACCAGTTTAACTATCAGATAGCATTTACTGATTGATCATCAGTTACTTATTGTAAGAAATCTACTCCATTTAAGTACTCAGAATACAACAGTGCATGAGAAACTCAGAGTCTCTTTTGTTGTTGGGTTTGAATGAGAATGGCCCCATGGCCTCATATATTTGAATGCTTGGTTCCCAGTTAGTGGAACTGTGTGGGAATGATTGCAGGGTGTATCATTGGGGGTGGGCTTTAGGGTTTTAAAAGCCCCAAACCATTTCCTGTTCACTCTCTCCCTGTGTCCAATTTTCAGTTCAAGATACAAATTCTCAGCTAATTATTCAAAATAATACATGAATCCAAAGATTGATTCTTATTTGTCAATTATAAATAACATTAATAAAGTAAAAGGATTTGGCTGAAGAAAATGTCTTAGAAAAGAAAATAGTAAATGACAGAATAAATAATAATACAGAAATAAATATAATTTTAATCTTAAATGTACCCAATTCGAACATCTCAGGTTTCTCTTTGCTATACTATTGTCCTGCATGTCTCTATGTTCCCTTCTGAGCAGTCATTATTGGCCTCTCCATATTTCATCACATATATTTTTCTATTCCATTACGAGCATTGTTTATGCATGTCTGCATGTCTATATCCAATTACAGAATTTTCAGTGTAAGATTACTCTCAATTCGTCTTAGATAAAGTAGATGCCCCTTCATCTTACAGTCATTTTTACTGTGTTTCCCCTGTTCTCCCCCTCCAGATTTAGTAATCAATAACTTTTAAGAAAACACAACTCTTAAAATAAACCATTAGTAGTATGTCATAATAGGGTAATAATCTAATAATTTTTAGGGACTGATTGTGACAAAGGTCTGTACCCTGTCATGTGTATTTTAAATAAATGCTGATTGGCCAGGATCCAGGCAGGAAGTATAGAAGAGGTGACCAGGCAGGAAGTAGAGGAGGGGAAGAAGAAAGATTCAGTCTGTAGTCATCGCCCAGACACAGAGGAAGTCAGACACAGAACAAGCAAAATGTAACTGCTTCACTGAAAAAGGTACCAAGCCACATGGCTAACACAGACAATTATTATGAGCTAATATAAGTTATAAGAATTAATAAGAAGCCTGAGCTACTAGGCCAATCAGTTTATAATTAATGTAGACCTCTATGTATTTCTTTGGGACTGAATGACCATGGGACTGGGCAGGACAGAAACCTCAGACAACAAGGGACTATTGATTAAGTCCTAGAATCGTTAGTTTTACCTTGGATGTTTCTAGAAGGCTAGGCTCAGTCTCAGTTCATAATCTTCAACCCAGTGAGAGCTTGTGCATAGATATATGTAGATGTCCTCTCTACACTTTGTCTCACATCAATCATATCACAGTGTTCTACATCCTTCATTTCTTTTTGCATACTAATAATGTCTGCTATATGCCATTACTACTTTTTTTCTTGAATATATTTGTCTTTACTCATGTCAAAGATTATCTACAGTCTAAACCTAGCTGTGACATTTTTATTACATTAATCAGCTTTCCTGCCTATCTATACCTTTGTCACACATAAGTCCCTATACACCTTGACTGCCTAATGAATGTTAATGGATTCTCTACCATTCTTAAGTCTACCTCTATATATCAGTTAACAGTTTTGATATCTATGTTCGTAATGCTTTTGGCATCTGGAAGAATCCACCTCTACGTTTCTTTTTAAACTTTTACCCCAGTGAAGGATATTAGATTACTTACTAAATAGAACAATTGACTTTTCTGTCTTACTTTTGATGATTTCAATGATGTAAAAATTAGTTATTACACTCTATGTAAAGCACAAATTGAATATCATAGTCCATATAACTGGATACCTTGTATCCATTGCACCTTGGAGAAATCACACTTAAAGATTTGTATGTTAAGCCGGGCGGTGGTGGCACACGCCTTTAATCCCAGCACGCGGGAGGCAGAGGCAGGCGGATCTCTGTGAGTTCGAGGCCAGCCTGGTCTACAAGAGCTAGTTCCAGGACAGGAACCAAAAAGCTACGGAGAAACCCTGTCTTGAAAATCAAAAAAAAAAAAAAAAAGATTTGTATGTTATTATGGAATCAAAAAAGAAACATGTATCATCCATGAATATATGCTGTAGATTGAATGAGAAGATATGGCTTAGCAGTGTGTGTTTTGTTAATATCACTCATGGACTAAAGCTATGGAAATAATTATATCAAGGAGGTTAAGTGTGGATGAAGTACTGTGAACCTCGGTGAAAATCATCCTGAAGAACATCCATTATCTTCTTAGAGTAAATGTCTGAATTTCTTATTTGTAGAGTATGGGAGTTTGAGGGTTTTTAATTTTTTATCAATATAAGGAAGTATGATTTTGCTGATTTTCCACGTATCTGAATTTCAGAGTTGAACAATGAATATTAATTGAAGCAGCTGGTAATATAAGTTTGTCTCTATCTTCAATATATTTTATTTCATTATGAAACTACATCTGTTTGGTTTGAGTGGCTGCCTTTCATCATGCATACAATATTTCATTTATTTGTATCAGCATATACCTTGATTTTCATTCTAGAAACATATTTATTATGCCTTGAAAGGATCATTGTATTTGCATATCTCTGACAAAAATCTTGGCGAAAGAAACTAAGGTGTGGAAAGTAAGGTTAACCTGACTTGGTTTCACTGACTTAATATACTCTCCTCCTATTTCCCTGGCCTGAGTCGATAATACACTGTCTCTATAGTACAGGAGATTTAAAAGTTACTCCCTCACATTCTGACATGCACATTAGGAAGAAAGGTTAACCATGGAAGAAGGAATAGTACATTAACCAAAGAGAATCAGCCAGAGATGCCAGTTTCCAGGCAATGCAGCCAGGAGAGGTGAACCTTACACCTTAAAGAATCTTGCATTACAAAAACAGCTATTCACTTGAAGAAGCATGATTATTAGAGGCCTGGTAAGCCATTGAGCGTAGAGAGATTGAAGGGAGGGGTGTAACAGGTAACACAATTAGAGTGAGGGGTAAGTAAGCATTAGTATTCTGCAGAATGGTGAGATGATGCTCTGGCTCACAGAAGTATGTGTTTTGTGAACATCTGTAGCAGAGGAGAGCACAGTCTTCATAAAGCAGGAAATAGAGGCATGGAAATGTTAAGTACTCTAATTTGATCACAATAATAATAAAATATATCCAGAGTTATCATCACAAGCCTAGAATTCGGGCTACGTGGAATTCAGAGGTAGAGGATCAGAAGTTTGTCCCACTGGGCTACTGAGTTTAAGGACAACCTGACAGAGTGAGTGCCTACCTCAAAATAGAAAGTAAAAGAGAAGCGAAGGATATGGTGATAGAAAGCTTGCCTTGCACACCCTTGGTTGAGACTTGATCATTCCTAAATTAATTAATTGAACTGCGATGAAAGAGAAGGATATTGGTATGTTTCCTTCACTCCCACTCTCACGTTCTGCTCATGAGCCTCAGATTCTTTGATGGGAAAATTAATTTCGCAGCCCACTTAGGAGAGATAATGATGGTACAGGTTCCACAAATGAGACCTCTCTGCTTTCCTCTGGAGCTTCTGCTGGGAGGAAGAGTCTGACCGGCCATTTATTCAGCATTCTTCTGTTCTGATGGGCCTGACTGGTAACATGAAAAAGCAGGTTTGACTTTGACTTTAGCTCAACTTGCCATTTTCTGCATCTGTATGGGTAGAAAATGGGATTCATTCAATGGATACTGTACATGTTCATTACCAACATTGACAGTGAGATAGAATTTGAGAACTGATGGTTTTATGATACCAAGTAGTCAGGAATGCAAGTGTGGTTTACAAACATTTTTGAGTATTTTTACATCAATTACACCAGGATAGTATCTTTTTGGTTCGTTTTTTTTTTTTTTTTACCTTGTGTGAGCGTTAGGATAATACTGGCTTCATAGAAGGAGTTTTGGAGTCCTTTCGCTTATACTTACCTGTTCATTTGGCTGCTTTTTTCATCTCCAGCCGAGCCTACTATGTGACTTTCGATCTAACACTTAGCTTCCTTGTAGTTCATATATACATTGGATATGTATGAACACAGATTTCTACAAGCAGAGACTCATCACAGTGAACATACCTCCATTTATGAGCCTCTGAACAAGCTTAGGCTAATTCTTTCTCCTCTCTCTTCACTAATCTTCATTCTGACCACTTAGCAAGCTTTTAAACATTTTAGTTCTGAATTTTCTTTTTTAAGAAAAACTTTTCTGTATGTATTAGAAAGTCCGTTAATTGTGTGCAGTTAGTGGCTTAATGTATTCATGGAAATTGCATTCTTTTACTCTCCAATTACAGTATCATAAGCTGTTGGTTAATTTCCAAAGCTATTGTAGATAAACAGCGCTGGATACAGGTACAGGAAGGGCAAGGCTGCAGTGTTATTCAGGACTCCTTTTCAACGTCTCCTTTCGTGACAAAGGTCTGAGCCTCTTTCCTGAATCATGCTTCTTTCGGTGTCCCCCACTTTTTCCTCTCTCTCTCTTTTTGCACTGCCAAGATTTTAGCTTCGATTCTCTAGGCAAATATTCTATCACTGTTCCCCTCTCTCAGTCTATTTTTCTGTCTACCTAATCTATATACCAATCATCTACATATCATCTATTGATTTATAGGGTCAATATGGAGACTTCACATGTATACATACTATGGAACTTGCCTCAACTCTGTGGTCACTGGCTTCTTGCTCATGGGTGTCTTTATGTTAGTCAAAGTAAGAAAACTGATGCTACCAGAATCAACTAATTGCTAGATATCTCTGAGAACAGCTTATTGTTTCTAGACATCACAGAAAAGCAGAGTATCCACGAAGCCATGGCCTAGAAAACCCATTGTTCTTGCAGAAACAGAATCCAAAATTGAAAACAAAGACTTTGAATATTGGTGGACTGGTAATTAAAATGTAATGGACAGGATAATTAAGAGGTGAGCAAGGGAACAGTCCATGCTTTAGGCCAAGCACTGTAATTAGACGCAAAACAGTCAGTGCCAGCTGAAAGCGTAAAACAGAGCATGAAGCTGGGACTTCATATCTCAACATAAAGGAGGTAGTGCCATGCTTGATCAATGTCAGTATATATTCGATATTTCTGATGTCTTCTTTTAAAAATCAGGTAGTTGTCTTTATATACAGATATATCTATATAGATATGTGCATATACATCTCGTGAATCTGATACACAGATATCTCATGTTATAGGTATATGTATATATATATATATATATATATATATATATATATATATATATATATATATATATATAAATGGTGTATATTAGATATCCAAATTGTATGCATGTACTCTTGCAACTTTTATTTATGGAAGGCTGATGTTAATATCTGTATCAGTTTCTTTTTAATAGTCTTCAACAAAGACTTGGTATGTATTCAACAACATTTTAGGCTTACCAACTCACATTTACAATTAGAGAAAATTAATATTTAGTAAGCACTGATAATACATGGCATAACTACAAAAGAATGTGATGTGGGTGATTTCCCTCCAGTATTCTGTAAGGAAAAGCAGACAGGAAGCAAAGTAATGTAGTGAGTCCTGAGGCCAGACAGTATTCACCCATTTCTTAGAACTACTGTTCAGCTTGAAAAGTGATGTTGTTTATTTCCAGTTAGGGTAATGTAAATAAAGAATCCAACAAATATAAGAAACGTTATCATGATCACATTGAGAATGAGTGTCAGGGAGAATGAGTGTTAGGTGGGAGAGTTCAGGAGGTGCAGTGCTCACTGCCATGCCTGACAACATTAGTTAAATCTCCAGTAGTCATGTTGTGGAAGGAAAGGACCACCCTCACAGGTTGTCCATCCACTTCCACCCCCTCACACACACAGACACAGACATGTACACACATATGCACACACATGCACAAACACACACAGAGAGAAATATAAAAAATTGAGAAAACAAACAATGGTAGTGTCAAGGTTATATAACGTATTTGTACTTGTGCTCCATTCACTAAACACAAGTCTTCTGCATGCTTGCTCTCTACCACAAAGGGTGTGGGTGCTGAGAAAAGTGGTTAGTGTGATACTAACCCTCTCCTCAGAGAAAATGCTATGCTATTCTTTGAGAGGTAGATACATAAAATAAGGTAGTTGAGTATAACTCCATGCAAGGATTAGGTAGCTTGAGGCACAGGAACCTTTAAGTATTCATGCTGACTGTGATCAGCATGGTCTTTAGAGTACAGTGCAGGTATTTGGATATATTTTAATTTATAATCTAAGGACAAGCGGGACATAAGCAGGTTCACTGATGAACATGATGAGTGAATAACAGACCAGGAAGAGAGATAAAATGCACATGGCTTGGACAAAGGGCAGCACAGCCAGTTCTTCATGATAGGACATAATTAATTGATCATTTCAAGTGATTTATTCTTTGAAGTCCTTAAAGAATCCATGAGGAAACCTAGCCATAATAAATGGTGTTGCTTGAGGTTTGGGAATGAATAGATTGTGAATTTCCCTTTCATTACAAGAAGGCTGTGGTTTTATCCGGAATGTGGAGTATTCCATACTGGGAAAAAATATAATCATATAATCAGAGTCATATATAATTCAAGTGTATAGGTACACATGTGTAGTGTGTGTGCGTGTGTGTGTGCATGCGTGTGAGAGAGAGAGATTTTGTATATGAATGTAGGCACATGCATGCCAGAACATGTATATGGAGATCAGAGGACAACCTCCAGTGTTAGTTTTGCTTCCTGCCTCATCTGAAACAGTGTTTTAGCATTCTATTCACCAAGGGAGCCTGCACAGGAGCTTCTGGGGACTCCTTTGTCAATGCCTTTTATCTTCTTCTAGAAGCACATGGGTCCCAGACAGGTACTACCACATCTGGGGTTATGAAACCCATATCCTTGCACTTGAGTGACATTCACTTTACCCACTGAATCCCCAGCCCCTGGATTTATATTTTGGAGATAACATCCAGTTTTAAGTAATAAGTAAAACTCTGACTGGCAGCTCCCTTATTCATTAAATCTCTTGTTCTCACTGTATTGTACTTGCAAGTAGGAACAATTGAATCATACATATGAAATATAAATAGATTAATAAGATGTGAGTCCTGCCGAGATGACTGTCATGACCTTCATTCATTCTTTCAAGGGCGGCCCTCTGCTGAGCCTCAGCCCTGTTTCTCACTTCTTTACTTGGTCTGTATCATGCTACGTACTTGAAATGTTTTTTTTTCATATCATGCCTACTTTGTCCTATGTAATTTCCCTATTGAACTCCCAATACATTTTCAACAGAGGTCAAACAAGACAAAGTATCGGGGAGAATAGTTACAACACACAGATCATGGGGTTCACAGATAGAGGGGTGTGGGATGGGATCCTTTAGATAAGGCAGGCAAAAATCTGTGAAAACAACAATAGGTTTTAAAAAACAGCCAGTATTTGGGTGGTGGAATCCTGAGATGACAAAAAATATTTATGTTTCCTTATTGTTTGCTTCGTACTTTGCAGACCTGGGATACTCAGTTCTAAATTGGCAAATTGTGAAAGAAATAAAAGAGCCAAAAATAAGGAATCCTATTCCACTCTACCTCTATTTAGTTGAGGAGTTAGTGTTTTATTACTGGGAAGAGATGCCATGATAACAGCAACTCTTATACAAAAAAACTTTAATTGGACCTGACTTACTGTTCAGAGGTTTAGTAATTTGTCAGCATCGGGGTGTGGTGTGGTGCAGGCAGACATGATTCTGGAGAAGGAACCCAGTGTTCTACATCTGGATTGGCAAGCAGCAGGAAAAGTGAGCTCCTGGGCCTGTCTCGAGATTCTGAATTTCCAAATCCTTCACCCTTCCTCCAATAAGGCCACAATTACTCTAACAAGACCACAAATCCTAATAATTTCAAATAATGTCACTCCTTATGCATCTATGGGGACCATTTTCATTCAAACAACCACAAGAAGATTCGTGTTAAACTGTTGAAAATTATGTGCAGTAATAGTTGATAAAGAATGACCTTTCCATAGAATTGAGAAAATGCTGAAAACTAAATTTGAACATAAAGCTTATATACCCTCCCTCTTTGATATTTTTAGACATAGTATCTTTATAGCAAATAAATCAATTGTTAGGGAATATTCAGTCTAGCTCAGGATGAATGTAAACGCAAAATGACCTCCCTGTGTCTGCCATTTGATTAATGAGGTTATAGACATGTACCCTGCTTTTGTATTATCTGCAGTTGATTAAAGAAATCGAAGAGTTGTAATCATTTGTATACAATGAACACAATAATTTCTCCAGTGCATAGATTTTTCTGTGAAAAAAGCAGGGAAAAATATCCAGTCATATTTTTACTATGTTCAATCAATCATACATTTTTCTATGTCTTAAAAATAAAGACATTTTCTATACCAAACTCAATGGGGTTGATTTAAAATGGTGGAGATATAAGAAAAGATGAAAATACTTAAACATGTAATGTCACAGTAAAATTTCAGTCCTAATGTTTCTTTAAATGATTATGTTGAAATAAAAATGGGGGAAAGAAAAATGCATTATTCATGAGTGAGTGATTCACCAAGACAATATTAAAGATTAATCAGAGAGGTCTCAAGTCAAAGGCTCAGTGTTTAGAACACATCAGGGAGAAAGGTTTGAAGTCACTCATGTTTCTAACTCATCTGCTTTCAGAAACTCTGAATTTGTAGTTCTTCCCTCTTCTCGTCTTCTTAATACAGTCAGGTCCCTTGTGCAGTAGCCCATACCAGTCTAGATACTGCCACTTTGCCAGCTCCACAGAAACCTCATCACCATATCTTATTGAGTACATTTAGTTTACTCGCAAGTACATGTGCTTAGGA
Source organism: Microtus pennsylvanicus (assembly GCF_037038515.1). Classification (NCBI taxonomy): domain Eukaryota; kingdom Metazoa; phylum Chordata; class Mammalia; order Rodentia; family Cricetidae; genus Microtus; species Microtus pennsylvanicus. The sequence continues at coordinate 93,747,525 of NC_134586.1, forward strand.
CTGTCATTTGGTATTGGATAATCTGTCATGAAATATTCTCAGGAATTTGGTTCCCCTCTCTCAGTAGCCTTTGATTGACTATAGTACTTCATCTAGAGGTAGGGCACTTTAGGATTTCCCTGGCTATGCTGACATGCCCATTGACATTGGCATTACATAGATCCTGTTTAGGAAACTGTACCCTTGAGATTTTATGAGTCCCACTTCCCGGTTATTCTGGGAAGGCACTATCTCACAGCACGAATCCCAAACATCTGGCTTGCAATCATTCTGTTTCCCTCTTCTGTGACTTTCTCTGAGCCTCACTGTAGGGAGTATATTGTATATATGAACAATTGAGGCTGGGCATCCCAAGGCCTCTTCTTTTCTACATTTTGACCAGTTGTCTCTATAGACTTTTCATTCATTCCAGTTACTTCTTTGGGCATATTTCCCCCCATTTCTGAAAGTTCGTTCTTCCAAACGTGGAATATTTTCTGTAACACACTACTTTTGGTTACAATGCATCCACTTCTCAGTTTGTACTATGAGAGGAAATTTCTACTTGTCTCTTTGGATCACAAAATGTGGAGAAGGGCTGAACATTTACAATCAGTCTCTGAGTGTCAGGAATAATTCTAGGTGTTCTGTGAAATATCTTATTTAATCTTCCAAGCGACCTTGCAGTAGAAATTATCCTCTCCATGCTACAGGTGAGTTAGCATCAGCTCAGTAAGTCAATTATATCATCCAGAAGGACACTGCTGCCGAGGCTATAAAGGAAATTATATCTGAGTCAATGCTCATTAGAGTAGTCTCTAATGTGAAATCATAAGTGGAGTTGCTTTATTCCTGTGTCAGATTTTTTTCTTTTTTGATTATAGCATTTGCATGGCAGCCCTGAATCCTTTTGTATGTATGCATGCCTATGCTTATCTGTTCGTGGTAATATTTTAGTTTCTAAAGATTTTATCCCAGTGATCTGGGGATTAGTCAGTTATGTACTGGCTACAAAAGCACAGGAGTGTGAGTTGAGATCATCAGTACCCAGGTAGAAAGCTGAGTACAGAGGCACCATTCTAGAACCCCAAGGTTTTGAAGATAGAGATGGGTGGATCCCTGGAGCTAACTGGAAACCAGCCTACCCAGATTCATAAGTTTCAGGTTTAGCGAGAGACTTTTGCTGAAAAATAAGATGAAAAGTGATGGAGGAAGATGCTGAATTTTACCTCTGACCTAAGCATGCACTCCCATATACATACATGGGCATACACTATACACACACACATACACGCACACTTTATCATAGAAGTGCATGTGCAATGGGTCACAAGAAAAATTCACCACTGATAAATTAGAGAAACAACATCAGAGAGGAAGCAAAGGCTGATAGATGAGTGACTGAAGACTAGTCACTGCAGTGACCAGCCGCAGGAAGTGGAAACATCAAAGAAACAATGAGTAGACTCAGAAGGAGGGCCCATGCAATCTAGCCAATGACTGAATAATAGCAGGCTCTGGAGAGCAAGGGCAGCCAGCATCTGAAACTACCATGGAAATCAACTCATGTAACCACCATGAAGATGTGTAATAGCCCACTTGTTACTAAGAGAAGTGATCTACAACCTTGTTTGTTGTTTTCTGATTAATCATCTTGGCTTTCTCTCAATGCCTGGAGATGGTTATACTACTTAACAGACAAACTCACACACACACTCTCTCTCCTTCACTCCATACTTTTCTCTTCTTCTCTGTCTCTCATGTGTCTTTTTCCTCCTGTCCTTCCCTACTCGCCGTCTCTCCCTTTCTTCTTTTCCTCTTCCCTCCATTCATCCTTGCATTTTCTGTTTTTCTGCAATTGAATTTGATTCCTTTTAGTCTTTGGTAAGTGACCCTCACTGATTTCTTTTTTTCTCTTATGTTAAGGTATGTTTTGAATGCATATTGCAAATAGATGAAAATGGCATCCCTGTGCGGATTATTAGCCAAGGAACCCAAGTCCTTGAGAGAAAAAAAAACCTTGAAGAGTCACAGATCAAGTTAGTAATAGATATGATATGATCCTAGGTCTACTGACACTTTAATTAATGCTTTTCTCCATTCTGTGTAGATTAAAAAAATAAATAGGCAAGTCATCAGTTGATTTTTAACAAGTCTTATACGGAGGAAGTCATCACTGGAAGCTCAGCATCCATGATCTTTTTTAGTGTATGACAGCTCTTCAGGCAAAGGATTGAGGAATCCAGAATAGAAACAGTTGTGTGAACAGTGGCCCCTGTAACAGAAATCAAAGCTTCTAAAATTTCAGCGTGTATCCAAACCAGCCATATGAAAAACTTCTGAAAGCACACAGAAGCTGGTACTTCTCAGTCCTCTATAGGATACTGGTGGTGGCAAATAGTGGTGACACTAAGGTACACTCTTATTCAACTTAAAAAATATAGCTTTAAATAGGTGGTGAACTCTGTTTGACTCATGGTAGAAAAGATCCATTAGAATCTGTCTTGTTATTCTCTTCACTCTTGTTGGCTAGTGTTCATTTATTTAGTTCCAACTGAATCTCAGAAAGGTGTCATGTGGCAAATCCCCATGCTGAAGTCTATACCCCTATTTTTAGTTGACATTCAAACCACCAGAAGGGGTTCCTCCAAAAGGTAGAGGTTTTTGTGATTCCGACTATTCTCAAGAGCCCAGTCTTTGGATATCACATTTGTTACTTTGCAACCACCACCTTAACTTTTATTCTACGTGATAGTAAAGTACCAAAATATACTGTTTTCCCCCTAGTTCCTTCTGAAATGTCTGGAATGCTGTTATGTTAACACTTTCATTTTTTTTGGCATAATTATATAATTCTACAAAGAGCTAGCTATTATAAATTAAATTGTATAGTCAAAAATAACAAAAACATTAAACATGCTCATTGATTTTTTTTTTTGATTCCTTCATTTTCTCACTTAAATGCTTTGGCTTCTGATTTCTTACACTCCTGATTTTCTTTTTACTCCTGTTCTATTCATGCTCACCCTTTTTGAATGTAGGAAAATCCAGTGCTATCTTTGGGAGAAACCTTGATAGTTGTGGAAACAGTTTTAATTTTCTGAGGCTTATCTACATTAACTTCAGTCTTCCTAGGCTTGATTGAAAGTTTTCCCTGTTCATTCTACCGTCTTGATCTTCTTCTTAAGAGCCTTTAGAACTGCCTTTTTTTTTACTGCTTTAAATTAATTTTGTACTCTGATTATTTCCCTAAAACTTCTCTATTAATGTCCTAGCAGTCACTTTTTTTAATCAAGACTGATTTCCTAATCTCAGTTTCATCTCTGTATCAGTTAGAGTGCAATCAAAAAAAGTACATGGTAAGTACAACAGAAAATTTTAATATAAAGAATTATTATTGATAACTTTAATCAAGATAACCTTTAAAGGTCACATAGAATGTGAAAAGTATTTTACATTGTCCAATTTGATGATTCAGTTCATAAAGGAGTTCCTGTACAAGCCTGACTGCCTGAGTTCAATTCATGCTTCCCAGTCATTCAGTTTATTATATGCAGGACTGATACAGATGTTTTGTGACAGGACTTTTCCTAGGAAGATGTAACACACAAATCTACTCACCCCAAAGAGGGAACCCATGACAGATCAAAGTATGGCCAGGAACAAAGTCTAAATAATTGGAGAGCCAATTCATTTTATTGGTGTTACTTAGTGGAATGTGGCTGAGGGGTTTCTTATAGAAACAGAAATGTCTCAACTCAAGAGGAGTTGCATCACCAAAGCCCACCCAGCTCATGAAAGCCGGGAATCTGCAGCACAGTATGGTGCACAGCCTGCAGGGAGCTCAACAGGTTGGAGTATGTCCCTACCAGGTGTCTCAGTTGATCTAAGTCTCTTCCTGGCAGCCCAGCTGTCTTACTTCTTCCACACAGATAGTCTAATCTCAGTCTTCCATGCAGCTTGTCTCATCAGTGTCTGCTTTGCAGCTTATTTCCTTCTGAGTCTTCTTTTAAGCTTTATGTGTCTGGGAGGAACACTAGGCAGTATTTTTTACTTATTCCAGGAGGAAAGGTCTAAAGAATCTGCTCAGTTTCAGGGACTTCCTGAGTTGTTTACATTTCTGCTTAAGGAACTTCCCTTTAAGATAGAATGTTTCAATCTCAGAGTAAACTGTTATACAACAATTAGTAAGTTTTGAAGATGTTTGAAACTCTGATTTATGTTACATCATGGCAAAAGTTGGGACCACATACCAGATAAAAGTAGAAGGAAGGAATTTACTCCACAAAGTTATTCTCTGACGTACACTCACGGCATGTTTTATAACAGTACCCAATTCACACAGTGACGATTACAAGTATTAAAAAATTTAAAAAATACACAAAATTTACAAATTTGGAATAGAATGAAGTGGTCCTGCTGGAATACTATGGAAATGGACTGTTGACTGGAAATAGATTCAGTAATGTTGAACTTCTCAGGATTGCAAAACCAATATATTCAGTATCTACTCAATAATTCCAGATTTTTCCATGAAAAGCTGTCATTGTCAACTGAGGAAGAGTTTGCTTCTTTGGACTTCCAAACAAAGTATCATTACAGAGGCACAAGAGAGAAACAAACACATCTTTAAATCAATCAGGTTGCCAAGTCTGTATGGCTTCCCACCTGTCCTTTTCCTGAGTTTAAAACTGAGAAACAGACTAAGAAAAAGTACCTATATTATGTCTTGTTCTTTGCATGGTTTTCTAAGGTTTAGTCCATGGTTGATTGGCCCCTTATGTTTGGAAAGGCATCATGGTGTGGGAGATGGTAAGAGGTGGCATCTTTACTTCATGGTGGAAAAGAAGCACAAAGAAAGACATAGAACTAATATTAATCAATTTAATTCATTAGGGTTAAAGAATGAGGGGGAAACCAGTAGGATTTTTCGGTTAATAGAGTAAACGTTCATTGGAAAGTGTCAACATCTATTTGTGATTAAAAATCCCTCATTAATGTAATCAATAGGGAAAAGTCCTTTATATTAGCAGAGAACATGTATGGAGGAGTCACTGCAAAAGCTGTGCTACATACAGGTTGTGATGTTGTCAAATACATGATGTCTTTTCTCTACTTTCTGTAATCAGGAAACTTAGACTGAATTTAGGTTGTTCCTGAGAAATTATTTTCTGAAGGTGGTTTGTACATGTTGTCTTTGTATTTCAGCATCTTTCTTAAGTCATTGAAACCCAGCACCTTCACCCATCAGCTAGTGATGGAGGCCTCAGAGGGCTGAAACAAGCCTGCCTTTTCAGAAGTCAAACCTTCTGCAGGGTTTATCTTCTCATCGCTTTAACTCTGAAGTCCTCCATCCCTTTTAAGGTATCCTTGCAGCTCCAGACAGTCTGGAAGTTCAGAATTATTATTTTCTGAGGTTTCCAAGTAATTCCATGTCTAGGAGATACTGTACTCTCCGATGTATAAAGAAAGAAAATTTAATAAGGAAACGGTTTCATCAAGTTTTAACTTGCTTTAGAAGCTCCTTTTTTTTAAATTCCCATTTGACTGTTCCTGTAAACAGATCCACTACCTTCCCGCTTATGTCAAATTTAACATCCTTGACTCTTCTCACAGTTCCTTACATTTGTACTGTGTAATATTATGAGAGTTAAGGTTTCCCACTGTATATCTTTAATGTGACTAGTTGGATATTAGTCTGGCTATGGGTGTGTTTCTTCCTCATTGTATCTCTGCTGATTTTGGAGGGAGCTATATGGTATGCTGGCTATTTTTACTTGACACAATGTAAAGTCAGCTAGAAAGAGGGTTCCTCAGTTGAAGAAATTATCTAGAGCATATTGGCCAGTAGTCATTTCTGTCGAGTATTGTCTGTGTTGGTAATTGATTTGATAGGGTCCAGTCTATTGTTGATGGTACCGTTTAGGTGGGCCTGGACTATAAAAGAAAGCTTGCTGAGGGATCCTGTAAAAAAGCCAGTGAGCATGCTTCTGGTGTGGGAGATTTGTCTGTATTCTGTCAATCATGTTATAAATAAATGCTGATTGGCCAGGCAGGAAATATAGGCGGGAAAACCAGATAGGAAGTAGAAATGATGTAATGAGAACAGAAGAATACTGGGAAGGAGGAAGGTGATTCCTCCCACTCCTGCCCAGACCACCAAAGCAGCAGCATGTGATCTGCCCCACTGAAAAAAGGTACTGAGCCACATGGCTAACATAGATCAGAAAAATGGGTTAATCAAGATGTGAGAGTTAGCCAGTGAGAGGCTAGAGCAAATGAGCCAATCAGCTTATAATTTATGGAGTCCTATGTGTGATTTTTCTCTGGGACTAAATAGCTGGGAGGCCCAGTGGGGCAGAAACCCCAACAACAAACAAACAAGCCAGGCCCTCCATGTTACATGCTTCCTCCAGGGTTTTTTCTGCTTCAGTTATGTCTTGAGTTTTTGCTTTGACTTTCCTCAATGATGTGCTATGATACAGAAAGATAAGCTAAAATAATCCCTTCTTTCCCTCAAGTTGTTTTTGGTCATGGTATTTTTTACAGCAATGGAAAACCAATTAAAATATATAGTATATGCACAATTGTATGAGAAAGAGAGAGAGTGAGAACAAGAGAGCGAGAGAGCGAGAGAGCGAGAGAGAAATGTGTGTGTGTGTGTGTCTTCATGCCTGTCAAGGTGAAAGACCAGTGAAACATATTCTACTCAAGCACTCTCCCCCTTTTTTGATGCAGGGTTTGTCACAGAACATGAAGCTTACTCACTGACCAGCTTAGCTGGCCAGAAAACCCCATGTTTTCTTCTGTCTCTGTCTCCCCAGCATTAGGATGCCACTGTCCCTGGATTTTTATGTAGGTATAAGGGATCAGTACAGCTCCTCCTGCTTGCATGGAAAGCTCTTTACCAACTGAGATATGACATAGCTTGGCTAATGTTTTTCTTTTGTTGTTGTTGTTTTCAAGCAGAGAAAGCATAGTTGCAATGGCTACATCTAGCTAACCAAAATGCATGAGACCACGTTGTTTACCTGGGCTTTTATTTCATGTACTTTTTAAACAGACATGGGTAAAATAAACATCTTCAGGATTTTACCAGACTCTATATAAAGCCTAATATCTACTAGCATTTATTTTTTCATTCCTGTTTCCTTATACGCCAGATGAGTTGTATCAGGGTTGCCATAAAATATTGCTCTGTTAACTAAAGGAGATCACATATATGGAATGTGTGGAGTGGCACTTGCTCTTCTCCCTGCCCTGCTTTCTCTTTTTTTCACTTGCTGGCATAACCAAGCAGGGTGTGAGACTCATTAAATATGTTCATTTTGGCTTACCTTTCTCCCTGGCATGAGGTCTTCATGTATAAACAACACAATGCTCTTGAAGAAAACGTGTGGGAAATGATCAGTTAGAGGAACAACAGTGTCTCTTCCCCACTGCGGACATGAGCCTGTGTCTATCTTTAGCTGGGCCGTATGCTGAGATTCTCACTGACTCTCAACAGTCAACTCAAGGTCCCAGATGCTCAAGGAACATTCAGGCAATGAGTTGCTATTCTTTCTTGGGTGGTGGTGAAATAAATATGTTTTGGTGAAAGAAGACTGGGAGAGGGTCAGCAAGATAGCTTTACCACTGGGTCTTTGATACTTTGATGTTCACTCTGAGAGTCTTTTCCTCTCTAGTGAAACCACAATGCTATTCCATGAATTTTCAGGAAGGATTTTGAGCACTCAATATGACCTTTCTTTTTTTTGTATGTACTTTGAAAACAGCACAGTTTCAAAATCTAATGATGATGAAAGGTAAGCCTTGGTGACTACTGTAGTATGTGACAGAGGTATTTCATGATAGTTTACTGTAACTGTGATAAACGACCATGATGAAAAGCAATGAAGGGAAGGAAAATATAAAAGAGTGACAAGAGTCAGATTATCAACAGTGAAGAACTGTGTAATTTCAATGGTGGGAAAGGTGGAGAAAATTATTGAAACTCTGGGCTGAAATCTCATAGACAAACAGTGAATAAGATCTACCTGCATCATTATCATGGGGCTAGATGTCCTTATTTCAGAATTCTGTGCATGTTCTAGCCTTGGCATGCTCAAATATGTAAAAATTTATCTAAATCCCCTGCCTTCAAATACAGGAAACTCTAGCTTAGGTTTCTTGTCCACCTATTTTGACTATATAAACTTGAACTTAGGAACATGGAAGTGTGAAGGGAAAGTTTGGTTACTCACAGGGAAAAGACATGTTCCAATATGGGCAAGTGATAAAGGGACTTTTTATGTGAAATTTTCTATTGAGAATCCAGAGGTCCAAAGCTTAATCTCTTGGTTCAAATTCAACACAGCAATATACAATCCCAACTACAGTCCTGCCTGAGCCTCAAATTGGGCCTTGTAATTTTGTAAAGTAGTAAAGTGTGCACATGTGTTGTGTGCATGGATGTGAAAGTTGGCACAAGGAGGAGAGAGGAGTAAGAAGAACAATGGAGGGGAGAAAGGTAATTCCTGTCTTCAGACATGTATCTACTGGTGAGCCCACTATGGGACGCTGTGGGAAGGGATGACGGGCAGGGATAATAAAGAGGTGAGATGGGCCAGGGGAGGGAAATAATGCTTTGTGGAAGTTGTACAATAGTCTTAGAATAACTTTGAACTAATGAAAAAGAATAAAGGAATATCAATATTATTTTAGATAGGCTCTTGACATTTAATGGGTTTCTTAATTACTCTGCTAGAATAATGCACTATGTGCTTTACTAATTGGGTGGTTGGTACTAATTACATGATTTTTGTTTATTTAAAGACTTACAAATAGCCCTATTATTCTGTTATGTGATTAAATAATGCCAAGTTTATGGTTCCTTCTATTGCTTCCATTTTTCTCTGGCTCCTTTCCATCCCTTTTCTGTTAGCTATTTTCATAAACCGAGAGGGATAAGAATTAGTGTTCTGAGATACTGCACCCAAAGCTTGATCATAACACAACTAAGCAAGCAATAGAAAAGGCCAAGTGATTTAGGGATTCCAATCTGAGTGTCTGAGTACTCCAAGTTAGTCCTTTAAATTGTACAGCCTCTCCTTTATTATGTCATAAAGCCTGGCAGGAATGAAACCAGATAAAATATAAGACTAGGGCATTCTATAGTTAGAGATGGGGGCCACCACAAAAAAAATATGCCTTCTTAGATAGAGGCAGAATGGCAGGAAATACCACTGGATGTTCTATATAGTCGCAGTATGGATCTGACAACTGAATAAAGTCACTGACCAGACCAGTTTCTGTCTCAGCTCCACCTTTACTGGGAATGACTTCTTTCAAGGTTTGCCCTGCCATTCCGAGATTGCAAACCTCTTCAGTTTCTCCCTCTTGTTTCTGTATCACTTCCCTGCATCTGATTTCCCTTAATGAGATCATTTATTTTGAAGTGAAATCTTAATTATTCTCTTTCATTTTGGGGGCAAGATATGGTTGTCTATTCTCCCCCACAATAAAATTCAAAATACCCTAAAGGGTATGAAACATTTTATAGTTTGCTATAATGATTTCTTGCTATAGTGATGAGGCCCAGTCTGCTTTACTTTAGCTGGTGGTATATAGAACAGTCTGCTTGTTGTGCTTATGTTTGAGTCATTTCATTTTATAGAGCAATTGTTTATGATCTGTCACTTCACTTTGAATATTGACATCAAAATAGAATGGATAGACAACTTTTTTTATCAAAGATAATCAACGGGAAGTAGCAAGCATACCAAAAGGAACAAACCAACCAATAATGTATACTAATAAAGATTTAAAATAATGGATATATCAAATAGTATCAGGAATGACAGACATGTGAGCTTATTAATCACATGAGATCTCTTCTGTCATGTGTGGCATTTTCACTGTGATTTGGAGTAGATCTCCACCATTTGCAGAGAATATGGGTTCATTTTAGAATGTATCACATATAAAATGGTATCTCAGGGTATGTTCATATAAGTAGATTATTTGATTATTTTAACCTCTGTCCTTATAAAATTTATTAAATTTTTTCTATTAACCAAAGCACTTGCAAGGTATTTGTTAAATAGAGGTGGAATTTATAAAATTTTGGGCTTCATGAATGATTTTCATTTAATTTTTTTCATTTGAACTATACAGATAGTTGGGGTTGGTGGTTGCTTTTTGTTTATATATTGGCCTTTGATGCTATCCTGTGGCTTCAAACATCAAATTTTTTTCAGGTTGTGGTTTGTGTCTTGACTGGATAGTGCTCCTGTCTTGGGCCAGGTCAGGAACATGTGATCAGATGGCAGATTGTGATATTATGATATAAACGGACAATGAACGGGTCATGGTCATATGTACTTTCCATGTTGACAGCAAGATGATGACCAGAGTGAAGAGTATGTTGATGCATTTCTCCTGTCTCCAAAAGACTAGCTCAGAACTTTCTCACATGTTAATACAATAATCAGGAAAGGGCATGGTGTTACAATGCTAAGGTGACTTGAGTTACTTCTCTCTCTCTCTCTCTCTCTCTCTCTCTCTCTCTCTCTCTCTCTCTCTCTCTCTGTCTATCTATCTCATGTGTGTGTGTGTGTGTGTGTGTGTGTGTGTATGTGTGTTTAAGTGTAATGTGTACATGTATAAGGAGGTCAGTGTCATTCCTTGGGTGTCATCTATCTTGTATTTTCAATAACAGCTTCTCAGCTAGCCTAGAGGCTAGGCTGATTGGTCAGCAGGCACCACAGATTTGCCTACCCCTGTTTCCCCAATGCTGGATTATAAGCATGTGATACCACATCCAGACTTTCATTTGAATGCGCTCTAGGGGTCAACTAATGATTACAGGGCAAACATTTAGTTTGCTGATAGATAAGCCATGTGTCTGCTTACTGGGCCAACTGTTTGATTCTGAGCTTGTATCTATTTCTATCCCATTAGGGAGTACATGCCTCAGGGAGAAACCCATTTTGGAGTATAAAACTAAACTCCTGCCTATGAAGGAGGTATAAGGTCACACTGTGAAGAGTCTTGCAGACTGGTGGTATTCATGTCCACTTTTGTAACTTATCATAAGCAGATGAAAATAGAATATTCCTTGAGTAGTTGGGCCAAATGGCATGGAATATGTTACCCTGTGTACTATTTGGTTATTCATGAAACTCTTCTATCAGTGTGTGTGGAGTATGGGAAATAAAGAGACAATGAAGCAACAAATATATAAAAAATAAACAGATAAGCAAATATTGATAAAACTACCTCTGACCTCTGTTCTCTAGAAAATACATGACACATGTATCTATCCATAAAGATGAAAAATACTAAGCTGAATGTAGAAGTATGTGCCTGTAATCCTAGCACTTCTGAGAGAAAAGTGGGATGATCATAGGTTCGAGGTCATGTTCATGTACAGGGATTTCAAGCCTTGCTATACTGTAAGGGAACATGAGACCCTGTTTAAAAAAGCACAAGCAAGCAAAATAAGTATTTACGTTTCTCTGTTTTTAAACATACATTTTTGGTCCAGATTTTGACTTTTCATATCTATTTTTCTGTAATTTTTAAAGTAATGGAAAGTATTGAAATACGAGGTTATAACACAAGTGTTTCATTCAAAAGAAAGCAAAAACATCCTTACGTGGAAGTGGGATGAGCAGAAACTCTGAGCAGTTTTCTAATCAGTGTCAATCACACTGAGGGGCAAACATTTACCAGGGCAGAAGGGAGGGTCAGAAGATTCTTTCTCCCTGCTCTGAACAATTACATTGTGTTCCATGTAATCAGAAAGGACCTGGATTCTGTGCATAGGCGGAGCATGAGGGTTTGGTCATTAAATGTCTTTTTAATCAGCCACATTGAACCATAAATTACAAACACGGTATTCTCTATTTAAGAGAACACTTCAGGGTGACTTACAGAGTCATGAAACCATTACCTATTCAAGACTGAGGGTGCTTCTGCCTCCTTAATTGTTCCTTTTGTGTCTTTTCCAAAGTCTCAAGAGATAACATCTGATTTGTTGTGCTTCCCATACATGTAGAATAATTCTGATGTCTTCATCCTTTTACTCAACACGGGAGATTAGAGATTTGTCCTTGCAGTGGCTGAAAGTCAGTCTTTCATTGCTTTCTCATGCTGAGTCATTTTCCCCTAAATGTATGTAGCACAGATTACACAATCATCCATTAAATTAATTTAGTTTTACTCTAATTCTTGTCTGTCATCCCTAGTGTGTGCATTTATGTATCATTTCTTGATTGAACACATGATTTCAGTTTTCTTGGGGAGATATGTTAATTATCCTGTGCTTTTGCTTGCATTTGTTTGATGATTAACTGTGGAGAGAGTCTTAATAAGTTTCTTGGATCCATCTACTTTGATCACGAATAATTTTTATTCTTTTTAAGTTTTGAATTGAGTGTCCTGTCATTGAGTCATACATTAAAAAATACTAATCTTTATTCTATGTTTACATATCCACTAATGTTTCAAATATCCACATATGGTAAAGCACTTGTCATAAATTTTGCATTTTCTTTCCTCAGTCCTTTTCTTCTTTCTCGCCTTTGTTCCCAGCCTCCCTTCCTTTCTTTTTTTGATTCTTCTGTCACTTCCTTTGTTGAGACAATGTCTCAGTGTGTGTGCACCCCAGCCTGGGACTGAACTTACACTTGGGTTTCTCCTTTATTCTCATCATTGTTTATCAATTTCACCCCAAGATTAGACAGTTTTCTTTATAATAACTAACTTATTCCTATAATTTGTATAGCTTGTGTGCCCAGAAATTTTTACTTTCTCCAAATTATGACTAGATTTCCCGTTTCTCACTTCTGAAAATTAAAGTGAAAGCTGTGTATAGTAGAACATTTCTTTTCTGATACAAAAATTTAAAATAATAATTAATGACTATGCACTATTAGTAGTGTCCCATTAATTTTAATACAATTCATTAGTCCAAATAGATTCTCTTTACTTAGTTTTCTTTGAAACATGAGGTGTCTAATAGAAAGTTGTGTCATTTTAAGAAACATGTTACTTAATGTTGTTTCTAAGTTTCATCCTTTAATCAATAAACAACATATTTGATGTATTTCCATTTTTTAATATTTATAGAGAATAGTATACATTTGTTTCGCTTTGAAGTTTGATGATCATTAACTACAGGCATTTCCAAGCTCTGTGAAAAGCATATCATACACCTGTGATTGTCTGTTTTCCCAGTTTGTGTGTCCTTACCTTTGTGAAATTTTCTACACAATGTCTCTTAATATACTTTTCCCAAAGTCATATATATCTATTCTGCAACTTTTTAAAAATTTATTTATTTATTAAAGATTTCTGTCTCTTCCCCCCCACCGCCTCCCATTTCCCTCCCCCTCCCCCAATTAAGTCCCCCCCCCAGCCCGAAAAGCAATCAGGGTTCCCTGTCCTGTGGGAAGTCCAAGGAACCCCCACCTCCATCCAGGTCTAGTAAGTTGAGCATCCAAACTGCCTAGGCTCCCACAAAGCCAGTGCGTGCAGTAGGATCAGAAACCCATTGCCATTGTTCTTGAGTTCTCAGTAGTCCTCATTGTCCGCTATGTTCAGAGAGTCCGGTTTTATCCCAGGCTTTTCCAGACCCAGGCCAGCTGGCCTTGGTGAGTTCCCAGTAGAACATCCCCATTGTCTCAGAGTGTGGGTGCACCCCTTGCGGTCCTGAGTTCCTTGCTCGTGCTCTCTCTCCTTCTGCTCCTGATTTGGACCTTGAGATTTACGTCATATTTGGTTTCTAGCCATAAACCAAGGACATTGAGCCTATAATTAGTGATCCTAGAGAAGCTAAATAAAGAGAACCCAAAGAAAAACATATAGGCATCCTCCTGAATATTAACCTTCAGCAGGCGATGAAGGGAGACAGAGACAGAGACCCACATTGGAGCACCGGATATATTCTGCAACTTTAAGGACTTCAACTATCTCATTTCTTGGTACTGGGTACCCTTAATAGTGTTTACTTTTAGACTATTAATAATGTAACTTCGCAATTGCCTATCGTGTAGCCAACTTGTTATGTTTTGCTTTTATGTCCTGCTTGGCAGTATATCTTTTATGACAGACTATCTTTTAATTGCTATGTTTAAAATATCTCATGGCATTGATACTATTTGATTTATAATGACAATCAAGCTTTTTCTTGCTGTTTGTCTCATTTTTCCTTTTCCTGATAAAATAACTTGTCATTTTAAAGATTATATTAAATCTTCATTGCTGACTTTTTATTGCAGCATTTTATGTCTTTTTTCCTGGTTTCTATAAGTTTAAGCAAATTTCCCTTCAGTTTGAATTTTCTTTTAAATGATATTGTGCATGTTTTCTGCTAATGAACTTTAAAAGCTTACTCTGATTTTTGAGCTATTGTCTGAAGTTTTAGATGGTACCTATGCTGTGATGTGTACATCAGAGGGTTGCTATTACTGTCTTTTTTAAATTTTTTATTGATATTTATTGAGCTCTACAATTTTCTCTGCTCCCCTCCCTGTCTTTCCACTCTCTGCTTCAACCCTTCCCCAAGGTCCCCATGTTCCCAATTTACTTAGGAGATCTTGTCTTTTTATACTTTCTACTTCCCATGTAGATTAGATCTATGTAAGTCTCTCTTAGTGTCCACATTGTTGTCTAAGTTCTCTGGGATTGTGGTGTGTAGGCTGGCTTTCTTTGCTTTATGTTTAAAAAGCACCTATGAGTGAGTACATGTGATAATTGTCTTTCTATGTCTGGGTTACCTCACTCAAAATAATGTTTTCTAGCTCCATCCATTTTCCTGAAAAATTCAAACTGTCGTTATTTTTTTCTGCTGTGTAGTACTCCATTGTGTAGAGATACCACATTTTCCTTATCCATTCTTCAATTAAGGAGCATTTAGGTTGTTTACGGATTCTGGCTATGACAAACAAAGCTGCCATGAACATAGTTGAGCACATGACCTTGTGGCACAATAGAGCATCCTTTGGATATATACTCAAAAGTGGTATTATTGGGTCTTGAGGAAGGTGGTTTCCTAATTTTCTGAGAAATTGCCACACTGACATCCAAAGGAGTTCTACCAGCTTGCATTTCCACCAGCATTGCAGAAGTGTTCCCTTTCCCCTACAACCTCTCCAGCATAAGTTGTCATCAGTGTTTTTGATCTTGGCCATTCTTATAGGTATAAGATGGTATCTCAGAATTGTTTTGATTTGCATTTCTCTGATGACTAAGGATGTTGAACATATCCAAGATTAACTCAAAAAAAAATAATCAGTAGCCCTCCTGTACACAGATGATAAAAGGGCTGGGGAAGAAATCAGAGAATCAACACCCTTAATAATAGCCACAAATAGCATAAAATATCTCGAATTAACTCTAACCAAACAAGTGAAAGACTTGTATGACAATAACTTTATATCTTTGAAGAAGAAAGAAATTGAAGACCCCAGAAAGTGGAAAGACCTCCCATGCTCTTGGGTAGGCAGAATTAATATAGTAAAAATGGCAATTTTACCAAAAGTAATCTACAGATTCAACGCAATGCCCACCAAAATCCCAGCAAAATTCTTCAAAGAATTCGAAAGAATGGTACTCAACTTCATTTGGACAAGCAAAAAACCCAGGATAGCCAAAATAATCCTGTGCAATAAAAAAACTTCTGGAAGCATCACAATCCCTGACTTCAAACTCTACTACAGAGCTACAGTACTGAAAACAGCCTGGTACTGGCATATTACTGTCTTTTACATGTCAATAATCTAGGAGAAAATTTAAGTTTAGAGGTACATATTTATATGTTTGTGTTTTGGAGCAGGTTCATAATTCCAGTAGAGGCTTACGGCCAACTATGGCAAGTTTCTTGCCTAACCTTCCAAGTACTACTTCTTTTAGGAGAAATATGTTTTACAGTGAACACACATTTATTGTGTCTCCTGATTTCCTGGTCTGATAGCACTTTCCTTTGATTGGAGATAATTTATTGCAAATTTTTTTGGGGGGAATAAGATCTTTCTCAGAATATCTCCTTAGTTCCCTTCGTTTTGGAGCAACATCTTGACTTAAGCTCTGTTAGTAGTGTCCTATTAATTTGGATACCATTTCATTAATCCCTCCAAATAGATTCTCATTCTTTCATTAGTTTTCTCTGAGAAAACTGTGTCAAAATAAATCAAATAATATCCAATGCCATGATATATTCTAAACATAGCAATTAAAAGATAGTCTGCCATAGAATATCTACTGCCAAGCAGAATACAGAAGCAAAATATAACAGGCTGGCTACCTGAAAGGCAATTTCAGAGTCACATTGTGTGTGGTCTAAAAGTAAACACTATTAAGAATTGAGATAGCTGAACTGCTAGCAGTAAAAAATAAAGTAGACTTTGGAAAAAGTAATATTCAGAGACAATTTGTAGAAAATTTACAAAGGTCAGGGGACACAAATTGGAAAGACAGATAATTACAGGTTTATGTGTTTGTCATAGAGCTTGGAAATACCTATAGTTAATAGCTATCAAACTTAAGAGAAAAACAAATATATACTATTTTCTCTAAATATTGAAATATGGGACTATATGACATACGTTGTTTATTGATAAAAAGATGAAACTTAGAAGCAGCAGTAAGCATGTGACATGGCATGAAATGCCACATACTTCCTTAAATGACACAACTTTCTATCAGCATCCATTGCGTTCCTGTTTTTTGTCAGCCCTTTTGTTTCTCTGTACACTAGTAAGTTTCAGAGTTTTGTTTTTGTATATGGTTTTCAGTAATTAAATATGATTTGTAAGTGTCTGTATAATTCTTTTGTTCAGCTCATTGGGTTTCTTGGATATGCACTCTTAAAATTGTTACCAAATCGTTTTTTTCTTTCAGTTTATTTATATGGTGGATTACATTGATAGATTTGCGTATGTTGAACCAGCCCTGCATCTCTGGGATGAAGCCTACTTGATCATAATGGATAATTTTTCTAACGTGTTCTTGAATTCGGTTTGCCAGTATTTTATTGAGAATTTTTGCGTCGATATTCATGAGTGAGATTGGCCTGTAATTATCTTTCTTGGTTAAGTCTTTGTGTGGCTTTGTTATTAAGGTAACTGTAGCTTCATAAAAGGAATTTGGCAATGACTCTTCTGTTTCTATATTGTGAAATACATTAAGGAGTATAGGTATTAGCTCTTCTTGGAAGTTCTGGTAGAATTCTGCATTGAAACCATCTGGTCCTGGGCTTTTTTTCAAAGGGAGATTTTTGATAACCATTTCTAATTCTTCGCGACTAACAGATCTATTTAGATCATTCACCTGGTCTTGGTTTAGCTTTGGTATATGGTACTTATTTTAAAAAATGTCCATTTCTTTTGTATTTTCCAAAGGGGTACACTCATCCATTGCTGGTGGGAATGCAAACTTGTGCAACCACTCTGGAAAGCAGTGTGGTGGTTTCTCAGGAAATTCGGGATCAACCTACCCCTGGACCCAGCAATACCACTCTTGGGAATATACCCAAGAGAAGCCTTATCATACAACAAAAGTATATGCTCTACTATGTTCATAGCAGCATTGTTTGTAATAGCCAGAACCTGGAAACAACCTAGATGCCCTTCAATGGAAGAATGGATGAAGAAAGTATGGAATATATACATATTAGAGTACTACTCAGCAGTAAAAAACAAGGACTTCTTGAATTTTGCATACAAATGGATGGAAATAAAAAACACTATCCTGAGTGAGGTAAGCCAGACCCAAAAAGAGGAACATGGGATGTACTCACTCATATTTGGTTTCTAGCCATAAATAAAGGACATTGAGCCTATAATTCGTGATCCTAGAGAAGCTAAATAAGAAGGTGAATCCAAAGAAAAACATATAGGTATCCTCCTGAATATTTACCTTCATCAGGCGATGAAAGGAGACAGAGACAGAGACCCACATTGGAGCACTGGACAGAAATCTCAAGGTCCAAATCAGGAGCAGAAGGAGAGAGAGCATGAGCAAGGAACTCAGGACCGAGAGGGGTGCACCCACACACTGAGACAATGGGGATGTTCTATCGGGAACCCACTAAGGCCAGCTGGCCTGGGTCTGAAAAAGCATGGGATAAAACCGGACTTGCTGAACATAGCGGACAATGAGGACTACTGAGAACTCAAGAACAATGGCAATGGGTTTTTGATCCTACTGCACATACTGGCTTTGTGGGAGCCTAGGCAGTTTGGATGCTCAACTTACTAGACCTGGATGGAGGTAGGTGGTCCTTGGACTTCCCACAGGTCAGGGAACCATGATTGCTCTTCGAGCTGATGAGGGAGGGGGACTTGATCTGGGGAGGTGGAGGGAAATGGGAGGTGGTGCCAGGGAAGAGGCAGAAATCTTTAATAAATAAATAAATAAAAAACAAAAGAAATTGTTACCAAATATTGATGTTCTTTGACTATTGTACCTTTTTGTCCTCTCCTTCTCTTTTGGTATCTCTGTACTTTTCCCTGATGGTCTTCAGAATGCTTCCTTTACCAGTTATAGATGGTTCATTGATCTTTTTGTTTTTTAAATATTTGATGCTGCTAATTCTCTTCTTCAATGCCTAAAACTTTGGGTCCTACCTTTTTACTTTATCAAGCTTCATTGAGATGGTTTCATTATATCCATGCTTTTGTTTTAGCTTGTTATTTTATGTCAGTCACCAGGATGGTGGTTTATACGATGTTAGCAAATCATCTAGCATCTTCTTTACGGATAGAGTTTTAAAATATTATGAGCATTTCTTTGAAAACGCATGTAGCTCCCTCTTGTGCATGAACCATTCTCTTGCTTTCTCCACATAGAGAAAGCCTGCTGTGTTACAAGGGAAGAATTCTTGTTCTTTTGATATTCATTCAATTGATTTTTGGTGACTTAAGATCTTAGAATTAAAGAGAAATCACTGTGTATCCCAGATTTACCTCGAATAGCATGGATGCACTGTCTCAGTTTCCTAAGGCCTGGGAGTACATTCACCATCTTATTTATCTTTTGTATTGGTTCCAAGTAACTATGTTGACTTTAAGTTAGTCATGTTAATTAGAATTATTCTAAATATCATTATTAAACATAATTTGTAGAATTATTTATTTGCTCTGTTGGTCTTTTTGTTTTTTAAAAAAATAATTTTATTATTAATTGTATGTATATACATGCTTGTATGTGGGTATGTACACATGAATGCAGGGCTTATGGAGTACAGAAGAGGGCATTATGTCCCTTAGAACTGGAATTATGAATGGTTCTGTACCACCAGAGGTGGGTTCTGGGACCTAAAATGAGGTCTCCTGGAAAAGAAGAAGGTGCCCCACATTGTCGTCTTTTCAACCTGTAACTATTTTCTTGTATTTCTACTTAAACTAAATCATTTGATAGTAACAATACCTTGTGGGAAAAAAAACAATATTCCTCTCTGGACTACATAATATCACTTTTTATGTTTTAGAGCCTAGAAATTGGAGGTCTTGGGACTTATAAAATGCTTATTATTTTAATATTGAATGTCCTGTGCACTATTCTGCTTTCAAAGTTACTTCATTATTGCATTAAGTGTGTTAGTGGAATGTAAAGCGATAGGAAGAAAAAAGCTAACCATTTATTGCTTGTTGAGATTGTTGTTAGAAATGATTGAGATGCCAGTAAAATTTCTCGAGTGTATCACATGGCATATGGTAAACACGCATTTAGTACTTTTATGATTATTTTGCAAATTAGGTGTTAATTAATATAAAAGTTACAAATACACAAAAGGAATTTTTGTTGATCACAGCACCTAACTTGACATTAAGTGGATTATTTTGCCCTTTTAAAACATAGAGTCTGTACTGAAACATAGACAAATCAGGAATGCCTAGCTCAATTATTCATCAGGGACTGAATGCAGCAAAGAAACAGAATTTTCCATCTCACAGGCTCTCCACTAGTGCAGCATATGGCAGGTGGAATTGCTTCTCTCCCTCTTTTCACGCCACAGAGACAATACACTCTGGTACAATGATTCAAACACATTAAATATTGTCCTAAATTCGGCTGATGAGGGATGATGGTCCTGATGGAGGAATGATGGTTGATATAGGTATGAATAATTTGCATTGGTATGATTTTAAGGTCAATTTTGTTATATACATATGTATTTCTTGATCTTGATTAAGGTATTTTGATTGTGTAGTTCATTTAAATATGTACTGTATAATTAAGAAATATAGGTTGTTAATGGATAATCATCGATAATAGTAAAGCTTGTAGTCATGTTAGTTAGATTTTCTAGATATATAGAGATATATTTTAGATAGACATTCTTCATGTCTTTCAAAGATTACAGAATAGGACATTAAATGTTTTAATAACTTAGGACTTTTCATGACAATGAGACACTCTGCTCCTGGCAGCACCAATCTACTTCAAGAGGAAGATGGGCATCGAAGAGGATCCTTATGGAGTTTGATAGCCATTTGGGCAAGAAACTGTTCTTGCCTGGACTATTGCATAAACTGGACACAGAGAACCCGCAGAGAGAGGACTACTGAACTTGCCTAAGGTGAGATGATCTTTCAGGGTTCCTGATTCATGAAAGAGTCTGCGAGACATTCTGCAGGACACAACAGATAGTGACTGAACTGACTTTGAATTTTCCTGCTTTATGGAAATGTCTGCTGGATACCATGGGCCTGAAGGCTGAAGATGGATGCCCCAAAGGTACAGAGGAACTTTGGGTGACTGTCCAGGCAGCAAGATGTCTCTGTCATTTCTAGAGTTTTAAAAGTTGCTTTTTTCTTGTTTGCTTAGGTAGTATTGTATCTTTCTGGAGTCTTTGATGGAGTTAAGAATAGTTAGTTATAGTTTTCCTTAGTTATGGTAAAGATTATTGTAACTTTTACTTGATAACTGTTTCGTTATATGTAATTTTGCTATGTTAAAGTTAAAGCCGTTTTTTTTTTTTTTTTTTTTTTTTGTTTAAACCAACAAAGGGGAAATGATGGAGGAAGGTCATTGGTTAAATAAAAAGAAACTGCTTGGCTCTCATTGGTTAGGAGATAGGTGGGAGGAGTAAACAGAACAAAACGCTGGGAGGAAGACGAAGTGAGGTCAGACTCGACAGCTCTCCTCTCGGGGAGCAGACGCCTCGGCAGAGACGCCATGCCCCGCTCCCAGGCAGACACACGCGATGAAGCTCCGACCCAGGATGGACTTAGGCTAGAATCTTCCCGGTAAGACCGGTGCTATATAGATGATAAGAAATGGGCTAGTCCAGGTGCAAGAGTTAGCCTAGAAGAAGCTGGGTAGAAATGAGCCAAGCGGTGTTTAAATGAATACAGTGTCTGTGTAATTATTTCTGGTAAAGCTAGCCAGGCAGGCGGCTGGGGTGTTGGGGACACAGCCCCGCCGCTCCTATTACTACAGATGGTAAAAGAAGCAAATGGGATTCTGGGAAGTTGCTGTTTGATTAGCATCATTATGAGCCAGCTTCAGTCCCAGAGCATGGCAGGTGTTTAATTACTTTTTTTTTCTCACACAAAATCATGGCTGGAGATCTTCTGAGACCTGTTCCTACTCTACTCCCTGACAGGAGATCACAGGTATTGATCTTTTGAAGTTGCCAAGTAGATGTCCTCCTGGATGTGGTGCCTTACCATTCTTTCTGTAACTCTTACACAGGCAGCAGCTCACCTTTCTTATGCAGAGGTCTTCATGAGCAGAATAGTCTTCAGTTGTCCATTTCCCCTGGATCCCCTCCTGTGGGGGTTTCAAACTAAGGTTTCCTGAGACAATGCAGAGACACCAGGCCACTTTGAAATTTGAGAACGCTTTGTGCTTTCGTTGTGTATGCAGTTTGATGCATTTCATGCCTAGAAGTCATGATGGTCCATAGATAGGGCAGTACACTTAGAAATCATGATGGTCCATAGGTAGGGCAGTACACTTAGAAATCATGATGGTCTATAGGTAGGGCAGTACACTTAGAAATCATGATGATCCATAGGTAGGGCAGTACACTTAAAAATCATGATGATCCATAGGTAGGGCAGTACACATAGAAATGCAGCCACGTGAGCCTGAGGTCTGGTTCTGGATCCAAAGGTCCCTAAACTGTTAAGAATGAGATGCTATTGTCTATGCAGTGACTAGAAATCCATGGTGTTGAATCTAAAGAAGCAGAGGCTGTTAGAGTTCACAGGAAGTGATGAGAGAAGGGTCGGGGAATAACACAGAGTCTTCTCCCTAGAAATTGGCAGATGAGACAAAAAAATGAAAGTGAAAGTCAGAGACCTCAAAAGTTCCAAGAAAATGGCATGACTAGATAGGACTAGAAAACGTTTGTCCCTTGGCCAGCAGTCTTTATTGAATAGGGAGAAAATTCAGCATGGTGGTTTGAAGTTGAAGTCTGTGACAATTTTCAAGATATTCATTTTATCTCTTGCATAAAGGCAGGGTTTCAAAATAAATGGATTTTCAGAAATAGAATTTTATTGATGAGATGGTGTTTCTGCTCTGTCTTCAGAGAAATTTCACAGAGCTCATCAAGGTGTGATTTAAAATAAACTACATTCACACTGAGAGCCATCTTGAGAATATAACCACCTTGTGTTTCTCGGCTCCATTAAATCAAATAGAGGAGGCATGGGAGAGCTTCTGGTTATGGTGTATTTTCATAGCTAATTCTATTTTAGGCTGAGCCACAAGTGCCAGGAATCATATTCCCGATGTAGTGATTGCCACATGTCAATTTATATACAGGTGAAAACTTGAAGCATTCTAGGAAGAAAGGGCACTGAGGATTTTTCGGCTAGATGGGTTTTGATCAAGATAAACCCTGATGTTGTTCATCCTAGTAGAATCAATTATTAAAGAAAAACAAACAAACAAAAAAACAGCAAAGGTACTCTGGCAAATTGAGCTGCTGGGAGTGAAATCATGACTAAGTAGTACTTAACCAAATTTTCTTTACTCTAAACAGGTACACAAATAAAGATGAGCCATTGCAATTGTTTAAGGATGTACAGGAAGAATAGCTTTGGAATAAGAATGCAATCTAAACTCCTGATCCTTTTGCTCCCAACTATACCGATGTTCTACAGTCTCCTTTCTCACCCCTATGTCTCTCTTATCTCTATGATGAAAATGTTAAACATGTAGATTCCTGGAATTCCATCTGTGGTGGTTTGAATAGGTATGGCTCCCCATAGACTCACACGTTTGAGGGCTTGGCTGTAGGGAGTGGTGCTATTCGGAGGTGTGGCCTTATTGAAATAGTCATGGCCTTGCTGGAGGAAGTATATGTGGGGGCAGACTTTGAGGTCTTAAATGTTTAAGCTATGCCCAGCGTGGCACAGTATCCTACTGCTGCCTGCAGATGAAGCTGTATAATTCTCTGTTTCTTCTCCAGCATCATATCTGCTTCTAGATGTGTATGTTAAATGTAAACTAGAGATCTGTGTACAGAGGGCTTTCTTGCAGTGTTATCCATAGAGAACAAAGGTAGAAAATATTTTTTCAATGAATATAATTTACATCATATATTTTACATCACATGAATACCATGGGATAGAGCTAATAGAATAAAGTTGGGTTTTACCTGTTTACTGCAAAGAATTGTTAACAGCTTAGAAATAAAATCTGTACAGATATTTTAATTTTTGTGTCACTATCCAAATATTACTTTCTGTTTATAAGATATATGCCAATACATCACACATGAAATGAGGTAAGGAAGATATTGGTTTTCTTTACTTAAAACAGTGGTAAATACATACGGCAGGGGGAGGCAGGATGCCAACAGAGTAAGTAAACATGAACTGAGAAATAGCATATGGGTTCTTTACATTATTTCCTTGATTTTTGAGATAATATTATAACTGCATCATTTTCCCTCCCATTTTCTCACTCTAAATTATCTCATATGTCCCCTTCTTACTCTTTCCCAGTCTCTTTTCCCTTTAAGTGTTCTTACATACACACATGTATAAGTATAAATATGTATAAACATATATATTCCTAAATATAACATGGTCAATTTGTATAATGTTACATGCACACATGTATTAGTATAAACACATATATGCCTAAATATAACATGGTCAATCTGTGTAGTGTTATTTGTATATATGTTTTCATGACTGATCATTTGGCAATCGGTGTGCTCTATTCTGGGGAAGACTATTTCTCTTACTCTCAGCTTTCTATAGTAGCCTGTAGTTCTTTGTGTTAGGTGGATGCCTCCTGGGGTTCCACTTAGCATGCCTATTGTTGTCCGTGTTCAGGTCATCCTTAGGCAGTCATGATAGTGAGACTTCATAGGTGTAGATTCTAACATGTCTCAGAAACACATATAGGTATATGCACAAACACACATGCACATGGGTGCACACACACACACACACTATTTTTTTAGAGTTTGAGGAAGAAATGTATGCCTGTCTAGGATCCTTGACTTATTTTAAACTGATGCCTAGCATTTGGATAAAATGTACAAATAATAAAGTTGGATTCAACTCAACAATATATTTACTTATTGGTTTGAACTGTTGTTCATTTCATCTGTGACTGAATACAATTTACAATGAAAACATGTAGCACAACCTGGAAAATAATTGAGAAACGCACAAAACGGGGACTCCAGATACACTCTCTCAGCTCTATTCTTGTGAACAGTAATGAGATCTCACACTGAATATCTGGCAAGGTGCTCATCACTGAAGGGTTTATGTGATCAAGCAGAGCACTATCAGCATTCGTACTGGGCTGGATCCTTGATGAATCTGCCTCGTTTATCCTTATGACAAAGCAGTGAATTCTTTCACTTGGACCAACATCAAAGCATTGTTGAGTATTGTCAAACTCAATAAGTCAATGGAAATTGCATGCAAGGGAAAATAATTCTTTGTTTTAATTGAGTCCCAGCAGAAGACCTAAAGAAAAAACGGTCTATGGTATAAGAACTTAATTGCTTCAATCTTTCCATCTTCACTCTAATTTAATTTGACACTTGAGTGAGCTCCGCAGTAGAGATCATACTCTTGGGATATTGTCTAACTCTTTCTGGGTCATGTACAGGTTTCCCTCTAAAGACCACAAGTGAAGGACTTTAATACAAATCAGTAGATATATCTGAAGGTATGTCAGTAGATATGTGTGATTCCTCACACATATGTGGATTCTGATAGTTCATTTATCACCAAATGTACCAAATAATAATTGTGTTCTTGAAACTAACAGATATGAGAACATGTTAAATGTGATATTGCTGGAGCAAGAAAAATAACCGCAATAGTTAGGAGTGCTTGTTACTCTTGCAGAGAACCTGAGTCAGTTCCCAGCACGCACATTGAGTGGCTCATGACCCTTAAGACTCCAGCTTCAAAGCCCTCTATGGCCTCTTCAGACAACCACACCCACATACACATATACTCACATGACACATGATGTGAAATGTCCTTCTGTGTATGTGTCACTTTTGTTGGGTGATGAATAAATAAAGCTGTTTTGACCAATGGATAGGGAAAATATAGCTAGGTGGGAGGTCCAACAAAGATACAGGGAGAGAGAAGGTGGAGTCAGAGGAGATGCCATGTAGCCACCAAAGAACAAAGATGCCCGCAGCAGCCTAAGAAGAAAGATGTCAGAACAGTGGTAAAGCCATGACCATATGGCCATACAGAGATCAGTAGAAATGAGCTAATTTATAAGAGAGGGCTAGCCAATAAGAAGCCTAAGCCATGGGTCAAATAATTGCAACTGATAGCAAGCCTCAAAGTGATTTTATTTATAAATGGCTGTGAAGATTTTGTGGGGCAGAGAGAACTGATCAAGTGGGGGCCAGTTTATACAAAATAAAAAATAATTTAAAATAATCTAAAAAATAGTATTTTCTGTGGTGATGGGTCTCTTAGCTAAGCTTTCAGACAAAAATGAGTGGGCCTCTTAAGGCAGCGAGGGGAGACAACTTCCCCTTGGAACCTCCGTTTCCCTTCCATTTGCTGAAGCATGCCTGCAAGCATCACCTCTGGAAAGAGCCCATCCACCTGTTGCCAGAGCCTCCTATTGTAATTGCTTGTAACTCAAGTGCGAATGTATTGTCAAGGTAAGAGGCATCATGTCCTCCATCAAGCCCAGATGTGGACTTAAAGACATGGTACCAAAGACATGGAAAAAGATTAACACTAAAATAATAACAATGCCTCAAGTGATGTGAGAGACTTTGTTGACTCTTCATAGGAGGCCTCACCATCTCTGAGTAGCTTTTGTCATAGAAGGTAACATTGTTGGGCTTCGGGAATTAGGAACCAGTTATATGAATGGATATGTATTTAGCCTGCCTCAGTGGATATTTAACACACTTGTGTTCTCAAAGATGCTCTCCCTGGGACAATATAAAATTAGGAGAATCATATGTTAGACACACATTCATAGTGTTTTCCTGCTAGGCAATGATTTAGAGCTAATTGCTTCCAAATTTTTCAATGTCGTGGAATAACGATTCAATGTTTACTTGAATATTTGATAGCATTTTTTAATCCAATAAAAGTATAGGTGTCTTTCTCTGTCTGTGGTAGTCTGTGGTAGGCTGGACAATGATTACCAACCACACACACACACACACCCACACACACCCACACCCACACACACACACTCACCTCTCCCTATGTTATAGCTCATAGATCCTGTAAACATTTATGAGGCAATATGTTTTCTTTCAATTAATGATAGTGAGATAAGGTAATTGTCCCAAGTTCACACCAGCCCTAAACATAAACACAAGCAGTTTTATAAGTACGAGAGGGAGAAAGCTATATGGTGACAGGCGACAGGAAGGCAAAGTGATCCTCAGCACTGAAATGTGAAGATAAGAAGCATCCACCTCTGGAGATGAAGTAGGAGGTTGCCTTGAACCAAGCCATGCAAAGAACATGGCTGTGGAATCTGTATAAAGACTGGCAAAAGATATTCCCTGGGGTCTTTGGGAAGAACATAATGGTGACAACTTTGACATGAATCCAGTGAACTGAACAGGGACATCTTTCTTCAGAACTGAGAATGAATGAAGTGCATGCTCTGAAGCCAACCAATTTTTTTTAAAATTTGTTAAAACAGTGGTAGAAAAGGAATGCAATTATTTTAAAGGCTGATTTTTTTTTTTTCTGAAATTGGATGTACCAGAAAGCACACTGGCCTGAGAACTCTGGGGCAGACTGTGTATCTGATGCTTTCTCACCAAGTGTCAATCTCTTTCCTCTTTATCCCAAGTCTTCTAGCTCTACTATATCTAGCATGACGTCATTTTATATCCCAACTACCTAAGTGTAAGAAATTACCACTTTACATCACCTATGTAAAATAAATATTTAAATGCCCAGTAAGGGGTAATCCAATCGAGAAAACAGCACTGCTATAATTTACCTATCCCTGAATGGAATTATCATCCAAAAAGAGAGCAGTAATGAGAGTATTTATTCTTTCCTATGCATTTTCTTATGACCTAGTTCAGTGCAGAGCCCAAGTCAGGAACACACACATTGCATCTCCTTTCACGGCCCATTAGTCTCTTTCATTCTGGAAGAGTTCCTCCGTGTTTCTGGGATTTTTCAGCACTTGTAATTTTTTTGAAAGTACTGTCCAGTTGTTTTGTGCCGGGTCCCTCAGAGTAGATTAACCTGATTGTTTCCTCATTATTGTTGTACTTAGGGAATTCATCACAGGCACAAATCGCATAGAAAGGATACCATGTCCTTGCCAGCCATTGTGTCAGAATGCACATTCAGTAGGTGAATTTCACTTGCATGTCGTGAGTGAGGAGTATATGAAAATTCATCACAGAAGATGGTAATTTAGCATAAATCTAAATACATTGCAGCTTTAGAAATCTGTATCTTTAATCAAGGCTATACCAATTGGTGAATTGATATACATGTAATGTTTAGATTGTGCCATAAAAGTTGAATTAACGGAATTTTAAAGTTGCTCACATAAAATCCTTTTGAAACCAGACTTGATAAAAATCATAACAGCATGAATTTTATAATTCTGTTACTTACAATTTTAATGTGAGACAAAAGAAGCATAGCATCAAGCTACAATCAAACTGAGAGCCAAAATCAACAAAACAGAAACAAAGAAAATAATACAAAGAATCAGTGAGACAAAGAATTGGTTCTTTGAAAAAATCAACAAAATAGACAAACCTTTATCCAAAGAAGCCAAAGGAAGGAAGGAAATTATACAAACCAATAAAATCATAAATGAAAAGGGGAACGTAACAACAGATATAGAAGAAATCCAGAGAATCATCAGGTATTACTTCAAAAACCTGTTCTTAACAAAATCAGAAAACTTAAAGGAAATGGACAATTTTTTGGATAAATATCACTTCCAAAGTTAAATCAAGACCAGATAAACAAATTAAGTAGACCTATAACTGAAAAGGAAATAGTAACAGTCATCAAAAGTCTCCCAATCAAAAAAGAAAAGAAAAAAAAATCCCAGGACCAGATGGTTTCATGCAGAATTTACAAGATTTTCAATGAAGAACTCATACCAATATTCCTCAAATTGTCCCACACATTAGAAACAGTAGGAACATTGTCAAACTCTTTTTATGAGGCCACAGTTACCCTGATACCCAAACCACATAAAGACACTCCTAGGGAAGAGAATTACAGATCAATCTCACACATGAACATTGATGCAAAAGTAAACAAGAAAATACTAACAAACATAATCTTAAAATGCCACAGAAAAATTACCCACCATGACCAAGTTGGCTTCATCCCAGAAATTCAGGGATTGTCCAACATATGAAAATCTATCAATGTAACCCACCATATAAACAAACTGAAAGTAAAAAACACATAACCATCTCATTAGATGCTAAAAAAGCTTTTGACAAAATTCAACAACCCCTTTATGATAAAAGACTTGGACATAATAAGGATACAAAGAACATACCTAAATATGATAAAGACAATATACAGCAAGCCAACAGCCAACATCACACTAAATGAAATGAAACTCAAAGTGAAATAAGAACAAGACAAGGTTATCCACTCTCTCCATATCTATTCAATATAGTTCTTGAGGTTCTAGCTCCAGACAACTTAGACAACAAAGAGGACCCTAAGAGAGGCATACATAGATCTACATAGGAAGTAGAAAAAGACAAAATCTCCTGAGTAAACTGGGAGCGTGGGGGTCACAGGAGAGGATAGAATGGGAGGGGTAGGAAAGAAGGGTAATGGAGAAAAGTGTATAGCTGAATAAAAACACTAAAGAATACAATAAAAGAGATAAAGAACTAAGAAGTATTGGAGCCAAGAATTAACTCACCTGACTTATAAACCTTATATGGATTATCACTGTTTACATAACTCTTCTATACCATTGCTAACTATATCCTTATGATTTAAAATTAGAGGTAATAGTCTTACTTGTGTAATAGAATCATTGATTTAACAAAGAAGAACTTTTAAATTTATGACTACATCCTCTTAGGTGTATGATAAACAATAACTTAACCATAACTGGAGTTATATTTAAAAACCGATCTCTTGTACCAATGTGTTTAAGTATAATTTCCACTTTTTCTTCTATGAAGTTCAGGTGTTGGGTTTTATGTTGAGGTCTTTGATCCATTTGGACTTGAGTTCTGCAGTTGATATCATACCTTTGAGTTCCTGGGGGTGGGGACAAAAAGAGTATCATAAATTTCAACTACTTTCCTGCAGTATGCTCATGTACAAATATAAATTCAAACAGTAACCAGTAATTCCTTCAGAGCCCCTTCCCTTCTATATGAACCCTTCTCTCTAAAATAATTGTTACAAAGAGGTGGGTTATCAAATAGTAATGCAGTAACTCCATGTAGGCTAAGTGAAGACATTCTGCTCTGAAGTCAACAAGAATCTATCTTAGCTTCACCTAGCAAGGGTAGAAAGAAGCCCCTTTAACCCAAGAGCTAATGAAAGCTCTGTTTAGTAGACTGATCTGGAATGGAATTGCCTTACTCCAAAATGAGACTTGAATTAGAAACTGCTTGAAGTATTAATCACAAACCAGCTTCTTTCATTCTTCTACCCCCACAGAATGAAGGACCTGGGATAGAGAATCTCTAACTAATAATTGTATCATATCCTGAAATGCTTGATTGTTAAGTTTCCTGTTAGTTTTGACTTTCAGAGCAGGATTTGAGAAATCAATCAGGTATTAATTAATGTTATTCTCAGTACTGTGTTAAATATTCATGTCTTCATAAATTACACAGTATTTTCACCCAAAGGTCTAGAGTGTCAAATATGAGACTCCCCATGCTTATCCTTTGCACAATCTTTCCCACAGTATTCATACTTTGCCCTTTTCTTGCAAAAAATTTCTTTGCAGTTTCAGATGACTTTGTATAAACTTTATCTGCTAAAATGTGAAGTTAGTCTGCAAAACTCTTTGTTTCTTTATCTGCCTTGTTGACTTCATGGGGTGATATCAAAGAACACAAGAAGTTCACATCCATGCTTGGTGAGACATCTTTATTTATTTTGATTGTTTTTATAAGCAATGGTTTTCAAAAGACCTGGGGACGAATAAATTTGCTTTGAACCTGTTCACCATATCCCACACATTTTAACACCAAGTATTAAAAACAAGACACTAAGGGAAACAAAAGATCGAGTCAATGAGAACATGTGGCTCTTTCTTGCCTCCTGCTTTGTAGCATCTTGAAATTAATGTCAAAGAAAGAAAACTAAACTTCCAAGGGGATTCTTTATAATATTTCAATACTATTAACTTGCTGAATTTTTTTCAGAAAGACAGTTTAATTAATTAATAGCCCAAACTCATAATTTTTTAAAAAAAATTAATAATTTTTGTTTTTGACAATGTCATGCTTGCATACAATGCATTACAATTATTATAAAGCCCTCTCTTCCTCCACTACTATTCCAACCCTATGCTGACTTATAAGTCCCCTTCTCACATGTTGTTGTAGTTGTGTGTGTATATTGTTTTGTTTCCAACAACTGTTCTCTAGTATTTGCCTGCACTAACACTTTCTTAGAAAACTTCCTGGAAGATTAACCAGAGGTCAATTATCTTCCTTAAGTTAAATTTCTTGCTTCCTTCTTTGATAAAAATTCTCAGTGCCATTTTAATATTTTATTCACATAAATTTGGTTCTCATCAACAATAGACTTCCTGCACTTTTGATTGCATTTGGTGAAGAATATAAATTCTAATTGCATAACCAAGAATCATTGATACCATGTTCTACACAGAGAATTCTCTTAAATTGAGACACTGAGGACAGGGAGTGATTAGTTCAGAAAGGACAGTCTAAATCTTGTGCCCAATTTGCTGAGGCCTAGCATAGGAGAGACTGATACACACAGATGAACTAGTGCCAAGGAAAGAGTGTCATATAATTTGTTAGATTCCTAGAATGCTTGTGGTCTTTTAGCAGAAAGTAAATCTTTGTAAGTGGGAAATAAGGAAACTCTTGGATGTAGAAGAATATATAGATTGTAGCATAAAAAATACCTACTGAGTTTAGACCTAGACAAAATCAGACTAAGGACATTTAAAAAGGAATAGATAGATTAAGAAGAAAGACTTGTGTATTATTTGAAAACAGTATACAATTTAATAAGGCCACAGTGAGTAGAGGAATTCTTTGGGAGACTTTAATCATGGGTGGGTACAATAAAGGTAATCGACTGGTTAGAAGGGAAAGATTCTAGTCCCATACTCTATCCTCGTGGTATTCATACTGTGTTTGCATTGTTTATTTATTTAATAAAAGAGAATGAGGCACAACACACAGACTAGGGAGAGACAGACAAGATATACAGTTTGAGCTGCCTCAGGGTTTTTCTCTAGACTAACTCTGTAATAAAACACAGGAGAGGCAGAAACATCTCTTTAGTACTCCTTTAGGTACAAAGAGTATTGCAAAGGGGGGAAAATCAAATTCTGGAGTTGTGATTACTTGCAAAGCAGCAGTGTCACTGGAGTTGCTCCGAGTGTCAAGCTTTTCTGTTTGAAGGATGCCCAAAGAAAGGCAAAGTCGGAATGCAATTCCGGGAGGAGAATAGGTTTGCGGACCCTATCATCTCTTCATTTTGCCTCTATGCAAAGAAAATTGTATCTCATGTTCCAAGTCACAGTACATTTGTCCTCAGCCATTGTCACCACCACCAATTTCCTGTCAAAATGTTTACATTATCTGGGGATCTATTTCAGGAACCAACAAAAATTGTTAGGTGGAAAGAAAAGGATTTAGGGGGCCTTACTATGTACTTTGGCTTCCTCACCAAATTCGATGCTGCTCACAAATTGTGTACCACATTATCATTGGAAAGAGCTCCTTGGAATACCAATTTTATTATTTAATTTTTCAAATAATTAGGAAAGGTGACCTTGAACTGTGCTGATAAGGATTTCACCACCAGTAAATGGCTGATCAGATACGACACTAACTACCTTTTCTCCTTTTCCTGATGATTTGTTAAATAACCACCCTTATTTATATAGCTTGTCCTGTGAAGAGTGACTATTTCAGGCCAATTGATGGTGGATATGCTTTTAATGATGAAATTCATATTTTCCTATCTCGGGCTATGGCAGATAGGTGCACATTTAGGGAACAGAAACTGAGCCAAGGGGTTGTTGACTTGTGTGGTTTTTAATCCTTTTCATTCTTCACAAGTCTTTTTTGTCTTTTGAATCTCAGTAATTCTAAAAACTTTTGACTGAATTATTTAAACTTCTTGGTTCTAAAGTCCAGTCTTTCATTTTGACAATGGTAGGAAGTTTATGTTCACACTTGGACATGTCTTATCTGGTCTGTTTAATCCAGATGCTTAGCTACTGTTGGTATGTGGGGTTGGGGCAGTCCTAGATATTCTATCTAGTTAGCATTACTAGGTGGTAGCAGAGGAATCTTTTCCTTGGAAAATCTGAGGAACAACTACAAATAATTAAGGTGTAGTTTCTGTTTTGTGTATTTCTTTTTGTATATAATATCTGCCAATGATGTGGTAATTATTTTATAGGGATAACCCACCTGATGTTATTTGGGATGTCTTAAAGGAAATTTTTTTTTTATTCTGAGAAACTTTTATTTTACACACATGGATAGATGAAAGATGAAAGATAGATAGATAGATAGATAGATAGATAGATAGATAGATAGATAGATAGATAGGAAATCTTATAAAAAGAGGAAAAATGGGTAGAAAATGTTATAGAAAGAGAAATATTGCCTATGAGAAATACTAAGTGGCAGGTGTGTTTAGGGGATGGGAAAGGAGGATGGAGATTCTAAGGCCAGCCTGGGCTAGGTAGGGAGACTATTTCAAAACAATAGTCTAAAGGAACAGTGGTGTGGAAAAACACTACACAAGAAGAGCTAAATGCTAGGATATAAAACTACAAGTAAGGTTTAAAAGACTAATTTTAGCAGAGACCTTCACAATAAGGTGGTGTCACCGAAATGTGCTTCTGGCTTCACAGTTTTCTGTTCTAGGGTCATTAGCAGTGCGTGTAGCAAACAGTGCCTCCGTCAGCAGGAGCCTGCTGCTTGTTGTGTCTTCTCCATTGTTCTGAACGGGATTCATTGCTGCATACCTTATCCGTTCTCCCACCATGACCTAACGCATGGCGGATGACAACTACTGCCCATATTAGGTGTTAATTGCTCTAATTTCCTTGACATGGAGACATTCTGCCCTTGATACTTGCCTATCACTCTGAATTTCTCTGATTCAGCTCTGCATTCCCAGGGAATAAAGCTTGAGATGAACTTCTCCAGGTGCAGTCAATGGACAGAGGAAAGTTTGCTTGTGTTTGGGGTTTGTTGTAGTTCCATGGTAATGTATGTGAAATAAGAGAATGAATTTTGGTATTGCATTATCTCTCTATTTTGAAAACCCTTTCCTCTTTGGTTGTTATAGTTTGAGTTGTGTAAGGTTGCACGGGAGACAAAAGACCTTCTGGCTGGATTCAGCCAGTTGAGTTATGCGCAGGCACAGAGAGATGTTAGTTCAGAAATGTCTGAGTTATCTGCGGAATAATCCACTTGACATGTCAACTGGAAGTTATACATCTAAACATGGAGAGTGGAAAATCTTCCAGGATAATTAGGAGCCATTGAAATGTAGATTAAAGCCAGAGGGTGGTGGCGCATGCCTTTAATCCCATCACTCAGGAGGCAAAATCTGGTCAATCACTGTGAGTTTCAGGCCAGCCTGGTCTACAGAGAGTTTCAGGACAGGTTCCAAAGCTACATAGAGAAACCCTGTCTTGAAAAACCATAAAAAAGCTAGATTGAAGCAGAAGACAAGGTGATATGTTCAAAAGGAGGGGGAAAAAAGGAAAGAAAACCAGAAATTAATCCTAAGCAATAACAATAGACAAGATATTGAAAATATATATATATATATGAACTGAACAAAAATTGTAATTTGGAAGATTTTTTTCTGTTTCTTTTTTTCTTTCTTTTTTGAAAGAATGGGAAACGCATTTTATTTGGAGTTGCCATGTATATAGGGACATGTGGGAATACTTAGCTCAGCTTGTTTTGTGAATAGATCAGGACCCTTACATGTCTGAACCTGGGCGATAACGAACAGAATTACAGTTGGTGTCGATTATGTAGCTGACGCTCATTCACATTCTGCAGAGCGGGAAGGCTGGCTCCAGGCACCTAGGCTTTAAGTAATTTCTCTGTTTTGGAAGCACCCAAATCATCTTTCTTGTTATTCATTCAGCGGGCTTTGCTCCATCTGAAGGAAGACGTCTTGGCAGGTGCGAACGCGCTTCCATTTTCTTTCTTGTTAATTCCTTTCACATGATAAATTGCAGGGAACTCTACAGAAATCCCTTGGAATTGAAAAGTCAGCCTTCATGAATGCTTAGGAGCAAAGGTTTAAAACATAATAAGTCTGTAGCTATTCAGCAAAGAGAGTTTCTCTGAAACATTTGCAGGCGATTGCTACCTCTTAAGCGTGCATGTAAATTTTCACACATACTCTCTTGAACTTCCTCTTTGGCAGACCATTTAGAATTATTTAAAATAACTGGACCTCTCTCCCCAAGATTATCAAAATTATTTATATTTCTGAAGATAGTCAGTCATAAAATAGTCATGCCTCTAAAATCTAGTATGTAAAGAAAGGAGAAAAATCTTTGGGTTTCTACCTCTTTCTGTCTATATATGACAGTATCTTCATTTTATACCCTATTTTTGTGTCTCTCTTTACCTTTTGTTCATTACAGGGGTCTTTAAGCTATGTTTCTTAAAAGAATCATGTTAAAAAAAGACATCAAAGCACTGTGAACCTATTTCAGCCTTTCAAAAAACATTTTATTATTTTAAAATAAAGTTCTGTGGATTAATTTAAGATACCAAAATAATTTTAGTGTATCAAAATTAAAATCAAGTAAATTTAATACATGTATCATGGTCCAATAAATTTATATACATATATCAATATTCACTTATGAAATAATGAAAAAGCACCAAGTAAAATAATACAAAACTATGACAAAAAACTCATACTAGTGGGAGAAAATATTAAGACGTTATCAATAATAGACCTGAAACTTATGGATGATGAAGAGAAAGGAATACTACAATAGAAAGTTGATAATGGTGAGATATAACAATAACTGATACTGAAAAAAAAATTAGATGATCACAGTGGGTGAAGTGGCATTGTGTTTTTCCTTTAGAAAAACTAAGAAGCAGAAGCCTTCTTTTTAAAGCATGATGCTGAAATGTTTCATATTTAGACAACATGAAATGTCAGTGGGAGGGGGTGGGCCTGTAGCTCAGTGGTAGTCTGTACCTGACTATTTCCTGGGCTCGAGCCATGGCATTGCAGAACACACTATAAGTGACCTGTTGTTTTAATAAATATCAAATATGTGATAAAAGTAAAGATATTTTAATCATGGAAAATTTAAGCATAAAAGACTTCTGTAATTCTTAGTTAGATTAAAATGATTAAAAAATAGTAACATGTTTTTAAAAAAATGTTTAATTTCCTAAGGATACTGCTATGACAATGAACAGTTGGGGTCTTTGAGTATAGAATTGTAACTGTCCAAGACAGCCTCTTTGTTTTTAGGAGTTTCAGTTAGTGTCACAATGAAGGGGTAGCCTTCGGTCCATATTCACAACATTTTACATACATCACTACAAGCAGACAAGCATAGAAAGAGACGGGACAGACTGGGAGCAAATTGGAATGTTAAAATATTTGTGAAGGGCCCATCAGCGTTCTTTTGAGGTCCTTCAAAACTGTTGAGGAATATATGATATTAGAAAGGAAAATAAATCCCCCTTACAGATGGATTCAGATTTAGGAGACTTGAAAATCAATCCTGCTTACGATAATTTACTCTTCACATAGTGCTCCATACTTTACCAGACACCTCAGCTTATTGAATGCTTAAAACCATGGCAGCGTTCATGTTGATATAGATGTATATGTATACATAGTATAATATATATATGTATATACATATAATTACTTTTTATAGTTGAATCATGCAGTTTAAATTTCTTCTCCAAAATTTCACAGTATGGAAGTTCAGGAAAATGTAAACCTGTAACTAAATTCTTCACACTTAATGCATTCATCATATGTTAATCTCTGTGTGTGCTATCTAAAAATAAAATAATTTTGAAAATTTTCTCATTGGCTCTAATGCAGACATGGAGCAACTGGAATGTATAATGTTTCAGTTTTCTCTGTTTCTGTCTTTGTCTCTCTTACACACACACACACACACACAGAGAGAGAGAGAGAGAGAGAGAGAGAGAGAGAGAGAGAGAGAGAGAAAGAGAGAGATAAACAGTGCTTCTCATTACTGATGGTAATTTTATTAGACAACCAGGTCATCACAAAATGGTATCCAAAGGCATATATCTATATCTATATCTTTCTCACACTGTAATATACTATATAGTGTATGTGTTAATTATTCATAGTAATATATATTTTTTCAATAAATGATGCTTAAAAAAATAATGCCCAAACAAGGAAGAATATCCAGACCATTTGAAAAATTTTTTCCATTAAATTAGAGCCTTAAAACTAGTACCTGAAACTGTAAAAATACTTGAAGAAAACAGAGGTATTAGAATAGACAACATTTATTTTGCAAAGAAAGATTATTTAACTGTTTTATCATTTTGAACCCACCCCCCATTTAGTGCATTTTGTGCAACAAGTTCACAAAGTCAAACACATTTCTATATATCCAATTTCAAACATCTATATTCATACCTTAAGATTAAAAAATAGAACTGCCATTTTACCCAGCTGCTCCAACACTGTCTACATAGCCAAATGAAGTCAGTTTGCTAAATAGACAGGTATCTTCATTCCCACAGTTACTGCTTTGCCACCAAATCAACTGAGCTGTCCATCAATGGATGAATGGACAGAGAAAATTTAAAATATATACATAATGCAACAATATCCAGCTATGAATAAAATGAAGTGTCATCACCTACTATAAGTATGGACAAGACTGGAGATTATCATGGGAAGGCAAATAAGTCAGTTACTGAGGGACAGCATGAAGCCACTCATGTGGAATGCGAAATAGCTGGTCTCTTAGCACCTGAAAGAACAAGAGGTTACCAGGTACTAAATATATGGGTGGGGCTATATGTGGATGGACAGAAAAATATAAGCATTGATACTAAGTGACAGTCAGATGCTGCAAATAAATTCCAGTGTTATACTGTACAGTAGAATAACAATAATCTACATATTTTTAAAAGTTATAAAATGATTTTGAATGTTATTAGTACAGAGAAATGATAACATTTCCAGATATCTAAATATATTAAAGGTTATAAAATATATAAATATCAGGACATAACATAGTACTTCATGAATATGTATAATTTTTATGAGTATATAAGTCTATATATTTTATGCTGGTTTAAATCTTGTGTGTTGAATTGTCTTATTTTTATATAATAATGATTAATTTAAATGTCTAAATTGTTACAGTTTGGGATGGTTGAGTATTTAGGCATTTGAATAAACATAAGCTCAAATTAAGTAAGGCAATCCTGTTTATGCTCCGCAAACTAAGCACACAAGGATTATATTCATTCCAAACGCCCAATAATTAAAGATGAATTCAGAAACAGTCACCCTGCAGTTGAATCTGTGAAGATTTTTATTCTAGCTTTTTAAGGGGTAAATGAAACTGTTGCTAGGAGCTTAAATTTGTTTATTTTTCACTTTCACTTGACACTTTCATAACGTCAGCAGATTCTTATTAACAAAGTCAAAATGGTTACCCTAATTGTTTGATGTAATAAAGCAAGCTGGCCCTTGTGAAGGGGTTTGTCCCTCTGTAATTATATAATGGTTCATATTAAATTTGAGGTATAAATTTATTTCTGACATTTTAATTATCTATGTACATTTTAGGCTTACTATATAAGATGCTAAGTTAAAATTGATTTCCATGCATACTCTATTGCTGTTACATTGCTGTCTGCTGGCTTCACTGCAACCTGACTTCCTCTTCCTTCTGCGCTGTTAGAGGAACTAGTAAAATTGCTGGCTCACCCACTAACTGATCTGTAGCACCAACCTTCTCTATTTATCCTCCCGTGACATGTTCACAGATTTATTAAAGTCAGACAGTGGCCTTGTGGAAAAGAAGCTGAGACCAAGACACCATTCTAAGAAGTACTGAAGTATATAGCTATAATAATGTTTAAGCGGGCCCTGATATTAAAAAAAGAAAAAAAAATCAATGGAACCTGAGGCATGACTAGCATTAAAACAGATTGTGGTTTTAACAATGCTGTTTAATGTAAAGAAATTTGATCAATTACTCCATAAATAAAATATTCAATTAATATAAGCTCTCCTAATGTGATTAGTCTTTGGAAAATTAAATATATTTATATTATGTAGCAATATATTTCAAAACAAGTCTCTATAGGTTAAATGAGTAAGCCTTTATGTTTTTGTAAAAAAAAACAAGCATAAAGAGCAGAAACTATGCAGATATATATATAAAATCTGGCAGGGACACGAGAGTTTATATGTTGAGGTCCTCTTTTGTGTATAAGTTAGTTTAATTAAATGAAATAGAAGTAATAGATGATCATTTGTCAGTGGATATTAAAGACTATGGTTACTTTAAAAAACGTTTACAAACTAGGCTAAATGTTCCCAGCCAATTGGCAAAAATCTACTCATTAATTGTTATTTGTGATACTGAGCCAAGTGCTTTTGTACCTTCTAGGCAGGTGTTCTTCTACTGAGAGATGTTTCCAGCTAAAGAGCTAACATAATTAAAGCTATGGATAATAAATATGTGTGCACAAGGGTACATAAACCACAGGATCAGTTTACTCTTAGGAAACCGATGTCATGAACAGAGAGACACAGGGTAGAAGACAGTGAGGACCTTGTTATCTGGCTGTCTAATGGCTTCCTCTGGTAGGGTGATCCTGAGAAACTGGACAAACTGACAGTGGTACCCTCCTGCATGATTTCTCACCAGCTTTGAACAATTTGCTAACTATTTACAAGATCCGTCTTCAGAAAAACAGTTCTGCAAACGGTCAAATGGAGTTTACCTATGAATGCTGCTACATGGAGAAAACACAGAGGACACTTTCAAGAAATCTTTGTATGGAACACACTCAAATTTATTGTGAAGCAACTCTTCTCTTTTGAGCTCCCCTACCAGTTGTTTGTTCCCAGTAGCTCGGCTCTAAAATAATCACACAGAAACCATTTTTTTCAATACTGTTTGGCCAATAGCTGAAGCATATTTATGGCTAACTCATATCTTAAATTAACCCATCTCCATTATCACTACAAGGTTCTTGCTTACCAGGTAAAATTCTAACTTCTGTCTCAAGTGGGGCGACATTGCTTCTTCCGACTCCATCTTCTTTATCTCAGCATTCAGTTTAGTTTTCCCACCTAGTTCTACTCTGCTAAGCCACTGGCCCAAACAGATTCTTTATTAACCAATGGTATTTACATCATACAGAAGGGAATCCCACATCACCTACCTGGAGATACAGGGTTACTAGCAAAGTATAGATGCTTAGCTCTGGGCTTCCAGTAACCTAACTCCCCTAAACAAACCGACATAGCAATGGGGAAAAAAAACATTAGAAGAGCTTCATCGGTATAACTCTATTGGAAAAATGAGAGGGATCAAATTCCAGCCTTATTTTCAGGGGTACTGACACAGGCTTTAGGTTTAAATAGAGAATGGGGCAGTGTGTGAAGGTATATGTGAGCACACTCTCTTGGTCTAACTGTGGTCTGTCCTATGACTATTTCATTTATGGGTCTGTGAGGTCTCTGTAGAAGTGATTTTTACTTGCTCCATGGCGAAGCTTGTTTCTTCTCAAGATATGGATCAGACAGGATTTATCTCTCAGAATATTTATTCCCAGTGTAAGATCGAGTATCACATGAGATGGTCTGACTGCAAGACTTTAACTGCATTATTGTCTAGAGAATCAGATCCATGGATGGTCAAAGGTAGTTTAACCTTGAATGCTCTCTCTCTCTCTCTCTCTCTCTCTCTCTCTCTCTCTCTCTCTCTCTCTCTCTCTCTGTATAGTATATATGTGCATTTTATAACATTAAACTATGCTTTCATACCTTCAACAAAAATTAACTTGGATATGCTTTGCTAATATTTTTCTACTTGAAATTTCATTTTATTTGATTCTTTAAAAATACATATTTTTTTTAAAAAATCACATGAATGAGATGAAGCTACATATTGGTTTTTTTTTTATAATATCCTTAATGTCTATGTCAGGGGTCATGAAGACTAAAAAGAAAGAAAAAAAGCAACAGCAGTAACAACAAACAAAATGGGACCAGTTTCCTAACATGGAAAAGAGAAAAGAGACAAGAAATTAGGCAACTATAGAATGCTGAAAGTGGTAGGAAGATGCTTTCCCATGGAGTGATCAACAACTTGTTATCCCATAGTAAATGTTCAGCTCTGAAAACATGTACATTATGTTAAATTGTGCAGACTACATTTTTATATTTAGGTGAAAATATATACAAATAACACAAATTAAAAAGAGGTGGTTCAATTGAAATAGAGAAAGGGGGATCTTGGGAGGAATTAGAGGAAAGGGAAGCGGAAACATTATATAATTATGATCTCAACTTTTTTAAGAATTATAAGAGAAAACAACAAAGAATAAACAAATGATAACAAACCAAGTGAGAACCTTGTAATGGTAATAGAGTTCAGTAAGAAGAGTAAGAAGGGATCCTACCTGTAGTTTAAAAAGAATAAGAGAGATAGACTCAGAAAATATTGACTGACACTGTAATTAGTTATGCTTATATGTTATCTGAAAATAAGATGTATTTCCTTTTTTTCAAAATAAGAAAACATTTACAGCCATTCTTTTCTTAGCTTCTGTAAATTGTGCATTGTCATTTTGTTGATAGAATGTTTGGAAAACTGCAACAACTATAAAATCGCCTATTGCTTTAAAACACATTTTTTTTCAAATATTTTAATCTCAATTTTATACTTGAATGATATAAAAGCTTTCTATATAGAGATGTTTATATAATAAATTTTCAGTATTGAAAAGTGATAGCATTGGGTAATTTAGCTATTGCTTCTAAAGTTATACTATGATTTAAAAAATAAAAATATTTATATAGTTTGAATACCAATTTGTGAAAATGAATAATATATATGTAAATGTGTTCAAACTATGCATTTATCAGTAAAATAAAATGAAAATAAGAAATACAATTTTAAGCTATCATATTTTCTAAGACCAAGTCTACCACACAAGCCAGTATTATTAAGTCTATAGTGAATGTAGTTCTTCCATAGATTGAACTGAAATTGGTACCACATTTTTAGATAGCAAGTTGTCATTCTCAATCAAGTACAAAATATATAAATCTGCTGACCAGAGAATCCTATGTGTAAGTTGATCTTACACAGAAGTATTCCTACTGCTGAGAAGATGGTCATCTCAACTGTGGGCTGCAATAATACAGGAGAAAACCTACATTTTCATTCAAATAATTATGACTCAAACAGAAAGGAATATCACAGTCACTGAACAAAATGAATTCAGTTCTATTTAATGAAGTGGAATATAGATTATATAATGCTGGAAAACTTCCAAGTCACAGAGTAGAATGTGATACCTCTGTGCTTACTCAGTCCTATCTGTCTACCTGCCTGTCTATGTAGTTATCTATCATCTATCAATCATTTACCTAAAATCCCATTTATCTTTTAATCATCTGTCAATCATTTCTCTCTGTATCTGTTACCCACCTCTCATTTATATTTATTTATCATCTTCCTAGCAATCACCTATCTGTAAATCATTAATCCATCTATTTATCAATTATCTATCTATATATCTATCCACCTAATTATGTGTGATCCCTCCTATTTGAGGATTTGAAAATGCATAAGGAAACCATACAAGTTAAGATGCAAAAACTTTGACATTATAATTCTATCCAGTTTGTTTCTTCTTTTATAAGTATATTTGTTATGATCAAAATAATGAGAAAAAAGAGTGTGATGTTCTGAAGAGGTATGTACAGCATTGCGATTTAAACTTACATTGTTCAGGATAAACAAAGATAAATAGTCAATTGGTTATTCACATATAACCAAAATTATGCATTTAATTAGGTCTGCAACTGTAAAAACTAACCAATATAAAATGATCACCATGAAAATACAGAATTATATGCTCTAAATACTGATTGTGCTTTTGCCTGGGACACAAGGGCTCAGAATTAAGGGCATTATTTGTGTATTTTTCAAATATAGCTTAAGAATCTGGTACTCAAATTTTTATAACAATAAAAAGAATTTAAGATAGTGTTGATAAAACTTAGTTTGCATGAAATACAGTTGTAAGTAAGAGAGGACAATAAAACTAATGATCTGGATATGACCAAACAGAAACATCAATTTATCAAAAACTTTGTATTATACTGTGGTTAGGCACCATCTGGTTCACAATTGATATAAAATATATGTGCCTTACAGCTGTTCTGACAGCTGTATGTTGTGTGGAGCTGCGGTGTGCTGCATTCCGCCTGACTCCCAGGCGCCTGGCTAGCTTATGCCTCGAAATAATTACACGGAAACTGTATTCTTTTAAACACTGCTTGGCCCATTAGCTCTAGTCTCTTATTGGCTAGCACTTACATATTGATCTAACCCATTTCTAATATTCTGTGTAGCACCACAAGTTGGCTTACCAGGAAAGATCTTAACCTGCATCTGTCTGGAGTGGGAGAATCATGGCGACTGCCTGACTTGGCTTCTTTCTCCCAGCATTCTGTTGTGTCTACTCTGTCTACCTAATTTTCTGTCCTATCAGGCCAAGCAGTTTTCTTTATTAGTTAACCAATGAAAGCAACACATAAGATACCATCATTTCCCCTTTTTCTGTTTAAACAAAAAGAAAGGCTTTAACTTTAACATAGTAAAATTACATATAACAAAACAGTTATCAATTAAGAATTACAGTTACAACATTTTATCTTTTATCATAACTAAGGAAAACTATAACTTTAACTAACCATTCTTCAACTCCATCAAAGACTCCAGAAGGATATAATATTACCTAAGCAAACAAGAAGTCCAAAGCTCTAGAAATGACAGAGACATCTAGCTGTCTGGACAGTCGCCCAAAGTTCCTCTGTACAGTTGGGCATCCATCTTCAGCCTTCAGGCCCATAGTATCCAGAAGACATTTCCATGAAGCAGGAAATTTCAAAGGCAGTTCAGTCACTATCTGCTGTGTCCTGCAGAATGTCTCGCAGACTCTTTCATGAATCAGGAACTCTGAAAGATCATCTCACCTTTAGGCAAGTTTAGTAGTCCTCTCTCTGTGGGTTCTGTGTCCAGTTTGTGCAACAGTACAAGCAAGAGCAGTTTCTTGCACAAATGGCTAAGCAACTCCATAAGGAGACTCTTCAATGCCCATCTTCCTCTTGAAGTAGATTGGTGCTGTCAGGAGCAGACGTGTCTCATTGTCATGAAAAGCCCTAAGTTTTTAAAACATTAAATGCCATATTAGGCAGTCTTTGAAAGATATGAAGAATGCCTATCTAACTGAAATATATCTCTATATATCTAGAAAATCTAACTAACATAACTACAAGCTTGACTATTATTGATGACTATCCACTAACAACCTATATTTCCTAATTATACATTATATTTTAAAATGAACTACATAATCACAATACCTTAATCAAGAGCAGAAATACATATACATATAACAAAGTTGACCTTAAAATCCATACCAATGCAAATTATTCATATATCATATCCCCCTTTAAATGTAAAGGAATGCTTATAAACAATATTTGGGAACATGGGCACAGATTTTTCTCTCCAAACTGCTTCCTGCTGTATGGGGGCACTGTTATGTAGGTCTTTAAGGGTATAACCTGTGTGCCAGTGTCATCTCAGTTGGCAGTTGAGTGAAGTAATTTTTTGAGGGTGTTCACAGCAACCTTTCAGAA
Organism: Microtus pennsylvanicus; assembly: GCF_037038515.1. Classification (NCBI taxonomy): domain Eukaryota; kingdom Metazoa; phylum Chordata; class Mammalia; order Rodentia; family Cricetidae; genus Microtus; species Microtus pennsylvanicus. Next base: position 93,792,083 of record NC_134586.1, read on the forward strand.
GGGTGTGGTCCATCGTACCATATTGGGATAGATGCAACCCACAGGGTCTCATCCTCTGTGAAAACAAAAGAAGACCCTCTCCAAAGCATCATATCCTTAAATCCAAATTTTGAAATCATAATACCCTTATATCCATTCTGGTTTAGCTTGGCAGCCCATTTAATGAAATGTCTCTCCGTACTTAGCTCCTTTACAGTCAAAAAATTTAAAGAAAACACAATATACATAATCCAGATTCTCTGTGAATTTTCCATTGTTACGTGGCTTATTTTTCTTTATTTCTTTTAATCTATAATTATCTGTACTCTGTTTCTTTAAAGACTTTACCTTTTTTTTAAACCACTAACATTATTTTCTATATTCTTTTTCTTCTCTCTCTCAAGCCTATGTAAATTCATCCAACCCTGTGATCCATAGGTCTTCTATGTCTGAAATCTGTTCTATTGTGAATTTTTTTTTTTTTTTTTTTACTATCCAGGAGCAGTTCTTAAAATGTTAAGCACTTCTTAAAAACTTAAGTTGCATCTTGTAGGGGTAATACTTACCGCTTGTTTACTGCCAGTCTAAACCTTAACTGCGCTCGCTCTTGTTATGGTAATTACAATCATTCCTGCCTGAGGTCAGCACAGTTCAGCAAGGAGCAGGCACTCCTGCCTCAGATCCATTTGGTGCCCCTGAGCTGTGCACAGTTCCAGGCACACAGCAAGTCCACATTGGAGCCACAGTCAGCAGTTTAATTCTGAGACTGAGCGTCCAGCACAGAAGATCTTTTCATCCAAGTTCCAGCCAAATCTGACACGCAGAGCACTGCGCAGTCTGAAAACACGTCTCTGTATGGCGGCAGAAATCCGCCTTGCTCTTCTGCCTGTCTAAGCCTGATTCTGCCATCTGCCCAGGTGCAGGCAGGGAGCTGAGCCATCAGCATGGTCTCAGAGCACTCTCCTTCCGATCCCAAGTGGGAACACAAATATCCAGTCCCATAAAAGCCATTGAAATGCTTTAAAGCCAGAGTTTGCACTGGTGGCATAGCCCCAGGAAGCCCCGCTTTAAAATGATGCAGCTTTTTTTTCTGCTGCTGTTGCCTTATCAGGAAATCTCTCTATGGCACACCAACAACAAACAGCAAAAATCTGTGTTAAACTCTCTCTCCCTTATTTTTAAGCCTTCTCAGGTTTTTAAGTGGATTTAACTCCATGTTGGGCTACATTCCTGGCATCCGGCTGCCCCCTCAACAGCTGTAAACTAGGAGATTTGAGTGAGAAATCCTCTTTTCTTTCTTTATCAGACTCTTCCTCTGGAGGCTGAAGGTGTGCTGTCATGCCCTAGAAGTGATACTCCCTCTGGAGGATCTTGGGAGAGTCAGTTCTTTTGTTTTGTTCTTTCTTGCACCGTAGAACTGAATCCTGGCCTTTGTTCTATCTTCAAAAGCAGTGAAAAGTCTGCTTCACACTCCACATCACCTCCTTTAGTGTTATACCACCTCTTTTCTTCTCCTCAGAAGTACACTTGAGCTGTATTTAGTGCTCACTGAGATAAATGAGGATAATCTCTCTATTTCATCATCCTCACCATAGTCAAAGATGCCTGCTCTCTGGACCACACAGGTAACACTCACAGCTTCCTGTTCACTGTTCAGACACAAGGATGCTATCATTCAGCTTGTTGTATGCATACACTGAAGACAGTGTCTCTGTTACAGAAATGCTTTGTAAATGCTCATCATCACTACTTAAAGGTAGTTTGTGGTAGGATGTTACAAAAGCCCCAGGAAAATACTAGGGTTGTAGATGGCAATTTTGTGGGGTCAGGCTATACTCCTCTATGAGTATATCACAAATAACATGGTACCAGACTAAGCCCTGAGAGGAACTGCTGATGCTGGGTTTTCCAATTCAAGAGTCACCCCAGGTTGAAAGAGCTATGTAGATCAACTATCTCTTCTTAATCCTTCCTGTGCCCACCCCTTTGATTGGTACAAAAAAATATCAAAGATACTTCAATCTGTATGTCTTAGTTTAACTCTTTTCTCAACACATTATTTTGTGTTTCTGAACATTATCATTTTATTCTATACGATGGGAATGGAAGTACCTATCCCACAGGCCTAAAGATGGGCTAACAGCAATTTAGTCTACAGATACTATGCTCTCTCTCTTTTTACACATTATTTGTAAGAATACAGATCCTGCATTATTCTCAGGAATAATACAAAATATTCAGAATATTAAGGGCATAAGCCAAAAAATCTTATGGTTGATTGTAAAAGTCAACTTAAAATTTGTTGCCAGCTAAATGGCAGATATAAATATAAAATTTCATCCTAAATGAGGACACATGAAAGCAACATTTAAGCCCCCATTTTGATTATTTCCACCACTGTTGTCATTTTATACTTTTTTATTTTTATTTTTTTTCCAATATAAATTTTTTATTTGCTTACAGACTTAAAACACTTTTATGAAACATGTCACACATGTCAATCAAGATGCAAGGTGAAGAAAGAGAAGCATTTCTGGTGCTCTCCCCATTTAGCTAGTGATAGGTGTGGTTAGCTATCAGGTGCAGGCCTTGTCTCTCTTTTCCCCTCCACTCTACTCTTCTGAATTCCGTGCTTGTAAGTTTTGACAGCTGTAACACTAACGTTGCTACAATCATATCTAGACACCTGTCCCTGCTTAGAGACTTTCTGCTCTGTATCTTAGTATTAGCCAAACTGTCACAGGGCACCCTGAACTCTCAGCAGTGACAATTCCCAACACAAAATTATTCACAAGCAGACATTTTTAGTAACAACTGGCATTGGTATACTTCAATTGCAATTCAATGAAAAAAGTCTGTTTGAAAATAAACTTTGAAAAATATTTCCATAAATAACCTTTTTTTGTTGTTTTTTTTTAAATTTATTAGATTTTTTTAAAAAAAATACCAATCCAAGTTTCTACTCCTTTTCGTCCTCCCATTCCCTCCACACACCTTCCCACCCCACTTGCATCTAATGCTCAGAGAGGGTAAGGTACATTGGCTTTGTGGAAGGTCCAAGGCCCTTCCTACTATATCTAGGTTAAGCAAGGTATACATCCAAAGAGATTAGGATCCCAAAAAGCCAGTACATGCAGGAGGGATAAATCCTGGTGCCACTGACAGTGTCCCCCCAGTCTGCCCCAGCCATGCAACTGTCAACCACTTTCAGAGGGACTAGTTTGGACCTATGCTGATTCCTTCCTTATCCAGCTGGAGTTGGTGAGCTCCCATTATCTCAGGTAAACTATTCAGTGGGTGACCCCATCATTGTCTTGGTCTCTTTGCTTATTACTTCCCAGTCCAGCTGGAGTTGGCAAGCTCTTATTAGCTCAGGTAAACTGTTTCGGTGGGTGAATCCATCATGGTCTTGACCTCTTTGCTGATATTCTCATTCTTTCCACTCTTCATCTGGTCTTTGGGACCTCAGTCTCTGCCTCTGTTTCCATCAGTTGCTGGATAAAGATTCTATGGAGATATTTAAGATAATCATCTGTCTGATTACAGGCTAAGTCAAGATCAGGCCTCCCCTCTCCTCTATTGCTTAGGGTCTTAGCTGGGGTCGTCCTTGTGGATTCCTGGGAATTTCTCTAGAGCCTGATTTCTGCTAACTCCATAATGGCTTTCTCAATAAAGATATCTCTTTCCTTACTCTCATCACTGTCCTTCCTCCAACTCGACTATCCCATTCCTTCAAGTTCTCTCCAAACCTCCCCTTCTCTCCTCTTCTTCCCCATCTATTTCCGCCCCCCCCCCCCCGCTCCCAATTTTGTCAGGCAATCTTGTCTGTTTCCAATTTCCAGGTGGTTCTATATATGTTTTTATTTAAGTTCACCTTACTTCTTAGCTTCTCTAGGATCATGAACTATAGGTTCAATGTCCTTAGTTTATGCCTAGTATCCACTTATGAAGAAGTACATACCATATTCATGTTTTTGGGTATGGGTTACCTCACTCAGGATAGTATTTTCTAATTCCATCCATTTACATGCAAAATTCAAGATGTCATTTTTTTTTCCACTGAGTAGTATGCTAAAGTGTAAATGTGTCACTATCTTCTTTATCCATTCTTTGGTTGAGGGGCATCTAGATAGTTTCCAGGTTCTGACTATTACACATAATGCTGCTATTAACATAGTTGAACAAATGCTTTTGTAGTATGATTGAGCATCTTTTGGGTATATATGCCCAAGAGTGGTATTGCTGGATCATGAGGTAGGTTGACTCCCAGTTATCTGAGAAACTGCCGTGCTGATTTCCAAAGTGGTTGTACAAGTTTGTATTCCCCCCAACAATGGATGAGTGTCCCCCTTACTCCATATCCTCTCCAGCACAGCTATCATTGGTGTTTTTGGTTTTAGTCATTCTGACAGGTGTAAGATGGTATCTCAGAGTTGTTTTGGTTTACATTTCCCTGATAGTTAAAGATGTTGAACATTTTGTTAAGTATCTTTTGGCCATTTGAGATTCTTCTGTTGAGAAATCTCTGTTTAGTTCTGTACCCCTTTATTTAATAGGATATTTAGAATTTTAATATCTAAGTTCTTGAGTGTTATACCTAACCTACTTTGCATTCCATCTAAGGAAAACTGCCACTATAACTATCTAGTCTTCAATCCTACAAGTTTGCATATCTTTAGCCTTTTCTGATCGCAGGAGCAAACTTTAAACTGATATGCTACACCTTGATACCTTGTAAAACTCTCAGCATGCTTTACCTGCTTCTTAGTGCCTAAGAGTCAAGCCTAAAACTCTCATTCTGCGTGGAGGTTCATCTGTCCAGGAATTACACGCCATCTTCCCAGACCTCTAGAATGCCAATGCTTGCACTGTGGCAGGTATTTTTACTTGGTCTTTTGTTCTTATTAACATACTGGGTGTTCAAGAGCTTATTCACTGTCAGAAACTGTTTGGTTGGTCAAAACTCTTTTATCCTAGCATCCTCAGGTTCTAGATAGAAATACAATGAGGACTACTGAGAACTCAAGAACAATGGCAATGGGTTTTTGATCCTACTGCACGTACTGGCTTTGTGGGAGCCTAGGCAGTTTGGATGCTCACATTACTAGACCTGGATGGAGGTGGGTGGTCCTTGGACTTCCCACAGGTCAGGGAACCCTGATTGCTCTTTGGGCTGACAAGGGAGGGGGACTTGATCGGGGGAGGGAGAGGGAAATGGGAGGTGGTGGCGGGGAAGAGACAAAAATCTTAAATAAATAAATAAATAACTAAAATACCAAATGGTGAAAAAAAGAAATACAAGTGCCACATTGGTGTGACAAATTGTAGTAGTATGACATTATGCTCTGATCTTTGGACTATTTGGGGAGGGTTGTCACCCAGTTTCCAAATGAATCACACATGGAGTCTTATTTATAAATGTCTGGCCTTAGTTTAGCTTGCTTCTTGCCTGCTTTTCTTAACTTGTATTATCCTGTCTACTCTTTGGCCCCTGTGTTTATCCTGTTCTCTTCTATAAATCTTTCTCTTATTCCATGGATTGTCATGTATATGGGTGGCTGGCCCCTGATGTCCTCACCTTCTCTGGCTACTTCTCCAGATCCCCTTCTCCCAGTTTTCTCCTATACATTCTCTCTGCCTGCCAGCCTCACCTAGTCTTTCTCCTGCTCTGCTATTGCTGCTCAGATGTTTGTTAGACCATCGGGTGTTTGAGACAGGCAAAGCATCACAGTTTCACAGAGTTAAACAATTGCAACATAAACAAAAGTAACACACCTTAAAAAAATATTCTCAACAGTAGTTGATAGTCATCTCACAGATAAAACAGTAGCCACACCCAGATTATGTTGAGGAGAGAGGATTTACTTCATGGAGTTCAGGACAACAACAATAGTAAAAGGAAATAGTATGTAATCCTCTTAGATACATTCTAAGGCACTGGCAACAGGGTATGATTGGACCTCTAATTTTAGTGTCTGTACGCAAATGAACAAACAAACAAAATCTATGGAAATTTGAGACTGGATAGATGGTTCAGTGGTAAACCATTTACCATGTAAATGTGAGAACCTGAGTCCAGATCTTTATAATTCATGTAAAGCCAGATGTAGAAGCATGTATGTGTAATCCCAGTGCTCCAATGATAACATGAGAAGGTAAGAGAATCTGCAAATGCTAGCTGACCTACACAGAAGCAAACAAGATAGAAGTCATGAACCTATATACTGCATTTTCTATGACCTCCACACAATTGACATAGAACGTTCATGCCAGCATCCACACCTACAGACATGAACACAAACATGCACACACATACACAAACTTAAACATTTTATAAATAAACTGAAAACCTGTATTATCATTGACTTCTATTAAGTAATAGGTGGTAGTAAGAAAAAGTGGCCTACAGCCAAGTGCTGTGACTGTTATAATTTGATACTCTAAACATATACTCAAAAATCAAAGTCCATGAGCTTGAAGATACATGAATTAGGCAAGAACTTTGATGCTTTGAAACATCTCAAGAACCCGCTTTGATTCCACACTCATAGTGGCCTTTGGGGAACGATAGCCACCTCATTCTTTAGACAGGAGCGTGGAGAAAGAGGCCTCCAGACCCTGACCATCACTCACACAGCTAGTTCCCAAGAACAGGGCTTGAGACTCTTTCTGTCTTCAACTCCAATTTAACAATTCGTTCTCTCTAAGCAGCCTCCTCATGGAAGAAAATAAGTCATGGCTAATCCTCGGCACCACTGAGATCTGGCTTCTTCCTCTCTCAGCTAGTCATTTCTCTGAGCTGTGGGCAAGTGTCTGGTTGCCAGATAATATGTCTGGCATATGTAAGATTTGTAGCACAAAGGGAGGTCTGAACACACAGTGCAGAGCTGACAAGGGGAGGAAATGGTGCTGAGAGGGATAACATTTTAAGCACGGCAGTCTCACTGGTGTGTGTACTACCTTCTATGTGGAGATACATCCACGTGCAGTAGTGAGAAAAATACCATTCTAGGATGGTAAAGCTTTAGACTCTTGAGATTCTCGTGTGTCAGATCTATGGGTGTGACATTGCAAACAACATACGCTGCAACTTTATTGGCTTTAGAAAAATGGGAGAAAATATTTCACCACAGAAAGCTCCTGGGTGTGTGAAAACAAGGAGTTTTAGCCTCAGCAGTCTACGAAGGAAACTCAAATGAAGCGACTAACATATAAACACCGCAGTGGTCAGAGGATAGCACATTTGATTAAGAACATAGGGGTGCCACTGAGGGGCGGAAGGTTGATAGAGGTGCCAGTGTGGGTTTGTAAGTTCTGTCTGTTCAGACTTGGTGACTGGATGTGTGTTCCTTCCTTCCTCAGCACTGCCAGCTGCAGTTCTTAATGAGTTATTGCCTACCAGTCCTGGAAGGCGACATGCACGTTAGGAGGCATGTTCGAGAACATTTTCTGTGTTTCAGAGTTTATATTCTGAAGAGGTTCAAAATGAGCCCCTGACATAGTTCTTGAAAGGAGGTTAAAACAGAGAGACTTCTTGGAGCAACTCAAAGAGTTTTGGGGTTTTTGTTTGTTTTGTTTTGCTTTTGTGATCTGAAATTGATGTTCAGCCTCCCAATTTGCAGAAGGCATTTATTAGAGTCCTTCACTTCTTAAGAAAAGATTTTCAGTTTTGAAACAACAGAGAAATAGATTTTATTACACAGACATTGATGTTATTACAGAGAGAAACCAAAGAACTCAGACTGTCTTCATCAATTCTTAAATAAAATTATAGAAAGCAGTTGCTATAGCAAATGACTATTCATTACTTTTATCATAGTTAGGCATTGGAGGCAAAATTATTCCCAGCAGTGAAGGCCAATAAAAATAGAGCATACAGGTGGGGAAGGGAATGAGCACCTTCAGAGGACCTGGGGCCTGGCAGGCAACTTTGCTTTTGACTTCATAGTATAATTTTTTTTTTTTAAAAAAAAGCGTTTTTTATGACTCAGCAGTTAAGAGTACTGCCTGCTCTTCCAGTGGTCCTGACTTCAATTCCCAGCAACCACATGACTCACAACTGTCTGTAATAAGCTCTGGTGCCCTCTTGAGGGAGAGATCTGGTCAGTTGTCCTCATCAGTTTAGACCCGAAACCCAGTGCAGACGTGTTTAACAGAATTGCCATACATGGGCTGCTCATGCTTGCTTCAGCATTGCTAGGGTATAACTTTCAAATTTCAATTTCATTTTTTACGAGCATCTGCTAAGTGGTAGGTATGTTGATTTGTTCCAGACATGTGTGTTTTATCCTCTCACGAATCCTGAAAAATGAAAAAATAAATGAAGTTTATTTTCATGCAAAAAAAATGAAGACATTGAATGATCCTTGTTTTCACAATTAAATCTCCCATGTTCTTCCTCCCTCCTGGTAGGTCTCAGGATGATAGCTGTCTTTCAAGGGGGTCCTTTTGTCTCTGCTGCCTATCTCTCTGAGTCCTGCAGGTGCATGATGGGTGCTTGGTGAAATCAGCTTATCCGGGGCTCCAAACTTATGATGTTTTAGTATGATGCTGTCAACTGCACATATGTTGAGTTACATTCATGGCTACCCTTTGACACGTGAGGTCCACAAGTCTCAGACTGGACACAGGAAGAAATCACATTATGGGGAGTGAATTGTCACCCACTATCTGGCATATTTCTCAAGCATCACAGTTTCCCTATATCCTTGTCCACATCAGCTTCCAAGTGCCCCACACATCTCCGTCTTTGCCTTTCTTCCCTCCATCCCTCTTGCCTCTCTTCCTTCTTGTTTTCTTTTTTGTCTTCATTCTTTATTTTTTTTCTCTCTCTCTTCCTCTCCCGCCCCCTCTGGCATGCACATGCATTGGAGCATGTGTCAGAGGGGAAGGAAGAGTTGAGGGTCTTTCCATCTTGTGCATTATTAACACTGAACCCAATTCATCAGCACTTTTATTGGGTTATCATACACTAACATGATGATATGTTCAGTAGACTGACAAACAGCAACCTATAAAACAAGAACTGTGGGAGTTAACATGACTTAGCCCATATGTCTGAATTATTCTTGGTATACATCGATTGCTATACAGTAGCCTCCATATAAATAATAATTAATTATTAATACCAATTGCTTAAATTATTCCTTTGAAAAACTGAAAAAGAAAAAATTTAGACGGGCCACAGAATAACTTATTTCTACCATTCAGATATTATTCCAAAATATATTGTTTTATGTTATTATAACATTCTATATAAATATGCACTATGTGTCTTTAAAGAATCAGCCCTGCTTAGTAGAGTATCACTGTAGGCATCGACATGTAATTTTCTTATATGCTTTCCATGTATATTTTCATACCATAAATATTTTTTAATCAGTGCTCTTACATAACATTGACTCAAATGACCTCTCCCAGGTGTATAGTCTTTCCATTTTAAAAAAAAATCATTATTAAAAACGCCATAGTGAGCTCCCTCTAAACGAGTAACCTTCATGATGGAAATAAGGAATCTTAAGACTAGAGAGAGCATGCCACTGAACAGAAATCCCTGAAAGGACTGGGAGCAGAGCGCATGTCTTTTTATTATTTATTTATTTATTAAAGATTTCTGCCTCCTCCCCTCCACCACTTCCCATATCCTTCCCACTTCCCCAATCAAGTTCCTCTCCCTCATCAACCCGAAGAGCAATCCGGGTACCCTGCCTTGTGGGAAGTCCAAGGACCTTCCACCTCCTTCCAGGTCTAGTAAGGTGAGCATCCAAACTGCCTAGGCTCCTACAAAGCCAGTACGTGCAGTAGGTCAAAACCCACTGTCATTGATCTTGACTTCTCAGCAGTCCTCATTGTCCGCTATGTTCAGCGAGTCCGTTTTATCCCATGCTTTTTCAGACCCAGTCCAGCTGGCCTTGTTGAGTTCCCGATATATCATCCCCAATGTCTCAGAGCGCATGTCTTTGTGCAGTAATTCTAGAACAAGCGACAGTACTGCTACCTTCTGTAAGGGCCAAGAACCTCAGCAACAGCGCCACCTGCAGACAGTTCCTGTCAGTGGATAGACAGCATTAGGTCTCTGGACGTCCCATCACCTAGCTCAGCATGAAGATTCTCTCCACTTGCCTCTTTTCACCTGATCCTTTATCTATGGGTTTCTGAAAGTGAAGTACACAGTCTCTCCTTTAATCCCTTCTCAGACGCTCCTTTTGAGATCTGCAAAGTGGTTTCATGGCTCCAACCGATCCAGTTTTATTTTTCTCAGAAAAAATCCTGGTTCTGGTTCTAAAACCTCTGTAAGTCAGCCCAGTGGGGAACATGTTGATCTGTTTCTTGGAATCCATTTAATATTTTAGAAAATTTATACTATATTTTTATACTTTTCTTAGATATCTTTAAAGTTTTATCGCATTAATTTTACATTAATTGGAAAGAGGAAAGGCGAAAACATGGCTTGTCTCTTTTGCTTGTTCAGTCGTGGCTCTCTTTAAAATCACTTGCTTGTCGGTTGCTAGTACCATCGTAAAAGTATGAACGTGATGTATCAGCCATCATGCAGATTGAAAATAAACTACTGATTTAACTCATCAACATACTGTTTCTTTTTTCTATTAAGTTCCTCTTTTCTTACTTTTATTTCTGTGCATGTTGAATGGGTAAGAACATTCTATGAGGTACGTCCCTTGAAAAGTAAAGTATTTGTGTCATTTTATCCAATTCTACCTTTAGTTTGTGCTCATAATTAACTCATAATTTAATAATCAAAACTACAAACAAAAAGGGAATAAAGTCAAAGCCATATTTTTTTCACTGAAGAGATTACTTTAAAGTCTTCCAGAAACTGTTTTGCCTTAAATATCAATGCACACATTTAAAATCATTCATTTTTATGATGTATGTATGTGTATTACAAGGGTTCATGCTACTGTGTGGGTGTGGAGGTCAGAGGTCAACTTTGGAGCAGCTTCCCTCCCACCTTTGTGGGCTGTGGGAGGAGGTCCCTAGGCTTACACAGCAAGTGTCTATCTGTTAAGCCACAATTTATATCGTTTTGGTGTTTGTTTTTTTCCCTTCTGAATACTGGTATTCAGATACTTAAGAATTTTAGCCATTCTGACAGGTGTAAGATGGTATCTTAAAGTTGTCTTGATTTGCATTTCCCTGATTGCTGAGGAAGTTGAGCATGACCTTAAGTGTCTTTTGGCCATTTGAAGTTCTTCTGTTGAGAATTCTCTGTTCAGCTCAGTGCCCCATTTTATGATTGGGTTGAATAGCCTTTTACAATCTAGTTTCTTGAGTTCTTTATATATTTTGGAGATCAGACCCACACACTGAGACAACCGGGATGTTCTATGGGGAACTCACCAAGGCCAGCTGGCCTGGGTCTGAAAAAGCATGGGATAAAACCGGACTTGCTGAACATAGCGGACAATGAGGACTACTGAGAACTCAAGAACAATGGCAATGGGTTTTGATCCTACTGCATGTACTGGCTTTGTGGGAGCCTAGGCAGTTTGGATGCTCACCTTACTAGACCTGGATGGAGGTGGGTGGTCCTTGGACTTCCCACAGGTCAGGGAACCCTGATTGCTCTTTGAGCTGATGAGGGAGGGGGACTTGATCGGGGAAGGGGGAGGGAAATAGGAGGTGGTGGTGGGGAGGAGGCAGAAATCCTTAATAAATAAATAAAATTAAAAAAAACAAAACAGATACTTAAGAATATTGGAAATTTCACTAAGTCATACTATTATTATACTGTCATCATTCCTCTTCTTTTTGCCTTCTCTCTCTCCTTCCATCCCTCCCTCCTTCCCTCCTTCCCAGAATCCATCTTCTTTTCCCTCTATACTTTTCCCTCTGTCTGTTCTTCCTACCTGCCTCCCTCCCTCATCGTTCTGGCTGTTTTCACCTTCCTGGAATTACAAGTGACATGTGCTGGATCTTTTATATTTATTTTATTTAACCTTTTTCTTATAATTTTCTGTTTATCATGCTAAGCCACACTTCTCCAAAAGTCTTATAATTCTTTTTGATTAATACATGGCCTCCTCTGTGTTGAGGTATTCAGTACAACTCTTTGCACCTTGTTTATTTCACATAAATTCACAGTATCTAAAAATTCTAATTAGCCTTCTTCATAGCATCCTGGTTTCTGGTTTTAGAGTGAAGACCTCTTATCCTTTAAACAGTAATGGTCTCTTAATGGCACCGCTGCGTTCCCTTGGCTACAGCTAACCTCCAGAGCTTTACCCTTCATGTACGGAACGACACCTGTTTCTCTCAAATACCATTGTCCTGAATGTTTCATGATTCATGATTTTCTTTTCCCCATTTTATACAAAATCACATGGATCTGGTCTCTGATTATGCTATTGAGCTTCTGGGGATTGAAGTTTCTGCTGGAAAATACAGCTTTGCTATAGTTTTAATCTAGAATGCTCCCCAAAAATTTAAACCTTGTGTGTTGAAGGTTTAAATTTTAACTCTGCTACAACTTCAGAACCTTTTATCCATGGCACTTAGGAGAGGATGCTAGGATGCAAGGGGACCATCTTGGATAGTGCTAAGCCCTCCTCTGTCTCTTTTGTCTCCCAGTGAGCCTGAGATGATCACTTTCATTTACCATGACTCTCATCATGACTGAAAAGGCATCAGGGCCAACTGACCATGTGTGGGAATCTGTAAACCCATGAACCACAGCAACCTTTTCTGTTGGGTAGACTGAGGATATCAGAGGACCTGTCACAATAGCACAAAACTAACTAGCACCAGCTCCCTGGTTGAGTTTGGTGACAATGTACACTTTCAAAGGTAAATAGCTACCTGAGGCAGTGACATATGTTTAGCCGCTGTGCCTCAGAGCATGGTCCCCATCTTAGTTCCCATGCTGAAAGCAAAATTGCAGTGGGAAAGGGCTGATGGTCCTGTTGGTCCAAATGCTGCTCTTTCATTAATCACTGTCTGAGATACCCAGAGAGTCTGCTCATTCTATTAAGTCTTTTTGTGAAGATATAGAGTGATTTTTCTGACTGTAGAACTTTTCTCTGTGTGTTACTACAAGACATCTTTTTGTTTTGTCTACCCACACACGCACACACACACAACAGACACAGAGACATGCACATAGTTGTACACACACATACACAAATACAGACAGACACACAGATATAGACACACAGATACAAGCAAACACACATACACACACACACCTCTATACACTAGTACATATTTCTCTCTCTCTCTCTCTGATAGAATATTTTAAAGTTTTGTTAAAATTTTGCCACTTCCTCAAAGATTCCAGGTTGTGAGAGAGTAGGAACAGTCTCTAGAAACAATGATGCTGACTGCCTGCACAAATCACTACAGGAGTGGTGTTGATTACAGCGTCAATAAGCAGTTAGAAACCTTTAAGTTCTCCCGCAGCACAAAGGACTATTCCTCCTCTTCTCCATTGTATATATCTTTCATCATTTACATTGAAAATGTTGATTCTCAACAGTGTCTATATGCTCATTGCTTAATCTTTGTTGTTGGTTGACTCTGGAATGTTCCCAAAGGCTCATATGTTTCAAGTTTAGTCTCTTGCTTGCGGTCCTATTTGGAGAGTTGTGGATGCTTTTGTAGGTGGGGCCAGCCTTGAAGCAGGTTACTACGGGAATCTTGAAAAAAATCACACCTGCCTCTCACTCTGGTCAAGAGTTCACTATCTGCCAGTCTCTATCCAGCAAATAAGCTACTGCCATAGACCCAGTTCCTTCATTTTTTTTTTGTCTTTGCACACTGATGGATTGTGTCTCAGGCATACCTTCCTTTCTTAAACTGTTTCTATGCAGTAATTTGGTTACAAAATACCCACCACAGCTTCCAATAGCACACTTTGACAATTACTTTCCCCCATATCACTATGAGAAATAAAACCAGTCTAGGGCTCTAGATTCATGTAGTTTTCTTATGTATCTCTTTTCATCTTGGTGTAGATAATCAACGGTATGAGTCTCAGCTTTCCTTTCTCCACAGGGTGCCTGTTACTAATTTGAAATACAAAAGTCTATTTGAGATTATATATGTTTGGGGGAATTGAATTCCCCCTCTTTACTGATTTAAATTTGTATTTTAAGTTGTATATCCACCTGGGTCTCAAAGTAAGAACTCTAGAGGATTTATGATCAGATAAGCATTTCTTTTGTTCTGTCCTCGCTCTTTCTTTTATCCCATGCTTGAGTTTTATTAATCTGTGTTCATCATTTCTTCCTCTTTGTGGGTCTGTGTCAATATGCGAACTGACCAGTGTGTGATGTTTATCATCAAAAATTCATCACAGAAAAAAAATAATGATCTGTAGGACTCAGGATGAACTCCAGTGAATTCATGAGTTTGTCACACCTTGGTGTGATCCCTCATCTCCAGCTGAAGTAGATATATTTTTAGATATGTTATCATATATAGCCAAGAATCCAAGAGCGACTTCAAATACTGCATTCTCCTGCCTCTACCATACAGCTTCTGAGATTACTGGTGTGAGTGAGTCACCATGCCTTGCTTAAAATAGTCTTCCTCTTGCTGGTGGTTGGTAAACCATGGCAGCTGTGTTTGGGATAGTCATTCCTTCAATTGTTATATTACATACAACTGGAGAAGAGAGAAGGACAGAGGGAGACACAAAGAAAACAGAGGCAAGGGCAGAGAGATCATCTGCCCAGTTGTCAGATCACGCCAGGTACACCGTCACATCTCTGTCTAGTACAGGGCCAGCAGCTTCATGGCTGGTGAGGTGTACCATGTCATAGGTGACAGAGATTAGGAGAGAAAGGCCCTCACTCCTCCAGCCACAGTATTCTGTTCACAACCATGTGGACTTAGAGGCTCTATGCCCCAGAAGGAAAGAAATCTGCCTGCTATCTCAAATAAGGTCTTGGAAACCCCAAGCGGAGCAGGTGAACTAAGCTAGACTCCGGGCCCATGGAAACTAATAGTAAAGAAGAGAAGTAAATGCTTACAAGCTGACCAGTTTGTGGTAATTTATTGTTCCTTGTAGAAAAATAGTACATAGATGTTTAATTTTGCATCCATTTTTAAAGATGGGTGTATCTTTTTGTATTTTGTATTTTTTGTATATTTTAATGTATTGGATTCATCAAATCTGCCTATCAGTTAATATTTGTAAAGATTTTGTCTTATCATTTTAAAGATTGCAACTTTGTACACTCTATATTTTTATTAACTTTTAAAATTATGTGGGATAGTTGATTTCTATTCTATAATAAATTGTTATAGTATACCTTACGGGCATGAGGAAATCATTTTCATATCATAGCTAAGGTAAGCCTATTACTGTTATTCATTTCATTGAATGTCTCATTTTATTTTTGCTTGATGAGGACAATAACAGCTAGACTTTCTGAGTACTCTTTCCTTTCCTTTCCTTTCCTTTCCTTTCCTTTCCTTTCCTTTCCTTTCCTTTCCTTTCCTTCCTCATTCTCCCTTTCGCTTTTTCCTGTTTACTTCAAATACTTTGTCAGATTTATATAGTTTCAAGTGACCACCTATCCATATGTGTCTTCCCTGGAAACCCCAATCACCTTTATTTTTCCTTCATCTTTCAATATCCATTTGTTTGGTTTTGCATATCCTTTGACTCCACTGAACCATTATATAGTAATCAACTATGCTACTTGCCTTTTCCTATTTTCTTTTGACCTTTTCATATCTTTAAGATATCATTTTTTACTGTTTCTGTACAATCCATGAATCTAGAGCTATATAATCCTTAGTCTTTACTCCCCCATATCTCTGTCCTTCTTTTAGTGATGACCTATCATTGACAGTTTATTTATAGTTAATGTCAATCCTATACAAAATACATTTGGGTACCAATGTATTTGGAAATTTTCAAGTCAGATTTTTATCAATTTTAATATTTTCTTTTAAAATATTTATTTATTATTTATGTGTATATACCTGAATTAGTTTATGTTATCACATTGTGTAGGAATAAATAGATACTAAAATAGGGTGTCTTAATCCCTGGAACTGGAGTGACAGGCAGATGTGAGCTTTTCAATATAAGTACTGGATGCTGGACTTGGTTCCTCTGAAAGAGAGGAAGTGGCCTTAATTACTAAGTTATTTTCCAGTTCTTTTATCAATATTTAACATTTCTTATCTAATTTCCTCTTTTTACTATTTTTATCCTTTAGACTTTTAAGCATATTTGTGTTTTGCAATTTAGAGTTGTAAAGAAAGTAAAATCATTTATTCATATGGCCAACCCAATGCTACTTTTTAATTCTTAGTTTACTTACTGTGGCTATTTTGGAATGGATTCATACATTCGATTTTGACTTCTCAACCAAATGGAAATCATTGTTCAAGGACCGCGAGGGGTGCACCCACACACTGAGACAATGGGGATGTTCTTTCGGGAACTCACCAAGGCCAGCTGGCCTGGGTCTGAAAAAGCATGGGATAAAACCGAACTTGCTGAACATAGTGGACAATGAGGACTACTGAGAACTCAAGAACAATGGCAATGGGTTTTTGATCCTACTGCACATACTGGCTTTTTAAGAGCCTAGGCAGTTTGGATGCTCACCTTACTAGACCTGGATAGAGGTGGGCGGTCCTTGGACTTCCCACAGGTCAGGGAACCCTGATTGCTCTTCGAGCTGATGAGGGAGGGGGGCTTGACTAGGGGAGGGGGAGGGAAATGGGAGGCGGTGGCGGCGAGGAGGCAGAAATCTTTAATAAATAAATAAATTAAAAATAAATAAAATAAAATAATAAAAATGAATAGTTGTATCAAAAAAATCTTTTTCTATCATCTGGGGGCCCTAGGATCATCATATTTTAGTCTTGGCATAAGTTTAGAGAAACTTTGGGAAAAACGTTATTTAATATGGTTTGACAAGTTGAAGGACATAACAAAATAGCAGAATTGTCAGTTTTGTCTCAATGACTCCCATGACATTCCCAACCCTACCAGTTCTGCAGGCAGAATGGGGATGGGAGTGTTTATCAGGTTTACTGTAACAAGGTATTTGTTAGGTAGAACCAAAATATGGAGAAAGAGATTCAGTGTGAAGGAGATAGTGTAAGATTTTCAGGGAAGGTCATTTGTGAAGGAGATAGTGTAAGATGTGCAGGGAAGGTCATTATAGTAAATTAAAGGCCCCATTAATAATACAAGACATGAGTGTGGCATTGAGAAGAAATTACTAGATGAGAAAGATGGAACTCCAGCAAGAGAGCTTTCTCTGCCCTGTGTGTTGCTCACTGTGGGACACTGGTGAGGAAATCAATTCTTAAAATAGTGAAAGCCCTCCAAAGGAGAAGAAAATTCCCATGGTGATCAGGGTCATTGGTGTGTTATGCCTTCCTTCATCTTGGCGCTTCCCAGGGAGCTTTATGTTTTATACATTAGAAAGGTGATCCTCAGCTGTGAATTGCTCCCCTTCGCTGCAGCTTTTACAGTTTCCCCATGTCTTGACACATTTTCATCTTTTCCTGATATGATTGGGTCTGGTTTCACAGTAGGGTTCTCAGGTCTCTAACTGTACAAAGGATCTCTGTGGTCATCTTTAGGGCCAGTCTAAATAGAGAGTTCTGAGTATAATCAGGACTCTAAAAAACCCCAACACATCCTTTGGTGGTTAGGAATATGAAATATAATTTAAGATACTTCTTCATAAGGTGTGTTTAATTCTTATAAACTGTTATGAACACACTGATGGAGAAAAAAGGGTAGTGAAGGAAGTAGAAAAAGAAGAGTAGAGAGAAAAGATAAAGAAATATGCATTTTTTGATATGCAGCCATACACAACAACATATCCTCTTTTATGTTTATATAATTCTCAAAGTGTTACAAACTATTTGCTTCATGTCATAGAACTCTGTGACTCTTCATGGTGAAATATCCAGCCTTTGTAGCAGTTTGGGTGATAATCTTGACCCTTGATTCAGACTATGTGAAACAGCTCTATTTATTTTTTTTTGCTCTTTCATTCATTCATTCATTCATTCATTTTAGTGTTTTTGAGCCCCATATTGGGCACCACTCTGTAGTACGAGAGGGGGAGCAGGCTGCGTCCCACTGCCCCACTAGCTTAATCTCTGAAATAAACACACATAAATTGTATTAATTAAATTACTGCATGGCCCATTATATTTTGCCTATTCTTGGCCAACTCTCACATCTTATTCTAACTCATTTTTAGTAATTTGTGTATTACCATAGGGTCGTGGCTTATCAGGAAATATTTTAGCCAGTGGTGGTCTCAGGCAGGAGCTTCATGGCATCTGTCACAGTGCCTTCTTTTTCCCAGAATTCAGTTTTGTCCTCCCCGCCTACTTCAGTTCTGCCCTATCAAAAGGCCAAGGCAGTTTCTTTATTCAACCAATGAAAGCAGCACAAATATAGAAGGACCTCCTACATCAACAAGGTTTCTCTGTAGCTTTGGAGCCTCTCCTGGAACTCGCTCTGTAGATCAGGCTGACCTCAAACTCATGGAGATCCACATGCCTCTGCTTCCCTAGTGCTGGAATTAAAGGCATGTGCCACAATGCCTGACTAAATAGGCCCATTCAATGCAGAACTTTTTAAAGAGCAAATCCCAAGAGAATTCACTGACATGAAAAGGGAATTTGCTGCCATCTGAGTGGCTGAGATGACAGTGGACTGAGGAGGATCATGCTACTGTCCAGTTACTGTGGTGTGCATAGAAACCTGGACCATACCTAACCAACAGTGGTAAGTACAGAGAAGCAGAACTGTGACCATTAATGTGGGTACTGTACCTGTTTTCTACAAATTCTGTATTCCCAGTCTTCAGAGAGCAACTCAATGCTCCTTTCCCATAAGTATGTTGTAGGGAGAATTCTACTTGGCCTTAATAAGGACCAAAACTAGGTCACACTACACCTAAAAATTGTCTTTTAACTATCAGTTAGATTATAACTTCATTAAAATTTTTTAATTTTTCAAACTGTTTATAAGAACATCAATTATTATCTATAAGTATAAAATGTATAGTTTTGTAAATTATATGTGAATTAACTTGAATGCTCTCATGATAGTCAATATTTCATTCTTAAAGAGCACAAATAAATATTATATACTATTTATAGCTTAGTTAAATAAAGACGGCAGTATTCTGGTGAAAAAATAAAACCTGGAGTCAGATATCAGAGTAAATACTGAAAGATCAGAAAAGCAAAGGACCAGTCACAGTCACCTCTTACCAATCTGACTCCTCATACCAAAAGGGCAGAGTACTCTCTCTGCTCTACCTTTTCACTTCCTCTCTCTTCCCAGGCTTATCACTTCCTGTCTGTTTTTACAGACCTCCAGATCTCTATGGTTAATTAGTGGTTAACTCTACCCTTTGATTTTCAGGCAAGCTTTATTTATTAGGGCACAGAAATGTCACCAAAGTATGTCCTATGAATCATTTCCTGCCCACACTTAATTTTAATTAATATCATATTTATGTCACTTTGTCTCCTTGTGACTCAGTTTCCCTTTGTGAACAAATGGCTGATTGGACTGTATATGTCAGTACTTTAAACTAGTGTCACTTGAATACTCATCAAATACTTTTTCTATTATAAATTAAAGAATTGAGAATAAGAGGTTAAGATAATAAACCAGTGTGGCTCATTTTGACTTCTCAGAAACTGTTTAATTCTCATTCACTATTCTCAAATATCAAAATGTCTCATCGATGGCAGGGAATGTCATATTCCATTTAGAAATGTCATCTTCACAATGAATGCAAGTTAATGACAGATAAGAGACTTTTATTTGTTAAGGTGTTGGCTATAGTTCTAATGAGAAGTGGTTTTTTCAAAGGGATGTGCAATTTGCCACTAAGGACAAAATAACACACTCTAAGGGATTGCAATGTTCAGACCGAAGAGATAATAAAAGGGTTTGAAATGTTATCTGGAAAGGAAAAGAGCTCGGGGGAAAAGGCTCGAGTACCAGAACTTATAAAGTGAGCATTCAATTATTTTGCAGGGGAGAGAAAATCAAGACATTATATTTTAAAGAACGAAATAGAGATTTTTTTCAAACCACTTTTTTTTAATCTAAAATATTTCAAAATACTTGACATTCACAGACCTTTAGGGGGGATGGGGATATTTTTTCAGGATGTTAGAAC
Source organism: Microtus pennsylvanicus (assembly GCF_037038515.1). Lineage (NCBI taxonomy): Eukaryota > Metazoa > Chordata > Mammalia > Rodentia > Cricetidae > Microtus > Microtus pennsylvanicus. The sequence continues at coordinate 93,812,218 of NC_134586.1, forward strand.
ATAAATATATTGGAAGTTTTTATCAGCAAAGAGAGCTGAGTTTTCTCAAGCTGAGACATGGATTTATTTCATGGTATATAAAAGTTGTAGCTGTTTTGAACACATGCAAATTTTTTACAGGAATGAACTGATGAGTGCAGACTTCACCAATAAAACATACTCTTTTCAAAGCTGGCATCCACTGAAAGTTCTTTCTAATATTAAAAAGACTCATCCCCCTCCCTCCCCAAGGTGATTTTCAAATGTCTCACACAAGTAGCAGAAAAGCAAAGGGGAAAAGGCATGTTTTCCAAGTCACCTGAAGATAACCCAACACTTTCACTATGAGCAGATTTAATATTAAATAAAATGTCTAAAGTCTCCCTCATTCATTGAGATACATGAACTTCTTGGTACTTTGCCAGGGACACCCTGGCATGTGGTTGCTCTAGTGATTTGACTCTGGTTAAACCCCATGACAGTCCAAGACCAAGATTTCCCCTCTTTATGGTATCACTTTAGCCATTACAGCTCTTTATAAAGTATATGATAATGTATTATAAAAACATTTGCTTCCAAAAGTCTTTGCAATAAGCCCTTAAAGCAACATAAGATTTTAGAAATAAAAATTACTGGATTCTGGTATCCAAAAAAATTTCAACACTGTTGTTAATTTCTTTACTAATTTGCACATAGAATACATTTAACTGAAACTTATTGAACATATACTAGGTCCTGAATTTTGGTAGATTTTATAAGACAATGTTATATTCTTACAATAAGAAATAAACAAAATTGATCTGATCTTTATAGCATAATACCCAGTGAGAAAATATGTGACTCAAAACTATACATAAAATAGTAATGTGGTATGAGTTGGTGAAGCATGCTAAATGGCAGAGAGCATTGAAGATGTGTTCATGTTACAGCACATGTTATTGTCCCAAAGACCTACTAAGGACTGGCAGATTCTCCTTCCTTCGTGATCAAATTAATTATGTTCATTTCTTATTGACTCTATTTTCAGTCCTGGTAACTGAGAGGTAAATTTTATACCACTGATCTAAAAATCTACTCTGAGGATAAGCTTTTGAAATAAAAATAGAAAATGGCTCTGTAAGTCACAGAAAAATAGCATCAAGGAAAGCGATTCTGGCAGAAGAATCACCAGCTTGTGATGGCTACTTGCTGATACACTATGCCTAACTCACTATTCAAGGCAGGTACCAACCTTCTGAGACACACGACTTCTGCACACACATTCCAGACTACCACTCCCTGATGATGAATACAACTGAAGAACCTCCTGGCAAATAGAAAGAAACATTTTTATTTTTTTTAAATAATTGAATTCACAGTGCTATAAAGGGGAAAGGACATGACTCAGCCTGAGAAAATAGCTCAGTGAGTAGGATTCCTGCTCTTGAGGGCCAGGATTGACACCCACAGAACCTGCAGAAAGCCCGATTGTTATGAGTTAATGTAATCCTTGTGCTTATCTGGTGACATGGAAGGTAGAGATAGAGAATTCTGGAATTGTGGGGTGGCTAGCCTGTTGTATGCACTGGCAAGCAACAAGGTAGAAGGTGAAGAGAGCACACGCAAAATTTTTCTCTCATGTCTACAGAGTACTGTGTCACACATCTACCTACCTCACACTTAAGCACACGCACACACAGACACACACGCTCTCCCTCTCAATCTCTCTCTCTCTGTCTCTCTCTCTTTCTCCCACACACACATAAACAGAGATTAGCAGAGAAAATGAAAAGAGAGTCAGTCAAATTGCAGTTGAATTGTCACAAGAAGAAACTAGTAGAGATGATATTAAAAGTAACTTATATGAAACAAGGGGTTTGCATATAGGGTGAGATTATTAAATTAAATAGCCAAGATGATTATAGAATAGGGGAATCAAGGTAGTAGAGGATATAAGTTTTCCCTTGACAAATGGGAGCTTATGGATCTTCAAGTATGACATGTCAACCTTAGTTTGAAGCAATCTCTTGAATACAAGTAGTTTGTTCTCAGCCCACGGGTGAAAGAAGAGAAAGTGGGGCAAGGAAAAGAATTCTTTGGGAAGGGTGAATTATTGGATTTGCCTGTTTCTGCATGAGACCCCTGCGCTTAAAGTACTCTGGGGAGGGAATCCCAGAAGATATGGATCCCAAGGTCTTAAGGAATCATCAGTGATCACGGTGTGAGTAATGTCTCCTGGGCTTCCTAGTAAGTCTTCCTTGCTTTGGGGCTGGAATATTAAAGTCACTCTGTGACTTCTTAGTGACAGAATTAATATGTTAGCAAATACATTTAATGTAATACATCATAGACAACTATGTGCACAAAAGGAAACGAGCTCATTATTTCCTTTTTGGGGTTAGAAAAATAACGCAAATATTCAGTAAGTGAAATATGTTCACCAGTTAAAAAATAACACTATATAATGGTTAAGAGACGACAATTTTTTTGTGTGTGTTTGATTCCTTATTTTTTTCTGATACTATCACATTGCCATGTGATTTGCATATGTAGTTCTATAAGGGAGCACTTTACACAAATATGGTTGCCTTCATATGCACATACGATATGCAGAATGTTAGAAATCAAATAGTAAAACAAGACTAAAACTCCAGTGCAAGAAAAATGGTCAATAACAAATAAAATGTCTCAGCTATTAGGAGCATTTGCTGCACTTGCAGAAGCCCTAGCTCAAGTTCCACCATCCACATGGCAATTCACAGCTTTCTGTAATTTCAGGACTAGAGCATTTAATACTCTTTTCTGACCTCAGGCATCAACCTCACTTATGGTACACAGGCATACATGTAGGAAAGCATACATGTAAATAACAAGTAACAACTCAAACCTTTAAAAATTATAGATATCATACACATTGGAACTAATAGATAAAATGTATGATATACATTTGAATAGTGAAACCAAAAATAATATGTTTAATTTTAATGTCAAAAGGTAAAGCTGCATAAACAAATATAGTTACAGTAATTGTAAAAGTAGCCTGAAACTCTCAGTGTAGAACAGAAGCTATATCTGACACATAACATGCTCGTATAAATAGCAAACTTTTGGTGTGGGAAGTACTTCTGTATATGTGTAATTTGTGTACCAGTGTGCACACGTGCATGTGTGAAAGCCAAAGAAAAACCTCAGGTGTTGTTCCTCAAGAATGCCTAGTTTTTTTAAAAAACATATACTTATTTGTATGTGTTGATATATGTATATATGTGTATATATATATATATATATATATATATATATATATATATATATATATATAGAGAGAGAGAGAGAGAGAGAGAGAGAGAGAGAGAAAGTCAGAGGACAACTTGTAGGAGTTGGTTCTTCTCATCCACCACGTGGGTTTCCAGGAACTGAACTTGGATTGCAATGCTTGGCAGAAACCATCCTTATTCACTGAGCTATCTCATAAGTCCCCATCTCATTTTTGAGATAGTCTATCTGGCTTAGAGCTAGCCAAGCAGGTTAAGCTGGCTGGTCAGTGAAATCCAGACATTTACATCTCCATAACTGGAATTGCAGGGCACGTAATCATGCATGAATTTCAAGTGAGTTTAAACTAAGGCCTTCAGGCTTAAAAGAAAAAGGAAAGTATCAATGGAGTCATCCCTCCAACCCAAGTACCAACTGAGCCATCTCTCCAATCCAAGTACTAACTGAGCCATCTCTCCATCCAAAGTACCAACTGAGCCATCTTTCCAAATCCAAATATACAGAAGGACTTCCAACACCAAACTTTCTCATAAAAATAGTACTTGTTTAATTGACCTTTCAAACTAATTTTAAAGTAGTGTTTTAAATTGTTCCCGTACGTTTAATAATATATGACAAAGACAAAACAAATGCAGAAAAATAGAAGTGGAAGGAATCAAATTACACTCAATAAATATTTAAATAAAGACAGAACCACACATACAAAGAATCTCCCCCAAATGTAAAGTCTGCAGGGAATACATCATTTTCCATGAAATATAGTAAGCACAATCAATTTCAATTAAAAATATCATCATGATTCACAATGTATCATGTTTGAATCCTTGATACATATGTAAATAGTCCATCATATATTCACAGGAACAGTATTTGAATAAACAGTGATTCTGATGACATTCAAACCATGCCAGAAACTTTCATATAAATATACAAATATCTGGGTTATAAGCAGTTTAATTTACATTTTGTATAAAATGATATCCATATGTTCAAACATCAAGCTATATTGTAACATCAGAACAGTTTCCCAGGAACAGATCTGTTGTGCTTGAGTTAGGTGTTGATGGATGAGAAGACTCTTTCCTATGATGAATGAGTAAGTTCAACATCTATGATATACTTATTTTATATGTGTGAAGATGTCATGGTAGCAACACTCAGCTAAAACCCAAATGTAGGCAGTAAGTCAGTGTGTGCACAGGAATGGAATTCTGAAAGACACAGCTGAAATGGCTAATGTTACAGAATGACTTTAATTCATCTGTGTACCATTCAGCATCCATATGATTCAGGGATGATATATAATTAAGTTAAAATTTAAAAATACCTGGATAAATCATTAAACTCAAAGTTCAATAATCGTAAAATACAAATGATCCAAAACCAAAAATGAAACACCATAGTAGAACATTCTATTCAGTTTACATCCCAGGTAGGGACATAAAATATGTATTTATGAATTCATTATTTAGTATCATTAATTCACCATCCCTAGAGAACTGATTTACATGGAAAGCTCACTTAGCCAAGAAAAGCTATTGGAAAATAAGCTTTTCTTCTATTGTCTTGACTCTTTTTTTATTACTGCTTTAATTATCCTGGACTCAGCTCTGCTCCCTGTCCAATGCTGATATTCCCTGGAATTGGTATTTGCGGGCATATCTGAAAAATTTATTTGGTGATTTGAAAGAAAATGGCCCCCAATGGGAATGGCACTATTATGTGGTGTGATCTTGTTGGAGAAAATGTGTCACTGTGGGGGTGGGGTTTGAAGTCTCTCATGCTCAAGCCACACACAGGGTGGCAGTCAGACTACTTCTTGTTACCTGTGCATCAAGACATAGAACTCTCAGCTCCTTCCCCAGCACCATGTCAGCCTGCATGCCACCATGTCCCACCATGACAATGAACTACACTCTGAAACTGTAAGTTATCCCTAATTAAGTGTTTTCCTTTATAAGAGGTGCTGTGGTCATGGTATCTCTTCACAGTGATAGAAACCCTAAGACACATTCCTTCTGCTTTTATGGGTTTTGCATGTTTGCACGTGTTTTTCCTATTTTGATAAGCGTTTGTTGTTTTTTTTTCTGTATATTCTCACAGAAAACTCTGTGACTTGTCAGTTATTATTTAAACCAAAGGACTGCCCAAAAGTGTTGGTGTTAGAGTCTTTATATTAAAAACCCCTAGAATTTAACCAAATCTGTGTAAACTATTTCCTGAAAATTTCTTTTACTGTCCAGAGATAATTGATCCCTATTACACTACTGAGGACACAGTTTCCCCACACTACTACATTCCCTGTGTCTTTTCTAGCCAGCATAGCCCTTTTCCCTTTCCCTGGCTTTGTCTAGCTCAAGATCTTCATATTAATAGAAGATGGGTATCAGAATCATGGCAGAGCCTTAATAGAAAACATTCCACTATGTTCTACCCAGTCCCATCTACCATCATGGGTCTCCAATAAACGTACTAAACTAAAACATGTTACTCACAAGGCATTCAGCTTGTAGTAGGAAATTCAGATACAAGTAAAATGAAGTTGCTCTCAGGGATCTTAAGAGAGAAAGTAAGAAAGCCAAGTAGATGAAGGGAAGAGAGTGTGATGCAAACAATGTAAAAATAAATGTCTCCCGAGAGCACAGGAGAGGGAAGAGGAGCCTGTGAATTAACAATGTGGGAACAAGAAGACTTCACTGGAGTCAGCCAGTGGGTTATATGTACTTCACAAGTGATCAAATCAATGGGAAAGAGTGTGCGTGTGTAAGCATGTGCATCTATCCCATCATGGATGCAGAAGCCCTAAGGGACAGATACTGAAGTCTCAGAGGCATCGGTGACCCAACAACTTTCACTACCCAAACAGTGAGGAGGGAAAATGCTTTACCTTTCTCTGAGGTGAATTTGTTAGGTTTTTACTGATACATTTGAATTCTTGAGATTCAGTTGCCACGTTTGAAGCCATTCAGAGGCAATTCACGTAAGGTGCCATATAGCAGATGAATGCACATTGTACTTTAGAAATGTTTGCTTTTGCTCACCCATCCACAAATCCATTCAATTGCTCGACTAATTTCCATCTTTAAAACAGTTTAGAGAAAGCAGCTGTAGGGGCATAGAGAAAAGAGATGAAAGTAAATATTTATTGACACCATTCATTTTCTCTCATGCTTTTGGTCACACTTTGAATCAAATAGAGCCAAAAGACTTCAGGGATCAAAGGGCCAAATATGAAGTGGCCACAGAAACTCCAAAGCCATTTTTCATTTTAGAATATATTAAGGGTGTCTTTGATGACCTATAGAAAATGATTTCATGCTTTTGCTCCCAATTTGAAATAAGCTCTTCCTAGTGGAGAAGAGGCATTCATAATTGGCTTAATGTCTCCTGTAGCCAAAAGCTAAAATAAAACCTAATAGACTGTCATGAACAAGCATTTTTAGCTGCCTGCACTTCAAAATAATTTATTTATGTATTCATTTATTCATCCCACAGTTTGTTTTGTGGCTCTATTGTTACATCATGAGGCAGAAAAGGTACAAATTTCTGCCTCTGAAGATTATCCTGTTTTGGAGGAGACATGAGATCCTGTTATATCTAGTAAATTCTAGAAGCAAGAAGCTGGGGTCAGTAGATATGAAATCACTTAAGAATGACACATCAGACAGCACACCAGGAAAGGCTCCCCTGACCAAATGAACTTCAAACCAAGGCTCCAACTCTGTCTTTCAGACTCTATTTACTGTTATGTAGAATCGGTAGCACAACAGTCATAGGACCTTTGAAACAATTAAGTGAGATCATGATTTAAAATAACCACATGTAGTAGCCAACAGTACATGTTATTATCAGGTACTTATAGGATCTGTGTTGCCTGTATCCTATGACTTTTTTCTGAAGTCATAAACAGTATGTTTCTACAATCTGCCTCTTCCTCTGAAGGTTAAGTAGTCATAAACCTATCTTGTATCAGCTCGTTGCAGTGCAGGTGCCATAGAGGGAGATGTGGTGTAGGGGTGACACCCGTGGCACAGAGGAGGGTCGGCAGTGAGAGCTCTTATGCACTGGCTCTCTTGATTTCCTTCAGCTGTGGCAGGGCTGATCAGATTTCTCTAGCTGCCTTCCAGAAACCAATGTGACAGATTCAATTGGTGTTGGCCAAGGTTTGTTGGTATTTGAGCTTCAACAACTGTGGTGGGACATAGAGTGAATTAAAAGTTCTTGAGGAATTTGCCTTTGGTAAGAAATGCCGGATGCAGCACGTGGGGTAGTTTGCCAGTCTCCACACTTATCTCCTCCCAGGGTGTTCAATAACTATGTTAATAATGACAACAGGAAGCAAAATCAATATGAGGAACTATGGAGCTGATTCAGTAGGAAAGGATGTTGGCCATACAAGGACATGAATTAAAATCTCCAGTGCTGATATAAAAAATCCTGACATGGCTGTACAGGTGCCTATAACCTCAGGGCTGTGAATGGATGGATCTAGGTTGGAGCTTGCTGGGTGCCTTATTAGTTGCAGACTCATCGGGAAAGCCTGTCTCAAAAGAATAAATGTGGAGAGTGGTGGATCAGGACAGTTGATGCTTTCCTCTGGCTTCTGGTTATGTACAACCATGCATATCTGTACATACATGTCTGCATACACCACAAACACGCACAGTAAACAGATGAAATAAAACCCATATGACAATTTCCAGGTCATAGTATTCTAACTTGTGCCTGGTTACATGAGATCGCTACCTGTGGGATTGTTACTAGCCGGTATTTTTGAAATGAAGAAAATGATACTAGAAACTAGATGGCTTTCTTTAGAACACCCCCATGGAAATGATAAAAGGGAACCCACTTAATATCCCGTTAATATCATTTTGGGAATTTGAGTTTCATCACTCTTTTGGTTTTTATAGGATAATAGATGGGCTTGGCACTGTTAACTTCTGAAGATAATATTGAAGCCACGATTGACACTTTAAATTCCACTTCTTTGGAAACCAGCTTTCAGTCTGTGATGGGCAGCCTGCTAGAAACAAGCATGATTAATTCTCCAGGAAAGCATCCGGGGGACAAAGATGCTATGTAATCAATTTTGTTTCCCTTTTTATCTTGGCTGCTGGGGAGTCCTGAATAAACTTCAAATTGGTTCCTGACACAGCCATCACCTGCTTTCTTCATAAATTTTCTTTTCTCTCTTTATTTTCATTTTAACTTTCCTGTGGGCATTTTTTATATCTACATTGATATCGTCATTTCTCTCTGTTGCTAATACTACATTTATGCTTGCATCTTGTGGCAAGCCGCCTGCAGCCTAGTTTGGAAGCAGGCAGGACATAAATCATAAATATACAATAGAACTGCTTCACTCACAGCAACACAGCAACGAGTGAATCCAGAGGGCTTGAAGAAAGCCAACATTCTAAAGCACACTAACCTGAATAAAGACACAGGTGTAAGGTAGCTCAGATTCTGCTGTAGTATCATTTATATCTCATTTATTTTAGTCTATTTATTCATTCTCAGACCTAAATAAATGCTACTTCCTTGTGGGAGCTCTGGTTACATTCCAACATCATTCCAAAGCAGCAAGGTAAAGTGGAACTATTGTTATCAATTGGAAAAGAAAGTTCTGTTTACACAAAACTTAGATGATGCTTCAGTAATTTACCTGTCACAATATAATTGGGCTGTACACAAATTACCTTCCATTTTGATCGATGCATTTTGATGTCTAGGTGGCAAAGATCTCATCATTTTAAAAAGTCAATTACAGATGTGCAAACAAAGAATATTAATAAGGATTTCTCAGTGACACAAATAATAAAAATAGTTGTGTTAGCCGGGCGGTGGTGGCGCACGCCTTTAATCCCAGCACTGGGGAGGCAGAGGCAGGCGGATCTCTGTGAGTTCGAGGCCAGCCTGGTCTACAAGAGCTAGTGCCAGGACAGGAACCAAATAGCTACGGAGAAACCCTGTCTCAAAAAACTAAAAAAAAAATAAAAAAAATAAAAATAGTTGTGTTTCTGATGTGGAAATGAAGAAGCACTTTTTTCCCCTTTTTCCACATCAGTCTGTTTGGATCTTGATATGTGTGTATACATGTAAGTATGTATGTATTTTTTTCTGTGATAACCCCTTAAGTATGCATTTTCTTAAGCCTGACAACCGAGTAATCCCAGAGGAACATTCTTTTTTTTTAGTTTAAATAACATTATTTTTCATTTATTTTATGTACATACCACAGTTTACCCTTCCTCATCTCCTCCTGGTCCACCCCCTCCCTCACTTCCTTTCTATCCCTCTCCTCTTCCACTCCTCCTCTGTCTCCATTCAGGAAGTGGCAGGCCTCCCATTCACTTAAACAAAGCAAGGCACATCAAGTTGAGGCAGGACCAAGCTCCTCCTTTTGTGTCGAGGAAGAGTAAGGTACTCCAGCATGGATAACAGGTCCCCAAGAGCCAGCTAAGCACCAAGAACTATTTCATTTACAGAGAATATTGGTCACTGAGTATGTAGGCAGTTGTTTCTATTGCTGTAGCAAATGGCTGACAAAATGAATGACAAAAATAACTTCAAGGCAGAAATATCTATTTTGGTTCATGGTCTCAGAGGTGTCCATAGTCAACTGGATCCACTACTGTAAGTCCTAAGGTAAGGAAGAACACCATGACAACAGGACCGTACATTGAGAGAGTCATCTCACTTTACGGCAACCCTAGAAGCCAACAGAATGACAAAAAGAGAGGAACCAGTGTATCTTCTTAAAGCATGCCCTTGTCCAGTACATTTTATTCCCAATTAATGCCATAGGAAGAGGGGTCTCTAGGGCAGGTTGGCCTGTGGGCATGTCCGTAGGAGATTGCCTTCATTGTACTAAAAAGATGGGAGAGACACAGAACACAGATGGTATTAGTCCATGGTTTGACCAGAAAAGCTAGTTTATGATTGAGCCTACATTTATTCTCTCGTTGCTTCTGGGTGTGATGTGATTCAAATTCCTGCTTTGAATGCCCCACAATGATGGTCTACAACCTAAAATTGTGAGCAAAGCAATACAAAACAAACCACAAACAAAAGAAAGCCTTCTTCCCCACGAGCTGTTTCTTGTCAGAATATTTTCTCACATCAGTGGAAGTGAAGTTAGGATATGGTACCATCTCCCCCAGTTGCAATTGCACTCTTTCCTATGATTAAATGCTGATCCAGGTATGTCACCCACATCACCATCTCTGAACACAACTTGCATGGTTGACCAAGCCTTCACTGCATGAGGTGGGCACTTTACAGTCAAACCCTAGTACTGAGAGACCCCTCCTCAGCTAAGGAATTCTTTATTGTTTTTTTTCTCTATCCAAGTTATTCAAGTCCTTTCTCAAAGGACTGGGTTAAATGTCATAATATTCCCATGATAGTTCTCTGGTTCTTTATTAATTTAGCATCACTTAGCTAAGGCCCCCTCACTGGACAATGCCCTTAGGACTACAATACATTTCAGTGCTTAAATATGAACACTTCTGAAAACAATAATAATGTGATTAATAATCCAGTAAAGACTCATGATTTATGTCACAGTGATAGCAAATATTAGGTGGGGAAGAATGGGTCTGTGTTGAATATCTTTCCAAGGGATTACCTTTTCTTCAGTGCTCAGAGCAGAGTAAGCATTTGAAAAATGTATGGCAATTGAATAAAACAAACAAAAGCTTGCCATTGAATCTGACTTACAGCTTTAGGAAGGGCAGTCATGAAAATTCTGACAAACCTGGGGACTTCAATGCATCTGTTCACTCTAAGTCAGGCTCCATACATATATACACATCTCCTTTCTTTGAGTCTATAGAATTTTCTATTCTGTATACTGCTAGGTGAGGAAGTGACCTGGTCAATTGTCCTCACCAATTTAGACCATGAAACCAAATATGGATAAGTTCAACAGAACTATCATATATAGGCTACCCATACGTGCTTCAGCATTGCCAGGGCATAAAAAAATATTGCCAGGTATGCCATGACCCTGGGGAGTGTTGTGTCAGACAGCAGGCGGGTATGCTGCAAGCAAGCATGGGTTCTAGAGTCACACAGGCTGCATGCTTAGTTTCCTAAGGTGCTGAGCCTGGTAAATCTCTTCACATTGGAGAATTCACTTCTTCATCTGCTGTGCGGGAGTGACATAACCAGAGTTATTTTGGGGCCACACAATTTGCATTTGAAATATTAGTAGTTACTTTTTCTTAGGATGATAATTTAGTAAAATTATTTCAGAGAACTAAAGGAAACATTAGAAAAGTTGGGGCCCTAAAACAGTCTGAGTTGGGACTGCGGACCACCATACCCCGAATTTCTTATAAACAACTTGTTTTCCTCTGTTCTGAGCAGCCTGCAGCTGCTCTGAGCAAGAGACCCTGATGGTAGGAGAGTAGGTTCTGTTGAATCTGCAGTTGAAAGATCCTGAGAGCTCGGGCATGGCCAGAGCCCTATATAAGCTGCCCCTGAGCACAATAAAGTGGGCATTCTTGACATCCTTGTTCCAAAGATATCCCTGTGCCCCTGTCTGTCTGTCTGTCTGTCTGTTTCTGGCTGTGTTTGTGTGTTTTTAAATTTTCAGCCTAGTTTCTTTAGTGCGTAGAGCGTAGCGAGTAGAGCTTGGAATGGAAATGGTAAGAGTTTTACAGTTGTCATCAAAGTCCAAGGTGTGATATCCAGTTGGTCCTGGGGGTATTCATCCCACTGAATTTGGTGGGTGACACACAGAACATGGCTTCTAGGAACTAAACATAACGGACTCGGCTACCAGAAATTCCGCGTTTAATTTTGTTGCTCTAAGATGAAATCTATTATACAGACTTCTGATTACTAGCATCCTTGGCTTATCCTTAAGTTTACAAAAGAAAAAACAAGAAGTAAAAGGTGTATGGTGTGATTAATACAAGAACCTCCAAATGATGAAAAGATATTTAAAGTTGAGTGCAATTGGGAAATAGAAGTGGTAATCAAAGTGAAGCATAACAGGGACTTGTTCAGCTTTATGGGTTATTGTCAACCATTGGAAAGGTCCCCTGTGATTGCTGAAATGTCCCACTCATCACTTCCTGATCTTGATTGCACTTAATTATTTACATCATTTACAGATCATGTCCACGGTGAGTTTTATTTCAAGGAATGCAAGAATCTCTGTTAGGAAGATATTCTCACACGCTGCCAAACAGCCTGACAAAGATATGCATAGAGTATTTATGTATGACTAAGTAACTTATATTTGGAGCTGGAGCAAGTAATTTCCTTTGCTAAGTGATAGATACATTTCAAACAAAGCATGGCAGTGAGGTCATGGAGTTTTGCATACTCATCGAAATCAGTGCTTGCCAGTGTTTGTCACAGTTGTGTATTTCCACATTCACACAGACAGTCTGTATAAAAGTTCTAATATAATTGTGGTCTCTGCTTAAAGTGTCACTACATTGTATATCCACATGCTTCTTTCTTGTTGGCTTCCCCTTCCCCTGTGTTCTTGAGCTCTAGCGTTGGTTTTATATATGTTATCAGCTATATAAATTTTTGTGTACTAGGTTAAAGATACAGATTTTAGTTTAAGGAAAAAAAAAACATTTCCTAATGTCCCATGAAACTAAAGTAATTTGTGGTTTGTGGCTTGCAGGAAACAGTGGTCCCCAAAGTTATTACAGTTCTATTTAAGAGTACCAGGTATCATTTTCTTTTGACAAGACCCTTAAAAAGATGAATTGAGGAAACATGTCCTAATTATGGCTATTATATTGCTGAGGCTCCTAGGATTAAAAACATTAGAGGTTTTATAACCAGTGACATGTAATATATGGTCGAGGAAAAGTACATTCACACAAAGAAAATACTTGAGAGACTTTTCACCGGAGTCTAGTTTTCACGGCTGTCTCTGAGTGCGCATGTGAGTAAGGGAAGGGCTGGAGCAGGGGCGGGTGGGAGGGACAGCATGGTGATGCTCATGTCTGCAAACCAGAAACCATTGTGGCTATCTATTCTGTATTTGACAAGGTGTTTGCAGATGAGCCTACTGTGTAGAAGGAAAGTGAGGAAATCAGGCCCACAGATGAAGCAAAGACCAAGCCTCCAATTGGTGTCAAGATCACAAATTAAGGCCATCCTGTGCAAGAGCAAGAGGAGGACATCTCTGATCACACTTGAAATCCAAGAGCCTTCTTTCCATCAAGTACTTTTTTAGAAGGAAAATGTGTTTGTGACCATGATAGATACTAGCCTTAAAAGAACTGAAAAAAACAAAACAAAACAAAAAAATCCTTTTCATTTTTGGATCTCTAATCACTGGTATACTAGTCACAAACACACTTGAGAATTTTACAAATTCCCATCAATATATAACTTTGGAGAAGAAAAGGGTATTTAATATCTAGAGAGATAATACTATTAAAATTCTACAATTAGAATTATTAGAGTCTATTAATCTATTAGAATCAGTTTCTGTAGTAATACAATTCAAATAAAATAGAGAAAAGATTAGTTAACTGAAGAAAATTCCCTTTATACTAATGAAAGCAGCATTTTTTTTCATTGTTTAAGGATTTTTTTTATTTTTCAAGACCAAGTTTCTCTGTGTAACTTGCTTTATAGACCAGGTTGTCTTTGAACTCACAGAGATTCACTTGCCTCTGCCTCCAGAGTACTGGGATTAAAGGCATGCACCATCACCACCCAGTGAAAAACTTTTACACAACAATCTTAGAATGTGAACAGTTATAATATATTTAGGAGAAAAGGAAGTTTGATATGGAAATAGGTAGAGAGGGAGACAGAAAAGGAGGGAAAATTACTTTCTTTAAAGATGAGGATAGAATTCTTTCTTTTCTATTAGGCAATTGTGGTTTTATTAATTATAATTAATAACAACAGTAGTGATAGTAAGAACAACAACAACAACAGAAATCCAGAATATTACTTCAGGAGTATAACCTTGGCTTTGTTATTTAGTTATGTTTTTAGTTTTGTCTTTTTAACTAACTTGGCTTCACTATCACAATTTATGAAATAAATCAAATGATAACTCCAACTCAAGCAATTTTAGAAAAGCAAGTGATGCCAAGATACTTTTAGCTTAGATTTTAGTAGGTAATAAGATCTCATTCCATGTGACAGATTGATTTCTTTATGGTTAATGTGATTGACATTACTGCAGTATTATTTTAGAATATCTTATCTTCTGTGTAGCAGGATTCACTTGCATACCTTTTCAACTGTTTTTGCGAGTTGTTTAGTGTTAATTGTCAATGTGAATGGAATCAGAATCACAGAAGACAAGCCCCCAGGTTGCCTGGGAGGGATAACTAGGACAGGGATAGTCTTTAGTCGTGTACATGCAATATGATTAGCTGCTAGAAGGATTTCCATTTCATGAGGGACTGCACCCTTAAAATGTGAACTAAAATCAACCTGTTCTCCCTTATGTTACTTTCACCAGATTTTTTTTTTTGTAATCATAGCAACAGGAAAATTAACTAAGACATTGCATATTGAATAATAGTGATACATCTCTAATACAAAATCATCTAATATGTTTTAAATATATTTGCACTGCATTTATGTATTATATAATATATAGTATAATATAAGTATGTATTTTTTCATAGCATATATGTACTTAGAAAAAGAGTTCATGAAGTATCTATCTATGTGTCTTTTATTTTATGTACATGATTTAGATTTCTTTCTGTTTAATTGATATTATTAAATTTCTAGCAAAAGAAACTAATTATTTCATTTTTTTCTTTCTCACTATAACCTAAAATGTGTACAAATGCATATCAATTAACAGTTCATAAGAGGTCAGATAATCTATATGATTTGTATAAGATAAAAAAGCTAAGCCGGGCGATGGTGGCGCACGCCTTTAATCCCAGCACTCGGGAGGCAGAGGCAGGCGGATCTCTGTGAGTTCGAGACCAGCCTGGTCTACAGAGCTAGTTCCAGGACAGGCTCCAAAGCCACAGAGAAACCCTGTCTCGAAAAACCAAAAAAAAAAAAAAAAAAAAAAAAAAAAAGATAAAAAAGCTAGCACTTCCATTTGGTTAGTTTCAGGGAGTTTTAATTTGTTATGAATGTGACAGAAATACCTGATTTTCACACTACATGCCATTCATTAAATGGTTATATCCTTTTGTTCAAGAGATGTATTTCCTGTTGCCATGGTGTCAAATGCTTTGCAGAGTCTCAGCACTTATCACATTAAATACAGGAGATCTTTCTCATATGGTTACTGTAGAAGTTAACTTGATTCAGGAAATAACTAGGTTAGCTAAAAGATAAATGGTGTAGGAGGTTCTTCTGTTCAGGTGTTGCTTTCATTGGGTAATGAATAAAGAAACTGCTTTGGGCTTCCTGTCGCGGCCGCCATCGGAGAGGAGCAGCCATGGCCCTGCGCTACCCCATGGCCATGGGCCTCAACAAGGGCCACAAGGTGACGAAGAACGTAAGCCAGCCGAGGCACAGCCGGCGGCGCGGGCGCCTCACAAAGCACACCAAGTTCGTGCGGGACATGATCCGGGAGGTGTGCGGCTTCGCGCCCTACGAGCGGCGCGCCATGGAGCTGCTCAAGGTGTCCAAGGACAAGCGCGCGCTCAAGTTCATCAAGAAGCGGGTGGACACGCACATACGCGCCAAGAGGAAGCGGGAGGAGCTGAGCAACGTGCTGGCCGCCATGAGGAAGGCGGCGGCCAAGAAGGACTGATCCCCTCCCCATTCTCAATAAACGTTGCTGTGGCACAAAAAAAAAAAAAAAAAAAAAAAAAAAAAAAAAAGAAAAGAAACTGCTTTGGGCCTGATAGGGCAGAACTTAGGTAGGTGGAGATGGCAGAACTTAATGCTGGGAAGAAAGACAAAGTGAGAGATGCCATGGATCTTGTGCCTGAGATGGACACTGGTTTGAATCTTGCCAGTAAGCCATAGTCACGTTGAAATACACAAATTAATAGAAATGGGTTAAATTAAGATGTAAGCATTAACCAATAAGAAACTAGAGCTAATGGGCCAAGCAGTGTTTTAATGAATACATTTTTTTGTGTGGTTATTTCGGGTGTAAGCTAGCTGGTGGCCGGGACAAACAAGGGACCCCTCTGCTTTCAACAGATAAACAATTGTATTTTTATTTATTATAAGGGGACTACTCACAAAATCGTGAGTTGCTACTCACGGTTCACTACTCACAAAAGCTGTGAGGTGAAGGAACAACAGAGAGGGCACCTGGGCCATACACCTGATTTTCTTTGGGTCCCAGAAAGTCACACCCTAACTTGATCCCACCTTTTGAAGATAATTGGTTAACAAAGCTACCCCATCACCTCCCCCTTTTGTCTAAACAAGAGCAATCCAAATCCAATACAAAACTGTATACAATAGGAACAGATATCAAGTATAAAATTACAATCAACATAAACAATATTAAACAAGGAACACATGACAAATATTTTAATAATCATTCTATTCCAAAAAGTATAAGTCTGGCATCAGAATTAAGCTTGTCAAAATCATAAGAAAAAGGTAACTATGACTATCTAATCTTCAACCCCACTGAAGGCCTGAGAAGGGAGATAATATTAGTTGAGTAGTCAGAAAGTGCAATAAAACAGTTTCCAAAGTGAACAGTATATGACAGAGACAATTGGCTACCTAAGCAATCACCCAAAGTCTCATTTGCAACATTGAAGCAACCAATTTTTGTTAAGGCCTAGCATAGCTAACAGACTATTTTCAGAGGCAGGGAATTTTTAAGAACCATCTTATCCTGTCTTGGCAAGGTTTGGCAGTCCTTTTCTTTGTGGCCTGCTTATCCAGTTCAAATACCATATACTTTGTCAGTGGTTGAGGCAAGGGCAGTTCCTTGCTCAAAGGCCAGTTGTGCCAAGAAGAAAACAAACTCTGACTGGAGTGTCTGCGGTGCTCAACATTCTCTTGGGAATACATTGGTGCTGTCAGGAGCAATCATGTCTCATGTCAACAGAGAATATGTCATGCCATATTCTACAGATCTTTGAAGTGGTTGAAGATTACCTATCTATGCAGAATATAATCTCTATGTATCTGAAGAACCTAATTAGTCTGACTATATGTATGACAAACATAAAAACTATTGACTTGTAATATTTAATACCTATATAATTTAAATACTAAATCTTCATGTCAGAATATTAAATAATCTGTAAACAAATGTGCAGCAAATGAGGACAGTGACCTCAAAATGTAAACAATGTATAAATATCTTTACCAGAGGTAAGAATAGTATATAATGCAATACAAAATTATATCCTAAAAGTTGTATCAATATACAAAATGTCCTAAGCAGAGGTAGAAACATGCATGTATACAATCTGATAGAATAACTTTGAATAGGTTTACAAATATTGTAAACAGAAATAACAAATACTGATGTGGGAGTCCCCTCTGTGTGCTGTGATTACCATTAATAAATAAAGAACTGCTACTGCTATGAGCCTATGTCAAGGGCATAACTGAATTAGGCTGTATGTTGTAGCAAGGGGTGGGTGGATCTGCGTACCACCACCTGGCTAGATTATCCTCTGAAATAACCACACGGAAATTGCATTAATTAAATTGCTGCCTGGCCCATTAGTTCTAGCCTCTTATTGGCTAACTCTCACATCTTGATTCAACCCATTTCTAATAATCTGTATGTCACCAGGAGCTCATGGCTTACCAGGAAAAATTCAGCATGTCTGACCTGGCTGCTGGCTCCATGGTGGCTCTTTCTGCCTGCCTTCTTCCTCCCAGAATTCTGTTCTATCAACTCTACCCACTTAAGGGCTGCCCTATCAAAAGGCCAAGGCAGTCTCTCTATTTAACCAATGAAAGTAACACATAGACAGAAGACCCTCCTACACCATTGTGTGCTGGGAAAAAGAGGGTGGAGTCAGGATGAAGCCATGAAGTTGCTGGAGACAGATGCTAGAAACTTTACCCAGTAAGCCACAGACATGTGGTGATACAGATTACTAAAAATGGGTTAAATTAATATGTAAGAGATTAGCCAATAAGAAGCTAGAGCTAATGGGCCAAGCAGTGATTGAATTAATACAGTTTCTGTATGATTATTTTGGGGCTAAGATAGCCAGGTGTCTGGGAAGAACAAGCAATCCTTCATGCATCAAAATATAATTTGAACTTGTATCAATATACAAAAAACTATACCAAGGTAAATTATCCATAAATAATAGCTCACATATATTCACTCTATTACCCACTATTGTGATCCCCCATTTTTAATTTTTAAACTATGACCCTCTACCTGGTACAAGTAATAATCAACAACCCCTAAATGGTGTTCCCAGCCCTGAGAATAAACATTTTTAGGAGAGGGGGCGTCGTCCTCTAGAATTGCTCTCTGCTGTCATGGAGGCGATATCCGTTTTTGGGGATCCTGCAAAAATAAAGTGAAGGTTAAGTTTCAAGATTACTGGCTAGCAAAACGATTTCCAAGCAGTCGATAGGGTTTTTTTCCAAAGTTCTTATTTGGAGTTCTGGCCAGAATGTTGTGAGAAAGTGCACCATTTAAGCATCTGGTACCCCAAAACCGGTCTTATAGCAGCACTATTCGCATCATGATGTCATCTCAACAAGGTGGAGTTGTTGCTGTGGGGCCCCATATTCTTCCTAAAAACTTCAAAGATTACTGCAGGAAAAGAATCTGTAGGAAATTCTATTGTTCATTATGGAAAACTTAAACATTAGACATATAGACATACATTCAATGAAGAATATGATATAGACAAAATAGATACAGAGAAAGTAAAATTTTTCGTGTGTGTGTGTGTGTGTGTGTGTGTGTGTCTGAGTTTTGATCACCTGTCCTCATGCGTCTTATTCCTTTTTCTCGATGATCCTTATTAGATAGATATTTTTCCTTCTGTCAGCATCTAAACATCCAGGGTCTCATGAATTTTTGAAGATGTGAATTTTTCTGTAAAGACAAGAGTAGAACCCTTTTCTAACCCTATATGGTTGTTGTAAATGAGCTGTAATTCTTTTTCTTAAGAGGTTTCTTTTTTTCAAAACAAATCTTTATTAATTTTGATGGTATCCATAGTTTTTCTTTTCCTGTGGAAATGAGCAAAACCCTTCCCCAACATAGCACATCTCCTGGTTTCCATTGTGAGGTTAACACATCCTTGAAATACATTGTTTGATTCAATTCTGAAGTTTGCACCTGTTACTGTAACTTTGCATTAATCCTATTCAGTAACCACCACTTTTAATGAGGGGCTCCTAGTACTTCATGCAACTTTGTGTGCTCAGTTCAAAAAATTCAGTGAATAAATATGTGTGCTAACAGCAGCATTCATTTGAAAACAGAACTGCCTATGGTCCACTGGAAATAATATGAACCCTAACATGCCTTGCTGTCCTATTATTAATAACATCTTACTCTCTTCTGCAGTTGATATAGAAAGTCAAGCATTATAGGAAAAGAGAACAGCGCCTATTAAGCATATCTCTTCCTCCATTACTTCCGTATATCCATTTGCCTTTGTGTTAACAGTTATATTTGCTGTTATGATGCTGTGAGTTAGATATTTCTTAGAAGCCCTTGGGTGCTCTTGTATTTCTGTTGATATTTAATAACTTTCTCCAGGTAGGTGACAAATGTCACATTGGGCTGTAGAGCTACATAGATGAATACAGTGCAGTCCACCCTGAAGGGAATGCCTTGTGGAAGACAAACAAGTGACAGAGTAGTGACTGAGTGACCCTCAATGTTCTTTATTGGATAGTTATTTTTGGTGGCTGCAACTGAGATAGTAAGACAAGGTCAACCAAAAAGAATACTTTTTTTATAATAAAATTCTGTGCTGTCATTTTGATTAGTGTCATTGGACTTAATTTAAAGAGATAAGTGTACAAAATTTATTGTGTAATAAAACATGATTCCTGTGGAGGAAATGGATTAACTTTGTACAGTGAAACAATACTTTCCGATGATTTAAACAAGACACAGTTGATAAATAAACTTGGAGGAAGAACTAAATGAGTACTTGAAGTTCCAACACCCACCTCTTATTAATTTCTTCTCTACTTGACTATGTTTTTCTCTACCGAATAAATGCAGTATTTAGAACAGAACTCCATGGTTCATAAGGTTGTCTCTGTCCTTTCACTAGGAGAAATGTGATTTAAACAAATTAAATTTCTTCCACTCTCGAAATTGAACAAGGCAGGAATCATTCTCTTCTCCATATCTCTCACCCCCATGCTGAAGTAAAATGAAGACCCAAGTATAATTGGCAATTAATAACTTCAGATTCTATTATAGAACTCTTGTTACAAAATTTTTCTCCACAGGAATTTTATAAGAGCATGCCTAGATTACTGTAAGAAAAACCAGGCCTCTTCCTACAGAAATATAAATGTCACAATGCCATTAAAATGGTAGGCTTTGACCTTGGATCATCTGACCCTAGGTCTCCTGTGTTTGTCCCCATGCTTCACAGCCTAGAATGAACAGCAGCTGTCATTTTGATGTATCTTAAATAACTTACACTTCTGCCTGACACAAATTTACCCAGTACCTGCCTAAATAGTTTTGTCTCTGCAAACATCTTGCTGGTAATAGTAGCAGAAAATGGTAACCCCAGCATTAAGGCTCCTTAGGTGGGCAGAAAGCTTTAAGTGTGAAACTACTCTGGTGTATATATTAAGTTCAGTGCCAGGCTGCTATACACAAAAAATGTGTGCACCATTCTCAAATTTCCATTCATTTTAATTCTTTTAAGCTATAAAGTTCTCTGTTTTGATACAAGAATTGCAACTTTAAAAAGCAAGAAATATAAATGGAAAATGGCTATGGTGAAAAAACAGTAGATGTACTTAATCAGGAAAATGCAAATTAAAAAGATTAGTTACTAGTTTACTCCATGAATTCATACACAAACACAAGGGAAACATACACAAACACAGATGTCTATCAATGTGAGTAAACTCATAAAACTTCATAGCTCAGAATTGAAATGTGAAGTCAGAGATATAACTGTTGTCAGCGTCATTAAAATATACATTCCATATTACAAGGTAAGTAAGAAAATTTCCTGGATATGTTCATGGTGCATATTTAAGTAAACATTTTAAGGACTACAGTTTAAACAAGATGAGAAATAACATTTATAAGTTAGAAATACTATTTTTCCATAGAAAACACAAACTAGAAGATGTTGCAGCCAGTAAAACCATATCATAGATAAGACCTTCCAGGCTCTGCAAACTTCTGAACCTCTGGATTTTAGGGGTTTTGTTATCCCCTCATCCCCAATGATCAGCAAAAATCAGGAAAAATTCCAATGTGATTCCAGAAATGTTCATTGATGTTGTATTTTGGATTCACTTACTTTTAGCCTCTTGTCATGCTATACACTGGAAAACATTTCTTTTCTGTACTAACAATAAATTGAATGTATATATGAACAGACAAAATAGTATAGATCATTTAATTTTCAAAGCAATCCTAAATTTTAGGATTGCCTAACATCCAAGGACTGTAAAACTCTCCTATCTAAAATTCAAATATGTAATAAAATTTTGAGTCATGCCTTATTTTTGCATGTTGATTGTAAATATGTAAGTTCTTCATGCCTTAACTCACAAATTATTAATTATCCAACAAAGACACTGAGGATTACAAGAAGTGAAGGAAGAGAGGAATAGAGACTGAGGAAAGTAAATCCCTCAGGCTATTGCTCTTTTGAGAAAATAGAAATAAAAATGAAGATTATGTATTTTAAACCACAGGAATACTGTGGAGTAAATCCATTGTCCCCATAGAACTGCATCCAGTCATGAAAATTAATAACACTGGAGGAATGATCAGGCAGACTTTCAGAGAGAGCACAGAAGGGTCAGGAAGTTTTCCGATCCTGCACTGTATAGGGAGATGGGTCCTAACACTGAGTATCTTCCCAGTCGGGTTCCTCCTTTTCTATTCACTCCACTTACAACCTTAGCTGAAACCCAACAAGGTAGCTCCTCTCTGTCTCCTACACAATGGCAGTTCATGCCATGTTCTAATTTGCAATTATTCTCAGATATGAATTCAAACAAAGCTCTGAAGCTACAGATCACTTAAACTCAAGTTTCATTTGAGAAGTGCTTTGTTACTAACTTAACATTAACCTAATGTCTAACACTGAGGCAGTGGGGGCTCCCTGTAAAGAATGTGTGTCTTACGAGTAAACAAAGGCTTAGTGACATTTTAAAGCTTGAATAGCTTTTAGCTGTGGGAGAACCTTCACAGAAAACAAACAAAACAAGGAATCTTTGCAACTGCAGTTCCTAGGTAAAGCCAGATTCTGTACCACCTTTTCCATGTTATCAAACATAGACAATATTCAGTTAGTGAGGGAAAGGAAATGACCACTGGACAAAGGTATAAATACAAAAGTCCTTAAAGATGCATAGAAAAATATTACGGCTCCTTTGCACTTGAATTTTGGAAACGAAAGTGAAAAGGAACCCTCTCATCAAAATCCAGCAACTGTTTGATCAGTTTTAGGTCCTGACAACACATATCAAGTTTTAAAGTAAGAGTAGAAGCAGAAATATAAGGTTTCCATAAAAACATTAAATGTTAATATTGAAGAAAACAAATAGTTGGACTCCACAAACAAGAAGGTCAATCTCTTAAATTAAACATAACATCTAGGTTTTTTTGGTTTCTTCAGTTGATAAATCCCCTAACAAACAAATACGAGAAAATAAAAACAGCCTTCTATCTCAGTCTTGCAGAATCTTGGAAGTGAAAGATGAAATAAGCCCTTTGTTGGTCATGGTGTTTTATTACAGCAATAGAAACCATAACTAAGACACAAAGCATCTTTCATATTCCTTTGACCAGTTCCTCCGCCTCACATTTCTATGCCTACTTTTGACTCTATTGTCTGCTCCATTACTAAAGGTAACTTCCCTTTTCTGATTACCACATTGACTTAGACATCTTATTATAAGCCTTTAGATTTGATTAGTATTTTCAACGTATTTCCTTCTAATCTGCTTTATCATCCTTTCTTACTGTTACTTTGTAAATTTCAATGGATATTTGTTGGAGGGAGAGAGCCACTTGTTGGTTCCCGGTCACTCAGCCCCAAAATAATCACACAGAAAACTCAGTTTAAAACACTGCTTGCTCCATTAGCTCTAGCTTCTTATTGACTAACTCTTACATTAATTTAACCCATTTCTATTAATCTGTGTATAGCCACATGGCTGTGGCTTACCAGGTAAAGTTCTAGCATCCTTCTCTGGTAGCTACATGGCTTCTCTCTCACTCCACCTTCTCTAACCCATTTCTATTAATATGTGTATCACCACATGGCAGGGGCTTACCAGCAAGATTTGGGCATGTCTGACTATGGCGGTTGCTCTATGGCTTCTCTTTTATGCCACTCTTATTTCTCCCAGCATTCTATTTAGTTTTCTCCACCTAGCTTTGTTCTTTTGCCCTATCAGGCCAAGCCAGTTTTCCTTATTAATTAACCAATCATATTCACAGCATGTAAAGGGAAATCCCACACCAGATATTTCTGGTCTTATAGGATTCCTGCTAAAATTTGGCATACAATCACATTTAATTTATATGTTGATTTGGGGAAATATAAAGCTTGGTCAGACTTTCTAGTAGAGGCTTGCTGTATTTCTTAAGTCTACCTTGATATGATTGTCAGTATCTCCTATAGGCTGATTTCATTTCATTGGTCTGTCTGGTCACTCTGCTGTTGTATGGAGATACATTTAGAATGGTGTTACATTCATGTCATGAACTTCTTTATCTTTCTCTATATTTTTAATTTAATTTTTGTTTTGTAAAAGTATGCTGCATTTTCTTTCTTTTAAAAAAATATACCTGATTTCTTTTAAAATTTTTTAAATTCTACAATATTAACAATGTTAGTACTATATAAATTCAATACTGGAAATAGTGACAAGTTTAAGGCATAGATATTTTGTTCTTATCAATCTGACTTTATCCTTCTGTTTTTAGAAACTATATACAATTTGCTTGATTTTGAGTTTGAAGGCTTCTGTGAGTTAATCAGAACATGAACTATAAATCGAGATTCACTATGCATATGCTAATGGATTGATTTGGCATATAATCTTTAGAGGATTTAAGTTTACTTAAATCCATAAGTGATATTGCATTTGGTAAGGTTCCATCACTCTGAAGGTACCTGAGATGAACAAATAACAAAGGAATGATTTCTGGTTTCAGAGGAGCCAATTGACAGGCATGTAGATACATATGATAAAGTAGAACATTAGAGCCAGAATAAGCAAAGGCACCTTGGCATCTTATTGTAGGCAGGATGTAGTATCCTAGAAGGGGTCAGGAACAAAATGCCCACAAGAACTTGATTCTGTGATGTACAATTCCATCCAGACCTCACCTACAGTTGTCAAAAATTCCCAAATAATGCCAC
This sequence comes from Microtus pennsylvanicus, assembly GCF_037038515.1. Taxonomy (NCBI): domain Eukaryota; kingdom Metazoa; phylum Chordata; class Mammalia; order Rodentia; family Cricetidae; genus Microtus; species Microtus pennsylvanicus. The sequence goes on from NC_134586.1 coordinate 93,836,928, forward strand.
CAGCTTAGGGATTGGCTTTCTTAGCTCATTTATTTCTTGTTTTCTTTCTTTGGAGTATATTCACATCTTCTTTGCATTGACTGAACCTACTTATAGTCATTATTTCATTTTTTTTTGTCTGTAAGCTCCTCCAGTTCATTCTCATTATGTGCCACTGTGAGTTGTTTGTGGAGTTATTTTTGTTCTTTCTTTTCCTCCCATGTGGTTTCTGTTCCTGTGCTGGGAGTTGTGTGTCTGAAGTAGTTTGCTGTTCTTTCTTATTAGATTTCCTCCCCCTCCCATACTTCTTTGTTTTTATTCAAGTTTCTTTTTAGTAGTGGCATCAGCAGTGTTCAGACAAGCAGTAGGTCATAGCAGAACTGTAGTGAAGGTTTTCCTTCCAAGCAGTGGTTCTCAACCTTCCTGTCCCTGTGACCCTTTAATATAGTTTCTCATATGGGTGACCCCAGACCATAAAATTACTTTCATTGCTACTTCATAACTAATTTTGCTACTGTTATGTTAATTACATTAGGTTAATGTAAATATTTCAGGGGATAGAAGGTTGTCAATGGGGTTTGGACCCACAAGTTGAGAGCCACTAATCTATGGGTTCTGTGGAAAGTTCTGGAGTGGTGTAGGCAAGTGTAAGCTTGGGAAGCCAGAGTCTCCTACTTGCTGCCAGAGGATTTTGTGGGCTAGGCTGCTGGAACAGAATTCCCGGAAAATTTAAATATGCCTTGTACAAGAGGCCACTGCAGGTACTTAACACATACTTCCTGGAAGCATTTCTCTAGTGGATGGTCGGAAAAACAAATAAGTGTCTTCGATTTCAATTGCTGTCCATGAGTCAAGAAATGTTTTAAATTCCTGTTAAATACATCAGGAATGTTTGTTAGTAGCTGTAAGGTTTATGGTAGATTTTATAGCAAAGAATCTAAGTTCATTATGAAAATGTGTTTCTGATCCTCTGAGCAGCTGGAATTTGTGTTGCCCACATTTCTCTCCTATTTGGAGAGTATTCTTTCAGTGAATCCTATGTGGATTTATGAGACTATTCGAGACGTTTAAGTAGCTTAAATACTATCTGGGAACTAAATAAGTCTTGATGACTTTGATTCATTCACTCTTAACTTTAATTCCCTTCATTTAAACATATTTATATCTGTATTTCTTTTTTTATATTGTCTTTTTCTATTCACATTTATTTGGTGAACTCAAAGCTAAGGCAAACAATTATCAAAACATAAAGAAAATACAGGACATCACTCATTCTGTCCAAATCCAGTACCTTTTAAAAACCAGTATCTTTACTCTCCTGTCTAGAAACAGCGATGTCATGATGTCCTCTGAAGCTGATGAGTTTTAAAACACAGGCCTCTTCCCCAATATCCTGCCTTTCCTTTATAGAAGCCCAAAGCCGTATAAGTTTTGGGTACATTCTTTATGTGCATAGAGATGGGCAGAGGACTGTATTTCTTAATTTAATTATATCTCCTTATTAATATCAATACTAGAACACATCCATGTGCTCAGATATATATGCACAAAGATTCAAGCACAGCTCATATAGTAATCAAAATGAAAGAAGTGAAATCTATATGCCCATCTATGACTTGTTGTTTGTAGTTTTGTTATCTTTTTGAGGCCAGGTTTCATGTATACTAAATTAGCTTAGACATCCTCACTATGTGGCTGAGGATGGCTGGATTACAAGTGTACCCCACAATGCTCAGTTGATAGAGAATTCCAGATCAAACCCAAAATTTCCGGCATACAAGGCAAGCCCTCTACCAACTAAACTATATCTTCAGCCCTGAAATTTGTAAATATGATAGTGTGTGACTTTTCAATGTAATGTATAGTTTCCTAAACATAGTTTTTTATGTGAGAGAGAGATAGAGAGATGTGGTGTGTGTGTGTGTGTGTGTGTGTGTGTACTTTTATAGCAAGTACATGTTAATGACATCTTCAGGCATTTTGAATTGTGTAAATATTTTTAAAATGTTCTGATCAAACATGAACCCCTTAAGAAGTCATTCTTGTCTTATTTCCTAAACTTTAGCAGCACTTGATTCTTACTAGAACTACCACAAGTTGCTGGCATGTCATCTCTCCTACTGTGTGAACTCCTTTTAGACAGGAATCATGTTTTATTTATGGCCATATTCAAACTGTAACTCAGCAGAGTTCTATTCTCTACTATACACTGTCAGATGAATCAACATAATAGGAAAAATAGCCAATATTGTAGATTTTCTCAATTATTTAAAAGCCTAGTAGTTAAATGATTTATTTGAGTTGCTAAATTTATAAAGTAGATTATATAAGTACAACAAATGAATTATGTCATAACTCACAATTTTCCCCATAAGAAAGAGGCGATAGCTCTGATGTATTCTGAATGTAAGTTCTCCTTCAATAATAATGCTACTATGCATTAAATTGCAACTTTCAAAGCTATATGTTCCAGCAGGTGAAAGTGCTTCTCAGCATGGCTGACAACTCGAGTTCCATCCCAAGAACCTACACAGTGGGAGGGGAGAGCAGATTATGGAAAACTGTTCTTTGTCCTCCGCACATGCACAATGACACAATACACCCACACACCGCAAAACATCACCCCCACACATTATACACATCACCCTACACACACACACACACATACACACACACACACACACCACATCTCTCTATCTCTCTCTCACATATACACTAATTTGATGAATAAATAAATATATTTTTCTTAAAAATGCAAAACATAAAACTTGGAATAGAACTTTTCCAAGATTGGGGTCTTGGATTCCACCAACTAAGAGTTCATCTCATAAATTCTTCAGCGTCAGAGAGGACTACATCATAAGAATACCATACTATGTGATTCCGTTCAGTGCAAAAGATGTATGAAAGAAATTATTTTTGTCAGACACATTTTAGAAAATTATTTATTATTTTCTAAAATTTAAAAAGGAATTGGGATATTAACATTATTAACTCTTATCTGCGTTAATTTAAAAGAGAGCAGACAGGAAAGGGATTTATCTATGCATCAATGATCATTTCAGAATGCTGTAATCACATGATCTCAATAAAATTGGTAGCATATCTTCAGTTTTATTTTTGCCTTGGCATATATTCACAGTAAAGTGTTCCATACAGTCATATCATTCAAGTATGTTATATATTTAGACCAAATTTTTGGTAGTGGGCCAAGTTCAAATCATCTCCACATTGAATTCCAACATTCCCAGAGAATTCTGTGAAACACATGTCAGATTAAAAAGAATCTGCCAATTTTTATTCTTCCATTTTCATGGGAAGGAGAAAGATGAATCCTAAAATATGGAGATTAACACTCAGAGATAATAAACCAGTTTTTACAAAAGTATAGATCATATTCCATGATTTATTTATTGATCTTTTCTTTTCACATTCTTCACATTGTGCTATAATTGTTGATATCAAGGTTTCCTCTACCATAATCACAGTTCAAAAATGTTGCTTTTATACAGGAAACAAGAACAGTCTGGCTCCCATCATACACCAAGCATAGAGAATCAGCTGTTGACTTCTCAACTCAACTTCTAGTATATTATGACAGCGTTACAGCTAAGTATAGTGGTATATAGCATACACTTGCCTCTCAGCCCAGGATGGTGGGGTGATATCAAGTTAATTTTGCCTCCTATGACCTATTTCCTATTTCTTCAGTTACACACTTGAGTAGCTGCTATTATGCTCACCATATGATTCTAATTATAAAGTAGAAAAGTTAAGCTGATATTGTAGCACGTGCAATACATTGAGTCCATGTCCTCTTTAAGACATTTTTGGAGCTTAAGTCCAAATAAAGAATATTTTGATGCTTTATTCATTCATTGACAGGTAATCCCTGAACACCAATGGGCTATCAGATACTAAATTAAGACATAAAGAAGATAAATAAAGATTGAATAAGGTATGAACTCTAATTGACTGCCTGCTTCAAGTGAATCCCCATTTTTATAATCCATCATTAGTTGGCATCAAATATTAATGATTCTGAAAATGTAGTCACAGGAAAACATACAGTTATTATAATATAGATATAAAACTGAACAAAATAATTACAGTTCCCAACTTAAAAGTCTCTATATACAGTTTTATAATGGTTTATAACAAGCAAACTTCTCACCCCCTACTATTAAAGTAAATTGAGTTTTATTTTTTGCTTCAGAAAGTGGAGAAATTAAAACAGGGTGACTTTGATATCTATATCTATCCAATTATAGTACTCTATAATTATAGGGAATTATTTTTCATTTGCATTCTCACTTCATTTTCCTAAGAGAAGTTTGAAGTAGTAAAAGGTTAAGTAAGTAGTTATCAATGCAGATATTGATCCCAATAGAAATCACTCTCATTCTCCAACAAAAAGTGGTTTAGAATTTGTTAGTAGACCAATCTATTGTCTTCAAAACTAGAACGATTAACCTGCATTTTGTGAGGAGGAAGTACCCCATTCCAAAACTGTTAACTATCAATCATGACAAATGCATGAAATACGTGTCACTGATGCCTTACATTAAAAATACTTTATTCTTAGTTATGTACAGGTATGACTTCCCCCCACCTCCCCACTTCTCTCTCTCTCTCTCTCTCTCTCTCTCTCTCTCTCTCTCTCTCTCTCTGTGTGTGTGTGTGTGTGTGTGTGTGTGTGTGTGTATGTGTTTACTTGTGATTGCAGGGTCCAGAAGAGAATTTCAAAATTCCTAGACCTAGAAAAAAAAAGCAGTTGTGAGCAGCCTAATGTGGGTATTAGTAACAGAATCTGTGTCCTTAGAAAGAGCAGAATGGGATTGTAACAGCTGTGTTTCTCCCCAGCAGGATACCTCCATTTCTAACTGGATATAAAAAGAGACTTTTTCTTGGATCAGACATTCTTTACATTCTTTTCTCTATCAAATAGGTTCCATGTTCATTACTTTATGATATGTGAGGTTCAAATTTATATTTTAATTTCAATTAAGATATTTTTCTTCATCTCAGTGCTCATTTACAATGAATTTGTTATTTTTTAACCTATGCTATAATTGGTGGTTCACTATAATGTTGCTGTGTTTGACTCTCTACCACATATTCATTTACAAAATCCCAAGAACATTCCATTGTTCTACTATCATTTATTGAAAACTCTGTCCCTAAGTATCAAATAATTTTAACAACATCTTTGAAGATAGTAAGTTGTATACAGAAAAATCTTTCCTTTGCAAGGCATTGCTGTCTACACGAATCTGAAGTCAGTATTGTATCACCAAAGTATCACCATCAACTTGGGTGAGTTTCCCAACTTGCCTCTCATTTCAAAAACTGTTTTGTCTTGTTTAGGGATCTCCACACAGAAAGCAGCTAATTCATTGATTGGAGTAAGTTTTGGTATAAAGACCAATTTGGTGACAATTGACATCTCAACAATACTGAGCCTTTTGATGTAGGTTTTAAAATATTTCAAATTTAGTCTAAGTGTATATTTAGGTAAATATTATAGTTTTTCCATTGTGAATAATAAGCACTTATTTTATTTGCTGTGTTTTGAAAGTGTGAATTCTTTCTATGTGTTCTAATAAGTTTAAAATTATTTTCAATTCTCAAGCATTTGGGGCTAACACATAGTAACATACTCAATACCAGGAAAAATTAGTGATTGACATAGTAATTACACATAAAAATAGTGTAGAGGGTATTGTAGACACTTGAATGTTATATTTATGAAGATATCTGGGAAAACAGATTTCTGAAGAATTTGAAACATATTTTCCAAATATTTAAACATTTTCTGGACATATTTTTAATGTTTATTTATAGTTTATATTTACTTTATAGCACTTATCATATAATTTTATTCCTTTTAATTATTAAAATGTGTTGCCATGTGGTAGTGGTGCATGCCTTTAAGCCTAGAACTTGTGACACAGAGAGAGGCAGATCTCTGTGAGTTTGAGGCCAGCCTGGTCTACAAGAGCAAGTTCCAGGACAGGCTCCAAAGCCACAGAGAAACCCTGTCTTGAAAAACCAAAAAAAAAAATATTGAAAGGTGTTTATGCATCATCACATGAAAAGTTCAAAGAAAATAGCACATTTCTCCAATAAATAAAAAATATCACCTTGAGGATGGAATAAATTAAGAGTCTACAAAAACTTTATAATATTAGTGTCTATGACATCACATCAAAATACACAAATTCAAACAGAATTAGAATAATAAACAGAAACATAAGATGATTTTTTTTTTTTTTTGGTTTTTCGAGACAGGGTTTCTCTGTGGTTTTGGAGCCTGTCCTGGAACTAGCTCTTGTAGACCAGGCTGGTCTCGAACTCACAGAGATCCACCTGCCTCTGCCTCCCGAGTGCTGGGATTAAAGGCGTGCGCCACCACCGCCCGGCCATAAGATGATTTTATTATGCTTTTGGACAACTTATAGCAAATCTGTGGATTGAAATGTATGTGCGTGTTCATGCATATATAGTTGCACATGTGTTTGTAGACACAGATACCTTTGTGAAAATATATATGTAGAGGTCAGAGGACACGAACTTTAGGTGTTATTTTGGGGGAACATATCCCAACTTCGTCGAGACAAGGTTTCTTCATTGAGTTGGAGCCCACTAAGTAAACCAGGCAGATTAGCTACCATGCCTCCGATTCTCACCCACTTCTCCCTTCTCACTGCTAGGATTATAATTTGCTACCACACTGCCATGTTTACCTGGATTTGGGAACTTTGAAGCAGATCCTCATGGGTGCAAGGCAAACAGTATACCAGCTAAGGTAACTTAGCAACCTGGAGCACTATTTTCTTCCAAACAAAGTTCTAGTCACAAAGGCATCTATCTTATTAATTGTTCACATGCTACATAAATTTAACATAACAGTTTTTTTTTCATTTGTAAATACTCTTTTCCCCTCTTGCAAATCTTCCCTAAGGCTGGGGAGATGCTCAGTGATTAAAAGCACAAGTTTGATTTCAAGCACGCATATGGCAGCTGTCAGTCACTGTAACTCCAATTCTGTGGGATTCAGCACCGTCTTCTGGCCTCCATAGGCACTAGGCACACAAGTGGTGCACAGATATACAGGTAGGCAAAACACCTGGAGACACAACATTTAAAACAAAACATTTCCTAATGTATCTATTCATTCCAGTGTCGTTCAAGTGCTATAACTTCATAGGGACTTAACAGTCATCATCCTCCAGAAATGAAACTACTGAAAGTTTATTCTGTGAATATCATGGTTATAGTTACTTCACATTGCAACCTCATATGTCTGCACAATAACACCATGGTGATATAAATCCTGTTATCTACCTAGGAGTGAGAGGCTCATGTTGGCTGAATAATTTGTTGAGTTTAAATGTGCAGCTGAATGATGAGGGGAAATTTATAACCATCAATTCTTACTGCAAATCCTGTGTTCTGGAGTTCTATTATTAATTACTCTTCCTTTCCTCTGTTGGTGTCAATGAGTTTAATAGCATGTGAAGGGCCTAAAGAGAACTCTAGTCACATGTAACAATTGACCAGGTTGTTAGCACTAGTCATTGCTCACTGTGTGAAGGACAAAAGCCAAACACAAAATTATAGAATCTAGAAAAGATCAACATCTATATTTCTATTTTCCTCTCCTCATGACTGTGTGTGTGTACACGTGCATGCGTACACGTGTGTGTGCGTGTGCATGCATGTGAGCACACATGTACTTTTAATTGCATTTACTCGAACTAGAGCCCTGGCATTCGACATTTCATAAGGGAATAATCTTCTAGCTCAGTGAACGGCATTTGGTATTCTATTTACCATCCCACTGAAGGCATCAGTTAAATATCTACCCAGTGATGGAGAAATTCAATCTAGTGTGGGACATATTTCTCTTAGAAGCCTTGCAATTTCACTCTATGGGAAGGCAGGTGGTCTCAGCAGGAAGCAGGCCTCCATAGGAAGAATTCCTCTGAGGCCCTGTGCTACCAGAGATGTAGATACTTTCTCTACCCTGGGTTCATGGGATTATTTTGTTCAGACACGAGTTATTACAGGGAGTGGCTGGGCCAACAGCTCTGCTTGTGGTTATATTATAGAACACAAGACTACAGATACACACACACACACACACACACACACAACACACACACACACACAAATTTTTATATATATGATAGATATTGAGAAAAGACCAAAAACTTCCCACCAATAATAATTCCTTGGTGATAAAATTTCTCCAGGGTTAGCATAGATAAAAGAGAATTAACTACCAAATTAGCTAAATTCTGATTCAAAGTCATGGTTCAAATGAGCATTTAATAAGTTCTCTTCTTTTTCAGTAACGACTCATTGATTTTTTTCCCCAGAAGGAGATTAAGTATTCATTTTAAAAGGATAACTAAACCAGAAAACAAGAATTCTCTCTTTAAGTTATTGTGTAAACTATGTAACCAAAACTATATAGGAAATCAAAACAGGATTAGAATGGCAACTACATGTAGCCGATATTATTAGACCAAATAATTGTGTTTTGCAATGTTCTGAAAATTGTAGGATTTAAAGAGAAAACTAGACTGAGAATATTTAGCCATTATCTTTCTTCAGTAGTTCAACTATATTAAGAGAAATCAAATTTTATTGAAGACCAAATATTATGTGTATACACACACACACACACACACACACACACACATAAATATGATCTCTATGATATATGTGTATCATATAATGTAACATGCAGCATTTTCTATGAAGTCATATAATTTTCAGAGCATAAAGTTGGTCTCATAATTGCCACTCATACAATAAAACCGAGGTATATAGACTTCTGAATAAGTCTCAGAGTTACCAATTGATTGAGCCAGAGTTCAAATATGTATTTGCTCCAATTATTGTATAATTCTTGCTGAGCAAAGATAAGAGGGAAAAAGAGCACTTGACTAGGTCAAAGATTAGAGACTGAAACAAAACTAAGCAGAGATCTAAACTAGGTACCCCCAGAAATAATGAAATTTCCAAATTAATAAATGGGTTTTCCATTATTGTGTTATAAGTTCACTAGCTGCCCACCCCAAAGTTCTCCTGCAATTGATGAGCATGCAGTCATGTCTTTATTATAAATAAGTTGAGGTTAAAGGTTTGAAGATGCTTGACAGAAAGCCTAGAGTTTCTGATGTCAGACTCAAGTCGGATTACCAAGGTTAATCCCACCCAGATGTATTCTGTAAACTCCGGCATCAATGCATCCTTCCTGTTCCCAGTGTCTGACCTGCAAACTAACATATTAGAAGGATGCCTACCTCAAAACATTGATATAGAGATTCAATGGATTTATAAGTAAAACTACATCAGAAGAGCGTTGCACACTTGGTTCCCATTATTAAAATTAGCAGCAGTTACAACAAATTAGGAATTAAACAAAGAGACTGATTGTTTGCTCTTTAAAGTTTTCTACAATGTGAGAGAGAATTTTGTGAACAGTATTTATACCTCAACCCTGGTTGTAAAATTAAATAGAAAAAAATCTATCCTAAATTCTCATAACGGTATTCTATTTTATTATCAGATTATTAAAACAAAACAATTTTTTTATTTATGATTCTTTTGTTGCTTTAGTCTTTCTTAAAATTTCATCTAGAGCAGAATGATTATCCACTTATACATATTGTCACTAAATTAGTTAATTGACCATGACTGAAAATTAAATCAGAGGTAGATATTAAGTTATTCATACAGTAAATAAATTAATGCTCACAGGGTTTGCTTTTATTTCTCAAATATTCTATCAATGCTCTATTATTTAGTAGCTTATGTGTATTTTAAGTGGGCAGTAAATTTTCACAGGAGGGCATTATGAATCCATAAAATGCTATTAATTTCAAGTTACTCTACTTTGTCTCTTCAGAAGTTGCCAATAAAACATCTAATCACCTGGAATGAGAAGCAAAATTAGCAAAAGTGGCGTTATTGCCCTGCTTTCTCAAAATTGCAGAAAGACATATGCATTAAAATCTCTTGTATGGCGTTACAGCCTAATTATTATAACTGATATAAATAAATAAGTACTATGACTAGTGTTAGATGTACTGAATGTAGATCATGCCTTCATCAGCAGTTATAGGGCCATCCCTGTGATCATGCAGTTCAACATATGATCATAAACAAATGTGCAAACAATCTTTTTGTGCCTGTGCGAATAAATGACACCAAGGGGTGATAGGATAAACTGTTCTGTTCAAGTCATCAATAAATATTTGGCTTCTCAGACATATAAATATTTTAAATAGAAAGGTCAAAATTATTTCCTTCCTCTGTTCAGACATTCATTTACAAAGTCTATTCTCAAGCAAAATATAACAATTATGAGAAGCGAATGTGTCCATATGGTGGTGAGGAGCACAGCAAAGGAGAGACGAGGATGTCACTAGAATACAGCAGAACCACCTCTATTGTGCTCAGGGGAGTTTGTGATGAAAGATGTTGCCTAGTGTTCACTGTCTTGATTGCAGATGAAGGATGCTACTAGGGCATTCCAAGGTCATGGTATCACAAAGCACTGATACCTTTCCTGAGTAACCTAAAGATCTCACTGGCAATATGGAAGGTCCTAGAGAAGTAGAAATAAATTTTGAACCACCTGAATATCATCCTAGTTCATGTTATTGAGCATGGAATACTGTTCACATAATCTCATAATTGTTTAACATCAGTGTGTTCTTTACTTTTTGTATCTGTGTGTATTTGATTAATTTTAACTAGATGTAAGACTAAGTTTTGCTCAATGATTGAAATAAGAAAAGATATTTTGTATACCCAGAGCCCTGATGTTATAACAGGGAGGGAGAGAGAGAAAGAGAGAGAAAATAGATAGATGATAGATAGATGATAGATAGATAGATAGATAGATAGATAGATAGATAGATAGATAGATAGACAGACAAGCAGATATCCATAAACAAATTAGTGTAATAAGAATGTAAGAATTTTGGCTGTGATGGTGCAATGTCAGTGCAGGTGAGAACAAATCAAAGGAATGGACAAATAAATTCTAATCACATTAGGAAAAGTCTCAGAAGAATAAATGGTGTTTCAGCCAATAAGTCAGTGATGTAAATGGGTTCCTTGTGGTATACCTGGAAAGAATGGGCAAAAATAGTTTAGACTGAAGATAGAAAAGAAGCTTTACAGTTAATGTATTTTAAAACCTAAACTAATGCCTCTATTAATACACACATCTGATTCTTTCTATTTCTTGTAAATTGTTATTTAGGCACAAATCACCTCTTCAATGTATCATCATACAGTGAAAATTGTATTTGACTAGCATGACTCCAATTTTACACCAAGTCCTATATCAAACAGAAAGTAAATAGCAGCATCTCAAATGAATATTGCTGTGATTCTAGAGCGCTACATAAAAATAGCTACTTTCATCTTTCATTCTTCCGTGACAGCTTTAAGCACGAACAAATGTGGCAGACATCTTCAACAGCCTGGGTTCCAATTGGCTCAAATCACAGATAGTGTGTTAGAGAGTGGGATTAAGGTACTGAAGATGTTTTCTGGTACTTCATTGAGAAATTTTTCCATGATATTCACAGTGATAATGATTTGCAGAATTTTAGAATTTTTTAAATGTCGTGTATATGCAATATATTAGGATTGTAGTTATCTTCTTTTATTCTCTTAAAACCCCCTCCTGTCCCTCTGAAGTCATTCTTCTTCCCAAATATTCCCCTCCTACTTTCATGACAACTTTATCCTCTGGGATGCTAATGTGCTAAATGTTGTGCAGGTCCCTGCAGGTGTGCAAAAACACTGTTGGTTTGCTATTGCAGAAGCCACATCTTAATTACATGGTAGAGTTCTGCATCACTCTTTCCCATACTTTGCCTTTTCCTTCCTATCTGTCCCATCTTTTTTAGTGTACCCTTGGTCTTGGAGACTACAATGTAAATGTCACGTTTATAGCTGAACATGTATCAGTTGCTTATGTTCTGCATATTGAGAAGATACAAAGGTCTGTTTTTATCTTTAATATGTAGCAGAAAGAGGCATCCTTGCCCAACAATACTCTGTAAGTGTAAACAGAATGCTTTAGAAAGCATTTTGACAATATGTATTTATACACTTAGTAAACAAGAGTAGTAGGATCCTCCCAGAGCCAATGACCATAGAGTTTAGGCTTGCTTTATAGTAGCAAGCCTGTACTTTCTTCTATGTAGCAGGCCTCAAATTCAATCCGAAATTAATTGGTTGCACCCTAAACAGTCATACCACTATTTCATCAGGCTGTATTTACCTGACAGGGTTCCATAGCTGTGCAAGACTGCTGATGAGTTTCGATCTCAGCAACTTGCATGTCAACTCGCAGCATCATGTACACCAGCCAGGAGGAAGAGAGTTGCCAACTCAATTCCAGCTGGATTTATCTGTGTTATGTAACTAAAATGAATAATATCTTCATCAGTACGGCCTTTAATTCTGGTGTGCAAAATAACAGTAAACTGTATTGCTTGGGAAGCCTCTGATCAAGAAGTCTTAGGGAGGTATTCTGCACATAGCACGGGCATTTTCCTTTAGCATCAATGACTTAATGACTAATGGGAGTAGCATTGTCCATTCCTGTAGGATAACTTAATTGTAAATGTACATTTTGGTTGGGGTTATGTCAGTCAAAGAACAGAATGAAGATCTCTACATCTGGCTGAGCTTTGAGAATTCAATCAAAAAGAGAGAGGAAAGAATATATGAGCAAGGGACGTCAAGATCATAAGGGAAAAATTTACAGAGAGAGCTGAACCAAATTGATAGAAACTCAGGAACTCTAGACAGACATCTGTGGAGTCTCCATGGGACTGAAGTAGGCCTCCATATGTAAAAGACAGTGGGGAAGCTGGGACTATCTGTGACACTTGACAGTAGGACCACGATCTATTCCTAGTTCATGAGCTAGTTTATTGGAGCCTTTCCCCTGTGGTGGGATGCCATGATTAGCCTTAATGCAGAGGGGAGAGGCTTGATTCTGTTCCAACTTAATGTGCCAAATTTTGCTAACTCCCATGAAAGGAGCCCTTAACCATTGAGAAGAGTGGATAGGGAGGTAAGGAAGCTGGGGAAGAGGAAAGCAGGAGGAGTGGGGGGGGGGAGAACTGTGGATGGAATGTAGAATGAAATTAAAAAATAAAAATAATCATACAATAAAAAGGAGCAGAATGAATCAATAATTAAGAAAAATAAAGAAAACCTCTAAGAAATGCAGGGGACCATTGAACCACTAAATAAGAGGACAGTCAATATGATCTTGAGTTCCATTCCCTAACTGAGGTGTTCTTGCAGTTGGTGATTTGCTGGAATGGGGAAGATTCAGTTTTTTGCGTTAGTGTGGCCTGTGGCTGCTTCCTATTTGCTACAAGGCTGCCCTTCACTCAAGTGTATATGAGCCACATTACCTGGACTCAGTGCATCAAGAAACAAAGATGAGATAATGAAGTTGGGAGGAGGATGTGGTAGATAGAGTCCAGAAAGGGTTTGAAAGGTTTGGGGGTAATTATTCTCTCTCTCTCTCTCTCTCTCTCTCTCTCTCTCTCTCTCTCTCTCTATATATATATATATATATATATATATATATATATATATGTAGATAGATATAGATAGTGTATACACACACACATATATATATATTACAAAATAATAATTTTCATTTTTTTGTAAAGGAGCTTGGAATGTAAATTTATGTAAACTATACATTCTAGTCTTGGTGATTTTGTTCTAGTAACGCAAACCGACTAATTAATGGAATATTTAAAAACTATTCAGAAAATAAATTTGTGCAGTTAGGTTAAGAAACCAAGGCTGATACTTTGAAATTCTAGATTCAGTTTTGGTTTCCCAATGGGAAACAGCAAAAATTCCTTAAAAGCAAAAGAAACCATGAATGTTAAAAAAAGGTGACATGGCACCTGCTGCACAGACCAAGCACATTCTGCAGCTGCACACATGTCTAAGCGTGTAGACCAAGCACATTCTGCAGCTGCACACATGTCTAAGCGTGTAGACCAAGCACATTCTGCAGCTGCACACATGTCTAAGCGTGGAGACCAAGCACATTCTGCAGCTGCACACATGTCTAAGCATGTAGACCAAGCACATTCTGTAGCTGCACACATGTCTAAGCGTGGAGACAAAGCACATTCTGCTGCTGCACACATGTCTAAGCATGTAGACCAAGCACATTTTGCAGATTCTTCAGTCTTTTAGACTAGGTTTCTCAAAACACTTTGAATTAGAAAACAGATAAAAGAGAAGGACAGTTCTCCATTCCTAGCTTTTTACTTTCTGGCATTTTCTCAACATGTTTAAAGTTTGACTTGATTCATTTTTAGCTTTAATCAGCTTCTTATTCTTTGAATGCTCCCTGCACTTCCTCAAGTCTTGCCAGAAGAAAGAGCCTTTCTTCACAGAGGATGTCTGGCCTATTGTTATTAAAGAAAAAAAAAGAACACATTCTGAGCTCTTCATCACAAAAAAAGGAGAAATTTCAGCTCAGCTTCACTTTTTATAGCAAAAGGCAGCAGATGCCAGATGCAGTGAGTGGTTACTCTCACCCCCTCTCTGGTCATTTCTAGACTTCTAGACAAGTGTTATGAAATAGGAGGTGCTCTTGGCCATTTGGAAATATGAAGGCCATAAAAAGACATAGCCTGAACTTGTTTCTCATAAAACAGAATTGTTTATATGCTGCTTGGTTTATAATAGAAATGACAGTTGCATATATTTATGTATGTATGTTAGAGAATCAAGCACAAAGCAGTAAGTTTCCTATATAATTCAGGGCATACAAATTAGTTTTAAAAATTGAATATGTTTTCCCTCTTTTAAGAACTTGGGAAATACTCGTTTGAAGGGAAGTTGAAATGGGATTTGAGGCATATCAGCCTGAACCACGTGTCCATTCTTCTGCTTCAACTTCCCAAATGTTGAGATTACAACTGTGAGCCACCATGCCTGGCAGAAAAAAAATGGTATTGATAAGTTTGTACAACCAGAAACATACTCAAATATTTTACCAAAACAGCATTAGATTATTAAATCATAATTTACATTTTATTATTGCTGTAACAACTCTATATTTGAAATTATTTTCCCTGTTGACAATTTGAATATACCAATGGTTTTCTGCCACTTTAAATAACTTTCATAGTATTTTTCATTTCTTGCTTTTAAAAAAATCTGCTTATATTTGCTTACTTTAGTTTATATGAGTGTTTTGCCTGCAAGTGTGTGTGTTCACCATGTTTATTTCTGGTGCCCTCAGAGACCAGCAGAGTTCATTGATCCTCTGGAACTGCAGTTATAGGTTGCATCGTTCTAAGCCACCACATAGGTTCTGGTAATTGAGCCTGAGTCGGATGGAAGAGTGGCAGGTGATCTTAAACCCAGAACCATCCCTCCATCTTCTCATTTGCATGCAGTAATTTTTACATAAAATTACACCGAGTATACAAAATTTATCAAGGTATCATGTTTTAGAGAGCAGTCTTTTTAAGCATTAGCAAAAATACAATGGATTTGTGCTGACTAGACTGTCATAGAAGTCCC
Organism: Microtus pennsylvanicus; assembly: GCF_037038515.1. Taxonomy (NCBI): domain Eukaryota; kingdom Metazoa; phylum Chordata; class Mammalia; order Rodentia; family Cricetidae; genus Microtus; species Microtus pennsylvanicus. The sequence continues at coordinate 93,852,525 of NC_134586.1, forward strand.
AATATATTTTAGAAATGAGATCCCATTGCACAGTTAATGTAGAGCACGTGACTTAGCAGGCAGGGTCTTATCCCCTCCCATCATCATTCCAACACCTCCAATGGGGACCAAGAGATGATAAAGGTTAATATACAAGTTATGCTGACCCTTTAGAAGTCAGCTAGACATGACAGAACCTGACCCTTCAGTGCTTTGGTGAACTTGACAGAGTGAAGTTCTCCACACCTTAACCATCTTTGAGCAAAACACATAGGGCTTCTTATTCATATAAAGTCTCCTTGTCAATTCTAGCAATCATTATTAATTCACCTATCTCTAACTTTGAGTGTTTTTTTTCTCTTAGTCTGCAGTCTGTGCCCCCTATTTCTTTTTCTCCTCTATCTCAGATCTCTTCGGTATAGTGTTCCTATAAAAAGCCCAGTGAATGGGCTAGCGAATAAGGCTAAAAGGAGCAGAGGGGAATCAAATGTATTAACCCCCCCCCCCCACTGCCTTCATAGACGACTTCTTTATCTTGCTAGGTTGATGTGGTGTTACTAGGGTGTTTGTATGTACAACTGGTGTGCTACTATACCTGTGTTACCTGTTTCCACTCTTCATACATGACTCAACTCTGCTTCCTTTAGCAACTTTCACAAAATGGGTTGTGATCTGTCATGTGTTCATGGTTTGTATTTCATTAGGTAGCTCTCACACTGGAGCTCCTAATATGTATACTCATCTCTGCAGTAGGCAATTGTTGAGTGTGAAAGAGCTATCTAATTAAAACGTTGCCCAAATGAATCTCTGGTCTTTACCTTCAGTCTTTTTGCCTATTAGACAAATTTCATTTTTCTTAGGATATCACTGAAAGAACAATCTGAATCATCTTCAATTCCTAGGCATTTTTCAAGTTTAAAGAATTTTGAACATTTAAGCCCTCTTCTGAATAGACTCCTTAGCTTATTATTTCTCTCCTAAACAATAGTATTCAAAGATAATATTAATAATGGACAAATATTCTTATTTTTCCCAACATTTTGATTGAGAAATATTCCATCAATCCCTTCTCATACTTGTCTTTATTAAAATAAAAATTCAATACATGTATTTTTTCTATTAGAGAGTTACCAGACTCATTAATTTGGCATGTGAAGCTCATTATTGTTTAGGGCCTATGTATAAACAGACATGCTTTCTTTTTCTACTTCTTTATTTCAGAAGTAGAAATGCATTGATATTCATAGCAGTTCGTGGGCTTTGAGACATAGAATAACTGTCTTAGCTAGAATGTGTGTCACCCCTACTAATGTCTGGCTATTATTTTTCCTTTTAGTTTTTCTTCTCTCATACAATACATACCTAGCACCCCCTCCCTTCTCTCCACTCCTCCCAGTCCCTACCCCACCTCCCCTCTCTTTCAGGTGCACTCATTTTCCATTTCCCCTTAGGAAAGAGCAGGGATCCCAAGGATATCAATGAAACACATCATAAAAAAGACACCGTAAGACTAGGTACATCCCTTAATATGATGGCTGACCAAAGCAACCTAGCAAGAGCAAAAGGATTCCAAGAACAGGCAAAAGTCAGAGAGACACCCGCTCCCACTGTTAGGAGGCCTCCCAAATCCCAAGCTAGCATCCATAGCATCCATAGCGTTTATTTAAAGGACATAACACAGATGTATGAAGGCTCTGTGATTGTTGCTTCAGTCTCTTTGAGTACATATGAGCTCTGCTTAATTGATTTTGTGAGCCATGTTCTCCTGCTATTCTCAACCGCTCTGGCTCCAACAATCCTTGCTCCCCTTCTTTTGTGGGGTTCCCTGAGCTCTACCTAATGTTTGGCTGTGGGTCTCCACATCTGTTACCATGAACTGCTGTAGCAAGTCTCTCTGATGACAATCACAGTATGAGTTTAGTAGATTATCACTAGGAATCATTTTGTTGACTTTTTTCTTTTAATCAGTCGTGTTGTTTCTGGACTACTAAAGGGTCAGCATAACATGTATAACCTTTATTATCGCTTGATTCCCATTGGGGGTGTCCTCGGCTCTTAACAGTTGATTATGTGACAAGGAATCTGAAACCTGTGTACACAATGTAAAAACCTCTGCAGTCTTATGTGTTCTTTACTTTTACTTATTTTCTAGTGAGGGATACTGAGAATATGAACTACAAAGTATCTAGAAGGTTTAAGAGAAATTCTTGGCTAGTTTTTTTTTTTTCGGTGTCATCTTGGCTCATCTATAAAGCACAGATCCTTGAGACACTAGCCTATATAGATGTTGTGATGCAGGTATGATTTTGATATAACTGTACAAAAGGTGATTGCATTAGAAGTATATATAGAACACTGATTATTGCCCACCACGTTGATGGGTCATATCTAATCAATAGAAAGCCGTGAGAGGAAAGACTGAACTCCCCAATTTGAAGGAACTCTGTGTCTCCACTGCTTCTGAACTCACCTGCAACATCATCTCCTCATAGCATCCTGAGCCTGCTGTTACTTCCAGGAATCTGGAATACGCCAGACCCCAAGTCATGTGAGATATAGGCCAATTCTTTACATGTATGATGTTTCTCCTTGCAGTGCTACACTTTCTATTCCTGCCAAAATATCTGAGAAAAACAACTTATTGAGGAGGAAGAGTTTAGAACATCTAAGGGTCTTGGAACTTCCAGCTCCTGGTTGCTTATCCTTGTTGCTTAGGAATTGTGGCTGCATCATGACTGTTTCCAGGAGTGTGACAAGGGGTTATAAATGTCAATGGTCCTAAGAAGCAAAGGAAGAGAAACAGAAAAAGGGGTGGGTTCCCAACATCACTTCCAAGTACTTGTCTCCAGTGATGTCACTTCCTCCTGCTATGTCCTGCTGCCTTCCTGAGGTCTTCATTATCTTCCCCTGGCACCACAGGTTGGTTTTCAGGCTTCCAGCACACGGGAGCTGGGAAGCACGTAAGCAGGCAACGTTATGGAAGGGAGAATAGTAATACAAGGTACAGGGGTCTGTATGCACAGACACCCCTGGAGGAAACACTTAAATAGTCAGCAAAGAGAGAAATTGTTTCCTCTTGAGAGTTCAAGGGAAGATTAGGACAATCAAAATGGCTTAGTGGATAAAGGTTCCTGCTGATGTGGCTGAGTTCAATCAAAGGGACTCACGTGGTTAAAGGGTGAAACGACTCCTGTAAGTTGTCTTCGGAATCCACATGTGCGCCATGCCAGTGCATGTCACCCCTTCCATTCATTGAAATAAATAACATGTCATACAACTTTGAGTATTTTCTGAAGCTGCATTCTTTGTTCACTTAATTGGGATTGCATAGATTAGAGTTTAAATTTTTAAGGCAAAAGAGACACTAAGTCCAAATTCATATTTATCTGATAGTTGGTTTTGTTAGTAATAAAACAAGAAGGTGAAATAATTTGACTTCAGTTGACTCAGAATAAATACATTGGTCATCTGTGTTTTTATTCAGGTAGGGAAATAAGATAAAATGACTATAAGTGTGGGGGCAAGGTCTCTGGTTTCCATTTGTTTAATTAAAACTTACTGATTTCTTATTTCTAATTTATATATGAGTAGGTTCACCTTCGTTTTCTATGTGAATCATACTGAGACTCATAAAATTGACACAGTTTCTCTCAGCTCTATCATATCCTAAGAGTCAGGGTGTAGTCAGGGAAGTACATAGCCTTATTGGTTTGCCTTGATAAGCACTTGGCCAAAGTAGCTCATGACCATTTTCTGGGAACGTTGGAATGGACCTGGCCATAAACCATTATTCCAGCTAGTATTTAATTAAAGCTTGCTTCAAATTAGGCTCAAAAAAAAAAAGAGTCAGGGTGAAACAGGGAAGACTAGTTCCTGATGTTTTATTCCTTTACCATAGTACAGTTGTTTCTCTTTTCTATCCTGACAAATATGGCCCCAAAAGATTGGCCCTTGGTTCTGTATGAAAGTCAAATCTTATTTGCATATACGGCCTATTCATGGATGGCTCACCAGTGTTTGCACTTGGCTTGTGGACAGGCTTGCAGGAGATGAAAGCTACCATGTGAGTGAGCCACCACCTGGTGAATCTGTGGAAGTCTTAGCTCTAAGACAATGGAATGCCTTGGAAGAGGTCATGTTTTCTCACTCATGTCTCATCCTCAATCTGCTGGTCCCTTAAAATGACTACTGTGGCCCAACAGAAGGGCAATTGTATTCTGAACTCAGAGACCTCTTAGCTAACTACTATAGAATGTTATGTGAACAAGTAGATAGAAGTTGCAAAAGGAAAGGCAGATGCATGCCTTCCATGCATTAAAATGGAAGTAATCCAGATTTTTTACTCCTAGTACTTTCTGTGACAGAGAAAATCTAGACTGTTTAACTAGCTAACTATGGCTATAACTCATGTTTGGTGTACTTTTCTCTGTGTTTTCCTTTATAAAAATATGTGTGGAGATGTGAACTGGGTCTGTTTCATGTAACATGGCTAATCCAACTAACCTTAAAATGTTTTGTGAATTAGATAAGCTACTTTTATTCTTAATTACATCAAAAGTCCATTTTTAGAATTTTTACCTAAGCTAGCTTTATCTATCATAATGATAAAGACATAAGAAAGTTTCAAAAAAATCTAGGTCCAATCTTGGGAACTTGATTAAAATAGAGAAAAAAATTTCTCCTGATTGTTTGCCTTATACCATGGTTAGAAGAGTCTATAACCCTTTTGAATACTTCTGAGAGAATTTGAATTCAGGCCAGAATAAAGTTTTATGCCATTATAATCCATTTTACTAGTAATCTCAAAGGAAAAAGGAACATAGTTTCTGAGAATATCTTATCTACTAATCAATTACTTTCCACTGCCAAATATATAAAAACCAGAATGACATTTTAAAAGGATATGTGTATTGTAATACATATAGAGAGCCCTTCTGTGAGTGGAGATTTTTCATCCTCAGAGAGGATGACCCTTGGCTTGCTGCTTTATTATCACATTTAGATGAACTACACCACATAAAATGCTGGTCGAGAGCATTGACTAAGTGACCGCCAGAGTAGCTACAATTAGCAATTAATTTTCATTTTTTCTCCATTCATCAGGAGAAATCTTCAGTGATATCTCTAATATGAGTTGGGAAATATTCAAATTGCAGTTGAAAAATGACAAGAGCAAGCAAAACTATTACCATAATAGTCAGGATATATAAAATAGACATTATTAACGTGTCAGCATTGTGGCAATGCCCACTCACAATGATTCATTTACATAATTTTGGTTAATTCTTAATACACTCAAAGCTTTATGGAAGTTGAATCTCAGAGACACAAAGGGTGCTAGATAAGAAGATGTTTTTCTTTTATTTAGCTCATGTTTGACTGGTTTTATTTGTATTCTGTCATTTACCTTGAATATGGAGATAGAGAACTGTTGTAAGGCAAAAGACACAAAAGAATTCTCACTGTCTTCTCTACTCCCCACTCTTCTTCTCTCCCGCTAACTTCTAAAACATATTTTGTAAGGAAAGGAGCCAATTACTTTGTCCTTATGAGAGCACACAACAACCATTGAAACCTGAGAGCCTGATTTTGATCCCTGGGACCCACACAGCGGAAGGAGAGAAGCAACTCCTACAAATTGTCTCCTCCCTTCCACAGGTATGTGTGTGTGTGTGTGTGTGTGTGTGTGTGTGTGTGTGTGTGTGTGTGTGAACATGTGTCTATGCAAACACACACAAAGCCAATCCATCAATAAAATGTTGTAATCATTTTAAGTTAAAATAAACAGTAACAGCTCGAAATTAAATTCTTATGGTAAGAAAGAAAATTTGCCTTATTGTTGTGTGATTTCTTCTGTTTCCAGACTTCTGTCCACACAAATAGGAAGAGAGGAATCTAGATGTGTGGGGTTTTTGTTTATCTGTTTGTTTTTTTTTTCTGAGGCATGGTTTCTCTGTATGACAGCCCTACTTGTCCTGGAACTAGCGCTTGTAGACCAGGCTGGCCTCAAACTCACAGATGTTGTCCTGCCTCTGCGTCCTAAATGCTGGGATTAAAGGCATGCACCATCACTGCCCTTGTATTCTTAATGCAACATTAAAATTACTTTTCAAAGAAACCATATCTAAATATTGTAACATAAGGAGTAAGAATTAAAATTATGCATTTTGTAGAGGCTCAATCATTCCAGCTTCAGTAAGCAATGCACAATTTAATTAACATTTAAAACAGTCATGAAAGCAGAAATAAACTCTATTATTTCAATTTTATGATTGATGATAGTGATCACTTTTATGTCAAAATATGAATTCAAACACATCTGTCCTGCAACACCATCAATTTATGTTATTTTAATATGTGGCTCTTTCTGTAACGCTAGCACTTGTATTGATTTTGGAAGATAAAGATACATAAAGCACAAGTATCTGTCAGTGTACAGATTTCCTGCTTTATTCTTGACCTGTTTGTCTACAGTGCTTCTTCTATTATAGGACATAGAGCTAGCATGCTGAGTGTATGTAATTTAATTATTCTCCACAATCATAATGGAAATATCTACTCCTTAGGGGAGAGAGAACGAGAACAGAGATCAGAAGTAAAAATGAAGGAGAAAGAGAAGAAGTAAAGGCAAGCACCTCAAGTTTGTCATCCATAGCCCCTTCTCATCTTTCCTTGATATTTGGAAATGGGATATTTTAGCCTTTGTGGTAGGCACACCTTCCCTATTTTCATGTGATGCATGTACAGAATGCTGGAATTCATTTTTTCCCAACCTACTACAAAGGTGCAGGCAGCTCAGGCCCCTTTATTTTCTGACCTCCCACCAATGAGAGCTTGGAACCTCAACTCTCCCAGTAGACTCTCCCCATCTGTGGTCCAGCTGTACACTCAGCACAGCTGGGCCCAAAGGATGGGCCTACTGCCAGTCATTTCCTCCCCGCCAAGCCCTCAGACAGGCAGCTGGGATGCTAGAATAATTTTCCTGGGAATTTCCTGGCTATCGGCTTGGATACTATATCCTTGTTCAAGGAGCCAAAATTAGTAAAGATTGGCAAAGATAAATGAGCAACTCATCCATGAGGACTGCAGGTTGCATCCCAAATTTGCCCAACATTGATTCCAAGTAGCATTCAACTTTGTCTCTAACGAGCTAACAGATGTAGGCACTGTCAGCAGAACTTAATGGGGATTGTTCACAGCACTGGAGCTGGGTGGCTTTCCTTGTTCAGTTATGTTTTGGAGCAAGAGCACAGAAAATGCCATTTTACTTTGGCAATTGATTTAAGGGAATATGCAACATCCACCCTTTTTCTTTTTCCAGTATTTATTTCTAGAGACCAGATGACTTTCTGGCCTTAGGTGTTCATGGTTTATATACCTGGAGGCTGGGATATGGGTCAGAGTGTCCTGCCAGCTATAGCATGTGGCTTGGAGAAGAGCCATTTATTCCTGGCATGAGATCCATGACCTGGAGCTGACCAGTTACTGAGCAAACTTCCAGAGTCAGAAGGCTGCCTATGGTGAAAGTTGAGCATCATAGTCCTTCTGCAAGAGTGGGAGTTGGGTTCATGTAGATTTGTAGACATTGATGTCACAATGAAGAGACTATGTCTGCCTGCAGAGCACTCATTCCTGGTGGCACACGGGTCATTCTATTAAACTTTCACAACAAACAGGAGAGAACAAGAGTGATAGTTTAAAAGCTAAACCAATAAATAATAATGATGGGAGATTTAACATGGGCCAGAGACTGTTACATAATGAAGTCTGGACAGGAGAGAAATATTCCATGAGGGAAAGGTGAGTCTGATAGTATAAACTATTATCAACTTTGATCAGCCAGTATATTATGGAATGAGTGTTACATTGGCATTGGAATAAAGCAGAAAGGAAAATTCAGACCTAGGAGCATGGAGATGACTGAGCCCATCTGCTACTAAACTGAAGTAGTAGTCCCTTAGCTATGGCTCTGATTATTTTGCTTGCATTACTGGATTAACCTTAATGGGCATAGAAGGGCACAAGGTAGCTATCCCAATGTGCTCATTCAGTAGGCACTGGAATCTGATCTCTTTCTATCTGCAGCGGGGAGGGCGGTTGGACCCTAACATTTCTGTTCCAGAAATATTTAAATTGCAATTGGTCTGGAATCTAAGGCTGGAAAGATGAGGCAGATTTGGGATTTAATGACTCGGTTTTAATATAATGAAAATCAGAAAATAAAAGAAAAGGTAGAGATTTAAAAATCCCCTCCTATAATAGAAAATTAATTAAGTTAATTTCAGGTGACTCGGGGCTTCTCAATACCTGAAGGCCTGGACTCCGATGTAGGTCCCAATTCTAAGATGTCTGGGGATCATCATAAAACAACCCAACACAGACTCTTGTTCCTTTTGATGTCTTCTTTATGCCCCCAAAGAGGAGATGGTTGGAACATGCTTGATGTTTGGTGTGAAAGGAAAGAGAAATTCAGGATACTGAATTTTAAAGACTAGAATTCCCCAGGAGGAAAAGTCTTCAAAGAGAACAGTGATATATTATCTATGAGGGAAAAGCTTTTGATAAAGTTGGCCATATTGTGTAGATTACAAAATTCTCCATTTATTTGTTTGAGATATTTTATCTCAACAGGATTTTACTGTAGGAAGATAGACTCTGGGACTATTCGCCACTTTATTGCTCACTGCTTCTTTGAGCAATAATTAAAGTGGATAATTTCTACTACTTGCAGAGTAAACTGTTTATATAAAAGTTTAAGTTCCTGAACTGGTTCATGTACGGCTGCACAGGGTTCATGAGCAAATGCAGCTCAGCATGAGTTTTTGTTTGATCCAGGATTACACAATCAGACTTGGTGCATGGACAATTGAGTATTGAATTCCCTGATCATTTACCTGGAGCAAAAAGATTCATCCTCAATGTAGTGTCCCAGGCAGAATTAAAAGGAGAAACAGAGAAAACAAATTAAGCTGGTCACAAACATTCTTCGCTATCTGCTTCCTGATAGGGGTTGGTAGGGGTTGGTAGGGGTTGGTAGGGGTTGGTAGGGGTTGGTAGGGGTTGGTAGGGGTTGGTAGGGGTTGGTAGGGGTTGGTAGGGGTTGGTAGGGGTTGGTAGGGGTTGGTAGGGGTTGGTAGGGGTTGGTAGGGGTTGGTAGCGGCCAGCTGTCAAGCACTTGACACAGTGATGGGCGTAAATATACTGTGTTCTTTACACTACATAAGTAACTTTTCTAAAAAGGGAATGGGTAATTGTAAGAGCCAGTGGACTATGACCTATTTTGCTTTCTATATTTGGCAAAGAAGCTGCACTCATGAAATCTTAACATGGTTGCCTAAGCAATAAAAATATCAATTGGCATTATATAGATTATATACTATAAATACATATAGTTAAAGAGATATCATGAAGTTAAGATTAAGTAGGGAATGGGGAAACACAGAATGGGTTGGAAGGGGAAGGCAGTGTGGACATGATTTAAATGTATTATTCACATATAGAATTATCAAAAATTATAATATAATAAATGCTAAAATTTCATATGTATACATGTCACTACCCCTCTCTATATGATGATTGTGATATCATTGTGGCACATACAGGACAAAGTTAAAGAAATGTTACAAAATACCATATCATGCAGCACTTCTCTGGTAATATTGAACCAAAGAACCTGACATGCATTAAAAGGCAGCTTCTGGAAGAGTTCAGAAGCTGAGGCATCGATGAAAAAGCTATACATCCTCTATCCCCTTGAGGTTAGTAATATGCTAACCCCTGACTCAGTGCGACCATGGAAAGTAAGAGAGTAGCCATGTGGAAACTGTTTCCTGTAGTTTCAATAAGCACAATGTGAGGTATCTAGTAGGGAGAGTTAGAAGGCTAAGGTCTAAAAAGTTTACTTCAGAGTGTACAATGTTGACATTCTCCTTAGTTCCCCTTGACACGAAGGTCAGTTCTTAATGCTCCCACAGTCTAGTGTGCCACTGTTATTAGTATCTCAGTGATCTCAGTCCTCTCTAGGTTACTCCCTCACCATAATGAGAGTTCTCTTACGAAAAGAAGACAGCTGCTGTCGGTGTTTGTGATAAGGATAAAAGGCAGAAGGTTATGCAGTAATCATCGTTATAAAATATTCACATCGTTAGAGATTTGTGCAGCCTCTGCACATTTAGAAACAATTAAAATAAAGCAATTGTCACCCCGAGTCCCAGTGGCCTGCCAGGGAAAGTTGCTTTTCAAAAATCAAGTGTAGATCCTAAAAATTTCTTAGGAGCTACAAAACACAAAAGTTTTAAGAATCACATATGCAACAATATTTTAAATGTTTTTTTAAATGTCAACTCCACTTTTCAACCTAAGTATGTATACTGGACAAATATGCCCTATAAAAGCATCAAATTATATTACAGACTCACACTAAATACAGTTTTTGTTTTTGCTATTTTTTTAAGACAGGGTTTCCCTGTAGCTTTTGGAGCCTGTCCTAGAACTAGCTCTTGTAGACCAGGCTGGCCTCGAACTCACAGAGGTCTGCCTGCCTCTGCCTCCAGAGTGCTGGAATTAAAGGTATGCACCACCACCACCCGGCCGTAAATACAGTTTTTAAAGTTTTATCTAATATCACCTTCACATGCCAGCATGTCAGTGTAGAAAGGGTTAAAATTCCTTTGTTCCCTGAGTTTTTTTCCCCTCACTTCTGTTAATTTTTATCTCTGATCCAGTCTTTTTTTTCTTTAACACATAATTAGGATGTTTAAAGCACTTTGCACCTATTAAACAGCTTTGGATTAAAGTGTGTAAATAAATATAGGCTGAGGAACACAGGTGTTTCCGTGATTCAATTAGAGGGTCTTTACTCCTACCTCTTCCTTGACTTCCTGTCTGCTTCTTAATTCAAAAGATGAACATAAACCGTCATCTGGCTATTCGGGGAGCCCATGGAGGGCTCATTAGCTGGGCTCTAATTGGGTTCTTTTGAAAATCTGTCACTCAGGATTGAAGGTGAATCTGACGCCAGCAGCAAACGAGTACACAGAAGGCTCTGAAGGGGGTTGACTGAAAGTGCTTCCGAGAAATTGGGGAAAATGAGAGGAGCTCATCTGGGACAAATGCGATGCACTTCTAATACGGGCAAGAGGCAGGGAGTAAAACAGCGAGGCCTCGGGAAAGCTCATGTTTGAAAAACGTGATTTAGGTTGACTTTCAAAGTTTGCTTTATTTTTATAGCTGGAATAGACAATTGTCTGAATGAGTGACACTCTGGGAGAGAGCTCGCTAGCCATCAGCTATAAAATGGTTTGTTTTGTATTGTTCCCGCTGGTTACTACACCTGCAAGGTTTCATCTACTCTGGTCTTCCATGAAATGACATTCCGGGCAGCAGGGGCTGTCTCCCCTGCAGTGTGATTTGTGCAATATTTATCCCCCAAATCAATCCTCAATTAGTGTTTAGTGAATTAGTTGACCAGTCAGTCAGTTGGCACAGGAGAGAATTCATTGGTATTTTCATTGACTTTGCTTTGTGTTTCTCCCCCTTTACTATCAGTTACTCGTATCTTCTAATCAACTTTATAATATGCCATGGCCCATTTGGACTGCTCTCAACGTTGGTCAAAGAAGCTTTCTATTCAAGTGGGCAGTGGTGAATAAAGAGGATGGGAGCTGTTTAAAATACTGAGCCTGCATAAGCAATAGTGCTCAACATTAGAGGGGCCGGGCACATCGAGTCGTCCCGCCAAAGGTCAGGGCATACCCCAGTGAAGTATGAGATCACATGCCTCACACCTGTCCCCCACAGTCAGGGGGCCTAGTTGGGTCTAATACAGGTTGCCAGCTATCAGTAGAGAGTCAGTGAGCTCTCACTAGCTCAGGTCAGCTGTATCTGTGGCTTGGGCAGCCTATTGCCACTGGCAGCAGGATCAGGATTTATCCATAGTGCTTGAACTGGTGTCTAGGAGCACATTCTTTTTGGAGAGATATCTTGCTCAGCCTAGATATAGTGAGGGAAGGCCTTGGTCTTGCTGACATGAAGTGTCAGACTTTGTTGACTTCCCATGGGAAGTCTTACCTTTTCTGAGGAGTAGATGGAGTGGGGGGTGGAGCGGGAGGATGGGAGGGAGTGGGAGCAGGGATAGCTATGTAAAATGCAAAAAAGATTGTATTAAAAATTCTTAATAAAAAAGAAAAATAAAAGAATGCATGCAAGAGGAGGAGAATAGGGGGACTATTTTGAAATGCTATCTGCTGGACACAGAGTGGCTTTTCTACCCATGAATACATAGCTGTGGATCATTGCAAGGTTGAGCTTGTTAAAAATTCCAGCAAGAAGGAAGGGTTCATCTTCAGAGACTCCTCCCCCAGCTGTAAAGCTCTTAGAATTTAGGGTTCCTTGTCTGTGGAGAGTCACTTTTCTATGCAGAATGGACACAGTTACTGCAGATGACCTCATTCCCATGTATGTATGGGAAGCACTAGTTGGACTCAAGTGTATTGTAGTTGAGTTAATCAAGGCACATAGAAGTTTTGCCTCAATTTTCCAAGATAATAAATCTTGACAGCTTGAATTTACAATTTAAATCTGTGCCAAAAGTTTAACTTTAGATGATAATGCATTCATTTCTAAGCAGAAATTATCTTCAGACATACCACGTATGCAGGCTTGCATAATTAAAGCTCAAAATGCACAGAGAGGAGTTGTTAAACTTTATTTACAACCACATTAACCAAGGGTCCTGAGTGAACATTCAATGAGTCTGAAATATCATCTGACTGAGGTAGTGGAAGTCTGATGTGCATGCCTGCATACAGTCACACACACACACACACACACACACACACACACACACACACACACACACACCAAAACACAGAATTACTACTATTATGGTTAGATCTATGGTCTTTTATCATACATCTACCAGCTATATCCTCAATATACTAAGAAAAGATACTACACAGTCGCCTCTATTTCTAAGTGTGTTTGGTGGCATATTAATTTCCCCTCTGTCTATTTTCTTCTCTGTGTGTAGTGTATTAACATCTTTATGTGTGTCATTGTGTGTGCACATGGGCATGGGAACACCAGGCATTGATGTTGAATGTCTTCCACTCTTGATTACCACCTTATTTATTGAAGCAGGATCTCTCACTGAACCTGGGGTTCACTGATTTGTTAGGCTGAATGACCAATGAGATCTAGAGCTCTGCCTTTTCTCACCTGACACCCAATTTGGGATAACAGAATGCATCTTCCTGCCACCTTTTTAAGTGGTGACAGGGATGGATTTGAACTCAAGACCTCATGCTTGTGAGGCAGACAATTTACTAACTAAACCATCTCCTTCATGCTTGAATAGGATTTCCTTGCAAATAGTTAATTTTTTTAATGCCTCAGTGAGTTACTTGCTGACTTTTTTAAATGGCCTAATCAAATTATAAAGGAATTGGGTTTAATAAAATCACAGTCTGGCAAAGTGGAGTTCATTTTACTCAATATTACTCCCCCTGTCACTTATCTGCCTTTCCAAGGCAATATTTAATAAACCACACAAAGCATCCCTAAGCAAGATATTTAGCACTTTCTCTGTGACGAAGACAGGAGAGTCTTCAGCTGGTAGTCACAGTCCTTAGAAGCTAATTAAATTAACAACATAGAAATCCTCTGTTTTGTATTGGTTTAACATCTTCATCTAGTCAATAGCTGAGTAACCACTCTCTCTGATTAACTATCAGATATTTTCCCTAAATTAACGTTATTCGTTGTCTGCTCTTGTTAGAAAGCCTCTCAAATATTGACTGGCTCAGAGATGAAGTAAAGTGACTGATAGTTACATATCTAGTAATATTCAGCTAACCAATCTCATTGTCCTTGTGAGAAAAGAATGAAGTCTACTGATGTTTCCTCTTCTCTTCTCACACATAGAAGCACCACTGCACAGGTGCAAAAGCAAAAGAGAGAGAAATACCACACACTGAGGCATGAGAGTGCAAGGTGAACTTAGAGTCGCATTTGGTTCAGTTCAGAGGATCTTGGATCTATTTCAGTTTTGATTGTCTGCCTTCCATTCTGTCCTGTTGATAAATTATTATTATTTTCCTTTCTTTCTTCAATCTGAGTCACACCAAGATTTTTGAGAATGGAATCATGCATCACACAATATGCAGAAAGCTGATTTTGAGCTCTTCTTACAGGTTATAGTAAGATAAATCTCACTTTTAATTTTTTTAAACTAGTCTATACTTTTCAGTTCTCTAGAGCAGAAAAATGTGGCAAAAATCACAAAGAAGACATGTGCAACTGTCTGAAACCTCCACTGTCTCCCGAGGAAGTCAGTGGGTGAAACCAGTGCAGAATAATGAGAAATGGCATGGAAATAACCTTTAACTCTTTTCTCGAGCTGGAAGAAGCTGGGGCAGCCATCAAATCACACAATTATGCAATTTATTATAGAAATTTCAGGCTTGAATTACAATTTTTATATGCTATGTTCCATTTCAAAGAAATATATCCTCTTGTTTAAGACTGTAAGAAGCACTTTGGATATGAATTCTGTAGTATGGTATAAAACATAGCAATAATCACTGAATACCAAGAAGTAAACATGACAGTATGCTACCCATGTAATGTTCCTTATTAAGATATGATAGATACAGAGAGTCACCTGTTTAACCAGACTCATTCTGAATCAAAATGATCTTTGATGGCTACTGACCCATTCAGCAGGATTCAGTATAAATCAATGTTATAATTGTTGATATCTTGATGAGTCTATGGAAAACAAACAGGTAAATTTGAAAAGACATTAAAATGGTTGGATACAGCCATTTCCCGCTTGATGAAATTTTCTTGCAGTGCTCAGTTTATGTTCTAAGTTTACAAACACTACATTGAATAAACAGATGGTGGCAGATCAGACATCTTTAAATATATATTATGTATAATATAAATACATTTCCTGCCCTTATTCAAGCATGGGAAATTTTACGCTTAACATTTTGTAATTTGATAAGATAAAATGATTTGCCTATATCTTTTTAGAATTTTATTAAGAGCCAGTTGCAGTGGAAAACTCCAAAGGAAACTCCATTTCATCCAGATTAATCAGGTCATAGTTTTATTTTTCATTGATATAGAGGTTTACAATTTATACTATCAATATATTATCTTATGTATATTGGACTGTATTAAATATTGCTAGTTACTATAAGTATCCCTAGGACACATAATTTTCATATGTATTGAACTGATTCTTAATTTCCTAATGCTTTATATTTTTATTTATTTACTTGTGTGTTATATGTATACACACATGTATATATACACACATACATTTGCAGTATCTCTCACTTGAACCTAGAGCTCACTACTTTTGGGGGAAAGGCTGGTGATCTTCCTATCTCCGTGTCCCATCCCATCAGTTCTGGGGTTAGAATGCACTTGCAGCCAAAACTGGCTTTCTATGTGGGTCCTTCAACTCAAACCAAGGTTGTCATTCTTACACAGCAAACACCCATCTACTGAGCTGTCTCCCCAAACACAAAGGCCATTTTGAACTCTACATACTTAGTATGCCTTTTTTATTAAGCTTAGTATATGAGCATTGAGTTAGCTAATCTCAAGTTTTAGAAATATTTTTATTAATAGCTTGTTAGATTTCTTATAAATAATTCCTGACAAATCAAGCTGAGAATAAAAGTTAATACATAATAAATACATTAACAATCAAGTAAGATTAGAGTAAAATAAATATTTATAAGATAGAATAAAATATCTAATCATAATTATATATTATAACTTATTATATAATTTTGTAATAACTTCAAGATGAAATATGTTTCTGGGTAAAGAATGCCCCCTTCAGATTGGCTGCAAACAAAGAAGGAAAAACAAAGCAAGCCATAAACAGGCAGATTTCAAAACACATATTTCAGTGGAGGGCATCAGAATATACTGCAAAAAGAAATGAACAAAAGACATTATGAAAATAGAAACAAGCAATGAGTTGCTGAAGCTAGAAAAATACTCAAAGTCAGTAGGCTATAGTTAGTATACAAGGTCATCAGATATTCAGATATTATTGTGTAGATAAGGCAGATAAAGGAAGAAACACTTTTGTTGTGGTTCCCTCTAATGTATGCATCTTCTTACAGCATCTCTTTGCCATTAGCTATACAGAAATTTCCGTATAAAATAGTTTGTAAACTTTTTTTTACTATGTAATATCACATTTCATGGCATATTTGGTTTTCTGAAGTTTACACAGTATTTGGTGGTCATAAAATCCATAATTGATAATTTCTCAACATTTTTCTACCAATTACTTTCCTAAAACATTTTAAATATACTTTATAAGCCATATAGGTTCTGTGGAACCTGATGCACTAAACAAGGTCAGACAACCCCCAAACATACCTGAGATCACCTTGGGAACCAGGAAATAGGGACCCATTCTGAAGCTAATATTACTTAAAGCTTAAATCAACAAAGAGATACATGAGCAAAATGCAAAGCTGTGCTCTTTGTACACTAGGGATTAAGCTGAGCATCACTGGAATGTAAAATTTAAAGACATTCTAGTTCATACATTTATATATGGACTACTTTTCTTTAATCAGAAATGTTGGCATACCATGGTATTTCTCATTGATAGTATTAGACTGAGTTGGTATGTTTAAAGAATTCTGAGGAAAGCAGGACAAATTTGTTTGATAATCATCTTATTTATAGATATTGATATGCTTCATAACATCCATTCAGATCTTTACAGTTGAGATATGTCTTGTATCACCATACAACTATATAATACACACAACATTGCTATACATATGCATGTTTCACACCTGTAATCTCTCTATAAATATATGCACATATATAAATGTATGCATATATGGGTGTATGCATAAATATTTGTGTGTGTTTTTTCTATGGTGTTACAATTATAATATTGTGTGAAAAACTAGGTGGAAACTTGAATTTTGATACGATATTTTATGTGTATATGTATTCCTTGGAAATGCATATTATATCATATATATTATATTATATATCATATATAATATACATAATATTATATATATTATATGATATATCCAAGTGGTTTGCAAAATACAATACAATAACAGTGTTAACCATGTATTAAAATGTGATTATCTAGCCCAACATCTTACTAACAATTACTACTAATAATAGTTTATTAAATTCACCATTGTCTAAACAATTAAAAAATGTAGAGTCTCTTAGTTGTCTATGGTTTGTGTAAAAAAATGGGGAGTGGATGCTGAAGGATATCAATAGAGATATGAAATCTGTTTAAGAGGTTATAAACTAAGTGTTTTCTATTTTCGTTCATATTTAAAATCTTTCTTAGATAAATACTTATGACAACAATAATGACACTAGCTCTCTGCATTTGTATTCATCTCGCCTTTTACAAGGTTTGGATGTTGTCACTTTTTTATCTCCATAGTGTCTGTGTTCAATTGTCATGTCACTTTTAGTATAGTTTTTCAGCAACTGAACACAAAGGACATTTCAGAAAAATTAAATTACCAAGGTCACAAAGGATAAATCGAAATTATGTTTGAAAACTTTTTTGTTATTAAATATCTTTATACAACATTAAAAAATAGGAGTTTGAGAGTAAGAAATCATTTGTCTTATTGAATCAAAAGACACATGCTTTCTGGTAGAAAGGCTGGATTCTACTGAACGTTAACTTCTAAGAGCCTGGGAAGGCTCACGCTCTACATAGAAAGTACTCCAAGGCAGGCGCACATGGGGACAACTGCCACCTCTTGGGTAGAAAAATTTTTGCTGGAATTTGGTATTTGCAAGAGCTGGATATGAATTTTTCATCAACTGCTGCAAGGGACCTGAAGCAAAAATACTTCAAACAGTCCTGGCAACATCAGGTTATATAAAGCAGTGAGAATATGAACAAAGGGGTGCATGGAGGGACCGCTCTCCACTTTGGTTTCGCTCTCTCTAAGGCTGACAATTAATTCTCAGTCTAGAACATAGGTAATATTTCTCTCCCCAGTGAATATGAAGCTACACACAACAGATGACCACAAACCAGGCCAGGACACATGGGTACACTATTGCATTCTCTAACAGAAACAAGAGCACACGTAGGAGAAGCATGCTTCCTTCCCAACACTTTGGGGACCATAGAGATCTGAAATCAGAACCAACTGAAGCATTTGTATAAATACAAATGTCCAGGCTTATCACATAAGTGAGTCTTCACATAAATACTATGAATTTGTTCATAATCTACTTTCATGCTCATATATGCATGGGAAAATATTTGCAGATGGAAACAAATAGAATTATGTGTTTGTTGAGAGATTTATAAAGCTTTTTGGAGCCAGGATCTCCCAGGCACAAAATCCAAAGATCCCAGCCACAAAATCCAAAGATATAAAATGACAACATGTAATGCCCTTAAGTGAATGTAGCTACAGCATCCAAGCATTTCAAACAAGTAAGTATGACAATAAACCTCAAGATAGTATATGTTAAAACTTGAGGTTACTTTAGTTTAATAAATTTCAAAAGAAATCATAACTTGTGGAATGTTATTTTTTGTTTGCCAAAATATATTAGACAACTAAGAGGCTCCTAGGACTCTTGTAAATATCCATTCCTTTGGAGTTTTAATCAGAATTTTAAAACTTCAATAAAATAATAATAAATAACTTGCACTGGATGAACTATTTAACATATTCCAACAAAGCAAATATCACTAGAGGAAAGTACCACAGGTTAAATTTACCAATAATTCAAGGACTGTATGATGGGGTTGATGAAAACCTTTTCCCACTAGATGGATGCTGTTTTGTCATATTGACCATCTCCTTTGCCTTATAGAAGTGTCTCTGTTTCGGAGGTCCCATTTATTAATTATTGCTTTCAGTGTCTGTGCTATTGGGATTATATTTAGGAAGTGGTCTCCTAGTTGGGTAGTGATGGCGTACACTTTTAATCCCGGCACTTGGGAGGCAGAGGCAGATGGATCTCTGTGAGTTTGAGGCCAGCATGGTCTACAAGAGCTAGTTCCAGGACATGCACCAAAGCTCCAGAGAAACTGTGTCTCAAAAATCAAAAACAAACAAACAAACAAACAAAAACCCAGAAGTGGTTTCCTTTGTCCATGCATCCCATACTACTTCCTACTTTCTCTTTTGTGCGGATCAGTGTAGCTGGATTTATGTTGAGGTCTTTGATCCATTTAGACTTGAGTTTTGTGCGTGAGGATAGATATAGATCTATTTAGATTCTTCTACATGTTGACATCCAGTTATGCCAGCACCATGTGTTAAAGATGCTTTTTTTTCCATTGGATAATTTAGCTTCTTTGTCAAAAATCAGGTGTTCTTAGGAGTGTGGATTAATATCAGGGTCTTCAATTCTATTTCATTGGTCCATCTGTCTTTTTTATGCTAATACGAAGATGTTTCCATATTGTAGCTTTATAAGAGAGCTTGACGTCATGGATGGTGATGCCTCCAGATTTTATACACACACACACACACACACACACACACACACACACACACACACACACACACACACATACACACACACACACACAGGCTTGTTTTGGTGATCCTGGCTTCTTATTTTTCCATATGAAGTTCCATATGTTGTTCTCTCAAGGTCTGTGAAAAATTGTGTTGGGATTTTGATATGGATTACACTGAAACCATAGATTGCATTTGGTAAGATTGCCATTTTTATTATGTTGATCCTGCCTTTTCAAAGCATGGGAAATCTTTCCATTTTCTAATATCTTCCTCAATTTCTTTCTCCAAAGACTTAAAGTTCTTCTCATACAGATATTTCACTTCTTTGGCTAATGTTACCTTAATATATTTTTTTTTATTTGTGGCTATTGTAAAATTTTGATATTCTCTTGTGTCTTTTGGTTAGTAAGGATAAGGGTTTGTCTATCTTGTTGATTTTCTCAAAGAACCAGCTCTTTGTTTCACTGATTCTTTGTATTGTTTTCTTTGTTTCTATTTTATTTATTTCACACCCCCCCAATTTGATTATTTCTTGTCCTTTACTCCTCCTGGATGTCTGCTTCTTTTTCTTCTAGAACTTTCAGGTGTGCTTTTAAGTCACCAGTATGAGATTTCTCCAGTATCTATATGTATGCATTTTGTGCTATGAACTTGCCTTTTAGCCCTGCTTTCATAGTTTCCCATAGGTCTAGGTATGTTGTGCCTTCATTTTAATTTAATTTGTGGAAGTCTTCCATTGATTTTTTTTAATTTTTCCATTGACTAGGGTTAATTTAGTTGAACATTGTTCAGTTTGCATGAGTTTGTAGGTTTTCTGCAACTGGTGTTGAATTCTAACTCTAAGACGTGGAGTTCTTGTAAGATACAGGGCATTATTGCAACTTTTTTGTATCTGTTGAGGTTTGCTTTCATATTGAGTATTTGGACAATTTTAGAGAAGGTTCCAGGAGGTTCTGAGAAGAAGGTATATTCTTTTGTATTTGGTTGAAATGTTCTATAGATGTCTTTTAAGTCCATTTGAGTCATGACATCTGTTAGTTCTCTTATTTTTCTGTTAAGTTTCTGTCTGGTTGACCTGTCCTTTGGTGAGAGTGGAGTGTTAAAGTCTCCTGTTTCCTGGGTATGGGGTTTGATGTGCTATTTAAGCATTAGTAATGTTTCTTTCACATATGTGGGTGATCTCGTATTTGGGGCATAGATGTTCAGAATTGAGAATTCATCTTGATAAAGTTTTCCTTTGGTGAATATGAAGTGTCCTCCGTTTCTTTGGATTGATTTTAGTTTGAAGCCTATTTTGTTAGATATTAGGATAGTTATGCCTGTTTGTTTCTTAGGTTCATTTGATTGGAAAACTTTTTCCATTCCTTTATTCTAAGGTAACATCTGTCATTGAGGTTGGTTCAGGTGTATTTCTTGTATGCAGTAGTAGGGTAGATCCAGTATTTGTATCTATTCTGTTAGTGTCTTTCTATAGGTGAAATGAGTCCATGGATATTAAGAGATAGCAATGAACAGTGATAGTTAGTGCCTGTTATTTTTCATCGGTAGTGGCGGTGTGTTTCCCTCCTTTAGGGTTTGCTCGTATGAGGTAATCTATTGCCTGTGTTTTTGTGGGTACAGTTATAATCCTTGTGTTGGAGTTTTCCTTCTAGCATTTTCGGTAAGGCTGGATTTGCTTGCAGGTATTTTTTAAAGCTAGTTTTGTCATGGAGTATCTTGATTTCTCCATACATGATGATTGAAACTTTGCTGGTTATGTAGCAGTCTGGTCTCATATCATCTGTAGTAATCTGTCCAGGACCTTATGGCTTTCATGGTTTTTATTGAGAAGTTGTGTATATTTCTGATAAGTCTGCCTTTTATATTACTTGGCCTTTATCCTTTGAAGCTCTTAATATACTTTCTCTAATCTGTATGTTTAGTGTTTTGATTATTATATGGTGAGGGGACTTTTTTGGGGGTCCTGTCTATTTGGTGATTTGTAATCATCCTGTAGCTTCATAGATATATCCTTCTTAAGGTTGGGGAATTTTTTTCTATGATTTTGTTGACTATATTTTCTGTGCATTTGAGCTGGAGTTCTCCTTTTCCTATCTCTATTATTCTTAAGTTTGACCTTTTCATCGTGTCCCAGATTTCCTTGATGTTTTGTTTGAAGAATTTTTTGGATTTAATATTTTCTTTGACTGATCAATTTATTTCCTCTATTGTATCGTCAAATCCTGAGATTCTCTTCTCCATCTCTTGTATTCTTTTGCTTATGCTTGTACCTGTAGTTTCTCTTGGTTTACTCAGATTTTTCATTTCCAGAATTCCCTCTTTATTTTTGTGTTTTCTGTATTGCCTCTATTTCACTTTTCAAGTCTTGAACTTTTTGAATTATTTTCCTTTCTTGTAAAAGAGTTATTGATTTCTTCTAATTTTTTTGTTTGTCTTTCCTCCATTTCTTTAAGGGAACTTTTATTTCCTCTGTAACAGCCATTAAGTTATATTTCAGGTCATTTTCTTCTGTGTTAGGATATTCAGGCCTTCCTGTTGTAGGACCACTAGGTTCTCGTATTGCCATATTGCTCTTTCGGTTGTTGAATGTATTCTTACACTGGAGCCCACCCGTTTCTTTCTCCAAATGCTGCAGAAAGTGTTGCCTCTTGCTACAATCCTTGCAGTGGGTGTCTGTGTCTCAGGGAGCTGTTCTTGGTTCGCTTTGCTCAACTGCTGTTTTCAGGGAGGCTCTGAGGACTCCAGGTTTGAGAAGGTTTGGGGTGGAGTGGGAATTGTAGATTATAGTGGGGCGTGTTGGAACATCCTGCCTGGCTGCTGGACTACTAGCATGGGTCGGAAAGGTATCCCGGGTTCTGTACCAGGGCATGGGGCCTCGACACTGGGTTTTTCAGCCAAGGGGTTGGTCTCTCATTTCTTGGTCTGCTCTATGTAGTTGCTGTTTGTGTTTCAGAGAATGGCTGAGGTCATCGGGGATGTATGGGTTGAGGGGTGGAGTGAGATTTTGAGATTGCAGGGTCTTCTAGTGGCTGTTGAGGCAACCTGCCTGCAGGAGACTTGCCCACTGCTGGCCCACTACTGCGGCTAGTCATCTGAGCAAGAGATTAGACTATCCAGCTACGGGGAGGGGCTGGTACTTATCTCTTGTTCTTCTCTGTCATATATATGATAACTCTATTGCTACTCTATTCAAAGGTGGCACAAGTAAACAAAGTTCAAGTTAAAACTCTCACTAAGGCTTTTCTTCTCCTCCCATGAATTGACATGCTTCCTGCTTAGTCCTCATTGTAGTGGTAGTTTGGTTGTAGAGCCTTGAGGAAGAACATCCCAGGAGTCCTTGGTGGTTGTAGGATTTTGAGGAGAGTGCCCTTGTAAAAGATTAATGTTGGCCTCATTGAGCTAGCATCTATGAGAATGAGATGTCATAAAAGAACAAAGCTGTTCTCTGAGTCCCTGTGTCAAAATCTCTCTCACTATGTCACCTCCAACCATTAAACACACATCTGCTATGGGCCTATGTGTCATGCTCTGATACAAACACACACACACACACACACACACACACACACACACCTACACACAATCTAAGAGAGAGAGAGAGAGAGAGAGAGAGAGAGAGAGAGAGAGAGAGAGAGAGAGAGAGAGAGAGAGAGAGAGAGAGAGACTCCCACTGGAGTCCAGAGAACAAGTGTCATACTCCTGGGTCTCTAGTATGTGAACCAAATAGACCTTTTGATTACAAATTGTCCAACTTTAGACATGTTGTATACTATATGTAAAAATGATGGACAATAGGAATTAATATTCCTCATAAATGTAGACAAAACTCAACAAAAATTTAAACAAACCAAATTCTGTTGTCCATTAAACATTTTTAAAAACATTTTCTATACTATCTATTATTCAAATATAAATGAATTCCTGTAAAGAATGTATAAGTAGCTGGGGGATAAGGTGCATAGTAGAGTGCCAATCCTATAAAGTGTGAAGATTTCCCAAATCTA
Source organism: Microtus pennsylvanicus (assembly GCF_037038515.1). Taxonomy (NCBI): domain Eukaryota; kingdom Metazoa; phylum Chordata; class Mammalia; order Rodentia; family Cricetidae; genus Microtus; species Microtus pennsylvanicus. Next base: position 93,876,037 of record NC_134586.1, read on the forward strand.
CCAAAAATTTTAAAGATTAAAACCAGAGTGCACAATACAATGTCTCCTTCTTCACCAAGTTCCAACTTCTCCTTATTCCAAGTTCTCCTTCTTCATGAGTTCCAACATGTGAAGCATCTTTATCTATAGAAACAATTCATTGTTTCATTGGGAAAAATGTGATAATTACATTTTTAGTGTTTTCTTAGGCCCTATAAAATTAGTTTTTTTTTTCTGTTTGAGAGTTATAAACATAAAAAAAAATTCTGGATATTGGACATGAAGCTTTCCTCCCAGTGTTTCTGATGATTTATGGTTGACTTCCCATTAAAAATTTTTTAGATTGGTATAACTTTTAAGATTTCCAAATCTAATCTTTTATTATGTTACAATTAGTTACCCTGGGGAATTAGGAAATTCTCTTTGACAGCATACACATTTTTATTCAAACATTAGTCTGTAGCACCTAGCAGCATATTTTAATTTCTAAATCTGTTATCATTTAACTACATAAAAGCAACAATAGCAAATAAGGACAATATAATTCACCAAGGTGCCTGCCAGGACTTTTGCATTCACGTATTCTTTCAGGGTTAAATGTATGGAGGAGCAATGACAGTATCATCAGTGAGTTATGCAATACAGTTCTCTTTCATGTATGGGACTTAGCAGTAAGGGAGCATGGTGGTATTTGTATCAGTTGTTGCCTTATGGATAACATGTTAGTTTAAGTCTTTGTATTGCATGCTACCATCAAGCTAGGCTGTTCACTATCTAGATTAAGTGAAATAATGTATGTAAAATTCAATAGAACAAGTTAGGCTACTAGAAAACATTTATTCTTTTCAAATGGCTGCATAATATTTTCATACAAAGTATGGTTTGTTTTAAACTTGTAGACAACTTAAGTTTTCTAAAACTGTTGTCTAAATATATACATGGTATATATGGTAAATAAATACATTTAGTAATATATGTATTTAGTGGTAAATATATACATTTAGTAATATGTGTATTTCCTTCCTAAATGCAGAGTTCTTCAGAGATGAGCTATATTGGATAGGTTCACTAATTTATTATAAATTTCAATTATAAGCTCTAAGTTACATGAGGATTCTCTAACTATTCTGTACTTTAAAAAGGACCAATGTATTGATTTGACTTCTATCAACTTATTAGTTTATAATATGTAGTTCTCTCTTTTCCTCTCATTAATGCTGATGATATTACTTGTTCATTTTCTCAAAAAAGTCTCCAATCAAATTATAATAAATTGCATATTAAACCTATATTTGCAACGAGAATAGACTAATTGTTGGAAGATATTTGATGAAAAGAATGTACACACAGCTCCAAAAACAAAATGTATATGACAGCAGAAGAAGGTATTCAAAGGAGTCGTATAGGTCATTTTTGTCTTTGCTGACGAGGGTAAAACATAGGCAACACACTCATTATTGTTTGGGCTACCACTCAACCTTTCTATACATTTAAGATGCCCCAAATGTATTGTGTGATGTAGGGAAATTTAAAGCTAACTATGTCTATTCCCCTTCTCCTTGGGCTAAACTTATATATACTCTACAGTATATTACAAGGGAAAATCACAAAGAGATGACTAGGTGTTGGAGGGTATTTGATTGTGGTTTCACAGACAAAGAGTGGGGATTCTACATGATCCTGAGGTGGCAGCTGTATTTGCAAATGACTTGGCTTCAAGATAAGTAGGCACACATCACAGGTTTTATTAGGGGATTCATTAATTTTTCCACTTGAAGTAATCTCAAAACTGTTAACAACAATGAGATTCTTCATGAGCTAGATTATTTGAGAGCAAACAGTTAAGGGATAAATCATGTATTATGTTCCTTTTCCAGCTACTGAGTTGATGATGTTCTCTGGCACTATAGGGTTGCTTTGTTTCTTTTTTAAAGAGAAGTTGCTTGAATAGGTAAATTAGAATAAAATTAACTTACTTTAGCTGAAACAAATGATCTAGTTCTTCTGGAATAAAATGTATTGACAGCTTCTTCAGTGAGCATCACTATTCCATTCAGCTTCTTAGGTGTTTTCCCGCCAGATATTTCCAGACAGAGTCCTTCTCAACAGTGAGTACAGATACCTTAAGTACAAAATGTACAGTGTCCTTTGGATGTGCATGACTCAGTTCAGACATTTAAGATCTGTACAGCATTTATTAGTGTCATGAGATTTTGTAGCCAGGTTAGCAATTGATTATATTAGGCCAAATTATTTTTATAAATTTTAGAAGTTTCTTGCATTCAAGGTCTCTTTCACTCAGGAATTGTTGACTACATGACTATGACTAGTCTATTACCTGACTATATGGCCCTCATTTGCTTTACAGTGGTGGGTCAACATGGTTTTCTTATTTTGGAGCCTAAATTTGAGTGAAGTAAGAAATAAAGCAAATGAACAGTCTATTCAGTACTCTTGAAAGAAACAAGAAAGTATGCAGGTATATAATGGAAGTTTGGAGTGGAGAGACATGTGTATTTGTATATTGATTTCTAAAATGCAGAAGTGAAGCCACTACTTCCCATGAAAAGTTCTTTCTGAAGCATTGCAGGAATAGAGAATGCAATATTGACATTCTTAAGGACAGCCCGGAGAAATGCTCAGTGGGTAAGGGCAGTTGCTGCCAAGTCTGACAACCTACGTTCAATCCCTAGAACCTGCTTGGTGAAAGGAGTGAACCAGCTCTCAAAAAATATCCTCTGACCCCCCATATACTTACCCTGGCACATGTGCCTCCTCCTAATAAATACATATAAAATGCTTCAAAAGTCTGAACTTAGGTGTTAAAGGTATCATGAAAGAGGCCAGGACAACTATTACACAATGAACAATAGAGATATTTGTTATCAACTCATGTTAGACACATGGACAAACTGCAAGGGAATCTTTATTTATTCCTTATTATTTCAAGAACTATTATTATTTCCTTGAATCTGTTATGAATTACATTAATGTGTGATTGTCTCTGAGAATGACTTGATCCTAGAGTTGGAGGTTAAGATTCATTATCCCATATTTGAAGACTGCATGGGATTTCTAATACTGTGCTGACATCCATGAAGTTGTCTGATTATTATGCACATTCCTGTGTTGAATACTGTAGACAGAAGTTTCTATCCTGCACCTGTCCAGTCATAAAGAAACATATAGAGGCTTAGGCAAATTACAAACCATTTGGCCTTTTAGTTTAGGCTTATTATTAACTAGCTCTTACAACTTGAATTAATCCTTAATCCTTATCTATGCTTAGCCACGTGACTCAGTACCTTACTCTGTGAAACATTCTCATCTTGCTTCCTCTGTATCTGGTTGGTGATTGCATCTCTCTCTTTCCTCTTCCCAGAATTCTCTTAGTCTGGTTGCCCCACCCATACTTCCTGCCTGGCTACTGACCAATCAGTACTTCATTAAACCAACACAAATGACAAATCTTTACAGTGTACAAAAGCGTTACCCACAGCAGAATATTGTGTGCTGAAATTCCAGTCTTTTTGTCAACACAAATTAAGCACTGAAAATATGTTTAGACTATCTGAGGTTTCCATTCCTTTTTTGCCACACTACATTTTGATGAGTGAGCTACTAAAATCCTTTGGGTTTGATTTCTTCACTGGTGCTTTACAAACAATTAGGGTACTTACATCATAGAAGGAGCTTGACAATTAAATGAACTCACAGCAATTATCATATAACAAGCTCACCAATTATGTTAATAACCATTACCATGTACACATTGAGATTTGCATTTCCTTCATTTGCCTCAGTTAATAACATTGGTACTCATCCTGTGGCCTACACTAAATAGTCCAGTGAATTTGGGGGTACCTTTCACATTTGCTCATAAACTCAGGGATGTGGGGGTCAGAATACATCCTTGATGTTGTTCCTCGGGTGCCATACAACTTTTAAAAATTTTGAAATAGGGTCTCATATTGGTTTTCAACTTGGAAAGCAGGATACGGTCACTAAGCAGTGAGCCCCAAGGGTTCTCCATTCACTACCAGCTCAGAACGAACTGTAATTATAATATGTGCAACCACATGCAGCCCTTCTTAGGTTGGGTTCACTCTGGGAATTAAACTCCAGTTCCCAAAATCCAGGCATGCACGTAGACACTTCAAAAACTCAAGTTTTGCTCCAGCTTTCCTGAATTCATTTTAAGGTTTCTATCACCAAAAGCTCTTTTTGATTTATACCCAGGTGTTCTCAGAATTTTATTACCTGTTACTCTTCCTGAAATACTTTGATTAGTTCAGTTTTAATTCTTTATATTTAAGTTTAGTTCAGCTATTCTTTTTTAAATTTTCATTGATTTTATTGAGCTATACAGTTTTTCTATACTTGTTTCCTTTCCTCTCCCCTGCCTTTCTACCCTCTCTCATGGTCCGCATGCTCCCAGTTCACTCAGGAGATCTTGTCTTTTTCTACTTCCCATGTACATTAGATTCATGTATGTCTCTCTTAGGGTCCCTTTGTTGTCTAGGTTCTCTAGGATTGTGAATTATAGGCTGGTTTTCTTTGCTTTTAGTTCAGCTATTTTTAAATGTGAAATATGATCATGTAAAATTGCTAGAATCAAATGACTATGTTAGTGGCTTCTTTTAATTTCTTAATTGCTTTTTTCATTTACTTTCTCTTAAAATATAATTTTTAAGTTCTTACAAATGTGCAGTGAATTTTTAAATAAAAATTCCATCATCCAGTCATCTGTCATTTATTTGTATATCTGTCTATCTATTTATCGACCTTTCTATCTTACTTATACATTTATTGCACACTTACCTATAATTTATTAATCGTATGTCTTATGTCTCATCAATCTTCTGTCATCACTAATCAAATGTCTATCATTTAAGTATCCATCTTTGTTCATCTACCCATCATTTACCTATGACTCTATTTAAAACCTACATTATCTATCTATCCACCCATCTGTCTATCATTTCTTATCTACATATACGTACATATCGTCTGCATATTTATCTGTCATCTATTACTTATCAATTTACCGTCTGTCATTTATCATCTATCTATCTATCTATCTATCTATCTATCTATCTATCTATCTATCTATCATCTATCTATCTATATCTATCATCTATCTTTGATATCTAATCACATATTTACTTTTCATTTTTTATATGTTATATATCACTCTGTTCTCTATGTCATCTATCCATTATCTGTTATCTGTTTTCATTTACCTGTCTGTCTGTGTATCTATCCATTCACATATCCATAATTACAATTTGGTTTTTATCACATACAATATTTCCCCTGTTATTTACTGAACATTGTCTAGCATGATGAGAAGAACCATATCATAATGGTTTTTATCTGTGACCTATTTCTACAACTTTTCTAGCATGAAATTTCTCAACCAGTATTCATGGAATGAAATAAAACTAAATGATATTTGAGGTTCTTAGGAGCTGAGAGAACTGAAGAATATTCCTCATGGATAGGAGATCTGTCCTCCAGCATGCCCCTATTTGTACCTGCTAAGGTTTTATTTATAACAGCATCCATTGCTATTGAATTCCTTTTTGTCTAAAGGCAGACATCTTAATGGGTATTAATGGCAGCTGTCCTCACCATTATCTCACCCAACTGCTCACTTGAGGGATACTTCTTCTGTCTCAATTGTGTCCTCCGATGATAGTACTTTCAATAAGGAGAATTGACTGATCTTATTTCAGAGCCCCCAGCTTATTTTAATAGGAATTCAGGGAGTTGTTCAAAACACCTTTAGTTTTTATTCTATTTCTCTCTTTAGAAGGGAAATATTAACATGATAAATAAATTCAGTTGGATGTAAAAATTAATTTAATTGTGGAAAATTTAATTACTCTGGATTCAAAAATTTAATATATAATAATGAAAATTCTTACAGCTATATCAATGAGGATTATTTTACAAAAAATACATAAAAATTAAAAATTATTTAATTAAAAATAATATCCAACATAATTTATGTTTGAGAAGATAATTTTTTCTATGAAGATATATTTTCAATCAATTTTAATGAAATAATATTGATATCTTTCATCTATGCTCCCTCTAATTTATGTAGCATTATTTCTCATTTTCCATTAGGTTGGATAATTTCATGGACTCATCTAAACACAGTCTAACGAATATATTTTGTGCCAAATTAAACTCAATTATATGTGAAATTCAAAATGAAAATATTTCTTTTTAAAATTAACACATTTGAATTTTACATACCCTTAACTCCTATTTTAAAAGCTTCAAATCCATTTGACTGTAAAATGCTGCATGCTAACACTAGACACGCTGTTTCCATAATAGGTATTTGAATATGTATTTAGTATGGATAAATACGTACAGACTTTATTGTTCACTATTAGAATACATAAATGATTACTTAAGTTTCAGTAAAACAATGTTGGGGAGTATTGTGTTATTTGATGATAAGAAAGAAAATTATAACATTTTACATTGATTTTACAGTTTCATAGTTTCTGTTTATGCCTTGTTTGAAAGAAGGTGTTAATTTAAAAACAATGTTAATGAAATAATATTTATTTTTTCCATTTATGTTCCAAAGATTTTTTCCTCTCATTCATGTAGCATTATCTCTTATTTTCCATTAGGTTTTTATATGATATAGTTATGAGCATTGATATATGCTGAAGAGGATACGTTCAAGTGACATGTTTTGCTCATTTCTCCACACAAATTTAAATAATTCTGCTACCTCATTAATAGTTAAAAGAATTATTAGTAATATTCTAAAGTTATTTTTGAAGATTTGATCCATGTTACCATGTATTTTGATCATGTCCACATATTTTTCTTTTCAGTCCCCCTAAACCCCATCCTGCCATGTCTCCCTCCCAAGCTTAGGTCCTCCCTTTTTATATTTATATATAAGACATTTTGAACATATTCCTCCTGTTATATTTCTCCAGCTGTTCCTGAATTTCTCCAAATATGTCCCCTTCAAAACATCATACCTTTGCTATTTTTCAAGAATTAAAAAGTGTTTGGATATCATCCTCAACTGCTCCCTTCCTATTTCTCCAGTGCTCTCAATACATCTCCCTTCTGATTTCATATCTTTTAAAAAATTTTGATAGTCCAGAGACTCCAATTCATGTTGCTCATATGAACATAGGTGGGGTTATCCATTACATCATATCAATGTTTGAATGTCGGTACCCAACTAGTCTCCATTGCTAACAGTACCTCAGCTAGACCCTCCCCCACCAGACTGGAATTTCCTCCTGACTTTATGTGTTGTTGGTTTTATGCACATAGTCACTGTTGCTGCATGTTTATGAATACAGTTGTGATGCCGTGCGCACAAGAGGCTATTTGACATCCTTCTTGCTATTCTTCAATTCTTACATTCTGTGTGTTCTTTCTTCTAAAATATTACCTGATCATTGTGGCAGAGGTGATACAGTTACACTGTTTAAAATGGATTACTCATAGTCACTTTTTCTCTGGATTTGACCAGTTATGAATCTCTGCATTAAAAGAGCTTTCCTGGATGGTCTTTGATAAGAATGTAAACCTGGGAAAAGGACATTTAGAAAGTAAGTTGCCAGCACGGCAAACAATAGTAGGTTCCCCACCTATGGCTTATCACCTCCATAAATGTGCTTTAAAATAGAATTACAGAATGGGGACTATCACTTCTGAGGACCAGGCTTCAAAACCCTTCAGAAAGCAGTTGTTTGCACTGATCACAGTCATGCCATTATTACACAAGTAGGCAGATCCTTTCTGTAATGTTGATATTGTAATTTGAAGAGTCAAGCACCAAATAAGATCACTGATGTCTTTTATCTCCTGCGACCTTCATAGCAACTTCTGCCACTTGAAAACTAGTTAGCAAGAAAAAAATTCTTTTGCTTTATTTCTGTGAGATTTTCTCTCTGCCTGCCTGTCTCTATTTTTCTATCTCTCTATATCTATCTATCTATCTATCTATCTATCTATCTATCTATCTATCTATCATCTATCTATCTATCTATCTATCTATCTATCTATCTATCTATCTATCATCTATCTATCTCTGAATCTGTATGTATGTATGTACATATATGTATATATGACTCACCGAATACATTTATAGAATTATTGCATAATTGTATAATAAAAGAAAAAGAACAACAGAAATTAATAAACATGCTTCTATGTTCTTACAACATTATTCAGAGAAATATGAGAATTCTCACATTGAAATAATTGCCATTTGTCAGGCTATGTTTCTGCGTAATAGATCTTTTGGTAAGGACATTTGACTTGCATCATGATTGGTTGTTTTTTTTTTTGCAAACAACAAAGGAAATATTTTCTAATGGTTTAGTCATTTAAATTTGTTGTATAAAGAATTTAATTCAATGTACAATTCTCTACATCTTAACACAGATATGGATTTATGAAACTACTACTATAATATTAGAGAATATAGAATTTCCATCTTAATAAAATTCCACAGATTGTTATATTCCTATCCTTTCTCTGTGCACAAATATGCATCCAAACTCACACATGTACTCTATTACATACATATGTGAAGCACTCTTTCAAGCCTATATTCTTATTTTTAATAACCACATTAAAAGTATCACAATTCACTATTATATAAATGTGTTAGTATAGAATATTATCAGGAATTTTTCAAAACATCCCATGCTATAAGAAATATTTCTTGGCTTAGTGTCCATATACATGTTTAACTGAAATAAGGACATGTTTTTTTTTTTCCCTCTAAATAATTCATTATTACTAGAAAAAAATGTGGGTGGATTTTATGATCTTCCAAACCAAATTTGTTACCAACTAATGGATTTAAAATGGTATTTGGCTATACTCCATACTAACTCTCATTATATATAAAATATAACCCTTGGATAAATCTCTCATTCTGATGATAAATATACCTAAGAATAGTATGCATATTTTATATTTTTATATCATGTACTAAACACTTAATATCAATATAAGTATTAGAATTCCATCTGCTAGTGTAACTCTACTGCAGCACTTAAAAATGGTTGTCATAATGTGGGAATTAGAAAATTTTGAACAAATTATTACAGATTTTGTTCACACTGTCATCAACTTTCTGACCATTAAATGTATAAGGACACATTCCAAACAGTAACGATTATGATCTTTAAAATATCCCACTTGATGCCAGCCCCATGAGATGACGTAGTGGGTAAAAGAGAAAGGAAATGAGTATCATCCAAAGAACATGCATGGTGGAAGGAGAGAAATAACTCCATCACACTTTCCTCAGCCTTCCACATGCACTGCAGCAGGAGTACACTTTTTCTGCCTCCATTTACACACTGAATACATAAACAAACATATAACATTCATAGTAAATGGAAATGCTGCACTTGGATTCTGAACAGAATCATCAGATCTGCTATCAACAAGTAGCTTGTTTGAACTTTTATGGGAATGTTATAATTGAAACAAGAAACTTAGGAGAAAAACAGGCTATGCATTATTTCTACAAACATATTAAACATTTCTTTTCTTTTGGGTTATCTGTTCCATAAAACTCAAAATCTCAGATATTCTAAAATGTTCCATTCTGCCTGTAGAAAAATACATCTAAGATTTGCTCTCTCTCGATCATGAGTCAGATTTGTCTCTTTTCTTTTTGAAGCTAAAATGTATATCTTGATTGCACCAGAAAAATGGCCAATCTTCAACTTTGATTTCACCATTATGCCTTACAATCTTGTATTTTAGAAATGATCTATGGATGGGTGGGAAAGTGGAAGAGTGATATTTTGTAGTTGATGAAGCACTGAAGCCTTCTTAATATATGTGATGATTAATACACAGGCGCCTTCTTAGCTGGCATGGAGCTTGGTTCTAAGAGGCATAAATTTGTATTTTGGATGCTTCGTTAATTTAATTTAGATCATTCACAATTATTAACGAGTATGTTTTTGTAGTCATTGCTATAGAATGCAATTTCCATGCCATTTTTTAAAGTTATTGTTCTATTTTAGTTTTCAGGTATATTCAGCTGTAGATTTAGTTATAATTACATGGTTTTTCTATATCTAAGTGTAAGAATACATATGGGTGTGTGCATATGTGTGTATTAGTGTGTATTTTCCTAGGATACTGTTTCAATCAACAATACCTGATGGAGGAAGGTCATTGGCTAATAAAGAAACTGCCTCAGCCCATTTGATAGGCCAGCCTTTTGGTGGGTGGTGTAAACAGAACAGAATGCTGGGAGGAAGAGGAAATGAGCTCAGATGCCATGCTCCTCTCTTCTGGGCAAATGCAATGAAGCTCCGACCCAGGATGGAAGGAGGCTAGAATCTTCCCTGTAAGCACAACTCGGTGCAACACACATTAATAGAAATGGGCCAGGCAGTGTTTAAATAAATACAATTTGTGTGTTGTTATTTCGAGTAAAGCTAGCCAGTGGCTGGGAGCTGGGTGGCATGAACGCAGCCCTCAGCTCCTTCAACAAATACCTATTCAATGTTATATAGATTGTGTCAAATTCTTGCAATCATGAGGGGAAGTCAAGGATTAGGTATCATGGGCTGAATATATTTTCTCATCCTGTAGATTTGACTTCTTGGGGCAGTAAGGAAACATATTAATTGACGTAAAGGGAAACAATGGAAACCTTTTTCAGCAGAAGGGATAACAGTAGTCGGGCATTCACTGTGCACTGTTCATGCAGAACTGAACTGTCTGCTTGAATAACATCATAAGGAAGTACTGTGATGCTCTTTGGGTTCTGCCTACATTGCAACATAGATGACTGGAAACTTATAGAAACAGCAACTTACAAATCACTAGGTAACATCCATGTGCATCAGAAGGTCCATAAATTTCTGGGTACAGCACTGGTGATTTCTCTAAAGGAGGTTTCTTTCTTTGCATTAAATAATGTTTTTAATTATTCTTTGAGAATGTCATACAATATATCTTGTCATATTCTTTCCCCTCCCTCAACTCCTCCTACATCCTCCCTCAACTCCCAACTCACTCAACTTCATGTTTGTTATTTCTCCTAAAAAAAGAAAAGCCCCACAGAGTCCAATTTGTGTGGCCTGACAACTTAGAGCAGTAAGGTTGATATATTGAGTATCACTCTACTGAAGAAAATAGATTTTCCCTTTCTCTTCAGCTATTTGTTGGTTAGGGGTGGAATTGTGGGCTCATTTCTTACACCTTTCATACACACACACACACACACACACACACACACACACACACACACACAGTTTAAATGGGAGTTACCATAGGAGTTTTTTTTTTTAGAAAATCTATTTACTATAACTTTAATTAGTCATACTTAGAGTCAGCATTAGACATTATTGCACCATAAATACACAGACAGAAATATGTTATCACTGAAGGTATAATTTTGTGATGATTAAAAGAATATCAAGCAAGTTTTCAATATGAAAAAAAAACTATAGACACACAAATACAGTTAATTGTATAAATACAGGTTCCTAGGCTTTTCATTTAGAACAGAAGTATATCTTCACTTCAGAAAGGTAAAGTACTGTGTTCCATAGCTAGATTATCAATGATTTTTACTCTACTAAACAAAACATATGCAGTATGTAGCTCCTTGTTAGGCCATCACTACAATATGGTATATTACTGTGATTTATATATTAGACTACACCCTCACTCCAAGACCAGAAAAAATAACAACACTGGTTTTCTCTCACTTGTAGATGTTAGCCTTGAGTCATTAAACATGTGAATTCCATTTGGAATATCCACAGAGGTCAGGGAATTGCAAAAAGACCATAGTGGTGTGGAGACAAAATGAACTGGTGTAAAGGGTTAACAGGTGATTATGGAAAAGAAAGGGATAAATTGGGATATGGGACAAGATGGTAGGTTAGAAAAGAGAACCTGGGAGAGCCATATGAAAACGTACAAATGCAGAGGCTTCTGCTAGGATTTTGTGTGACTTTTGAATGATACCACAAGAACTTACTATGTTGATCTTTTCATAATTTAAAAGCATTCTCAAGTGGGTTTTGTCTACATTGTAAAACAGGCTTCCAAACATATATCTATAAAAATATATAAAAAGTTATGTTGAAATATCTTAACAAGGCACCAACAACTGTACTAAACTCCATAGCTAACAAATAAAATACACACTGCTAAATGATGTTCCTTTTGCAGTGGCCAGGGAGGTTCCAAAAAACACTAAACTTTAGAGGCTATGGCCATGCTTTTGATAGTCCTATGAATATTATACATAATTCATTTATCATGGTGCTTATATAATATTTTTATAGAGATAAAAGATATTCCACTAGCTACTCCATGAAAACTTAAAAACATATGTATGTATATATATATATATATATATATATATATATATATATATATATATATCCTAAGAAATATATTCAGTTAGAATTTTCCCTTTATTTTATAAAACTTATAGAACTATACAACACTAAGGTATGTGGAAAAGTTAGAACGTTTCAGTAAGTATGTTGAGGAGGATAAATTTGCTTTCCATAGCGTTTTAAGAATTGTATTTGAAGTTAGGGTGGTGTTTAATTTAATAATCTGAAGTTATAACTGGCACAAACATACATTAGCTGAGAAATGGATACAGGGGACATTCTATATATGTGAGGTAGAATATCGTATGATTGAAATGCAGAAAGTGACATGATGCATAGATCAACCTTGAACACATTATGGTAAATAAAAGAACAAGGTAGTAAAAAGGATGTATGATTCCATTTATAAGAAACACGAAGAGGTAAATATATATGGCTGGTAAAGAGATCAAAAGCTCCACAGAGATGGGAGGTTTGGAATGATGACAAACGATATGAATGTTATTTTGTAGGTGGAAAACATTGCAAAATTACAATAGTAGTTGCACACCCTGGATATTATAAGAAACAAAAACATTCTATAATTTATGCATAACTCTTGTACACAAATAGAGTTCCAACAAATATACAGAAATTTATTACAAAGTCCTGAATGGCCATGGTATGACTTACACTGGATCTGTATAGAGTTTGAGTTGGAAAGTTAAATTCTTCTTCTAGCCATGGGTTCTGGGACACAGAACTTTTCCCCACTTAAATTACAGGCTTTGGATAATAGAATCTGGTTCCCAGGGACACTCCATAGTTTGTATAATTTCCATAACCATAATGATGTTCAATTGAGTCACAGCCCACCAGAATTACAGAATGAGAGCATCCAACTGCATAGCTTACTTTTAGACTCACCCAGGGTGCTAACATAGAGCAACAAGCGCCCAGCACTGCTGAACACCCAGCAAATACTCACTTGTGTTTGAGGACATCTCAAAATCTCTGAACTGAAAGCTAAACCTTCACTTCTCTGAGCTTCAGGTTTTGATGTTATTTTGATTTATGCACTGTTGTGAATCAAAATAATTACAAGATTCAACCCGTGGTTGGCAGAGATTACTATAAATAATAACTCAGATGGAAGTGGGTTGCCAAGGAACAATTTGTGAAGTCACTAAATATCTTTCAGAATTCCTAAAAGGATTACAAAATGAGAGTGGAGGGAAACAGTTGACATTGCTCCTTCATTCGTCATGGATCCTGCTTTATTTTCATTGTAATGTTATCCCCTTCTCCTTCATTTGCATAGTAAACTGGAAACATTTTGCTAATTTTTCACATGAACAAGCAAGTACTTAATGTAAGAAATTCATTTTCTTGTTCCCCAGCTACAGGTTTTCTTGTATTTTAGGTACTACTTGCCATGAATAACATTCTCTTCACATCAAGAGAACTCAAGATTTCATGTGTATAATAAGCTTTATACATTCAGCTCTGATTTCCTTCAGGTTTAGAAATGAATGTTATTAACAGAACCAATTAAAAGGATAAAGTTCACAGCGTATAAATTAAAGCTGGCTGAATTAATATTTCCTGCAGGATTTCAACAAAGTTCCAGGTTAACAGGCAGAATCCAAGGGCATGGTATAATTAAAATACCTATTTGGGGTTTGGAAATTAGATTTATCTTTCTATAATGAATTCTCAAATGAGCTGATTTCAGTTTTAAGGTATTAGAGAACATATAGTACATACACCACCCAAAGAACACTGAGACCAGTTTGAAGGAAGAATGCAACTCACTATCCACACTCAGGAAAAATGTTCTCTCTCTACCTAAGTTTTTGTTGTCGTTTTGTTTTTTGTTTTGTTTTGTTTTTACGAGACAAGGTTTCTCTGTGTAGCTTTGGTGCCCACCATGGAACTAGTTCCTTTAGCCAGGCTGGTCTCAAACTCACAGAATTCCACCTGCCTCTGCTTCCCGAGTGTTGGATTAAAGGTGTGCACCACCACCACCTGGTAGTGTTAGGTTCTTACAATTCCTAAGAACATGCCTCTCATCCCAGGGGGCTGTTAGTTATGTTTAACCTATAGGAAACTAGAAGCATTTGAATATAGTTCAGTGTCTATTATTATCATCAAACTCTATAATAGTATTATGTAAATCCTTTTTGCCATTTCCCCAGGATTTATAGTACTTATCTTTTTGTATATACCACTATAACCCTTGGGCATCTTATATACCTCCATACCCTTAATTCACAACACATATGCTCAGCTCCCGTCTATTCTCGGTGCAAGAAGGAGGATTTACTAGGAAGTTTCACTGGAGAAAGCAATAAAATAGAAAGTAAATAAACATTGCTTTTAGCATTTCAAATAAAAACGATTTCAATTTTAGTACATGTGCTTCTGATGCAAGTACATAAAACAGTATTTCAGAATTCACCATTTATCAGAAAAAGAGGGAGAGGCATTTGGTGCCGGTACTCTGTGCCTCGCAGGCAGCTGATGGGCAACCAGAATGGGTAGTGCTGGAAAGGAAATGCAGATTTCTTACTTGTGTTCCTGTGTCATGCGCTAATTAATGCTGAATTCTATTCAGACACCAGAGACCAGTATGATTCTGAAAATTTGCTTCATTACCATTCATCCATGCTGACAATCTGTCCAGTAAGTATGTGTATTAAAGTCAAAAGTAATGACATGTCTCCATCATCATATTTCCTTCCTTGAGGTGAGCAGCCCTGTAAACAGGGGACATGCACTTGCAGTCCATTGTCTCTTAATCATGATGTACAGATTCAGGAACCAGTACACACAGTGACCTTGATGAGTCTCCCTGCCCTGGTGTGCCTTCATTGGGTACTTGTAATTTCCTTTCTTTTCACCACTACCTTGATTTATTTAACTGTTTTCCTTAACTTTTGAGAGGTTAATACATGTAGACAAGTAAATAACTACACCCATTTCTCTCTCCAAGACCTTCCCTATAGTCCCACATCATGATTCGCTCCCAATCTCATGCTGCCCACCTTTTAACTGATAACACACTTGATAAGTTCATATTCACCTAAAAGAATGATTTTCTTTCCACCAGCAGCTATCCACCAGTAAGTTCATCTTGTCTGGCAGATGAGTTTGGCAGCCTCATGCCCAGCGCTAGGTAAAACCACTGATGTCTTCTCTCCATTCACATTCTGTGCCTAGCCTCTGAAACCATGAAAGCTAGTTTGCAAGGAAAACTTTCTGATTGGTTTGAGATTAAAATCTCTACATTCCACAGCCAAAGAATGTGACATCATCTTCAGTAAAATCATCTTATCTTGTAGTTGTGGGGGGTAACCAAGAGCATCGGCAATAGCTTCTTTGTTTTAGAGAACTTCAAGGCTTCTGTGACTAATATCTTGTAGAGAAACAACTCATGCCTGTGATACAATTTTCTTTTTCAGCCATGTCTTCTTGGACAATATTGTGTAGGGTAATTGAACTATTTTTTAATTTTTTTATTATTCATTAATCTGCATAATTTTATTATTGATTTATTGAGCTACACATTTTTTTCTGATCCTCTCTGTTCCTCTCCCCTCCCCATGCTCTCCCATGGTTCCCATGCTCCCAATTTACTCAGGAGATCTTGTTTATTTCTACTTATCATGTAGATTAGATTCATGTATGTCTCTCTTATGGTCCTAATTGTTGTGTAGGTTTTCTAGGATTGTGATTTGTAGGCATTGAGCCTATAATTCGCGATCCTAGAGAAGCTAAATAAGAAGGTGAATCCAAAGACAAACATATAGGCATCCTCCTGAATATTAACCTTCATCAGGCCATGAAAGGAGACAAAGACCCACAATGGAGCACAGGATTGAAATCTCAAGGTCCAAATCAGGAGCAGAAGGAGACGGAGCACGAGCAAGGAACTCAGGACCGAGAGGGGTGCACCTACACAATGAGTCAACTAATATTCTTATCAGGCTCTGAGATCCAAGGTTTCTATGTAGCCCTGTAGATCCACTTCCTTTGGGCTAGCCTTCCTCTTTCTCAACATCTCCACCTCACACGGTCCTCCCTGCTTACGGGTCTCTGCCCTAGTATCCTACCCCTCTCTTGTAATCTACTGTCCCCTCTCCATTAATGTGCATCTCCCAAAAGGTCCCTTTCTACTTCCTGCCTTTCACTTCTGCTGCAAGTGGAGCGCACTTAATTTTGAAAACTGTTCTTTGCCCCCTTTTCCCATGGTTTTACACTTACAGACTTGTTCTAGAGCAATTGTTTTCTATCATGATCCTCATGAAAATGTCTCCATGGAAAATACTATAAATCTTTATCCTCCCTTCTGAGAAATTTGTTCTTTTCTTCAAATAAAATATCAATGTTATTTTATTTTCACATTTGTTTCATGATCAAACCTCTTCAAAAATACCATTCATGCCTTGGAAAACACTGTATTTCAACTATGCTTGTAACAGCTACATGTAGTAAAGTTCATAATATACAACATCATCTTCAAAAAGCTCTGAATCAGTCCAGTTCCGATCTTAAGCAGGCAAATGAGAATATAATATTCATATTTTTCAATTTTAAGCATAAATGACCATTGCCTCAAAATGAAAATCACTGAAAATAAAAGGAACATTAAAGTGTACTCAGGTGAGGCTAGGAATGATACTGGCAGCCTGCATGCTGCTGTTGGGAGCACAAATAAAATTATTTCTTAGGAAAAGAGCTGCTGAATTCTTATGGACTAAAAGAACATTAACTGTACAACCCAAATATCTAACTAAGAAAAATCTTATAAATGTTGATGGACTGTATACTAGTAGTTTTATTGAGATTGTAATTTTACCTGCTTGATGCATCCAATTAATTTTTACTTATAATAGTCACATTTATGCAATATTCATTATAACTTTTATAATGGTCACTACACTGAAAATCCATGTACACTGTTAATGCTACCCTTTATTTCTAGTATCCCCCGATGACCTGCTTTCTCTTTGAAAAACTTACAACATTCTCCGTCTCCACAGATATAGATGTGAGTATTTTATATAATTAAAACAGTGTACTAACTGGGGACCTCAGCTTGGGCACCTGGGAGCCCCTCTAGGGTCAAGTCTCCTGCCCACCCTAAAGTGGGTCCCTTAACTAAGAATTGTGGTTCCGTGCTCCCCTATCCAACCTTCCATTATCCCGATCCTCCTGTTTCCCCAAGTCCACCCTCCTTCCCTTCTACCTTTTCTCTCCCCATCTCCCCTAACCCCCATCCCACCCCACCCCCAAGATCCCACTTTTCCCCCCCGGCAATTTTGTCTACTTCCCTTATCCAAGAGGATAACTATATGTTTTTCCTTGGGTTCACCTTCTTACTTAGCTTCTTTAGATTCGCCTATTGTAGACTCCGTGAACCCTATTTATGGCTAGAAACCAATTATGAGTGAGTACATCCCATGTTCGTCTTTTTGGGCCTGGGATACCTCACTCAGGATAGTGTTTTCTATTTCCATCCATTTGCATGCAAAATTCGAGAAGTCATTGTTTTTTACCGCAGCGTAGTACTCTAGTGTGTATATATTCCATACTTTCTTCATCCATTCTTCCATTGAAGGGCATCTAGGTTGTTTCCAGGTTCTGGCTATTACAAATAATACTGCTATGAACATAGTTGAACAAATGCTTTTGACATGTGATAGAGCATCTCTTGGGTAAATTCCCAAGAGTGGTATTGCTGGGTCGAGGGGTAGGTTGATCCCGAATTTCTGGAGAAACCGAAACACTGACTTCCACAGTGGTTGCACAAGATTGCATTCCCACCAGCAATGGATGAGGGTACCCCTTCCTCCACAGCCTCTCCAGCAAAGGCTATCCTTGGTGTTTTTGACTTTAGCCAATCTTACAGGTGTAAGATGATATCTCAAAGTTGTTTTGATTTGCATTTCCCTGATCGCTAAGGAGGTTGAGCATGACCTTAAGTGTCTTTTGGCCATTTGAACTTCTTCTGTTGAGAATTCTCTGTTCAGTTCAGCGCCCCATTTTTTAATTGGGTTAATTAGCATTTTAAAGTCTAGTTTCTTGAGTTCTCTATATATTTTGGAGATCAGACCTTTGTCTGTTGCGGGGTTGGTGAAGATCTTCTCCCAGTCAGTAGGTTGCCTTTGTGTCTTAGTGACAGTGTCCTTTGCTTTACAGAAGCTTCTCAGTTTTAGTAGGTCCCATTTATTCAATGTTGCCCTTAATGTCTGTGCTTCTGGGGTTATACCTAAGAAGCGATCGCCTGTGCCCATCTGTTGTAGGGTATTGCCCACTTTCTCTTCTATCAGATTCAGTGTTTTCGGGCTGATATTGAGGTCTTTAATCCATTTGGACTTGAGTTTTGTGCACGGTGATAGATATGGGTCTATTTTCATTCTTCTACAGGTTGACATCCAGTTGTGCCAGCACCATTTGTTGAAGATGCTTTCTTTCTTCCAATGTAAACTTAGTTCCCTGGGCAGCTGAGGATAGGGAACCTGAAATGACCCTACCCTAGAGCAATACTGACGAATATATTGCATATCATCCTAGAACTTGCATCTGGCAATGGATGGAGATAGAGACAGAGACCCACACTGGAGCACTAGACTGAGCTCCCAAGGTCCCAATGAGGAGCAGAAGGAGTGAGAACATGAGCAAAGATGTCGGGACCACGAGGAGTGCACCCACCCACTGAGACAGTGGAGATGATCTACTGGGAGCTCACCAAGGCCAGCTGGACTGTTACCAGAAAAAGCATGGGATAAAACTGGACTCTCGGAACATGGCGAACAATGAGGGCTGATGAGACGCCAAGGACAATGGCACGCGGTTTTGATCCTACGCAATGTGCTGGCTTGGTGGGAGCCTAGCCAGTCTGGATGTTCACCTTCCTAGATATGGATGGAGGGGGGAGGACCTAGGACGTACCACAGGGCAGGGAACCCTGACAGCTCTTTGGACTGGAAAGGGAGGGGGAGAGGAGTGGGGGGAAGGGGAGAGGGGTGGGAGGAGGGGGAGAAGAGTGGGAGGAGGGGGAGAAGAGTGGGAGGAGGGGGAGGGAAATGGGAGGCTGGTGGGAGGAGGGGGAAATTTGTTTTTTTTTTCTTTTCTTTATCCTCCTTTTATCAATAAAAAAAATAAAAAAAAATAATTAAAACAGTGTAAAATCAGTGGCTGAGAGAACTTGCTACTTTTTCAGATGACCTGGGTTTGGTTTCCATCACCCAGAAGGAACCCCTAACCACCCACAATTCAGTACAAGAGGATTTGATGCATTCTACTGACTTATTTGGGCCCTGTGTACATACCAGCATGTATTCAGGCAAAACATTGAAATGTAAAATAAAACAGATAAAATATTTAAAAAAAATAGTATAAAAGATGCCTCTTTCTGACACATATTTTGAAATACTTAAGTTCTCCACACTTTTTAGTACTACTGTTTATAACTGTTACTTTGCAATGCTTATTCATTCTTCTATTTATTCATACTTTTGGACAATTAAAAATTCATTGCTTTATGTCTAATATTTATTTAGGAGTGAGTACATGCCATGTTTGTCTATCTGGGTCCAGGTTACATCACTCAGGATGTTGTTTTTTCTAGTTTGATACCTTTGCATGCAAATTTCAAGATGCCATTGCTTTTTGTTTCTGAGTAGTATTCCATTGTGTAAACATAACACATTTTCTTTATCTATTCTTCAGTTGTGGGGCATCTAGGTTGTTTCCATGTCCTAGCTATTACAAATAACACTGTTATAACACAACTGAGCAAGTGTCATTATGGAATGAGTGTGAATCCTTTGGGTATATGCTCAAGAGTGGTATTGCTAGGTCCTGAGGTAGATTGAGTCTCAATTTTCTGAGAAACCGTCACACTGATTTCCAAAGTGACTGTACAATTTACATTCCCACCAGCAATGGAGGAGTGTTTCCTGTAGCCCATATCCTCTCCAGCATAAACTGTCTTTGGTGTTTTTGATCTTATCCATTCTGACTATTGTAGTTGATATCTGAAGAGTTGTTTTGATTTGCATTTCCCTGATGGCTAAGAATATTGAGCAATTCCTTAAGTGTCTTTCAGCCATTTGCAATTCTACTATTGAGAATTCTTTGTTTAGATCTGTACCCCCTTTTGGATTGGATAATTAGGTAATTTGATGTCTAGTTTCTTGAGTTCTTTTACATTCCATCAGCAACACTTCATGGTTCTTCTTATTATTTTTCAGGCTGATACTGTCCTCTGTCTATTAATTATTACTGTCAGTGAGGATAAAGTAGCATGTCAGTAAGGTTTGGGTTTGAAAATCCATATAAATAATTATTGAGACTATTTTCACACACTTGTTTGACATTTTTATAAGAATGCTTTCAGATGTCTACAGAAATTTCAATTGGTTAGCTTTCTTTGACTAATGACTCAGTGGAGTTCTAATTTTTATGTTCTAGAGAAGACCTAATGCATGGTTTAAACTTTTTTTCAGAGATTTCATTAATAAACAACCTGACTCATAGGCATGAGGATCTAAATTAATCAACAGAATCCAGATTTAGAAAATTCTGGTGTCAAACATGTGTATACCTGCTGTGTGGTGGCAGGGGCAGGAAGACAATGAGGGTTCTTGATCAGGCAAATTAACTAGTTTGGTGAACTTCAGGACATGAGAGAACCTGCCTCAAAAAGAATAAATGATGATTTTATTTTTTTTTGTTACTTTATTTTTGACCTAATACTTCTAGTTTCCATTAGAAGTATGAGGAGAGAAGATGAAATTTGTTCCTGTCTACTTATTTTTGTCTTTCTAGAAAAAAAAGGGACAAGTTGGCACAACAAAGTATACATTATTTTATCCATCAAGGTTTTTTTTTCTTTTTTTTGCTTGTATGTTTTGTCATTTGTTAGGTACTATGATTTTTTTGATGTTAAATAAACCCCATTCCAAAGAGTAATCCCATTTAGTCATGTAAACTTACTATGGTACTAGGTGTATTGATGGGGATACCTGTGTAAGTTTCTTGTTAGAGATAGGTCTATAGTTTTGATGATGCCACTCTGGGTTGGGTGGGATTTCTTTGAAAATGTTCTGTCCTCTTTTAGGTCCATTAATCTTTGTGAGGAACTGATTTTTTTCCCTTGTATAATCGGTAGAAATCATCAAAGAAGTTAATACTACATTAATGTTCTGTAATTATACCTTTACAAATTCAGTGTTTTTGTTTGATTTTAGTGTGTACCAAATCACTTTCTTTCTTGAGGATTCCCAGTAGCTCAAAACATTTGAAACCTTGACCATGCATTTGGTTGACTCATTTTTCTATGTAGTATTTCTCAGGACATCTTTTTGTTGCTCTTTTTAATTCAGCATTAATATTTATTCTTCTATCCTGCTTTCCTTAATTTAGGTTTCCTTCTTTTTCAGTTATTTGAGCTAAATATTTGCAGACATTTTCAATTAATCATCTTATTATTAGATTTTTATTTCATATATTTTATTTCCATTGATTTCTTCTCTTCTTAATTAAAAATTATTGACGTATTCACTTGTTTCTGTAGGATAGACTGACATTCTGCCACTCATTATGTATTCTAGACTAAAGTTCAAGGTTATTATACTTCACCCTGCTAAGTTTTGAAATTCCAAGAATTAGCCACAATATCTATTAATTTCTGTTTTAAATATCATTTTTGTCTGATTTATTATTATTATTCTATTTATTCAATGCTGTATTAAGGAATTTTAGATTATTAAATTTATTTCTTCCTTATTTTTCTATACCTACTATTGAACCTATAGATTTCACTCTAGGCTATGATTCATTTCAGGTGGCTGAAAATATTTCATTTTAATTAATTCTTAATTAATTATATGTCTATGTGTCTGTGAAAACCATAAGATAAGCCCAGTCCCCTGGAGATTAAGTAACAGGCTCTCTGTATTATGTCATCCAACATGTATTCTAGGGACCAAACATAGGTCCTCTGTAAGAGCCCCATACACTTTTAATCACTGGGTCCTCTGTTCAGCCCCCATTTTAAGGGGTTTATATCTCAAATTTCTCATTCATATCCAGAATGTTGGAATTATCTATACAACATCCTCTTTTCACAAGATTTAGTTAAGAAATGATTGAGAGCATTTTAATTTCTTCTTGTTAATGATTTATTTTTTAATTTCAATCATTTATATAGATGATGCTTTTTGTACCCTTCTTTTTTATCTATCTGGCTGCAAACTGCATGTACTCAGGAGGAAGTGTGGTATGTTTTTATTTAGTGTCGTGTTGTTCTTCAGATGTTCATTAGATTGTCTAGGGTTGTTGACATTGCGTATTGGTCAGGTCCCTACATTCTTGTGATCATTGTTCTAATCAGCCCACCTATTCTTGGACATGTAATGCTGATTTTTCAACTACTATGATTAAAACCTCTATGATTTTCTTTAGTTTTACTTGTTTGTCATTTATATATTTAACAATTCCTTATTAGACATATGTAAGTTTATATCTATATATTTTGATTAAATTGATTGCTGGGTTCATTTATTTTTGTGGTTTTTGGAACAGGATCTTTCTATGTAGCCCTGGCTGGGTTAGAACTCATTATGTAGAGCAAGCCAGCTTCAAATTCACAGAAATCTGCCTGTCTCTGCCTCCTGAGTACTGGGATTAAAAGTGTGTGCCATTATCTCAGCCTGGGTGAATGGATTTTGATTAATATTGAATTCTCTCTATGAACTTTGGGTGTACTATCTATTTGTTCTCATTCCAATACAGTCATTCTAGCTATTTCCACTGCTTACCTTTTACAGTCCTTTTTTGTATTTTTTTTTTCTGATGACATACATTTGGGTGGTTTCTAACCAATCTAATATATCTAATTTTTGACCACTTAATCAACTTAGTGTTGTTATTAACAAAAGTGGATTTTATTGCCTATCTTAATATATTTGTATATATCAATATTCATTATTAATGTACATCTCAAATATGAAGTAAATACTATATAGTATTTTCATTTTGACAGTGAGATCTTTCCTTCTGGTTGTTCTGTGGATTACTATGTATGATGATAAAATTGTAATATACTATATAGTCTTACAAATTTTTTCAAACAAGATAATAACAGCTATTTTATATGGTTATTTGGGGATATTATATATTATGTTGTATGTGTGCTTGAAGTTTAATGTATTATAATTATTCCTTCATACAGCTTTGTTTCAAAGGAGAATAAAGCACAGGGTTTGAGTCTTCATGACTACAATGACTTTACCATGAATCATATTTCTTATTTCCAGGTCTCTTTTGTTTCTGAGTCCCTCCCCACCTACTCTTGCTCTATTGCATTTCTCCGTCTCTTCTCAGGCTGACTCCTGTCTCTGCGACACTCATTTCCTGCACTCCCACTCACTCCGTAGTTTGGTTATTGTCAAATTCATTACATCTTTATACATTAGAGTCACAACAAGAGATTATGTAGACCTTATTTCATATAATTGCTTTTCAGTCAGTTAAAAGAGAAAATACATATTTAGACTATTATTCTTAATTATGTAATTAACATTATCTTTGCACTGTGTTTGTTATATGAATTTTGACTGCTGTAATTGCTCTTTAAAATCACACTTTCTGCCTGAGGAGGTCCTTCTGCATTTTTTAGAGGTTGAATTGATATCAGTGAATTAATTTAATTTTCACTCACATAGTAAAGCTCTTCCTAGGCCTTTGTGTTTGAATACACTTTATAAACGTGTTGTGTCCCTATGCGATTGTTGAAAATTCAGGTCATCTCTTTTACCTATATGCTGCTTATTGTGCCAACCTACTACATCCAAATCATGATGTTTGCAGCTTGTTTCAGATAAGTCTGTGCAGTTTTCACATGCTTCAGTGGAAAATTAGGAACACATCATTCTGGAAGCCTCACCCTCTCTGAGACTTTTATTAGAACATATTTTAGTAACAATTCAGAACCTAGTCAGACCTTTAATGTTTGGCCTTCTTTGCTTGTCATTATGTTGGAACTAGAGCTCTTTGTGTTTGATAAAATAAACCAAGCATTGAAAGAGAAGAATCTTAAAGCTGCACTACTGTGAGGAATGCAGACAAAGATGCTCTCACGGGAAAGGTTGAAGTGGTATAAAATTATAAATAGATGTAATCATGAAATTCTGAAGTGCTTCTGCACAGTAGGCTGAAGGCAGATAATAATAATGTTCTACCTATTTCAAAATTCTAGGTAGAGATTGACGTTTTAAGGGAGTGTGTGTCTCTGTGTGTGTGTTTCTCTTGTTCATTTGTGACTAAGTAGAGGCCAAGATTCTTGTTGGAATGCTGTCCTAAGTTACTTATCCACCATATATTTGGAGACACAGATACTACTAACCCTAAAGCTAGCTACGTCCAGAAGTCCTTCAGTATCAGTCACCAATCCCCAGCACTGGGATTATAGGTACAAATCACCCTGTCCAGCATGGATGGGCACTCAGAGAAAGCTCATTTCTTCAGTCTTCTACAGGAAACACTTTAGCCACTTCACCATCTTCCCTGTGAGAAAACGACAATGTTTATATGATGTGGAGGCTAGAGGGTGGCTCAGCAGTTGAGAGCACGGCTGCTTTTCCAGAGGACCTCGGTTTGATTTTGAGCACCCACATGGAGGCTCATAACTGCCTATAACTCCAGTTTCAAGTAACCTGATGCCTTCTTCTGGCCTCTCAAGGAACCAGGAATACATGTGGTGCAAAGAAATATATGTGGAAAAAATACCCATATATACATATACACATATACATACACACTGCAAATCAAATTTTGAGAATCTAGTATGCATTATCTGGCTTAAAATTTACTTAATATGTAGATGTAAAAACTACAATATTATGCCATTAAGATCAACATTTATATTTTTATATGCCACTTAAATAAATTTAAGAAAATAAAAGTTTGAGACGTGGCAGAGCAGCGCGGCGGCCAGACGCGGCGGAGCGACACCGCATTCAGGAAGAGGCTTTGGGAGACCAGCGCGGCGGCAGACGCAAGCAGCAGGGTCAGGCGTGCAATAAGGAGAGCAGATCGCCCTACTACAATTAAATCAAAGAGGTAGGTCTTTGGTTGGCCAGGTCACTGGCAAACGGGGAGCCTGGTCCTGTCCTGAAGACCCTTCAGAGGGGTGAGAGGGTTCTTGGCCTGCAGCAAAAACCAGGAAACAGAGCGAGGGCATTTTGTAAGCAGAGCCCAGGGCCAGCAGGGAAACCTGATCCGGTTTTTAAAAGACCCATTAGATAGGATTAATAGGAGGAGATGGGCAGACGCCAAGGCAAGAACTCACCCAATAATCTGAAAAACAACATGAAAACACCAGAACCCAAGGATCTTACAACAGAAGTATTTGAACAACCTAACACAGAAGAAGTGGAAAAAATGACTTTATGAACGCAATAGAGTCCCTTAAACAACATGTAAAAAATGCCCTTATAGAAATGGATGAGAAGTATAACAAAAAGTTTGAAGAAATGAATAAATATGTACATGATACCCTGGGAAACCAAGAAAAAACGATCAAACAGGTAATAGAAACAGTTCAAGAATTGAAAACTGAAATGAAGGCAAGGAAGAAAATACAAACTGAGGACCAGCCGGATATGGAAAATCTAGGTCAACGAGCAGAGTCTACAGAAACAAGCATAATCAATAGAATACAAGAGATAGAAGAAAGAATCTCAGATGCTGAGGACACCATAGAGAAAATAAACGAACAGATCAAAGAAAACAGCAAAGCCAACAAATTCTCAACACAAAACATTCAGGAAATATGGGGCACAATAAAAAAACCAAACTTAAGAATAATAGGAATAGAAGAAGGAGAAGAGTCACAGCTCAAAGGCCCAGAAAATATATTCAACAAAATTATGGAAGAAAACTTTCCCAACTTAAAGAAAGATATTCATTTAAATATTCAAGAAGCATACAGAACACCAAACAGACTGGATCAAAGAAAAACATCTCCTCGCCATATAATAATCAAAACACAAAATATACAGGTTAAAGAAAGAATATTAAGAGCTGCAAAGGAAAAAGGGCAAGTAACTTATAAAGGTAAACCGATCAGACTTACACCTGACTTCTCTATGGAAACTATGAAAGCCAGAAGATCCTGGATAGATGTACTGCAGAAGCTAAGAGACCATGGATGCAAACCCAAACTACTATACCCAGCCAAGCTATCGTTCATTATCAATGGAGAAAACAAGACATTCCAGGATAAGAATAAATTTAAACAATACGTAGCCACAAATCCAGACCTACAGAAAGTAATAGAAGGAAAATCGCAACCCAAGGAATCCAACACTGCCAACACTGCCTACAATAACCCAGGCATCTAGTGACCCTTCACCAACACATCTCAAAGAAGGGAGACACACAATCTCTACTACCAAAAGCAATAAGAATAAACGGAATAAACAACCACGGGTCATTAATATCACTTAATATTAATGGGCTCAATTCACCTATAAAAAGGCACAGGCTAAAAGATTGGATACGAAAACAGGATCCAACATTCTGCTGTTTGCAAGAAACACATCTCAACCCACAAAGACAGGCACCTACTCAGAGTAAAGGGTTGGGAAAAGGTGTTTCAAGCAAATGATCCTAAGAAAAAAGCAGGTGTGGCCATATTAATTTCTAACAAAACTGACTTCAAACTAAAATCAATTAGAAGAGACAGAAATGGTCACTTTATACTCATAACAGGAACAATTCATCAGGATGACATCTCAATCCTGAATATCTACGCCCCCAATATAAAAGCACCTACTTATGTAAAAGAAATATTACTAGAACTCAAGGCAGACATCAAACCACACACACTAGTAGTAGGAGACTTCAACACACCTCTCTCTCCAAGGGACAGGTCAATCAGACAGAAACCTAATAGAGAATTAAGAGAATTATTGGAGGTAATGAAGCAAATGGACTTAACAGGCATCTATAGAACATTCCACCCAAATAGGAAAGAATTTACCTTCTTCTCTGCAGCTCATGGAACCTTCTCAAAAATTGACCACAAACTTGGAAACAAAGGAAACCTCCACAGATACAAAAAAAATCAGTGTCCACCTGTGTCCTATCTGATCACCATGGATTAAAGTTAGAAGGCAACAACAATGCTACCCACAGAAAGCCGACAAACTCATGGAAACTGAACAGTCAACTACTGAACCACACCTAGGTCAAGGAAGAAATTAAGAAAGAAATTAAAGTCTTCCTTGAATTTAATGAAAATAAAGAGACAACATACTCGAACCTATGGGACACAATGAAAGCAGTGCTAAGAGGAAAGTTCATAGCACTAAGTGCCCACTTAAAGAAAATGGAGAATGCATACATTGGGGACTTAACAACACACCTGAAAGATCTAGAAAAAAAAGAAGCAGACGCGCCCAGGAGAAGTAGAAGACTGGAAATAATAAAACTGAGGGCCGAAATCAACAAAATAGAAACACAGAAAACAGTCCAAAGAATCAATGAAACAAAAAGCTGGTTCTTGGAGAAAATCAACAAGATCGACAAACCCCTATCCAAACTAATCAAACGGCAGAGAGAGAATTTGCAAATTAATAAGATCAGAAATGAAAAGGGGGACATAACCACAGATACAGAGGAAATTCAGAGAATCATTAGATCTTACTACAAAAACCTGTATAACACAAAATTGGAAAATATAAAAGAAATGGACACTTTTTTAGATAAATACCATATACCAAAGTTAAACCAGGACCAGGTGAACAATCTAAACAGACCTGTTATTCGCGAAGAATTAGAAGAGGTTATCAAAAGCCTCCCTACCAAAAAAAGCCCAGGACCAGATGGTTTCAATGTGGAATTCTACCAGAACTTCCAAGAAGAGCTAATACCTATACTCCTTAATATATTCCACAATATAGAAACAGAAGGGTCATTACCAAACTCCTTTTATGAAGCTACAGTTACTCTGATACCAAAACCACACAAAGACTCAACCAGGAAAGAGAATTACAGGCCAATCTCACTCATGAACATCGATGCAAAAATCCTCAACAAAATACTGGCAAACCGAATCCAAAAACACATTAGAAAAATTATCCATTATGATCAAGTGGGCTTCATCCCAGACATGCAGGGCTGGTTCAACATACGAAAATCTATCAATGTAATCCACCATATAAATAAACTGAAAGAAAAAAACCATATGATCATTTCATTAGATGCTGAAAAAGCATTGGACAAAATTCAACACCCCTTTATGATAAAGGTCTTGGAGAGAATAGGGATACAAGGATCCTACCTAAATATAAAATAAGCTATTTACAGCAAGCCAACAGCTAACATTAAATTGAACGGAGAAAAACTCAAAGACATCCCACTAATATCAGGAACACGACAAGGATGTCCACTCTCTCCATACCTCTTCAATATAGTGCTTGAAGTTCTAGCAATAGCAATAAGACAACATAAGGAGATCAATAGGATTTGTATTGGAAAGGAAGAAGTTAAGCGTTCATTATTTGCAGATGATATGATAGTATACATAAGTGACCCCAAAAATTCTACCAAAGAACTCCTACAGCTGAGAAACACCTTTAGTAATGTGGCAGGATACAAGATCAACTCCAAAAAATCAGTTGCCTTCCTTTACACTAAGGATAAGGAAGCAGAGAGGGAAATCAGAGAAGCATCACCTTTCACGATAGCCACAAATAGCATAAAATATCTTGGGGTAACCCTGACCAAGGAAGTGAAAGACCTATTTGACAAGAACTATAAGTCTTTGAAGAAAGAAATTGAAGAAGACACCAAAAAATGGAAGGACCTCCCTTGCTCTTGGATTGAGAGGATCAACATAGTAAAAATGGCAATTCTACCAAAAGCAATTTATAGATTCAATGCAATCCCCATCAAAATCCCATCAAAATTCTTCACAGATCTGGAGAAGACAATAATCAACTTTATATAGAAGAACAAAAAACCCAGGATAGCCAGAACAATCTTATACAATAAAGGATTGTCTGGAGGCATTACCATCCCTGACTTCAAACTCTATTATAGAGCTACAGTATTGAAAACAGCCTGGTATTGGCATAAAAACAGAGAAGTCGACCAATGGAATCGAATAGAAGACCCTGACTTTAACCCACATACCTATGAGCACCTGATTTTCGATAAAGGAGCTAAAAGTATACAATGGAAAAAAGAAAGCATTTTCAACAAATTGTGCTGGCAAAACTGAATGTCAATCTGTAAAAGAATGAAAATAGATCCATACCTATCACCATGCACAAAACTCAAGTCCAAATGGATTAAAGACCTCAATATCAGTCCGAACACACTGAACCTGATAGAAGAGGAAGTGGGAAGTACTCTACAGCACATGGGCACAGGAGACCACTTCCTACGTATAACCCCAGCAGCTCAGACACTAAGGGCATCATTGAATAAATGGGACCTCCTGAGGCTGAGAAGCTTCTGTAAAGCAAAGGACACTGTCACTAAGACAAAACGGCAAGCCACTTACTGGGAGAAGATTTTCACCAACCCCGCAACTGACAAAGATCTGATCTCCAAAATATATAAAGAAATCAAGAAACTAGACAGTAAAAGGCTAATCAATCCAATTATAAAATGGGGCACTGAGCTGAACAGAGAATTCTCAACAGAAGAACTTCAAATGGCCAAAAGACACTTAAGGTCATGCTCAACTTCCCTAGCAATCAGGGAAATGCAAATCAAGACAACTTTAAGATACCATCTTACACCTGTCAGAATGGCTAAAATAAAAAACACCAATGATAGCCTTTGCTGGAGAGGTTGTGGAGAAAGAGGTACACTCACCCATTGCTGGTGGGAATGCAAACTTGTGCAACCACTCTGGAAAGCAGTGTTTCGGTTTCTCAGGAAATTCGGAATCAACCTACCCCTGGATCCAGCAATACCACTCTTGGGAATATACCCAAGAGAGGCCCTATCATACAACAAAAGTATATGCTCAACTATGTTCATGGCAGCATTGTTTGTAATAGCCAGAACCTGGAAACAACCTAGATGCCCTTCAACGGAAGAATGGATGAAGAAAGTATGGAATATATACATATTAGAGTATTACTCAGCAGTAAAAAACAGGGACTTCTTGAATTTTGCATGCAAATGGATGGAAATAGAAAACACTATCCTGAGTGAGGTAAGCCAGACCCAAAAAGAGGAACATGGGATGTACTCACTCATATTTGGTTTCTAGCCATAAATAAAGGACATTGAGCCTATAATTCGCGATCCTAGAGAAGCTAAATAAGAAGGTGAACCCAAAGACAAACACATAGGCATCCTCATGAATATTAACCTTCATCAGGCCATGAAAGGAGACAGAGACAGAGGAGCACGGGACAGAAATCTCAAGGTCCAAATCAGGAGCAGAAGGAGACGGAGAAAGAGCAAGGAACCCAGGACCGCGAGGGGCGCACCCACACACTGAGACAATGGGGATGTTCTATCGGGAACTCACCAAGGCCAGCTGGCCTGGGTCTGAAACAGCAGGGGATAAATCCGGACTAGCTGAACATAGAGGACAATGAGGACTACTGAGAACTCAAGAACAATCGCAGTGGGTTTTTGATCCTACTGCACGTACTGGCTTTGGGGGAGCCTAGGCAGTTTGGATGCTCACCTTAGGAGACCTGGATAGAGGTGGGCGGTCCTTGGGCTTCCCACAGGTCAGGGAACCCTGATTGCTCTTCGAGTAGATGAGGGAGGGTGACTTGATCGGGGGAGGGGGAGTGAAATGGGAGGCGGTGGCGGGGAGGAGGCAGAAATCCTTAATTAATAAATAAATTAAAAAAAATAAAAAAAATAAAAGTTCAAAGAGACATTTTATCTTATGTCAGAACATAGCTAGTAGAGAATTACTCCCTTATTCTCTTGTTTATCTATTTATGTAATTCAGTTCCTTTGCCGTAAAGAAGCTTTTTCATTTCATTCAATCCCATTTGTCAATTCTTTATATTATTCCCAAAGCTATTTATCAGTAAAACATTGTCATGAATACGTAAATTATGCAGTAAATGTAAAGCCTCATCTGACCTATAGCTTTAGTAAAAAAAAAAAAACAAAACAAAACAGGTGTGAGAAATTGGTTGACGGAAGTGCTTGTTGTACAATCATGAAGACTGCAGTTTGGATCCCTAAAGTTATAGAAAATGGCAGCATATCTATCTAATCAACAATCTCGATGTTGGGAAGGGAAAGATGGGAGGTGCCTTGTAGCTTGCCAATCTAGCTGAATTGGTCAGCTGTAGACAGTGTTTCTGTCTCTTCAGCTAGATGGAGAATGACTGAGGAAGATACCCAATGTTGACTTCTGGGCTCCATATGGATGCACATACACATGCACACACACACACACACACACACACACACACACACACACAAAGTAAGTCAAATAAGCAGAGTTGGCCATTTGATTGTTGAAAGTCCTACCAGATGTTTATTCTCTATTGTTCTTTATTCTTTATCACACTGTGTTTGGATATTTATAACTAATTATGTAATTACATACTTATTACTGTCATAGAAATATATTTAAATGGAATAGGATATTACTGCAAGTTTAAAATGCTTAATTTTATAAAGTTAAAAATCATAAGCCATTCAATTACAAGTTATTCCAGCATTCCGAAAATTATCACCATTTATTTTCCACCCCAAACACCATGCACTTGCGTGCATTTCTGTGTAATAAAAATCAGTGGCAGCAACTTTTTTTTTGTTTTATACTTGTCAGTGATACAGTCATATTGCTGAGATATTTTTGAAACCTGTTTTAGGTTTGTTATTTTGGAATCCATAACAAAACCAGAAACTATGGGGTAGATCATACCTCCGTAATCATCCCTTTTTCTGCCATTCCTTTGCCTTGGCTTAGGATCCAAGCAAGGAATTGAAGGCATTTTAAGTTCCAGGTTTGTACCACCTAGCCAGCATTTAATGGTCAGAGAGATATTCCCTCCCTTTTGCATCTGTTGGTATGTTATTTTGTTTGAAAAAAAAAATGTCTGTTCAAATTCTTCTCTAGTATCACACTTGGTAAGTCTCACTATATTTACATAGCACTCCCATAGGAAAACCCTAGCATAATTAGGAGTAAATAATACATTGATTAGCAACATTTATTTTTGCTCCTTTTTTCAATCTTTATTCACTCTGTTTGTGCATAGAATAGTGCCTACCTTTACAAAATATCCATTAACATAGAAGGGAAGCCCATTATACTTTTTGTTTCTGTATTGGATTTGAAGATTCTAGTTTTGAAGACTTGGAACCATGTTGTATAAGGAATAACAATACTAAAATTTCAATGGCAACTTCTGCTATTTTATAAATGCTCAGAATGTTAACATTCTACTTATAAATAGAAAGTTAAATATACAGTCTTCAATTTTTCTCTTCAGAGAAAAACATCTCAGATAGACATTATATTTAAGAGATGTTTCATAAAATCCAGTGACAGAGAAAGTTTAATCTTACTTGTCAACTCCTTAAAATGTCAGCCTGAGAACCCCACCTTGATCACTGATGCCACAGAATGTCATGCCAAGGATTAATGTGATATCTTCTCTTCAACATAACAATTATGTTTGTTAGTATAACATTGCATCATTGGCTGTCTACACATTACATAGTAGTGAAAAGTATGGAAAGATTTTTTTATACAGGGATTTGAAGAGTATGGAAAGAGTTTTTTTTGTATATATACAGGGATTTAAATGGCTTCCAGCACAGCACTATAATGCCTGTAGCATTATTACTACAATCATTCATAGATTTGAAATATAAATACAAGGGTTAGCAATTTGTTTAAGAAACTGCTATTTAATATGAGAGACAAAGTTCAAAGCCTGGAGGCATCTTCTGAATTTGCACTTTGTCTTTGCTCTGTATTACATACATACATCATGCCAGGCTCCTGAAATCCTATTAGAGGTATTTATTAGTTTAGTTCTATGCAGCCCCATGGAAGACACAATCCAGATGTAAAACTGTACATGCTGTTAGGAGTCACTGCAAAACACTCATGTGTGACTTGATCAGTTTTCTTCTGGGTTTTGCTTGGGTTAAGTGGAGGTGAGCAGGACACTAGACTGAGCTTGAAAAAGTAAATTAGATTATTCAAAAGGAAATCTATAGCAGCACTTTTATGATTTCTAATTAAGTAAGGACCATACAAGCATACTAAAATACATAACACACACATATATACATCCATATATACATAAATATGCACATATTTCTATACACACAAACATACTCATGTCACAGACAAATATTTACATAACTACACATACAAATATATCAG
Organism: Microtus pennsylvanicus; assembly: GCF_037038515.1. Lineage (NCBI taxonomy): Eukaryota > Metazoa > Chordata > Mammalia > Rodentia > Cricetidae > Microtus > Microtus pennsylvanicus. The sequence goes on from NC_134586.1 coordinate 93,909,805, forward strand.
TATACACACATATGTGCACATGTACATACATACAAATATAAACACATACACAAACACAAATATATGCACATACACACAACTATATCTATACATACATACAAACACACACACCTATACATAGCACACATGCAAATACTCATACACATAATCACATATATAAACATAATGCATATGAACATAACACACATAAAGTCTCTGAAAACCACCCTATATACACATACACATATACACATGTTATACAAATATACATATATGCACACATATACACACATGTATGTACACATATAAACATACACACATACAAACCCACAGAAAAATTATTCCAGCAATGTGGATATTTGGGAGAAAGAGTAGTTCTGAGGGGGTATTAATAAATTTGACCTACATGGACACTCTCAATCCCGACTCTGTATGCCATCAGAAGGAAGTCAAAGCAGAGAGTCGTTGTACTTGAGGGAGTAGAGAATGCTATGAGACAGAGGTGAAGATTAAACAAATCTGTGGAAATAAAATGTTGAAGTGCACAAGCTGAAACATGCTATTCAAATCCCCAAAGTACACCAGACATGACTACTAGTCTGTATCACTAAGAACTAGCCAGAAAGAAAGGGAACGGTGGGGTCCCATGTGAGAGACTCCAAGATTGGAAGACCCTCCCTCTGGTTAGTGTCCCCAAACCCTCCTACCGCTGACTCCTTGATGACATCTCAACCTTTGTCCTGTTTTCTATTGGAAGAAGTGGTGCTTTTCAACACAGCACTGGCTGGGCTCACTCAAAGCAAATTGGCAGCTGGGAGCATGAGAGTTGGTCTACCCTGGGGAAGAGCAAACCAAAGATTGTCTAGTGCTAAATAGTCAGTTCAGTGAATATAAATGCAATATCATTATATGGACTGAACAGTTTATATTTAGGACTATACCTGAATATACACATGTGTATGCAATAAAAAAATAAACCATACATCTCAAGGACAAGGGAGAGGGGTAGAAAGGAGAGTGTGGAGGGAGGAGAGGAAATGGAGAAATGTTGCAATTAAATTATAATCTCAAAATAAATTAGAGAGTATTCAAACACATCGTTAATAAAACACTAAGTACTAGAATGGATACTGAGGGTTAGCTATTACACTGATGTTTGCAAAACTTGGCCACAGAATCCTGTGCTGATTGTGGCTAAAACTTTATTCATCAGGAGTAAATCAGTATCAACAATGACAGGATTAAACATTCCCCAGGATTAAGAGTCTATCCATTGATCTGAATGCTTAAGTAACCTTGGAAAGTAGGATCTCAGGAGCAGGAAGGCAGCAGGCAATGGAGAGTTTAGTGAGGCAAGAGAAGTTATTGAACTCTTCTACAATCTTGGCAGGCAGGCAATGCTCTACTATGCTGACATGTCAGGCAGACCATGGGAAGAGTATCAATTATTGTACTAACATAATTTTCCACCTACCCATCTAACATGTTCCATAAAGCAAAGTTCTTGTGGATAAAAATATGTTAAAAACTGCTGTTTTTGAAAGGCAGTGAACTGTGTTTATTTTAATGTGCTCTGGCACATCACTGGTGTTGACAGACCTATGGGTGAGATAAATAAGCTTGTTGGTGCCAAGTATAATTACGAAGTTCTGAGACAACTCAAGACTTGACCATTCTGCTTTATGGTTTTACATACAATGCCTATGATGTGAGGTATCAAGAGCAGAGTATTACTTGGTAGGGATTGGCTAGTAGCATTACCCACTACAACATCTGGCACTAAAGATATTCTATAGTGAATAATATTAATGGGAAGTCTTTTAGGTATAAGCATGAGGTTAGAAGTATTCTCTGTCCCACCTGATTCCCAGTTTCTCTTTACTCACCAGTGTGCCTGTAGCCACTTATGAAATAATCACTCAGAGGCTAATATATTAAGTACAATTGTTTGATCAATATCTTATGCTTCTTATTTGATAACTTTATAATTTAACCCATTTCTATTAGTTTATATTTTACCATGAGACTTGAGGCTTCCAGGAATGTTAGGACCTCTTTCTTTTTTGGTGACTACATTGCCCCTCCTCCACTCTGCTTTCTCTATATATATCTATATCGATATCGAAATAGATATAGATATGTGTGTTTGTGTGTGTGTGTTTGTCTTTCTTTGGACTTTCTGTTTAGCTTACTTTGTGGAACTATTGACCAAAACTGCTTTATTTATCAACCAAAGCAACACATATACAGAAAGACACCCCACATCATATGTGACTGGATTGTATCCATGTTTGTATATTCATAGCAAATTCGAGTGAGCATTGTATCACCATGTTTCCATTAATGTCAGGCTTTACATATGATGGCAGAGCCATAGATTACTGTGGTTTTGAAGAATTCCAGCAGTATGGTGACTTTGTCCTCTTATTGCTGTAGTGCAGTAGATTCCACATGGTCTTATATGAAACTCACTATGTGGCCAAGGCTATCTTCAAACTCATGGCAATCCCTCTTCTTCAATACCCAAAGTGCTAGAACTGTAAGCCTAAGATTTTACACAGCTTTATTTTTGAAACATGAATTGTTATCTCTAACTTTTCTCCTGTAGAAAACGACTGTTCCCGGATTTTTTTCTACTATAAACAGAAGAGCTGACTTTACATGAGGCATATTTGAAACACTGGATGACAGATGAGTTAGACGGTAATCTATGAATGGAGAAAGAAAGCATGAGTCCCTTAGCATGAGTCTGTGACTTTGTCACCTGGAGAACTTACCAGACTTTGGGAAAAGACAGTAGAGTCTACAGACCTGGCTGCTTTCATAAACAAATGGTGGGAGCAGAGTATGGATGAGAATGTGGCAACACTATCAGCAACCAAGGATAGACGCTGTGTAGGACTCTGGATGCGAATTACAAGAGCTAGAAAGAGGCTCTTTGACTTAATCCCCCATCTAGAAAGTGACCAGTATAAGAGGATTATAGGCAAACACAAAATTACATTTCTGAAGCTTCAGTATCTTTTTATATATTTTGTATGGGGGGGAGGAACCAAGTTGCTGCTAGTAATAAAAATTGTTCTAGAGTGGCCAAAGGTAGGGTTAAATCAGGCTTCAGAAGGAGACAAGTGGTTGAAATTTATTTATTTATGTATCTGAATAAAACTGGAATTCATTTCAAAATAGGATAAAAGTTAATAATCATCAACATGTGATACACTGTGCTAGACGTTTTAGAAAGTTTATTAGAGATGGAGGTATGAGCATCTCATACCCAGAACAATACTGCCACCTCCTCAAATGAAATCCAAAGACCAGATATGGAAATTACAAAATCAGTAACACTCCCAGAATATAACCTTCAAAACCAGTCATTAGGAAAACACTTCACACTAAAGAAATTAGAGGGAAAGCTGAGCAAATACAGCAAAAAAAGTTAAGATACCAAACCATAAGGAATATAAAGTGTAATGATAAAAACTATGGTATTGAAAACCTTCCGGATGACCTGCTAAGTGCAGTAGGAAACATTAGCAGACACGAGGATGCAGAAGTAGACCCAGGCTAGATAGAGTAACCGCTATCAGTGATTCATAGGCTCGGTGTTCCCCCAAGAGAGTGTCAAAGAGTCTAAGGTGTCATTATCATCATCAAATGGATGGAGAGGTCATGATGGAATATGAGAACAAAGAAAAATTGTGCCGAATGTGTGGGAGAATTTTATACTTTTTTCTTCTGTTTCATCTCACAAGAAGAACTGTGTTCTTTACTCTAGACCCACACTGTGCTCAGGGGGCTTCAGTTCTAGCTTAATGGGTTTCATACTGCAACACTGTAAATTTTGTTTTGGTGGAGGACCTACAAGCCTGTAAAACAATACTGTTCCTCAGACACAGTCTGTACAACCTTTAAGTGGCATTGTTTTCTGAGCAAATCTTTCTCTTTCAGTTAGGATACCATCCAGTCTCTGAATTTCAAAAACATTTCTGGGTTATAGTAATATTTTATATTACTATAATATAAATGTAAAGAAACTTATTTTGCCATGAACTCAATTCCAGAGTTTTTTGCATGAGGCAAGTATAGTAGCATCTGAAACCAGTTTCCAAAACTCAAAAACCTCAGATCTCAGTGGTACAGAGAGTGAAAGTTAAGGAAATCTCTTTGGTTTCTAGATAGTTCCATAGTTTCATAATGCATTAAGATTCATTGTCCCATCTTGAAGGGGCCCAAAACAATAGGATGGTTTATAAATTCCCTGATTCTCTTTGTTCTCCCTCTCTCCCGCTGCCCCCATCTCTTGGATAATTCTCTGATTCTGCAGTTCCCTGGCGGCTTTTGCTCCTCACAGCTATGCACTACTGTGCTTCCAACCCAGCAAGTTTCTTGTTCATGTTTTTAATCAGTGACCCGGCCTAACATCCCTAACCCTAAGAGCAAACCTGATAGCTTCTGGGTTCTGTTCCTTCATCTGCAGGAAAGAATCCAGGGGAAGACTTGTGGGAGACACTGTCTAAGAATATTTTGATTACTATCCAAGACATAGTTACTAACTGGTAGCAGGACAGTTAGGTACTGGCTAGTGTCCAAGAGTCTACATATCTGATAATTTTTTATCTTCATAAAACCAAATGAGAAAAGCGGTTAATGCTCTAAAAACAACCACTGACTTGACTGATTTATCTGCGACCAAATTCAACACACTGGTATTGGCAGCAAATGACTTCAAGTTCACAATCATCTGGCTCTTTACTCCATTTATTTTTCACTATTTCTACCCTGCTTTCCAGAAATATGTCCCTGGGAAGGTTACCTTACACGAATATATCTTTATCTTTCTTTCCACCTGTCTGGGTCTTGGCATCTGCCGCTATTTCTTCCAGTTCCCTGCATCCTTCAGTCCACAGTACAGGCAAATCTCCGTTTGGAAGCTGTTCCTGACTTCCACCCCTAGGCTGCGACCTCCACGCATTTCCCAAGACAATTTGTCCTGCTACTGTGCTGGGCTGTATTTGCGACCTCTCTGTCTTTCATGAAATATAAGATGGGATGCATGCATAAGACTGGAGAGATTGATAACTACCTGCTTACGTGAATGTGTCCTTATCATCTCAGAAGCTGTCATGCACAGTAATTTGGGAGTCTCCATATATCTAGGCACAGCTGTGGTCCATTAAAAGGTCCCGAAAGAAGTACTTGTCCTCCAACCCTGAGACATAGTTATCAGCTGCCCCATAATCTGGAATCAGTTTTTTTTCCAAATGTGAATAGTCTCCCCCATCCTGTTCTCCCTCCTCCCATATCTCTCTTCTGCACAATGCCATTTCTGCTTGTTTGGTCCCATCCTCATCTCTCTGGTAGCAAGCAGGAAATCATCCCAAATCTTAAATGACTCCTGTCAATTTTCTCAGATGCCATTTGTTCCCTTTCTCAAGACTTCTGGCACTTTATTAACCACCCTTTCCTTCGATGTTTGAAGTTTTCTGATTCCTTTATATCTGCCACTTCCTTCTTTTGAAGAATCCTCTAAGCCTCGCCATTTGCGCTAAGCGCTGGCTCCCCTGTGACCTTTTCTCCATGCCTGCAAAGTCTCCGAGTGCCTCTCTCATGATGGTGTCTGTAATTGGTTTCTGTATGGGTTTGGTTGTCTGGTTTTCAGGGATCCTAACCATTCATTCCAGGTTGACTATGAGGTTGAGAATCTTTTTTTTTTTAAGTTTCAATTTATCTCTGACTTGGAACTAACACTAAAACATACTTATAGAGTTAAGGAAGTAAAAGTTCTTAGTCTCTTCCTTCGAAATTTTATTTACCTGTTTACATGTCCGGAGTAACATTCACATCCAAAAACTGAAATTGTAACCATTCCTTTCATTCTTAACATGTACCCATCATGTGAGGCTTTTAGTAGTCAACTTTTCCCCATCTTGTAATTAAAAAACTTAAGGGAGTTAGTGATAAATGACAGTAAGGATTTTAGGTGTCTATGCACAGAAAAAAAAAACCTATAGATTTGGTTGAGCTAGGACAAGAGTATTTAGTCCACATATGGTGAACCAGGTTGCCTTTACTTAATGAAGTATATGTATTGTTTCTGGCAGAGATGACAGGCAAGCAGGGTCTTGGGATGGCTGCCTTCAGAGTACAATGTATATATCTAGCAAACTTGATAAATAATCAGTTTCAGTCAAAGATAATTCTGAAAGAAAATGTAAAGTTTACTATGAATGTGACATGTTTGATACAAAAGGCTTATTTCTGTTTTAGAGAGAGAGGCTGTCTACACTGGTGATGCAACATGAGTTATATAATCACTTGACCCTAGGTTAAGTCCATGTCCTTTTGTGACTTTTCCTCTTTTGTTTATAGAAAAGTGTTTTTTTTTCTCTCAAAAGAATGAGAACAATAGTTTCAGAATTATTTCTAATATTACTTTGATGTTCTTCTCCAAAAGATGTGGCATTTTGGGCAATCTTAAAGCCCACTTCCCTCGTGGAAACACCAGACCAATATTTCTAACTTTCCAGAGAGTAACAGTGGTTCATTCTGACCTGGAGGGAAAGTGCAAAACTTCTTCTACGATGAAAGGAGCTTGTATCCACTTGCCATGTTCTGTTTTCAAATAAACCTCTGGTTTAAGTAAAAACAAAATGTATCTATGTTTAAAAACTTAAGTTCTTAGATTGTCTTAGTCACACCGCATGACCTGTTCAAATGCCACTACTACTCATTTTACATATATAGCCATACACTGTAGATATCTCTCATATACTTATAGATGAGAGATAGAACATAGTATGATTGTCTAGTTTGGGGTTCCTATGAAACTACTAAAAGTGGGAGCAGGGCCTGTCTCAGATTCTTTTGCCTACTTTGGCACCCTTTCTCTCTTACTAGGTTACCTTGTCCAGCCTTATTACTATACTGTGTGCCATTTTTTATAACATGGTATGTCATATTTGGTTGATATCTGTAGGAGGCATGCCTGACTTTGAAGAGAAAGGAGGGGGAGGTCTGGGAAAGAGAATGGGATGAAGGGAGGGAGGGGAAAATGTGGTCTGGACTTAATGTATGAGAGAAGAAGAAAGAAAGATAGAACATAGAAACAACCAGCATCTTTCATGAAGCTTAGAATTATTTGAAAGGATGATTCATCTTAGTTTATTTCTATGCATTTCCTTCTTTTCCAACAATATCCATGTAGATAAATTTCCAAAAAGATAGCAAGTCTTACTACACATAAACTGAACCATTAAAGATATGTAAGGACTTTAATAACACATGAAATGCACATATCTGTCTTGCATTAAAGACATATTTTCCAATCCAGAAGTCTAAAATATATATGTTTTAACAGAGATTAGTATTCTTACAGAAAGGGAAAAAAAGAAGCAAGACATAAAATTTAAGTTCAGAAAAGTTTAAAACTGTCTACAGGCAAAGATTAAGAGCTTTATAAAAATGACCTCCTGCAGATAAGTAAAAATCATGAAATGTTACAAAAACAGCTGTCTGGAGGCACTGCAGGATACAAAGAGGGAGGGGGTGTCTAGCAGCAGTGCCCTTGCTGAGTGGACTTGGTTTTCATCTCTTGTACATGTTCAGGAAGTAGGGCATATCATTGTAAATAGACTGATGGATTTATCCAGGAAGAGGCAAGAGTCAGAAGAAATCACCCACATTTTGAGGGATAGAGTTTTCAGCTGTTAGTGAAATGATAGTTCTTCAAATCCAGTCTTCTGTGCATTTATTGACAAACAGAAGAGGCACAGAACAGCCTTGGAAGGTCTGGCTAGCCTGCAACACCATAGCATGTTGTTTGTGACCAACATAAGCCACAGACACAGCAACTAATGACGCATGCACAGGAGAGGAGAGGACAGTCCTATCAGCTTAGTTCCAGACAACCATCCACAATTGTTTCTCATGTGGAACATATGAAAGAGAACCAGCGTGAAAATTTACATGAATCCAAATGCCCAGACTACATAATTGAGAAGGCTTGTACATTCCTTATTGACACTTATTTAATTATACAAAAGTTAAGCATTCTTAGAATGAATATTAAGATAGGAAATGGAGGGAGAAAAATGGAAATCTTTACAATGACTATATGGAAATCCTAGAAAATACCTGAAATAAAGAAAATACTATTTGGCTTTTACAGAAAACTGGAAATGAATGAAAAGAGAACTGGTGAATCGCTGTGAGATGAATTGGATCCCTAGATTTCATGTGAAACAGCCAGCTATAATTTATTCTATTCCTAGCATTCAAGTGGATCCCCATGGCTGTTGTCTAAGTAAACAAGTTTACCTGGCAAGTTCCAGGCTGAGAGATCATGTCTGAAAAAATATTAGTGACTTACTAACAATGGCTAATGCATTCCTGCAGAATAGAATGGCATATAAATATATATTCTGGACATCAAGTGCATCTACACACAGAGAAATCTATAAAAGCTATTTGTCTTTAGAGTCCTAGTTATGTGTAGGCAAAAAGTTTACATCTTAATAATCTATGAATTAATAATTAAAAAGTTCTAGGCAGTGGTGGCACATGCCTTTAATGCCAGACTCTGGGGGCAGATATAGGCAGATATCTGTGAGTTTGAGGCCAGCCTGGTCTAGAATGTGAGTTCTAAGCCATATAGAAGTATTATACAGAGAAACCTAGTTGTGAAAAATGAAAATAATGATTAATGATAATACTTATTATATATTAATTATTAGCATATATAATAAAACACAAAGCGAGATGTTCAAATACTCACTCCTCTCTCTGTGTGTCTCCATCTGTCTCTGTCTCTCTCTCTCATTCCAAAGTTTAAACATGCTATTAAATGCTCTTCTTCTATTATACCTCCTTATAAAACTAAGTTGAAATAATTTCCAAAAAAATCTCACTATCTCAAAATTGACAGGATCTTCACAGAATTTATGGGGCAACTTTATCCTATGCCCTCATTTAGGCATAGCAAACATTTATCTAAAAAAAGCAAGCAATACATAACGATTTTTTTTCTAAAATTGCAATATGTAAATATGAGACATGGCAGATACTTCACAGTAAACAATCAAATACTGATCAATACTAGCCATAAAGTTCAATATCAACATTCATAAGGTATAATGATAGAATATACCCTTGTGATAAAACTAAAACTTTACATCTGTATTCCAAGTTTCCCGATATAAACTATAGTAGAAACAGCATATCAAACTCAAAGTATATGTAAAAATATAACCATAAGTGTTAAATATATAAATAAAACAGGGCTGAAGAGATGACATGATATTACAGAACTTTCCAGGCATGAACTGAGCGTGGATCGTCCAGCTCCTGTTAAAAAAAAAAAGCCAGTCTTTGTGGTGTAGATCTGGTATACTATTGCTGGGCAGGCACAGAAAGGTAGATCCTAGGAGCTCATTCATCAGAAAGCCTAGCCAGACTGATGAGTCCCAGCTTCTGTGAGAGACAAAGGAATAACAGAGGCACTTATATGTTCACATTAACCATCAGATGTCTAATTGGACCTAAGGTCCATTAAACAAGAGGGAAATCATTCCTGGTTCTGGGAACCATGTGAACCTACTAGGATCAGTAAAGTCATGGATCTTATAGGAAGATCTACTACAGTCACTGTCTTAGACCAGTGTAATTCCCAATTAAATTACAGACACTTTTCTGATATCCACGTATAAGTATCGTTCTCAACCCTCAGCAAAGAAGCTATTTTTGCAGCAGACAGCAATCATTACAGAAAGCCACAAATGGTCAAAATGCAGAGAACAAATGAGACCATGGGGTGTCCATTGCCAACTGATATATCTACAGTGCAATCCCCACATATAAGGTACACTATTGAAGAAGAGGAAGGAATATTGTATAAGCCAGAAGACCAAGGGAGTCTGCTAAGTGATCATGTCTTTTCTTATATGACAGGAAAGCTACACCCATGAAATTTCAACCACATGTTTTCTTTAAGAAGACCTAAATAAAGACAACACCAGTTGGCATGGCAACCTGGGGACTGAATCCAGAATTTCATGCCTGTTAGGTAAGCATTCAACTAACTAAGCTATATCCTCAGACATCATAAAAGTTATTTTTTAACAAAGTACGTAAGATACACAGATGTATGTAAATCTACAAAAAGTAATTTCCCATATTCATTCTGGTAAACAGTCTTTCACAGAATATTTTTTATACATTGCAGATTTTTTTGTTTTATCTTCTAAACATATTTTTAGTGTAAACACTTTTAAAGGCTTTCAAAACAACTGTGCATATCTAAACAAACTTCTGCATCAACAAATATGTTCTGTTGTTTACACTTTCTATAACTCATTTTTCCCTAAGAAATCTAAATCTCTTCCATGAACCAAGACTGCCATTGTCCTCCTTAGGATGGGCTCTGATGTGTTTGGTATCTATAGCCTCTATATGCTTTGGAAATAATAATTCAATGCAAATATGTGTATAGATATTTATCACATCTATGACATGTTTATATGATGTGAAATCAGCCTTGGATTAAAAAGTTGATAAAAATAGTAATAATATATTTTCAATTTTAATAATGGATATAATAAATACTCAGGGTATAAAAATAACTTGGAATAGAGGGTCAGAGGGTAAAAAGTCATACTCATTGTTTTTTTCTGAATTGGAACTAGATATAAGGTAAGATGAGATACTTGCATCTCAAGGGTAGGCTACCAATTCAAGAAATATTCTATACACTGTCTTTCTGCTGTGGGCAAAGAAATCTGTTAATGTGGAGATTTATGAAGTGTGTTAAGGATAATTGACTATGTTGTGCCTATAGCAGGATGGTGGGTCGGAGCATTGGTTCTCAACCTTCTTAGTGCTGAGACTGTTTAATAAAGTTTCTCATGTAGTGGTGACTGGCAACCATAAAATTATTTTTATTGCTACTTCGTGACTGTAATTTTCCTATTGTTATGAATCATAATGTGAATATCAGTGTTTTCCCATGGCCTCAGGTGAACCCTTGTAAAATGGTAGGGGTGGCAATCCGTAGGCTGAGAACCACTGGATTAGAGCAATTTTCAAAGCAACCATCTAGGCGTGGCATGGCCAGTGCGGCCATGAACTCAAAGAAACTCAAAGAAAAATGACTAGAACAGAACTCATGCCAGACTGGACCAACCAATGTTTGGCTATGAATATGGGAAAGGTTCATGGAGCCCTACCACTACCCAGAAAACTGTTGGACTTTCATAGTTACTCAGGGGAGTCTTTGCCTTCAGTAGTGTAGATGCCAGTGAATTACACTTGCTCCAGTGGATAGGTCCATACCCATGCCCATACAGGAAGCCTTGGATAAACTCAGTGACTCACAGACAAAACAAAAGCAAAGAAAGAGGTAAGACAGTGGCAAGATTGATGTTGGGAGGAGAAGAGCTAGGTGGGAGAAGTGGGAAGAGAGGTTGTGGTGGTGTTACCCAAATATATAAAATTAATACGTGACATATTCTAAGAATTAATTAATTTTAATGTAGCATTAAATTCTCATTCTTTTGTCTCTAAATTAATTTCTGTCTGTATTTCTGTCCTTGAGAATTCACATGATTTTAATTTTACTTAGAAATTATAAATCAATTTTATTTGAAAAGGAGATGTTTGGGAAATGACTGTTTTCTGGGGAATCTTCTGCAGAATGGACTAGCCTATAAAGGGAATGGCTCTGCTGTAAAATCAAACTCTGGCAGGCCTGCTCCATTTCAACATGCTATACCCACTGGTATGTTCTGATGTAGCAGAAATATCTTTAGTGATTTTTAATGGCTGTTGCGTGTACTTGGAATTTTCACTTTTAGGACTGTGGGCTAAACAAAGATTGTTAAACATATAAGAAACACTGACTGTTTGCATAGTACATAAAAACAGTGCAAGAAAGGGCACGAATTTGAAAGAGCTCCAAGAGGGATATATTGGAGAGATTGGAGGGAGGAAAAAAAAATAAGAGGGGATATAGTTATATTATAATCTCAAAATTAAAGTAACAAAACTAAAATAGATTTTTAACTGAAATAGAATCACATTTCTTTCCTCTTCCTTTTCCTCCCTCCAGCCCCTCCTAGCTATTCTCTCTCGAATCCCTCCTATACTACTCCTCCATGATAGCTTATTTTTCTCTGATTATTAATACAGGTACCTATATAAAGCTTTAATCTTTATAAAATCATACAGCCTCTGCAAATCTGCCAGAAAAATAGAAACAGAGTCCTAACAGCATGTGTCTAACTGATTTTGTCTCTTTGCTTTGTGTCCTATTGTTTATTCTTTTATATATATCTTACCTCATTTGCCACACTATCTCAATTCATCCCATGTGTACCTCTAGAGCTGAATCTCCTTATGAACAAAGAATAGTAAAAACCACATCCATATCTCAATTATATACAAAAATGTAATCAATGAGCCTTGTAAAAATACATCCTATTGAGTCATATGAATAACTATTTTTTTCAGACACATTTTATTTCCATATTAAAGAAAATTCTAAATATGCATGCTTAGTTACAGTGGGAAAAAGTCACTTCTTTCTTTGGTCTTTGTGTGTGTGCAAATGTGTATGTGTGCCTATGCTTTCATGTGTGTGCATGTTTCAGCTATATGTGGTGAGTGTGTGTGAATGTGTCAACAGCTGAGTGTGCTTTATCCATGTGTATGTATGGTGCATGCGTGAGTATACATAGGCCTTAAGTGCACATGAAACCTGATCATGTTTGCTTTTTTGAAAATATGGGTATTGATGATCAGGAGTTGGGTCCTTATGTTTGAAAGGTAAGTGCATTACCCTCTAAGCCATTTCCCCAGCCTCCTCCCTTTTGTTATTTGATTTACACTGGCATACAAATATCCATTTTCAGTTTGCATGTATAATACTCACTTATCTTCATAAGTATATTTCTTTTTTTTTTTTTTTTTTTTGATTTTCGAGACAGGGTTTCTCCGTAGCTTTTAGGTCCTGTCCTGGAACTAGTTCTTGTAGACCAGGCTGGCTTTGAACTCACAGAGATCTGCCTGCCTCTGCCTCCCAAGTGCTGGGATTAAAGGCATGTGCCACCACCGCCCGGCCATAAGTACATTTCTGATTCAGCAATGAAACAATTACTATCACTTCTAGCAAGAATTGTTGTATACATGCTCAGGACACTTCTGTTTGTATACATGTGGTCACAGTCATTACAATCAATTCATCATCCCCATATTGATCATAAATATAGCTGCTTCATAAATATTAATTATAGGAATCAGAGGCTGTGAACTCTTTCTATTTGCATTCTAGATCCTGTGTCTAAATTGCTTATGAACCGAATTTCTTTCCTTTCTTCAGCTCACTGTTATGATTTCAAGCCAAGGAAACATGCTACATCTCAACTTTTCAATGGCTATTTACTTATTAAGGGAGATGCTATCATTCAAATTTATTTTAATAATTTACAAAAATATGTATAGAAACACTTGTTTGTAATTCTCCTCCACTTTTAATATTTTTGGCATTTAAAAAGATGTTGGGCACAGAGAAACCCTGTCTCGAAAACCAAAAAAATAAAAAGGTGTTGGAATTTTCTGACTGTTCATTAACTGATCTTTCTGGGATAATAATTTTGAGCTTCAAAATTATCCTCCGAAGGCTGTAAAAATGCTTATTATGCAAAAATAATGGGGTACTTTTATTCAACTAAATTGATAAGAATAATGAAAATCTAACCAAAAAACATGAGAGCATTATACACAATAGATCATTAAAAGTTTTATTATTTAAAAAGTTACTTAAAAGAAACAAGATGCAGAGGGGAAAACCAGGTTTCCTGGGTAGACACAGCTCTCATGAGGAGCTGTGATGTGATCAAGCAATGTCTGTTCCCCAGTCCCCATGACCCCTCTCCAGAACTTCCTAGCCTTTTCACAGACAATCTGTCCCCTGAGTGGAGTTGCAGATGGGGAACACCCTATACATTATTTCTTCATCTAGTCAAGAAAATACACCTCCCCCTAAACTCTGATTAACCTATTATAATCCAAACAACACACAAGTAATTATCTGATTTCATGTTGCTGTTTATTTATGTTTTTCTGAGACAGGGTTTCTCTGTGTAACAGTTGTAATACCTGTCCCTGATCCAGTTCTTGTAGACCAGGCTGTCCTCGAACTCACAGAGATCTGCCAGCCTCTGCCTCCCAAATGCTCATGTTGCTCTTAAAATATAGGAAAACTAGGGACATATGGATTTTCTTACTTTTACTAAATATCTTTTTATATTTTTGAAATTATTTATAATATAATTATATCATTCCTTCCTTCAGCTTTCTCCCTTTAACCCCCCAAATACCTCCCCTTACTCTCTTTCAATATCATGGTCTCTTTTTTCAATACCTGTTGATATATATATATTACTAAATGCATAAGTACAGGTTGCTCAAGTCTATACAATGTTTCTTGTACGTATGTTTTCAGGGTTATTTGTTGTGCTCTACTGAAACTATTTCTCCTGATCTCAGCCTTCCTTAGTTGCATATAGTTGATTGTGTAGATAACACACCTCATAGGCTTTTTGCATCTGTGTTATAATTTTTAACAGAAAGCACACAGAACTCTTTTGCTTATGTTAATGCGTAACTGGGAATTAAAGGTTTTCACTTCTGGTGTCTCTAGAATTAAGAAACAGAATCCATAGGGCAGGGAACCCTGACTGCTCTTTGGACAGGGGGGGGGGAGGGGAAGGGGAAGAGGTGGAAATGTTTTATTAAACAAAAAAACCAACAGAATCCCAAATGATGATCATGATTTCCCACATTAACATTATATTTTCTTAATATCAAATACTATATAATCCTCTCCTTTTTAATAATATGTCTGATCTGAAGAGAATTTTAATACTCTTCAAAAATTTGAGAAAGTGTTTTTAGTCTTTGTCTTCTCATAATTATTTCTGGTAAGGGTAGAATAGATCTATAACAATTATTTGAATGCTGCATATTGCTTTTTAATGAGTACCTCTACTATTGTAACATAATGCATTAACAAATGCCATTCCCCCTTATGTTTGTGTTCAGGAATTAGAGAGTTATTTGTCTTGTATTGCTGGTTTGGGATATCTCAGTATGTTCACGCAGGTCCCAGTTGGAGTAGCTATCACGTGAAAATCCAAGTGCTATTGCAGAGTGTATTTCCAAGAGACTATATACCATATATGAATAACAAGCCCCTCTTCTGCTTCTTTGGACAGGGATGACAAGTCCTGGATGTTATAGATGGATGACAAGACCCATCCTCTGCTTCTATAGGCAGGGGATGGCAGTTTATCAACACATGCACCTCAGCAGACAGCTGCTTGGTAGTTTATACAACACTAGCTTCAAAGAACAAACTGATTGAAAAGAGGCGTGACTGATAGTAAGAGGGATATTAAAATATCACCCTATAGCTCCTCAGGATCCAATCGTCACACTGATCAGTCATGGTTTAACTTTAGAAGAAAGAACAACAACAAAAAGGCAGGAAAACCAAAATTCATGGATCACTGGGACTCATTTTAGTGACATGGTACCATAAATCAGCCCTCAAATACTATCCATTCTTAATGAGATTTTTCACTCCTTATCACAGCTACACAAAAGTCCAACAAAATATATTCAATACTTTCACGTTATTCTAACAAATATCCTAAAATTTATTTGATCAAATGTTTGTAATTTAAAAAGATAGACTTGGCCAATGCCATATTTTTTAACTTTCCATTGTTTTATGATTCAACTTTACATTCAGAATTGATAATTTCACTACCCCCCCTGTACAGACCTTTACTTCACTGGGTCCAAGTATTACACCAATAGACAGCAACATGCTTTCTTCACATATCCACCTGCCATCCTTAGGAGTACAGGACATGTTTCCACAATAGTTACTTTGAATACCACTATTAATGAGTGATTATCAGCTTCAAACCAACCTCAGTTCCAGCACGTATCTATTGCACATCATTCCAGTTGAGTTTTTCTCTGCATAAATTATCTTCAGTACTTAAAATGGGGCCACCAATGTGGTGCTTCTCCATCATTGGAGACTGTCTCCTCCTTAACTCATGAAACAGAAGGCATCAGATGAGAATTTTCTTGCTGTCTCCTCTTATCTGACTTCCCGTTGTCTTTCTTTTGGTGACTCATCAATAATTGCCAAATATTAATATAAACCAATATCACCTGGACCACTGTACACATCCAAAGGATTTCAAACTTCTCCATGATACCAGTCTATAAACAATACCGTGGAGAACACTTGGGTAAAAGGCGTATTTCTCACTGTTTAGAACACACACTTCTTTGGCCCCCTGTTGTTTGAATGGAAGCACTCCCCCTCATAGTCTTGTGTATAAACACTTCTCAGTTGGTAGTCTTATTGGGAAGGTTGTGGGACCATTAGACAGGGCAGCTTTTCTGGAAGGAGTCTTCACTGGACACACTAAGAAATTATAACCTTGTTCCACGCCTTGTTTGTTTTCTCGGCTTCCTCTTTGCGGTTGAGTTGTGAATCTCAGTTTCCGGCTTTGACCACATACTGCATGCTTTGTCAAAGAGTAAGCCAAAAACCTTTTTCTCTTTCTTCTCTAAGTAACTTTGGCTTATAGAATTTAATTGAAGCAACAAAGAAGTAACTTATACAGTATCAAATCCTTTTCCATTGATGCATGCAGCTATATTAAGCTTTTAAGCATTATTCACAAAACAATAATCCCAATTTCACACTAGTTTTCTTGAAGCAATTTACCAAATCATTATTATTGTTGAGTGCATGATGTTCTTTATGGGTTTATTTTTTTCTTTATTTTTAGAATGCCATACATGTACACATGGAATGTGATTATACCCATAATTGACTCCCTTTCCTCCCTCAATGCTATTAAAATACCTTCTTTCATTGCTGTGTTATTTTTTTTCCACACACCAAGTTTAGTTAGTACTTTCCACTTGGGTGTGGTTTCATCTACTGACAATATGGTACTCTACCAGTGACCGCATCTTTAAAAATCTCACCAAACATCTTCTGCTAATGACTCTTCAGTATGAGTTTGTGCCCTGCCATCATTTTCACCATGAGCTAGAATTTTGGCTGGGTTCATCTGTACGAGTCTTGTGCAGAAAACCATGGCTGTTATGAGATTGGTTTACTTAGCTACGCCCAAAGTACAGAATTTCAAAGCATCCTTCCCCAGGCTCCTTTATGTTCCTTCTGTCCCCTCTTCTGAAATAATCCTTGAGTCTTGATCATGGTTGTGTTAATATAGATGTACTCATAAGGGCTGAGCACCAAGTTTCTTATTCTGTGCACTTTAACCAGGAATCTCTCCATTCACTGTTATACATGAAGAAGGTGTTTAATTTCTCTGTAACGTCCCAGTTTACTCTGATGTGGCCATTTTTTAACTCACTTAGCTGAAGCTGGTGCTCATCATTTATAAAATATCACAAGTTTTCTGCATCCAAAGAGCTGTTCAGTTCTTCCCTCAGAGTGCCTTACCATTTCTGCCTTCTCAAAACACTCACGGTTTGTAGGACACTATGTTCTCTTGGTTTAAACTGGGTGAAAGCAGCCATGTTGCAGGCACCCTACTGGGACCTTATTTAACAATGTTCCCTATGTAAGCCATTGAATTTTAGATTTCCTTAACACTTATCCCCAAACTTGAAATTTTTCCCTGTAATCTTTTTCAGCAGTTTTAACCTTTCCTCTAACTTTAATGACAATTTTGATTCTGGGTGACTTCCAAATAGCTACCTATAATTAATATATCTTGAGTGCTGTTTCCGGCATGTGTTGCTCATTAACCAATTAATACTCAGTTTTCAAAGGTTTGAACCTACAAACACAGCCACCTTATTCTCCCACTAACCTGGCTGATGTGGGAGTCATATCTATCTGTTGATTTCATTGGTTAAGTAAGAAACAAGCTGCTTGGCCTCATAGCTTAGAACATAGGTGGCCATGATTCTCCCACTCCAGGCAGACGCAGGTTAAGATCATTCCTGGTAAGCCAGCTCGTGGGCTACACAGATTAATAGAAATGGGTTAGATCAATATGTAAGAGCTAGCCAATAAGAAACTGAAACTAATGGGTCAGGCAGTGTTTAAAAGAATACAGTTTCCGTATAATTATTTCGGGTAAAGCAAGCCGTGTGAGCGGCCGGGTGGCGGGACACAGCCCAGCCGCTCCAATTGCAACACCTGGCCTGCACCCAATTTTGCTTTTGATGCTTCTGTTGCTCTTTATCTCAGACATTGCCTTCACTTTTCTACATGAGGCAACTACCACACCTAAGTACATGTCTGGTTCTCCCGTCTTCCTCACCCCACGCTTTCTCATGCCTATATTTAGTTCACTATATGGTGAGTCTCACTCTATATTTATCATACCTTTTATTTATTTGTTTGTTGCCTTTTTGAGACCAGGTTTCTTTGTAGCTTTGGAGCCTATCCTGGAACTAGCTTTTGTAGACCAGTCTGGCCTCAAACTCATGGAGATCTGCCTGCCTCTGCCTCCCAAGTGCTGGGATTAAAGGCGTGCACCACTACCACCTAGCTATTATCTTTTAAAACTACAGTTTTTAAGTTCTATTGTTATAATTCATTGTTAATTTATATAATATTTGCTTGCATTTATTTTATGACATCATACTAAATGTTTTTGCTCATTTATTGATATAAATAGACAATCTCAGATTTATCATATTTTTAATTTGACAAGTAGCCATTTTATTTATGAAGCCTGGAGATCAGCATCCCTTTATTTATTAATTGATTTTTTTTTACATATTTTGAAATATTTAGCATTTCATATTTGACCTTGAATATTTATTTGTAACTACTTCTTATTTATTCTCAATCATAGAAGTTTTAATTTCTAAACAATATACCTGGCATTTTTTAATTCATAAAGTTATAGTAGTATACTTAATAGAACTTTGTTTTTCAGACCTGATACTAAAATATCTGTCCCTGGACAGAAATTACACCTGAGCAAGCAATTGCTGTGGCATTATTAACCTGGGACCACTCATGGCTTAATATTCATTTTTGTGTGCCTGTGGGAAGGGCATACTGATAATACAAATTCAATTAGAAAACCCAATTTGGCCTTTGGTTAAGGATTCCCAGGGGACGCTTTATCCCTTTCTTTTGATAGACAGTTCAGACAGGTGCTGTCTAGTGCACTTATGTCTGTGCCATAGAGAATACTTATTAATTTTTGTATTCCCAGAGCCGAAATCAAACTTTCATACTTTCTCAGTGTTCCGTAAATAGTTGGACACTATGTTTAGTACTGAGTACTTAACTTACGTAAGGAAGTTGCATCCCTGATAGACTGTGGATAAAGTTTTCGGTCACAGAGTTCAGAAGCCTCAGGATGCCACTCAGAAGTTCAGTTTTGCATGTATCAGGTACCAAGAAACTGTTCACCATTCTATGGATATATAGATGAAGATTGCAAAACAGAAGAAAAATCAGTAATGTGAAAGTCAGTATTTTCATTAAAAAATTTGCACTCACAAATCTTGAGTTAAAAACATGATTCCATATTGGAACAACTTTTAATAGAATCTTATATGTTAGATAGATAAGAGTCAAATATAAATGCGCCCGAGTGGACACTCAGATCTCTGCATCTCCATCTCAAAGCCATTTTTAAATACATATTTCACAGTAGTTTGGGGGTTTTGTCCAAGATTATGCAGATTTCAAGGATTAAACTATAAAAATATGAACAAAGAAAGAATACCTTAACATGAATATTGAAATGTCCACGGCTTTTCTCTGTATGCATAAAAGTGTTGGATGAAAGTACTAATTAGAGGATGAGCATTTATAATAACTGACATGTGATAGAGTTAGAAATATATATGATAGATGATGAATATGATATATGATAGATGTATAGATAAATAAATGATAGATAGATAGATAGATGATAGATAGATAGATGATAGATAGATGATAGATGGATAGATGACAAATATAGATGACATATAGAGAGTAGATAAATATATAGGAAGATAAATAATAGATAATAGATGGATAGATAAAGAGATAAATGATGGATAAATGATAAATGTAGATCAATGATGTATAGAGGGTAGATAAATATATAGGTAGATAAATGATAGATAGATGGATAGATAGATAGATAGATAGATAGATAGATAGATAGATAGATAGATAGATGATAGATAAAAAATACTTATAACTAGAGAATTATTGTAAAACATACTGAGAGACAAAGATTATTAGATATGACTGTAATGAGTGCTGTAATTTTTAACATATCTCAGAAAAATGCCCCTTCACATTAATACCAGTCAAAACAGAACCAGGCAGAAACTCCTAGTCTTTCGACAATTTTTTGTGTGGGTGTAGATTTTTTCAAATTTATCTATTTAATTTATATGGCTGTTTTGTTTGCATGTATATTTATGCATCACATGTATGCATATTGCCTGCAAAGTTGATTACAGGGTACCAGAATCCCTAGGATGTGGATGCTGAGAACTGAAATTGGTCCTCTGTAAGAAAAGCCAGTATTCTTAACTGGTGATCTATTTCTTCAGTCCTAGCCCTGAGTTTAAAAGAGAGTCAGTGAACAAGATGATTTACACAAGAGAGGAAGGGCTTTGTTTTCACAGTGATGGCTTGATGTGACAATGAGTGGAATACTTTAAGCAGAACCCAAAAGTCTGAAAGAATCACCTCCTAAGGATGAGATATATTGGTTACTTGGAGATGCCTTTAGGACAGGAGAATGAGAGGGAACTCTAATTTCACTTCTCCTACCACTGAAATCAGTATATCTGTTTGGTCAAACCTACATTGGAAATAAAGTTCTAAACTTCTTATGCTAGGACCTTGACGCTGAGGAATGACTAGAAAAAGGAACGGCTGATAGGGCCTGAAACCTAAGGAGTGGTCATCCGGCTAAGATATGGGCAACGTTGTTTTAAATCTTAGTGTGAACACGTAGTTATATATTTAATTGTGGTTGATGCAAAGTCTTAACAAATGCTTGCAGATCTAGAAGGACTTTCAGTTACCTCTTCAGTACCTTGTCTGCCTGCATGCTACTACACCCCACTCCCATGCTGACAATGGACTAAACCTCTGAACTGTATGCCAGCCCCAAATAAATGTTTCCTTCGTAAGAATTCCCATAGCCATAGTGTCTCTTCATAGTAACAGAACCCCTAATACAGCACTAGAGATCTAATGCACTATTGATAAAGATGATAAAGATAAAATGAGCATCACTTTACAACAAGGGTTATACAGCTAAGACAACAACATTATGGATCCACACTTCATCATAGGTGTTGAGGCCGTACTAGGACGATGTACTTATTTGGCATTATTTTATTTGTTGATTCCAACATTTTTGTCACTTTATAATTTGGGTTCGGCTGATTTTAGAAGTTTATATCAATATAGTTTAGAAACTTCTCTGTTAATTCATGCATTTAGCCTTAATTATATTCTTAATTATTGAGAACAGATTCTTGATCCTAATGAAAATGTTTTGAAGACCCTGGATACAGTTTACATTTCCTGAACTAAATGTTAGACACCTACCCTACTTGTTTTCTTCCAAGTGCTCTGAAAGCTATGTCTCAGAAATTTTCATATTTTAGGGACATTCCTTGTGACATACTTTCTTATCTAGTGCTTTATACATGTGGCTTTGAACAGGGGCAATGTGTCTAACTTTCTGCACCTGTTTTTACACAAGGCATCAAGTCTCACCATTCTGCAAGAATCTTGGTGAAAATGTTGCCTCTGGTAGAATTCTACTCTTGTTCTACTTAGATCTTGGTAGAGATGTGTTAGTTTTGTAGAAACACTGGTCAATTTCATCAATTTTGATCTTATAGCAAGGATTTGTAAGATGATGGTCATGTTGCAGCTAATTGCCACAGCAGCACTCTGAAAGGGAAAAGGGAATGTTCGTATTTTCAGGTGAAGAAACAAATCTCAAAGGTTAAATTGCCCAAGATAATGCAATTAGGCCGGTATTAATATTAATGTTGGATTAATGCTGTATGCCAGCTGTCATGTTTAATCTTTTCACACTCCTGTGGAGTGTTATCCTCATTTTACAGACATCAAAACAGGAGTTTAAAGATGCTGAGAACCTTGCCTGGGGTAGGCGAAGCTAAAAAGTAGTAAGCAGATTTCCCAATTCTCTCATTTTCTTCAAGCCCACATTGAATTGTGTGGTGTGGAGAACAGTCTCAGGTAAATGCGGATTTGCATTTATAATTCCTGACTTTTGTATTTGACTGTGAAGCTTCAGTCTTGTTTTGGGGGAAACATGGTGAAAAATCATAAAATAATGTTACAAATAAATGAATAATTAAAATTTATTATAAGGAGAGATGATAAATTCTATGTCATCGGGCCTCCAGTGTTCCTTGATTTGGCATGCATGCTAATCTTACTGAACATGGCACTTGAATACTAGCTTAGTGCTAGACTAGATCATCTGCACATTCAGTACCTCATCCATGCCGCAGGGCATTCCAACTGGGTGCTGTGTGTACCTTTTCAGATAATGGAATATAAGCCCCAAAGTTGTAAAATATTTTTATAATAATACACACTACACAATCAGAAAGATAAGGATTTTATTTTGCTTTAAGACAGAGTCTTGTGGGGTTCCTGCTGGCCTGTCGTTTACTAAGTAGCAAGAATGACTGTGAGCCCCTGATCCTTTAGCCTCTCTTCTCAAGGCTAGGATTACTGACATGTGCCTCAAAGCCCAGCCTGTAAAGTTTGTTTTATTCCTTTTTAATGTTTTGAGATTATAATACAATCAAATCATTTACCACGTCCTTTTCCTTGCTCTCTTTCAAATTTATAGTCTCTTTTGTTTATTGTCATTTACAAACACACACACACATACACACACACACACACACACACCAAAACATATGAATACAGTCTTCTCAGATTGTATAGTGTTATTTTTATGTATATTTTTTTCAGGGATGACTGCTTGGTATTGACTACCCAATGGGTGTGGTCTTCGCTGGAGATAACTATATCTCCTACTTCAGTGTTCCTTACCCATCTGTATTATTTGTGAACCTCCCCCTTCCTGTTAGCATGCTTATCGGTGACATTCTTCTTCACAGATGTGTAGATAGCCCCTTTAGTGATACTTTATAGGTGTAGCTTCTGACATACTTAGAAGGCACAATCTCATAGCAAACTCCCTGATCCTCTCGCTCTTACCATCTTTCCACTCCCACTTCTAAAATGATCTCTTAGTTTTAGGTGCAGTAGTTGTGTTGGAGATGTATCACTTGACCTTGTTTCAATATTTTTAAAGAATTATGTTTAAGGACAGTATATTGCCCAAAGTCCTACAAAAAGTAATCCACTGTGTTTCTTCAAGAGCATTCATTTCCAACACTACTGTTGTATTTAGATTTCATCCCAGCTGCCTCTATGATCCATGAATGCAAAAATTTCTGGTCATTGACATTAAGTTGAGAAAGAACCAAAGTCATACCCATTGCTCCTAGACTGTTTGATATATTCTGATATGCATCATATATATTCTTTAATTTTCTATTTATGGAGATAAGAAATATTTTTATATTTTGAGTGCATGATATTACTTCTCAGATATTTTGTTCATAGTTGTTAGTCTTCTAATATTTGAGATTTAAATTTCTTTTTTTAATTTTTATTTATTTAGAACCAGGCCATTAGAAAATTAGTGACGATAATGGATAGCTAAGATGTTTTATCTAATACAGCAGAGAAAATTCACTGGTGTTTGTCAAACAATTTTCTTCACAGTAGCCAATTATGTCATGCTTCTTGCTTGACTGCCTCTGTGGGATGGGAATTTTAGTTCATTAAACAGAAGATATAACGAATAAGAAATAATGGTGCAAGTATAAACAAATGCACTCAAACACTGATTCTTTCAACCTAAGTTTTGAAGCATGAGTCTAATTCCTCAGGCCATATTTTACTCACTCTATATTGGTCCAACATCCTAATGGCCTGGTTCTAACTTTCATTCATTTGTGTACTCTTAATTCCAATTCTTTTCAGCTTGCCATCTGCTATACTTTGACCTCTAAACACATTTCCAGGGTGTATAGCTCAGCAACTGAGAGAACAGCAATAAACTCCTCGGTATTTTTCATTCATTAAGGATTTAATATTGGTGGGAGCTATTTTAAGATATGTGTGTGCATATGTGCATGAAATAACATGCATATATATATATACATATACACACATATGTATGTACACACAAACGTTCTTGTAAATAATAGAGCTCCATAAGTAAATATTTTATAAGTGGAAAAGTATAATTGTGACATAGAAATTTAGTTTAAATCACTATTCTGACTTTTTTCTTAAATTTTATTTTTGTGTGTATGTGCCTAATTTGGATTTATCATATTAGATAATTATCATTATAGATATTATTCTCTACAACCACTCTTAATTTTTGTGGGTAAATTTCTTACTCTTTTCCCTAATTCTGCTAATGAATTTCTCTCATATATCCCCTAAGTCCCCATCTGTTTCAAAAATTTAAATCATGAGTAAGAGGCACATGCTTTTTTCAGCGAGAGCCATATCTAGGCCACCTTATGTCCTTGCTATTAAGGAAACATAGCTTAAGAGTCAGTCTCAACTCAATCCAGGTCAATTTAGACTCCCCCAGTGGGGTCTTTGATTTTCTGGGACTGGACTAATGTCTCTTCTCTCCATTAGATTAAGCTCCTAAAATCATTCTAATAGACCTATTTTTCTATGTAATTGGACTCAAGGAGATGCATTCTTGCTGCCCTGAATTCATACTTTATTTCTACAGTTTGCAATTATTCTTTCACAAGGAGAGAATCAACACCGTGTTACAGAGATTTTTATTTTATAGGAAAGCTAGAC
Organism: Microtus pennsylvanicus; assembly: GCF_037038515.1. Taxonomy (NCBI): domain Eukaryota; kingdom Metazoa; phylum Chordata; class Mammalia; order Rodentia; family Cricetidae; genus Microtus; species Microtus pennsylvanicus. Next base: position 93,934,778 of record NC_134586.1, read on the forward strand.
TGATGATGAGTGTCTACACTGAAGGGATTTCCTATTTGTCATGTATCATTTTTATGACTTTCCCCAAACTGGTTAAAATATATAGTAGTTTCTTGTTTGTCTGATTTTCCCCAAGGTTGAGATACTTTGCATCTCTAAAAAACCTTTGTAATCAGTCCTCAGCCCGACTCAGTTGAGTCTAGAAGGGTTTTGATTGCTTATTTAATACCACATCCATATTTAATTTAAATTTGGATAGGTCTTCCTAACTCCCTCCCTCTGAAAAAAATACATTTTTAGACAATCAAATTTCCGCCAGTGCAATGAGGTTTAATTAATCATAGATTCATCGCAATGCACTGGAAATGCTGTGGTTCATTGTAATAGTTTCTAGCACTCCGTTTTTTTCTCAAGAAAAGAAAATTTTAAGTAGACTTACACTAATATTATTTTGAATAAGTCAGTATTATCACACTTGGGACCCATTAGGGTCCATCAATCTTTAAGATTCAATGTATTCAAAACACTAAATTGTATTTTAATAAACTATCAATGTTGTTTGATCCAAATATGGTAATTATGAAATCCCTAACCAGAAGAAACCAATGCTAATATAGAGTAAATAATTTTCCAAAACTGGAATTATTTCCTTCAGGGTAGCCAATAGGAAAAAAGTCTCTAAATATCATTCTTACCATCATATTGCAAATAATTTCCATGTAATGATGAGGTATACTCCTTCATGTTTACAGATGACTGATGAACTTGCTTCATCTACTTGTTCAAATTAATATGAAAACTTTGCTTGTAGAAGTGTCCACAAACTAAATTTCGTCAGCAAAAAAACAAAGGAAGGAAAGAGAAGGGAAGGGAAGTGGAAAAGACAGCATAGGAAGGAAGGGAAAGGGAGGGGTAGCGGGATGGGGGAAGAAAAGGATATAGAATTGAAAGGAAGGAAAGGGGAATGAATAGAACAGGAAGGTTAAGAAGGGAAGCCAGGAAAGGGAAGGGACAGGGAGGGAAGGGAAGAGACAGGGAGGGGAGGGAAGGGAAACCAGGGAAGGGAAGGGGCAGGGAAGAAAGGGAAGAGACAGGGAGATGAGAGAAAGGAAGGGGAGGGATATAGAATAGAAATGGAGGTAAGGAGAGGGAGAAAGGGAACCCAAGGGAAAGAGGAAATAATCCTTCCTTACCGTATACTTCCTTTGCTATGGTTTCAGTTAACAACATTCAAATGAAATATGAAAATATTATGGAAAACATTGCATAAATGAATGGTTTTAATGTCCTAAGTAACATGATTTTCTGAATAGCATTATGGAATGTTTCCCTCTTTCTCTTAGCCTACCCACCCACTTATGTAGTAATGCCTCACTCAGTATTCGATCCACCTTGATGGTTCCAACACATATCTAATTCTCCTAGGTTACTCAAAGTCATTGTTATTAATTGTTTACTAATCATAATTTAAACTATCATGGGTATGTATATATTGTAAAAATCAATGTGTAGTATGTAGGTTTAGCTTTATCCATGGCTTCTGTCTCCCACAAATGATTTTTAAAATAAAATCCACAGGGCTAAGGAAGGGTTTTCTGCACATGTGCCTACCAACTAGAACACATTGTATCTTAATGTAATTATTTTGTTAGAGAATGATTCTGCCCATCAATTATTCACTATCAGCAAGAACAAGGTCAGATAACAAATTCATTTTGGAGTCTCAAGGATGTGGAGAAACTTGGAAAATGATCAAAAAAGCAATATCAAATAACTCAATGAGTTCTAACGTTAAAACCATGGAGATAGCACCACCTTCCATGTTCTTGTGAAGCATTTTCCATCTAAACAAACAAATCAAAGTAGGTCAGGTAATGTGTTATGTACAGCTCCACACATTTTTAGAAACAACATTAATCTAAAAAACATAGTTACATTTTTCCAGATAATATCACACCATATTTTGTGCCCCAAACTATAAACTTCCCATTATTGATTAAAAATTGAAGTATTTAAAAATACCACATAAAGTTTATAAGTTTTTCTTATGCCATATTTATATATGAATTATGTTTCTAGGAGCCAACAAAGGAGTAGTTCGTGGAAATACATTTTTGTACAATGCAGAAATGAAAGGGATGTGAGGTTTTTCAGTTGGTGCATACCCCAGCCTTCTGGATTACCTACTTAATTCCTAATTACAATTGCAGATCCAAATCACACAGTGTTTCGCTATGTTTCCTTTGGTTAGCAGAAAATGGATTACATTGATATTATCACTGGGGCACATCCAATCTATTAGCCTATCACAATGAAATTGCGGTGTTAATCTTTTATTACTTCATTGAGACCACAGTACTCCTGAAATCATTGAGTTACCTTCCTGAGATACGAAAGTTTCAAACACTTGAAAAAAAATCAGTGACAAATCTCTAAGAAAGCTAGAGTGTAATTGTTTTAAACAGGACAACTTCATATATACTCATGTTTTAGGTAATTGGTCTCAAACTTTTGGTGGTGGTTTGGATGGTTGTGAGCTGTTGGAAGATTGCACCCACTGCAGGAAGTAAGTCAGAGTTGAACCTTAAAGGTTCAAAGTGATTCTTGATGTAGGATTTTTTTTTCTTCATCCTAATCACCACAATGTCAACAGTGACTATGCCTCACGTTTCAGGCCCCATGGAGGAAACCACTCTACCTGCATTCCCTTCCACGCTGAGCTAAAGTCCCCGATATCATGAGTCTATATGAAGTTCACTTCCTTGTTTTATGGTATTTCCACCAGGTGTTTTGGTCTCAGTGACATGAAAGTAATCAATACAAGGAATGATTTTAAAAGATAGAATTTCCCTTCCTTTGGCCTTAGTCCTGAGTTTCAAATCTAACATATGAACTTATTTCACTCCCTCTCCTCTCAAGCCTTTGTATTCCCTTTTCCTACTTACTGTTGGGAATGCGATGGCAGAAAAAGAAGTCTGTGCTTGCATCCTCCCTTCTTCAATGCATCTTTTTTTTTATCACTTATACAGTGTTCCTGGATTTCTGATTTCTTGGGGATATAGTTTGCTGCATGTAAATACATTTAAACACTTGAGTCTGCCTATAAGGAAAGGATCACTGCCAAATTTTACCTAACTTCCATCTAGCTGAGCCTATTTACTTTTATCCATCCAACATTTCCTTTCAGAGGCCTCTCTAAACATGTCCCACCATGTCTACTTAAATGCATAATCAACTTCAATAAGTATAGATTCATCTCCTTTACTAGGACTTAGGCTCATGACTTCATAAGAGACTTGCCAAGTCAAAATATACTTAGACACTTTTATTTTATATTTTCCCCTCCTTCTTCTGAGATGTCACTCCTCCCTTGCTTATTTCAACTCAGAAGCGCTGTTTCCTAAGCAGGAGGAGGTCACATGAAAAGCTATGCCAATGCCTCCATGCTTCTGGCAAATCTGCGGCTTTCAGAAATCGAAATTAGCCAATAACAGGGATGTTTGATTCAATTTCTGGTCACACTGTGACTTTTTCCAGAGCTATCTACTATTTACATAACTAATCATGGGGGGGGGTTGCTATCAGTTAAAGTAAAACGAACGGAACAACCATAGCTCTGACTTTCCACAAATATGACGAAAGAACAGAATGTTTTCTCTATGCTTGTTCAGTGTCCTTAGCTACATAACCAATAAAAACATGTTAGCTTATATTTTTTCATATATTCTACCATGCACTAAAATATTATTCACAATTGATTTTGAATCAAATTAATATGCTATAAACATATTTTTAGATATTATGCATTCTTTCTTACCTGTTAGCTACAATTTACATTTTTATATTTCTTTACACATCATCTTTTAGTATACTAGTTGTCTTAATTTGCATTTAAACACTATGATTAAAAGAAATCTTGTAAGGAAATGGTATATTTGGATTACCTCTCCCTATCACTGTCCATTCCTGAAGGAAACCAAGGCAGGTTCAAGTGGAGTCAAAGAGAAAACTCCTCACTCACAAGAGACTGCTATAATTTTGAGAAGCTGCCAGATATGTGTTGTTCAGGACATAGGGAAATTGGAGTCCTTGGGCATTTTACTTGGAAAACAGAATTGGGAAACTACTTTTAAAAAGAGCCATGCAGTTTTCCATAAGTATAAACTGCTGGATCTTCTGCTATCTAGTTATTGAAATGCTGAATCAGCCTGGCACCCCTTAAAATAGTAGGTGTGGACCTAGACACCAACTATGGTGTCTAACACTCACTGAGTTGGAGACAAAGAAAGCCTTTATAGATGCAAACGAGGCTCAGAATACAACTTAAAGTTTTGTGAATCATCATGCTAGAGCACTGGTTCTCAACCTTTCTAATGCTGCCACCCTTTAATAAAATTCCATATGTGGTGGTGGCTCCCCAATCATAAAATTATTTCATTGGTTCTTCATAAGTATAACTATGCTACTGTTATTATTCATAATGTAAATATCTGATAAGTAGGATATCTGATGGGTGACCCCTGTAAACAGGTCATTCAAACCCCAGGTTGAGAATTATTGTACTAGAGTATCAAGCTTCTGTACAGGAGACTTGATCCAGCTGTGAGACCTAGGCACCATGTCCTGCCATGTAGGGGACTGTTTTTACCTGGACCTGAGTCCCATTCTATTTGAACCAGGCATCTATTAAGGCATTATTAACGTATATCTTGGACAACTGTCTCTTAAGAACCCAGAGTTTTAAGTAGGACACTGACTAAGGATGAAAAAAATAGTATCTACTTTGGCATATCATTATGAGGAGGAAATGGATTGAAGAATTTAAAACATCCTTCTAATGGCACTTCCCATGCAATTGTGAATTTCTAACTGTTTACTATGTTTGTTTGACATCAATAAAGAGCGCTGTCTCTTCATAGAGACCTTTACAAACAGGGAATTAACCTTTAACTTGCTTGAGGTAACTGAAAATGTGCACTTTACTTTCCTGCCTGATGAAACATGAGGAAAACAAGAAAAAAATAATCTGCTCACATATTTTAGCAAAATCATACAATGGAAGTTTGAATAAGAAAACAAATAAATTATATGTAAAATTCCTGAACCAAAATACATTTTAAAAAGTGAATTCATAGCCATAAACCTCAAGGACAAATCAAGAGTATGGGGGAAGGACCAATGGTAAGAAAGAAAATATAGTACTTATAATCACTCAGAAATAGTCTGGGAGGAGGATATAGGTAATCTAGTGTTTCTTTTTTTTTTTTTTTGTCTAAATGTAGGACTGATGCTAAGGCAGTTTGAAGCATTTTTCCAAGTCTAAAATAAAAATGAAAAAGAAAAATTAAAAAAAGCTTTGCTTCTCTGTTTGTCTATCTCCTTGGTGAATTCAGCAGTGGGATTTTATTAGCTGTTTAATGGTATAATCCATACCACTGGGCTATTGCTAAGTGAGGGCTGTCAGATTCTGTATTGACATTACATGTATGGACCATGACCTTCTCTGAATTCTCATACAGGAACTTAATGGTCTGGACAATGCATGCTAAATAGGCAGTAATGTGGAGATAAGATGGGCTCAGGAATTGCAGTGTGCACTCCATTGTGACTTGAAAAATGCAAATGAAAAGCAAAAACACCAACTACCCTAAAATGATGCTGGGAACAAAGTTTTATGCCTTACCATTGAAAATCTCCTTTAAGCAGGATTCCCTGGGCAGGTAACTATTCACGTGTCTGGGAAGAAGACAATGTTATGAATGGAATAATTAAGCCTAGAAGAATGGAAGAGGAGATCTACTTATTTTTGGTTGATCCTAGCATGTACATTTGTGGAGGGGGCACATATTTACATTTTTCATCTCAAATTTTGTGAGAGGACTTTGTAGGGGTGAAGCCGAGTTGAAATATGGCCCTTTCCTTTGAGGGGAACAGAGCTAGCTGGCGTATGAGTGAGATACTAAAGAGCGTGGGATGAGGAGGAAGAGTTGCACTTAGATGGGAAGTATGTGACATACAAATGATGAATGATAAGTCCCAGCACCAAACTGGTTGGCAAAGAACAAATCAAATGTAGGAGTACCCTGTCACTGGTGGGCAGAGATAAAGGTAGAAAAGGAAGAGGATTTCCATGTTGACATGTGACTAGTAGGAAAGATGCAGGTGAACAGGTGAATCCTATATCAGGGGTCATTTCCAGATGCAAGACTCTGGGTAAAAACCTACTGTGATGATATTGCTCAGTAGATAGTTTTAAACCAACTCATAATGACTTACACCCATAGATTACTGCATTAGTCAACCTCCCCCAAGAAACTTCTTTGGCAGAATATAGTGATTAATACCGAGACATTCAATTGGCTAGGGTGCAGAGACTAAGAAACTACAGAATTCTCAGCACTGAATGGAATATATGTATCACATCTACCCCTAAAGGGACAGGAATCATTGTAAAAGGGGCAGGAAAAAATAGCCCCAGATGCAGTGAATGATTGAAGGAGAAAGAATTTTCTGACCACCTCAAGGCAGTCACACGTATAAACTCACAGAGAATGTGATGCCATGCCCAAAACCTATGTGAACACTAGCCTGACTAAATCCCAGCATGCAGAGGTGAAGCAGACACAAAGTCCACCATGAGCAAAGGGATATTGGCAATTGATAGTTAGTCAGAGAAGGGGAGTCAGTTTGCTGTAAGGCTGTGGTCTCTGATTGGTCTACCACACCTTAGTGGATGCTTTTACATCCAAGACTAAATGTGGTGCAGAGGTTGGACTCATTGGTTTTTTGTTCTTGTTGTTGTTTTTGTTGGTGGTTTATTGGTTTATTAGTTTTCTTAAAGGCACAAAATAGGGTGGGTATGGAAGAAAGTGAATCTGAGATGAGGGAGATGAATATGATCAAAATATATTCACTCTCTGTAAGCACCAGAAAGTTGAAAGCCAGTCCACATGGACAGTAAATGATGCTTTTAACTGTGGACTTGGGTTCTCAGAGATGGAGCCATAAACCTTCTAATTACTTATTTTAAAAAAAGGAAAAAGAAGGAAACAAAATTGAGAAATTTAAGTGACTTGGGCAAACTGGTTAATCTGTAGTCATACATGCTTCCGAATCACTTTATTAAACTGAGTATCTTAAAAGTCTCAGTCATGAATGCATAGCAAGAAATCAATAATGCCATGTTATTAATACAATTAATATGTTCACTATACCCTATATCTCCATACATTTTTAAAAGCCTTTAAAAACTTGTTTTGTAGAGATTACATCTCAATACTACTAGAAATATTCTAGTTCCATCGACATGTTTTATATAAATACTTCCCTCTACATTTTATCTCTTAGTTTTTTAAGTCTGGGGGAAGAAAATCCTTAGACAGCAGAAAGGAATAATTTCACCATGCCTTCAATTCATAGGCTGGACTTCTAGACCCCACTCACTCACTCTCCAACTTATGCCCTTATTTTGATTATTATTGTTACATATATGTATACATAAATATATAAATACAACCCACTGAAATCCTTTAGTATGGCTTGTGTAAGGGTATGATTAACTTATTACTTAATAGTGTGTGAGTTGGATTTAAAAATTCATCATTTACAGGAAAATTCATTCTTTTAAGTGTACAGTTCTAATAGCAAATCGGATCAAGACTAACCACTTTGTGTGTGTGTGTGTGTGTGTGTGTTTATGTGTGTGTGCAGATTTTAGATGCCCTCTATATCTAATTTCTTTGAAACAGTATCTCTCAGGGGAAATTGATCGCTAGAGAGCTCCCAGAAATCCTCCAGTGTCCAGTACCATATCTGGGGTTTCAGTTACAGAAAACTATGGTATGCAATTTTTGTTAAAAGCATTTTTCTTTTAAAATGGTTGAGGGTCATCTTAACTAATGACTGCATGCCTGAGCAAGCAGCACTATTACTTACTTTGTGACAATCCTAGCCTATGAGAAAAACCATGTTCATCTTTATTAAAGTCTTTTCTGCTCTTCTGTTGTAACAAACCTCTGCTTGCTTATATGACTGCTGGCAATTACTGGCATGACTTCTCTCTAGCCACTGTTTTTCTCTTTGTAGTAGATAATACAAATGAACTGTATTCATCCACTGTGGTTACAATAACAAGATATGACAAGCTGAGTACTTAATAAATAACCAATCTTATTGCTCACAATCCTGGAAGATGGAAAATCCAAGATCACCAGAAGATTTGGTGTTTGGTATGTTTTATTTTCTGGGTTACAGATGTAGACTTCTTGCTTTCTCCTCCCATGGTAGAAGGGCTATCTGACATTCTGGCTCCTCCTTTTGCAAACCAATTTGTATTGGTTACCTTTTTAATAAAACACCATTACCTAACAACTTATAAGAAAAAAGTATTTAACTAGGCTCATATTTTCAGAGTGTTAGGGTTCATGGTGGCAGAGTGAAGACTTGACCACAGAAATGGCTGAGAGTTCATCTCTCAAACCACACATAGGATGTGAAGTGGCGCATTGGAATGGCAGTCTTTCAAAACCTTCAAGACCCCCCCCCCCTGCTACAAGGCCACATCTTCTAATCCTTCCCAATAGCTCAACCACTTGGAGAAAATTGTTACAACATATCAGCCTGTGAGGGCCATTCTCATCCAAACCACAACATGGCACCATTCATGTGAACATAAGCCCAGTAACCTCCCAAAGGCCCCAACAACTGATACTATCATAATGGGGATCATAGTCCAACATATCAATTTCACAGAACAACTTCAGGAACAACTTCATCAACCACAGCATCAACAGAGGAAGTAGTCTTTTTTTTTCCTTTGGCTTCTTTGCCCAGCATAACACTGGTGAGATGCACTCAGGATATCGCATGTGTGAATAATCTGTCTTTGGGAGTAATGAGAGTAGATTTGGGGGAGAGTATGACCTGACCTTCTGCAGGAAATTATTAATGTCTATTCACCTTTCCATAATGAAAGACTTCTATTAAAAGGAGAAAGAACATTTTTAAGCTATATAAATAGGGCTCATTACATGATATAATATGATCATTTGATTTGGGGTTCTATGATAAGGTCATTTTGTGTCTTTTTTTATAGTTATTTTCTTCCTTAAACTCTTCTTAAACTATATCTGCTAGAAGTTGCAAACCTTGTAAGGAAAAGCATGGAGTAGCAAATGGACGAAGATAATTTACATGAGAATTAAACTATGGAAGACATTCCTTGAAGCACCATTGATAACAAAGACCTCGGTGTTGGTAAGGACAGCCTTCCAATCTTGTGTCAAAGAAATTTTTAATGGTAAATGTTTTATTCATAGAAAAGCATTCTTAAATTTGTTCAATATCGTCTTATCACACTGTCAGGATATCAGTGAATGTCGTCGATTTGGCATGATGTGGAAAATAGTGTGTTTAGCTCTGAGGATGAACCGCTGTCTAACCATTAGATAGACAGACTGGGATAAAACTTGCCTACTGTTGCTTTCACCTATGACCTTTTGCTTCATGAGGCTGGTAGTAAGACTGAGCCTCTTCTGAGAAGAAATTCAGAATAGACCAAAATATGCACACACAAATGTGTATGTATATGCATATGCAATCGGTATCTGTGATCCCACTTACGATCCCATATAAGGATATTATGTGTATGTTCCTATTATATTGTATATGCTTTTATGGAGAATGTCTTCAAAGAATTAAGTGTAGATAGTAAAATAGTATTTTTTATTTGCATAAAGAGAGAAATTTCAAATTTTCTCAGTACCCTCTAAAGGGTATTCAAAAATATTTGGTCTGGTCTGTATTAGTAGGTCTCTACCACAATCTCTTGGATTATTTATTCTGACAAGAAATAGATCTTAATGTTCTCAAGAGCAGAAAATAAGTCCTTGCCATCTGGGGTGGTGCACAAAAATTGGGACAATAAAGTTTTTGTGTTTTGTATGATAATACAATTTTATGTGATGTGGGGATTTTTGGTACTTCTAGCATTCACCAGCATTTCTGTCAGGAGGCATCTTGGCTTTTTAAAATAAATCTCTTGATTTACTTTACATGGCTCTTGGAATAGTCATCACTGACTTTTAGTCTGCAGCCACAATTTCGTGTTTTTATAGGTATTAGGTTACTCCAACTCAGTGCCTCCTTCCAAATCTTCCTATGCCCTATAAAGCTTGCAGGCAGAAGGGAGTATACTCTTTTATTAAACACATTCTTTGTGAATCCTTTCACTACTCTTCTTGAGGGTTATGTCATAAAGTATGAACGAGGTGCTCTGTGGGATTGACATTGTCTTGACTAGATGAGTTTATTTATGTCCAGAATTCATGCACTTCTGAAAACAAACAAGAAAAAAACTACTGACAGAGAAGAGTCAGGTTTTCCTTCCTCACAAGAACCTGTGGAATAATTAAATTTATACAGCACATTGGCTTCTGTTTATTCCCGCAGGCCACGTACACCAAGAGACAGCTAGTCCCTGTGCTCAGCTCTGGTTCTTTGAGCATTTTCGTTTGTCACATTAGGAAGTTTTCTCAACTGCAGATCTGTAAAATATACATTTTGCTTTCTGTAAAAATCATTTATTATTTAAAATTCTAGACAAGATGCTGCAAAAGCATCTCTCAGAGAAACAGCACAAGGGAGTTAAAAAAAGGCAGGAAAGTTGTATTTGAATGCATTTTGTGTCTTTGAAGGCAACAAAACTTTGTTCATCTCCCTGTTTCTAAGAGGATGGAGATAAGATTGGTAGGTGGCAAAATACTCTAATTAAAGTGCTTGAATTTGTCACCATGACTGTCATGTGGTTTAAGCATGAGGAGCATCTTTGACTTTACAAGTCAGTTGACTTATTTTTTTAATAACATAATGAATATTTGCCTGTGTGGTTTGTAGGGATATTCTGAGGTTCACAGTTTTGAAAAATTAGGAATAGCTTGGAATGCGAAAAGGAACTCTATAAAATTAGCTAATTTGCTAAGAAGAAAAATAATATTCTTATTCTTTTCCTAATATTATGTTGTGTTTTGAATTAATAAGTATAAACATACTATTACTGCTCAGTTTGACTTTTGAAAATTTTAACAGATCGCTGTTTGTAGTTTAAAATAATTGATAATATTAAATGGCAATAATAGTAAGAAAATTCTCTAGATTCTATGATTTCTTTGCAAAAACATGGCTGTATTTTTAATAGTATTAGATTTGAAAAAACATAACACTCAAGAAGCAAAAAGTAAAAGCTGAGATAACCAAATCAAAAACAATCTTAAGTAAAATGAACATTGCAGTGGGTATTACAATGTTTGACTTGGTCTAGACCATGATGCTATTGATCAAAATATTGTAGAGGAATAAGAGCAGACCAACAGAGACCCAACACATCAACCTTCACACCCGTACCCAGTAGGTCTACAACAAAAGGACTGAGAAGACATTGGAAAAAGGATGGTCTCAGTCCAGATGCGTAAGCATGAATTTAGAACTTTCAATTTGCCAGTTTCAAAATATTAACCCAGACTTGAAATTCATGGACACTGAGATGTAAGACAAAAAATTATGAAATTACTAGATGAAACGAGGGTAGATGTTTTAGGAGTATAGGAGGAAAGCCTCTATTTGAAAGTTTTTAAAGTTTCCTTTCCTTATATTTATTTATTTTGAATGTGTATGATTGTTTTGCCCACTATGTTTCTATGGATAGTGTGTATGTAGTGCCTTTGGAGGCCAGAAGAGACAGTCAGATCTCTAGTTGGAATTAGCAAAAGTTGTGAGTCACCATATGGGTTCTGGGAATCAAACATAATTTACATTAAAAGCAAGATGTTATTAAAGGCTGTGTTTGAGGTTTGTTCCCCAGCAAATAGCACTGTCTGTGCAGGTTGTAGCACATTTAGGAATTTTGCAGTTCTGCAGCCCAGACCAAGTTTCTTTCCTCACTCTACTGTCTGCTTGGATCCATGTACACTGCATGTCCTGCCGCTCTTGCAGCCCAGAGCCACTCACCACCACCCCTTCCCATTGTCATGGGACCTATCCCCGTTAAAGTGTGAATCAAAACAAATTCTTCCTTGATTCACCTCTGAAAGATTTTTTTTTAGAGCAACAATAAAAATGACTCATATATGTCTTAGAGAATCAAAAACAACATATCTAGCAATGTGTCAGGATAAACAAAGGAAATGACATCTGAATGTCAAAACTATATCTATATTCTCATGTTCATTGTAGCAATAATCACAGTAGCCAAGACACAGAGACCCCAATATGCCCACTGACTAAAAAAAAAGGTAAAGATGATGTATTTATGACAAATAGAGTCTTCATTTGTACAATGAAAGGAGTCCAATCATTTGCAGTAGTGTAGGCAGAAATGGGAAGCATTATACAAAGTGATATAATGCTGATCAAAACAGAAGACAAATACCAAAATCATCTTATTCATAGGCTGAATATTAAAAAGAAGAGAGAGATGATAAAATCTGAAAGTAGTGACCAGAGAGTGGAAATTACTGAGGTGAGAGAAAGAAAGGGAATAAGGTTGAATGATGGGTAAAGTGCACAGATAGGAGAAATGAGTTTGGTGTTTTATTATGCACTAATACGACAGCTGATAACAATAGTATATTTTATCCTCCCAAGGCTATAAAATGAGTTCTTAAATTTTTCATCTCAAAGAAATAAGCATTTGAGAAAAAAGAAATGTTTAATGCTATTTGATCATTAAACACAATCTATTGAGTGAGATAACACTTGCTAGACTGTCCTGTCAAGTAGGGAAGACTGTTCTACTTCAGTCCTCCCTAACTTCTGGCTGTTATACTCTTTCTATGTCCTCTTCTCTGATGTCCCTGAGCCTTGAGGATTTGGGGTGTGATAAATATCTATGTGGCTGAACACTCATACTTAAAGTTGTGCGTAGGTCAGTTGTCTGTCTCTGTGGCTTAGAAGTTAATTGTACATATTTTTTTCCATATGACTTATATCATACAAATATACCTTCATAAATCAAACATCTGTAATAGATGCTCCAAATAAAAAAGAAAGAACATGGTATCAAAATATAGTGGTATAGGAAATTATCATGTGAAAAGGGAAGGTGTTAAGAAAGAAATATAAAGGAATCTAAGAACTTTATACATTTAGCATATTTAAAATAATTCCTGTGTTATTACTATAAAATATTGATTAACCTAAAATTTAAAGAATGGAATAGCATAAATGTACATACAAGATGCAACTGTATTCTTCCAGATTAAATTCATGGCCAAAGACAAAGATAGACATATATTTCATCCAAACAGAAAAACAAATAGAACCCAAGGTATACGTAGACAAAGTAGATATAATTACCAAGATACAAAGTCATGTGTTAAGAAATGTGTCGATCAAGAGCATGTCTGAAGGGCTGGAGACATGGGATGGTATGAGTTTAGTCCCCAGCACTCATGCTGGGTGGCTCTCAATCACCTCTAACTCCAGAGAGTCTTTCACTGTCTTCTGGCCTCTGCAGGTAACTGTATCACATGTATGTCATTCTCTACAAACACACAGAATTCAAAATAAAATATCTTTTAAGACATATATTTATAGTAAGCGTGTATGCACCCACATCTGAGCACTTAAAAGTTACATATTAGGCAAATATTTCCTAATTTGAAAGGAACCACAAACAGCAATATGGTAGCAAGAGATATCAATCTTTAGAATTCAAAGATTATAGATAATCCTAGTATTATCAGTATGTTGAATGTGCACTACATTTAAACCAAAGGACAGACCAGAATTGATGTATACCAAAGAACATGGATAAGCATCCTTACTGAAGTGTGTGGCCTACACTCTTGTGTTTATGCTCTATGTTTCTCCTCCTAGTCCACAATATTCCTTCTCTTCATGCAGCCCTTTCTGATTACCTTTGGAAGGTGGGGAAGAGAAAGGTGAGGCAGTCAAAGTTAGAAAGTTGGGGGTTTGTCCTGCATGGCCAAGGGAGCTTGTGCTCTTAACCACACTCTCCATTTCACATGGAAGAAACCAACACAGAAGGAACCATGCTGGCTAACAAGCTGAGCAACCCTGGAGGGAGGTGACACAGATAAAATCAAACTTTCTTCCTGCTAGCCTTGGAGCATCTACTCTCAGCTTTTTCCCCTCCTACCAGCCATCTCCAAATTCTTTACCAGATGCTATCAGGGACTACTATGGAAAAGAAATTGCCTAAAATGATACCTCTTTGAGAGGATGACTCTGCCATTTTCTGTACTTTAGTTTTCGACTTAACAAGGATTCCACTAGACTAAGAAAATTGCATCAGATCACATAAGAGAGAAGTGGTGAGTCATGACTCTTAACAATTTCATTGAATTTGAGATTCCATTATTCTGATAGGCAAGTTGTCCTTAAACCCATTAACTCTGTCCATTATCCAGTAGTCCTGATTGCATCCCTGGTCTCCTTAGCATTATTTTGGATATTGAAGAATTCTTGTTCCAGTGATGTTAAACTGACTTTACTACACCATTGCATACTTATCATCAGTAAAATGAAATCAGTTACCATATGTTTAGGAAGGGTATATAGAACCAGCTAAACATATACATATCCTTAGGAAGGGTATTGGAATACTTAAACTTTCAGTGAATGTTCACTCTTTGGACCATAATTACTTCTTATTGTAGAACCAGTAGTAATAGATTTTTTTTCACACAAGTATCTGAGGACATTTTTTTAATTGTTTAATTTCTTTAATTCTTAATTCTAAAGAATACCTGCAGTTGTTACATTTTATTATAAACATTTTTTAGAGTTTATTTTAAATGTATTACATTTTAATCTGGATTTTGTTTCCACTTTGAAGAATTATGTTCTCTAGTACTATTAAATATTAAACATACTTTGCAAGCAAATATATGATTTGCACAATACTCTTAATCATGAAACATTTATTTTGCCAAAAATCACATTAAGAATTCATATTTCCATAGTCAATATTTAATATGTGTATATCCTACCTAAAAATTAGACTACAGGGCTTGCAAGAGGGCTTATTGGGTAAAGGCAGTTGCAGCTGAGTTTAAAGACTTGAGTTCAAGCCCAAGGACTCACAGGGTAGAAGGGGGGAGTATTAGCCAACTTCTCCAATTTGTTCTCTGATCATCGCAAGGTTAGATTTTGCTTGTGCACACTCACACAAGCACACACACAGATGTGAGATTATTTTCTTAAAATATGTGTATTTCTCAGCTGTCATGTATGAATTAAGTCATTGTCTAGGAAATTCAAGTTATCTGTGTCTTAATAAAAATATATCACAATCTTCTGAACTCTATTTTACCCAAGTCACAATGTTTATTTTTTTCTCAACATCACTGCTTTCTGTATCCATCTAGGAAAATAAATAATCTTTTTAACCTTTCAGAGCCTGAAGTATGCTTTTCTAACAATGGTTTCTTAAAGTTGCTAACAATCAAATGTCAGCAGTAATTTGTTTGCTGTGGCCCATATTTGCAAAAATATCATTTGCAACATCAGAAATGAAAACAAACCTTTTATCAACAAAGTAAAAAATATTTTAAGTCCTTGATACCAAGATGAAAGTGGTGGGGGCAGAGTGGGTGGTGAAAATTTGGGGTGTTGAATAACATACAAAAAAGGAATCAACATTCCAAATTTGCCTGGTCACCTTTTGTATTCTGGAATCGCCACACACACATGAACACTTCTGAGGAGCACAGAGCATTGCCTGGATAAAATTCATTACTGACAAAACTGCACTGAAAACTGCTCAAAAGAAATCGATTGTAATATGGTACACTTTTAAGAATTATTTTATCTACTTATGTTTTCTTATTCTTTATTGAGTCCTTTCATTAGGAATATCTCAGTAAGAAGAGTGATGCATCAGAATTTCAGTGACTGCCATTGAGATTTTGGTCACCCATAATTGTCAGCAGTGATATTCTAGGCTCAGTGAATGAGGTCATCAGGTATCCACTGTCCCATATGAACTTAAGAATTTCCATTCTCCCTGCTATTATTGATCAAATATTTGACATATTTAAAATAATACTCTGTGTCTAATAAAGAATGATTCCATGTTTAAAAAGGGTTCCAAACTTATTGAATTTTCAAATTGTCATGTTTGCCATCCAATGTAAAGTAAATAAAAGGAACTTTCAATTCACTCCAGTGTGCAAGGTATGGATTTTTAAATGAGAAATTTTAATGAAGACTTCATGAGAGGGATGGCTTTTGAAGATGAATGAGAGAAATGGATCTTCTAGGACAAGAAAAGACTACAAGTTCAAAAAACACCAGGGGAGAGTGAAGGATTTTACATGGAAACGTTTAGTTATGCATGTAGAAGATTTTCAATGTGCTTGTGTATGTAGCTGGGTGAAAATAGGACGGAGTTTATGGAGATTTCATTCCAGAATAGATGTAGCAAACAGACAACGTAGAAACACTTCCCACAAGTGATGTAAAGCCGAAGCTTGCACAAAGTTCACGTCTGGTATATCACAAAGAGATTGTTTGACCTAGCCCATGGTGTGAATCAAAAGAATAGAAAGAAATTAAGACACATTTTCTTCAATGCATATGGCTGCAGCAGATGGACTGACAAGATGCAAAATAAAAGAAACATAACCCGAATGTGTATGTAATGCAGAAAGGTATTGTTCCCTTCCCCAGATATCATGCCAATGCATGCGTGCATCCATTTGATACATTTAGGAATTTGATATCTTTACTTATCTCGAAAACATGAGAGTTTTACCCAGGAGAGAACAGGCGATTTATTTGGAATTTGAATGGAAGATAAAAAAAGAGGGTTCAGGAGGCTGACATTTGCATGTGTGAGTAATCAGGATAAATGTTTATTTCTCCACTATAACCCTTGAAAATGTCTCATTGATAATGCTGCACATAATGACCCCTTTGTGGACCAGGATTCAATCAATCAAGTGACGCTGACACTCTCATGTTCCTTACAGATGCATCTAAATAAACTTTTTCTTGGCCATTTCCTTCAGTGCTCCTAATAGAGCCTGTTACTTACCTAGTGTCCCTTCTATGATAAAAATAAGTCTTCTGAACTATGGCTCAATTTTCAGTGATTTGTGGGTCTCCTGACTGTTGTCCCTAGACATAGTACTGTCGTGTTATCTTTTAAACTTAATTTCAAATGCTACACCCTTTTGTAATTTTTGTATCATATCCTTTCTAACTACCTCAACTTATTACTGTACATTATAAATATTTATGATGTGTACATTTTTTCTGACCATCACTTTAAATATAACTATCTTCCCACTTAGTATGAATATGTGTCACTTTGGGGCTTGAACCATAAATATCTCCGTTCTGTCTCTAGGGGTAGAAGAGCAGAAGAGCAGAAAATGTTTCAGTGTGGCCAGGGGATGAGAGCACTGCGTACACTCCTTCTGACTAATTACATTCATATTGGATTGTTTTGTGTAAGAGTCAAACATATTTCCTTACATCGCCAAAATGATGGGTATGAAGTCATTATCATACCAATGTTTACCTAACCAACTAGCTGACAGCATGATAAGAGCTCATCCTAAACATTAAAAGACATCTTATCCTCATGAACATGGCAAAGACAATGAAAAGAATAGTAACAAAATGTTGCAAGAAGGAAGATTAGTCAATTAAAGAGGCATTCTGAAACTATTCTCATATATACAGAATAAAAGGAAGTGGGATGCCCCCCACCCTGTGGAAAGTTGTATGTGAGGGGGATCACATTCCTAGGGTTCTGTGGAGAGAATTCTTCCATTGTTGACATATTATAATCCAAGCACAATGATAGGTAATAAGTTAAATTATAAAAAAAAGTCATAGCCATATCAATTCAGAGTAGGAAAGGATGGAAGAGTTGAGTGTCTAGTTTACTGAGCTAGGCCAAGCAATGGAACCAAGTTTTAAAGACAATTCGGACTGAAACCTGAAATTAGAATGGCAGCTTAAGCAGGAAACATTGACTATAAGTATGGCAGATAAAGGGAAAGATAGACAACACATTATGACCCATGTAGCTTTACCAACAGCACACACGCTGACCCTGCTAAGATAGCAGGAACCTCTTTCAGACCTTACCTATGGTGCCCTGATGTTGACTGCTCATTGGCCACAGATTGGAAAGATCAGAGCTGAGAAACTTTTGTCTCTAAAACCTACAGATGAGTAAATATAAATTGTCATGAGCTGAGATTATCAAACCAAGAAAGGTAATTTCATTTACTGTATAAAAATTTCTACAAGTGAGATATATATATATATATATATATATATATATATGTATGTATTCAATCATTAAGTCAATTATTATTAATACTGCTTTGTATCATTAGATAGACTTAAACAAGTCCTATCAAATAATATATATATATATATAGATATATATATATATGTATGTATACATATACACATATGTAGGTTTGTTCTCTTCATAAACAATCTGTAAGGCTATTATTTTGTGATATTAACAGCAATTAGAATTCATGCCTTAGCAATGAATAGGAAAGAAACAATCATTTGAAGTCAAAGTCACATGAGACATTTAGAAATCAGTTTTCAAGGAAAGAGATAAAATAGCCCAGCAATAAAGCCAGCATCTGGCTCATCAAAAATGAAGTGGTAACATTCAATCACGATAGAGAAGTTATTGCATGTTCACAGAAAGGAAGGAACAAGAGAATGCCCATCTAAAACATGTTTCTTCAGCATTACTGAACCAAAGAGTATAAATAGCACACAAATTCATCAATAACTTTGCCTTTTGAAAAAAAAGAGTCAGCTGGGTGGTTGTGGCACACACCTTTAATCACAGCACTTGGGAGGCAGAGGCAGGCGGATTTCTGTGAGTTCGAGGCCAGCCTGGTCTAGAAGAGCTAGTTCCAGGACAGGAACCAAAAAGCTACAGAGAAACCCCGTCTCGAAAAATCAAAAAAAAAAAGAGTCATGTGAAGAATGGTGTTATTGAATAACCATTTAAAGCAAACACATCTTTATGAAACATGCTATTTTGAAATGCAAACTCAACCTTGTCACAGTTGAAAAGTGGGGTTTCTGCAGAGTAAACATGGGATTTTATTGGGTTTGAGTGATAAAATCAGAGGTAATGCTTTCCTCTCATGTCAAGGGAGGGTAAACAAGTGCAGCTCGCTAAATTATAGTCAAGAATGAAAACCGTTTATCTAGAGGAGGAATATATAGTAAACACATGCAGGACTCATGTGAACACTGGGTGAAGACTACAGGAAAAGTTAGGTGAATAAACACCCTGCACAATGACTGACTGACTGCCTTGCAGTGTTTGCAGTGCCTTAGTGAAATTTGTACTTATTTGCTCTTTCTTAAATGGCATACAATTATTAATTTAATGCAAGGGCATTGTAAATCAACCACCTTGCATTATATATCATATTTGCTAATTTTATCTGTGAAACCATATCATAGAAATATGTGATAAAGCCAGACAGACTCTGAGAAGGAAGATTGATAAAAGCTCTTCTATTCCAGAATGGTAGTTTTTACAGTTGTAGGCGGCAACTCAGATGAGCATATATACACGAATATAAAGTATAGTTTTGTATTTTTTAGTGTATTGAAATCTTTGGCATCCTACAATTAGATGTAATCATAGTTTAGGGCGATGAGGTTGTTCATATGAACAGTGGCATGAGACCTGCAACCCAAGGCACAATCATTCTGCTGAGTTCATAAATTATGATCAGTTGATTGATATCAATATTGATAACCTATATGTCAGAATCTAGAACCACCTATGGAAAACCCTCTGGAAAGGAGCTACTCCCTTTAATTGTCTGAGTGGGGCAAGTGGCACTAAATGCTTAAAGGTCCAGGATGAACTGAAAAGGACAAAACAAGCTGAGCCCCGGCATTTATCTCTGTTTATTAAATATGAACAAAATGTGAACAGCTGTATCATAATGCTGCCACTATGTCTTTCTGCTGTGATCGACTGTCTCTCAAACTATGAGCCAAAGCATTCCTTTCTACCCTTCAGTTGCGCTTTATTTAAATATCTTGTCAGAGCAATGGGGAAAGCTACTAACGAAAAGTAAAATAAAAAAATGAGATGTTCAGCTAGTCCGGATTTATCCCAGGCTTTTTCAGACCCAGGCCAGCTGGCCTTGGTGAGTTCCCAATAGAACATCCCCATTGTCTCAGAGTGTGGGTGCACCCGTTGCGGTCCTGAGTTCCTTGCTCATGCTTCGTCTCCTTCTGCTCCTGATTTGGACCTTGAGATTTCTGTCCGGTGCTCCAATGTGGGTCTCTGTCTCTGTCTCCTTTCATCGCCTGATGTGACTTGATCGAGGGAGGGGGAGGGAAATGGGAGGCGGTGGCGGGGAGGAGGCAGAAATCCTTAATAAATAAATAAATTTAAAAAAATGAGATGGTGAACTAGTGAGGGGGTGAAGAAGGCTGATAGAGGAGTGCAATACAGGCACCCAAGGCCTTGGGACTCATCTGCAATATGAAGTGAGGTATATCCCTGGCTTATGGCTGGCCTTATGTAGAATGTGGGCCAGAGGACAGTTGGGCATCATTTGGATGGCTCAGGGACAGTAAAAACGTGTGTGGAATACAGAAGTGCCAGTAGAGATAAAGTAGTCTTAGCAAACTTAATCATATTGTGGGAACTTGAAATTACAGTTTGGAATGTCATATTCTGGAGTTCCTAAAATTGTGTTTGGTTCATACACACACACACACACACACACACACACACACACACACACACACACACTTTGAGGTCTTTTTCTCTAGTAGAAACAAGAGGAGAGAAAGGAACAAAATACTGAAAGTTTTATTAAACATAGATAATCTTGGTTAAAAAAACTATTATATAAAATTAAGCAAGTCCAGGCTTAATTTTATTAAAAAGTTGTTCTTCCATATAAAAGAGAGCAACCTCTATCCAGACCAGTATGGTCTTCTTTACTTACTGTGAGTAATAATTCAATGTAAAACAATTCCTGCAGCAAGTAATGTGGTAAATCTCTTAGATTACATATCGAAGAGTCTGCATCTACTTTTATGCCTATTCACTTACTGCATTTCAAGTAATTGAGTAGTTCCTCAAACTTGTCAGAAATGGCCACTTAAAATAGTATTATAGATTTGTCTATTTTCAATTTTTATATTGTCTATTTCATATTATTTAAACTGTCAGACCAACAAAAAACCTCTCAGAATTATACTCCATGTCTTCAGACATGATGTTGCTATCTTTGGATTGACCCATAATTTTTGGTATGATAATATGTTGTTCTAGGCTTAGTATAAGCATTTATCTGGAGAGTGAGACAGAGAGAGGAGGAGGGAATGAAAGAGAGAGAGAGAAAAAAAGAGAAAGAGAGAAAAGAGAACACAGTGGTAGCTTTCAGTGGGAAATGGCATTATGAAATATTTATTTCCTTTATTATGGAGTACAGTGGAAGAAAACGAGGTATAGAGAAGATAGAAGTGAGAATTAAATGTCTTTCTCTTTTAAATTCCCCTTCTTTAAAACAACAATGTACTTTAATCATACCATAACTTTCAAAAAATATAACACATGAATATATACATCAAATTACCATGTGATTTAATGAATCTATACATGATAACATTTTAATGAGTGCATGTATATCTGTCATCTTGATGACTTATAAAGACTTTATAGTAATTATATTGAACATTTCTTCTAACAGAATATATTGCTCTTATACATAAATATAGCTTAATTCCCATTTGCCAATATTGTTCCATCTCTTCTTCTACTCACACAGCAATTTCTGACAACTCACTTCTGTTTCAGGCTCTGTGAAAGCAATTACTAAAACAATCACATATGACTGAGGTCAAGTGTTACCTGACTTGCTATTCTTGGCTTATTCAATGCAACATACATCCAGTATTGTTGCAACTGGTAAGAATTTGTTCTATTGTATGTCTGAGAAGTCCGTATGATATTGGGATCTGTACCGTATTTCTTGGCTACTGTAAGCAGTCCTGAACCATAGAGGATTAACTTAGGTCCTTTTCCTGTTGCTCTGACAAAACATTCTGACTAAAGAAGTCAAGATCCTAGAGTTTTACAGTCAAGTGATATGGAAGTATCTATATCAATCTGTTGATTTCACTGGTTAAGCAATAAAGAAACTGCTTGGCCCTGATAGGTTAAAACATAGGTGGGAGGAGTAAACAGAACAGAATGCTGGGAGGAAGAGGAAGTTAGCTCAGAGAGATGCCATGCTCCCCTCTCCCGGGCAGATGCAATAGCTCTGCTCTCTGAGGCACACGCAATGAAGCTCCGACCCAGGATGGACATAGGCTAGTATCTTCCCGGTAAGTGCACCTAGCAGTGCTACACAGATGATTAGAAATGGGCTAAATTAATATGTGAGAATTAGCCTAGAAGAGGCTAGATATAAATGGGCCAAGCAGTTTTTAAATGAATACAGTTTGTGTGTTGTTATTTCGGGCATAAGCTAGCAGGCAGCCGGGATGCTGGGGACGCAGCCCTGCCAGTCCTAATACTACAGAATGGCGCCCAGACGTGTGGACAACTGAATCCACTGAAAGCCTGAGAAAGCTTGGGAAAGAGTAAAGCATGTTTTCTTGGTAGCTGCAATTTCTCTGTTCTACTCTGCTTGCTAGAGGCAAGCAAGCGCTCTCATCTAAGAGAGGCTTCCTGACTCAGCTTTAGCTGCAAACCCCTGCAGCTCATTAAGAGGTCCTGCCATGAAACACTTAAACGATGTTGACGAAAAGCGGAATGTATGCTTTTCGGTTTTCAGTCGTAGCAGGAAAAAAGCTGCTCCGTTTAAAAATGCCAGCTTTCTGGGCTGTCCTACCAGGGCAAACTCTGACTCTTTTACGCAAGTGGTTCTTGCGGTTTGCAAGCACAGGCTGCTGAAGCTTACTTGCTGGCAGGGACTTTGAAATCCCATAGAGTTGTGGCAGTAAACATGGCTACAGCCAGTACCTCAGCCATGAGGCTGGAAAGCTAAGGAATGGGCTGGATCTAGCTGCCAAAGCCATGGCTTTAATCCCACCCATATTGCCCAGTAATTGAAAGGCTTGTGTGGTCAGAAAAAGAGAGATATACAGTAAAGAGAGATTCAAAGACAAAGAAAATTTCTAATTGGTTTACTGAGTGTTAAAAATATATGCAGGCTAAAAGTTGAAGTTCTTAAAGTAAAAAAAGGAAGAAAGAGGGTAGTTGGGTGTGGTAGTACACACCTTAAATCCCAACACTTGGGAGGCAGAGGGAGATTGGCCTCTGTGACTTCAAGGTGTGGTAGCACACGTCTTTAATCCCAGTGTCTAGAAGGCAGAGACAAACAGATTTCTGTGAATTCAAGGTGTAGTAGCATACACCTTTAATCCTAATGCCTGGGAGGCAGAGACAGGCAGATTTCTGAGAGTTCAAGGACAGCCTGGTCTACAGAGTTATTCCAGGTCAAAGATCAGAGAACCTGTCTCAAAAAAGCAAATAATAAAAGTAAAAATAAACAAAATAGAGGTTAAAATAAAGCACACAAAGATGAAAAATTCACAGAGAATTTTGATACTGTATGCTATTATGCTCTCTTCGAATAGTTTGAATGCTGAGGAGCAACAGCTGCTAAAATATATTTGTTTATAAATGCTGCTGAACTAATCCAACATAGTTACTTTGAAAATGCCTTGACTTTGAAATTTGGATCTAAGGACATGATGCTTTGGAAAGGAGTTTCTTATTTTGTTTTCACAGAGGGTGAGAGTCTGTGGATTGCTTCTATCCCAATATGGTATGATAGACCATGCCCTGATGAAAGGTTGCTGTGAACACCCTCAAAAAATTGCTTCGCTCAATTGCCAACTGAGATGACCCTGGCATACAGGTTACACCATGAAAGATTTGAATAACAGCGTCCCCATTCAGCAGGAAGCAGTTTGGAGAGAAATAACTGCGCCCATATTCCCAAATATTGTTTATAAATGTTCTTTTACATTTAAAGGGGATATGATATAGATATGAATACTTTGCATTAGTATAGATTTTGCTTTATTGATAGAGATTTAAGGTCAATTTTGTTGTATGTATATGTATTTCTGATCTTTATTAAGGTATTGTGATTGTATAGTTCATTTAAAAATGTAATGTTAATGGATAATCATTAATAATAGTCAAGTTTGTAGTCATGTTAGTTAGATTTTCTAGATATATAGATATATATTTCAGTTAGATCGGCATTCTTCATATCTTTCAAAGACTATGGAATATGCTATTAAATGGTTTAATAACTTAGGGTTTTTCATGACAATGAGACACTCAGCTCCTGGCAGCACCAATCTACTTCAAGAGGAAGATGGGCATCAAAAAGGATACTTATGGAGTTTGATAGCCATTTGGGCAAGAAACTGCTCTTGCCTGGACTATTGCATAAACTGGACACAGAGAACCCGCAGAGAGAGGACTACTGAACTTGCCTAAAGGTGAGATGAGCTTTCGGGGTCCCTGATTCATGAAGGAGTCTGCGAGACATTCTGAAGGACACAACAGATAGTGACTGAACTGACTTTGAATTTTCCTGCTTCATGGAAATGTCTGCTGGATACTATGGGCCTGAAGGCTGAAGATTGATGCCCCAACGGTACAGAGGAACTTTGGGTGATGTACAGGCAGCGAGATGTCTCTGTCATTTCTAGAGTTTTGAAAATTGCTTACTTTTTGTTTGCTTAGGTAATATTGTATTCTTCTGGAGTCTTTGATGGAGTTACAGAAAAGATAGTTAGTTATAGTTTTCCATTGTTATGATAAAAGATAAAATAGATATAAATATTGTAACTGTAATTCTTGCTTGAAAACTGTTTTGTTATATGTAATTTTGCTATGTTGAATTAAAGCCTTACTCTTTCGACACATAACATCACCCAGCCCAGCCTGTCTGGGCACTGGGTCTGAATCCTCAGGGCACCCAAGCAGGCAGGAGTTCCTTTGTTTCTATGGCCTGCCTGCACCAAGCAGGGTAGGTGCTTTGTTTGCGAGCTGCCCAACCAGCACAGAGACCTGATCTGGATGCCAGGAGAGCCAGCATTGGGGAGAGCCATCATTGGGCACGGAGATCTGATCTCGGCACCAGGAGAGCCATCACTGGGAAGGTATATCAGTAGGCTAGGAGACCTGATCCGGTAAAAGAAAATCCATAAGGGAGCATTTGGAAGAAGAGATGGGCAGACACCAATGCAAGAATTCACCCAACAAGCTGAAAAGCAACATGAAGCCACCAGAAACCAGTGACGTCACAATGGGAGGATATGAACACATTATTAATCAAGAAGAAGTAGAAAAGATTGACTTCATGAAAGTGATTGATGCCCTTAAACAGCATGTAAAAAACGCCCTTATAAAAATGGATGAGAAATATAACAGAAAGTTTGAAGAATTGAATAAATCAGTGAATGATACCCTAGAAAACCAAGGAAAAACAATCAAACAGATAATGGAAACAGTTCAAGACTTGAAAACTGAAATGGAGGCAAAGAAGAAAACACAAACAGAGGGCTGGCTGGACATGGAAAATTTAAGTAAACAAACAGAGTCTTCAGAAACAAGCATAACCAACAGAATACAAGAGTTAGAAGAAAGAATCTCAGATTCTAAAGATACCATAGAGAAAATAAACAAACGGATCAAAGAAAACAGCAAGTCCAACAAACTCTCATCACAAAACATTCAGGAAATCTGGGACACAATAAAAAGACCAAACCTAAGAATAATAGGATTAGAAGAAGGGGAAGAATTGCAGCTCAATGGTCCAGAAAATATATTTAATAAAATTATAGAAGAAAATTTCCCAACCTAAAGAAAGATATACCTATGAAGGTTCAAGAAGCATATAGAACACCGAATAGGCTGGATCAAAAAAAAAATCCCCTCGCCATATAATAATCAAAACACAAAGCATACAAAATAAGGAAAGAATTTTAAGAGCTGCAAAGGAAAAAGGCCAAGTCACGTATAAAGGTAAACCTATCCGACTTACACCTGACTTCTCCAGGGAAACCATGAAAGCCAGAAGGTCCTGGATATATGTACTGCAGAAACTGAGAGACCATGGATGCAAGCCGAGACTACTATACCCAGCCAAGCTTTCGTTCATAATAAAGGGAGAAAATAAAAATTTCCAGGATAAAAACAAATTTAAACAATACGCAGCCACAAATCCAGCCTTACAGAAAGTAATAGAAGGAAAATCACTAACCAAGGAGTCCAACAATGACCATAATAACTCAGACATCTAGAGACCCTTCACCAACACAACTCAAAGAAGGGAAATACACAAACTCTATGACTAAAAAAGTGACCGGAGTTAACAACCACTGGTCATTAATATCACTTAATGTCAATGGACTCAACTGACCTATAAAAAGGAGCAGGCTAAGAGATTGGATAAGAAAACAGGATCCAACATTCTGCTGTTTACAAGAAACACACCTCAACCACAAAGACAGGCACCTACTCAGAGTAAAGGGCTGGGAAAAGGCTTATCAAGCAAATGGACCTAAGAAACAAGCAGGTGTGGCCATACTAATTTCTAACAAAGTTGACTTCAAACTTAAATCAATCAGAAGAGATGGAGAGGGACATTTTATACTCATAACAGGAACAGTTCATCAGGATGAAGTCTCAATCCTGAACATCTATGCCCCTAATATGAAAGCACCCACATACATAAAAGAAACATTGCTAAAACTCAAGCAGCCATCAAACCGCACACACTAATAGTAGGAGACTTCAAAAATACTCCTCTCTCACCAATGGACAGGTCAATCAGACAGAACCCTAGCAGAGAAATAAGAGAATTAATGGAGTTAATGAAGCAAATGGACTTAACAGACATCTATAGAACATTCCACCCAAATAGGAAAGAATATACCTTCTTCTCTGCAGCTCATGGAACTTTCTCGAAAATCGACCACATAGTCAGTAACAAAACAAACATCCACAGTTACAAAAAAATATTAGTAACCACCTGTGCCTTATCAGATCACCATGGTTTAAAGTTAGAATTGAACAGCAATGCTACCCCCAGAAAGCCTACAAACTCATGGAAACTGAACAGTCAACTACTGAACCATACCTGGATTAAGGAAGAAATAAAGAAAGAAATTAAAGTCTTCCTGGAATTCAATGAAAATAAAGAAACAACACACTCAAACTTATGGGACACTATGAAAGCAGACCTGAGAGGAAAGTTCATAGCACTAAGTGCCCACTTAAAGAAAACAGAGAAAGTTCACTTTGGAGACTTAAAAGCCTACCTGAAAACTCTAGAAAAAAAAGAAGCAGACTCACCTAGGAGGAGTAGGAGACTGGAAATAATCAAACTGAGGGCTGAAATCAACAAAATAGAAACACAGAAAACAGTCCAAAGAATCAATGAAACAAAAAGCTGGTTCCTGGAGAAAATCAACAAGATTGACAAACCTTTATCCAAGCTAATCAAACGGCAGAGAGAGAATACACAAATTAATACGATCAGAAATAAAAAGGGGGACATAATCACAGACACAGAGGAAATTCAGAGAATCATTAGATCTTACTACAAAAGCCTATTTGCCACAAAACTTGAAAAATGTAAAGGAAATGGACCCTTTTGTAGATAAACACCATATACCAAGTTAAACCAGGACCAGGTGAACAATCAAAATAGACTTGTTAGTCGCGAAGAATTAGTAGTGGTTATCAAAAACCTCCCTACCAAAAAAAGCCCAGGACCAGATGGTTTCAATGCGGAATTCTACCAGAACTTCCAAGAAGACCTAATACCTATACTCCTTAATGTATTTCACAATATAGAAACAGAAGAGGCATTGCCAAATTCCTTTTCTGAAGCTACAGTTACTCTGATACCAAAACCGCACAAAGACTCAACCAAGAAAGAGAATTATAGGCCATCTCAGTCATGAACATCGATGCAAAAATCCTCAACAAAATACTGGCAAACCGAATCCAAGAACACATTAGAAAAATTATCCATTATGATCAAGTAGGCTTCATCCCAGATTTGCAGGACTGGTTCAACATACGAAAATCTATCAATGTAATCCATCATATAAATAAACTAAAAGAAAAAAACCATATGATCATTTCATTAGATGCTGAAAAAGCATTTGACAAAATTCAACATCCCTTTATGATAAAAGTATTGGAGAGATTAGGGATACAAGGGTCATACCTAAATATAACAAAAGCTATATACAGCAAGCTGACAGCTAACATCAAATTAAACGGAGAGAAACTCAAAGCCTTCCCACTAAACTCAGGAACACGAAAAGGCTGTCCACTCTCTCCATACCTCTTCAATATTGTGCTTGAAGTTCTAGCAATCGCAATAAGACAACATAAGGGGATCAAGGGGATTCGAATTGGAAAGGAAGAAGTTAAACTTTCGTTATTTGCAGATGATATGATAGTGTACATAAGCGACCCCAAAACTCCACCAAAGAACTTTTACAGCTGATAAACAGCTTTAGTAATGTAGCAGGATACAAGATCAACTCCAAAAAATCAGTCGCCCTCCTATACTCAAAGGATATGGAAGCAGAGAGGGAAATCAGAGAAGCTTCACCTTTCACGATAGCCACAACAGCATAAAATATCTTGGGGTAACTCTAACCAAGGAAGTGAAAGATCTATTTGACAAGAACTTTAAGGCATTGAAGAAAGAAATTGAGGAGGATACCAGAAAATGGAAGGACCTCCCTTGCTCTTGGATTGGGAGGATCAACATAGTAAAAATGGTAATTCTACCAAAGGCAATTTATAGATTCAATGCAACCCCCATCAAGGTCCCATCAAAATTCTTCACAGATCTGGAGAGGACAATAATCAACTTTATATGGAAAAACAAAAAACCCAGGATAGCCAAAACAATCCTATACAATAAAGGATTGTCTGGAGGCATTACCATCCCTGACTTCAAACTCTATTACAGAGCTACAATGATGAAAACAGTGTGGTACTGGCATAAAAACAGAGAAGTCGACCAATGGAATCGTATAGAAGACCCGAATTTTAACCCACAAACCTATCAACACCTGATTTTTGATAAAGGAGCCAAAAGTATACAATGGAAGAAAGAAAGCATCTTCAAGAAATGGTGCTGGCATAACTGGATGTCAACTTGTAGAAGAATGAAAATAGACCCATAGCTATCACCATGCACAAAACTCAAGTCCAAATGGATTAAAAACCTCAATATCAGTCACAACACATTGAACCTGATAGAAGAGAAAATGGGAAGTACCCTACAACAGATGGGCACAGAAGATCGCTTCTATGAAAACCCCAGCAGCAGAGACATTAAGGGCAACATTGAATAATTGGGAGCTATTAAAACTGGGAAGCTTCTGTAAAGCAAAGGGCACTGTCACTAAGACACAAAGGCAACCTACTGACTGGGAGAAGATCTTCACCAACGCCGCAACAGATAAAGGTCTGATCTCCAAAATATATAGAGAACTCAGGAAACTAGATTTTAAAATGCTTAGTAACCCAATTAAAAAATGCAGTACTGAACTGAACAGAGAATTCTCAACAGGAGAAGTTCGAATGGCCAAAAGACACTTAAGGTCATGCTCAACCTCCTTACCAATCAGTGAAATGCAAATCAAAACAACTTTGAGATATCATTTTACACCTGTCAGAATGGCTAAAATAAAAAACTCCAATGATAGTCTTTGCTGGAGAGGCTGTGGAGGAAGGGGTACCCTCATCCATTGCTGGTGGGAATGCAATCTTGTGCAACCACTTTGGAAATCAGTGTTTTGGTTTCTCAGGAAATTCGGGATCAACCTACCCCTGGACCCAGCAATACAACTCTTGGGAATATACCCAAGAGATGCCCTATCATATGACAAAAGCATTTGTTCAACTATGTTCATAGCAGTATTATTTGTAATAGCCAGAACCTGGAAACAACCTAGATGCCCTTCAATGGAAGAATGGATGAAGAAAGTGTGGAATATATACACATTAGAGTACTACGCTGCGGTAAAAAACAATGACTTCTTGAATTTTGCATGCAAATGGATGGAAATAGAAAACACTATCCTGAGTGAGGTATCCCAGACCCAAAAAGATGAACATGGGATGTAATCACTCATAATTGGTTTCTAGCCATAAATAAGCGTCACAGAGTCTTTAATTGGTGAACCTAAAGAAGCTAAGTAAGAAGGTGAACCAAAGAAAATACGTATAGTTATCCTCTTGGCTATGGGAAGTAGACAAAATTTCCGCGGAGAAAATTAGGATCTTGGGGGTGGTGTAGGATGGGGGTAAGGGGAGACGGGGAGAAAAAAGGGAGAGGGGGAAGATGGGGGGAACTTGGGGAAAAAGGATGTTTGGGATAAAGGAAGGTTGGATAGGGGAGCACGGAAGCACAATTCTTAGTTAATGGAGCCACCTTAGGGTTGGCAAGAGACTTGAACCTAGAGTGGCTCCCAGGAGCCCAAGACAATGTCCGCAGTTAGTTCCTTGTGCAACTGAGGATAGGGAACCTAAAATGACCCTATCCTATAGCAATACTGATGAATATCTTGCATATCACCATAGAACCTTCATCTGTTGATGTATGGAGATAGAGACAGAGACCCACACTGGAGCACTGGACTGAGCACCCAAGGTCCCAATGAGGAGCAGAAGGAGGGAGAACATGAGAAAAGAACTCGGGACCATGAGGGGTGCACCCACCCACTGAAACAGTGGAACTGATCTATTGGGAGCTCACCAAGGCCAGCTGGACTGTGACTGAAAGAGCATGGGATAAAACCGGACTCTCTGAACATGGTGAACAATGAGGGCTGATGAGAAGCCAAGGACAATGGCACGGGGTTTTGTTCCTACTTAATGTGCTGGCTTTGTGGGAGCCTAGCCTGTTTGGATGTTCACCTTCCTAGATATGGACGGAGGGGGGAGGACCTAGGACTTACCAACAGGGCAGGTCACCCTGACTGCTCTTTGGAGTGGAAAGGGAGGGGGAGAGGAGTGGGGGGAGGGGGCAGGGGTGGGGGGAGGGGGAGAAGGTGGGAGGAGGGGGAAGGAAATGGGAGGCTGGGAGGAGGCGGAAACTTGTTTTTTTTTCCTTTTCTCAATAAAAAAAAGAGTTAAAACAAAGTTAAAGCCTTACTTTTTTTGTTTAAACAGAAAAAGGGGAAGTGATGTGGGAGTGTCATATATCAATCTGTTGATTTCATTGGTTAAGCA
This sequence comes from Microtus pennsylvanicus, assembly GCF_037038515.1. NCBI lineage: Eukaryota > Metazoa > Chordata > Mammalia > Rodentia > Cricetidae > Microtus > Microtus pennsylvanicus. The sequence continues at coordinate 93,966,048 of NC_134586.1, forward strand.
ATAAATAAACTGCTTGGCCCTGATAGGTTAAAATGTAGGTGGGAGGAGTAAACAGAACAGAATGCTGGGAGGAAGAGGAAGTGAGCTCAGAGTGACGTCATGCTCCCCTCTCCCAGGCTGATGCAATAGCTCTGCTCTCTGAGGCACACACGATGAAGCTCTGACCCAGGATGGACATAGGCTAGAATCTTCCCTGTAAGCTGACCTAGCAGTGCTACACAGATGATTAGAAATGGGCTAAATTAATATGTGAGAATTAGCCTAGAAGAGGCTAGATAGAAATGGGCCAAGCAGTGTTTAAATGAATACAGTTTGTGTGTTGTTATTTCGGGCATAAGCTAGCAGGCAGCCTGGGTGCTGGGGATGCAGCCCCGCAGCTATTACACAGTCAAGTGTACATGCCACTCTGCAGGGAAGTCAGTACTCCAGGAGATTGTGGCAGCCAGTCAGATGGCATCTGTTGTCAGGAAACAGAAATGAGTGCCTCTGTCTTCCTTGCCTATTTATTGTAGTGAAGGGACATCACGATGAAGGCAACTCTTATAAGAGAATGCATTTAACTGGTTGGGGGCAACATGGCAGCATGCATTCTGGTCCACAGGCTAAGAGAAAGAGTGACTTTTGAAATCTCAAAGCCTATGCCCAGGGACATACTTCCTTCTACAAGACCATACTTCCTAATCCTTCTAGTTCTATCAAAGAAGTTTCAATTCCTGGTGACTAAGCATTCAAATGTATGAGCCTTTTAGGGGGCGTTCTTATTCAAATACGACAGTTATCTCAATCTTACCTTGTATTATCATTTTGTCTAATCCAGAATCCTATGCCCAGGGAACTGTCCTGCTTACTACTTAGGTGGGTGTTCCTCCATCAGTGATTGCAATCAAAAGAATTCTCCCAGGCATGCTAAATTGCCAGGTGAATTTTAGATTATGTCCAATTGACAACAGTAACAGTCACTGCTCTACCCATGTCAAGCTGCCATCCAGGCACATCATATTTAAGTTATAACCACCCACCTCTTGTACCTGTAGGCTCATGATCATCTTATAAGATAAAAATATTCATTTCAGTATCATAGGCACTAGCAGTTCCAAGAATTTAAGAGCCTAAAGTCTCCCACTGCCAAGTGCTTCACAGATAGTCCAAGCTTCACCACTGCCTCCTAAATACGGTGAGCCTAGTTCTGTCCCTGGAGATTCCACAGGTGTTGGTTTAGAGTTCATGATTTTCTATGAGCTTCATTCAGCTGTCTCTGTAGATTTCTCCATCATGATCTTGACCTTCATTGCTCATATATTTCCTCCTCCCTCTCTTCAATTGGGTTCTTAGAGCTATCCCCGGTGTATGAGCAAGGTTATTGGAGCCCATCCCTGTGGAAGGATGCCATGCCCAATCTTCATGAAGGGGGGGGGGTTGTCCTTCTCCAACAATGTGCCAGAATTTGTTGACTCCCCATAGGAGCCATTATCCACTGGGAGTAGTGAATGGGGGGAGTAGGCTGTGTGTTTATGTGTGTGTGTGTGTGTGTATGTGTGTGAGAGGGAGAGAGAGAGAGAGAGAGAGAGAGAGAGAGAGAGAGAGAGAGAGAGAGAAGGGGGAGAGAGAAAAGGGGGAGAGAGAAAAGGGGGAGAGAGAAAAGGGGGAGAGAGAAAAGGGGAGAGGGAAGGTAGAAGGGGAAGGGAAGAGGGTGAGGGAGGAGGGGAGAGAAAGAGAGGTGGAAGATGTAAAGAAACTATTTGAATCTATAAGGTTTAATAATAAGAGTCTAAAGTCTCTACACTATATACTTCTATAAGATCAAAACCAACTCATTCACTTATAACATAGAATGATATAGAGTGAATCAGGGCATCATTGCATGGAACAATCAGACCAAAGCAAGGTCAAATGTGACAAAGTTTCAACTCCTTGTCTAGCATCTGGAGATCATTGTTAATCAACTGGACTCCAAAACCCTTAGATGGCCCTGCCCCTTCCATTCAGCTCTAGTAAGTTCACTGGAGAGTAAACCAAACAGTGCCATCAGCAGGGGAAAGCTCTTCAATCATGTGAATTCCCAAGGGGCATTTCACATTCAAGTCACTTTAATATAAAAGAATGTCCCCAGTGCGCTGAGGGCATGAGAGTTTACTATTTAGGCACCAGTAAACCAACTTTTATAAACAAACAAACAAACGAATGAATAAATCAGCTTTCCAACTATGGTTTCACGTTTCTGGCTCATCCAAACATACCTTTTGTTAGATCAAGATGCAAGATCCCTTTGACAGAACTACACTTTTTGGCTGGAATGAATTGAATTGTGAGAACATGCTTGACCAATTTTAATATTATAAGGTAAAATTTCACATAAATATTGAAAGTCATGAGTTATAATGTGGACCACTGCCTCTTCTGGCATTTCATACATATAACTCAATGCAAGATACAAAGAAGCTAAGAAAGCTTCATTTCCTTGGTTTCAAAAAGTGGTATACTTTTTAGGCTGATATTGCCATTAACACATTGCACATGTGTCTAATAAATTCTCTATGAAGAAAAGCCCCTGAGGCAAGAGTGTGCTTGCTGAGTAAAAATGGCCTCAAACGAGTCTATGTAATTATTGTTTTTAAATTTTTCATTAATGTCGAAATGGGTGACAATAAAATAGTGATATGGTTTTACTTCAAAATGCAATGAACCAAGAAAGCACCAACTAACTCTATTTATGCTCCTCTAATCACACAGATGTGATACAGATAGATTTTTGTGAAATAATATTTATGTTTAGAAATCAAATTACAAATTTGGACATGTGAGCAAGTAATTATGCTCCCTTGTTTTGGAAAAGAATAATTTATCAAGAAGCTGATTAGCCCTTTAGGCATTCTCAGAATGATTTCCAGGTAATAAAAAATAGTAATAGAATATATTGAAATGAAAATTAGCCCCAAATAAAGGCCAGAAGTAAGTAATGAGGGTCTTTTCTAACTCATATACATGGCCAGAGGTTATTAATACACAAATAATAGACACCAAATAGTTAATTATTTTCTAAAGTAAATGATTTTCTGCCTTAGCATGTTCCATGCTTGGGGCATGAATGAAGTAGGTTTGTGACCAAGCCATCAGTGGTTAAATCAAAATATTGTTGATGTCTGTGAGATATTAGTATGCCTATTTAAGATAAAGAAGGAAAGTACTTAGAAGTCAATTGTCATGTACCCTCAAACCTAAATTATCCCTCTCTCTTAAATGGCATATAATTTTTTCAACTCATCAAATTTGCTGTGACTCTGTTCTGAGAAGAAAGCCCACACAAAACTACAAGGCCATTAACAATTCAGAACATTGTTTTTATTCCATATAAACTCTCACTTGCTGGGGGATCCCTAACACATATTGAAAAAGTGATTGTATTCTTATGGGATTCTTTAAGAGCCTGACAGCAATCTACAAATGATTTCTTGATTAAAATTCTCTAACTCCACCAGTCAAAAGACATGTTTCTTTCCCCCAACTATATGTGGAGTAATGTCTCTTTAAGTAACTTGCATTGAGCTTATTTTGCCTGTTCCTCTGTTATCAGCTGTAAAGGGTACACAGAACAAATTGTCATTTCAGATCATGGGCAGAGAAAAGCTCAGCTTTTGCTTATGCAGGTGCACTGACTTCACAGTTCACCCAAGTCATAACTGGTTGTTAGAAAAAGTTGGGCAAAGACACAGCAGTTCTATTTAGAGTTATATATGCAAAAAAATTGCAATTGCTGCAATTGCAGATTTTATGTTTGATTCATTCTTCAGCTTCTTACTAAATAATTTTTTTTAAAAAAACTGTCTTAACCTGTTACATCAATGTGATGTATGTGCATAAAAGTAATTCATATTTAAGATTGTGGTGAATATTAAATACTGAATGTCTTTGAACATATTTCATAGATGTGTCTACTTAGATCTTATTTCTGTGTCCTTCTTAGAATTCAAATCACTTATGTATCTTCTTCGAAAATGTTACCATAGCTAGCTAATAACAGCAATATCACTAGTTTTCCTTCCCTACACATTTAGTCATACCAGATCTCTCTGAGATTTTCATGAATTTTATCTTTCCGACATCACTGATACTCTGAAAAGCTTTTGTTACTAGTCCTATTCTACAGGTATAAGGCTCAGGAAGATAAGCTGTCAATCCTCACACTCATGTTTCTTTGATAATAAATGGAATACATGGAGATATCACCCAGCAGTTTAGAAACCTGACTCTCTCTCTGCAGGGGCTTCATGGTACATGTTGCTCTGAGCACCTGATCTGCTACCTTTTCCATGGGGCTGATTACACTTTATTTATTTTGATACTAGCTACAGATCTTGAATACGATGAACTCGTCACATCCACCTATTGGATATGGCACATGCAAGTGACTTGATGATTTTTTCAACAATAAGCATGATATATGTTACCTCAGCACAGATTATAATTTGATTTAAAATAACTAGGCGTGAACCTGCTTAACTGTCTGTGACTATAAAGACATGTATGACATTTACTGCAGAGAATTACAGAAAACACTGCAGAAGTAACTGCTGAAAATGCTTCAAAAGCAACCAATGGTTTAGGTTTTCTTGTCCTTAGACTTAAACTTTGCAAAATGAGGAAAATTTTCTTATTTCATTAAAATTTACTGGCTTGCCTACCATGGCATCTGATACAGAATAATAATTAGCAGTGATGTTTGTAGAATTTACACAATTTTGAAACATTTCCTTTCCTTAGTTTATGATTATGATTTTTGTTTTCTTGGAGATTAAAATATGTAAAGATCTTGAAAAGAGAATTATAAAATCCATGCCGAAGTATAAATGTATAGTTAGAAGCAGTAAAAATTTGAAAAGGAGGAAAAAAGGCACTATGATTACTATAATTATTATATATCATATATAAGAGTATCTTTAATTCAAAGAGTATGATATGTCACATATTTGGTTATCTTAATAAAATCTAAAAATTATATTCATATATATAATGTTGATATATTGTGTGATATATGCTATGTAAGAAATGAATATTACTTCTACTGAGTCACTACAACAAGTTCAACAACCTGGTTTAGCTGTATATGCATTAAGGAGAGAAAGATACATATTTATTCACCACACGTTCTAGCTATATAGGCAAAATTTAGACTAAGCAAACCAAATAGTACATGAAAACTAAGCAATCTCTAAGAATGAAGTCAGGTATCTCGGACCCTAGAATGTATCCCTGCTGTTCTATTTTTACTAAATACCTGTACTATGTGCAACTAGGCTATTTACAGAATGGAGGGCTTTTTTTTTTAATTTTCTAGACAGGGTTTCTTTGTAGCTTCTTGGTTCCTGTCCTGGAGCTAGCTCTTGTAGACCAGGCTGGCCTCATACTCACAGAGATCTGCCTGCCTCTGCCTCCCGAGTGCTGGGATTAAAGGCGTGCGCCACCACTGCCCTGCAAGGAGGGCATGTTTTAGGTAATTATTACTGTGTTCCCTGAGTGAGGATCAGTGGGAAAACAGGATAGTTCTTTTAACATTCTATTTTTAATTTATCCTGTTTTTATTAGTTGGTTGTTTGTACAACATGTTTTAATTACATCTTCTTCAATCTTCTCCCAGACCTATTCCTCCTATCTTACCCACCCAACTTTGTGTCCTGTTCTTAATTCCCATCAAGTCAGTTTTACTGCCCTTATACTCTTGAATGTATTGCTTTGCATTGCAGCATGGTGCAACTACCAATAGCTAAACTCTTAAAGGAAACTAACACCCCCTTTTCAGGAGGCACTACCTGCCACCAGCTCTAATCTAGGAGTGGGGTGTCATGCCCACCTTTCATCTCCATGCTGAGATTTGACCTTTCTTGAACTTGAGCAAATTTTGTTCAACCTGTCCCAATCATCTTTCACTAATTTGTGCAATGGCACTGCTGTGTCTTGAAATTATTTCATTGGAATTAGCTACTGCCCCAGACTGGATCACCTATACACATATGCACATTTCAGGGACACCGCCCCAGAAACCTCAGAATGGAGGGGTATGATATAGGTGTACAATTTAGCCTTGACCATTCTCTATTATTCTCTGTACCTTCACTAGTTATAGGTCTTTGTGTTAATTGGTATCTATTAAAAATAGAAGTTTCTGTGAGGGTTAAGCATATATTACTCCATGGCATAATGATGTCACTTAAGAATTGTTTTAATACTATGTACATTTAGTAAAATAATAGTAATGTGTTCTTTCCTAGGGTCTATAACATGTTTAGACCCTGATTATTTGCTCTATTATGGTATCAGATATGAGTTTTATCTTATGGAGTAGAACTTGTATCCAATAAAATCGTGGTTGATTACCCCCTGCCATTTGTGGTAATATCATACCAATGGGCATATCTTGTAGAGAAGACATTATTGTAGCTTTCAGGGTTCATACCTGGGTAAGACTGGTGACCATGTTAATCCAGTGGTTCCACGTACTGTCTGCATTTTCCCTTTTCCACTTTTATTTCATCTAGTCCCCAGGCTGTATTAGAGGAATAGTACTACTCACGTTCAATGAATGTCTGTCTCAGTTACTGACCCACCTGTCAGTTTTCTTTTGGATCTCCCTTACAGACACAACTAGAGGCAGGGTAAAATAGTCCTAGCCACATTTCAATACAACCAGGATAACAATTTTGTCAACCCATCTCCAAAGTAATGATTAAAGTGTGAGTTAGTAACATTCTGAAGGCATTATACCTGCTACTTCAAATCAGAGAACATGTTTAGAAATCAGTGTTATTGAAGGAAGCCAGGTAGAGAAGGAAAAGACAATGAATGAAAGAGGAGGATGGTATTCAGTTGAGGTCTACTTCCTGGTAACTCATTTGTTGATAAGATACACACCTGAAATATTTATATTATGGATATATGTAAATATGCATGTGTGTATGTGTATAGCTTTTGATACAAATCTTTCCAGGGGTAAAGAGGGTTTCTCTGTGCAGCCCTAGCTGTCCTGGAACCCCTTCATAGACTGAGCTGATCTCAAACTCACAGATATCAGCCTCCAGAGTGCTGGGATTAAAGGCATGTGCCACCGCCACCTGTTGTCTGAGTTTTCTATCCTTCCCGGTTCCTGCAATCGTTAAGTCTCAAAGAAATCACGCAGAGATCCACATTAATCATAAACCGATTGGCCCATTAGCTCAGGCTTCTTTTAACTCTTTTTTTTTATAACAATGTCATGCGATGTCAGTTTTATTTTTTTTTTATTGAGAAAAGGAGAAAAAAAAAACAAGTTTCTACCTCCTCCCAGCCTCCCATTTCCCTCCCCCTCCTCCCACCCTTCTCCCCCTCCTCCCACCCTTCTCCCCCTCCTCCCACCCTTCTCCTCCTCCCCCCACTCCTTTCCCCCTCCCTCTCCAGTCCAAAGAGCAGTCAGGGTTTTCTGCCCTGTGGTAAGTCCTAGGTCCTCCCCCCTCCGTCCATATCTAGGAAGGTGAACATCCAAACTGGCTAGGCTCCCACAAAGCCAGCACATTACATAGGATCAAAACCCCGTGCCATTGTCCTTTGCGTCTCATCAGCCCTCATTGTTCGCCATGTTCAATAACTTATATTAGCCCATTATTCTTATCTGTGCTAGCCATGTGGCTTAGTACCTTATTCAGTGGGGCAGTCACATCTTGCTGCTTCTTTGGCTGGGAACCAGGAGTTCCTTCTTCCCATAATTCTCCTGTTCTCCTTGACCTGTCTCTACTTCCTGTCTGGTTGTCCCACCTGTACTTCCTGCCTGGCTACTGGCCAATCAGCGTTTATTTAAATATAATTGACAAAATACAGACCATGGTCCCATACCAGCCACCAGGATGTGATATAAATCTTATAAGCATTACTTACTCTCATTTTACAGTCAAGGAAAATATATTCAGAAAAATTCAGACTTGCTCATGAAAATTGTTCAAAGTCCCCATAATTGAACTAAGGCTACAAACTCAGCCCCACCATTGTTTAATCTTGTATGATTTTGATACTGGTGATGTCAAAGGTCATGTGTCAAATGTAAACAAAATGCAAAATGTTATAATCCATATTTGTGAAACAGAAATAACAAAATTGATTTTTTTCTATGCCAACCCAGAAATGAAAATGTGGAAAGATAGCATGAATTTTAAACCCACAAACTATTAAAATTTCTAAGAGAACAAAGAGTCCTTCCTTAGACTGTGTCTTCCTAATGCTGATTGTGTTCCATCAATGAGGTTATGTGGGTTAAGCTAATCATATTTATGTATTACAAAATTCAGAGTTCTCAAATGGCCCACAAGTAATTTAATGAACCAGCCTGAATGGCTACAAGCACTGCCAATGTTTATAAGTTAATTTGCATTATCGTTTAGAATATGAGATACATAAAGCTAATCAAATGTTACATTCTTCCCTTCAGCTCTGCCATATGAATGCCAAGCAGATGGTCTGATGTAGGTATCGATAAAGGACCTTAAAGTGAGAGTTAACAGTGCCCTGAAGGACTTACAGAGGCTGCTACTTCACATCAGGGAATGAATTAAAAATTCGTGTTTTTCAGAGATATATGATAGAGACGGGAAACAACAGTCCAAAAAAAACCCCACAAATTTCATGGCTTCAAGTTCTATGAGTATTTTATCCATCTAACAGTTAGAGCTTATGCTTTATAAATTTAAAATTCCACTAATGATTTCTGTATCTATTCATAGCATTGAGCATTGAGCAGGGGGAGTTCCCAAAGTTTATGGCTTTCCTACAATTGAGGAAAAATATGATAAAATTTATGAAATTAAGAGGGCCAGAATTTATGAAGCTTAGAATGTGAAGAAGAAAACCATGTAGTGGATTAGCTCTGGCTGTACAAGAGGCTTTGATTCTTTTAAGAATCTTCATTTTATTTTGATTTTTGTGTATGTATGTGCTTGTGCCTGTGCATTTACGTGTGTGTGTATGTGTGTATTCATACAAGTCAATCAATGCTCTTGGATGCCCCCAGAGGGTCTCAAACCCCTCAGAGCCAGGGTTGAGGTAGTTGTGGTCCAGACTGGTGTAGGTGTTGTAAACTGAGCTCAGATCCTTTAAATAGACTGCATGCCTTCTTAACTGCTGAGCCATCTCTCCAACTCCTCTTTGAGTCCTTGAAGTAAATTTCAATTTAGTACAAAGTGTAATGTTTGGAGAAGAAAGAAAGAAAGAAAGAAAGAAAGAAAGAAAGAAAGAAAGAAAGAAAGGAAGGAAGGAAGGAAGAGCCCTAAAACTGACCTCACAATTAACTATTGTGAAGTTCAACCAAGTACAAAACAGCATTTGAGTTATAAGTGGCAGAATGACGACAGATCACCAGGTGTGATGGTTCTCCCAAGTCACCTAAAAAGTATCAGGTACTACGATAGGAATGATGTACCTAGAATAGAATATAATTATGAAATATTTTCCCTGAAAATATCTTGGAAACAAGTCTTAAAAGGTTGATGACTTGGGACTATATCTATGGATCAGTAGTGGTTAAAAACACTTGCTCCTGCAGAGGACCCGAGTTCAACTCCTAGCACCCCCATGACTGCTCATAACCACGTCTAATTCCAATTACAGGGGACTTGATTAGTCTGCAGGCTCCGGGTACACACTTGGTGAACCGATACACCAGTAAGCAAAGCATTCATACACTTGAGATTAAAAAAATTGTAAGATGGCTAGAACAGATAGCAGCACCTTAAAGCAAAATAACTACATACAGCAAAATATGAAATGATCTCTGGGTTAAAGAATCCAGCATTATTGTAAATACTAGTAAGGATACCTAAGTCAAACCAGTGAGACACAATAATTAGAAATATCAAAATTATTAAAACTAACATGTAAATACTTTAAAAAGGCCTAAATTCATTCAAGTACATAAAGTCTTTCCAAGCATCTTAAGAGAAATAGAATTTAAAAGAAGTTTGACTGAAACACCTACTTATGAAAATATAAGTATACAATGAGAATTTAATGGGTGGGATGAGTAAATAAGAGTTATCAAATAAGTAATTAGTAAACTTTGAAACAAACTAAGAGAAACTAACAAATTGAAATACGATGTAAAATGAGTGCATAAAAAATAATTAAAAAAAAACAGTGGCCTGGAAGTTTGTGCATATATTCTGATCTATTGTGAGTTTTCAACCAGAAAAGAAAGAGCAGATTATGGAAGAAAGGTATTTCAATGAATGTCAATAACATTTAAAAAGACAGAAACTATAAATGCACACATAATACAATTGAGAAAGAAGCAGTGTAGACACAGAAAGTCCACAGAAAAATATCAATCATATGTAAACTGTTCAAGAAAAAGTCAATGGTGAAGATAAAAATTTAAAAGAAAAATTTTTATATTAGAAAGTCACATAGAAAAGAGCATGAATACAAATTTCTAACAATTTTTTTAATGTCAAATCTCTGCAAGCCAGGAAACAAAAACATTTATAATTCTAGCCACAGGGCATCCTTCTCAAAAGAGTGTATAACATTCACCAGAGGTATATTTTCAAGTGTAATATGACTATTAATAAGAATAATGGAAATGAGCAAAGTACTCATCATAAACCCAGTGAATGAATCAGAACCCAATAACAGCAAGCTCTCAGAAACCCCCTCAAGACTTAGAAAAGAAGTCACTCGTGTAAAAACAATGCAGCTATCCAAGGAGAGGTAGTACATCAAAATACTTGTTGTATTAAATGAAAGTAAAATTAGTAACTCAGAATATGTGTTGTAATAAATGAAAATGGAACTGCATTATACTGGAAACTTCATAGTGTGAAAATAGCCCTCAAAAGTAAATATATAAACACAACTATATTCCCAGTAAAGCTGTACATCTGCAGGGAATCAACTAGCATATCATTTTCATACTAAGAAATATTCTCTTTAAAATTTTTAATTAGAGATATAATATTATAATTGACCCATATTTATAATTACTTACAGGAGACAGTGTTAGAATATCCCAAGTGTATATTATGTATTAGCATCAAATAAAGGTAATAAATTATTCTATGTACTCAAACATTAATATTTCCAAACTCTAAGAGGTTTAAAATATTGTTAGTAGTTCTTTGTTTGTTTTGGTTGCATTTGCCCAATGATTTTCACACAGAAGGATCACTGTTAGCTTTCATGCTCTATCTCCATGACAAGTAGTCTAAATCTGATCTTTGGTACATTTTGTCTAGCCTGAAAACTACTTTAACACATGCAGGGGTGAGAAGAAATAGAGATAAAACTCAACAAAATTTGTTTTAGATAAAAAAGAATAAATGAACAAAAACACAAGGCAACTTTTGAAAAAAATAATAGAGTTGACAAATCTCTGGTTCATCAAGAACAAGTGACAGAGATGAATATAAATATTAATGAAAATAAAAAAACACTGATGACAACTTATGCTGGAGAGGTTGTAGGGAAAAGGGAACATTTCTGCATTGCTGGTAAGAATGCAAGCTGGTAGAGCCATTTTTGATATCAGTGTGGCAATTTCTCAGAAAATTAGGAAACAACCTTCCTCAAGACCCAGTAATTCAACTTTTGGGTATATATCGAAAGGATGCTCAATCATGCCACAAGGACATGTGCTCAACTATATTCATAGTAACATTGTTTATCATAGCCAGAACTGGAAACAACTTAAATGCCCCTCAACCAAAGAATGGATAAAGAATATGTGGTACTTTTACACAATGGAGTACTACACAGCAGAAAAAATAATGACATCTTGAATTTTTCAGGAAAATGGATGGAGCTAGAAAACATTATTTTGAGTGGGGTAACCCAGACACAGAAAGACAATTACCAAATATGCTCACTAATAGGTAGTTTTTAAACATAAAGCAAAGAAATCCAGCCTACAAACCACAATCCCAGAGAACTTAGACAACAGAGAGGACACTAAGAGAGACTTACATAGATCTAATCTACATGGACAGTAGAAAAAAACAAGATCTCCTGAATAAATTGGTAGCATGGACCTTGGGGGATGGTTGAAGTGGGAGGGGAAAGACAGGGAGGGGAGCAGAGGGAAATATAGAGATCAATTAAAAATCAATAAAAATGTAATAAATAAATATTCATGAAATGAATGTCCTGAGTAAGAGAATGTAATCACCAATCCTGAAAATATTTCTAAATAATGAAGACTATGTCCACATTTATGGATGAGTTTTGTTGTATAGGTGAAATAGAAACTGTATAGAAGGCAGAGGTAAAATCCAAAACCCATTTCACCGAACCTTAAACACAAAAGCCATACATCTTCTGTTGAGCTTGATGCTAATTTTACTCAGGTATTTAGGAAACAAATTGAGCACAATCACTCTTATTACTGATAATGAAGTGATGGTCCCTGATTTGTCTGCCAAGCAATATACTTATTTTCAAATACTTTACAATTTTAGTGGTGAAGACAAAAGATGATGCTTGTTAATAAGTCTTGCCACCTGAGATTGATCACCTAAGCCTCCATGGTAGAAGGAGGAGAAAAAAATAAATTTTATAATGATCAACATTCATATTCTTGTGCCCATTTGGTGAGGTCCTCAGTATTCTGATTATGAAAATCCACTAATTGAAATATTAACTCAATTCCAAAATGAAAGTAGATATTTTAGAAAAGATAAAAGTAGATATCATTATATCTGTGAACAGGTGTGAAGCTGATTATTATTTCCTCAGATCCAATGATACATTCAGACTGAGGTTCTTTTTACAAATATTAGATTATTTCAGCATTTGAAAAATTAATGTATTGAAGCTACCATATCTTAGGATTCATGTATAGTTGTCTCAGCAACTACAATGAAAGAATCATACAGAAATCTACATTAGGAGCAAGCAAAAATTAATAATTGCATTACTTTAGGTGTAAGCCTCCATGTAATAAATATCTAAAATAAAATATCAGAGAAATATATTTTGGTTTTTGATTAGACAAATATACATATAAGGTATAAATATAAATGAAAATCCCCAAAACTTTTAAAACTGCCTTAATTAAGAATAAACACTTCTGCTCTGAGAAAGTTACAATTAATTACAATGAAGTGTTATATTAAAAAAGAGCAGAAATATTACAAAGTATGAACCTGCTTCCAAAACAGACACTGAGCTATTACAATATAACCCAGGAATATACAGAGACACTGAGTAAAATGGGTTGTCATAGAAATGAAAGTAAAGAGGCTAAAATTCACTACAATCAATTTAAATCATCAATATACTACAGTAATTTCAATTTTTAATAAGATTATAATATGAGTTTATGTCATAGAAACATATTACATATCATGTCTCTCAACTGTACACTTACTTGCAAAGGGTAAATTTTGGTACTGTATAAACCCAGTTGCAAAATATAGATTTTATATCTGAAATTTGTCTTCTTTTCTTTAACTGTCTTCTGTTATTAGTGAACTGATCAACTCTCCCGTAAGTATTAGTTCCCCAGCAATAGGTTATAAGGTTTTATAACTATCATATCCCAGGCCTTGTCTTACAACTCTGCTATCAGTTCAGAAACTGCTAGGTCTTGATTTAGATTTAGATTCTTCATGCCTGGAAACCTCTCTCTCAATATGGTTTCCTCCAAATTTTAGCAGCAATATTGCCTGTATCATTTTTAATGCTTTGTATACTTTGTATCTTTATCCATGTTTCTATGTATGTAAATGTGGACACACATTTGCCAATGTGTGGGGTGGGAACAAGATGTAGACACTGGATGTCTTCCATCCTCTTTCTCTACTTACTCCTGGGAGAAAGGGTCTTTCACTGATACATAGCTCAGCAGTTCTATCATAGCAACCAGAAGCAAGCTAGAATGCATAGTAACTTCAGGATGGAAAGGCTTAGCACAGTGGTTCTCAGCCAGAGGGTTGAACAGCCCTTCTACAAGGGTCGCACATCAGACATCCTGCATATTAGATGTTTGTATTATGATTTATAACAGTAGCAAAATTACAGTTATGAAGTAGCAACAAAAATTTATAGTTGGGGGGGTCACCACAACATGAGTAACTATATAAAAGGCTTACAACTTTAGTATGTTTGAGAGCCAGTGGCCTAAGATAAACAGAACCAAATCCTGGTTACACTGTGCACTTACTCCATCATCACTAAAACCACTTTGACCTCAGTCACCATTTGCTTCATATAAACGAAGAGTCAATACTAGTTTCAGTTCTCTTTAGGGAACAGTCTTAAGACTCAAAACCTAGAGTCAAGAGGGTATTATTATTTGAAACTGTTTAATAAGTAGAAATAATAAAAATTCCTTGAAGCTTCATTCCCTAAACAAGTCAATTTAGGAAATATTTTTAAATTCTGTTATCCTGAATGGATAACAGCTTGATAGCATATTTACTCTCTTAGAATACGTAGTCAGTTGGGAAACCGAAATGATGCAAGGTAGTGTAGCTCTCTCATGCAAGAATCTGGAATGAGAAGTCCTTAGTACATGCATGCCTCAGACCCTTGTCCAGAAATAAGAACTTTGAATTGTGTCTTCCACTCATGGGTTCAGGGTCCTGTGACCTGCACCAGCAGGTCACTCCTCAGTGACAGTGTCTAGAGACAGAGGACCAAGATATCAGAAAATTAAAGAGACAGGTAAGTTCAGGGCTGGGAGGCCTTGCACAGGAATGTCTTATGCCAAGCAAGTTTATTAAGAAGTACAGCATCTAAGTACTATTTCTAGAAGGAAAATGAGACAAAATAATCATTAACTGTAACTCAGTCAGATAAAGTCAGAAAGAGGCTAATCATACAATGTAGCCCAAGGGGAGTATAGGACATCTGCAGAACATTACAGGCTGAGGACACAGTGCTCTTGGGAATGATAGCCATAGCTCATAATGTGTAAAGCACTGGGTTCTCAGAATCTGAAGCCACAACTCCCCAAAGCCTTGGCTACAGGTCACTATTCACTCTGTCAATCATATTCCTGATGCTAGAGAGTGACATAAGTTCCTTTTCCATATACCTGGGTCTCAGGGAAATGCTCAGTCATAGGCTAGCCCTCAACAACCCTATATTCTCACCACTTTCTTTAGCATGTTTACGTGAGCACTTCTCCCAGACCTAACATAAATCATATGTATTCTATTGCTGTTCTGTACCCTCTGCACATTCATTTCTTTCTCTTCCTCATTCTGGGGATAGGGACCTGTAGTCGATCATCAGCTTGTTCTCCAAATCAAAGAGATACAAGCCATCAATTTCTGACTTACTTTCTATGTGAGTTGAATTGTGTTTTAGGTAACTGTACATGTGCATAGATGTGTAGGTTTGTGTGTAAGTGTGTGGACTTTAGATGACAGCCTCAAGTGTCACCTTTAGGACTTTTGTCCACCTCTTTTGGGAAAGAATCTACGAATTGGCAGGAGCTCGTCAATTAAGCTAGGCTGACCAG